>NC_141696.1:117197987-118397987 GCF_964263255.1 Lissotriton vulgaris
GAACTTTTGAAGTACAAGCTCCCAAAAGCCATTGTTAATTGACCCCTAATTGTTCAGCAAAATGCTGCACTGCGTGAAAGGGAAAGGCCAGAAAGGAGCTTTATTTAACATTATATGGCACATTCCTGTCCTATATTATCACTGCCACACTTTTGGATGCCTAGCGCCAACACAGGCACCCTTGTGTCGTGTTTACAAGGGTGCCTACATTGTAGGAAGGATTGTTTTTGTGCAGGAAGGTAGACCTTCCTGCACATAAACAATCTTGAGAGGCATTTTCCAATTTCTATGTGTGCTGCAGAATGCATAGAAAGAGGAAAAAAACAAGGCAAAATAAAGAGATTTCTCTCTTGGGGATGAATAGCCTTTTGGCACATTCCAAGGATTACCACTAATGGTAAATCTGGGAATGCACCAAACTCCATGGATAGATGTGTGGGAAAACCGACGTTCCACCTACGGAAAAAATTCTCGTGGAGAACATACCCCATGCATCAGTCATACAATTCTCTAACCCAGTCTTTGAAGGGACCAACACAACAATTAATATTCGTCAGAGTTATCAAAATGTAATATTAGTCATATTAAATCATTCATGCATAATTGTAAAAAGCATCAATTAAAATCCGTTAAAAACAGACAAAAACAACTTTTATCACAAATGGGGGGGGGGAACACACAAAAGAGACATAGACATTTGTCATTAACAAAAGTTAATTTGTAGGAATCCAGACACCATACGTAGTATTAAGAGTTTCTTCAATATACAACACTATGTTCCATAAATTTAACAACAGTGGGCGTCAACGCGTTTCGGTGGACTACAAGGTTACAGCCACCTTCCTTAGGACAAATAAAAACATAGGATTCCTCCTGATAATTTAATTACAGCAATATTCTGTATAGTATCCTAGTATATGATAAGGTGAGATGATAGGCTGCCTGTTCTTAAAGGTTTTTAAACAGGTTACTATCCTTTACAGTAGCCGCTACGACACCAATTATATTCCTGATCGAGTGCTCGTAGGTAGAAATATTAATAGGAAATGCTCTGCTGGTCAGTCTGAGCTTTATTAGAATGATAAAATGTTCCTGTTGTATAATTAGCTACTCATTTATAATTCCGGAATAAGAGTTCTAGAAGCTAAACAGCTTTGCGGTTCTGGGACGGTGTTGATCGTGCAATCAATGCATCAGTCCTTGCTGTATCCAATTTCCAACCACCCAAAAAAAGAATTACCATAGCTGCCACGTTTTCAGATTGCATATTTGTGACATTACCGTTGTTTAAGTGTGTTTATCAGTAACACTAGAGTGAATAAAAACAGAAAAATCCCTGTTGTAAAATACATATCGGAAAATATCCCCATTGGCGGAACTTGAAACTCTAGAAGCAAGTGCCACTTTGTTTTTGTTCAAGTTTTCTTGCATGCCCCGAGGCAGTGCTGATCACTAGCAGCAGAATATCACTGAGCTTAAAGATACCTGCGTCTGAAGAGAGCAGGGACTCCCAATCATCCTTATAAAATAGTGAAAACTGGAGGTGTAACCAGGGCAACAGTTAAACTTTCAGCGACCCCTTATCAATTTTGGCTGCAGACATTTATAGCTGATGCACCAACAAATAAATAGCGTTTTCCACTTGGTGACAAACATAGAACCACTTCTGCTGAGCTCAGGAGCCCTCAAAATTGTGTGAGTAATAGGGCCATATGTAGGTAATCTACATTTACCGATTCTAAAATACCGAATTTTACTGATTCGGTATTTTAGAATCGGTAAATGCTATGTAGGAAAAAAATCGGTAAATTTTACTGAATCAGTAAAATTCGGTATTTACGGATTTGGTAATTCCCATTCATTCCTATGGGCCTGGAGGCCCATAAGAATTAATGAGAATTACTGATTCAGTAAATACTGAATCGGTAATAAGGGGAAGATTTACAAGGGTGGCAGGGTGTCACATTGACACCCTGTTGCACCCCTGAATAGTGCATGGGTGCACATGTATCACACATACATGCCCTTATGTCTGTCACATGGCACTGTTAAAAATTGAAAAAAAATTGCTTTTTTAATGGTTTTCGATATTTACCACCAACTTGTAGTTGGTGGTAAATAACGAATCCTGAAATGTGCTCCCTACATTAAGGATTCGGTAATTAACTGAATCGGTATTTTAAGAATTCAGTAATTTACCGATTCTTTAAATTACCGATTCGGTAAATTACCGAATCCTTCAATTTGGCCTCCTACATCTGAAAAGCCAAATACCGGTCGGTAACGGCCGAAATTCGGTAATTTCGGCCGTTACCGAAATTCGGTCATTTCGGGCGTTACCGACCGGTATCAGGCTACCGACATCTGGCCCATAATGTTTAACTGCCAGAATGCGGGAGTGATTAAGGATTTCCGTTAATCTGACCCGTGAGGCGTGGCACTTGGCAGGGCTGAATTATCTTTTTTATGTGGGAATCTATTACATGCCAAGAGCAGTCTGTCATAAAAAGCCAGGGCTTGCAAATTGTGCCCTTATGACATAGGCATGCCAAGCCATGCACACCGACCGATCATACAGGAGGCTCACGACTTTTAAAGCAAAAAATGGCTTTAATTTACCTTTCACCCACCTGATATTGTCCCCACTTTAATACAAATGAACGGGGAACAAAATCCCCATAGGGAACGTGGGTGCTATTAGAATGATGACTTTAAGATCTGCACTGTATCACTTGGCAAATCGCAGGCCTCGCATAATGTGAATGGCAAACTCGGTCTTGGTTTTGACTTTGAAAATCTGACCACACGTGCAACGCGAGCTGTTTTTTTACTGCCTCTTTCAGAGACGATTTTAGGGGTGGGCAAAGTGGGCAATCGCCAGGTCCCCCATTTTCCAAGGGCCCCTTGGGAACATGAATGCTTGCTCTTTCGAACTTCTGTCTATTTCTCTTTCTCAACTTTTATCATATCATTCAACAGCATTGTTTGACACCAAAGGGCTTGAATTGGGAGCAAATGGGTACGAAAATTAAAAGTTGCTCCGAACAGTGCCCCCCCCCTACAAAGTCTTGCTCTGGGGGCCCAAAACCCTTAAGATGACGCTGGCCTCTTCCCCTTACTTCCCTATGATGTGTGTGGGGAATGTGCAGGAGACTAGGCGTAGCAGGAAGTACCCACTCACCAGAGTCATATTCAATAACAGAAACCATGCTGACTCACCCTGCAGACAGCCTCCAGGCCTCAAGGCTGCAGAGCCACATCCTGACCCACTCACAGCTAGAGCCCCGCCTAAAAGTACAAGCATTTACAATGCATAAGGTCTCGCATTAGGAAAGTTTGAGCTATTGGTATTGTAAATGACACATTTTTTATTTATGTGTGAGTTTTGAAAATAGCAAAAATAATAGCTTTGTCATTTACAATGCCAATAGTTATAACTTGTGACACCTATAGCATTTGTAATGCAATATGTGTTGTATTTACGTGACTTAGATGTATTGATATTATAAATAACAATGGCTTTTAATTTTTTAAAATAATTAATACTTAAATAAAAGTTATTGTAATTTATAATGGCAATAGCTTAAACTTTTGTAAATAACTTTTGTGAAGAATATGTTCAGTGTATTTTATTGTGACGAAAATCCAAGAACAGAAGTGAAATACTAACCTCTTTTTGTGACATTTGTAATAAAGCTTGAAACATTGAGAGAACATATTTGACCCAGTTGTTGAATGGTTGCACAGATTGATGCTGTGGTGGCGCTGAGTGATGTTGTGGTGGCGACTAGTGATGCTGTGGCATTCAATGATCCTGTGGTAGCGCATAGTGATGTTGTTGTGCCCCTTAGTGATGCTGTGGTGGTGCTGAGTGATGCTGTGGTGATGCGATAGATAGAGTGAGGGCAATAGATAGAGTGAGGGCGATAGATAGAGTGAGGGCGATAGATAGAGTGAGGGCGATAGATAGAGGGAGGGCGAGATAGATAGAGTGAGGGCGATAGAGAGATAGATAGAAAGATAGATAGAGTGAGGGCGATAGATAGCTAGACAGATAGAGTGATGGCGATCAGTATCTAGATAAATGGATAGAGTGATGGCAATCAGTATCTAGATAAATAGATAGAGTGATGGCGATCAGTATCTAGCTAGATAGATAGAGTGATGGCGATCAGTATCTAGATAGATAGATAGAGTGAAGGCGATAGATTGATAGAGTGAGGCCGATAGATAGATAGATAGATACATTGATAGATAGAGAGAGGGCGATAGATAGAGTGAGGGCGATAGAGTGAGGGCGATAGATAAAGTGATGGCGATAGATAGAGTGAAGGCGAAAGATAGATAGATAGATAGATAGATAGATAGATAGATAGATAGATAGATAGATAGATAGATAGATAGATAGAGTGAGGGCGATAGAGTGAAGGCGATAGATAGATATATAAATAGATAGATAGATAGATAGATAGATAGATAGATAGATAGATAGATAGATAGATAGATAGATAGATAGATAGATAGATAGATAGATAGATAGATAGATAGATAGATAGATAGATAGATAGATCGATAGATAGAGTGAGGGTGATAGATAGAGTGAGGGCGATAGAGTGAAGGCGATAGATAGATAGATAGATAGATAGATAGATAGATAGATAGATAGATAGATAGATAGATGGAGTGAGGGTGATTAGATAGATAGATAGAGTGAGGACGATAGTTAGAGTGAGGGCGATAGATAGACTGAGGGCGATAGATAGAGTGAAGGCGAAAGATAGAGTGAAGGCGATAGATAGATAGTGAGGGCGATAGCAAGATAGAGTGAGGGCGATAGATAGATAGATAGATAGATAGATAGACTGAGGGCGATAGATAGAGTGAGGGTGATAGACAGATAGTGAGGGCAATAGATAGATAGTGAGGGCGATAGCAAGATAGAGTGAGGGCGATAGATAGATAGAGTGAGGGCGATAGATAGATAGATAGAGTGAGGGCGATAGATAGATAGAGTGAGGGCGATAGATAGAGTGAGGGCAAAAGATAGATAGATTGATAGAGTGAGGCCGATAGATAGATAGATAGATAGATAGATAGATAGATAGATAGATAGATAGATAGATAGATAGATAGATAGATAGATAGAGCGAGGGAGATAGATAGGGAGATAGATAGATAGAGTGCGGGAGATAGATAGATAGAGTGAGGGCGATAGATAGATAGTGAGGGCAATAGATAGATAAATAGTTGTGTGTGTGGTTGTGGTTGTTTGTGCTTGGCTGTGTGTGAGTGGTTGTGTGTGTGTGTGTGTGTGGTTGTGTGTGTTATGCTTTGTTTTGCTATGCTATGTTTTGCTAGGCTATGATATGTTTTGTTTTGGTATGTTTTGTTGTGTTTTGTTAAGCTATGCTATGTTTTGTTGTGTTTTGCTATGTTTTGTTATGCTATCTGTTGTTGTTTTGTTATGCTATGCTATGTTTTGTTATGGTATGCTATGTTTTGTTTTGCTATGCAATGATTTGTTTTGCTATTCTATGCTTTGTTTTGTTATGCTATGCTATGTTTTTTTGCTATCCTATGCTTTGTTTTATTATGCTTTGCAATGCTTTGTTGTGTTTTGTTAAGCTATGCTATGTTTTGTTGTGTTTTGCTATGTTTTGTTATGCTATGTGTTGTGTTTTGTTTTGCTATGCTATGTTTTGTTATGTTATGCTAGGTTTTGTTATGCTATGCAATGTTTTGTTATGCTTTGTTTTATTATGCTATGCTATGTTTTTCTAGCCTATGCTTTGTTTTGTTATGCTATGCTATGTTTTGTTGTGTTTTGCTATGTTTTGTTATGCTATGTGTTGTTGTGTTTTGTTTTGCTATGCTATGTCTTGTTATGTTATGCTATGTTTTATTATGCTATGCTATGTTTTGCTATCCTATGCTTGTTTTGTTATGCTATGCTATGTTTTGTTGTGTTTGTTATGCTATGCTATGCTTTGTTATGCTATGCTTTGTTATGCTTTGCTATGTTTTGTTGTGTTTTCCTATGCTATGCTTTGTTTTGCTATGTTATGTTTTGTTATGGTATGTTTTGTTATGCTATGCTATGTTTTGTTATGCTATGCTATGTTTTGTTATGCTATGCTATGTTTTGCTATGCTATGCTATGTTTTGCTATGCTATGCTTTGTTATGCTATGTTTTGTTATGCTATACGTTGTGTTTTATTATGCTATGCTTTGTTTTGCCATGCTAGGTTTTGTTATGCTATGCTATGTTTTGTTGTGTTTGATATGCTATGTTTTGCTATGCTATTATGTTTTGTTTTGCTGTGCTATGTTTTGTTGTATTTTGTTAAGCTATGCTATGTTTTGTTGTGTTTTGCTATGTTTTGTTATGCTATGTGTTGTTGTGTTTTGTTATGCTATGTTTTGTCATGTTATGCAATGTTTTGTTATGCTATGCTATGTTTTGTTTTGCTTTGCTATCCTATGTTTTGTTTTGTTATGCTATGCTCTGTTTGGTTTTGCTTTTCTATGTTGTGTTTTGTTATGCTATGCTGTTTTGTTGTTTTGTTATGCTATGCTATGTTTTGTTGTGTTTTGATATGCTATGCTTTGTTATGCTATTTTTTGTTATGTTATGCTATGTTTTGTTGTGTTTTATTATGCTATGCTTTGTTTTGCTATGCTGTTTTGTTATGCTATGCTTTGTTATGCTATGCTTTGTTATGCTATGTCTTGTTATGCTATGCCAAGCGTTGTTTTGTTAGGCTACGCTATGTTGTGTTTTGTTATGCTATGCTATGTTGTATTTTGTTATGCTATGCTATTTTTTGTTGTGTTTTGTTATGCTATGCTAGGTTTTGCTATGCTTTGCAATGCGATGTTTTGTTATGTATGCTATGTTTTGTTGTGTGTTATGCTATGTTTTGTTTTGTTTTGCTGTTTTGTTATGCTATGCTTTGTTTTAACCCCTTGCATGCTAGTGACGGAACCGTTCCGTCACAAGCCTCGGGTGAGCTGTGCTTGTGACGGAACGGTTCCGTCACGGCCCGCTCTGCGCGCCTGCGGGGCGCTAATTTCGCGCCTGCGCGGCGCGTTCAATTGAGCGGGCGCGTTCGTGACGGAACCGTTCCATCACAAGCACAGCTCACCCGCGAGCCGTGACGGAGCGGTTCCGTCACAAGCACGTGACCGCCACGCGGCCGCCCTACCCCCTTAGCGCTGCGGCGGAATAGCCGCCGCAGCGAAGGGGTTAAGTTATGTTAAGATATGTTTTGTTCTGCTATGTGTTGTTGTGTTTTCTTACGCTATGTTTTGTTATGTTATGCTATGTTTTGTTGTGCTATGCTACGTTTTGTTTTGCTATCCTATGCTTTGTTTTGTTATGTTATGCTATGCTATGTTTAGTTTTGCTATCCTATGCTTTTTGTTATGCTATGCTTTGTTGTGTTTTGCTATGATTTGTTATGCTATGTTTTGTTGTTTTATTATGCTATGCTTTGTTTTGCTATGCTATGTTTTGTTATGCTATGCTATGCTTTTTTATGCTATGCTATTCTTTGTTATACTATGTTTTGTTATGCTAAGCTTTGTTTTGTTGTGTTTTCTATTGCTATGCTATGTTTTGCTATGCTTTGCAATGCTGTGTTTTGTTATGTGTGCTATGTTTTGTTGTGTTTAGTTATGCTATGCTATATTTTGTTGTGTTTTGCTATGTTTTGTTATGCTATGCTATGTTTTGTTATGCTATGCTATGTTTTATGTTATGTTATGCTATGTTTTGTTATGTTCTGCTGTTTTGTTCTGCTGTTTTGATGTTATGTTATGCTATGTTTTGTTTTACCATGCTGTTTTGTTTTGCTATTCTTTGTTATGCTATGGTTTGTTTTGTTATGCTATGCTATGTTTTGCTGTGTTTTGCTATGTTTTGTTATGCTATGTTTTGTTATGCTATGCTTTGTTTTATGTTATGTTATGCTATGTTTTGTTCTGCTATGTTTTGTTCTGCTATGTTTTGTTGTTATGTTATGTTATGCTATGTTTTGTTTTACTATGATATGTTTTGTTTTGCTATGCTTTATGTTATGCTTTGTTTTGTTATGCTATGTTTTGTTATTCTATGCTATGTTTTGTTGTGTTTTGTTATTCTATGCTATGCTTTGTTGTGTTTTGCTATGCTATGTTTTGTTTTGTTATGCTATGTTTTGTTTTGCTATCCTATGCTTTGTTTTGTTATGCTGTGCTTTTGCTATCCTATGCTTTTGTTTGTTATGCTATGCTATGCTGTGTTTCGTTATACTATGTTTTGTTATGCTATGCTGGTGAGGGTATGTGAGGGTGTGTGAGTGTGAGGGAGAGTGAGGGTGAGGGGGGTGAGGGTGTGTGAGGGTGATGGTTTTTGAGGGTGATGGTGTGTGAGGGTGAGAGGGTGAGGGAGGGTGAGGGTGTGAGAGAGAGTGAGGGGGTGTGAGGGGGTGTGAGGGGGTGAGGGTGTGTGAGAGTGAGGGGTTGTGAGGGTGAGTGAGGGTGAGAGGGTGAGGGGGTGTGAGGGAGGAGGTGTGAGGGTGAGTGAGGGTATGTGAGGGGTGTGAGGGTGAGAGTGTGTGAGGGTGAGGGGGTGTGAGGGTGAGGGGGGCTGAGGGGGTGTGAGGGTGAGGGGGTGTGAGGGTGAGGGCGTGTGAGGGTGGTTGAGGGGTAGTGAGGGGTGTGAGGGTGAGGGGTGTGAGGGTGAGACGGCCAAGACCTGGAACTCACTCCCCACTCACCTCCGCCTTACACAGAACCACATCTCCTTCAGAAAAGAACTTAAAACTTGGCTATTCGACAAAAAATGAACCCCCCCCTCCCCAAGCGCCTTGAGACCCTCTGGGTGAGTAGTGCGCTATATAAGTCCCTGAACTTGAACTTGAACTAGAGTGAGGGGTGTGAGGGTGTGAGATGGTGAGGGTGTGAGGGGGTGCGAGGGTGAGGCGGTGTGAGGGTGAGGGGGTGTGAGGGTGAGGGGGTGTGAGGGTGAGGGGGTGAGAGGGTGAGAGGGTGAGGGTGTGTGAAGGTGAGGGGGTGAGAGGGTGAGGGTGTGTGAGAGTGAGGGGGTGTGTAAGGTGAGGAGGTGTGTGAGGGGTCGGGTGGGTGAGGGGGGTGAGGGCGTGAGGGTGAGTGAGGGTGAGGGGGTGTGAGGATGAGGGTGAGGGGGTGTGAGGGTGGTTGAGGGGTAGTGAGGGTGAGGGTGAGGGGTGTGAGGGTGAGGGGTTTGAGGGTGAGGCGGTGTGAGGGGGTGAGAGGGTGAGGAGGTGTGGGGGTGTGAAGGTGAGGGGGTGAGAGGGTGTGTGAGGGTGAGGGGGTGTGAAGGTGAGGGGGTGAGAGGGTGTGTGAGGGTGAGGGTGAGTGAGGGTGTGTGAGAGTGAGGGGGTGTGAGGGTGAGGAGAGGTGTGAGGGGTCAGGGGGTGTGAGGGGATGAGGGGGGTAAGGGTGTGAGGGTGAGTGAGGGTGAGTGTCCCCAATGAATGTCGCTGCTTTGCCTTCTTTGAAAATGTTCAGTGCTGCAAATAGAGCATGCCGCCCTAATTATCACAGCAAGAGGCCCCAAAGTGATAATTATCACAGCATGCAGAGAGGCGCCCCACACACGCTGGAGCACTCAACTGCACATTAATTATAGTTGAGTGCTCCAGCAGCCTGGGGCGCCTGTTGACATGCTGTGATAAGTGGGGTCTCATGCTGTGATAATTGTTACTTGCAGCATGCACAAGCTGTTCCACTGTGAAGCGCGTTCACAGACCTGAATCGGCTCGTGCCCATAGTAGAATCGGCTCGTGCACAGGTCCGTAGCTAGCTCTGCCTCCCTTGGAGGCACAGACAGCAGCTATAAGACTCGTGGCGGCAGTGCTTCGCACTGCAACACCACGAGACCTAAAAAGGGAGCGAGTGTAACATGAACCTACAGACCACTTGAGGTTATATTCATGGGTGCTAAAGTGAAGGGGCCGTGCTGAGGTGCAGCTTAGTCTGGAGCAGCAGGTGCAGTGGCACCAGGGCACAGAAGCCTGAAGGGCCCACAGAACCCTAAATATTACTGTATTTTGTAATTGAAACATCAGCCAATGGGTTCATTTCCTTCCTTGCTCTAGGTCCCATGGTACATTGGCTACGCAACTGGGGCCATGGGCATCTGATGCAAAACATTGGCTTTGTGGTGCAGCAGTGGGGAAGCAGCTACGATCAATTGATGTATGCGCATGTCCACTCTCTTTAAATCCATAGTGTTGCCTCCCAATACATATTGCCCAAGGTCGCCACATTTGAGGTCCTTACTGTGCATATATCAAGGCATTTGTGGAGATAAATGTGCATGGGAAACCAACACTGGGTATTTTGTGGCTATGTCTGCACAATACGAGGCCGCAATAAGAATGTTCATTCTATAACTCCACAAGAGATGCTGCTTTGTTTGACCTTGGTCCCAAATTTGCTAAGATATTGCCCTGAGTTTGCTTTACTTTTGCAATGCTGGTTAAATTTCTTTATTTGATTTAATTTAAATTATAAAAGGAACGGCTTAACCGCTAAAACACATAAAATTCATAAGCAAAATACAGATTGATTAATAAATTCTCGTAAAAATTGTAGTAAAACCTTTTTTCTTTTAAAAAGCAGAGTACAATTGGTTTCTTCAGTCTTGTAATAATGAGTCAGGCTATGAGATATGTAGTTCTTATACAGGCTGCGGACTGATTATCTACACTTTTTCACTTTACATCCTTTGCTGGATCAAGTTCTCCATCTCTCTTTTCTATTTCATTTGCAGCTAAACTCAAAAACTTTATTGCTTTACATGCCAATTGTACAGTCGAGCCTCCTAAACATTTTATTATGGCGGATCTGCAAGTCCTGATTTGTTCCCTTTTCATTATTGGCCGCAAAAGTTCTTTCCGTATAAATAATAATGCAGGATAAATACAGAGTAGGTGGAGCAATGATTCGTCTCCTTGTTCGCAAAGGCAGTAATCCATTGCGGGCCAGGTCCGTTGGGTTTAGGTCTTTAGTTGAGAGAACTCCCAGTATCAGTAGGGTCGGTTGATGCTTCATGCGATTTGCAAAATTTTCCGACAGGTATGACTGAGGCTTTAACATTTTGTATGTTGGTAACACAATCCCTGCATTGATTTTCGTCGTCAATGAGGCTTTGTCCTTATCTTAAGATATTTGATTAGTCGTTTTATTGACTGTTTGTTTGACCTCCGGGTAGGATGGTATTGTGTGCCAGGCTTCCTCTAACTTTAAGGCTTCAATCGATAGCTTTAAAAATGGATAAACAAAATTACTCAGTCTGGATTGACTTTCAACCTCCAGTCAGCAGTAATGTGCCAGAGACTCTTCCACTGCTGCCCGCATTCTCCAATAGTATTTTATCAGTGCTGTAATTGAAACATCAGCCAATGGGCCCATTTCCTTCCTTGCGCTTGGTCCCATGATATATTGGCTACGCAACTGGGGCCATGGGCATCTGATGCAAAACATTGGCTTTGTGGTGCAGCAGTGGGGAAGCAGCTACGATCAATTGACGTATGCACATGTCCACTCTCTTTAAATCCATAGTGCTACCTCCTAATACATATTGCCCAATGTCGCCAGATTTGAGGTCCTTACTGTGCATATATCGAGGCATTTAAGAGATAAATGTGCATGGGAAAACTACACTGGGCATGTTGTGGCTATGTCTGCACAATACGAGGCAGCAATAAGAATTTTCATTCTATAACTCCACAAGAGATGCTGCTTTGTCTGACCTTGGGCCCAAATTTGCTAAGGTATTGTGCTGGGTTTGCTTTACTTTTGCAATGCAAACGCGGCACTAAGGGGCCCAATAGGATGTCGGGCGGATTGCCCCCGCCAGGCTGGCGGTAGCCACCGCCGGCTTGGTGGGGGCAATCCGCCGGACATCCTGTCCTGAATTCCCCCACGCCATATTAGAATGGCGGAGGGACCGCGGCGGACGGAAAGACCGTCCACCGCTTTTCCGCCCCAGTCACCTTGCGGCCGGGGCGGAAAAGAATTAATAATATGGCCATGTCTAATAGACACCGCCAGCCATATTAGAATGGGGGCCCCCAGAGTGAAGGAGAGGTAGGGGGGGGCACACGGGGGTCCCTGTAGTACCCCCCTTCATTTGCATAAACAAAGTGGCAGGCACTGCGCGGTGCCTGACACTTTGTTTATGCAAATGCTTAAATGCATTTTTAGCATTGTGGCGGGCGGTGCTGAGAGCACCGCCTGCCACAATGCTAAAAATGCAGGATGTGCCCGCCACTGTGGCGGGCACATCCTAATACCGTCCACGGGACCCCCGCCCTTATGGCGGGCGGTCCCAATCCCTACAAAAGATGACGGGCTGACAAAGTCCGTCCGTCATCGTATAGGCCCCTAAGTGTTGTGATGGTGTTTACTTTCCAATGCAAATCAGTCAGGCTTAATGGTAGGGAAGTGTTTTAATTTCCCCATAGTTTCCAAATTTTGCATGTGTGATGCATTGTACAGCATTGCACAGTATACACGTACCAAGTTAGAAAAGTAATAAAGCATCGTTTGTGAACTCGAAGGCTCCAGTTCCAGTACAAAACCTATACTTTACAGAATACAAACTACTGGGTCGATTCACAGAACTAATCTGAGATAAAATCCTAAACTTACTACTTTTGGTATTCACAGAAGGCCTTTCGTAGTAGTACAGTTAGGAATCCTAACTTTACTACTACAAAATGCTTTCTGTGAATACCAAAAGAAGTACTTTTAGGATTTTATCTCAGATTAGTTCTGTGAATCGGCCCCATCATTATACTATTGTGCAAGGGTGTGTGCGTTGGCACATGGCAGTCTAAAGTGTACCTCGGTGCAGTAGTCCCCAAGCTGGAAGCCGTGGAAATGTTCTCACAATAGCTTTGTGTGGGTTGATTACACTAATCCTTTTCAGCCAATAATCAGCATTGTGGGAGATTTTCTGTTCATGGGGAAGCTGCACTGGAGACTTGAAGCCATTCCTTGCCCTGGGGGACTGCACAATGTATATTCAAAGTTAAACCTGGTCGTAATGAGGTACGCTGCGCATTACAGGATATAACTGCACATGAGGAAGCTGCACTGGGCATTTTTCAATCTATAACTAGAGATGAAGAGGGAAGGGGAGGCCGTTCTAAACATTCAAGTCCATACATTGGAAGTTGAGGCTGGCTGGGCATTTGGAGCTAAGCCTAAACACATGGATATCTCACTGGGCATTGAAGCTGACCCTATTCAGGGGAAGGATAACTGGTCTTTTGAGGCTCAAATTCAGCTTTCTAACACTACACTACCATGGGCATTTGAGGGTAACTTGCACACAAGAGTCTAGACTGGGTACTGAGGATAAAACTGTACAGGTTGAGGATGATTGTGGAACGGAATCTTGAGCATTACCAGACTGCACTGGGAATTTGAGTCTATACCTCAGCGTGTCTTTACTGTATTTGGCCATTTGGTGCTATGCTTGGTCTGTTAAGGCTGTTACTAGGTAACTGAGGTTGTTCCTGGTTTATTGGGATGGTGTTAGGCCATCTGCCACTGTGCATGTGTACCTCTGCCTGTTTGGAGATATGTCTGGCTTTTAAGTGCTGTCCTTTGGACTAAAGAAGTCTGCCTGGGCCTTCTGGGCACTCTATGGGTATTCACAAGGTGTTCTGGGAATTTGAGACTATAATAGGGCATTTCAGACTACACCATGTTTTTTTTATGTATGGAGAGGATGTAGCCCTGCGGTTAGAGCTGTCGACCTCGAAACTGAGGAACCGGGTTTGAGGCTTGGCAATGACGCTCAACGTCCTGTGATTCTGGAAATCACTTAATGTCCCGGGGCCTAACAAAAATGAATGTGTCCGTCTGTAACGGAACTGGTGCTCATGTAAAGCGCTCTGATACCCAATGTCTCGAGTCTAGTTCGCGCTATATAAAACTTTAAAAAAAAAATTATCATGTTCTTGGATAGGTGATGTCTATGCTTGATAGCATATTATGGCTACATCACATGCAGATAATGGAAGCAACCTAATTAACATATGAAAAATAGCTAATTAAGATATTTTTATGCTTTAGTAATATATTATTGTTTCATTAACCTTGGAAGTGTTTGTAGGAAGTGATGAAGTGTCAGTTCCTGTGATGTCATCAAAGGGAGTCAGAAGGCATGTACTATCACTCCTTAAGATGCCATCGGTGAATAAGGTAAATAGAGTGAGCGACCCAATAAACCTTTGGGGGCTTGGGTAAAACGTAATAAGATGGGTAAATTTGCCTCCAAAGGAGTTTGTTTTTAAAGCTAAATTCAGTAAATTCTGTACATCAATTGGATTCAGGTAACTTAATCGTCCTGGATGAAATTAATTAACTAAATCAAATGAACACATATATACTTGAGACTAAATAAACATGACAATACTCAACATAAAAACAATAACCAATAGACATGTGTATAGGCAAAGTAATAGATTTTATCAAATTTGAATCATAAAGGGAAAAATACAATACAAAAAAATTATATGAACACAACAGGAATACAGGACAAGTATATGAAAATGAATCACAAAATCTCTGTAAAGCCTGTAAAACGCCTATCCAAAAAACAGATGTATAAATTCTCCTTTGGATAAAGCTGAAAGTCGACGTTTCGGTCTTTTATGGGCAGCTCTTTAAGACCATCATCAGGACAGAAGAGAAATAATATTGTAACTCCCTATTAAAGATAAAATAAAACATTTTCACTATAACATGGAGACTAAATCCAAAAATCATTTATGCGCTATACACACAGATACAAACAACATCAGGACTATGCTAAAAGTGTATATATCAAGACATGAATGTACTCCAATGGATACAATAACAATCGGACAATATTTACAATGACAGACAAAAATAACACAAATTCTATTTGGTAGTTCAAATCATGAGTGAAAAATTCATAGAGAAATTATTTACAAGACATTTAGAGAACTTAATTTAAATGTTATTTTCTAACAGAGTGGTCAAAAGGGTCCATTTAGAAAAAACTTTGTAATGGACATCAAATTAGGATCGATTAAAAAGAGTTTCTAGGATACCTTATTTCATCAGATAAACATGGACATAAGGTCTGTTCCACTCAGGTATATTGATTCAGAAAAACAAACATACCCGAAAAGAGAAGATCACTGAAATATCGAATGCTTTAGGCTCTGTGGGCATCAGTAATATTGCTTCATACCGGATCTGAAAATATTTAAGTGATTCTCAGTGACATCACTTTAATTGACTCAAGTGTAAAGGTCATTATATTTAACATGATTAAATGGGTACCTTAGTTCGATAACCGTCAATCAATAAGGTAAAAAAAGGTGAGGATTTTGAGGACTAGGGCGATGGGTAGAAGTTAATCTGTAACATTAAAGAGGCGGTATCAATACCAGATTCTATTACATTTACTTAGACGATCTATTCTCAACTTTACGATATTGTTACCTTAAGAATAGCGACAAGGTGAGCAATTAAAGTTCCACTCTTGATTGGTCGCGCCTCGCACACTCGTCAGAAGTGATCGCGCCTCGCACACTCATCAGAAGTGATCGCGATCACTTCTGACGAGTGTGCGAGGCGCGACCAATCAAGAGTGGAACTTTAATTGCTCACCTTGTCGCTATTCTTAAGGTAACAATATCGTAAACTTGAGAATAGATCGTCTAAGTAAATGTAATAGAATCTGGTATTGATACCGCCTCTTTAATGTTACAGATTAACTTCTACCCATCGCCCGAGTCCTCAAAATCATCACCTTTTTTTACCTTATTGATTGACGGTTATCGAACTAAGGTACCCATTTAATCATGTCAAATATAATGACCTTTACACTTGAGTCAATTAAAGTGATGTCACTGAGAATCACTTAAATATTTTCAGATCCGGTATGAAGCAATATTACTGATGCCCACAGAGCCTAAAGCATTCGATATTTCAGTGATCTTCTCTTTTTGGGTATGTTTGTTTTTCTGAATCAATATACCTGAGTGAAACAGACCTTATGTCCATGTTTATCTGATGAAATAAGGTATCCTAGAAACTCTTTTTAATCGATCCTAATTTAATGTCCATTACAAAGTTTTTTCTAAATGGACCCTTTTGACCACTCTGTTAGAAAATAACATTTAAATTAAGTTCTCTAAATGTCTTGTAAATAATTTCTCTATGAATTTTTCACTCATGATTTGAACTACCAAATAGGATTCGTGTTATTTTTGTCTGTCATTGTAAATATTGTCCGATTGTTATTGTATCCATTGGAGTACATTCATGTCTTGATATATACACTTTTAGCATAGTCCTGATGTTGTTTGTATCTGTGTGTATAGCGCATAAATGATTTTTGGATTTAGTCTCCATGTTATAGTGAAAATGTTTTATTTTATCTTTAATAGGGAGTTACAATATTATTTCTCTTCTGTCCTGATGATGGTCTTAAAGAGTTGCCCATAAAAGACCGAAACGTCGACTTTCAGCTTTATCCAAAGGAGAATTTATACATCTGTTTTTTGGATAGGCGTTTTACAGGCTTTACAGAGATTTTGTGATTCATTTTCATATACTTGTCCTGTATTCCTGTTGTGTTCATATAATTTTTTTGTATTGTATTTTTCCCTTTATGATTCAAATTTGATAAAATCTATTACTTTGCCTATACACATGTCTATTGGTTATTGTTTTTATGTTGAGTATTGTCATGTTTATTTAGTCTCAAGTATATATGTGTTCATTTGATTTAGTTAATTAATTTCATCCAGGACGATTAAGTTACCTAAATCCAATTGATTTACAGAATTTACTGAATTTAGCTTTAAAAACAAACTCCTTTGGAGGCAAATTTACCCATCTTATCGGTGAATAAGGGCACGTGATGTCACTTTCACTATCCTGGCATTTTGGTGAATTGACGTCCATGTTTGCTACCACAGTGTAGGAGTGATTATCCAGTGCTATTGTTCCCTAATTATGGTGCACTGACTTTGCTGCTGTGGGGAGTAATTCTAGGGCCCGATTCCGATCCGGTAAAATTACCGTCTGTACGAATCGCATCTGGAGCCGTCTCCGTACGACTCGTACACACGCCGTACGACCCGACGAGTATGATTCAGACCGGGGTATCAGGACGCGAGTCGTACGGTCCACGTCAGATAAGGGCGATTCGTACGGTAAAGCGCACAATCACATACGCGCCGTACACCCAGCGTACATGGGGTACGGTGCGTACCCCATGTTCGCTGGGTATACGGTGCGTACCCCCATGATGGCAGGGGTACGTGCCGTACCCCTGTGATCATGGGGGGTACGCGTCGTACTGTACCTGTTTTAGGACGAACTCTGCTTTTACGACTGTTTTCAGTTCCCATAGAAAAAGGGTCGTACGGTGCGTACCCGACATGTATCGTACTTGCTGGGTCATATAAACCAGCCGCGAACCGTATAGATGTCGCGTGCAGCGGGTTCCGAGTGAAACTCGTAAGGGGATTTGATTAGTTTGGTCTCTGTACGATTTGTACGGAGTCCAGCTCCTGGTACGAATTGTACTTCGTCGTACGTACGGGGGACGTTGCAGGGTACGATTCGTATGGGAAAAACACTCCGAACAGCTATTCGGAGCGCTTTTTACCAGATCGGAATTGGCCCCTAAGTGTGGCACTCGACTAAACCTTTTTCCCTATCACAGTCTCACACAAGGCCTTTTCCCTTGTAGCCAGAGTGATATATACATGTTTTGTTTTCAGTGAAGTACAGTGTTCTCTGCAAGCTTTCGTTATAAATTCTGACGGTCAATCAATCAGTCAGTAGATTTGTGGAGTGCTTTTCGTCACCCATGAGGGTATCCAGGTGCTGGGTGAAAGCTGTCTAACGCAGCCGACAAGCAGGGAGTATGAGGACTGTGCAGGAGGCAAGGTGTGGCAGGCAGTACACACTCACGACAGCCAACATGCATTCTGTGACCATTCATGTTTTTTTTCTCTATACCTGATGTTGATATTGCATTTATGTTCTTCCTTCCATCATATTGTAAAGCGCTCTGATATCCTTCGGGATCTTGTTCAAGCTATATAAAACTTTATAAATAAATAAACAGAAGGCTCTGACTGATTTCAGTTTGATCTGTGCTCAGGGGCAGAGCTCAGCCCTGGAGTTCCGATCTCAACAGGAAAGGTATTGTTAGAAAGAAGAGTGTCTCTATTTTCCAGTGGTACAACCTGCTCAGACATCACTTCAGGAGGATGATCCAGAGATACACACCACTATACCACTAAGGAAACTGAAGTTGGGTAACAGACCCCAGCATAATCAATTACACAACACAAATACAATAAAAATCACACAACCAACTTCTAAAATTAGGAAAAATTATTTAATACATAAAATTATACCAAAAAACTAGACCCCTATAAGGAGAATTTGAGCTATGATTTCTTTGAAGATTTAGGGGAAAAAAGCTCCAACAAAAGTAAAGAGCCAATTACAGGTCACAGTTGAGTGTGACCTAAGAGTAATTTCAGGCCGACGGAGATGAAGCAAAGGTCGGATATACCAAATGGGTCATCTCATTCAACGATTTTACCTTCTGACTTCGGGTCTGATTACAAGTAGAAGTATGGCTGGGCATGGCTTGAGAGCATGTATTGGTCGTTTCCCTTCAGATATTTCAAAGGCCTATTCTTTTTCCAGGGGTAACTCTAGAAGCAAATTAGACTATATAATGTTATCATTCGATGTTTGGCCCTATGCAATTGATTTAAAAATTGTTCCAAGAATAGAGAGTGACCATCGACCGCTCCAAATGTCGATCTGTGAGGAGCTTTTTCCCTCTGAATTGCAGAGCAATGAAAGTTTGGATGTGAGCCTTGACGACATTATAGTTAGTAACAATCTTTGGGGCATATTACTAAGCATGAGCGGGAAATCCGTTACGCTCGCGGATTTTGCGGATTTTTGGGAAATCCGCAATCCGCTAATTTTGCGGATATCCCGCAAAATCTGCAAAAAAAAATCCGCGAACGTAACGGGTTCAACGGTTGAACCCCCACTCATGCAACTATTTTACAATGGCGCCAGCAAGCTGCCAGCGCCGTTGTAAAATAGTTACAAAGTTAGCTTGCACAGGAACCACTAGATAAAACGAAGCAGGTGCTTCCTGTGCAAGCTAACTTTGTAACTATTTTACAACGGCGCTGGTAGCTTGCTGGCGCCATTATAAAATAGTTACAGCCTTACACAGGTCACTCAAGGGACCCCTGCGCCCTTCAGGGCGATTGCATAGTAACACACACATGGTCACTCGAACTAGTTGATGCTCAAATTCAGTGACTCATTCATTAGCCCAAAAACAATCATGAGCATCTTCGAGGCTGGACAGGTGTGCCTCTTCCCAAATCTACTGTGGAAAATCAGCTGTTCTGCTGGGTAGAGGCCTTTGCATTCTTGACTTTCATGAGCGCAATCCCCGTGCTGTTCCTGTGGCCAGGAGCTTCTTTCTCTTCATATAATTGTGTTCACACGGGTTGCTGCAAGTTCGCACGCGTTTTGTACAATTGCGAAATTGTACAAAACCCTCGCGAACTTGCAGAAACCCGTGCGAACATAAAAAAAAAATCCGCAAATTCGCGAGAATTCGCGGATTTTGCGGATTGCGAGTTTGCAAATCCGCAAAATTCACGAACACGAGATTCGCAAAATTCGCTCATGCCTACATATTACCAAGCAATAGCGATAATTATCGCTATTGCTTGGTTAGAGACAAAAATTTACCACTAAGCTGCGACGATTTTTATCGCAAATAAACCTTGGTATTACCAAGGTTTATCGCAAATGCGATAAAAATTGGCCGCAATGCATGAATATCGCTGAAAAGTCCGCGATATTCATGCATTACCGAGCTAATGCTCTTAGCCATGTTATCCACCTCCTATTGGATAACATGGCTAAGAACTGCTCAGGGCAGGTGTTAGCTTTTGGAGATATTCGCGCTTAGCGCCAATATCTCCAAAAGTTGGTAATAGGAGATAGCGATGTTAGCGACTGTTTCCAGTTTCTAACATCTTGGCACACCCACTTTGCATGTCATTAGTGATAAATATCACTGACATGCAAAGTGGGGCCCAAGATGGTCGCTATCTCCTACTAGCTGTCGCTAACTGGTGTTAGCGACAGCTAGGTAATAGGGAGATCATTTTATCTCCGCTTTCTTGGCTTTTAAAGCCAAAAAAGCGGAGATAAACCCTCTTGATAATATGCCCCTTTGTTCATTAAAATGGGCACACATACTAGAGGATAGGGAGGTATTGGCAAAAATCTATGAAACGTTTGCCGAAACCTTTCGAAGTTTTTGCTTAGAATCGACTCTATTAGAAGGGAAAGATTCATTTTGGGATTTACATAAACAATTTTTGTCCTTACTAGTTCCGTTAGTGACTAGGATAAGGAAAGGTGAAAAGGGAAAAAAATCCAATGGTAAATCCAATCCCTGGTATAATAAGGATTGTCGCAATTCCAAGTCGGAACTAATGTTGGCTTTAAAAAATGGTACTATGTCTGAAATAAAGGATATAAGAAAACTATGGAGAAAGCAAAAAATACTTGGGATGATAATAATTGGTCCGATTTGCTTATAGCAGCCAAAAACAAATTTAAACTCACTTCAGAATGTGTTTAGTGCAGCACTGCAACCTATGCCTAGTCAATGCAAGATCCTATACGTACAATATAATTTCTTTTTATTTATCAGATGACACTTTTTCAAAAGGCGGCATTAGGTAGGGGGAGTGTCCAGTTTGCCTTCTGCAACATATTGGAGAAAAGAAAGTCTTCCCAAAAGCAACTCATGCAATCAAGCAACAAAGTGTTTATACTCAGAACGACTCAATCCTTGTACACGTATTTAATTCCATCTTCTTTTAAATTCTTTCTTTACATCAAAATTATTCCACAATTTATATTAAATTGATTTCAAAATATGACATAATGCAAAAAGTGTTTTTTTTGTTCTGTTGCATTTTCCCTGCCCCAGTGCCCTACTTATGCAGGGGGTCCATTTTGGCAGTTTACCTTCTGCTACATGCTGCTGTAGCAGTCCTTCCTGCAAGTATCCTCGTTTAATGACAACCAATGTGGGAATCATGCAGGTAGATTCAAAATTGGTGTAGGATTTTTCTTGTGTTGTTTTTCACTTACTTACTGGTTGTAGTGGTGTATAAATACTTACACATTGCCTCTAAATTAAGCCGGACAGCTTTTGTCCCAAGCTACCAGAGAGTTAGCACAGGTTAATTATGGATTTGCTTGTGGCTTCACCCTGACAAGGATTGTGGTTGCTACTTGAGTAATATGCCAGGATGTTTTGGACTCAAACTCACGCAGTATTCAAAACAGCTACTGAAGAACACCCAAAGAAAAAAACTGCAATACAGAAAAAAACTTTAGGTGCAGGCAGAATCAGGACTAGCAAACAAACCAGGAAGTAGAGAAAAAAAACTAGCAAAGAGCAAGATACAAGAGAAGCAGTGTTGAGGATGCACTGTTCGTCAGTTCTGGTCCATTGAAATAAGCAAAAGTCACCAACAAGCACAAGAAGTGATTCTGCCATCTTGGTTCATGGATAAATAATTTATGGTGGGCGCTGAAACTTCTTTCTTAGTTTTTACATCTACCACTCACTGCTTTTACATAATTTTATTTTGTTTTGTGTCTACTTCCATTTAGCACATATTTTCCCATTATGTATAATAGAAGCATATTATAAATATGTATATCTGTGTGTGTGTATGCAATGTCAAAATTCAAATGCTTTTTTTTAATTAATTTGATTTTTTTATAATAATTTATATAGTGTGTATACGTGTCTGTAATGTCTAAAGGAAAACAACAATTTTTTCTTTTGTTTATTTTTCTTTCTCTATTTTTTATTGGTGTGCGACTTAGTGCTGCAAAATTTGCTCAATTCCATTGTTTTGCAGGTGATTACCTTCAGTGGCATATTTGTTGGGTGATTCACTCCAAGGCTTGGTTGGAATAGATCTGAGACTCCTTTGTCTGTTGTGCTATTGGAGCAGCTGTGGGTCTAAATGAAGTGAACTGCAGCTGACAACCTTTTGTGGTACTCTTGGAATTCAGAAATACCACAAGGTGTGAGTCAGGCCCTTTGTGAATTATGCCCAAGGTATAGGAGAGACATAGGGGTCCAATAGGATGGCGGGGCAATCCGCCCGCCATCCTTCCCTGTATTCCCCCCCTGCCATATTAGAATGAAGGGGGGGACCACGGCGGAGCAAAACACCGCCCGCCACTTTTTCACCACGGTCGCATTGCTGCCGGGGCGGAAAATGATTAATATGGTGGCGGTGTCAAGCAGACACCGCCAGCCATATTATGATGGGCTGAGGGTGGTGCCTTTCCGTGGCGGCAATGCATGCGGTCTTCACTCTGGGGGCCCCCTGCAGGCCCCCAGAGTGAAGATGGGGGGGGTATTGCACATGGAGGGGTACCTGTGGTATCCTCCTTCATTTGCATTAACAAAGCGACAGGCACCGCGCGGTGTGAAAAGTGTATATTTATTTTATAATTTATTTTAAGTAATTAATTTTATGGTATTTAATTTTTGCTTAGTATAATTCTGTAGCGGGTTGTGGGTTTATAGGGGAATAGGGTGCGAAGTATATTAATTATAATTAATTAAATATTTAAATTTATTTATTAATATTTATTTTGAATTAATTGTTAATTAATTTTTAATTGGTAATTAATTAAAATATAATTGGTAATTATTTTTATTAATTGATTAATTGATAATTATGTTAAATGTATTAATTTATTTTCTGTAGCGGGTTGTGGGTTTATAGGGGAATAGGTTGGGAAGTAATTTAATTCTAATTAATTCAATGTTTTAATTTATTTATTGGTATTTATCTTGAATTAATTGTTAATTAATTTTTAATTGGTAATTAATTTAATTATGAATTGGTAATTAATTATTTTCTGTTGCGGGTTGTGGGTTTATAGGGGCATAGTGTGAGAAGTAATTTAATTGTAATTAATTACATTTTTTACTTTAGTTATTGGTATTTATTTTGAATTCATTTTGAATTATTTTTTAATTGATAATTATTTAATTGTTAATTGTTAATTAATTTGTATTAATAGGTAATTATTTTTAATAATTAATTTTTATTTGTATTTTTAATTGATTAATTTTTATCTTATATTAAATTGGTAATTACTTTTAATTAATTTGTAATTGGTATTAATATTTAATTTATTTTTATTCATATATGAAGTATTTACTTTCCCTACTGTTGCACTCACTGGAGTGGGAATAGTAATTTTTACTCCTACGCTATCCAACGCTTTCCCTACTGTTGCACTCTCTGGAGTGGGAATAGTAATTTTTACCCTCCCGCTATCCAACAGTTTCTCTACTGTTGCACTCACTGGAGTGGGAATAGTAATTCTTACTCCTACGCTATCCAACACTTCCCCCTACTGTTGCACTCTCTGGAGTGGGAATAGTAATTTTTACTCCTACGCTATCCAACGCTTTCCCTACTGTTGCACTCTCTGGAGTGGGAATTGTAATTTTTACCCCTACTCTATCCAATGGTTTCTCTACTGTTGCACTCACTGTAGTGGGAATAGTATTTTTTTACTCCTACGCTATCCAACGCTTTCCCTACTGTTGCACTCTCTGGAGTGGGAATAGTCATTTTTACCCCTACGCTATCCAACGATTTCCCTACTGTTGAACTCACTGGAGTGGGAATAGTAATTTTTACCCCT
Source organism: Lissotriton vulgaris (assembly GCF_964263255.1). Classification (NCBI taxonomy): domain Eukaryota; kingdom Metazoa; phylum Chordata; class Amphibia; order Caudata; family Salamandridae; genus Lissotriton; species Lissotriton vulgaris. The sequence goes on from NC_141696.1 coordinate 117,221,842, forward strand.
ACGCTATCCAACGCTTTCCCTACTGTTGCACTCACTGGAGTGGGAATAGTCATTTTTACCCCTACCCTATCCAACGCTTTCCCTACTGTTACACTCACTGGAGTGGGAATAGTAATTTTTAACCCTACGTTATCCAACGCTTTCCCTACTGTTGCACTCACTGGAGTGGGAATAGTCATTTTTACCCTTACGCTATCCAACGCTTTCCCTACTGTTGCACTCACTGGAGTGGGAATAGTAATTTTTACGCCTACGCTATCCAACACTTTCCCTATTGTTGCACTCTCTGGAGTGGGAATAGTAATTTTTACCCTCCCGCTATCCAACGCTTTTCCTACTGTTGCACTCACTGGAGTGGGAATAGTAATTTTTACCCCTACGCTATTGAACGCTTTCCCTACTGTTGCACTCCTTGGAGTGGGAATAGTAATTCTTAACCCTCCCCCTATCTAACGCTTTCCCTACCGTTGCACTCACTGGAGTGGGAATAGTAATTTTTACCCTACCACTATCCAACACTTTCCCTACTGTTGCACTCTCTGGAGTGGGAATAGTAATTTTTAACCCTACGCTATCCAACGCTGCCCTACTGTTGCACTCACTGGAGTGGGAATAGTAATTTTTACCCCAACGCTTTCCCTACTGTTGCACTCTCTGGAGTCGGAATAGTAATTTTTACCCTCCCGCTATCCAATGCTTTTCCTACTGTTGCACTCACTGGAGTGGGAATAGTAATTTTTACCCTTGCGCTATCCAACGCTTTCCCTACTGTTGCACTCCTTGGAGTGGGAATAGTAATTCTTAACCCTCCCCCTACCTAACGCTTTCCCTACTGTTGCACTCACTGGAGTGGGAATAGTAATTTTTACCCTACCACTATCCAACACTTTCCCTACTGTTGCACTCTCTGGAGTGGGAATAGTAATTTTTACCCCTACGCTATCCAACGCTGCCCTACTGTTGCACTCACTGGAGTGGGAATAGTAATTTTTACTCCAACGCTTTCCCTACTGTTGCACTCTCTGGAGTGGGAATATTAATTTTTACCCTCCCGCTATCCAACTCTTATCCTACTGTTGCACTCACTGGAGTGGGAATAGTAATTTTTACCCCTACGCTATCCAACGCTTTCTCTACTGTTGCACTCACTGGAGTGGTAATAGTAAATGTTACTCTCCCGCTATCCTACGGTAAAAATATTGTACATGTTTTATTAATATTATGTTCATATATATATATATATATAAATATATATATATATTCACTGAAAAAAACAGAGGTTACACACCAGTTATAGTTAGGAATTAGCATTTAAAAAACCTATTAAATTCACTGAAAAAAACATAGGTTTCACACCAGTTATAGTTAGCTGGAAATTTTACTGACATAAAACCATTGAAATTCCCACGTTATAGTTAGTTGTACTCACTATAACTTGCGCGCCTGCAATGCACTGCTGATGACGTCACATATTACATCACTCATGACATGGTCAGTGACATCACTCATGACATCACTGATGACACCATCTAGTGAATGTGTGTCTTTCCGTAAAATAAATGTGTTTTACAAATGTATTTGTAAAGGTCGATGGAAGAATACATTTTTAAATAAGTGTCTAAATGGATGTTTTTTTAAAAAAAATTAATTGGTTAACTGGCTTATTAAGTGTATCTTAGTGAATACATATAATAGCGAGTAATTTTTAAATATATAAATATATGTATCAGTGTTTCACTTTGTGTATAAGTGGCTGCATGGGTTGGTGACTGACTCACTGTTTGTATGTGTTTTGAAGACAGCATATGTGCAGGACTGTATGGGTGGATGAGTGTGTATATGTGGGTGTTAGTGAGTGAATGCCTGCCTCACTAGTGTCTTTATGAGTAACTACATATGTTTTAATCTAGTATATGTGAGTATTGATGTATATAAGTGAGTATATGTGAGAGTGAGAGATTGAAAGAGTTCCTGTTTAAATAAGTATTTGTTTCTTTAAGTGAGTGTTTAAGAGAGTAAGTATGTGTAAGTTTCCTTAAAAGTAATGTGCTAGTGTGTGTATAGTTGTATATGCAAATAAATGGATGTTCAATAGTTTATTTGCATGTGTGAGTATGTGTGAGAGTAACTTTTGGATGACTGTCGGCGTGTAACAGGATATATATGTGTATCACTACATATGATGAGTGAGTATATGTATGAGTGACTATATAGAACTGTTGCTGAATGAGTGGATGTGTATATAGATGGTGGAATTACTGAACTGGTTGTTGTATCTGGTATGGGTATCTCCATTTTTTTGAAAATGTTAGTTTCTATTTTTGAATATGTGTTTCAAGGGTTACATTACACTGAAAGGAGGTCTGTCAGTCTGTCACAAGGATGGTGTCATCAGTGATGTCATGAGTGATGTCACTGACCATGTCATGAGTGATGTAATATGTGACGTCATCAGCAGTGCATTGCAGGCGCGCAAGTTATAGTGAGTCCAACTAACTATAACGTGGGATTTTTCAATGGTTTTATGTCAGTAAAATTTCCAGCTAACTATAACTGGTGTGAAACCTATGGTTTTTTCAGTGAATTTAATAGGTTTTTTAAATGCTAATTCCTAACTATAACTGGTGTGAAACCTCTGGTTTTTTCAGTGAATTTCATAGGTTTTTTAAATGCTAATTCCTAACTATAACTGGTGTGAAACCTATGTTTTTTTCAGTGAATTTCATTGTTTTTTTAAATGCTAATTCCTAACTATATATAGGGCCTCAAACCTATGTTTTTTTAGTGAATTTCAAAGGTTTTTTAATAGCAAATGTCTATAGGTATGAAATGTAATATTTTTTTATAATGAATCCTATATTGTATATTTATGTAATACCATTTTTTAATGTATATTGTTCATGTTTTTTGGGGTTTTTTTTGCCCTGGAGCGCTCCCGGTGCGCGTCCCTGTGAGCGCACTGGTAAGTGCAGTCTTGCGGCGCGCCCCGGGGCGCGTACCGGTGAGCGTCCCGTTAGCGCTATTGCCGCGAACAAAAACAATATTGTGACGTATCGCGTAGCCGCGTCAGCGTGATACGCACGGCGTAAGCGCATCCGGAAGCACTCGAGCGCATACGATCGCGCTACGTAACCATCTGACGCGCTTACGCGACGCACCCCTGGGCACGACCCGGGGCGCGTAGCGTAAGCGCGTCGGGTCATGTGACCTAAAAATAACACTTTTTATTGGTTCAGGACAGTTTTAGTTTCCAAATGATGAAAGCCCTGGTCATGTGACCTAAAAATAACACTTTTCATTGGTTCAGGACAGTTTTTTTTTCCTAATGATGAAAGCCCCCACCTTTTTTCCTCATTCTCACTTTGTACTTTGAGTGAGGAAGACCTGTTTCCAGAGCTATTACTAATTTATACTCAGAAATGGCTTCAGTAGCAGCAGCAGCTGGAGCATCTCAGCCACCACCACCACCACGAGGACCACCACAACACCACAGTGGTGGAGATGAAGAAGAGGAGGAGGAGGAGAGGAACAGGTTCCTGCCAGAAGATAATACCCCATATAGGCCAAAGCAGCACATTATCTGGGAGTTTTTTCAATCCCAAAGGACCAGAAGAAAGTAAATGGGCCAAGGGTTACTTGCCTAATCTGTGGCACTGAACTTTCAAGGGGGAACCCTAACAAAAAATACTCTTTTGGCAATAACACCATGATTCGCCACATGCAATGCCGGCACCCTAACAACTATGCTGCGGCAGAGGTCAGAGAACTGGCCAGAAACCCTCCCCAATCTTCACCCAGCACCTCCAAAAGAAAGCAACCCACTCCATCGGGTCCAGAGACAAGGGAGATGGTCCCAAACATACAACCCCAGTTTGGTGAATACAAAATAAGTTGTATATTTTGTGGTAAAATAATTACCTATGGTGAGCAAAGCATAAAGCTCATCAACCGTGCTGGTGACAACCACAATTGCCCAAAAAAACCTTAATTTTTTTCCTGATTTTTTTTGCTCCAGTGGAGGCGTTTACAATTCCCTGTTTTTTGTTTCCCCCCATAAAAATAACAAAAAAATATAAAATTTTTCATAAAAGCCAAAAAAAGTACAAAATGTTCAAAAAAACAATAAAAAAATAAAACAACAAAAAGAAGAAAAAAACAGTTCTTTTTAGAACTACCTCCAATTTATAAAAAAAGGCCACATTTTTTAAAAACTCTGTCATTCTTTTTTCGCTATGGTACGCTCCCAGATACGCTCCCCGGTGCGCGTACTGGGCGCTCCCCACGCGCAAATCGAAAAAAAAAATGTTTTTGCCCCGCGGGGCCCTTTTATGGCCCCCACATCAAACCAAACTAGGGGTTCAGGGGGGGTCTACTCTGCCCCCTTTTGGTCATTTCCCCCTTTGTTTTTGCCACCTCTTGTGTCTGGATCCTACCGAGACACAAGATGGCGGCCGCTCCGGACTGTTTGGAATGTTGACAGACACCCGAGAGTCAATCAGCTTTCCGCGCGCGAACTCGCGTAGCCGCTGGTACGCGCCCCAGTGCGCGTACTGGGGCGCGCTTATAGATATATATATTTTTTTTTAACCTAAATTACTCAAAATCCACTGGAGCACATATCTTGAGACATAGCAAAGGCACATCGGGCTACCAGTCCCTACAATTTTGCCAAGTTTGGTGGAAATCCATTCAGCCATTCTGGCTAAAAGTGAGTTCAACCGCCCTATGGAAATTAACATGGGGAAAACACGTATTGGGACCCCCCTTTTATCTCGGCCCCACTTGACGAATCCCCCCCCAAAACTTTCAGGGAAGGAGCGGAGCGCCAGGAGGCAAATTTGAGGAAATTTTCAGGCAAATTCCTCAACCGGCGCCAAAGTTATTCCCAATAGAATGTTGCGAAATCCCTGTACAAAATAATCCTAACTATTACTACCTACTCGCAGGGTACAGGGTATTTAAGTATTTTAAGTATGTTTAAGTTAATTATATTTATTATTTCATTAATTTTCAATTACTTTTAAGACATTAAAAAAAAAATCGATATTTGACTACATTTTTTGCAACGATATTTTTGATTCAATATTTTTGTACTTACTCTATATTTGTGTCATCGATATTATGTCAGTGATCCGTTTCACTGCCAGAATGCGGGAGTGATTAAGGATTTGCGTTCATCTGACCAATGAGGCGTGGCACTTGGCAGGGCAGAATTATCCTTTTTATGTGAGGATCTACTGCATGCCAAGAGCGGTCTGTCATAAAAAGCCAGGGCTTGCTAATGGTGCCCCCATGACATAGGCATGCCAAGCCATGCACACCGACCCAATTCATACAGGAGACTCACGACTTTTAAAGCAAAAAATGGCTTTAATCTACCTTTCTCCAGCCTGATATTGTCCCCACTTTAATACAAGTGAATGGAGAAAAAAATCCCCATAGGGACCGTAGGCACTATTAGAATGTTGACTTTAAGGTCTGCACTGTATCACTTGGCAAATCGCAGGCCTCGCATAATGTGAATGGCAAACTCGGTCTTGGTTTTGACTTTGAAAATCTGACCACACGTGTAACGCGAGCTGTTTTTTTACTGCCTCTTTCAGAGACGATTTTAGGGGTGGTCAAAGTGGGCAATCACCCAGGTCCCCCATTTTCCAAAGGCCCCCTGGGAACATGTAATGATGCTGAATGCTTCCCCCACAGAGAACAGGATGCCAAGGTAGATACAGCTGTGCCTTTATTAATTATTACAAGATCGCTATTACAAAGAGCGCCGAGCGTCTATCTGATCCAAGCTCCGGTCGCTTCCGCCCGTTTCCTTCTCCTTCGCGCTCTTTCTCCTATCCATGCGCGCATGCGCCAGTGTTCCGCTCTTGCTCCGGCGTGCCACGTCATCACGCTGGGCGCCAGAGACTAGAGCGCAGCACTTGAATGAATGCTTGCTCTTTCGAACTTCTGTCTATTTCTCTAGATCAACTTTCAACATATAATTCAACAGCATTGTTTGGCATCACAGAGCTTCAATTGGAAGAAAATGGGTAAGAAAATTAAAAGCTGTTCCGAACAGTGCCCCACCCCCCAAACAAAGTCTTGCTTTGGGGCCCCAAAATCCTTAAGATGACGCTGGCCTCTTCCCCTTACTTCCCTATAATGTGTGGGGAGAATGTGCAGGAGACTAGGCGTAGCAGGAAGTACCCACTCACCAGAGTCATATTCAATAACAGAAACCATGCTGACTCACCCTGCAGACAGCCTCCAGGCCTCAAGGCTGTAGAGCCACATCCTGACCCACTCACAGCTAGAGCCCCGCCTAAAAGTAAAAGAGAGCGAGTGTAACATGAACCTACAGACCACTTGAGGTTATATTCATGGGTGCTAAAGTGAAGGGGGCGTGCTGAGGTGTAGCTGAGTCTGGAGCAGCAGGTGCAGTGGCACCAGGGCACAGAAGCCCGAAGGGCCCACAGAACCCTAAATGTTACTGTATTTTGTAATTGAAACATCAGCCAATGGGTTCATTTCCTTCCTTGCACTAGGTCCCATGGTACATTGGCTACGCAACTGGGGCCCTGGGCATCTGATGCAAAACATTGTCTTTGTGGTGCAGCAGTGGGGAAGCAGCTACGATCAATTGACGTATGCGCATGTCCACTCTCTTTAAATCCATAGTTTTGCCTCCCAATACATATTGCCCAATGTTGCCAGATTTGAGGTCCTTACTGTGCATATATCGAGGCATTTGAGGAGATAAATGTGCATGGGAAACCAACACTGGGTATTTTGTGGCTATGTCTGCACAATACGAGGCAGCAATAAGAATTTTCATTCTATAACTCCACAAGAGATGCTGCTTTGTCTGACCTTGGGCCCAAATATGCTAAGATATTGTGCTGGGTTTGCTTTACTTTTGCAATGCAAACGCGGCACTAAGTGTTGTGGTGGTGTTTACTTTCCAATGCAAATTAGTCAGGCTTAAGGTAGGGAAGTGTTTTAATTTCCCCATAGTTTTCAAATTTTGCATGTGTGATGCATTGTAAAGCATTCCACAGTACACATACCAAGTGAGAAAAGTATTAGAGCATCGTTTGTGAACTCGAAGGCTCCAGTTTCAGTACAAAACCTATACTTTACAGAATACAAACAATGGGCCGATTCACAGAACTAATCTGAGATAAAATCCTAAACTTACTGCTTTTGGTATTCACAGAAGGCATTTCGTAGTAGTAAAGTCTGGACTCCTAACTTTACTACTTCTAAACTGAGATAAAATCCTAACTTTACGACTTTCGGTATTCACCAAAGGCATTCATTAGTAGTAAAGTTAGGAGTCCTAACTTTACTACTACGAAAATACTTTCTGTGAATACCAAAAGAAGTACTTTTAGGATTTTATCTCAGATTAGTTCTGTGAATCGCCCCCATCATTATACTATTGTGCAAGGGTGTGTGCATTGGCACATGGCAGTCTAAAGTGTACCTCGGTGCAGTAGTCCCCAAGCAGGACGCAGTGGAAATGTTCTCAAGATAGCTTTGTGTGGGTTGATTACACTAATCCTTTTCAGCCAATAATCAGCATTGTGGGAGATTTTCTGTTCATGGGGAAGCTGCACTGGACACTTGAAGCCATTCCTTGCCATGGGGGACTGCACAACGGATATTCAAAGTTGAACCTGGTCGTAATGAGGTACGCTGCGCATTACAAGACATAACTGCACATGAGGAAGCTGCACTGGGCATTTTTCAATCTATAACTAGATATGAAGAGGGAAGGGGAGGCCGTTCTAAACATTCAAGTCCATACATTGGAAGTGGAGGCTGGCTGGGCATTTGGAGCTAAGCCTAAACACATGGATATCTCACTGGACATTGATGCTGACCATATTCAGGGGGAGGGTAACTGGTCTTTTGAGGCTTAAATTCAGCTTTCTAACACTACACTACCATGGGCATTTGAGGGTAACGTGCACACATGAGTCTAGACTGGGTACTGAGGATAAAACTGTGCAGGTTGAGGATGATTGTGGAACTGAATCTTGAGCATTACCAGGCAGCACTGGGAATTTGAGTCTATACCTCAGTGTGGCTTTACTGTATTTGTATAAACAATAACAATTCCCAACAGGTTTCAATTTGAGGCAATTAAATAATGTATGCAGTCTGCATTACATAAGCAAGAAACAAGGAGGCATGTGTGATTTAAAAGCTTATTCACAAATTCGTATGAGGGTTTTTTCACATGGAAATACAGTCAAACAGCACTGTACAGAGGCAATCATGTGACAACCCGAGGGCACTTGGTGAGTGAAGGATATAAACAATTAGTGAGAAAGTGAAGACGCAAGTGCTAAACGTGAACAGCGTGAACGGCGCAAAGTGACAAGAAAGCAATACAGTAATGGCTCTGCAAGATTAAGTTGAATTTTATTGTTTCATTGGCCATGCAAGTGTAGGAGGTAGCGATGTTGCCACCTCCTGTGATGTCATCAAAGGAAGTCAGAAGTCATGCCCTATCACACCTTAAGATGCAATCAGTGCCTAATGGCACGTGATGTCACTTCCACTATCCTGGTATTTTGGTGAATTGACATCCATGTTTGTATAAGGAGGCTTTACCCTTGATCTGCTACCACATGTAAGAGTGGTTATCCAATGCTATTGTTCCCGATTCATGGTGCACCGCCTCTGCTGCTGTTGGGAAGCATTCTAGTGTGGCACTCAACTAAAACTTTTTCTCTATCACAGACTCACACAAAGCCTTTTCCCTTGCAGCCAAAAATAAATAAATATTTTGATTTCAGTGAAGTACAGTGTTCTCTGCACACTTTCTTTTTGAATTCTGAAAGTCAATCAATCAATCAGTAGATTTATAGAGCGCTTTTTGTCATCCGTGAGGGTATCCAGGTGCTGGGGTGAAAGCAGCCTAACGTAGCCCACAAGCAGGGAGTATGAGGACTGTGCAGGAGGCAAGGTGTGGCAGGCAGTAGAGCCAACTGAAGGCTCTGGCTACTTTCAGTTTGATCTGTGCTCAGGGCCAGAGCTCAGCCCTGGAGCTCCGATCTCAACAGGAAAGGTACTGTTAGAAAGTAGATGGTCTCCCTTTTCCAGTGGTACAACTTGGTAGTGGATACCTGCTCAGCCATCACTTCAGGAGGATGAGCCAGACATCTACACCAATGGATCACCAGGGAAACAGAAGTTGGGCAGCAGACCCCAGCATAGTCAATTGCACAACACAAATACAATAAAAACCACTCAACCAATTTCTAAAATTAGAAAAATATTTAATAAGAAAAATGACACCTAAAAAACTAGAACCCTATAAGGAGAATTTGAGCTGTGATTTCTTTGAAGTTGTAGGGCAAAAAGCTCCAACAAAAAGTAAAGAGCCAATGACAGGTTTTAGTTGAGTGGGACCTAAGAGTGATTTCAGGCCAACTGAGCAGGAGCAAAGGTCGGATACGCCAAAGGGGCCATCTCATTCAACGATTTTACCTTCTGATTTCCGGCCTGATTACAAGTACAGGTGCTATTTAGCGCACCTGATAAATAATGATACCACAGGGCATGCGATTTACTGGCTTCAATAAATAGCACATATTACGAGTTTGTTTGGAATAACATGGATTTTGGTGTTAAACACACCAAAATCCACATGATACAGTAAATAGGGTATGCTTTTCTCCTGTTACATGTCAGCAGGTTTGAACATCAAAAATGTAACAAAACTCGAGTTGTTTAATGCATCTGATAATTAACGGATGTGTTAAATAAAAGCAAACTCGTAATTCTGACCCATGAGTCAACAGGGGTTTACGCGTGGGGCCCTAAAACTCTGAAATGCAAGTCAAAATACTCAAGCGGGTTAAGGTTGACGCCTTTATCAGTCTAATTCCTCTTGATGTCAGATAGCCATTAGACGAGGCCCGTCTGGAGCAGTTGGTTTTGGTGGGAAAAGCTCAGAGTGGGATAATTCAAATTTCATACCCAAGCAGGCAGATGCTTTTTGCACCATTGCCTGGTCAAGATTTGTACCTTCAGACTAATTCTCTTTTTTAGTGCTCAAAATCTTCTAGCGATGCAAGCTTGGAAAGCATATCCGGCAAACCCGACTCGAAATAGGACACCTTTGCAGCAAGGCTGCACTGAAGCCATGGAGATCTTGGAAGTACAAACATTTCCCAAGTCCCACCATTTCAGACTTTGTGCAGTAGCTCTTCTTCTAAGGCTCCTAGACATTAGGACCAACACATAGGAGCCAAGACTCACTTCAGCAGATTCAACTGATATAGTCCATCTCAGATCCAGTATCTACTAGTTCGCCAGTCACTCCAGGCCAGACCAGTTCTAGGATTTGTGGGGCCCCGGACAGAACAGGATCTTACAAGGCCCTTCTAAGATGTAACATCACAGGAAGTAACGCCACAGGAACTTACGTTAATTGAATATGAATTTTCTTGCATTGTTGAAGCAGTTTTGCAAGAAGCTACTTATCTAGAGTGCATTTCACTAAAATGGCTAAACATATAAATAATAATACTAATAAAAAAAGTACATATATTTTAAAGCTGTATTACACAGGAATATATTACATTAATCAAACTGGGTTAAATGCTAGGCACAGGCCTCTCCAAAACTGAAATGATTACTCATGTGTTCACAATTTTTTCCCGGGTTAGCGCATGATTAAATGAATTACAAGCCAGATTGTCCCAGAGCTATGCAGTCGTACTTCAAGTGACAGATGGGGTGGCTTATACATTGGCAGGTAGAAGCACCCAAGGCTGGACAACGTCTGCACCCTGCACCCAAACACAGCAAATTACTCTCAAACTCCCTTTTTAAGAGATGCATCATCCACAAGTCACTTCAGTCACTCCCCAGGCTACATAACTAAACACTTTTGGTATTCCAAACTTCAATGCCAGGTCTGCCTCCCATAATCTACTGGCTTCCTACTTGCGCATGCTCAGTGCTTGGAAGAGCACTCCATATGCATTCATGTACTCTATGGAATCCCCTCCTCGCTCCTTAGCTGTCCTCCTCCCCTGCAGCCCTCTTCTCTTGTGCACTCCCCTTTCTTCTCCTTACATCCCACAAGAGGCTAATTCTAACTGTGCTAATGGAAAGCAGACATTTCCCGGGGCCTCGCTGTCACTCCTGAGTTTTGGGATTATTTTTTGTGAAAGGAAAAGCACAGTATACTGTGTTTTCCCAGGCTGGCCCATTGTCATTCTGCGCATGACAATGAGCTGGCTGGCTTTGTGAGCACAGTCAGAATAACTCTGTGCTCACCAACCCCGAGGCAACCTTTTGGGGTGAGCACCAGCGGTCAAGCTAGAGTGTACTACTGTACATTATGACTTTGCAGGACACTTTGTGCACACAGAGACATTGTAAGATGTTTGTTAGTGGAGTGGTGTGGCTCACTGGTTAGAGGCGGCAGACCCGGAAGCAGAGGTTGGCCCGGGACCAGGGTTCGATTCCCGACGCGGCAGGGTCTTGGGCCATGGTCAGCGGACTCGATAATTCTCGCCTCAGTGCCTACTCCAACCATGGGTCCCATTCAGCAACTCTGGCCAATAGCTTGCTTAATCTCTACTAACGGCCCCATCAGCGCCGGGGATGCTTGTCTTCACCTTGGAGATGCCCAGGAGGGACCATCTCACAGGGAATGCCAGGATGGGTTCCCCAGCGGTATGCAGCGCCGGGACGCCCCTTTGCTGGGGCAGCTGTGCACTTTACAAGTATATGACATTTAACATTTGTTTGTTGTTGAGTATTGGGGGACTATTAGTCACAGAAAAAAAATGTGTTTCCTTCCATAACTACCTGCTCCAAATCAGCCCATTTTAAAGCTGGCTGGATAAGGTGCTGAATATGCATAGTTAATATGGCATACTGTATTTGAGTTCCAATACCTTTATTACCTCCTGGAGTAAGCTTTGACAGCTCGAATTGCCAACTGTGGAAAGACAAGTTTCTCAAAGGAATCCACCTTATCTAAATGAAATGAAATAGTCAGTTCTGAAACAGCGATCATAAACCACAAATTCTCCACAGATGTCGCCAATTAATCATCTATTTCCCCCTGACAAACGTCAACCTCTCACAATATGCTGCTTTTTTCCTTTTACATATAAATAGTATGGGACATTTGAGATAAAAGGTAGCAAAGAGATTCTAGAAGATACTGAGCCATTTTGAAACTTCTCAAAGTTTTTGAGCAGAGGAACCAAAGACGAGGCAAGCTAGCAAAAAGAGGTCAGGCTAGTGGCTATGATCTCTAGATCTTTTGTCAGGACGTGTGCAGGAAAGGGCCTCACCAGGAATTCTATAGAATGGTCAGGAGGAGTAACAGAATACACAGAGCAGGCTGAAATTCAGTAGACACATTGAGGATGGTTCAATATCACACCCCTTTGTGAACGATAACATGTATCTCGAAAAAAGGGTTTTTTGACACTTTTACATGGGAAATAAAGTGATAGGTAAATGCAAACTTCAGCAGAAGGCTCAACAGACTTTGCAGCACATACTGGATCAAAGGCATCTTTACCTCTTCTCTAGCCCCTTAGGTTTGTTTACTGATTCTACCCACTTTCATCCACCTCTCCCCTCCATGCTCTACTTTTAAACTCAACTCTTGCCCAACCTATTACCTACTCTTGCTGATTCCCAGCTATTGTATAGCAAAACTTGGGTTAGGGTAAGGAAGGGGGGCAAACGCTGTCGAAAGAAATCCCTGCCAACAAAGGATTAAAACAAGGCTGTGTACTGGCCCCCCTTCTTTTTAAGATATTCTTGGCAGATCTGTCAGGAACTTTAGATGAATTAAATGCTCACCCCCCGAAATTAGGGGATAGGCATATTTCAAACCTACTGTATGCCGACGATGCCATCCTGTTAAGCCAAACAAACATTGGGCTGCAGCGACTAATTTCTGGGACTTGCACCTACGCAAGGGAAAATGGGATGGTGATCAACGAAACCAAAACAAAGATCATGATTGTCGCAAAGAGCAAACAATTAAGAAAAAAATTTAATTGGTATATGGAAAACACCAAACTAGAACAGGTTGAAGTATATAAGTACCTGGGCGTACTTTTTGATGAGAAGGGTAGTTACCAGCCCCAAATAAAAGATATTCAGAGGAAGTCCAACTCCCTAACAGCCGCATTTAGAATCTTGCAGAGATCGCTGGGCAACCTCACATATGGGCCATTTTTAAAGGTTATAGTGGCAAGATTACTACCAACAATCACATACGGCAGTGAGTCGTTAATGGGAAGGGATACGGAAACAATCAATAATGCTGTATCTAAAACATACAAATTACTATTTCATCTCCCAACAAATGCCTCACCAGCCCAAATTAGACTGGAGTTTGGTTTAACCAACCAATATTATGCAAGGAAGGGACATTTTATTAAAACCTGGAATCGGATTAAAAACGATCAAGATAACCAAATCTCTCAGTTATTATGGAAGGAGATAAGTAATAATACAAAGGCACTACCATGGATTTTTCTTAAAGAGGCTATAGAAGAGTTTGCGGTCACCGCAATTTGGAATATTACCATAACTAACGCTTCCTTTAAGAAAATAATTAATAGAACGCCAAATCAACTATCAATTTTAAATGATAAAGATAGTCTGACAAAAAGAAAACATGCCTGGACAATAATAAATGGATATAAAACAAAGAAGGTTCAAGACTATTTAGAAATACCATGGTCAGGAAATAACAAACAAATCCTTCTAAAAGCAAGATTTGGAATCCTTCCGGGAAACTGCCACCTACCGCCTTGGAAAATCTCTGAAAGGAGTTTAATATGTAGACTATGTAACAGCGGAAAGGAGAATATTGTCCACTTGCTCTGTATTTGTCCGGGACTACGAAATGAAAGGACAAAACTACTCAAAGTCCCTTTTATTGTACGCGGAATACGATCATGTAGGCAAGCCCTGAAATGTTGTCTTCAATCAAATGATATAGCCATGAATGCTACCTTTGTAAACATTTTATTAATGGTAAAAATAAAATTAGTAGACTAAGTCCTAAATGAAGTATACTAAGGATATATTTTAATGAATCTTATGATGAAAGTCTTATTGGTTTTATAGTAAAAGTATTTTTGTAACTGTATATTGTAAGATTTTAAATAATCAAACAATAAAGTAATTTACTTACTCTTGCTGATTCAGCCCCCTCTTATTTACTCTTCCTCCCTGCATTACCACCTGTCCGCCTCTCATCTCTCCCCAAACATCTGATCTCCACACTCGGATTCTTCCACTTTCATATCCATTTTAACCTCAATGTTCTACTCCTTTCCTCTCATTTTTCCACCCAGCCTCTCACCTTCTCTTGCTAGTTCTACTCATCTTGCTAAACTTTTTCATTGTTTCTGTCACATTTGCATCCACCTCTCAATTTCCATTCACGTAACGCCTCTTCTTTTTTCTCACTGATTCTGCCCCCTTATACCCATCTCTCCCCTCCATGCTCGTCTATTCTTCTCATCTCTCCCCAGTCTCTAACCTTAACTTGCATATGTTGCCCCTCTTACGCCCATCTCTCCTAGCTTCATCCCTCCTCTTTCTGGTTCTCTCCCTCATATACACCCACTTCTCTCCTCCATGCTCTACACGTTACCTCATCTCTGCCCCTGCCTCTTAGTTTTCTCACTGATTTTGTTGTTCTACATTGTTAGAAATGTGGTTTCTGGTTGGCTATGGTATGTACCTAAGCCAGGCAGAACCCAGCACTATAGTCAGGGCAAGGAAGTTACACACCTAAGATAACCCCTTCTCACCCCATTGGTAGCTTGGCAGAGCAGTCAGGCTTATCCCAGAGGCAATGTGTAAAGCATTTGCGCAACACACACACCAGTGACACACTAGCCTCACCGTAAAGAGACTCCACACAAGTTTACATAAAAATATCCTTTGTATTGTTCATAAAAACACAGACTACAATCTCACATAATTCACTTTGTCACTAGGTAATTATCATGACATCACAATTAGTTCATAAAGTAAATACTTATAGGCTGCACACATCATAAATCACTTTGCCATAGGGCAATTGTCAGAAACACAACAATTGGTGCCCTAGGGCACATACTTATGAGCTGCCCCTGTTATCTACCAATATGTAGGCATAACATCAGTTAGAGCCCTGAAGAGTCCACAGACGTTCTGTCTCACACGAAAAACACATGTGACAACTGTTAAAAAGCAGCTGCACTCTTACTATATTCAAGGCAATCAGTCCCTTTTTGCAACCAGTTCTTAGGAAGGGGGCCCTGTCACGGGCTTGTCCCACAAAGACCACAAAAGTCGGGAATGACCCCAAAGGTGTGTGCTTAATGTAGCAGCTGCGAGGGTTCTCTGGGTCTTATTTTATTTTATTTTGTGTTTTATATAGTTCAACGTAACCCGTTAGGATGTCATTGCGCTTAACAGTGATATAGTGGTCCCAATGGTGACAGTCGCAAGAATCATAACAAACTCACAAGTGTAAACATTACAATCAGTGGTCAGGAAAAGATATGTGTGCTCACAAGAACATCTGAACCTGAAAGAATACACCTTATTACAATTTGTTTTACAATCGACTGAACACCAAAAACAAAAAACTCAAATTTACTGTATAGCTGAGTGTCCGCCTCCGTATGTTAACGTGGTAGGGGACTCTGAAAGAGGTTGTAAAGATCCCAGTGAGCTTCATTTAGGAAGTTTTGAGGAGCTAGCAGAGTATATATCTGTAGGGAATGGTTGATGATCAATAATCAAACGATTAGGTGATTGCTCTGTGGGGAGTTAAGGGAGGTATTTAGCCATTAGGAAGATGAACAATAGTTACTTACCTGTAATCTGTGGTTCTCCAGTATTGGTGTCTTTCATAGATTCACATGCCTGAATCATTCCCCGTCGTCGGAGTGGGAGCCCACGGTACATAAAAAAAAAAGCAGTAAAATATACCCTTTGTACATAACAAATAACAATATACCCAACCAGGAAGTAAAGTAGCCCCAGCTACAGTAAATAAAACTTCCACATTAGAACCTATCCAGGTCATTATGTATGGACCAAACTGCAGCCAATCAGGCCACAGCTGTCAGACTCCACGCTGCCGAATCCGGTTGATGCACATATGACTCCACCTCCCGATCTCACCAACACGCTAGTAATAGCAACACAGCGTGTTCGAGTGATAGGGCGAGGGAAAAAAGGAAACAAACAAGGAGGGGACGGAAGGGGGCTGCAGGGAAGGGACAGCTGGAAGACAAGAAAACAATCATACAGGTTATTCGTATTCACCTTGAAACCCTATACTTTCTTCAGTCTCACTAAGTAAGCGTAATTGTTCACCTTTACGAAAAGAAGATTGCTCCTCCTCCTCCCTGTACTCCTGAATGTTGATGTTCGCCACACTAGTCCCTAAAGAACACAAACACAGTTAATGTCTTTCCTCTCCCAGAATCAACATATAAGGCTATCTATTAGTGATGAACCTACCCTGCCTTGTGTTGAAGAGTGTCCAAATTATATTCATGTGAATAACCCCAAAACCCTATGTGAAATCAGCAACAATCCTCTTCGTCAAATAAGTCTGTTCACATATGTACAAAACTCTCCATATGATTCATGAAGGACACGGTAAGACGTAGCCTCAATACTACAGTCTTCCGCTCTCTATTTCACCCCCAGCTTTCCGTTGTTATTTCCGCTCCAAATACGGAAAGGTGTAGGATCTCCCCCCCACTACCTTCCGCTTTGGCACTTGCTGAAATAAGCACTAGTGTCTTTCTTCGTAACGGAAGTACGCAGAAAGAACAATCCGCAGTACTCCGTTCTCACTGAGGCAAACAAAATCCTTCAAATCACTTAAAACGTTCAGGCGCCTTATTTTCCTAGGCTTTAGAGCCAGTCCGCCTGTGTTAACTACACAACAGCGTTTGACAAATAACGCGTTAAACTTCACGCGTCTTTCACGGAACTCACAGTACTGTCGCCGCTGGTTCCCTGGTTTCTCAGTTCTCCAGATTTCTCTTATCGCCAGCCGTCAACTCCGGTTAAGCCTCGTCACTCATGCGAGGTATCAAAAGATCCAGGAAGCGCCGACCTCGCGCTACGGGGAAATAGACAGAAAGCGCCGACCTCGCGCTGCGGGGCTTCAATTCCAAAGCGCTTAACTAATCTCTTAGCGCAAACGCGCCAACAGTTAAATCCAAAACCAATTCCTCCTCAGAAGGATTACCAGACAGCACTCTACTCCAGTCTCTCCCAAACACGGGAGATACACAAAATCACGAACAACGTGTAGAGGGTCCGCCCTGCCTTTATAGTGCCACACCCCCTCACTAGATTTCTGGGAGATGTAGTTCCAAAAGTTAGGTGGCGCAAATTGGTAGAACCTGACAGAATGTCTCCCTCCCTAGCGCCTTCTAGGGCCAGGCTTAGCAGGAAACCTTTGACGAAAAAACAGCACCTTCCCAGGAGCAGGCACCTCTGAACAGCCCATCCCTTGCATGTACTCCCCCCCTGACCTTGTTCAAACAACCCTGCAACCCATTGTGAGCCCTCTGCAGTATTAACACCTTTTCCTTAACTACTGGCTGACATTGGAGATCAAAAGGAATATCAACCGGCAAAGTGTTGGTATCAATTCCGGAATTAGCTATGAAGGGGAACATTCCAGGGGGACTATGCCACTCATTCTTACTAGACCTCTCCGCCCTCATCATGCGATTAACCTTCCCTGTAGGGATAATAGACTGTTTATCGTCCACTCTCTCCTTGATTGGCAGCATCTGTCGGGTTAATGTGTCTGTCTTCAGACTACTCAACCTAGTGCGGACGGTGACCACCTCTTTCTTAGCCAATGTGGCCACCCTGAACTGACCTGCGACTATCGCTAAAGGTGATGATGCATAAGACACCAGATGTTCCTGACAATACCCAGACAAAAAATGTACTGTTCAAGTTCTCCAGTCTATAGAAGGGTTGTGGTACGTAAACCACGGCATCCCCAATATGATCTCGTATTGGGGAGCTTCTATGATGTTCAACGTTATCTTTTCCACATGTCTCCCTTCTGACACATCTATTGACAACATTACCTCAGCTGTCTTCTCCACTATTAGACCTGATTTTATAGGCTGTCCATCTACTGCAAAAACCTCCTCTGGTATATCTCTAGGTACTCTGAGTATAGCTAAGCGAGACACTAGCCCATTATCGATAAAATTACCTGTGGCTCCTGTGTCCAGCATAACCCTAACTTGATGACTTTTTTGCTCATACTCCAAGGACATGTTAAGAACCAGGTGTGACTCGTTCACTCCTATACCCGGTGAAGATAGGGAAGTGAGTCTCCAATCAGGTTTCACGTTCTCTAGGGATGAAGGTGCTAACGAGTTGTCTGTTTCCCTTCCCATAGTGGATACAGCTATTCTTTTATTCTTGTTCCAACTAGAGGGGTTTTGGGGCTTAGAAGGGCATTCACGCACGTAATGCCCTTTTTTGCCACAGTACATACAAAGACCGTGTACTCTTCTGCTTTCTTTCTCATCATTGGACAGAGGGGATCTAATAGCTCCTATTTCCATAGGTTCTGCCCCATCTGCCGATGCCTCTAGAGGTATAGGAGGGGAACTCAACATACTATTGTAACCCCTGTCCCATTTTCTTCTATCCCCACTCAGCTCAGTCAGCCTACCATCCAATCTCAGAACCAAGTTCACCATATCTACACAAGTGGTGGGTTGAGGATCTATGTAGGCCACAGCGTTCTTCAATTCATCCCTCAAACCCTGATAAAATAGGGACATTCTTTTGCCTTCGGGCCATTCAGTTTCTGCAATCAAACGATTGAACGTGGTTAAATAAGTAATCAAATCACTCCTGCCCTGACGCAGGGACAACAACTCCTTATCTGCGCTGAAATTAGTGGCCCTCCTGTCAAAAACTTTCTCAAATTCATCCCTAAACGCGGTCCAGTTGGACAACATGGCGTCATCTCTTTTTACCAGAGGGACTGCCCAATTGGCCGCGTCCCCCACTAGATAAGAGATAGCAAACGCCACCCTGGAATGGTTCGTAGGGAAGGAGGCTGGTTTACAAGAAAAATGGAGCATGATTTGAGTCATGAAAGCTTGTGTTTTACGAGGGTCCCCCCCATATCGTTCTGGAGTAGCTAAAGGAATAGGGGGAGGAACGGTAACCTGAATCTGAGAAGGACCTGAAGAAAAAGGGTTTTTTGATAACTGTTCAACCCTATCCTTAAGAAGAACAGCCTCCGCCTTGGAAGCTGCCAATTCTTGTTGTACCAAAACCAGGGCCCTCAACACATCATCCAAGGTGGCCATATGTACACCAACCGGACCAGGCAGTATGCAATTCGTGGGTTCGTGATTCTTCTTGCAAAAACGGAAAGAGGGTGTGGGTAAAGTACAGACTCAACATATACATCACATTGTTATTCTTCCTATGGCTTTAGAGCCAGTCCGCCTGTGTTAACTACACAACAGCGTTTGACAAATAACGCGTTAAACTTCACGCGTCTTTCACGGAACTCACAGTACTGTCGCCGCTGGTTCCCTGGTTTCTCAGTTCTCCAGATTTCTCTTATCGCCAGCCGTCAACTCCGGTTAAGCCTCGTCACTCATGCGAGGTATCAAAAGATCCAGGAAGCGCCGACCTCGCGCTACGGGGAAATAGACAGAAAGCGCCGACCTCGCGCTGCGGGGCTTCAATTCCAAAGCGCTTAACTAATCTCTTAGCGCAAACGCGCCAACAGTTAAATCCAAAACCAATTCCTCCTCAGAAGGATTACCAGACAGCACTCTACTCCAGTCTCTCCCAAACACGGGAGATACACAAAATCACGAACAACGTGTAGAGGGTCCGCCCTGCCTTTATAGTGCCACACCCCCTCACTAGATTTCTGGGAGATGTAGTTCCAAAAGTTAGGTGGCGCAAATTGGTAGAACCTGACAACAGCTCCCACCAGAATACTCTCCCCAGAGACCCAGGCTCTCAAATTTTGTAGCACCGGAGTGTACCGGAGTAAAGTATAGATAAAACAGCCTCAGTGAGACTCTGAGGGGAGGTGGGTGGGTGCATGTGAATCTATGAAAGACACCAATACTGGAGAACCACAGATTACAGGCAAGTAACTATTGTTCTTCTCCAGTATTAGGGGTGTCTTTCATAGATTCACATGCCTGAATCAGAGTAGTGAGCAGTAATAGCCATAATATCATACATAGCTCTTGGATGCCAAGGCACATAGCAGTACTGCAGGAACATAATGAAAAGCAATAACACAATAGGCGTCAAAAGAGCAAGAGGAGGTGGGAAAGAAATAGCAGAGGCTCACCTTATTGGAAAAGATTACGCAGGACTGCTCTTCCCACCGAGGCATCGGTATCGCTCGAAGAATCCAGACAGTAATGCCTCGTGAATGTGTGCCTGCTGGACCAAGTTGCAGCTCTGCAGATTTGCAGGAGAGGCACACCAGCAAAATAAGCAGTCGAAGAAGAGACTGCTCCCGTAGAATGTGCTCTGGGTAAGGTCTGTAAGGGTTTACCTGCCTGTTGATGGCAGAGCCCTATCGCTGAAGAGACCCACCTAGCGATAGTTTGTTTTGTCACTGCACAGCCTTGTCTGAGTTTGCCATGCGCAACAAATAGCTGATCCGTCTTCCTGATGGCAGCTGTCCTGGAAAGATAGAACTTAAGACATCGTTTGATATCTAGCGAGTATAGAATTCGTTCAGCTGGTGTCTGCGGATTTGGAAAAAACGTTTTAAGTATGACTGGCTCATTCAGGTGGAAATCCGATGGTACTTTGGGCATGTACTTCGGGTTGGTGCGCAGAATCACCGAATCATTCGTGAATTGTAAGAAAGGTGGTTTAGATGTAAACGCCTGCATGTCACTGACCCTTCTGGCTGATGTTAATGCCAGTAGTAATGCAACTTTCCAGGTGATGAATTTCAGATCAACTTTATGAATCGGCTCAAAAGGATGGCGCATGAGTTGGGCTAATACAATATTCAAGTGCCAGGATGGAGGTGGCCGACGTACTGGTGGAAACATGCGAAATAAACCTTTAAAGAATTGCTGGATTATTCTTGAGGAGTATAGTGAATTCGTACCGTCCTGGCGGTATCTGGATATGGCCGCTAAAAACACTTTAAGTGTAGAGTGTGCCAAGCCTGATTTAGCCAGATGTAAAAAGAAAGGTAAAATCTTGTCTGGTTCAGCATGCATAGGATGTAAATCCATAGTTTTGCACCAAGCACAAAAACGCTTCCATTTAAGCCTGTAAGTTCTGTTCGTAGAAGGTGCTCTAGCATTGTTCAGGACTTCCTGACAGTCCTGTGGAATGTTCAAGTGCGCAAACTCATGGTGTTGAGGAGCCAAGCTGATAATTTTAGAGAATGAGGGTCTGGATGATATATTGTGCCGTCCTGAATTGTCAGAAGATCCGGAATTTGAGGCAGCTGAACTGGTTCGCACTCTGAGAGGAGAAGAAGCTGTGTGAACCAATATTGCCGGGGCCACCGTGGAGCGATTAGAATCATACGACACGGTTGTCTCCTCATTTTCTTGATGACCTTGGGAATTAAAGGAATCGGAGGGAAGGCGTAGACAAAGAGTCGTTCCCAGTTCATTGAGAGAGCGTCCCCGCAAGATTCCCTGTGGGGAATCCAGCTCGCGAAATGGACACATTTCTTGTTGTGGTAGGTCGCGAACAGATCTAGATCGGGGCGACCCCATCTCTGGAAAATTCGATCCAGTGCTGGCTGATGCAGCTCCCACTCGTGAGTGCTGCATTTGGATCTGCTTAGGGAATCTGCTAGTACATTGGCTACTCCTGGGACATGTACTGCTGCCAAGTTGATGTTGTGTGCCAGGGCCCAATTCCAGATTTCCTGAGCTTGCTGAGACAACCGGGCTGATCTTGTGCCCCCCTGTTTGTTCAGGTAATGCATGCTCGTCGTGTTGTCTGTTCGGATCAACACGGACGAGTTTGACAGAGTCGCTTGAAAAGATTTGAGGGCGAGGAAAATGGCCCTCAACTCCAATAAATTGATGTGCCATGTCTTTTGCTGTGTGTTCCATTTGCCACTGATTGTCATCCCTTGAAGGTGAGCGCCCCAACCTTCCAGCGAGGCATCCGTGGTTACGATGAAACTGGGGACTTCTGCGAGAAAGGCACAGCCTACTTGCAGGTTGCGTTCTTGAGTCCACCACAGGATTGCATTTTTCATCCGAGGTGTTAAGACGATGACATCTTCGAAGGAACCGGATATTTGCACCCATTGGTGGCTGAGTTCCTCTTGTAGTGGTCTCATCCTCAGACGACAGTTTGGGGATAGGAGGATGCACGATGATAACATCCCTAGGAAAGACTTGAATCTTCGAACTGAAACGCACTTTTTTCTGAGGAGTGCAATCGCCATTTCCTGGATCTTTGCTTGTCTTTCGCTTGAAATGAAGACTTGAGCGTGTTTGGAATCCAGAGTCGCTCCCAGGAAAGACGTCCTCTGAGATGGTATCAGGTCCGATTTTTTGAAGTTTATTGAGAAGCCTAAATTTTGAAACAGGCAAAGGCATGTCTGGATATGATTGCTTGCGGTGGCATAGGAATTGGCCTTGATAAGGCAGTCGTCCAGATATGGGTAAATCTGGACACCCTGCAACCGTAAGTGGGCCGCCACCGGTGCCAACACCTTTGTGAATACCCTCGGGGCTGAACGTAGCCCGAAGGGAAGGACCTTGAACTGGAAGTCCCTGCCAGCCACTCTGAACCTTAGGAACTTCCTGTGCCTGGGGAAGATGGGTACGTGGAAGTAAGCATCCTGAAGGTCCAGTGTTGCCATGTGGTCGCCTTCCGTCAGAAACTGGAGGATCTCTTGGAGTGACAACATTCTGAACGTCAACTTCTTGATATATTTGTTGAGGGCACGCAAATCGAGGATGGGGCGCCATTCCCCCGATTTCTTGCGTATCAAGAAAAAACGAGAGTAAAATCCTTTTCCTCTCTGATGTTGAGGTACTTTCTCGATTGCCCCTTTCCGAATCATTGCATTGATTTGGACGAATAGCTCCCTGAGATGTGCTGGGGGCGGTCCTTTTGGGGGCGAATTTGGAGGGGTCTTCACAAATTCCAATATGTGACCTTTTGAGATTACATCCAAGACCCATCTGTCTGTTGTAATATTGGACCATTGAGAGTAATGCAGGGATATTCTTCCTCCAATTTGTTTCTGGCTGAGGCAAAGTGGCGGCAGGACGCTTTTCTCACTTCTTGTTGGCGTTGTCTCTGCCCCGATAGGTCGTTTTACCTCGGGACTGTGTATAATTACTCCGTCTTTGGCCATAAGGTTGTTGCTTGTAAGGCTGGTACCTTTGGTTGCTTTGGTTGTTAGAATATGGGCGTTGCTGGTAATATCCTCCTCTACTGGAGAAGTTACCCCTTCCTTTTGCACCACGAAAGGAAGATTTACGGTACTGCAGAGTACCTAATGATCGTGCTGTTTCCGTATCCTTCTTAATGGATTGTAAGGCTTCGTCCACATGTGTGCCAAAAAGGAACTCGCCGTCATAAGCCATATTTAAAACCTTGGCTTGTACTTCTTGTCTAAAGGACGTAGATTTTAACCATCCCTCTCTTCTAAGCACTGCAGCTCCTGCCAATTGTCTGAATCCTGTGGCTGCCACGTCCACTGCTGCGTCGATAATTTCAGACGAAGCACATTCGCCTTCTTGCAAAATTTTGGTGGCCTCAGATCGGTCTGGCTCAGCCAGTTTCTGGATGTATGGCGATATGTCAGACCACATTTGTCTGTCATATCTTCCGAGTATTGCTAACGAATTTGCAGCTCTAACTGTGGTGGCCGCAATAGTAGATACCTTTTTACCAATGGTATCGAGGCGTCTTCCGTCTCTGTCCGTAGGAATCGAGATCTGAGTTGAAGGGTTCCTAGCCCTCTTTTGAGCTGCCTGCGCTATAACCGAGTCCGTTTTTGCCTGACCGATGAGACAAGCAGATGAAGAAGCGGGCTCCCTATATTTTTTGTCTACTCGCGGCAATACCGCAGGAGAAGAGTTTGGCGTGGCCATGATCTTAAGCCCTTCCTTCCAGATAAAGTCTATAATGGGAATAGACCAACTTTGCTTCTGAGATAAAGTCTTAAAATCGTACAGAAAACATTCATCTTGTTTTGCTTCCATTGAAATAAGAAATCTTTTAGTAGCCTTGTCCATAATCCTATGGAAGTTCGCTATATCCACCGGTGGTGACTCAGCCTTCGGTTGTTCATCTGGGGATGGCGTATCTGCCTGATAATCTTCATACTCCGACGAGTCCGATTTATTCAATTCCCCTTCCTCATGGGTGTCCTCATCAGAATTGTCATCCTCCTGTTGGTGGTGGGATAGTGGTGTGGTAGGCCGGGTATGCTGTGTCTCTTCCGACCTACCAGCCCTTGCATTTTGACTCACTTGAGGCTGTGGGGAGGTAATATGAGAATCGCCCGACTCCGAAGGTGGGAAGCGGCGATAATAATCGCTTAGCATATATTGCAAATTCTCAAAAAGTGCCATTGGCATCTGCATCCCTGGCGCTGGTGTGTTCACCAATGTAGGTGCCTGAATTTGCAGTTCTTCTTCCTCCTGATCTTTAACCTGTATCAGTAAGTCAGAAGGACTTTCAGCCGCTTGGAACATGTCATCATCAGATTCTTCCTCAGAATCTAAGAGCCTGTCTGGCATTTGGAGTGGCGACAATGGCGTGGATTGAGATGACCTTTTCTGCAACAAAGCTGCAGTTGTGGCTGGAGATGGTAGAGGTATGGCAGTGCTTCTTGCTGACCATACTTGCAGGTCTGTATAAGACGACAACTTTGGTGTGGGTGGATTGTCTTGTAATTGTGGTAAATCCGAGCTTTGTGTCGTCGCCTTCGACGTTGAAGACAATGGCTCCTTCGACTTCAGAGGCGGTGTTATTTTCGTCGACATGGTGGATTTCGTCGTCGACGAGGGAACCGTCGACGGAGCAGTCTTCATCGTCGACGGGGCCGTCGACGAGACAATCTTCACCTTCGTCGACGACGCTCTCGTCGACGCGTCCGTCGACGGGGTCTTTTTCGTCGTCGAAGGGTCCGTCGACGGTATCTTCGTCGACAATGGCGTCGACGTCGGCAAGGTTTTCTTCGTCGACGGAACAGCCGTCGACGACGACGAGGGTTTCTTCGACGATTGTTTCATTTTCGTCGACGTCTGATCGTCGACGAGAGGTGTGACAATCTTCGTCGACGAGATGGGACGAATTTGAACCTGAACATAAGTTGGAAAGGAGGCTGAGGACATCACCATAGTCGATTTTGGTGAGGAGAAAGTCAAAGTAGAAGTCAAAGCAGAGGCAGCCTGACTGGAATTCGGCAGAGCTGTTGGTGCCTTAGTCACAGGTCTCACAGGAGACACCAAAGACTCTGTTCTTTTTAAGCCTGGAAGCTTCACAGACTTCTCTGAGGATTTTTGACTTTTAGAAGTAGAAGGCTCACCAGCCTCTGAAGCGATCTGGTGCTTCGCCACCTTAGCCTTAGGAGTAGGCACAGCACTCTCAGCCCTCCTCTTCTTTGACCCTTTAGAAGACTCTGAGGCAAAACTTCCTACCTCAGAAAGTGGCGCATCTTTATCCTTTATCCGCTGAAGCCACAGCAGCAGGCGACCCTCTCTATCCCTGAGGGTCTTAGGAGGAAATTTGCGACAGATCTTACACTCCTTAGCCTGATGGTCAGGGTACAAACAGTAGATGCAGCAGTGTGTGGATCTTCCTTAAACAACCTCGCTTTTCCACAAGAGTCACAGGTCCTGAACAGGGACTTTGAAGTAGACATTGTAGGAGAAAGAAACTTGACAAGTGAAGAAAGAATGAGCAGAGCTCAGAGGGACTCCCTATGACACGACGTGCGGTAAAAAATCTGAGAGCCTGGGTCTCTGGGGAGAGTATTCTGGTGGGAGCTGTGGCCTGATTGGCTGCAGTTTGGTCCATACATAATGACCTGGATAGGTTCTAATGTGGAAGTTTTATTTACTGTAGCTGGGGCTACTTTACTTCCTGGTTGGGCATATTGTTATTTGTTATGTACAAAGGGTATATTTTACTGCTTTTTTTTTTATGTACCGTGGGCTCCCACTCCGACGACGGGGAATGATTCAGGCATGTGAATCTATGAAAGACACCCCTAATACTGTAGAACTTAGCTTCCTTTTTGAATCTTGACGAGGATGGTATTCTTCTAATATTTGGCTGAAGCGAATTCCAGATTATAGGTGCTGCACCTGAGAAAGCCCTGTTGTCTGTTTTCTTCTTCTAGAAGAACGGTGGTTTCAGCACAAAATCATTGGTGCTCTGGGAGTACTTGCATACTCCGGATATCACAATTTTCTGAGCTAGATATGAAGGTGTTTTAGAGTGTAACGCCTTGTGTGTGATACAAGCCAGTTTTAGTGCGTAGAGATGTGGTCACATTTTCTAGAGCCTGTTATGAGTCTTGAGGCTGTGTTCAGACAGGCTTTTAGCAGAGCTGTTGATATCTTGGGCATGCCAGATAGAGTTGTACATCCGTATTCGATCCTCGAGATGACCAAAGCCTGAACTGCCATTTTGAGGTCTGACGTTTCTAGGAATGGTTTCAGTTTTCTAAGACAACTAAGGTGAAACCTGGTGTTTTTAGCTAACAAGTTGATGTGGGTTCGCATGTTCAGGTTCTTGTCCAGCATGATTCCTGGTGATTTGGTTGAGTCCACTAAGATCAAGGTGCAGTTAATGATTTGGTTGAGTCCACTAAGAATGGGCGCAGTTAATCGGAGTGTAGTTGCGTAACAGAGAGATCGGAGTGGTGAATGCAAGCGATACCTCCCCCTTTTTTATTTGTCTTTCTTGTCTTACGATGCTGTAATTCAGGGGAACTAACAGATCCAAGCATGGCAACCATGTTTTGGTAAGCCATGATTCCATTAGGATCGCCACATCTACTTCTTGGCTTAAAATGAGTTTGGTGATGTTGGAGACATGCTTCACTGCTGATCTGCAGTTGAGTAGAAGGCAGAGGAGCGGTTTCAAGGAGTTCCTAGGTTTTGAGTCACGATTAAAGGTGGTTGGCAAAACTCTCTTCAGGTTATTGATGTTTAACTTATTTATTTTGGGGTATGGAAGTTCTATTTACATTGATTTTGACTGTTCCAATTTTGTTTTCGCCTCCCTTGCAGGGGAGACTAGAGGACTCAGTGTTGACTCGTAGGATAGTAGTAAGGCTAAAGTTCCTTTGGCTCCACTGGCAGTTCCTGCATATTTAGGGCAGCAGCGCATTGTGCTTTTATTGCAGTAATGAAAATAGAAATGTTTGCCTATGCCTCCAAACTACTTGAAGTACACACTAGTTCATGTACGAGTAAACCACAACTTGTTAGTTTACAAAAAACATTTTATGTTTTTCAATTTAGTACTCAGTTTACAAAAACAGAAATCTCAATAAACAGAACTAAGATCACTATCGACCTCATGTCTGAGCCATATAAAAATTCAAAAAAATTAATACAATTGTGCAATAAACCGAACATGTGGTGAACAATTAGAAAAACAGTGACTTATTGACATATACACACATCACATTAAGTACATGGACCAAGAAACTTTTTACATTTGTGAAACAAGGGCTCTTACAAACATTTAGGAACCCGGGGAGAAAATGGAAAACAGCGTTTATAGTAGTTAAACTCCCAAGATCTGAACAGGAACTAATCAGTTGAATTTCAGAAACATAGCCCGTTTCTACAATAAATGGCAATGGCCAACCGGCCAAACAAGGAAAAGAGATGCCCTCTCTTTTCCTTGTTTGGCCGGTTGGCCATTGCCATTTATTGTAGAAACGGGCTATGTTTCTGAAATTCAACTGATTAGTTCCTGTTCAGATCTTGGGAGTTTAACTACTATAAACGCTGTTTTCCATTTTCTCCCCGGGTTCCTAAATGTTTGTAAGAGCCCTTGTTTCACAAATGTAAAAAGTTTCTTGGTCCATGTACTTAATGTGATGTGTGTATATGTCAATAAGTCACTGTTTTTCTAATTGTTCACCACATGTTCGGTTTATTGCACAATTGTATTAATTTTTTTGAATTTTTATATGGCTCAGACATGAGGTCGATAGTGATCTTAGTTCTGTTTATTGAGATTTCTGTTTTTGTAAACTGAGTACTAAATTGAAAAACATAAAATGTTTTTTGTAAACTAACAAGTTGTGGTTTACTCGTACATGAACTAGTGTGTACTTCAAGTAGTTTGGAGGCATAGGCAAACATTTCTATTTTCATATTGTGAGGCCCTGCCTACCCTCTTTCCCATTGGGCCCAGCCACCCTTGTGTGTCTTGTTTATTGCAGTAATGGCATGTGCTCCTATGACTGAAACTGGAAGGAGAAGAGGAGAGGGACCTGAACGTCCCTTGCGAAATGCGGCACAGACTATGTGCTCAGTCTCATTGCTGTTCATCTCGGGGAAGGTGGGGTGAAGTAAATGGCCGAGAGCATCTCTTTCCCACTCTAGCTGATAGCGACTGCACTCCGCAGTCTCGGTTGGAGCTCTGCTCCCGGTCTGCTGCAGCGGTAGTGACCAGGCCCAGCCAGCCATTGTGGGACTCGTGGGGTCGGAAGCCCCTGCGGAGTCAGCGGGCATTCCCAGAGAGAGCCTTGGGCACGATTGACCTCGGAGGAGAGCCCCGTTTGCACCGCGGTCAAATCAGTGGTCAACTATGCGACTTCCCCCTCAGGCGGAATGTGGGTGTTGGGAGAGCTCAAAACGGCCCGCTCACTTGACTTGGAGCATGCCCTGGTAAATCGCCGGGTCTCTGTGGGTTACTCTGGCTCTTCCAAGTTTAGTAGTTACTCGCAGCAGGGGAGGATGACCTCTCGGGGCAGCTGGTTTTCCGACTTACTTTTGACGCTCTGATGAGAGAAAGTCATTGACCTTGCATGTGAGTAGAGCCGGGGACTCTTACTTAAATGATATTCTAAGCCGGGGGGGTAGATGGCGGGGGTAACACAGGGAAAACTACTGACCGGTAATCCCAAACCCGAAGGCTTCCTTGAGGCTCACCTGTTCGGCGGCCATCTTGTCTGGGATCAAATTCCCCAATCAGGGTAGACAACTGGGGAGGCCTCGCTTGGCCCTCCCCTCCTGACACAGCCTCCATGCGGAGGCTCGGGAACAAGGACTGGTCGCCCAGCACCGGGGTCGCTCGCTGGCCCGAGCCTTCACAGGGCTCCCGATCTCACCTTACTGCTCACAGTAGAACCACAAAATGTCCTCAAAGGTCTCACCACAGGGAGGGGGTGGTTGGACTCCTGCGGTTCCCCCTTTAGTCCACGAGCGACCAACAATCGATTCAAGGGGCGTCCTCCCTTGTTTCTGAGAAGGGAAGTGTGCCGCTCCTTCATTGGTGCACGGTAGCACGTCCGTCGCTTGTGGCTGGGGCTCAAAGACCAGGTTACAGCTCTTTCTGGAATGGGGCAAGCCACATTCTGTTGCCACTGGTCACCAGGCAATCTTTTACTGGCCGCGGCCGCGTCAGGAGACGACGATACAACTTCTTCTACCTATGGCTTTGCTGCCCCCAGTAGGCAGCTGCACTCAATTCACGGCGCACTCCTGTCCTGGCGGGCCCAGCATCTCCCGCTGTACCACATGGGCACTGGGACAGGGAGGAGCCCTGAAATTGCAGGCACTCACATGAGCACTGACGAGTTTGTGGCTATACAGCGTTCACCACGTATTGCTCATCAATCCACAAGTGAAGGCATGCATCAGGCATGCAAGGAGCGATCTGGGCCCATCTCTTATTGGAAAAGGAAGCACCCAACCTACGATTGATTGAGTCCCCAGAGGCAATGAACATCGCTCACCCGTGCTGACGGCTGAACAGGGAGGGTTGCACTACCCAGTCCCTGGGGAACAGCTGGGGGGGCACCACACAGGGAACAAACAACATGCCAGCACATCAGGGCCCTTGGAATCAAAGTGGCAGTCATTCTCCTAGCCTCACAGGCCACAGGTCAGCACAAGCAATAGAGTCCATGGCAGCATAGCATCTGGTTACAAGTCCCACACAGTGTCTACAAATATGGGGTCACAGCCCGAAAAGGCTTTGTTCTGGGGGCACTTCGAACACTTTTTAGAAGTGCACAACACCCCCATTCATTCCCAAGCCCTGGCTCCAGACACACTATAGGGGCGCAGAGCCAGCATTGTAAAAGTCAGGCTCAGCCCAATTTAGATGCAGGTGCATCTCCTCCCACTGTTCTAAATGCGGATCAGGACAATTCAGTCCAGCACTGAGTCACCAGTGAAAGGCCTCAACTCGTCAACTCTCATTGTGACTGTCTAGAGTGAATGTACAGCCCCTTCTCCTTTCAGTCTAAACCAGACATTGAATACACAACCATGCAGGGCACAAGGAGCATTGCTGAGCAGAGTTAGCAGAGTTGTGCTATGTGGAACTCCACAAAGTGCAAACGAAACTCTGGCGCGATACGTGGAGCTCCGCAAGCAGCGGAGTGCGCTAGAAAAATGCTGTTCGCTGTAATTTTTAGCGCCGGGTGTTTGTCCGCACTGTGAAATTATCACAAACAGCACCATGCACAGCACAAGTGGGAGCTGCTTTCTCTCTGCCGCTCGAGTTTTTTTTCTACTCGCGCTCAGCTTTTTCAACTTGAACGAACGGTTTCTCAACGCGAGCGGTCGCGAGCATACGCAACCGCTCTCATTGAGAAATCCGACTGCCTGCGCTGATAAATCTCGCCGGAGTTTCATTTCCCTAGCTTGCGCTTGCCAACTTGATGTTGAAAGTGTGAATGAGGAAAATTGTTGCCGGGAGATGGATTTTCCTCCATAGCGCTCGCCAACTTGATGAAGACGAGCAAGAGCGAGGAAAAAAACTCTGCTCTGCAAATTTTTTTCAGAAGTCCACGTAACGCGGAGTGGGGAAAACTCTGCGAGTGGAGCGGAGTTCACCACCCACGCTTAACAAAGAGTCATATGCACACAAAATGCCCACTTCTAAAAGTGGCATTTCTAACATAGTAATAACAAATCCTCTTTCACCAATAAGCAGGATTTATTACTACTATTCCTAACATACCACAAATAGCCACACTACCTCTTTCATATCAGAAATTACCACTGAGAGACATATCACAGAATTCCCAATGCAAACCTATGAGAGGGCAGCCTCACAGCAGTGAAAAAACAAATAGGCTGTTTGTCACTACCAGTCCATGCCACACAACTAAGGCATATGTCCTACCTTTTACCTACACAGCACCCTGCCCATTGGGATACCTAGGGCCTACCTTAGGGGTAACCTATATGTAGTAAAAGGGGAGTTTCAGACATGGCAAACACTTTAAGTGCTACGTCACTGCAGCACTAAACTGCGCAGTGAGGGCCTTGCAGCAGCAGAGGCCTGAGACAGGTTTGAAAGACTACTTCTGTGGGTGGCACAAGCAGTGCTGCAGGGCCACTAGTAGCCTTTAATTTACAGGCCCTGGTTATATGAGATACCACTGTACAAGGTACTTACAGTAAACTAAATATGCCAAACAGGTGTAGACCAATCTCACCAAGTTTACCAGAGAGATCACATGCACTTTAGCACTGATTAGCACTGGTAAAGTGTCCAGAGTCATAAACCAACAAAAACAGGTCACAAAAAATACAGGATAACCCTGCAAAAGGGGCCAGTTCAAACACACATCCTCCTCTCGCAATCTCCTCTCTCTCTACCCTCCACTTGTGTTCTTCTACTGAAACTGCCTCTCTTACATCTACATCCACCTTCCATGTGCTACCCTTCACCTCTTATCTCTTCCTAAGATCTCTTACCTTTTTTTGCTGATCTGTCCCATTTACATCCACCTCTACCCATTTACACCCCAAGTTTCTCACAGGGTCTCACAGTTTCTGATTCTCTTCCATCCACCTCTCTCTTCCGTGCTCTGCATTACATCTCATCACTACCCCAGTCTTTTACCTTTCTCAGTGATTCTGCACAATTACAGCCACCACTCACCTCCCTGCCTTACTCGTCACATCTCATTTCTCCCCAGCCTCTAACTCTCTCTCACTTATTCTATCCCTCTAACATCTACCTCGCCCATGCCTCTCTCCCACAGACTTTTGCTTTCTATTGGTGGTCCTGCCCTCCTACAACCACATATCACCATTCCCTCTCCCTGCCACATAAGTTCCCCAGATAATTCTGCCTTTTACTGGTTTGGCACCCTTAATATTAACCTCTCCCTTTTCCACAGCCTCTTCTTGCTCGTTCTGCCCCTCTTACATCCACATCTCCCATCCATGCGCTGGTCATCACCACTCCTTCCCCTAGCCTCTTATCTTTTCTTCCTTTACATCTATCTCTCCCCTTCCACCCTCCCATTCTCTTAAAGGTTTTTAAATTTTTGTATGGATGCTGTACCTCTTAACATGCTATTATAGGTGGGCGACCCACTGAAAGCTCGATCGAGAGACCTGGCTCTACTCAGCTCAAAGTCCTTTTGGAACCTCAAGCCTAAAATTAGTTGAGATTTCATGGGAGGCAATGTGGACTTTTGGCTATAGCTTTCCACCATGCATCATGGGGAGCCAGACTTGAATGCTGGCCTCAGTTCCACATCCTGTGAATCCAAGCAAATCTCTGTGCCTGAAAGAAAATAACATGCTCTGTGTCTTTTGTCAAGCTCCCTTATCTCAATGGGCAGGGTGTGTGGTATGTAAAACACATCAGCGCACTTTCTAATACGGGCATTCAGGGTGTGTGCCGTAGAAACACGTCTTTTGTTTGATGTAATACACTACAATGTTTAATAAAAATCTAGCCCACATATAGGTTATACATGAACCATGGAGTGCCTTTTAGTCAGGGCCACCTGAATTATGCGACTTAGCAGTTGCGGAATTTTCTGCATAATTATACATTTGCTGCATAGTCTGCAAATAATTCATCATCTGCTGCATAATCTGCAGATTTTAACAACAAAATGATTTGGTTTCAAGATCAAATGGATCACATGTTACTAAAAATGCAGCAACATGTTTTGCTGTTGCTGCACAGTGAAAAGCCCTTCACAAAGGTTGACTGTTCATCTTTCTGTTGCTAATTGCTGTATATGATTATCAGACTAGTACTAATGAGATGAAAGCATGGGGCAGATAGTAAATAGCATGTGTAAAAATGACAAAATAATGCGGCAATACGATCACAAAATGTGCCGCATTGTGCCACATAATGTGCATTTTCTTGCCGCATAATTTAGTAAACCCTAATGTATAATTTTGTATATCCTGCTCTCAGTTCACTAATACTATTATCATCAGAGAAGGGTTAGGAATGTTTTGCAGTTCATGTTAAAAAAACTTTAATTTTTACCAAAATCCAACTGAATGCAGTGATATAATCTGATTTTCTATGGTAACCGCTTCCACATGTTAAAGAAATATGCTTTTTTTTATATTTTGATGACACCTATGAGCTCTTCCTGTTAATTTGTTGGATCACCCACCTCAACTTGCTATACTTTCACCTCAGCTTTCTCAGAGACTCTCACTGATTTTACCCTTGTCTTACACTGCTCCTCTTCAACCATCCAATTTCTCCCTCCATCCCTTTCCTCCATCCTAGGTGAGTTATGCCCATTAGTGATGGGACATGACTCTTTGTTTTGTAGTGGGCCTTGCTGGACACTCACTCAGGGACTGAGCTAACTTCACATTTAAGAGCACTTCGGGTACGCTGTCATCATGCATATGCAGCGGTTAAACTTATGAAGCCCTTCCATCTCATGGCTATGAGGCCCAGGGGAGAGTCCTCCATTGGACCTCTCAAAACTGTACCTCTGCATCTCCCTGGGCCTTGTAACACTGAAATCTTCTTAAAGACAATGCTCCGGTGCGAGGCCGTGTGGTTGTACGCAAGAGTGGGTGCGTGGGCAGCTGCCCATGCTGCCCAAGCCTTATGATGGTCCTGGTTCTAAGAAAAGGGACTCTTGCAGCTTGTTGTGTCCCTGTAGCCACACCGCGGGCCAGCCAACTGACCTTTGGAAACTACATCTCAGTCTTGGGCACAAGTGGAAGTAGACCCAGATCCTCAGCTATCCACACAAGTCACTGACAACAGTTTCAGTGCTCTTCTATTCTTACACAGGTCCAAAAAGTGTCCTGATGAGCTAGGAGTGAGGGGCCACTTTTGTATGATCCAGGAGCCAGTAGGTGAGGATGACTCCTAAAAACGACCTAATTGATGAAAGCTATTCCACAGTGCACTAATCTGGGTAAAATCCAATATGGCAGAACCCATCTGTCCTTGGAGAAGGCTGGTGTTTTAGCATGGGGGTGTCTAGGGAAATGAGAAGCCCACTCCTCCTCACCACAAAAAACGTGTTGTCGGACTAGCTCTCGCTTCCACTGAAATGGTGCCAAGCTGGCCACAGCTAGAACAAGGAGCAAAAGATTTTGCGTCACCAGGTTTCCCTTTACTGCAGGTCTCAACCTGGTCCATTTCAAATTAATGTCTCAATACTCAAACCTTAAATAAAATTCTTAAGCAGGATATTTCTTTGAGAAAGAAGTTTATTCAACTGAATGACAAACGAGGCTTGACCCTCCAGCAAGATATCTGACAAAGAGTCTAAGCTCAGGTAAATATAACCTTGTTTAGCAAGGCAAATTTACTCAACAGTTCAATTCTCAGGCATAGCAATTAGATAGACATCCATTATTCATGTAATATCTTCCTTGTACATTGATAACACTTTGTTATAGAGTGCGCCCTTCCCACTGCAGCTGCAACCTTGAGAGCTACTTACAAATACCAGCATGAGAGCATCATATCTTACTCCCTTGCCTTCCTATACCAGCTGAGCTCTGCAAAATACCCCAAATTGTTAATCACTGAAGTTCATACATGTAGGGCAATAGCAATGAATTCATGTCATTCGAAAAAGATGGAGCTGATTCAGGTTTTGAGGTTGTGTGCCAGGCATCTACAATTCCTTCCTTTTGGCACTGTGTGCAAACTTTCTTACCACTCAATATTGATTAAATGCATGGCCTCCTTTTGAAATGTGTATTTTCCCTCCATTTCTAAGCCTTTTTGACTAATTCTTGTTTGTAGCCTTTGGAATCTATACAGTTCCTGTCAATACTTATGAACACTAAGCATAAGCTATGCCATATGCATACTAGTACAAGCAAAAGTGGAAGTACGACTATCACTAATCCTGGAGGGCCCAAAGTGTGGTGGGGGGGGGGGGTGCCAGTACCCGCTCTTTTATTTGCAGACCCCGAAGGGCCTTCAAGGTCTAGTAGATTCTTTTAGTGTCTATTGTGATTCCAAGGGCCTAGAAATTAACTCTAGCAAGACAAAATATATGGCAGTTAATCTACACAGTTTATCTAGGAAAAATATAACTGTCCAAAAACAAAAGCTATAGTATGTGACACATTTCAACTATCTAGGCATAACACTAGACACTAAAATGACCTGGCACCCACATTTGGAAAAAAGTAAGACTATCCTGCATCAAAACTCCATACCAATAATTAAAAAAACACGGAAATAGCATCACAAAGGCAGTGTCCCCTGCACTTGAAGTGTATAAATACAGGGCACAAGCAGCATCCCTCTACGGTGCAGAAATGTGAGGGGTTAGCTGTAGGAACACATTTGCCAGGGAAGAAAATACGTTTTTGAGATCGCTGCTGCATCTTCCTGGGCGAACACCTATCATACCCCTCGTTATGGACTTGGATATAAAACACATAGACCATCAGGCCATATTGAGACCATTGTTGTTTTGGGTACGAGTATGGACTACAACAGAACTAGCTAGTTACAAGGAAGGGCTAGAAGAGATCCTAGAGCTCAACAAAAGTAACACTCTGCAGTGGGTTAAGCATGTGAATAGATGGTTTGATATACTTGGGCTAAAGCACTTTTGGGAAACACCTATTTTACTGACAGCAACAGCCAAAAAGACATTGAAAACTGATTTCTGGGTGCTTATACAGAATAGTGTTTCTCATAATCCAGACACAGACAGATTAACATCTCAGTTCCTGTTTATAAAACCATTCCCTGTTTTTTAACAATATTTGGATGAAGTACTGCCCCAATTTGCAAAAACATTGTATATGAAATTTCGCTATGGTATACTGCAAATTAATTCAAACACAGCAAAATGGGGTCAAAGGACTGATGATATTAATTATGATGACTGCTTTGTCTTATGTCAACGCAATTTACTAGAAAATGAGATACATATCTTATTCTTTTGCCCTGTATATGACATGCCAAGGCAAAAAATGGGTTAAACCCATTTGTCGAAACCTGGGAACTAGGTCTTGTTCTGAAACGTTTAGAATTCTAAAAACAAATACTTTACAGAAAATTGTTTTTAGTATCAGTAGATACTTATTCGCTGTGGGTATATTAAAAGAGAAAAAAGGCATGAAATTTTAAAGTTTTAATGTGTAGCTGTAATTTCCAACACATACATTCTTATTTTTGCACTTGCACTTTGAAAAAGGGTAGAGAGCTGATGTGAGTCTCCCTGCATTGGCACTTCTTCTTTCTGTATACCACATTTAGTTCTAACTGTCCCTACCCAGGCCTCGAAAAATCCACTCGCCCCCTCGCAATTGCGAGTGAAATTTTAGCAGGTCGAGCTATTTTTAGCACTTACTCAACCCTGCTGGCGAGTAAACTTAAGCTGGAAGAAACAGGTGTTCTTTTTGTTCAGAAAGTGAATGAGCAAATAAAACACCTTTAAATCTTTTTTTTTCATGACACATTTGCCAACTTCTCAAGGAGAGAGGTCAAATGCCAGTTTGTCTTTTTACTAATTGTTGCTTATATGTTCCTGGGAAATGGTGTTTAATTTCTTTCTCTTTTTATAGTTAATGCTTTTTGTCAAGTTAGATATTTGACAATAATTGTGAAACAAAATGCAGTAAAATGTCAGTTTAAAACAAAATCTAAAACAACATTTGAACAGCTTGCAAATTAATAGTAAAGTAGATCAGAAATTATGGAAGGACTTTTTTTGTAATTCAGAAGTGTGATACAAACAAAGATTTAAGTTGGAGGAAAACAAATCAGCACACTTTAATTGGTGATGTGCAAATGACAAATATTTGCAGAAACTTTATTTCCAACATTGTACACTATATAGTTTTAAAACTACATGTCAGTGACAACTTCTGTGGCCATTTCAATGAAAAATCTGCTGATTGCAAATAACTTTGGGCAGCTACTTTATGTCTGTTATGAATTTATTCATAACAAAGACAAGCCCTGATGACAATGCATTTAATGAATTAAGACGCAAGTCTGCAGTCAAGTGTGTCTTATATGTGGCTCGATTTGCATTCTATATGGAGCAAATGTTTAGTCTATTAAATCAAACAAAAGCATTTTCTGTACAGCAGACGTGCTGAACATGCATATTTGAAAGTGCTCTCATGTGATAAAGAAGAAAATGGGGTCTAAGTGAATTAAAATACTTGTCCAGGATCACATAATTTGAAACCAGTTTATGGGTAAAGAGCATTATAATTATGTCAAGTAGAATATTTAAGTCACTAGACCTGCAGGTCTAGTAACATGTTTGGGATTTTTCGAGCCCTGCTAATCTATCTAAGAAGTGGCATCCCTAAGTTTGGATATAAGCAACAGACATTAAAGAGTAATGGTGTCAGGTGGTAAAGCCTTCCTAAAAAGCACTTTGGCATGAAGCCACAAGCAAAATAAAGTAGACACAGTAGTATGCTGGTGCTCTCTGACAGGATAGCAAGCAGGAATGGGATGTCTGTCCCTCTCTACAATGCATAATATATTCAAAATCATAGTCTGAAAATATGCCATGATGCTTTTGTCACACCTACTCCGAATTTGGGCTCAGCCACAAAACTTTTCCATGACGTCGACTCCCTTCATGGCCTTCTCCACACACGCCCCTCTGTAGCAGAATGTCCTTGGTCTTCTCTCCTTTTTCCGCGTGATAACACCTCCCTCCACCATATCTCCTGTAACCAAGCTAACTGTAACTCCTTCTTTCTGCAACCTTGTTCAATACAACGATACCCCTACTCTTCACAAATAAACTTTTTCCACCTGCATTGCAAACGTGGAATGTATGATGTTATGACGCATACATTTACAACGCATGCCTTTACAACACAGTTTTTACACTGCAACATCCCTTACAACGCATACATTTACATCGCATGCAATTACAATACATTTTTTAAACTACATTTACAATGCATTCCATTACATCGCATTATACCTTTACAACACATAACATTACAACGCATACCATTACATTGCATTTAAGGTAAGTGTTGGATAGTGTAGGGGTAAAATTACTATTCTAACTCCAGGGTGTGCAACAGTAGGGTAAGTGTTGGATAGTGTAGGGGTAAAAATTACTATTGTAACTCCAGGGGGTGCAACAGTAGGGTAAGTGTTGGATAGTGTAGGGGTAAAAATTACTATTCTAACTCCAGGGGGTGCAATAGTAGGGTAAGTGTTGGATAGTGTAGGGGTAAAAATTACTATTCTAACTCCAGGGGGTGCAACAGTAGGGTAAGTGTTAGATAGTGTAAGGGTACTATGTGTTGTAATGCTATGCGTTGTAATGGCATGCGTTGTAATGACTGCGTTGTAATGACATGCGTTGTAATGACATGCGTTGTAGTGTCATGCGTTGTAATGGTTGCGTTGTAAGTGCATGCGTTGTAATGGATGTTGCGTTGTAAAAGTTTTGTTGTAATGGTAGTGCGTTGTAAAAGTTGCGTTATAAAGGTCGTTTCCCCTGGATTTTACAGTAGGATTCCTTAATATTAAAACAAACATTGTCTGAAGCAAGCTCAAATCCATTCAGCCTTCCATACATTGCATAACACTTATACACCATATATTGCATAACACATATATTGCATAACAGCGTGCCTTTCTTTACAAGATGAAAACTGCCTCTAGTCAGAAACATAGGACACTTTTTAAGATATCCAGGGGCATATTATCAAGGGGGTTTATCTCCACTTTTTTGGCTTTAAAAGCCAAGAAAGCGGAGATAAAATTATCTCCCTATTACCTAGCTGGTGTTAGCGACAGCTAGTAGGAGAAAGCAACCATCTTGGGCCCCACTTTGCATGTCAGTGATATTTATCACTAATGACATGCAAAGTGGGCGTGCCAAGATGTTAGCGACTGGAAACTGTCGCTAACATCGCTATCTCCTATTACCAACTTACTACATTTACAACGCATACCATTACAACGCATACCATTACATTGCATTTAAGGTAAGTGTTGGATAGTGTAGGGGTAAAATTACTATTCTAACTCCAGGGTGTGCAACAGTAGGGTAAGTGTTGGATAGTGTAGGGGTAAAAATTACTATTGTAACTCCAGGGGGTGCAACAGTAGAGTAAGTGTGTGTTGAATAGTGTAGGGTACTATGCATTGAAATGGCATGCATTGTAATGACATGCGATGTAATGCCTGCGTTGTAGTGACATGCGTTGTAATGTCATGCATGGTAGTGACATGAAATGTAATGGCTGCGTTGTAGTGTCATGTGTTGTAAAGGATGTTGCGATATAATGACTCAGTTGTAAATGTAGTGCCATGTGATGACTGGGTTGTAAAGGTTGTTTCCCCAAAAGTGAGACAGAAAGCATTCTACAAGATTCACATAAGAATATGAACATTACTTTCAGGAACAAACGGACTCCAAACGTGTTACAATTACAAATTCAGGCCTACAACTTAAGCTAAATTAATGAATTCGCTATACTACGCAGGTTGAACATCACATCAACAGTTAACACTCAATAGGAGAAATTCTCTTCAGTACATTAGTACACATCTTGGATCTATATCATTAGCTTAAGAAACATTGATCAGAATTAATACATCACTGAATCACATTTACTAACAAGTGAGGCCTAAGAAACAAATCAAATTGACTACAATGATCAGTACACGTCCTAGGCATTAAGTACTGAGCCTTCCATTGGATAACATTAACCTTCACAGGAACATGTTAGTTGATTTACATTTCTCCTAACATCTAATTTCATTACGTGACCGCAGGCTACCATTATGCATAATCTTATATTTGCCACTCCTGCAGCAACACCGTCAAAGAACATCCCAACTAAGAACAATCCAGAACTGAAATCTCAATAAACATTAAATGACTCTGGCATAAAACTCTCCTCCTCTTTTAAATGCTGCTCCTGTTCAGATAAGTACATTTCTTACTATATATGTGTGTTTGTATATATATATATATATATATATATATATATATATTACCTACTGGCTATCGCCAGTAGGTATATATAGTTAGGATTAATTCCCTATGGGATTTCTGAAAATTCTATGTCTAATAACGTTGGCGTTTGTGGACCGAATCGGCTGAAATTTTCAGGAAAATGGCACATTTTGTTTCTGAGCAGCCCCTGAAAATTTGGTGGGGTTTCGTCAAGGGGGGGCTGAGAAAAAAGGGGGGTCCCAAAACGCGTTTTTTACATTGAGTTTTCCATAGGGCGGTTGGCCTCACTTTTAGCTCGAACGGCTGAATGGATTTGCACGAAACTTGGCAAAATTGTAGGGACTGGTAGCCCGATGTGCCTTTGCTAGGTCTCAATATATGTGCTTCAGTGGATTTTGAGAAATTAACGTTTAAATCAAGATATATATCTGTAACAGCGCTCCGGGCAGCGATCCGGTCCGCTTACTTTTCGCTTATCGGAACTTTGCGCGCAGAAAGCTGATTGGCTCTCCGGTGTCTGTCAACATTCTAAACAGTCCGGAGCGGCCGCCATCTTGTCTCTCGGTAGGATCGAGAGAGAAGAAGAGGTGAAAAACGAAAGGGGAATTTAATGAAAGGGGGCAAGGTATCCCCCTCTTGACCCCCTAGGAATGTTGTTGGGGTTATTAAAGGGTCCCGTGGGGAAAAGGAAAAAAAAATGATTTTTCACGGTAGAAGCGCTTCACGGGCCGCGAACTGGGCCGCAAACTGGTAGCGAAACGGGAATTCGCCATTTTGTGCTTCGTTAATTAAATTACTAGGTATAAGGGGGTGCGGGAGACGTATCCTAATCCCCTATGTTTCCTGAGGGTGGCTGAGGAGGCTGATATATGTTGATACATCTCTTCCAGCGGCTGTGCGTGAGCTTTTTTTTATTTTGCTGCGTGACAGTCCGGAGCGGCCGCCATCTTGTCTCTCGGTAGGATCGAGAGAGAAGAAGAGGTGAAAAACTAAGGGGGAATTTAATGAAAGGGGGCAAGGTATCCCCCTCTTGACCCCCTAGGAATGTTGTTGGGGTTATTAAAGGGTCCCGTGGGGAAAAGAAAAAAAAAATGATTTTTCACGGTAGAAGCACTTCACGGGCCGCGAACTGGGCCGCAAACTGGTAGCGAAACGGGAATTCGCCATTTTGTGCTTCGTTAATTAAATTACTAGGTATAAGGGGGTGCGGGAGACGTATCCTAATCCCCTATGTTTCCTGAGGGTGGCTGAGGAGGCTCATATATGTTGATACATCTCTTCCAGCGGCTGCGCCATCTTGCCTTTTTTCCAATGCCACAATTTTGTCGTGCACGGCAGCCATTTTAGATGCCAGGCTGGTCCCAGGCTATCACCTACCCCTGCGGATGTAGTTTATGGCCCCAGCTGTAGAGAATTCAGACATGCCAACCCTCCTGATTCAGGCGTGTGACTACTGATTTCAGTGCTAGTCTCCCGCCTCCCGATTTCTGCAAGCAAAAACCCGGGGGCATATTACGAACAACTAGCGATAATTTTTGTCTCTAACTTGTTTAGAGACAAAAATTATCGCCGCACATCGGCGATTTTTATCGCAGATAAACCTTGCTATTATCGCAGAAAAGTCAGCGATATTCATGTATTATCGAGCAAATGCTCTTAGCCATGTTATCCACCTCCCATTGGATAACATGGCTAAGAACTGCTCAGGGCAGGTGTTAGATTTTGGAGATATTCGCGCTTAGCGCGAATATCTCCAAAAGTTGGTAATAGAAGATAGCGATGTTAGGGACTGTTTCCAGTCGCTAACATCTTGGTACGCCACTTTGCATGTCATTAGTGATAAGTATCACTGACATGCAAAGCGGGGCCCAAGATGGTCGCTATCTCCTTTTAGCTGTCACTAACTGGTGTTAGCGACAGCTTGGTAATAGGGAGATAATTTTATCTCCGCTTTCATGGCTTTTAAATCCAAAAAAGCGGAGATAAACCCCCTTGATAATATGCCCCACGATTCCTTGGGGGTTTCAGCTGACAGGGCTTGGTATTGTGTTACATGGTAATTTTTCCAGGAAACGTCAGAGGGTCGATGCAGGGGTTCTAGAAGAGGTGATAAACCATTTAAGCCTCATGAACAAGCGCATGGTCTTTTAAAGATTTGTGAAGTACTCGGGCGGCGGTGTGTGTGCCCTCTTTTAGGAGCGGGCGGGGGGGCACTGCCAGCAACTTGCCAGGTCAGGTAGTGTTCAACACGTGCATCACCCTTTCTATGCCTGCTATTGCGCTCCATGCTTCGGAAAGGTAAGAAAAAGAACGTGCATTTGAGTTTGAAATGTCCGATCCTGCAGCAGCACACTTCCAAAGCCCACACATGACAATAACCCGATTCAAGGCCCCATTCACCCGTTTTTAAAAAAATAGATAACACTCCAACAAAGTAAGATTATAAAACTTTATTAACTATTAACTATAACGAACGGAACAAAAACTAAAAACATTTAAAAATTTTTCAACACAAAAAGCAACAATGGTTAGAAGCTGTCTTTTGTGCGAATAGTCCCAAGGCAGCACAACGTGCAGAGTTCTGGACGGCACCCAGGTGATGTCGCTTGGGTGCCGCACTGGTTTTGGGATCCTACAATGCAGCACAGAAAAACAGCGTGGGGCGTCCCGGGTGGTGCGGGGGGAGGCCTCGTCAGTAGCGGTCTGTTGTGCGAATAGTCCCAAGGCAGCAGAACGCGTTGAGATGTTGATGGGACTGTGTCCAGTGTCACATGGCTGACACAACATGTACGACAGGCACCCAGGTGATGTCCAGTAAACTGCCGCACTGGTTTTGGTATCCTACAATGCTGCTCCGAAAATTGGCGTGCGGCGGCCCGGGGGTGGGGGAGGCGGCGTGAACGGGCCTCCCCAGGTGGCGGCCATCTAGCTGAGTTGCGCCCGCTCTTGCGGCTACAGCGTCTCGCTCACCATGTTGTTGAGTTGCTCCCACTCTTG
Source organism: Lissotriton vulgaris (assembly GCF_964263255.1). Lineage (NCBI taxonomy): Eukaryota > Metazoa > Chordata > Amphibia > Caudata > Salamandridae > Lissotriton > Lissotriton vulgaris. The sequence continues at coordinate 117,265,259 of NC_141696.1, forward strand.
CAGTGCAGCGATAGGCGGCTGCCACATGGCTCTTAAAATTGCGGACGGCTCCTCGGTTTTGGGCCTGGGACACCTTGGAACTCGGACGCTTGCCTGCTAGGGCTTGGGCTCCATTCTCGAAAAGCGTCCCCTCAGCCGTGAAGATTCTACAAAAGTCTTGGGGGCCCCCGACTCCCGCAGGCTTCCGGTGGGGAGCGGCTGCCATGATTGCTCGCGGAATGACCACGACGGAGCCACGAGATGGTGGTGCTCTCATGCTGACGCCAGCTTCAGTCTGAATGATCTAGAAACAAGGTGGGGCTTTCATCGTTTGGGAAAAAAAAATGTTCAAAACCAATGAAAAGTGTTATTTTTAGGTCATATGACCAAGCCTTCCATCTTTAGGAAACCAAAAGTAAAATGAACCAATGAAAAGTTTTATAAACAAGTCACATGACCTGTTATGCGGCATAGGGCTACAAAAAGCGTAGAAAATCCGTTGGCACGTGAGGCGGCATCAGTAGCGGACCGATGTGCGAATAGGCCGAAGGCAGCACAACGCGCCGAGATCCGGATGGCACCGAGGTGGTGTCCAGCAAATTGCCGCACTGGTGTGGCCATCCTACAATGCTGCGCCGAAAGACGGCGTGTCCAGCTGAGTTGCGGTCACTGTTGCGGTACAGTGACTCGAACGCGCCGAGATCCGGATGGCACCGAGGTGGTGTCCAGCAAATTGCCGCACTGGTGTGGCCATCCTACAATGCTGCGCCGAAAGATGGCGTGTCCAGCTGAGTTGCGGTCACTGTTGCGGTACAGTGACTCGAACGCGCCGAGATCCGGATGGCACCGAGGTGGTGTCCAGCAAATTGCCGTACTGGTGTGGCCATCCTACAATGCTGCGCTGAAAGACGGCGTGTTCAGCTGAGTTCCGGTCACTCTTCCGGCACAGTGACTCGAACGCGCCGAGATCCGGATGGCACCGAGGTGGTGTCCAGCAAGTGGCCGCACTGGTGTGGACATCCTACATTGCTGCGCCGAAAGTCGGCGTGGGGTGCCCCGTTGGCTTATGAGGTGATGTCAGTAGTGGACTGATGTGTGAATAGGTCGGAACCAGCACAAGGCGCCAAGATCCGAATGGCAAGTCCTGGATGTTGAGTGCCTCAGTTGAGAGTTCTGAGCAGTGCTTGTAAGACTGTCTGAAGCTTATTTGCACCTGCTGCAGCTTCACTATTGCCCTGGTGTGGCCAAAGGTGGCACATGACATAGGCGGCCGGCTCCCGAGGTCCGGCGGAACTTTTTGCCTTTTCCTTTCTGCTTCTTTTCCTACAATCCGTTTCATCTGAAGACACGACCAGGTCCCTGAATGTGTGCAGGGGGACGCTATTGATTGAATGAAAATGGCGGCTTGACACAAAGCTGACTCAAGCGTTACTGTTGATGCTATACAGACAAAAATTGGTTTTCAGTTTGTACATTCTTCAGGATTTTTTTTTCGTTCCAAGTCTGATTGAGAGTTTGTAGAAAAATGGCTTCAGATTTTCCACATACTACTCTTCAACATTCTTCCTAAATGTAACAATGTGAAACTCACTAGGACAATGGCTGTTTCTGTTTCCTTTCAAAATGCTGCCAACAATATTTTCTGAATGGAAGACACCATCTTGTAGCATAAAGGGACGAAAGGGGTTCTGGTCTGGCCGATGGTTGGTGGAGACATTTTGACTATATCTTGGACCTGCCCGGCCTCGCCCAAAATGGCGCCGGTATAAATGGGACTCGTAACTCCTTGCCCGCAAATGTATATCTAGAAAATGTTATTGTAAGTGGCCGTGTCGTATTTTAATTACAAAATGTACGTCCACCGATTCCGCAACTGTTAGACACCTTTGTTCTTGCAACCTAATGGCCCGCTCGTTACGTTCCTCTACAGTGTAAATGTCTCCTCATCATATACGAATACAGTTTGCTCCGTGGCCGGCCCACGTGGTTATAGGCCCGTATTTGTATACTGACATTTTCACAATAAAGGTTTTTAAAACAAAACACGGTAGTAGTATTTACATTGGTAAAGTTTTTACTTTTAGTCACTGTTTTCGAATCAGTAAAGGCAAGTGAAATAAAGCAGTCCAATTACATGACGGATAAAAGGTATAATATGTAGGAACGCAGTAAAGATAAATGCTTAATAGCAGTTGTGTTTTTCATGTCTGCAATATAAAGTGATCGATAAGAATCTGATAATCAGGCGTATCGGCGACTAAGATAGCAGGCCGAATCTCTTTTACTCAACGGCTCCGTCATGGAAGGAAGAAACGCCCTTTTTCTCGAAAAAGGAATATATTTTACTTACAAGATAGTTGTAAATTTTCCGGGAAAGTACATTAGCCTGGAATATTATAACATATGTTTGAAAAAAAAATATTGTTCGAAAACAATAAAAAGCGTAATTTTTAGGTCATATGACCAAGCTTTTCATCATTAAATTAACAAAAGTAAAATGAATCAATGAAAAGTTTTATTAACAAGTCACATGTCCTGTTATGCTTACGTTACGCGCTGCGCGCCGCGCCTCGGATCACTTCCGGGTGCGGTAACGCGGCGTGTCATATAACGCATTACGCGACAACGTAGGTCAAGAATATAGTCAAAATGTCTCCACCAACCAGCGTTCGGAACACAACTCCTTTCAGCAGTCCAAAAAGTTCTGTTAAATGACAACAGAGGGGACAGGCAACAAGAACCATCAGTCAAAGAGGGGAGGGCAAGTTCTTCTCTTCCGGGTCATGTTGGGGCGCTACCGGAACTGATCGAATTGGTAGTCTACAGTGTTTCTGGATGTTTCAGACTAAAGCTGGCGTCAGCATGAGACCACTACCATCTCGTAGCTCCGTCGTGGCCATTCCACGAGCAATCATGGCAGCCGCTCCCCACCAGAAGCCTGCGGGAGTCGGAGGCCCCCAAGACTTTTGTAGAATCTTCACGGCTGAGGAGAGGCTTTTCGAGAATGGGACCCAAGCCCTATCAGGGAAGCGTCCGAGTTCAAAGGTGTCCCAGGGCCATTTTAGTGGACCAGGCCCAAAACCGAAGAGCCGGCCGCCATTTTGAGAGTCCTGTGGCAGCCGCCTATCGCTGCACCGCAAGAGTGGGCGTAATTCAGCTGGATGGTGGGCAAGACGCTGTAGCCGCAAGAGTGGGCACAACTCAGCTAGATGGGACAAGGTTCAGAATTGAAGAGTCATCAAAAGGCAAAAAGTTCCGCCGGATCCCGGGAGCCGGCCGCCTATGTCGGGGGCGATCTCAGGCTACACCAGTGCTATAAGACTTGGGGAGGGTGTCGGAGCCAAGCGTCTTCTCCGAGTCCATGGCCATCACACCGCCCCTCAGGGGCCTCCGTCAAGCTGTTTAGGAAGGTAACATATCACATTGTTTTCTAATGCAGTCAGGTCCACAAACGACACTCACTTACTTTGAGAATAGTGAAGCTGCAGTAGGTGGAAATAAGCTTCAGACAGTGTTACAAGCGCTGCTCAGAACTCTTAACTATGGCACCCAACATCCAGAACTTATGCTATTTGAGAATGGCAGTGACATCGAAGCATCTCAGGGACCAAAACCATTAACGTACTTTCACGTATGAAAATCTTACTTGGGGAGGGGGCAGGAGCGAAGCGCCCCCTCCCAGTCAGCGCCACCACACCGTATGTTGAAAATTTGAAGCCATCGTTCTACAAAGTCAACCAAACTTGGATTAAAAATCTAGAAAAATGTACAAACTGAAAACCAGTTTTGGTCTGCATAGCATCAGTAGCAACGCTTGAGTCAGCTTTGTGTCAAGCCGCAAATTTGATTCAACAAAGCACAGACATTCAAAAAGGCTCAAATTCAGAACTCTAAACTATGGCACCCAACATCCAGGAGCTTGCCATCCGGATCTTGGAGCCTTGTGCTGCTTTTGATCTATTCACACATCGGTCCACTACTGACATCATCTTATAAACCAACGTTATGTAAATAGTTTTTTAATAAAATGTTTTACCCTGTTTCTTTGCTGGTGTGTTGTCTATATTTTTAATATTTGCATACGGTTTGTCGTTATTTTGTGCGGGATGGGTGATGGAGCCGAGCTGTCTTGCAGCCCTCATGGTGTGGAGCTCAGTTCATCTCACTATTTTCGTATTTCTCATGAAGGGTTGTTCCTAATATTTCTATTTTAGCGAGGTCAAAAAGAGATCCAATTAGTGGCCTACTGATTTTGCTCGATTACTTTTATTTTTTTACAAGATTTTTCACTATCTGCAAAGACTAAACAGAGTATTGCGACTTTGTGCTTGTTTGTAAATAGAGAATGATCCAAAGAGAACCAATTCTAAAACAGTAAATGCTTGGACAACAATCAATCAAATGGAGAGACAAGCAGCCACGACGGATTACAACGGGGGTAAAGGCCTGCGTTAACTACCCTTCAGTATCTGCAAAGAGAGAGTACTACTAAGACAAAAGAGGGGAGGGGGGGGGGGTGCAGCGTTCAAAGCACATCAGCGTGCATAAATACGAAAATGTTTTTATTTATCACGTACTTGACATTTTTAAGCTTTTCATATTTGCTATTAAAAAACCAATGAAATTCACAGAAAAAACCATAGGTTATAGTGGATATATAGTTAGGAATTTGCATTTACAAAACCTTGAAAATTCAATGAAAAAACCATTGGTTTTAGGCCATATATAGTTAGGGATTTGCATTTACAAAACCTTATTTTACTCGCATAAAACCATAGAAATTATAAGTTATAAGCGCTAACTATATATCGCGCACCCGCAATCCACTGCTGATGATGTCACATATTACATCATTCATGACATGGTTAGTGACATCACTGATGACATCACTCCTGCAGCAACACCGTCAAAGAACATCCCAACTAAGAACAATCCAGAACTGAAATCTCAATAAACATTAAATGACTCTGGCATAAAACTCTCCTCCTCTTTTAAATGCTGCTCCTGTTCAGATAAGTACATTTCTTACTATATATGTGTGTTTGTATATATATATATATATATATATATATATATATATATATATATGTGTGTGTATTTTGTTCAGTATGTGTGCAAGTTTTTGTTAACTGTAGGCTTCTAATTTTCAGAAGCGGTGTGTTTGTTTGAGTGATTTTAATGTTGTTAATTGAATAATTTTGAAGAGTAGTTTGTAAAATCGGAAATGAAAAATTATTTGGAAAATATTTTGAAGTGTTTTTACTTTCAAAGGGATTAGTGTGTACCAGGTTTTTTTTACATAGTATTCGTCGATTGGGTTGAGCAATATTTATTTTTGGTATTTGAAGGCTAGAGGCATTTGCGGGTTTCTTACTGCGCAGGCTTACCGTTTGATTAGTTTGCAGCGCTTGCATCAGGGCAAGACTAAGAGAGGGAAGCAACTGCAGTTAGCAGTGGACTGGCACCCACCTAGTTTCTTGCGGTAGTTCGAGGTCCTGTAGTGCGGCGGTTTGAGAGAAGAAACCGCATGCGATCAGACACAAAGTAACAGAGCCCAGTTATTGGTTCGCAGTAATCTCACGAGATCACGGCAGCCATCTTGGTTTGGGCTCACCTGCATGTATTTAGATTGCATTTGCGCTGTCATTTTGAGACAGGATGCATTGCGAAGCATTGCTAGGCACACTCTCAATCAGCTGAGGAGAGCAGTGCTTTGAATTTTACGAGCAGATGGAGAAAAGGTTATTAGTGGATATGGAGAATATATATTAATCGGTACAGATAAGGCAAAGAGTTTTGGTGAAGTTTTATTAATGATATATTGGGGGGAAAAAGGAGATGTCCATTGAGGAGGCCGGTATGCAGCCGCAGGTGGTTGAAGGGAGAGTAAGTGAAGAAAGCTTGAGAAGATTGATTCAAAATAAAGTGAAAGCTTCAGTAAGGGAGATAGTAGAGATTTTCTGGATAAGAAAAGAAAGGAAGTTAGATCAGATGATGAGTTTTGGTCTTTTTCAGAAGAGGAAGGGAATAGAAAACAGAATAGGCCAGGGAAGAAACATAGGAAAACAAAACATATGGATACAAACAGCAAGGATGGATTTAACTCCATCACAAGAATTAGTGCCTGTGGCGGCATGCATAGCAAAGCTGTCCGTGGCGGCACGCAATAGTTATCAGAGGGTGAGTATTTATTGCAAAAAGTCTGCAATGAATACATTTATGATGTAGACCAAGATAATGACTTGAATGATTATTTGAAGGTTGATGCTGCAACATCATCTAAGACGGTGATTAAAGATCCTTTAGGGGAGGAAATGTTCAGTCCGTATGAGTTAAGCCACCCGAGAAGTGCCACCCGAGAAGTGCTGATTGGTGGCCTTTGGGTCATGTCAGCAAATTTATTAAAGCATGGATTAGAAAGCCTCTAGAGAGGGAGGTAAGGAATGTTCTTAACACGGAGCATTCTATGCCGCAAATACATAATAAAGTATGTTATATTCCTAATCTTGACCCTGAAATTATTACCTATCAGTTTAAAATGGGAAGGGACCCTCATAATGCTCTAAAGCAATGCCAAGTTCGGCTTTTGGGCATATTGGGTCCGCTTGAAAAATAATGGATATGGCTGAGGAAGCTCATTTGAATGGAGAACATGTTGATGTTGAACTTTTACGTGGTTGGAGCTAAAGAGCTATGTTGTTTTGGGGGAATGCTAATTCTGGTCTTTTGGCTGAATGAAGGAAGTCTGTTTCGATTCAAATAAACCCAAAGTTGGGTGAGATGGCAGACAAGGAGCCCGGTAGTGAAGCACAAGGATTGCTTTTTGGTGAGGGCATGGTGCAGAGTTTGGGCAAACATGTAGCCAGGTTTACTGCTCCTGATAAGCCACATAATAATATGAGGAAAGAATCTGGAAGTGTTTTTGGAAATGCCAGCAGACGAGGACCTTATGCTCGCTGGGGATTTCAAAGGTCCCCGTACAACTACATGTACAGGGGGGCAGGAAGAGATTTCCAGCATTCCGCTGTATTCTTTCCACAATGAGGCCGGTTTAGTAAAACAAGAAGTAGTAGTCCGGGAAGAGGTCAATCAGCTACCGGTAGTGCAAGTCGTTGTAATGACTTGCGATGTAAATGCATTGCGTACTAACAATAGTAGGCAATGTTATAGCATGCGTTGTAACATGCTATATTCGATTGGGAGTCCAGGAGACAGGTGGTACTTGGTCAGGCCTTGAGAGGGGCCTTCAAAAAATAGCCTGGAGTTGACGGCGGCGTTGTATGCTTTAAGAAGTTTCAGGAAGGTGTTACAGCGACAGACAGTATTGATAAACGGGTTAGGAGGTTTCAGATCCAAGGGTCTTTCAGACATTGCAAAAGAGTTGTGGATGTTCCGTCTGAAACACAAAATATCTTTAAGAGCAGAGTATCTTCCGGGGAATATGAATTTGGTGGCAGATTGGAATTCGAGACATGTGAAAGATTACAGAGATTGGATGCTGAGGAGAAAGTATTTCACGAGGATAGATCAGAATTTTGGACCTTTCGAGATAGATTTGTTTGCAACAAGGTTAACTTACCAGTTTCTCAGGCATTCCAGTTGGTTAGCAGATCCAGGTACGACAGCAATAGATGCTTTTCAGCAAAAATAGACAGAGATGAGGGCGTATGCGTTTAAACCTTTTGCAATGATCCAGAGAGTGCTTCTGAAGGTGAGGAAGGAGAGATGTCAGTTGGTAGTGGTAATGCCATTTTGGGTGTCTCAGGTGTGGTTTCCAGCAGTGTTGGAACTGGCATGTGAAGTTTCATTGTTGATCTTTGCAGAGGAATGTCTGTTGTCAAACGAAGAAGTAGAGGAGCATCCTTTGGTGCTGTGCAGAGTCTTGAACCTTCTTGTTAGGAAGGTGTCAGGAGATCTAGAGCGTTCAAGGGCCTTTCGCCGAGGGCTGTAGAGTTGCTCGAAGAATCTTGGGCACTGGACACTATGAGAAGATACAAAGGAGTATGGGATTTTTGTGTTCGTTAGAGTATGGAAAGGAATTTGGATCCAGGGGAGGCATCTGTAGTGGAAGTTGTGAATTATTTAGTAGAGCAATTTGAGAAGGGATTAAGCTATCAGACAATAAACTGTTATACGTCAGCTATTTCTGCTGGACATGCTTTTGTTGATGGTAAGTCAATAGAGAGTAATGTTTCGGTTTATAGAATATTGAAGAGCATGAGACTTAAAAGACCTCCAAAGGCAAGGTTTGACGTTTGTGGAATGTCGAATTAGTATTGAAGTAATGGCCAATGAACACATATTTGAGTATTAGAAATCTTACAGTTAAGTTAGCGACACTGTTGTGTTTGGTGTCATGTAGAAGGGTATCAGATTGTAAATGTCTAGAGGTAAATAATAAAACTTTCAGTCCAGACAGTGTATTTTTTTAGATACGGAAAACAACAAAGACCATGTACACTTCGATATTGTATCCAAAATGTGAGAAATGTAAAAAGTTATGCGTGGTAGACTGTTTGAAAGTGTATGAATTTGGGGTATTGGAAAATAGAAGAGATGGTGAGTATCAGTTGTTAATCTCTTTTGTTAAGTCTTTCAAAGCAGTACGTACAGCGAGAATTTTGAGATGGGTGAGAATTTTAATGGAGCTAGCTGGAGTGGATGTGGAGAAGTTTACAGCTCATGGTGTAATGGGTGCAATGGCAAGTAAGGCTTGTTGGTCTGGTGGATGTTTGGAAAGTATTTTGAAAGCGGCTCATTGATTAAATGTGGGTACTTTTGCAAAATATTATTTTAGGTCAATTGAACACGTCAGAGGTAGTGTTGAAGGGCTTTCAACATGCATAATGGTAGCCTCCCGTCTTGTAATAAAATGGCGATTCTTCTCAGATTGTTGAACAAGAAAGGGTGGACTATGGGCTATATTTAACTAGGTCCAGCATACAGGCCCAAATATAATGCAAAAATAGAGTGGTATGCTGTTTCTAATGGACAATACAGGTCGATGTGCGTGTGGTGAGATATATAGTGCTCACTAAAGGCAGGAGGAAATTTCCTCCTTTCGGAAAAAGACCCTCACACACCCAATCAGCGAGGTGTCTTGCTTCATCACTGGGTCTGCTCCTTATCGCCGGCGCTGCAATACACGATCCGCACCCATGGCAGGACCTTTTGGAAGAAATCTTTTTTCCTTGCCGTAAGGTGCAGTGCGTGTAAGGGCCCTAGTGAGTGTAAATGTGAAAATGTGAGGATAAAACAGGAGGTAGAGGTCCACCCAGAACAATTTTAACGAATGTGGCCACAATCCTGATTAAAAAAGTGAAAAGGCGCGCGCCACTATTATAATGTAACAGGGTAATGCGCTTTTGGGGTCAACATGTTTCTTGCCATTAAGTAAAATAGACTGCAATTCTTCAGGACCGATGTGAGATCTATCTAAACTTTTTGGTGGTGGTCTCAATTTAAGAAAGTGAAGACAGGTACCCTAACAAGTGGTGTCTGTAGATCTAGAACATCAACCTGTAAAGAAAAGAGTCATAGGATTTTACTAAGGCATTGCTAATAAACCTCTACAATATTCCACACGTTGAAGCCTTAATCTGACCCGATTGGGGTGAGTCCATACACGTGTATAGCATGTGAGCATTCCTGGTTGGTTGCTAGAGCAAGTTTTTATATGCCGAGTGCATGGTCACAAACACAGCAGTGTGATGCATGACAATTACGCACCTTTAAGTGTTGTATTAATTAAACACTGGAATATTGTAGAGGTTTATTTGCAAATTTTGAAGAATTACTAATTTTCTTTGAATTTAAATTGGTTGTAGATGCACAATGAAATAGTGTTTTAGAGATCAGTTTTTTGGGGACAAGGAGTTTTAATTTTATATTTTGTTACAGATGCACAGACGTGAACTGAAGAAAACATGGAGATTACAGGTGGAGGGATAAGGATCAGTTTCTTCGCAGTTTCGCATTTAAAATAGGAGGAGAGTAAGCATGGGCGGAAAATCCGTTACGCTCGCGGATTTTGCAGATTTTTGGGAAATTCGCAAACCCGCAAGATTTGCGAATTTCCCGCAAAATCCGCAAATTCGCACGCAGCGGATTCTTTTTGCGGCTCGCGTCGTTGGTGATACAATTTTTGCGGCGCGCGGCGTTTATCATCGTTTGCCGAGTTGTTTTTCTCGATATTTTGCGAGTGCTGCGCCATTTTGGATCTTGCTGTGTGATCCCGCGGGAATTTGGCGAGCGCGATTACGTCATCGCGGCTTGCCAACTTGCACAGCGAGAGTTTGTCAACGCGAGTACGGCGAGATCACGTCTCGCGGTACTTCGCAATTGCGAGATTTGAGATGCGGCGAGCAGCAACAATCTCGCACAAGCGAAAATATAAAATTTGCAATTCTGCACAAGAAATCCACCAGCAAGCAGCATAAACCTTCTTGAAATGATGATTTTTATCTGAATAACTCCTTAGTTTGACATTTGCCTGCACTTTTTTAGCGAGGAGTCCATTTTGGGGAGGGGAGGAGGGGGGTGGGAGGAAGGAAGTGCCCCACAGTCTTCAACTTCCTGTTCCTGTCCAGCAGGCTCCTCCCAGTGCTTTGTCCATCTCCTGGTCACTTTTCATTTGGATCTGGAGCTGGAAGGATTACTTTTTGTGGATGCTGCTGGATATTTGGATTTGAGGCCTTTTTGACTTTCTTTGGATCACTGTTGGATTAGAAATTTTACAAGTAAGTTTGTTTGGGGCATTACAGTTGCGGCAACTAAAATTTTGGAATTTTCGATTTTTGGGCTGTTTTGGGGCCTTTTGCCCAGTGGTACTCAGTGGTGGGTGGACTGAGTCTTTCTGTGGGTTGTCTTGAACTTAAACATCATGGAGGGCATGGATGGAATGGGATTGTGCTGATTTTTCAGTGATTTTCGTTTTTTGGGGCTGTACTTGTGGCCTTTTCACCAGGGGTATTTGAGTCTAGCATGGGCCTAGTCTTTCTGTGGGTTGTCTTGAACTTAAACATCATGGAGGGCATTGATGGAATGGGATTGTGCTGATTTTTCAGTGATTTTCGTTTTTTGGGGCTGTACTTGTGGCCTTTTCACCAGGGGTATTTGAGTCTAGCATGGGCCTAATCTTTCTGTGGGCTGTCTTGAACTTAAACATCATGGAGGGCATGGATGGAATGGGATTGTGCTGATTTTGCAGTGTTTTTCGATTTTTGGGGGTGTTCATGGGGAGGGACAGGCCATGTGGCTGGTGGCCATTTTGAGTGCTGCTACAGGCACTGGCCATGTGCTGGGAGGCAAGTGGCCATTTTGAATGCAGGCTTTGTTGTTAGGCCTGCAACCATTTTGCCTACTTTTCAACCTTTATGCCCAGGGGTAGTGAGTCTTGCATGGGCCTAGTCTTTCTGTGGGTTGTCTTGAATTTAAACATCATGGAGGGCATGGATGGATTGGGATTGTGCTGATTTTTCAGTGATTTTCGTTTTTTGGGGCTGGACTTGTGGCCTTTTCACCAGGGGTATTTGAGTCTAGCATGGGCCTAGTCTTTCTGTGGACTGTCTTGAACGTAAACATCATGGAGGGCATGGATGGAATGGGATTGTGCTGATTTTTCAGTGATTTTCGTTTTTTGGGGCTGTACTTGTGGCCTTTTCACCAGGGGTATTTGAGTCTAGCATGGGCCTAGTCTTTTTGTGGGCTGTCTTGAACTTAAACATCATGGAGGGCATGGATGGAATGGGATTGTGCTGATTTTGCAGTGTTTTTCGATTTTTGGGGGTGTTCATGGGGAGGGACAGGCCATGTGGCTGGTGGCCATTTTGAGTGCTGCTACAGGCACTGGCCATGTGCTGGGAGGCAAGTGGCCATTTTGAATGCAGGCTTTGTTGTTAGGCCTGCAACCATTTTGCCTACTTTTCAACCTTTATGCCCAGGGGTAGTGAGTCTTGCATGGGCCTAGTCTTTCTGTGGGTTGTCTTGAATTTAAACATCATGGACGGCATGGATGGATTGGGATTTTGCTGATTTTTCAGTGATTTTCGTTTCTTGGGGCTGTACTTGTGGCCTTTTCACCAGGGGTATTTGAGTCTAGCATGGGCCTAGTCTTTCTGTGGGCTGTCTTGAACTTAAACATCATGGAGGGCATGGATGGAATGGGATTGTGCTGATTTTTCAGTGATTTTCGGTTTTTGGGGCTGTACTTGTGGCCTTTTCACCAGGGGTATTTGAGTCTAGCATGGGCCTAGTCTTTCTGTGGGCTGTCTTGAACTTAAACATCATGGAGGGCATGGATGGAATGGGATTGTGCTGATTTTGCAGTGTTTTTCGATTTTTGGGGGTGTTCATGGGGAGGGACAGGCCATGTGGCTGGTGGCCATTTTGAGTGCTGCTACAGGCACTGGCCATGTGCTGGGAGGCAAGTGGCCATTTTGAATGCAGGCTTTGTTGTTAGGCCTGCAACCATTTTGCCTACTTTTCAACCTTTATGCCCAGGGGTAGTGAGTCTTGCATGGGCCTAGTCTTTCTGTGGGTTGTCTTGAATTTAAACATCATGGAGGGCATGGATGGATTGGGATTGTGCTGATTTTTCAGTGATTTTCGTTTTTTGGGGCTGTACTTGTGGCCTTTTCACCAGGGGTATTTGAGTCTAGCATGGGCCTAGTCCTTCTGTGGGTTGTCTTGAATTTAAACATCATGGAGGGCATGGATGGATTGGGATTGTGCTGATTTTTCAGTGATTTTCGTTTTTTGGGGCTGTACTTGTGGCCTTTTCACCAGAGGTGTTTGAGTCTAGCATGGGCCTAGTCTTTCTGTGGGGTGTCTTGAACTTAAACATCATGGAGGGCATGGATGGAATGGGATTGTGCTGATTTTTCTGTTTTTTTTCCGATTTTTTTGTGGTCTATAACTGAACTGATGTTCCTCTGTCTTCCATTGTTTTTAGGTGCACAAGACTCAAGAGAACCACCAGTGCCAGGAAGAAGTCCTGCAGCGGTGTGTGTGTGCAGCATAACGTCACGTGACGTCACGTCTGGCCTCAGACAACTCTACAATTCGTGCAACTGCGGCCTGCTGTCTGACCTGCTCTGAAGAAGATGGCCCCCAAAAAAGTTCTCTGTAGCTCCTCTAGCAAGAAAGTTTCTAGTAAGGAGCAGAAGAAGCAAGTTACCAAGGAGGCTGGTGTGCCAACCGCCACGTTTTTTGGGAGCAAAAAAAAAAGTACGCCTGCAGCAGCAGGATCTGCTGGGGACCAAGCTGGGAGCAGCACCCCCGCTCCATTGGGTTCAGTGCCTCCACCACCACGCCAACTTAAGTCAAAGCCCATGAGTGCTTCAGAGGCAGTCAGTGTACTTCTCCAATCACCATCGACCAGTGATGTTGGCTCATCGCAAGAAAGTAGCAGCAATGTCCCTGAATCAACACAGGTTGTTGTAACTCATCTGACAAGTGTTGAACAACCACAGCTGCAACAACAACATGTGCAAGTAGTACAAGCCCAAATACATGTGGAAGGAGAGGCAGCGCAAGGAGATGCGCAAGTAGAGGTGCATGGAGGGTCACAACAAGTTCCCACAATAGTTGTCCCTCCCGAAGTAGGGGCACATCAGGAAATCGACAATCAAGCAGAGGTATCATTGGAAGCCACTCCTCCTGATGATTATTCATTGTCTTCCACATCCCTAGCAAGGAAAAGATCAAGGTTGGTGTCTACATCTTCTTCAAGCCCACCGCCTTCTGATGATTTGGATGACGAATGGGTACCACCACGACAGCCTGAGAGTGAGGCACACCATGATCTGACAAAGATACCTAAGCGTAAAAGGAAGGTCGTCGAAAAACTCATAGCTATGGAGTGTGATGATGAGGCACAACAAGAAGTGACGCATACTGCTGCTGGTGAAGCCTCTCACGATGACGACGAGCCAGTCATCATAAAGGTCACTGCAGCCCCAGCGGGCATGCAGCAAAGAGACATTTTGACCCTATCCCGAGAAGCTGCTGAGCGTGATGATGATGTCGACGAGGAGGCAATGGAAATGGAAACACAACAATCATTAGATTTGGAGTTAAGTAGTACACCAACACCTACCGCTTCCATATTTCTTCCTCGCAAGAAGGTACCCACCTCGACCTCAATTCGTGGTGGTGAAAGTGCAAAACGTACTGAAGTTCGGCAATCCACATCCTCCACTTCATCTGGCATTAGCAGCAGGACCACCACCACCAGTATCGCCGCCTCCTCCGGCCCCCAAAGTCATTTCAAGTCTCCAGTTTGGGACTTCTTTAGTGTTTGCCCAAAAATGGAAAACGTAGCCATTTGTAGCATTTGTAAGCTTCGAGTTAGTCGTGGTAAACTTGGTTCTAACTATGGTACCGGAGGCCAGAGAGGTCATCTTAGGAGAGCGCACCCTGTCCAATGGTTTCCGCACCTAGAGGCGGTCAAGGAAGCCGGAATTGCACGTAATGAAAACGTTGATTTTTCATCTGATGATGACGAGGAGGAAGAAGACGATTCAAACACTTCACTTACACCCAGTACCCCTGTCAGCAGCACACCCCATGTGAGGCACACTAAGAGTGTGGGAGAGAGTGAGACATCAATGCGGAAAAGTTCATCAGCGAGCGTAACTGGGTCGAAGATATCATCATCATCCCGTAAATCCTTGGTCCAGGGCAACATTAAAAAGATGTTGTTTACAGAAGCGCAATATGAACGCAGCCACCCACTGACGCGTCTGTATAACACTAAGCTGGCTAAAATGCTAGCTCTGGACCTTCTCCCTTTTTCTTTTGTAGAAGGGGTTGGTTTTCTAGAATTAGTGGCAGCGCTCTGCCCTAAATGTAAGGTTCCTAGCCGGTTCTATTTTGCCCGAGTTGCGGTTCCAGCACTACATGAAGATGTTCTGAAGGTGATTGGGGCAGCTTTGCAGAAGAGTGCTGTTCACACTATACATCTGACAACAGACATGTGGACCAGTGGCGCAGGCGCTGATTACATGTGCATCACTGCACACTGGGTCTCTTTTTCAGGGGCTAAAGCAAAGCTAAACGCAGGTGTTGACGCGGACATTGTTTTTAAAGCTGCTCGGAAACATGCAACACTAGCCATGTTTGGTTTGGAGAAACGTCACACAGAATAAAACATTTTGGATGTCTTTAACACAAAGGTCCTTAACTGGCTGTCCCCACTAAAACGCCAGGTTGGTTATGTTTCCACGGACAATGGCGCCAATATAGTTAAGGTCATGAGGGACGGTAACTATTTCAGAGTGCCGTGTTTGGCGCACTGTATAAACCTGGTTGTCCAAAAATTCTTGGGTAATAAAGGCAGTGCAGCGTACAGCGTATTGGACACCTGCCGAAAAATGTGCAAGCATTTCAGCCATTCTTTTAAGGCCCGGAAGCAGCTGAGGAGCCTGCTATATCAACGTAAAATGCCAGTGAAAGCACTCATCCAGAAGGTGGTAACACGTTGGAACTCAACCTTCTACATGCTTGAGCGTCTGTATGAGCAGTATACGGAACTCGATCAATATTTTCTTACAGAGGGTACAGAGGAGCTGAGGATGGGTGCAGCGCAATGGAACATAGTTCAAAGCCTGACACGCATGCTTCGTCCTTTTGAGTTCTTCACGCGTGCAGTCAGCAAGGAGGACTGTCATTTGGGAAAAGCTATCCCATTGTTGTACATGCTGGAGGACCAACTGAAGGAGGTGTGTTCTGTGTTTGAAAAAGATGTAAAAAACCAAGACTCTTTTCTTCTGGCTGAGAAATTATTAGAGCTCCTACAAGGTGATGAACGTCTTAAAAAGATCCACTCAGAAGAGCATTACATTTGTGCTACTATTCTGGATCCACGCTACAAAAAGGCGCTGGCAGGCCAAGCATTCTAGCCTTTTGATGATGAACATGTTCCAAAGTACAAACATTGGCTAGCCTTGTCAGCCAAGAGGTTTGAAAGAGAACGGCTGGAAATTGAAGGAAATGACAGTACATCAGCAGGCCATCCCCAGTCAAAACAATTCACTTCTGCACCTGTGGCTGTGGCACAAGTGACCTCTCAGCCGTTAAAGACACCGGCAACCGGATCATCTGCACGAGACACAACAGAAACATTGGAGGCTGAAGAGGATTGGCTAGCTCTGCGTGGGTTTGGTTCTCAAAAGGTCAGAGGCACAGCAAGAGCTAAGCAAAGTGGAGGAACCTTGGATGAGGACCTTGAGTCGATGGTGAAGGACTATCTGAATGACTCAACAGAGGTCTATGTTAATTCTGACCCATTGGCGTATTGGCATGGGAAAAAAGAATTGTGGCTACACAGCTCACCAACCTGGCTTTAAACTACTTGTCTTGCCCCCTCGCAAGTGTGTCTTCTGAACGGGTTTTCAGTGCTGCTGGTGGCATTGTAACTCCCAAACGGAGCCGCCTCTCGCCCAAAAATGTGGAGAGGTTAACAATGATCGAGATGAATCAGCACCTCATACCACCAGATTTCAGAGTACGAGAAAGCGTGCCGGATGAAGAGGAGGTGGCCAGCAACATAGATGAGGGAATTTCTACTCTGTCAGGTGACACTGAGCTCACCCTGCCTGAATTCGCAGAGTATGATGACGAAGCCTTATTCTCATTCCTGGACCGTGATACCGAGCCCTGAAAATGAGACAACAAATCAATAACTTTCTTTTTCGTCCTTATTCACTTTTATTCCTGTGTGTCTGTCTTTCTTTGTTGTGCACAGTTAATATATTTCAAACTTTAATCAGATAATCACAAAAACAAGCCCATCAGCAGAACTGTCTTCACTGGTTTGCTAATTGATTTGAAGTTGCCGCAGTCTGCATTCCTCAGGTTCACAAGTTCAGAAGAACATGCTCCTCTATCCTCCTCCTCCAGACTCCTATTTCCATCAAACCAGAGGGCTGGTTTACGCCCAATGAAGAAAGACTCCGCACTTGTGGGGGTGTTGTTGTACCTCTTTGCAGGTGAGTTGACGGCTCTGGGGCCATTGCTGGGAAGCTGTAATACCGGATAAAAGTGGTTTGGACCAAATCCCAGGCGGAAATTTTTTTGTGTTTTTGATGACTTGCTTGCTTTTGAGGTGCTTTTAGGGGGGGTTCCGTCTGTTTGTGGGTGAGTTTCGTGGTCTGGGAGCACTGCTGGGGACACTCTAATCTTGATTGCATTTGCTTTTCAGGAAATCCGTGGTGGCAACCCCGACTTATGGCCTAGCCACGCAGCGCGTTTGGACCGAAGGCCGAGAAATATTGCAAGTATGAGATTTTGCTTTTGGCCTGTTTGGGGGTGTTATGCTTCTTGGCGGGTGGGTTGGCGGGTCTTGGGGCATTCCTGGGAAGGTCTAATACCGGGTATAAGTGGTTGGGACAAAATCCAGGCCGATTTTTTTTGGCTATTTCTGACATTTTGCTCAATGTAGCGTTTTCGGGGGCCTGTTTGGGGGGCTTCCTGATGTTTGTGGGAGGGTTTCGGGGTCTGGGCGCACTGCTGGCTATATATACTTTACTTTGCAAGAGGTTTGAAGCAAATCCATGGTGGCAGAGGGGAGTTAGGGCCTAGCTGCAGAGCGCGCGCGGAGTGATTTGGGAAATTTGGGAAAAACTGACAAAGTCCCCATTTTTGTACTTTTGCTCTTTGGCTGTTTGGGGGTCTTCTACTCGTTTTCTCCTGGGTTGACGGCTCTGGGGCCATTGCTGGGAAGCTCTAATACCGGATAAAAGTGGTTTGGACCAAATCCCAGGCGGAAAAGTTTTTGTGTTTTTGATGACTTGCTTGCCTTTGAGGTGCTTTTAGGGGGGGTTCTGTCTGTTTCTGGGTGAGTTTTGTGGTCTGGGAGCACTGCTGGGACACTCTAATCTTGATTGCATTTGCTTTTCAGGAAATCCGTCGTGGCAACCCCGACTTATGGCCTAGCTACGCAGCGCGTTTGGACCGAAGGCCGAGAAATATTGCAAGTATGAGATTTTGCTTTTGGCCTGTTTGGGGGTGTTATGCTTCTTGGCGGGTGGGTTGGCGGGCCTTGTGGCATTCCTGGGAAGGTCTAATACCGGGTAGAAGTGGTTGGGACAAAATCCAGGCCGATTTTTTTTTGGCTATTTCTGACATTTTGCTCAATGTAGCGTTTTTGGGGGCCTGTTTGGGGGGCTTCCTGGTGTTTGTGGGTGGGTTTCGGGGTCTGGGCGTACTGCTGGCTATATATACTTTACTTTGCAAGAGGTTTGAAGCAAATCCATGGTGGCAGAGGGGAGTTAGGGCCTAGCTGCAGAGCCCGCGCGGAGTGATTTGGGAAATTTGGGAAAAACTGACAAAGTCCCCATTTTTGTACTTTTGCTGTTTGGGGGTCTTCTACTCGTTTTCTCCTGGGTTGACGGCTCTGGGACCATTGCTGGGAAGCTCTAATACCGGATAAAAGTGGTTTGGACCAAATCCCAGGCGGAAAATTTTTTGTGTTTTTGATGACTTGCTTGCCTTTGAGGTGCTTTTAGGGGGGGTTCCGTCTGTTTGTGGGTGAGTTTCGTGGTCTGGGAGCACTGCTGGGACACTCTAATCTTGATTGCATTTGCTTTTCAGGAAATCCGTTGTGGCAACCCAGACTATGGCCAAGCTACGCAGCGCGTTTGGACCGAAGGCCGAGAAATATTGCAAGTATGAGATTTTGCGTTTGGCCTGTTTGGGGGTGTTATGCTTCTTGGCGGGTGGGTTGGCGGGTCTTGGGGCATTCCTGGGAAGGTCTAATACCGGGTAGAAGTGGTTGGGACAAAATCCAGGCCGATTTTTTTGGGCTATTTCTGACATTTTGCTCAATGTAGCGTTTTTGGGGGCCTGTTTGGGGGGCTTCCTGGTGTTTGTGGGAGGGTTTCGGGGTCTGGGCGCACTGCTGGCTATATATACTTTACTTTGCAAGAGGTTTGAAGCAAATCCATGGTGGCAGAGGGGAGTTAGGGCCTAGCTGCAGAGCGCGCGCGGAGTGATTTGGGAAATTTGGGAAAAACTGACAAAGTCCCCATTTTTGTACTTTTGCTGTTTGGGGGTCTTCTACTCGTTTTCTCCTGGGTTGACGGCTCTGGGGCCATTGCTGGGAAGCTCTAATACCGGATAAAAGTGGTTTGGACCAAATCCCAGGCGGAATTTTTTTTGTGTTTTTGGCGACTTGCTTGCCTTGGAGGTGCTTTTAGGGGGGGTTCTGTCTGTTTGTGGGTGAGTTTCGTGGTCTGGGAGCACTGCTGGGACACTCTAATCTTGATTGCATTTGCTTTTCAGGAAATCCGTGGTGGCAACCCCGACTTATGGCCAAGCTACGCAGCGCGTTTGGACCGAAGGCCGAGAAATATTGCAAGTATGAGATTTTGCTTTTGGCCTGTTTGGGGGTGTTATGCTTCTTGGCAGGTGGGTTGGGGGTCTTGTGGCATTCCTGGGAAGGTCTAATACCGGGTAGAAGTGGTTGGGACAAAATCCAGGCCGATTTTTTTGGGGCTATTTCTGACATTTTGCTCAATGTAGCGTTTTCGGGGGCCTGTTTGGGGGGCTTCCTGGTGTTTGTGTGTGGGTTTCGGGGTCTGGGCGCACTGCTGGCTATATATACTTTACTTTGCAAGAGGTTTGAAGCAAATCCATGGTGGCAGAGGGGAGTTAGGGCCTAGCTGCAGAGCGCGCGCGGAGTGATTTGGGAAATTTGGGAAAAACTGAAAGTCCCCATTTTTGTACTTTTGCTCTTTGGCTGTTTGGGGGTCTTCTACTCGTTTTCTCCTGGGTTGACGGCTCTGGGACCATTGCTGGGAAGCTCTAATACCGGATAAAAGTGGTTTGGACCAAATCCCAGGCGGAATTTTTTTTGTGTTTTTGATGACTTGCTTGCCTTTGAGGTGCTTTTAGGGGGGGTTCCGTCTGTTTGTGGGTGAGTTTCGTGGTCTGGGAGCACTGCTGGGACACTCTAATCTTGATTGCATTTGCTTTTCAGGAAATCCGTGGTGGCAACCCTGACTTCTGGCCAAGCTACGCAGCGCGTTTGGACCGAAGGCCGAGAAATATTGCAAGTATGAGATTTTGCTTTTGGCCTGTTTGGGGGTGTTATGCTTCTTGGCGGGTGGGTTGGCGGGTCTTGTGGCATTCCTGGGAAGGTCTAATACCGGGTAGAAGTGGTTGGAATAAAATCCAGGCCGATTTTTTTTTGCCTATTTCTGACATTTTGCTCAATGTAGCGTTTTCGGGGGCCTGTTTGGGGGGCTTCCTGGTGTTTGTGGGTGGGTTTCGGGGTCTGGGCGCAATGCTGGCTATATATACTTTACTTTGCAAGAGGTTTGAAGCAAATCCATGGTGGCAGAGGGGAGTTAGGGCCTAGCTGCAGAGCGCGCGCGGAGTGATTTGGGAAATTTGGGAAAAACTGACTAAGTCCCCATTTTTGTACTTTTGATCTTTGGCTGTTTGGGGGTCTTCTACTCGTTTTCTCCTGGGTTGACGGCTCTGGGGCCATTGCTGGGAAGCTCTAATACCGGATAAAAGTGGTTTCGACCAAATCCCAGTCGGAAATTTTTTTGTGTTTTTGATGACTTGCTTGCCTTTGAGGTGCTTTTAGGGGGGGTTCCGTCTGTTTGTGGGTGAGTTTCGTGGTCTGGGAGCACTGCTGGGACACTCTAATCTTGATTGCATTTGCTTTTCAGGAAATCCGTGGTGGCAACCCCGACTTATGGCCAAGCTAAGCAGCGCGTTTGGACCGAAGGCCGAGAAATATTGCAAGTATGAGATTTTGCTTTTGGCCTGTTTGGGGGTGTTATACTTCTTGGCGGGTGGGTTGGCGGGTCTTGTGGCATTCCTGTGAAGGTCTAATACCGGGTAGAAGTGGTTGGGACAAAATCCTCGCGGAAAAGCCTTTTGGCACTTTTTGTAACTTAGGGTTTGTTAGGGTTAGCCCTAGCAGCATGATTGCATGTGTTTCGGGGTGTTCTCGATTTTTGCAACTGAGTTCTGGGGTCTTAGAGCACTTGTGAGAATGTGTAATTTTGGTTGCAAGTCATTTGAAGAAAATCCATGGTGGGAAAGGGGGGATTTGGCATAGTTAAAGAAAGCCTTTGCCACTATTCTTAACTTAGGGTTCGTTAGGGTTAGCAGTATTTCTATTGCATGTGTTTGAGTGGGGGGGATTTCGAGTCTTGGAGCGATGCTGGCTATGGATACTTTTGCTTGGTTGCTTGCAAGTGGTTTGAATGCAATCCACGGTGGGTAAGGGGTAATTAGTAAGGGGGTACTTCGGCCTACTTTTACTTTCAAAGTAAGTTTTGTCACCAGTTTTCTGCTAGGCCTCGTTTTTTGAGATTTGATTGGGGGTCTTCTACATTTTTGCGACTGGCTTCAGTAAGGGTCTGGGTGGGAGCACTGCTAGGAAGATCTAATTTTGTTCTAAAACACAGTTTACAGTACACCTAGCTTGAGGGGAAAGATCCGCTACATTAATTTGCCCCTACTTATTTATCCTTCAAAAGGTGACTCAGACAGAGTACGCACTTTCAAAAATATTGTACTGTCTACTAGGAAAATCAAATTGTGACTTTTTGCACTCCACAGCCTACATACCTTATATTTATTTATCAGTGGTGTTATAATATTATATCACCTCCTGTTTTTCGTTTAATAATTACAGGCCGGGTTTCAGTCTCTGCAATGGGGAAAAAAGGATGGAGTCAGGCTTCACATTAGCGAGCCACAATTCAGCATCAGGCAGGCAGTGGACAGGGTGTCTTCTGGTGACCAACATCGATGGACGAAGCGTCGGCTGCAATGGAGGAGTGCCGCTAATAAGAGGATTTTTTTTCTGCAGGCAACTTACTTACCACTTCCAACAGGACAACTACAACAACATAGATACAGTATCCCTTGCCTTTTTCTCTGACTGTGACTGCATTTCTTGGATCTCTCTCTGCTTCTAAATTGATCCCTTAACACATCACTTAGTCCACTCCACTATCACATCTGCACCACAGATAGTCATTTGTAAGTGCTCCTACGTAATTCGCAAGTCGCAGCACGCCCCAGCCCGTAGAGGACTGGGATGGCCCCAATGATGAAGCATGTCACCAAGGGGCAACCCTGGTGAGTGAGGGGACACCTAGAAAAAAGCAATTTCTCCTTTTCTATCTACTATACCTTCCAGACCAACCCCATTGAGTGTTGTTGTGAATGGATTTATAGTGACCAGCAAGGCTCTCAGGTATCTGGCTACAGAGACCTTATGTTGAATATAGTTATCAATAATTCCACACACGCCCTGTACTGTCGCATTCTTTCTTCCACAGTTGTCGAAAGTACTACTTACTTTTCACTGGCATGCATGCAGTAGTGCATGCACTTTCAAAGATTGATGGATAGGTTTGTAACCAAAGAATTGTTTATGTTCAATTGTTTGTCTATGCTGTGCTTTTTTTACAGGGTGTCTTCTGGTGACCAACATCGATGGACGAAGCGTCGGCTGCAATGGAGGAGTGCCGCTAATAGGAGGATTTTTTTTCTGCAGGCAACTTACTTACCACTTCCAACAGGACAACTACAACAACATAGATACAGTATCCCTTGCCTTTTTCTCTGACTGTGACTGCATTTCTTGGATCTCTCTCTGCTTCTAAATTGATCCCTTAACACATCACTTAGTCCACTCCACTATCACATCTGCACCACACATAGCCATTTGTAAGTGCTCCTACGTAATTCGCAAGTCGCAGCACGCCCCAGCCCGTAGAGGACTGGGATGGCCCCAATGATGAAGCATGTCACCAAGGGGCAACCCTGGTGAGTGAGGGGACACCTAGAAAAAAAGCAATTTCTCCTTTTCTATCTACTATACCTTCCAGACCAACCCCATTGAGTGTTGTTGTGAATGGATTTATAGTGACCAGCAAGGCTCTCAGGTATCTGGCTACAGAGACCTTATGTTGAATATAGTTATCAATAATTCCACACACGCCCTGTACTGTCGCATTCTTTCTTCCACAGTTGTCGAAAGTACTACTTACTTTTCACTGGCATGCATGCAGTAGTGCATGCACTTTCAAAGATTGATGGATAGGTTTGTAACCAAAGAATTGTTTATGTTCAATTGTTTGTCTATGCTGTGCTTTTTTTACAGGGTGTCTTCTAGTGACCAACATCGATGGACGAAGCGTCGGCTGCAATGGAGGAGTGCCGCTAATAAGAGGATTTTTTTTCTGCAGGCAACTTACTTACCACTTCCAACAGGACAACTACAACAACATAGATACAGTATCCCTTGCCTTTTTCTCCGACTGTGACTGCATTTCTTGGATCTCTCTCTGCTTCTAAATTGATCCCTTAACACATCACTTAGTCCACTCCACTATCACATCTGCACCACACATAGTCATTTGTAAGTGCTCCTACGTAATTCGCAAGTCGCAGCACGCCCCAGCCCGTAGAGGACTGAGATGGCCCCAATGATGAAGCATGTCACCAAGGGGCAACCCTGGTGAGTGAGGGGACACCTAGAAAAAAAGCAATTTCTCCTTCTCTATCTACTATACCTTCCAGACCAACCCCATTGAGTGTTGTTGTGAATGGATTTATAGTGACCAGCAAGGCTCTCGGGTATCTGGCTACAGACACCTTATGTTGAATATAGTTATCAATATTTCCACCCACACCCTGTACTGTCGCATTCTTTCTTCCACAGTTGTCGAAAGTACTACTTACTTTTCACTGACATGCATGCAGTAGTGCATGCACTTTCAAAGACTGATGGATAGGTTTGTACCCAAAGATTTGTTTATGTTCACAATTGTTTGTCCATGCTGTGCTATTTTTTCTTGTCTCCCAAAACCTTTCCCAAAAACCCCCGTACCCATCCATTTTTCAAACCCTAACCCTCTTCCCCGGGCTGTGTGGTTTTGATTGATGTGTGACTAAATTACAGCAATAAATCCACACACTTGCTGGGGAGGATAAGGTGATAGCAACAAGCTGGTGAAGAAATCCGAGGATATATTCTTACTCTGCTTGACAAAGACCCATGGCTAATGTCAAAGAACTTCAACAGAATTAGTTATACTTTAACATTTGTTAGGCTACAATGTGGCACTGTTCTAGTGTACTTCTGTCACCTGCTATATTCTCTATTGTACCGTTGTATTGCTCAGGAGGACAAACCAGATTTCATTTTCTTTTTTTTCATAGGCATGCAACTGCCACTGTGTCACACCACTAGTACCACCGCTATGAGGAAATTTTATCCGCCCAGGATTGCCAACCTTATTTGCTGTTTCCCGTGGAGCCAGCCCTGGGCCTAGCCCTACTTGCAAACAGAAATTACAGGTAAGATAGGCGTTTAGTTGGAGGTAGTATAATGGAGTATTAGGAGAGACGAGAGATTTGATTGACGGTAGTACTACTAAAGTCCTAGGACTATTCAGGAAAACAAACTTACTGTTAAACCCCCACCCACCAGACTCAAAAGCAGTAAAAAACAGGTATGGTCAGATAAAGTTTCAAAAAGTATATTTTTATAGCCCTAACAAAAGAATCTCCCGCAAGACCCTCCCTAACCCCAACGATTGTCCTTCAAAAGTCCCCAAAAATCCCAACTCCCAATTCCCACCCCCCAAAAGTCTCTAAAAAAGGGGCAAGGGACACTATGGCAGGGTGCTGTTGGAATTAGCAGCCAGGGCATCATGCTCCTTGCGGAGGGTGGCAAGTTCGAAGCGGAGGCCCTCCACCACGTTCTTATAGTTATGGACCTCCTGCTCCAGGTAGGACAGTCTGAGGGATAAGCGGCACCGGTGTGCCTTGCAAATCCTGTGAGGGGCAGCTGCTTTCTTTGCTGCTGGGCGGTGGCGTTTGGCTTTGGTAGCCCGGCTCCGTACCGCTGGAGCACTGCGCTGGCTGGCAGCCCGCACGGAGGAGGATGCAGCTGTCCCAGTGGACGTTGTTGTTGTACCAGACTGCGTCTCCTCCTCCTCCAGGGCCACCAGCCGCCGATATTCAGCGACAGTGGCATCCAGCCTGCGTTGCCGGGCCATTCGAGCCAGCTCCTTCCTCCTTGATGGTGTCTTGGATTTGGAAGGAGCAACTACATGAAAAAAGAAAGACATAGTCTGTAACCAATGTTCCTTAAGATTAACACAAAATGATTGAGCAGAAAGTTGTCACAGTACAAGTAGCAAATTGAAAGCACAGTACATAACTATTGAGGACAGTATCTATGTAACCTCTGACTTCTTCATCCTTGCTCTAACATTAGTGGGAGTTTCAGGAACAAATTCTACGAGCACTATGGACTTCCATTACAGTCGACTATGACAGTACACCACTCTAATTCTTCTTCTTCTCTCTTGTTTAGGAAAATTGGTACGTTATCTTATGCAAGCCGGCATAATGCCAGCGCAGTGAACTTGCACCCGAGAAAAACAGACGCACACCATGGTGAGTGAGACAGACTTGCGTTACTGTACCGGTTCAGTACATGCAGGTGGTGAAGCTCTTACTTTTCTATTACGGGTGGCACTGAGAATACTCTGTTAAAAGGGCTACTGCTTAATTAGCTTTCACCCTACAGTGCAAATGAGTATTAGAAAAGGAAAATGAAAAAGCTAAATTATCTGATTATCTATCACTTCACATGGGATGTATTTGATGACATATGGGATGACTTTAGGTGCTTTGCTTATTATTGAGTGAACAGTGATAACCCCACACATGAATGACGTACTACTACTAAACTAAAGTTATTAAGGGAGGTAGGGAGTGTCCACCGTAATAACCGGATATATGCTGTGCTTGCAGTTGCAATACAAACTACTGCTACTATTCATGGTAGTCTTTGGACAACGTTACAACTTCTTTTCCTTGCCTTTCCTACACTGGAACGGACGTGCGGGTGCGGTAATACATGCTCTTCAAAGTAACACTTAGTTCATCCAGTGACCGTCTACTCTCTCTAGATACACATATGCTATCTAAGAGTCAGATAGTACCATGAATGATCCAGGCATCCATCCATTCAAAGTATATTGCACACATACAGTTTCTGTCTCACCCACCCAGGCTGTTCTCCTTCCACCCATCCTTGCTTCATCATTCACCCAGCCATGCACCATACCATTTTCTTACCTTCCCAGCCACCTCGGGGACCAAGCAAACACATATCATTCTTCTTTGCCAGTCATCATTACATTTCTCGTGCTTCCACACTTACTTACACCCTTCTTTCGCTTTTCGTTCATCCCATCCATCAAGTTCACCTCAGATCTGATTGGGATTCTTCTCGCCAAAAACTTCACAGCTAAGTCGAAGTACATTTAGAGGAGGCTACTACCTGCTTTTTTTATAATACACCCGTGCAGAAAGCACACTCTGCAGTCTTCAATCTCAATGACTAAGGAATGTATAGCTTACCTCTGCCCGCCACCACCGTGTGAACCCTCACAGGCATGTCCTTGTCCGGCACTTGCACCGCCTCCTCCCCAGAGTTGTCCTCCTCGTCCAATGCCACCACCACCTCCGCGCTGGCCCCGTCTCCAGATGTTCCACCTACAAAGTACATTTAATAATGTTAGAATACACCACTCACTGCTATATAATATTTGGTCTAGGAGGAAGAAAGAAATGTGAAAAAAAGTGTACATTTTAATCATTTATGACTGTGTACTCTAGAGTAAAAATGTCCCTTTTTCCAGGGAAGGCTGTTGTCTTGCTGCACTTTTTGGCACAACTGATGAATGTTTGCTTTTTACTTTTTAACACGCACCACTTTTTCTCCTAACAGACAGAACCTTGACTTCTAAGAACACGAGCAGGATCAAGTTCAAACCAGGTGAGAGCTCGGCTCGACCACAAGAAATGTGTCCAATTAATCGTCAGCACTAAGCACTTCTCCATTTTCAGTTACACGTTCACTTTTATGACAAACTTGAATTTAATAAATGTGTTTACTTTTAATAAAGCTTTTAAACTTAAATAGACTCTGTGGTTTTTGGTCCTCCAGACTAGAGTGGATGAGCTAAAGGTTTTCGAATTTTTGCAAGCATGAGTCCGTGCCTCTGCCATCGGTGACTTTGGGAGCTAAATGACTCTGCCACACTATCTAGTCAGTAAGGAGATTGGGGGTTCAACTACAAAGTCTGTTATCACTGAGGTATGTGGAAAGTCTAACAGTTACAGCACCTATTATAATTGATAAGCTAAGCGATGCATTATTTAGTGTCCATAGTTCTGTTTGTGCAGATTTGTCCCTGCAACAGTAGTAGAATGGATTGTCCTCCTATCCAAACCAAAAGTAAAGTAGTATCTTATTCTTTCTTGGTGGTGGTCATTCACCTTTTTATTGTTGGCAATGGTCAAAGCATAAACATTTAGAATACTTGAAAAGACATTATGGACAATCCCAGAGGACTGCACTCAGTGCATAGAGCTATTGCTGACTAGAATCCAATGGAAATGCCAAATGTGCAATCATAGTTAGCTACACAGACAGACTAATAAGAATAATCTAGTAATACCACACGGAGTCATAGTCGAGGCAGGATAAGAATTTAGATCCTGTCTACAAGAAGATCAAAGACGATTTAGAAAAAATCGAATGAGGAACGCTAGGAAAAAATAAGTACTCTATATTAAAATTAAAACTTACTGGGGCCAGCAGAGGAGCCCTCGACTGCCCGGTCCTGGCCTGCATCGTCAACAGCACCCTCCTCCTCCTCCTCCTGTGTCCTCCTCTTGCCCCTGGGGGAAGCTGATGTACAACATGAAAGAAAGAAAAACAGAAAACATGGATGATATTTCTCAACCAAATCAAACATTTCAAAAGAACTAACAAAGTAACAAAATATTTTTGCGAAATAGCAAATAGGGAACGACTCCTCTGGATATATTATTGACCAATCTCATGTGGTCGACTACATCATTACTTTAGTATTGCTTGATTTGCGGACCGTCGAATTGGAAACTACCCTATGTAACTCACTAAACAAAGTACTAAAAAGGTTTGCCTAGGATTGGCAGGCAGCAGTCCGCAGCACGCAAAGTGACAGCCAAAGTCCATCGTGATTGAAGATCAGCGACAACACTAAAGTTTCCTACTACATTAACCAGTCATTAAAATACTCAAACTATTAATCCACCACCACTATTTCTTCTTATCGCCATGTGTACAAAGGAAGGACTGGACTTGAGTCTGTAGGGGCTGATTTAGAAGGCCCTTGCGGCTCTTTTGCTCCATTGTTGCGTGACTTTTGTGACGCAGCGACAGCACAAAAGAGGCGCAATGGTGCGGCGTATATTAACAACGTGACGCATATGGGAGATGCATCACGTCGTAAAGCCCTGCGCCAATAGGGGGCGTTCCGGCGCAAGGGAGGGCTGTGCAGGAACGCATCCTAAAAGTGGCTGAGGGAAATCTACAAGATTTCAATCAGTCACTTTGAGGACAATGATGCATGACTCAAACCCTGCGCCTGCTTGAAGCAGACGTACGGCTTGACGCAGCATTGGGGAGATAGGGCACCCCAGAGCATTGATGGAGCTGCACCATCGTTGCGACGCAACTCCAGCAATGCGCCGCCTTTACGGCACAGATGCGTAACGCTTTGGTGACGTTTTGGGCCCATGGCGCGCCGCATTGTAAATACGGCGCACCATGGGTGATGGTGGCGTGACGCACAATTACTGGCGCATCCCTGCAACTTTGCAGGGATGCGCCGGTAATTAAAAATCTGAACCTTAGTGTGTAGCATTACGCAGTTCTTTCAACTACACTCATACATAATTTCACAGGCCAATGAAATGAACACAAAATCTAAAACAAATAAGCATAGTAGCAACACTACTGAGAAGAAGGAGAGCAGTGTACCTGAAATGCACAGAAGATTTTGAAATAAAATGTACCTACAATGTAATGAGCAGCATTATTGCTCTTGGTAAAAAACAAAAATTTGCAATATAATAACACAGCAGGAGAAAACATAGTAGTAAAGACATAGCTACTACTACTCACCAAGCCCGGGGATCTCAAGGCCAAGGAGGTCGAGCAGATCTCGCTCACGGGTCAGGACATCCGTCCAGCGGTGGGTGGCCTGGTTGTAGGTGCGCCAGACCCGAGAGTGGTGGTAAATGGCCTGGCACACCTTCTCCCACCGCTTCCGGCGCTCCCGGGCCCCGTACCCGGCAATGATCTTGCCGCCTCCCATGATGGTCCTGGGGAGGCGGCGCTGAACATAAAAAACGAGTTGGGCCACCTCCTCCGGGGTAAAGATCTCCCGTGGCATCACTAGCTCCCCCCTCAAACGCCCGCACGGGAGCCGGACACGGGGTGCGGGACCCTTCCCCTTCTCGGGATGCTTCCCGGCTCCCTTCACCATGGTCTGGGCGGAAAGGAATAAAGAAAATAGAATAGGGAAGAGAAGAAAAGAAAAGAGTTTACAAAAGTAGTTTAAAATTAACCAAAAGTAGCAGTAAACACAAAAATATAGGGCTAGAAAAATAGAGGGATAGATAATAAGTAAAATAGATTAAAAAAAACTTCAAACAAGCAAAGGATGGCATAGATTGACAGAGGATACAAAGACCATGCCCAGAACCATAGCAATGAATGAGAAACAAGATGGCCGCGCCCGTTCACGACCGCGCAGGTAAGTTCGCGCGAGATTTTCCTTGCGAACACGCGCGAAACTGTACTGGCAAGCCGCGGACTTTGCAAGATTACACTTCGCGCCCGGAAACGGAAATACGTCAGGCAAACAAGATGGCTGCGCCCTTGAACGACCGTGAGGGTAACTTCGCACCTTGCGCTACGAGCGGCTCGCAAAAACGCACAAAACCTTGCCAACTAACACGCCGCAAAAAAAACAAATTGCATATTCGCACTAATTTGCGGCTTCCGAATCCGATCTCGCGCGTGTTCGCGCCCCGCGAACCCCGCGAAATTGCAGAAAAACGAGTTTTTCAAAACTGAAAGCACTCGGCAGGGGCAAGAGTTCAAACTCATCATTAGTAACAATTCCCGGTAGTGCTTCCTGACTGGGGCCCCTCCAGAATTCAGTTGCTAGTTGCAACAATTGTATGACCCTGCTCTGACCCTCACAGCAGGCTCATAGAATAGCTACAAGTAGGCCACAAAGGTCCTGGGGAAAAAAAATGCACTGTAACAGAAAGCAAAATTACAGATAAGGAAGCAGGTGCCAGACTGGAATTTTAAAACAGTGACACATTAATAAACTAACCCCAAATTAATTCATCTCAGTTGAAGCAGGGCTGGTGTGCTTGCTTTTCCCCCCCATAATCTACAGTAATGATGAACCAGAGGGTGGCATTGATGTAACAGAGGGTTGCAGTGGTGAAACAGAGGGTGCTGGGAACCTGTGATGATGAACCAGACGTAGAAACAACATAATTCGCGACCGTTGCGCGCCGAAATGTAAGTTCGCAATTGCGAACTGGTACGAAACCCTCGCGAACTGGCAGAAATCCTTGCGAACACAAAAAAAAAATCCGCAAATTCGCATGAATTCGCGGATTTTGCGGATTGCGAGTTCGCAAATCAGCAAAATTCGCGAACGCGAGATTCGCAAAATTAGCCCATACTTAGAGGAGAGCTCTATGGTAGAGACATTTATTTTTTTTGAAATTCCAATACGGGATTGTTTTTGGTTAGGAAGTTCTTTGAAAGTGCTGCTGCAGGAGTGGCAAATAAAAGATTATGCATAAAGTTAGCCTCTGTGTCTTTAATGAAATCCTGATTCTCTTGTCATGTTAATCTGAGAATTGCCATTCTCCTATAACATTGACTAATATATGAGTGCATTCTACATCAGTTACATTGCACTCCTAACAGATACCCCATGTGGGATACAAATCTTCCCCTCTATCACCTGCATATTGCATATGAACACTTGGGTTGGAACAGGTGGAAGACTGGGACTGCTATTTATACTTCTCTTGAGAATGACATCTTACCCTTAAGCCCTTACACTTTGCTCCATTTATTTCCTTGAGAGGGGTTGTAGTCAAGGGTCCTTTGACACCAACCATGTTGGTAGATATGATGCCGCAGCCTCTGGAGTGAGGTAGTACTACCCCACTGCCCAGCCCAACCTATCCTATAAGGCTCTCTTTGTCTGCAAGATCTCACTCAGACAGGCCCGGCATGGAGAGCCACCATGAGTGGAAGGCGAGTGACCCACTACTGGAGGACACGCAAGCACACCTTGTGAATGTTTGTATGTCTTTGTCACCTAAGTTCTCAAACTAAGATCACTATAATAACGTATTTAGTCATGTGGAATGTCTGCTGCCTGCTCACACCTCTGATTCCTATGCTTCCTGGCTCTTTTCCTATGTGGACTGTCCAGGAGTTGTGAACTTTCTTGATGCACCAGTGGGGCCCAACTCCCCTAAAACAATTTGGAAAAGGCCAGTATTGGGTGCTACTGTGGTGAGGTTGGCCACTGCTAAAGGGTATAAATCGCCTTAAACCTTTATCATAGACTGTCTGCTCACTGACACGCTTGGGAGCAATTGTCGGAAATAGATCAGAGATAGCCTTCTTGTTCCTTGTTTTTATGTGTTTGTACTGCCTATACGCAGCACCCTCAGAGTGTTTGAGTGCCCCTCCCTCCGCTAACATACTTTAATTTCTCCAGTAGAGTGTTACGCTGGGGCTTGTAGCGTCCCGCTCTAGTCGTTTTGTTGTGACGCGGCAATGCAGAGCGTGACCGCCATGTTGGCGAGAGGTGCGGAGCCCACGAAGATAGTGGATGCGGTTCCCGCTTCCCGTTAATTTAAATAAACCACTTACCTGCAACCAAGACTCTGCCTCTTATTAGCGGTCACTAATATTACTACAAATCGGTGACAAGGGTGGGATACAAGACGAGCGCTGCTCGAGACGACCACTTCTTGCAGACCACCCATGGCAGAATAGGACCTCGAGGCAGCAACATTTAGACACAGCAGGTGGCAAGCAGGGTAGAGAGTGTGGCAGAGGAGAGAGCCCGCAACCACAACCCCGGCCCACAGCACACAGAGACCGCCTGTGACCGGAGAGTGAAGCTCACAGCCGAGGGCAGATCAGCCAGACCACGAGAGGGGAGCATTACCACCTCCTGGGAGTTGTACCACGCACGGACCACCCACAGGTGCACCTGAGCATTGGGACAAGCTCCAACTGTGAGTACAGCAGCCCGGGTGGTGTGAAGAGAGGGGACGTGACCACGTGTTCCTTCCTGGCCCACCAGGTGAGGCCTCCACACGCGGTGAAAACACCCTACGCTTGCGGCAGCCCACCTTCCTGCCTGAGACCCTGGCGGAGCAGGCACAGCACAGTGCGGGCGGCGAACTGCGCTTCAAAGGAGCCCACCACACCAGCACAGGCCTAGTGCGCCAGGAAGTCCAGGAGGGGCGGAGATGAGTGCTCAAGCCTCCTCGCTCGCCGCACCGGTCCCCTTCCTACCCAGGCCAGGGGAACCCTCAATGAAGTGGGAAGATTGGAAGGTGTACTTTATGAATTATCTAGAAGCGCTGGAAGATGAAAGTGGTGGGGAGTTTCCCAACAAAAGAAAGTAGAGGATACTACTCCATAACCTGGGCCCGGAAGGCATCAGAGTTTTCCAAAATCTAGTACCCAAAACACGACTGGCTGATGACGACAACGTGTTCCAACACACGATCGAAGACCTAGACAACCACTATAGACCGGTGGTGTGCACACCACAAACACCTCAATCGAAGACAAGCTATGGGTCAATGAAGATGCGTCCTTGAAAGAAGTCATAGCCATGGTAAAGAAGGCAGAACTATCCAAAAGATGGGCTGAGGCCGCAAAAAGGGAGAACCCTGCGAAGTCAATGGTCAACAAAGTTACAGAAGCAGAGCTGCCAGACAGGAGCAAAGGAGAAGCATGGAACACGAAGATGCAGACTAGATATGTTCTCAGACCACTGCCCATGAAGAAATCCACAAGTGGAGACAAGAACACGTGCTACAGGTGTGGGAGCCAAGCCCACGCAAGCCATGATAAACGCTGCCCAGCGTTCCGTGCCAAGTGTATGTTCTGTGGCATCATGGGGCACTATGAGAAAGCGTGTCGCTGAAAGCAGAGAGGGCTTGAGGTCAAGAACGTTGCACAGGAATCTGACAAGGACGGAGAAGCGGACGAAGAAGAGGATAATGTGCTATGCATAGAAGAACACATACTCAGGATCGACTGCACCCGCTCGAGAAAACCACAATGCAAGCTATCAATAGGGGGAGTGCAAATAAATGTGGTGGCAGACTCAGGGTCCCTGTACACCATAGTACAACGCAAGATGTGGGACGAACTCTTCAGATAGCACCTAGGACCACACCTGATACCTCCGGACATTCGACCAGTCACATTTACGGGCGAGCCCATCCCCATGGTGGGGTATTGAGTCCTGCAATTTGAGTTTAAAGGCGGGAAGGCAGACGGCAAGCTATACATAGCGGAGAAAGGGCCCTCCGTCCTAGGATGGGTTGACCAGGGTGAGCTTGGCATACAACTGAAATTGGAGGCGTCACGCAGGTCCTGATGACCGGCGCAGAGCGACATCCAGAAGACACCAAATGGAAGGAGGAGTTTCCCACTGTGCTTGGAGGCACAATATGGAAACTGATGAAATGTACGCATAAAATAGACCTTAAAGCAGACGCCAAGCCCGTGTGCCACAAAGTAAGAAAAATCCCGTTGGCAATAAGAGAGACAGTACAGTTGGAATTGCAACGGCTAAAAGACAACGGCATCATTGAGCCGATAGACAGCGCAGAATGGTTGGCACCGTTGGTGGTGGCCAGGAAGCCCAACGGCAAGGTATGCCTATGTGTGGACTTGAGAGAGCTGAACAAAAACATTGTAGTAGAAAAGTTCCCGCTACCGAGAACAGACGAAATGCTGGCCAAAACAAAAGATGTGAAATGGTTTTCCAACATCGACCTTGCCTCGGCGTACCATCAAATAGCCTTGCATCACACGTGCCGCAAGTTGACGTCCTTCATAACCCCATTTGGGTGCTACCAATTTTGCAGGATGCCAGTTGGGTTAGCATCGGCGGCGGCCGAATTTCAGAAGCTTATGCATAAGATGTTCAAGGGCACAGAAGGGGTACAGTATTTTCAAGATGAGATCCTGATAATGGGCAAGAACCAGGCAGATCGAGATACAAAACTGTCCACAGAGTTGCACATTCTGGCAAGGAACGGACTCACTGCAGAATGGGAGAAGTATCGATTCGAAATGTCATCAGTCACGTACTTGAGCCACGAGATTAGTGACCAGGGGATTACGCCCAAACAATCCAATGCCAAAGCCATACGGGATGCCACTTCACCTACAAACAAGGAGGAGGTTCGCTCTTTCTTGGGCATGGCCGAGTTCTATAGTAAATTTGTGCCTCACTTTGCCACAAAGACAATTTGCGCCAACTTCTCAAAGACAGAACATCCTTTGTGTGGACGGAGGAGGCGCAAGAAGAATTTCAAAGCATTAAAGAGGACATCAGTATGGCAATTCCCCTTCATGGATTTGACCAACAAGCAACGTCCGTACTCACCACGGATGCAAGTGAAAAGGGACGGGGTGATGTCCTAATGCAGGAAACCAAAGAAGGTGAAGTATCCACCATCAGCTTCGCGTCCAGGTCCTTGTCGCCGCGGAGTAGAAGTTCAGTGTCGTGGAAAAGGAGATGCTGGTGGCGGTCTGGGCCATGGAGAAATTCCATCAGTTCATATGGAGCTCGAGATTCTGGCTCCGGCGGACCACAAGCCACTGGTCAAAGTGCTCACATCATGCGGACATGCGAAAGCTAACCCCCGTATTGCAAAAATGGCGCTAAAGTTGCTGGACTACTGGTACGATGTTGAATATATACCGGGACCCAAAAACAAGGTGGCGGATTATCTGAGCAAAGTATCAGCCATGGAGGAAGATCGTCACTGCACGGAGGAAGAGGACGTCAGGGTGGCATTCATGGAGGACCACGAAAAGGTAATAAGTGCGCAAGAAGGGAAAGAGGCCTACGAGAACGACAGGGACATCACGGCGGTCAGGCAGTTCATCCTACAAGGGTGGCCAGAAAAAAAAACGCCTGAGTGCAGAGCACAGGAAGTTCTTTGAAGTGCGGGAAGAATTATCCATTGGAGACCAAGGCACCTTCCTGCTAAGAGGAGATAAAGTAGTCCCTCCCATTTCCTTGGTGACATGCCTACTCTCCATACTGCATGAAGGACAGTTAGGCATTGTAAAGACAAAACTTCCGGTGAAACAAACGTACTGGTGGCCGGCAATGGACAGCCAGATAGAAAGGCACGTCAGTGAGTTTACACAATGCCAAAATGCTGACAAATCCCAGAGCTTGATGAGGCCGTCCTAAGGAAAGTTCGACAACCCAGCAAACCCGTGAGAGGAGTTGTCGATAGATATCCTCGGTCCGGTGCTAGACGCACAAGGAGTTCAGAAATACGTGGTGGAACTCATGGACAGATATTCCAAATGGCCTGAAATCGACATACAGGAGGACATGGACATGGAGATTGTGTTGAAGTTTCTCACAGCCACATTCCTAGGGGAAGGTATTCCGCGTTCCATCCTAAGTGACAACAGGCCCCAGTTCAAGTCTGAAAAGTGGAACGCCTACATGGTAAGGAATGGAATCCAGGTCAAGCACACGTCGGTATATGGCAATGGACCTTAGCAGAAAGATGTAACAGTCATCATGGGGTCGGTACAATCTGCAATCAGTGCGTGAAAGAACTTGGAAAAACGGAGTTGAGGAACACGCTGTGGGCATACAGGATCACTCCCACCAGCACAGGATACAGTCCCTTCAAAATCCTCAGGGGACTGGACCCCTTCACCAAGGACAACGTAGCTTGGGAGGAACGCACCATAGTGAACAAATTGTCCCCAGCATTGGTCCTCCACAATCTGGAAAGAGCACAAAGAGTATACACAGAACACTTCATTAAAAGACGGAATGTGAAGGAGACGACGTTGGAGAGAGGAGAGTGGGTCCGAGTCAAACTAGCCCAACTGAGAAGGAAAGGCGACAGCAAGTTCAGTGCGCCCATGCAAGTGAAGGAGGTTTACAGCAGAGCGGCCTTACTAAGCGATGGGAAAGTTTGGTCTCAGGATCGGATGTCCAAGTGCTACAAGATACTGCAGTGGACTAAAGCAGAGGAACCACAATACAAAGATAACCACTATGAGGTCCTCCCCTCGGAGGAAGAGAAAGCAACCTTGGGAGAAGCCCTGAGAGAGACGGTGTCGGAAGAAAGGGACCAGGCGCAGTGCGTCCGTTGGGGCGTGTGGGCGTAGCCCGCCCGCAGCCGCCCGCAGCTCGGGGAGCAGAGGTGGCGCTGACCCGGACCGGCGGTGACTGAGGTAAGTTTTTTTTTATATTTAATATTTAATTCCCCCCGTGCGACATCACCCCCCCTCCCGCCCAGCCGCTACTGGATTTGTGCAATATTACTCAGGGCGTAGGAGTGAGGAACAGCTGGACTGTGTACCAAGGTGGAGTCTCTCTGGATCTTAGGAAGTCGCTTGGGGCAGAGGACAAAAAAAGCAGCTCTTCCGAAGCCAGAACTCTGAAGCAGCAGCACTTTTAGAAGGAGTTGGCAACCACGAGCGGGACAATGATGAGATATAATTGTACCACCAGCACTGTCACCACCTCGGAGACACTGGAACCCGGCAGGAGGGTAAGTGCGGCTTTCCCGTGACCGCAACTTTTCAGTTTATTGATTAGGTGTTCTTATAACACGAATACGTTCCTAACAGTTACATCTAGTTTAGGTAATTTATCAAAGCTGTTCCTACGTGCACTTTACGAGAGTTAAACTAGTGCAGCTTTACTTCAGCTACGAGGATACTAATCCGTTGTTTTTAATTGCATTCCTGTATCTCAAGCCCCGCATTGCATGTAAAATTGAGCGCGCCCAAACTACAAGCAGCAGAGTGCAAAGTAAACAGGAGTCCTATACATGGTTTAAAGGGATGCTGCTGCCGAACATGCCCTGGTTGCCCCTCTGTGGGACACGCTGTGCATCTCTACTTAAATATTCGTGGTTGATGCTAGGGCAGAGCTCTTCCTTGTTGTATCCCACTCGAGCCTGCCCTTTCAAGCACACAAGCGGGGAGGGTTCCGCTTGCACCACAAAAGATGCAGGAGCGGACGGTTCGTCCATTGGGGGGTCATCTTCCAGTGTTGATATTCTCGTTTTGGTGGCAGTTATACGTTTCTCATGCTTATTTATGTTTGTGGTCATTTTATCAACTCTGGCACTGAGAGCATCAAGCTTATTGTCGACATGGATGAGACTTTTCTACATTGTAGGCAGCAGTGTCTTAAGGTCCGGGCCATCCGCCGTCTTGTGGATGTCCTGCGAAGTCAAAGGGTAACTTTAGTCTGGTTGGCATAGCTTTTCCCTATCGTCGATGGCTGTCCCGTGGTGCCGAGGCTAATGACTACTGTCCTGTGAGCCAAGAGATTACAATCTTTACTGCAAGGGTCAAAGCACGTAATTAGCTTGTTTTAAATAGCTCTCCACAGCAATGCTTTCTGCCCACATGCTGTGCTGTCCTGGCTGAAGAACTTCCGGCAGCAGGGTCGAGAGAAGAGCAGGACCGGGTCTGTTTACTATTTATTTTTATCAAAACAGTCCTTCATGCCTGGCTAATATCCCGAGATTTCAGCAATCCCTTGTAGCATAAATAAATAGTTCAGCATGGTTATTCTATTGCCACGTTGGTCATGAGGTATTCATCCTATGAAAGTAGTGAGGGTGTATTGATATGGGGGCACTTAATAAGAACAATCTGTGACCCACCCAGACAGGTACAAGTTAAGGCATCGCGCAAGTCTCAACATGTAAGGATGCACTGTTAGGACCATGTTATGTCCCTTAGTTAGACCTTGCAAAAGCCCCTTGTAGGTTGTTCGAGCTCGCTTGCTCGCCGTACTGCAGTATGACAATTTTACGCCGACCACTTTTAAAAGTCACCAGCTACCACTGAAAGGGACGATCAGGAGTGCACACTGGGATGCCAGGAAGACACCAGTGAAGCGACACCGAAGGGCAGGCCCACGGGTGAGGACAGACCAGGGCCGAGAACTCCCAGGGAAAACACAGAGAATGCTTCCTGCACCCCGGTGAGATGTAGACGCGCTGGCAGAACTGTGGTAAGACCAGCGAGGTACAGAGACTATGAAATGGGAGCGGTTAATGTACTGGGAAGCAGATAGACTTTGGTACATTATCACCCAAACTGTGTTCAGTTGTTAAAGGGGGGAAATATGTAGTGTCGCGCTCTAGTCGTTGCGTTGTGACGCAGCAACGCAGAGCGTGACCGCCATGTTGGCGAGAGGTGCGGAGCCCGCGAAGATAGTGGACCCGGTTCCCGGCGTTCTCGCTACCCGTTAATTTAAATAAACCACTTACCTGCAACCGAGCCTCTGCCTCTTATTAGAAGTCACTAATATTACTACAGGGCTCAGTGTGCAGGAGTCCAGGACGATCATATGCACTACTTATAATCCATGGGGCCACCTTCAGTTCATCGCTGGCCGTCAGCACCATCACGTTTTCTGACACCACTAAGGCACATTAACGAATATCCATAGTATGAAGTGAGGGTAATTCACAATGAAAAATCCCCCTTTAATTTTAGTTCTTAGGCCATCCTACACTAGAATGTTGATAGAATATTAATTTGTTAATATCCATGTGACATTTGTTTACATCTTTTTTCTTTTAATTGTTTCAGCCTTAAGAAAGTGATCAAGAGAATTGAGAAACACATGTTGGCTGGGTTATTTTGAATAATCTTAAGTATCTGATAAGAATGCCAAATACTCTTAATCATTCACTTGAAATGTACCTGAACATTGATTGAGTAACACGTGTCTCTATATGTTGTTCTTGATTCAAATAGAATGCCAAAAGAATAGTGGAAATGTAGTAAGGATTTCCACATGGAGTCGGGATGTAGGTTCCAAGTAAGTCTTTAATGTCACAAAGTTACAGGAAGTAAAGGTGCGCAGATGGAAAATATGCTATTAAGTATGCCCCACCAGGAGCTGCCCTCCTGGAAGCTCAGCCTTCAGTCTCCAACTGAATTTCACCCCCAACAAACATTCTATGACATATGTAACATTCCACACACACAAGCTAGAGAGCAGGGGAAGAAAGAGGACAGAGCAGGAGAGAAACATTAACCTTACAACATATCCCCCTTATTTACACTAAATAACAAAAACAAAAGAAGAAACAAGAAAAGAATGAAACATGTAAAACGTAATAAACAGTATATAAAGAAAGCAGAAAAGCGAACACAAAAGAATACAAGAATATGAAGAGAATCGAATGAAATAACAACACCCGTCCCCTATCCTTACAAGGAAAGAGAAAGGAAAATAAAGCAAGAGGCAAGGAAAAGACACAAAAATCATAACCTGAGAATAAAATGAAAAAACAAAGAAGAACACAGAATATCAAAGAAAACAAGAATTAGAAGTCAGAAACATACGCACAAGACCAGAATGCCGGACGTCAAGGCAACCCTACGTTAAGTGAAAAGGTGAAAACAACGAACCAGCGCTGCAAAAGAGAAGTACCAAGACACAAAACGTAAGAGAGAACAAGAAACGTGCGTGAAAAGAAGAAAGTAGGCAGCACACAAGAATATCGTGAAAGAATATCAGAAGAGAATAATCGAATGCCTACAAAAAAAATGAAGTAGAACAACTGCGCAGTAAGTCTGTGAAAAATCTAATAAGAAGAACAAACAGACTAAGAACAAGAATTAAATAAATTAGGCCTAGAACAGAATAGTGCAAACAATACACCAAGAATGAACGTACGTATGAATTCAAGAAAGTAAACCCCAAGAAAACAGAAACCGAAGAAACGTAAAGGGGTCCACATATAAGAAAAGGAGGTGAAAAAATAAATCACCTCCCACAAAGAATTATAAATCATGCACACACCCGTAGAGCAAAAGTAGAGAAAATCACACATTCGGCAAAGGAATGGAGAATATCACATATTCAGCAAAGGAATGGAGAATATCACACATTCAGAAAAAGAATGGAGAAGGGCAGTGTAATAATGAATACTTTTGACAGAATTAAAATGTACAGTTATATCAATTTGCAAAAAAAAAATGGATCAGAAAAAAATAACCAAAAACAGGCTTACAAGTGTGAAGAGTTGCACACATTAAAACATAAAATGACCATGGTGTGCCTGTCACCGCGATGATAGACAGGCGTGGCTTGAAACATTGCTTGAGGAAGTGAAGGAAAGAAACTCAAATGAAATAAAGCCACAGAAGATGGATGATCACAAATTCAAAAGAAGAATTCCAACTTGGACACAAGATGGGAGCGTAACCTTGTGAAGAGCATTGAAATAATGCAATTTAGTTCATGTTAAAATGACATTGGCTCCAAAAAAAATACCTTAAAAAATGTGTACTGTCAAATGGTAAATACCTTCAAAAATGCTCTTTCATTAAGTTCAAAAGTACACTGTAAAGAAATACACCGAATCTGACATCGGACGGTAGCAAACTCTGACCTCAGCAAGATAGTCATTTGATCATCATAGCGCTGCAGTTGAAAACATGAGAAAACACTTGATATAAGCTCCTCTTCGTGACCTTCAATGCCGCATAAACAAAAAAATGTGGTTGGAGCTAAACGCAGCCTTTGCAACAAAAGAAACGTGGTTGGAGGTAAACACAGCTTGCACATACAAAGAAGAGTGCACGATCTTACATCATTCTAAATTACTTGTGACAGAATTGTTCTGTGGATTGCAGCTATGGAGGTGAATGCTTGTGAAATAACATAAGGAAAGCCAAAGTTCAAAATGGAGGCACGCAAATCACGTGAGTGTCGGATGGCTCACGGTGTGCTCCAGTTGCAGTGCGTCCATCAGCAGCACAAATAACGTCACAAGAGGCTCCCGAGCTGCTCCGTGTGTCACCCTGGACCAGGTAAGGTGCGCGAGCACTAGTTTAGATTTGAAATTCAAAATTTTCAAACATTTGTGACAAGAATTTTCAATTCTATTAAGGACAAGGAGAATTATGCTTATCTCATTTCTTTAATGAAATGCCCAGCAGCCATAGAAACAAATAAAAAACCACAATATCCATAAACACTTGGGTAACAACCATAGAGTCTGCAGTATATAAGGCCATATAGAGAGTCATACTTCCTCTTTCTTTTTTGGAAACAGATCCAGTAAGCCAGAAAAATCCAACATGGAAAGTCAAGTAAGGCAAACACCATCACCAATCCCGGAAGTCCAAGGAACATCCAAAACGCAAACGGCTGAAGAAGACTGAAGCCACAGACCCAGAAGGAGCAGGCAGGAAAATCCATGCATCCTGGAAAATTCTTCATTTGGGATCAGATCCTGAAAAGAGACACAAAGCCGTAATACACAAGCTATTCAAAAGTTGAGCATAGAAAGCAAGGGGGGTAGAAAACAAGGTAGATGCAAATAAACCACAGTAAGCATATATGCAACATGTGTGTAATAGTAAAAATGCATACAACAATGGGTGTGATAATCCTCGCCTCCTTGTCCTTAATAGAATTGAAAATTCTTGTCACGAATGTTTGCAAATTTTGAATTCTACTGCAGGACAGGAGGCTCTGATTATGCTTGTTTAAAGCTGATCCACCACCACAGAAGCAACATTAGCAATAGGCTTATAATAAAACGTCTTAAAAACAGAATCAGAAGACCAATTAGCGGCCTTCATAATGTCAAACAAAGTGACCACATCGAGAAAGCTTTAGAGGCCATCGCCCCTCGAGCGGAATGAGCCCCAAACACAGCAACATCAATACCTGCTTCCGCCATGAGCCAACGTACCCATCGGGCCAAAGTAGCCAGGGTAACGTGGCGAAAAGGCTTCTGCAAAGCAATCAATAACTGACCCTGCATATCTGAACGTAAAGAAGAAGTACTTACCTCATAATCCTTGAGACACTAAACAACACAGAGGTTGGGGTGGGTGGGAAAAGAAGGGTAAGTAATGAATGCAGTATTCGTTTTGGTACGGCAAGAAAGCCGAAACGTGACGCCTTCAGGCGTAAAACTGCGACCGGCCAAATCCAAAGCACGGACATCAGATACCCGCTTGCAGGAGACTAGACACAGTAACATAGTGAGCTTGGCCGACAGTTGTTTACGGGACAATAAGGAATTGGCAGGCCAGGCTTCCAGAAAACGTAAGACAACCGACACGTCCCATAAAGAGACGTATTTAGGACGTGGAGGATTAGCAAGACGGATACCCTTGAGCAGCTTAGAAATTAAAGGGTGTTCACCCACAGGTTTACCATCCACGTGGAGATGGCCTGCGGAAATTGCAGAACGGAAATTGTTCACTGTACGATAGGCCAAACCCGAAGAAGCAAGGGAGGCCAAAAAATTTACCATCACAGAGACATCTGCTGAAGTGGGATCAACCTTCCATTGAACACACCAGTCACACCACCGCTTCCAAGATCCCCTGTAGCGTTTGAGAGTACTGGGAGACCAGGCATCAGTAATGAACTTGGAAGAGTCTGCAGAAAGGCCCGGAACTGACCAACGTTCCCTGAAATCCGCCACGCAAGGAGCAGAAGAGAGCCCGACAGAATCAGGGGATGCGGATTGTGAAGAGGATCTAACAGGAGATTCCACTTCTGGGGAAGAAGGAGTGGCACTGCACAAGACATCTCTAGGAGAACCGGGAACCACTCTTGAGCTCGCCACAGAGGAGCAATCAGGATCAGCTCCGATTGATAACGCTTCGTGCACGCCAATAGCCTGGGAATCATCATGAATGGGGGAAAGGCATAACACAGAGTCGTCGGCCACGGTTGCAGAAAGGCATCTATGGCGAGGGCCTCCAGATCCGGCCTCCAACTGAAGAACAGCGGGAGCTGGGTGTTGAGGCGCGAGGCAAATAGATCTATTTGGCACTGGCCCCAAGCCCGGAGAATGCGCCGGAACACGTGGGGATGGAGCCTCCAGTCGCTGAAATCCCTCAGGTGTCTCGAATTCCAATCCGCAATCTGATTGTTGCGGCCGGGCAGATACTCTGCAATAACTGTGATCCTCTGTTGCAGACAAAAGTGCCAAAACTCTTTGGCAATCTCCGCTAGTAACCTCGACCGAGTGCCGCCCAGTTTGTTGATATAGCGGACTGCCTATACGTTGTCCATGCGGAGAAGTATACAGCAGTTGGACCGCAGGGGAGAGAGGCAACGGACCGCAAAGGAGCCCACCAGGAGTTCCAAACAGTTGATGTGGAGAGTGAGCTCCCGAGGAGACCATCGACCCCCTGTCGAGACTGGACCGCACCGGGCTCCTCAACCCCATTGACTGGCATCCTACTCGATCACTATCTCTGGCGAGGAGCCGAAGAGGGCTCGCCCATTCCAGGCATCCATGTGATCCAGCCACCATTGCATCTCCCACCTCGCCTCCTCCGAGAGAGGAATCTGGTCCGAATAACGGAGGCCTTTTTGGAGATGACGTATCTTCAGGCATTGCAAAGCCCTGTAATGTAGAGGGGCCGGGAAGATCGCTTGAATGGAGGAAGCCAACAGACCGACAACGCGTGCTAACGACCTCAATGACACAGTCGGTTTGGAAATAACCTCTTGATGTATCAAATTTTTTGATTGGGTAACAGAAGTTGACATGTAAGAGAATTGACCTGGAAGCCCAAGAAGTCTATTACCTGCGTCGGGCTCAGGACCGACTTCTGAACGTTCACCAGAAAACCCAGGGATTGCAAAAGGTTGAAGGACCATTCCAGGAGAGTCAACAATTGGGACGGAGACTCCGCCAAGATGAGGATGTCGTCCAGATAAATGATCAGACGAACACCCCGAGTGCGCAACGACTCCACTACTGGCCTCAGCAGTTTCGTGAAGCACCAAGGTGCCGACGAAAGGCCGAACAGGAGTACTTTGTATTCGTACCATGTCCCCAGCCAGTGGAACTGAAGGAAACGCCGTTGAGGAGGGAAGACAGGGACGGACAGGTAAGCATCCTTGAGATCGAGGCGAACCATCCTGTCTTTCTCACTCAGAAGATCCCGTAATAGATGGATGCCCTCCATCTTGAAATGTCTGCAAACCACCTCCGTTGAACTCCTTTAGATTGAGGACCAAGCGGGACCCTCCTCCTTTTTTTCCACCAGGAAAACCGTGCTGACGAACCCCTGAGGGTGGCGCACAGTCGGAACAATCGCCTCCTTCAAAAGAAGGGAGTCCAGTTCCGCGGAAATTATCTCTTGATCCTGAACGGAAAAGCAAAGAGGAGTGGGTGGGTGGGACTGACGCGGGGTTGATAAAACTCTATCTTGTAACCCTGGACCGTCTCCAGCACCCAAGCATCGCTGGAGATCAAGCGCCAATTGTCTAGGAAAAACCGAATCCTGCCCCCCAGTACCACACTGCAAGCAGGAATGAGGATCACATGAAGTATTGGAGTCCTGGTATCCACCATAGCCTCCACCGGAGCGTCCTTTCTGGTACTGTCCTCGTCCTTTTTTAGAAGGATAGAATTTGGATTTCTGCGAATATCCGGAATCCTATTGACCTCCTCTGTGGGACTGATATCCCCTTTGGGTTGATTGACCACGGCCGAACGAGCGTACCCTTTGTCGCCCGGCCTTGGTGAAAACCAGACGAAGCGCCCGCTTTAGAGAGGCTTGAGCCTTGTCCAGGCCACTGAAAGTGCTGACAAATTTGGTGAGCTCCTTGAGGAATGGTTGGCCAAAGAGCAGACCCTGAACTTCAGGACCAGACTCCGAAGTGGAAAGTTCGGCTAACTTGCGGTCCAGCTTCAAGAGAATCAAACGGCGGGGTTCGCTTGAAAGGGCACAATTAGCGTTGCCAAGCTGGCAAATAGCCCTTTGAGCCCATTCTATGAGCTCATCAGGGTCTACCAACGCAGACGACTCCTTG
This sequence comes from Lissotriton vulgaris, assembly GCF_964263255.1. NCBI lineage: Eukaryota > Metazoa > Chordata > Amphibia > Caudata > Salamandridae > Lissotriton > Lissotriton vulgaris. Next base: position 117,310,252 of record NC_141696.1, read on the forward strand.
GCCAAGAAACCAAGGTCTAGTATTTTAGTTAGAGGACCCATCAAGTCAAGAACCTTGTCCTGGCATGACCGCCAAGACCGATCAAGACCCTTCTTAGGATCTTTAGCATATTTGGGAAGATAAGTGAGCATCGTGGGATCCACCTCAGGAGTGTCAGCCAGATTATCAGCCAAATCTGGTCTAGGACATTCAGACCGAAGCCGAGCTCGAACATCCTTATCGAAGGGCTGGCGTATGTGAGCTTGTACATACTCCGCGACCACTGGGGACGGGAGCCAAGAAGTGGAGTTAGAGTGAAGAATGTCTAAGGGATCAAAAGTAAGGACAGGGGGATGAGTGGGAGCATCCACGAAATGCTCCTTACATTGCTTCTTTTTAGGAGTAGGGTCAGTATGATCAGAAGAGGAGGAAGAATGCTGGTCATCCGTATCAGCTGGGGAAACTGCAGAAGACGCACCCACAGAGGCCGTGGACGCGGCAGAGGATAATGATTTAGCCAACATTTGAAAATCGGAAGAATGAGGATTTTTAGGAGAGGCAGATGACTTGCGCGAAGCAGGCACCCATCCCTGCTGCTGCGCACACTTAGTTAAATGGCGTTTCAGAGGCGTAATGGCCCTCACCAGCGCCTTATTAACAGAGTGCTGCACTCCCTTATCAAGAGCCTCCACCAAGTCCTGCTCTAGAGATTCAGAGGCGTCCTCCTCATCATAATAGTCATCTTCAAAATAGAATTCACTCATGGTTCACAGAGCGTGATAATAGAAATGCCCACAAGATGACCCAAATCCGCTTTGCCAAAGGCAAAATGCAGGGGGAGTGTAAAAACCCCACAGCAAGCCCAACAAGCGCAGACAAACCTGCAAAGAAGACTTCAAATGTGGAGGGAGGCTTGCTGGTAACAAAAAAAAAAACACTCTAGGCAAAGCCAATGCTCAGTTGTCCTGCCCAAAGCCCTTATCCAAGCAATAGGCGTCTGAAGGGGTTAATTCTGTGGCAATGGGCGGAGACGCTGTGAAAAGACGTCCTTCGTATAACTCCGGTGCTCTGAGGAGACTCGAGACCGGAAACAAACAGCCGCGCATGCGCGGAAAACACAAATGCCACCAAGAAAACAGAGGAGCTCGCGCTTTTACCAGTGCGCGAGCCCTCTAACCCATGACTCCCACTCCACTACGAAAGAGACACGGGCGCTGCGCGCCCGGCCGACAGGGAGTTGGATCCACGCTCCCAGCAGTGCGGCACAACGAACGAAAACCAGCAAATAAAACCGGGAACGCCGCACACACAGCAGCGCTAGAACGCTTAGGAAAGCAATGAAGCAAAGCACAACAATTACGAGCAATAATCAGAGCCTCCTGTCCTGCAATAGAATTCAGCGCAACTGCTAAATTTTAGAGGCATCAGGGGGGCATATAAAAACATAAATTACAACAGAGTGAAATGCTCACCAGAGGCATCGATTTTCTAATAAAAACAGTAGACTGTTGTAAGATCCCAAAACATGACGCTGGCTCATGAAAAAAAAATGACACAGATGCAGCGCCGATCGAAAACAAGGCAGACATTCAACACCTTGTTGCTTGAGACTGAAAGTATTCGTAGTGGCTCTGTAAGGTTGAAGAGAGTCTCCATTTAAACTTTGGAAATGTGTGGCGCAGAAAAGCCAAAACCATATAATATCCAAACAGTAACCATTTCCGGAGTATGGCACAAAAAAACGATCCACTCACAAAGGCAGCACAAAATTAGAAGGACAGTGAGCTTGTGAAGATCGTTATTTAAATTATGTTGAAAAATCATTGTCAAGACGAGTGCCATGTAAGTGATGAATACAGGCTAAAACAGTCGCTGGAGATCAATGGTAATACTCGATGAAGTACAGAAAAATAGTGAACTCACCAAGCTTGAGTTGATGTTGGCAAGCCCAGAAGAGGCTGACCGGTGTAAATTGGTCACTGGTGGGGCAAGGGCAGCCAGAAAATTACAGGTGAAAGTATCAAGCTTGGGTTCTTTGATGTAGTTGCAGATCTTGAAAGTATATAAGTTGCTGTAGAAAAAATTCCTTGAGTAGTAAATCCTTGAATTAGAATCCACGCAGGGTTTGTAGTCCAAAACGTCGCCAAAATGTAGTACGGATTTCCACATGGAGTCAGGATGTAGGTTCCAAGTAAGTCTTTAATGTCACAAAGTTACAGGAAGTTAAGGTGAGCAGATGGAAAATATGCTATTAAGTATGCCCCACCAGGAGCTGTCCTCCTGGAAGCTCAGCCTTCAGTCACCAACTGAATCTCATCCCCCAACAAACATTCTATGTATAACATTCCACACACACAAGCTAGAGAGCAGGGGAAGACAGAGCAGGAGAGAAACATTCACCTTACAACAGGGACATATAGGAGTGCACTACAGGGTGCTGTTCAACTCCCTTTATATCTGAATATATATTATTACAACTACCAAAACCACCACCAGCACCATCACACATTATACCATCACTGATACCACCACCAAAACAAAACTGCCTCAATAACACAGCACCAATAGCACAATTAATACTGCCGCTGACATTGGCATTATCAACACCACTATTACCAATACCACCAACAATGCCACTAACATCACATCATGACCACTATCAAGCATTGGCAATGCTAAAGACCTAGCTGTTGTGTTGAATAATTCACAATACGAAGTAGAAACAATAATATGTTTAATCCAGTAGTAAGTAGGCGGCATATATAAGAGCAAACAAACTAACATCCACTCTGAGTCATCTCCCGCTCATCTCCTACCAAGGTTCTATATTATATCTATAAGACTCTAAATAACAAAAGCATGAGCAAATACATTTCAGGCACATAACTCTTGGTTTAATGAGCTGTCGCAAAGAAATACATTTCTGACTGCCTGTGCTTATCTACATTGTCACAATAAAGTCATGCATATTGTCACTACCAACGATTGTTCGTGTAGCAGTTCGAGTGTGTGGAATGCTCGTAGTTGGCACGTTACATCGTTTATTTAATTAATAATATAATTAAAGTATATAAATACATGGCATATACATAACTTTCATTTTATAAAAAATACCCTAACCACGAATTGTGCTTCACTCAGGAAATTAGAGAGGGCAGGATACCTCGAGCCAAAAGTCAACCTCTACGTGTCACATGTAGACTAGCCATGTGAGGAGAGCGTAATGTTGTTGTTTATTTTATATAAGCTGACCCAAATGAAAATAGAGGGGTGACATAATAAAATAATTACACAGACTCTTTTTTATGACATATTAGGTATTTAAATAATATTTGCTTTCTTTGTATTTTATCATAAGAATGAATAGGCTAACTATATTAGATATATCACAGTATTAAAACAACACGTTTTGTTTGTTGCCTCTTCATATAACCCCGCTGTCTGTGGTTAAGTGGAACGACCCGGGAAATACCCTTTCGCGGAAGATCATTGGCTAGAAGTTTCCCCACTGGGTGCAGCTGCTGTCCCCGAGCCACCTACCGTTGAAGTAAACAAGAGAGTATTGCAAATCGCAGCGGGGTACTGAGGGAAGCCTCTCAACTAAGAAATCGGCCATTTCGGCTCCTACATTTTTCTTGCAGCGTGTCCCACATGTTCAGTTTAAACATTCATTTTTGTAAAAAAGTAAATGTTATCGAGGATTTTCCCATACATAACAAAGGAAAACGAATCCAAGGGTTACCCGATATAAAAAGTTAGAATTTTTTAATGAGTTCAAATTCTACATAAAAAATATTTTTATGGCAAGTATATTCAAAATTCTCAGATTAAAACGTTTTCTATTTGAAAATAGTTCAATATTTAGTTTTTATACGGAACATTCACCCTTCCAAAATGGCCATAGAGTTATGAATTGAAAGCAAGCGTGAGTCTGCATCGCCTTACTACTGGTGAAAGTCAAGTTTGTTTAGTCCCTTTACTATGTTTATGGAAGTTCTCGCTCTGCTAATGCTAGCCGCTGTCAGCGAGTCTGTCACTGCCATGGCAGCCCTCGTCTCGACTCCGGATCGCCGGCTCACCGGGCAGCGATCGCTGCCCTGCTGGAAGGAGCACATCGCCATGGAGCTGAGGCAGAGGGACCAGGCACAGAAAGCGCGATACGAGCAAATGTTCCAGTCCTGTGAGTAATGCATTCCCAGATTTAAGTGCAGCCTTCCTTCCTTTAATCACCACCTCGGCTCTGTCCAGCGCTGTGTCACAGAATCGAACGCAACGGCAACCAGTACATTATTAGTTCCCAACCAGGAACCTCTAACTAAAATGAACAAAGCACTTTAGTGAAAAAAAAGTTTGTTAGACCAGCATCTGAAAATGAAAGTAACATCATTCAAGTATATACCTAACGATACCTACCCATTACTATGTGGGTACTTGGTGAAAACCTGATGCTGAGGGTCTAATTGTGCCCAGTCCCCTTTTCCGGGTGGTGGCTGGCTTTAAAGCTACATTTAGTGACAGAGATAAAAAAAAAGTTTGCTCTAAAACAGATCCTGCATAGTTTAATAACTATTGAGTTTTGAGGAATGTCCTGGGTTAGTTTATAGCGCCTGAAGCTAGGCGCTGCATTGAATTGAATGGAAAATCATACCTAGATTTATTGTTTTCTTAACACTTGTTCCTCAATTGCATGTTCTCTTTTTTGCTTAAAATGCGCGCTCACCCTTCGCTTTGAGTGCATTCCCCTATTGCACCCTAAATACATCCCCTGCTGTACCCTCCTTTTAACGTCCCAATGGCCCAACAGTAACCCTTTATATTCCTCTCATCTAACTTAAAGTGCGTGACCTGGGCACAACTTGCATTTTTAGAGTAGCCCTGATTTAATTTGCAACATTGCTGATATTTTTAAATTGAGTGTGATTGGAAAGACATGCAGCTATGACCATTTATTTCAGAGCAGTGGAATGTAAGAATATGGACTAGTCGGCTGCAGAAGCAGTGATACTCTCTTGTTTGTTAGTGTAGAAGTGTGGCTCAATGGTTAGAGCGGCAGACCCTGATGCAGAAGTCTGGCCCGGGACCAGGATTCAATTCCCGCCTCGCCGGGTCTTGGGCTCAATTTCCTCAGGACCTGATAATTCTCACCCAGTGCCTATTCTAATCATGGGTCCCACTCTGCAACTCTGGGCAATAGCTTGCTTAATCTCCACAACGGCCCCAACAACGCTAGGATGCCTGGCTTCACCTTGGGGATGCCCAGGAAAGGTTCCTCAGCGGTATTCGTACAAGCGCCGAGGGCCTCCGGGTAGTCGTGTCTACATTTACATTTGTTTCCCCAGGCCACCTCTCCTGCTAGCGCCCTTCGCACTCCCTTATTTGCCTCGCCTGTCCTGTGTTTCTGCTTTCTGTCCCGCTTCAGACCACCAGCGGATTAGTTCTAGGTTTAAAACGTTTCACCACCTTCCTCCCAAGGCACTTAATTAACAAGGGTAACAAACATCACAGCTCCTGTTTGTAGGAGTGAAACAATCAAACCCCACCCAAGTAAATATTACATGCACAGACAGCTGAAACGCAATTACTATTTTAAAATGTACTGCATTCACATTTTCTGTCAAACACAAAATTAAGGTAGAATGTGCCAACGTAAGCCTTTTACGAACTAAACGCATCATGCTCAACTCTATGTATCTTTTATTGTTCTTCTGGGTCTGTCTATTTAAATTAAGGAAAGACTCTTAGGTGCCGACTGCAGCCAGCGAATTCACAGCCAGCCCATAAAATATGTTGTTGTCCAGTTTTCACTAGGAAACTTAAAAAAAAAAAAAACTCTTGGTTCCATCCTTACGCAGGTTTGGTCTAATGCTGCGCAAAGGTATACTTGCTATGTACCTTAACTCTGACAGCGGACTCATTCAGTGTTTTTTTTAGGTCTCGCCTGTCGATGCGCATGCGCATCGAGCAAGCGAGAGTATTGCGACTTATCCACTCTTTATCTACACTGCAAGGAATCGTGGCGATTCCTTGCAGTGCCCGTGACTTTTAAGGTCAATGCGCATGCGCATTGACCTTAAAAGCGCGTGCGCGTGCACGTCCGTCTTTGTTTACCCGCTCCGCCCCCTCCCCTTCCCGCCGTGTCGCATTTCTCCTCCCCCTCCCCTCTCTTCCTTCCGTCTAACGCCGTCTAACTTCCTTCCGCGTAACACCGCCGCAACGGTCACATCACTCGTCTTTTTTGTATTTGTCCATCGCTCTCTACCAGAGACCGCTGCTTCCGAAGCACTGGTTCTTCTCCTGTAAACATGGCTGTTAATCTTGGCTGGATGGGATAAGGAAGATGGCCCTTTGCTTGAAATCAACTGCGGCAGCATAGCCTGCTTTCCAGCCTGCCTCAGCCACTCTCAGGCCCCAACCCCTTGCCCCTCCCAGCTCCGACTCCTGTCCAGGTCTTACTCTCCACTCTCACTTCCCTTTTTTCCACATCTGTGCTTCCCTCCCTCCCCCTCGGTCTGAATCAGACCAGGCTGGATTATTTGCCACCCCCTCCCCCCCCCAGAAACCGACAAAGGGTTGTTCTCCCACAGCGTGTGTCCAACTCTACAGCTGCCAGACAGAGCCATGCCACAATTTCATGGAATCCGGGGGTCAGAGGTAAGCGGAGAGCTTCAGATCGCACTCTACTAGTAAACGCCAAATAACACGGTACCCCGCAACACTAAACAGCCACCAGCCCAGGCACAATACCACTGCTATAGCGCACCAAAAATTAACATACTGTGCTACACTAGCAAGCCCTGGCTCACTTAGATGAACGCAACACTAATCATCCACCTAAATGCGTGAAACACCACTAGTCACTATAAAACAATTAAAAACAAACAGTGGTGAGAGCAGCAGCAGAAAAAGTACACTTGCCCTAAACATGATCCAGCTCAAACCACCAAATATGAGACTCTGGTCTGTGATAGAATCCTGGAGATAACCGATCTCGGACAGTGATAAAAAGGTCTAACTAATGGCAAAAAGTTCAGTATGCAAATCTGTACACCATGGACTACCAGAGCACAGTATACATTGTATCACAGCACATGACTTCACTTTTTTATTTAAGTACATTTTGTATCACGGGGAGGTTCTACATGTGACTTTATTCAATAGTAGTTTACTGAAAGGATGATACAAAAAGGAAGTGGCAGACTTTATTTTCACATACGAGTAAGTTTTGTTTCAGGGAAGAGAGGCCACGAGCGCCTTATCCACGCAAAGAAAAAGTCTAAGCAGGGCCTAGCTCACGATACATAGTATTTCTACAGAAGACAAACAAATCTCTCTTCTCTACACCCTCACCCTCACTCACCCTCAACCCCTCACCCTCACCCTCAAACCTTCACCCTCAACCCCTCACTCACCCTCACCCTCACTCACCCTCACTCACCCTCACCCTCCCTCACTCACCCTCACTCACCCTCACCCACCCTCACCCTCCCTCACTCACCCTCACTCACTCACCCTCACTCACTCACCCTCACTCACTCTCACTCACCCTCACTCACCCTCACTCTCACTCACCCTCACTCTCACTCACTCTCACTCACCCTCACTCTCACTCACCCTCACTCTCACTCACCCTCACTCTCACTCACCCTCACTCTCACTCACCCTCACTCTCACTCACCCTCACTCTCACTCACCCTCACTCACCCTCACCCTCACCCTCCCTCACTCAGCCATGCCACAATTTCATGGAATCCGGGGGTCAGAGGTAAGCGGAGAGCTTCAGATCGCACTCTACTAGTAAACGCCAAATAACACGGTACCCCGCAACACTAAACAGCCACCAGCCCAGGCACAATACCACTGCTATAGCGCACCAAAAATTAACATACTGTGCTACACTAGCAAGCCCTGGCTCACTTACATGAACGCAACACTAATCATCCACCTAAATGCGTGAAACACCACTAGTCACTATAAAACAATTAAAAACAAACAGTGGTGAGAGCAGCAGCAGAAAAAGTACACTTGCCCTAAACATGATCCAGCTCAAACCACCAAATATTAGACTCTGGTCTGTGATAGAATCCTGGAGATAACCAACCCCTTGCCCCTCCCAGCTCCGACTCCTGTCCAGGTCTTACTCTCCACTCTCACTTCCCTTTTTTCCACATCTGTGCTTCCCTCCCTCCCCCTCGGTCTGAATCAGACCAGGCTGGATTATTTGCCACCCCCTCCCCCCCCAGAAACCGACAAAGGGTTGTTCTCCCACAGCGTGTGTCCAACTCTACAGCTGCCAGACAGAGCCATGCCACAATTTCATGGAATCCGGGGGTCAGAGGTAAGCGGAGAGCTTCAGATCGCACTCTACTAGTAAACGCCAAATAACACGGTACCCCGCAACACTAAACAGCCACCAGCCCAGGCACAATACCACTGCTATAGCGCACCAAAAATTAACATACTGTGCTACACTAGCAAGCCCTGGCTCACTTAGATGAACGCAACACTAATCATCCACCTAAATGCGTGAAACACCACTAGTCACTATAAAACAATTAAAAACAAACAGTGGTGAGAGCAGCAGCAGAAAAAGTACACTTGCCCTAAACATGATCCAGCTCAAACCACCAAATATGAGACTCTGGTCTGTGATAGAATCCTGGAGATAACCGATCTCGGACAGTGATAAAAAGGTCTAACTAATGGCAAAAAGTTCAGTATGCAAATCTGTACACCATGGACTACCAGAGCACAGTATACATTGTATCACAGCACATGACTTCACTTTTTTATTTAAGTACATTTTGTATCACGGGGAGGTTCTACATGTGACTTTATTCAATAGTAGTTTACTGAAAGGATGATACAAAAAGGAAGTGGCAGACTTTATTTTCACATACGAGTAAGTTTTGTTTCAGGGAAGAGAGGCCACGAGCGCCTTATCCACGCAAAGAAAAAGTCTAAGCAGGGCCTAGCTCACGATACATAGTATTTCTACAGAAGACAAACAAATCTCTCTTCTCTACACCCTCACCCTCACTCACCCTCAACCCCTCACCCTCACCCTCAAACCTTCACCCTCAACCCCTCACTCACCCTCACCCTCACTCACCCTCACCCTCCCTCACTCACCCTCACTCACCCTCACCCTCACTCACCCTCACTCACTCACCCTCACTCACTCTCACTCACCCTCACTCACCCTCACTCACTCTCACTCACCCTCACTCACCCTCACTCTCACTCACCCTCACTCTCACTCACTCTCACTCACCCTCACTCACCCTCACTCACCCTCACTCTCACTCACCCTCACTCACCCTCACTCACCCTCACTCTCACTCACCCTCACTCACCCTCACCCTCCCTCACTCACCCTCACTCTCACTCACCCTCACTCACTCTCACTCACCCTCACTCTCACTCACCCTCACTCTCACTCACCCTCACTCACCCTCACTCTCACTCACCCTCACTCACACTCACCCACCCTCACTCACCCTCACCCTCACTCACCTTCACCCTCACTCACCCTCAACCCCTCACCCTCACTCACCCCCACTCACCCTCAACCCCTCACCCTCAACCCCTCACCCTCCCTCACCCTCACTCACCCTCACCCTCACTCACCCTCACTCACCCTCAACCCCTCACCCTCAATCCCTCACCCACACTCACCCACACTCACCCCCACTCACCCTCACTCACACTCACACTCACCCACCCTCACTCACCCTCACCCACCCTCACTCACCCTCAACCTCTCACCCTCACTCACCCTCAACCTCTCACCCTCACTCACTCTCAACCTCTCACCCTCACTCACCCTCAACCCCTCACCCACCCTCAACCCCTCACCCTCACTCACCCTCAACCCCTCACTCACCCTCTACCCCTCACTCACCCTCACTCACCCTCAACCCCTCAGCCTCACCCTCACTCACCCTCAACCCCTCACCCTCACTCACCCTCACTCACCCTCAACCTCATGCTAAAGATTTACAAAAAAACCCATAAACAATTCTAAAAGCACTAACTCTAATGCTGCGAGACCTATTGCATTTCTAATGCTTGTTTAAACTGATGAACACACAAATTTAAACTGGATCACCTTTAAGGTGCACAGCTTAAGAATCATAGAAGAACAAACACAATTAAAGTTTTTATAAATAATGATTTTGTTCTTGGTCTGTCGAATCCTATTTGTTTCTTTTTATTTATATTTTTATTAACGGCCTGAATTATGAATTTTTTTGTGTTACTAGGTGCATCAAAATAAATTCGACATCTTGTTCACATAATCACAACTGGTTGAATTTTACTCCTGTAGATTGTCTTTATGAAAATGAAATCAGCAACAGTGAGGTGTATTTTCCTAGTTTGTAAAGGCAGAATCATGATGGGAATATTGGCGTTTTCAGTGGGGTTAGTCTTACAGGGAACACAAACAGACATGTAAGGAAGATTGCATTCACAGACAGTGTGAAGGTAGTTTTGCACCCTGAAAAACCCCAACTATTTCCACTTCCGAATGGCACAAGTTAGTGCTGTTTTGGGTGGAGCTCAGGAGGTTCAACACTCATATTTAATGTCGATGAATGTGAAAGAAGTTTTTAATGGAGGAAAAAAAGATAAATGTGACATTTCTTCTTCATTTAAAAAAGCAGAACTTATCTTGCACCTGGCTAATAGAAAATCTGATTGCATACGTTTTGTGCATTGAACTGGTGTTTAAACAAACCTACAACTGTCGTATGTTACCAGGAGTAATCGTGGGACTGTTTGTGTATTTCATGAACTTTGATAATCAAGTCCAAATGTAGGGGAATCCGATATGAGTAGCTTTCTGACTGCTACATCTTTGGGTTTGTGATTTAGGGCCCAGGTATCTTTCTGACACTCCATCAGTCTTTGTGTAGATATTGGTCTGTTTGCCTATTTGTGCGCGTCTATGCACATGTCTCTTTTTCTGCATATTTGTGTAGTTATGCCTCTCTCTGTGCATCTGTTTGCATGCTCATCTTTCTACTTGTGTTCACTGGCTACACCCATGTTTGGCTTCCTATTTGTCAATTTTTTCCTCTATATGTTTTATATGTTGGTTAATCTTCCTCCCTGTTTATATAAACGTTTGCCTCCCTCTCTCTATGGATGTATGCTGCTATCATGTAAATTTGCTCTGTTGGTTAATGCATCTACTGCAGAAATCTGTGAACAGCCTTTACAATTTGTGATTCAACCCCAAAGGGTTGACTTGTGTTTTTATCCCCTCAAGGTCCATAAAATGAATGCAGCTGAGTTGCATACAATTAAAACTATAATGTGTAACTTTATGGGGTTCAGGGGCGTTCCCGTATCTTGGGTGACTTTTATGACGATGGCGACCTACGGCCACGAGGTGACTTAGTTGCAAAATTTGTCCTCACTTGACGCAGCAGCTTTAGATTGAGTCAGACACTTCAATGGGCGGGCTGGCCCCCCGTGATTCTGGCTCTCCAGTGTGATGATCTCCCAATGGAGTCCCTATGTCTCAATAACATGCATCATAAAGGCATATCGTGGCTCTACCACCACCTCTCGCAGTTGACTCCTCACAAACACGCTTATGTGTCACAATGTGAGAGGCTGCTGGCTACAGAAGATATCCGCCAAAACTTGGAGAGCTATCTGGTAAAGAGCGGCAAAATCCTCAAATTATGTCCATCATTAGGAGAAAGTGTAAGAGATATTGACTCGTTGGTATCTTAACTCCGTTAGACTGGTCAAGATGTTCAGGGTTTGTATTTGTGCTGGAAGTGGTGCGGAGAGGGGCACTTTTCTTCACACATTGTGGTCACGCCCAGTGATACAGACTTTCAGAGGATGAGATCCAGAGCAGAGTACAGACTATAACCAACGTTAGACTTCCACTCGAGCCACTAACGATTCTCTTGGGTGACTTGGGGCCTGACAGACATTTTCCCACATCGACAGCGGTGGGCCTACTGCTCTTCTACCTACTTCTGGCGGCGCAACTGTGTGTGGCACAGAGGTGGAAGCAGCCACTTCCTCCTTCTTTAAATATGTGGTGGGCAAAGGTGTGGTCAATCTACGCCATGGAGAAATTGACTGCTATCATTCAAGATATGGTGGCCAAATTTGTTCAATGCTATATGGTGCCCCTTTACTAGTCAAAAGGGCTAACAGAGAGCAGGAGGGCTTCACATGATGTTGTTCAAAATACCATGCACCTCTGACATCCACATTATGTCCTCTTCCGACCTCGAGGTGGGATCTGTTTATAATTTTCATGTGCATGACCGGGGTGGGGTGGTATGTTGCATTGATTTTTTTCATAATATCTGGATGTGAGTGTTCTGCTTTCCCATACTTTTGAGCAAGAATTAATTATTCCCAGTGGAATTTTACGATGTGTCCTGCTTATTTGTTTTCATTTTAAAATGCAAAATAAGATTGTTAAAAATTAAACTAATTATCTGTAGTGCTATGAAACCACGGGGCATTTGAAGTAAATGTGGTATGCATTAGGACATATTATGCCTGAAGGTTATGATCCTCTTCTGTTTAGATTTATGCGTAACAGATTAAAAAAACTTGTTACTGATTCATAAAAGTCTAAAGTACTCACTATTGAATGTTCCCATTTTTTTTGGTCCGCCCTAGACCTAGCCTTCGCTATATCCCCTGCCTTAAGTTTTCCATACCACCACAATCGAAGTACGTTTATACATGGTCTATTGTAGTCATTCCTTTTCATCCTTTGCTCTATTCACCTGTTATTCAGATGTCACTTCTGCTAACTACAGCTTACAGCTCACTTTATCCATGTCTGTGTTGCACTGTAAATTACAGCATTTTGCCTGATCACATGTGCGAAGATGCCTGAAAAGGAGAACACTTATGGGCTAGGCTGCTCCTTATTTTAGTATATTGTTTATGTTTGCAAATAACTCAGTTAGAAAATGTAAGATTTTGGGTTATTAGTTAGGAAGGATGTGAGCCCTTTACAAGGTGTAAGCCCACAACTTTCTGTTTACTCGGAACCAAGTACCCCATTATGGCACTTGACTGTCTCATGGTAGCAAAGCAGAGCAGTCCTAGGCCTATTCGGTGGTATGCAACAACAACACTCAATAAATCATAGCGCAGTCAGTGTTTTTTCTCATAAAAACACCAGCAAGCCATATCCATAAATCACAACACTCCTACACATAAGTCTAGATACAAATTTGTTAGGGATTGTCTTTATCAATACAGCAAGCCTACTGTCTTTGTCAGGCTGTCCCCACATTAATTAAGGCAGCAACATGTTATAATCCACCATTGCCACTACATTGAAATCAATGGGGCTAGTACCTATATCCAATACTAGTCATTATACTATAAAACCTTGCATTGTCAACCGTCAACATTGCCAAAAAAGCATTGTATGGAATAACATATGTCCCATAGTCTTACTCCTATTATTCTCATGTTGCTACTGCAGATTTAGGACCAACCAACAGATGTCCCTTCTCCCAAGCCAGAGTGCAAACACACAGGCTCCTGCCTGTAGTGCTTTAAAACCCCAAATACTTCTCTCTAACCCCATGTGAGACTTTGGGTGAGTTATGATACTGCGCTGCTACACTGTCTGCAGCCCCAAAACACACTTTAAATCTTTGGTGGTGCACCTGCTCCATCTTAGGGGTCCACAAGGAACAGTTTGTCATTTAAAGTGCCAACCACAATGCCTTATTGGGAAAGCTTGCATGCACATTGTATTAGCTGCACTGTTGTAAGCATGTCCTGGTTCTTGGTGGCCTTGTTTTGTGTTCATGCCGGTTGCCCCTGCCTCTTTTAGCACTAGGTGGGAGGAGCAGCTTGGAGAGTCCACTCCTGTGCTGCCAACTCCACACCTAGCCAACACTACTATGTGCCGGCACGGGAGCCGGCAGATTACATTTCCTCTACCCTCATGGAATGCTGATGGGAATGGCTACTGTGTGTGCCCGCCCCCTCCTGGCACAGAGGGGCAGGAAAGATTTTTTTTTGCCTCTTGGTCCCTGGTGATGGGGTTTTCCGAGGACAGTCCTCAATGTGTTGGGCCCCTAATATTGAGGTCCCTGGGGTCTAGGAGGAACCTGGATAGTTGGTCCTATACACACACCTCGCCATGGAGAATTAGAAATAAAGGTTGTGCCAGCCTCTGAGGTATTTGAACATTTACGAAAATCCATCGGTGTGCTATCCATTCATTTTTCCACCTGGTCCTTCTGGCCTCGTAGGGTGATGTTCAAGAGCTTGGTCTTGTTGTGCTCCTGCGGACTATCCCTAGCCCACAGGAGCATTTTCGTCAGGCCTTCTGGCTTGGAAACGGTACTTTTTTTTTGGGGGGGGGGCTTGGTTTTACTGATTCCTTGCCAGACCTGCACTCTGCTTGGTCGTCTCCTGATGCTCTCTCCTGCTTGAAGGCATCTTCCAACCCCCCCCCCCCCCCACCCCCACCCTCAGGCCAGCAAGCAGAACCTACTCCCTGTCCGACTCCCCTTGTCTCACTACCTCATAGCTACTTGAAGGGCTCCTGTGTGTTAATGGAGCCAAGGATAGCCAACAGAAGCCTTAAGGGGACCATCCATGGTCCCCCAGGAGGTAGGTCCATTACCCCAACTGTTCCTTAGGGGCATAAGGAGCCCAGCACTACTGGCCCTGGAGAAGCCCATGCTAATCCTGTGTGCCTACTTGAGTCCAAGTCCTTCAGTTAATCTTCCTATTGGGATCAGGTGGCTTTCCCTTTCAGCTGAACCTTATTCTAGCATTTCAGCCCACAGGGAAGTGGGAGCTGAAAGTGCTAGAAGCCAAGCATCCCTATTCAATACTAGGGTGCATCATCATTCCTCCACCCATGCTGCAACCTTTTTGAACAGCATTCAGGGATATTTTAAAATGAAAGCTTCAATTGATCTTCCTAGGGAACCTAGGCCAGGCACACAGCTGACAGAGATGCATTATCCCTTCCCCTCAAAACAAACCTCATAGTGTTTGGCTCAAGAGGTTCGGCCTTCCCTCTTTGTTTCTGTGGGCTTTAGCTTGCCCAGACCAAATCTAGTGCGAGGAGTTAATTAAGTCATGCAGATTTCCACCCCCCCTTCAATTCCCAGGAATTGGGTGAAACACTGTTAATGGCTCTACTGCAGAGGTCTTCAAACTTTTTTAGGTTCAGCCCCCCCAGCTGAATTTTTTTTAGATGTCGGGCCCCCCACAACCTGCCAAACATTTCTGGAACCTGGTACACTACATAATCGACCGTCGTCCGCATATCCCAGGCAACATCCGGCAACATTTCTGGAACCTGATTCCCCAGTTATAAGTCAGTAGCTCTGGTGTATTTTGAGCAAATTTAACAAATACAATTGGAAATGTAACGACTTACTATTTATTTACATGGGCTTGATCACCTTTCTCCCACCAGTGAAACTGCTAACAAACTCATGGTAAAAGTGATGGGGCGGAAAGCATCAATCCATGTACAGCATGCAAGCACAGTGGATGAGCGCAAACTAAAATAGGGTTGGGTTTAATAAGTGTAATTATCTTATGAAAAAAAAAGTTCAAACAATGCATTGTACCGCATACATTTAGAAAAAAACATAATACATAATGAAAGAGAATGGGTTTAAATGGTGCATTGTACTGCCAAAGTATTCCTCATAATCCCCAATTTGCCTTTTTCCAAAAAATCCTACAACCCCAAAGTCAGCCCCAGGGATATTTTTACCCATGTGCTACCTAAAATACCTGCTCATTAATAACAGGAACCCTAAAATATGGGGACCAGGGGAGTACAGTGTGTAGGGGAGTACAACTGCAAAAGCAGGTGATGCGGTTGCCTGTGTGGCACCAGAAGTCACAAAAACTGAAAAAAACCGAAACTGTTCTTTATAGCACATAGTACAAGCAACATGGGCATAAAAACGAATTAAACATGAGACAGGGTGCACTACAAACCTTTCAATCTACGGACACAAGATTATTTATGTGTTAAGACTTACCACCTTCCTGTTACTCATGAGCTGCAATCTGTGCATAGATGTCCTACCAAGCTGTTCTCAGGATTTACCTGTGCAAGGCTCAGGACATTGGGTGCTGTCAATAAGACTGGAAGAATATCCACAGCCTTTCCTGTACTTTCAGGCATGTCCAGTGCAGAGAAGATACTCCCTCTGCTTTCTGAACTCCCAGGCTCTATGAGCATGAATACCCACTGTTCTGCAACTGGTGGCAATATCCAGCCAGATTCGGTTTGTGCTGAAATATTTACTTGCTTTCTAGTCTCCCATAGAACTCTTGTCTAAGTCCTCTGTAATGTGCTCGATTTCCAGACCAAAAAGTGCAGAAGTCTAGACGAGGATTGTGCAGGGGTTCTGGAATGGCTCGGGAATGGCAAATATCCTGTTCCCGGTTTTCATTTTGTCACAAATACATCAAAGATGGTTGCAGCAAGGAAGCGGTTATATCTGGGTTCCTGATCTGTTAATGTATAATTGTGGGGGTTGGCTTCCATGAAATCCCTGAGTGGACTGCCGCAGAAAACGATATAGGAATTTTAGGTATTGCAATGATTGAGTTTATTGTTATTATGAAAAAAGTAGCAATGATTGTTTGGAATTTTACATAGACTAACATTCAGCCCATTTGTTGGACTTGGCCCTTCTGGCAGGTTCACCCCTAAACTTTTTGCTTTGATATGTAACTTGGTGCTGGTTATTTTTGGCTTCTGCGCACTTTCACGTGTCCCAGTGTAAAGTGCGTGCGCACTCTGAGTGCGTGTGGTGAGATTGGCCTGCCCTCCCATAGGAATGATTGGGAAATGTATGTGTCCATGTTAGTTCCTGATGTGTGGGGAGTGCAGGGTCGAGTTTGGTATGTGCAGACTCATGTGATTAAATGCTGCGCGATGATGTGTGCGGCGTTAATGTGTCTGGTGTGGAAGTGCCACTTCTAGAAGTTGGCATGTCTGTGTAATAAAGGTGAAATGACTGGCTTGTGATTGGCTGGAGCTGGCTGGTGTGCCTGGCTCCAGGAGTCAGGATGGGTCTGCCCCGGTGGTGAGTGGAGAGATCTGCATATTGATGGCAGGGAGGAGTGCACATGGGACCTGAATAGGGCTGGGCTTTCCCTACACAATGCTGGCCCCGCCCCCTGTGGTGCGACTGATGACCCTAGCCTGGCCAGTGAATGGGGAGAGGGGATGAGCACAACAGAGTGCCCCAAAACCAGCTGCGACTGGTTCTTCCCCTGCCCTGCAGCCTGAGACAAAGGAAATAGGTGTATAAAAAGGGGCTGTGGCCCCATTCAAAATGTTCTCTTTCCTGATCCTAACCTGAGGGGGGACCTGCTGCTGCCGGCCACCAGAAGGAACCGCCACTGGGGACTGCCTCCCTGCCTGGAGGGCCCTGTGAGCTGGCCCCTGGGCCCAGTCTTTGCCCCTCCTACCTTCATTCCTAAAAGACTTTGTCCCTAGACCTTTGGGACCTTGGTGGCCTGCCAGCGCCTGGGAAGTGCTGGCCTCCCATCCCCCTCGAAAATAGCACGTTGCGCCGCTGGTGCGGTTATCCCTATCTTGATGGATTCCCCGGTGTGGGGATTCCACCCCTTCTGTGTGATTTGCGTCGTGGGGGCCCACCCCGCCTTTCCTGCCGCATTTGAGGAAACTAGATTGTCACCCGTTTCATTATTTATTTTACGGGTGCCTACCCCGCAATCTGGGCACTCAAGAACGCGGGTGCCCACCCCGCAGTTGTCCTCGGTCCAGTGGGAGCCTACCCCGCACTGCCCAGTTCCAATGGAAGCTCACTGCCGCGACCTGGGTGCCGGGGATCGCAAAACCTGGAAGTCAGGCAGCCCTCACGGAGACGAGGGCGGGCCCGACCAAGGAGCAGGAAGTCCGGCCGGCGGAGGAGACGAGGAAGCAGGGCTACCGCATCCGCGGTATGAGCCCTGCGGGGTCTCCCACCGGGGAGCCCCGCGCTGTAGCATCACAGCCGCCGCCACGAGACCGGGTGGAGAAAGGAGAACCCCACCGCAGGAAGCTGGTGAGTAAAAGCCGGCTGGGGGGTGGAGTGAGGTCGCGCACCCCGCCGGTTCCTCTACCCCGAGCGGTCCCACTTGGCAGCGGGCGCTCCCCCCACTAAACTCCGCATTTTGAAGGCAGTTCCTTTTGGCTTGTTGAGCGACCCCGGAAGGCAGCGGGCCGCTCCAACGTGATTTGGGGCATTCTTTGTAAAATTAGAGCCCACGAGGCATGGCAGCTGCATTTGTTTAGAGCCTGAGAGGCTCCACCACGACGGGGCATTTGTTTCGAGCCTGAGAGGCTCCACCAGTACGGGGGCAGTTTTCTATTGGGATAGAGCAGCCCCGGTTGGCAGCGGGCCGCTCCCCCGTGTTTTGGCAGCATGTTTTTTGGCCATCCCGAGCCCCGTCGCTCCAACGTGATTTGGGGGCATTTGGGAGCATCCAGAACCAGAGGGCTCCAACGTAGCCCAATTTATTCCCAGGGCTACTGAGAGCCCAGGCCGCATTCCTATCCTCAGCTGCCCAGCACTTAGTGGGCAGCTGCTTCGTTTAGGCCCTTGCGATTCCTCTTTGGCTGCCTGTGCAGCCAGCCCAGACATTCTGAACATTGGGCCTGTAAGCCCCTGAGAGGCCAGGTTGGCCTGGGGTCAGTTCTGTGTACTTTTTGGTGCAAATGTGATACTTGCCTAATGTGATTTATGCGATGCTTTGTTGCCTATACCTCTAAATGTATTTTTAGGCCTAGGAGGTTGTTTTACCTAGTATAGTTATACTAGTGAGTTCATGGTTTCCTGCGTGATATTTGCCTAAGGTGGTTAGGGTTGCGTAGTGTGTACTTACCTTTTACCAGTGATTCTTGGTTATGTGCTACATTTGCTATTTGGTGCTACAGTTATTATATGTGCTATGTGCTAAGCGTTATTCCTAAAGAGTGCTAATTCTACCAAGTGCTAGTTCTAAAAGTGCTTATTCCTGACAGTGGTCCATGTGGCCCTGTCCCGTGTACATAATCCGAGCTACCAAGGGGGTGAGCAGGGGTTATCTTTGGCGGGTGACTTCCTTGCCCCGACGTAGAATGGTGGTTTCTGCCTGGCTTTGGCGCAAGCCTTAGCCAACCGGAAATCGCCATTTCTAACACCATTACAATCGATTATAAAATCTTGCATGAGATTTTTAAATTTCGGTCGCCGTTTTGAAGGTAAACGCTGTATAATCCAAGCCAGTGTTTCCTAAACAGTGGGTGGTCATGCACTGGTGGGCTGAAAGTTCAAGCAATAAATAAAGATGCCTTAAAAAAATCTGTAGTTATCTTGTTTCATTGGCTGCCCAAAGACAGAGACCAAATGTTAGGCTGTGTCTGATGTCAAATTTCAGTTTTTTTTTTTTTACATTGGAATTGGTATTTGCAAACTCCTCTCACTTTGCAGTAAATCTATTTTGGGTACAGTGAGTGTTAAATGAAAGGCAGGAGGATGTCATTTTTTGAAACACACAACAAATTGTCCATTACATAATGTGCATCTTCAGCAGTTAGGAAAACAAGCATTTGCAATGCAATATGTCTTGCATTAGGAAAGTTTGAGCTATTGGTATTGTAAATGACATTTTTTTATTTATGTGTTGGTTTTGAAAATAGTTAAATTAATAGCTTTGTCCTTTACAATGCCAATAGTTATAACTTTCGCAAATGTGACACCTATAGCATTTGTAATGCAATATGTGTTGTATTTACGTGACTTAGGTGTATTGATATTACAAATAACAATGGCTTTACATTTTTTTTATTAGCTAGAGGGAGGGCGATAGATAGATAGAAAGAGTGAGGGCGATAGAGTGAGAGCGATAGATAGATTGATAGAGTGAGGGGCGATACATAGAGGGAGGGCGATAGATAGATAGATAGAGGGAGGGCTATAGATAGCTAGAGGGAGGGTGATAGATAGATAGATAGATTGAGGACGATAGAGTGAGGGCGATAGATAGATTGATAGAGTGAGGGGCGATAGATGGAGTGAGGTCGATAGATAGAGTGAGGGCGATAGAGTGAGGGGCGATAGATAGACAGAGTGAGGGCGATAGAGTGAGGGTGATAGATAGATAGAGTGCAATTATGTGGCGTGTAATTATGTGGCACTGAGTGGTATTTGGAGTGTATGTTGCGTTGTGCGCAGTATAATTATGTAGCATATAATTATGTGGCACTGAGTGGTATTGTGTGAAGTGTATGTTGTATTCAGTAGAGTGTAATTGTGTGGTGTGTAATTATGTGCCACTGAGTGGTATTGTTTGGAGTGCATGTTGCATTGAGTGCAGTGTAATTATGTAGCATACAATTGTGTGGCACTGAGTGGTATGGTGTGGCGTGTGTTGCATTCAGTAGAGTGTAATTATGTGGCATGTATTTATGTGGCACTGAGTGGTATTTGGAGTGTATGTTGCATTGAGTGCAGTGTAATTATGTGGCGTGTAATTATGTGACACTGAGTGGTATTTGGAGTGTATGTTGCGTTGAGTGCAATGTAATTCTGTAGCATATAATTATGTGGTACAGGTAAGCAATGTCAGTCAGTAAGGCCCCCAAAGGCGTGTGCCAATAGGATTTCCATACACCCATGTACCTAAAAAGTAATTTAAAAAATCACACAAGGATAGGGTGCAACATCTTAAATGTACAAGATGAAACCCGGAAGAAAAATGTGTAAAGGAAGAGCCATGGAAACTGCAAAAGAGATTCAACGGTTGCGTTTGAGGAATGCTCTCTCTGAAGGATGGCTCAGTGAGGCAAACATCAATGCAGCACTATGAAGACCACAGTTCGAATCCCGAAAAGGTCGGCTCAACCGTCCCCCTTCTGAGGGCGGTGAACTGAATACACATTACTAGATTGACAGTAACATACGTTATTTACAGCACTTAGAAAACAGTAGTCGTTACACAGAATGCCTAATTGATACTTGCTGATATTTATACATCCTGGTACTTACCAACTCGGGTACTTCCGAGCCGCCTACATAAAGAGCGTCGTCCTAACAGAATTTCACACAAAACTGTATGTTGTGTCCTATCATTTTAAAACATTCAAGCATTTAATTGCCCGTTTTTAATTGATACACAAAGACTTGGTTCAGTTAAGAACAACAAACGAGAGGAAGCCAGCACTCAACACACAGGAGAGACCCCATTTGTAGACAGCATACGATACACAGCCTTGAAAAAATCAAGGTGGCAAAACAAACACACGAGGCTGCTTCAATTGTACAGTATGGGAACAGAGAACTGTAATAACTGCGAACACAGCAAGAACTGTCCTCGATCGCAGCTATACGGGTGCACCCGTATTTAAATAAGTACTCTGACACGTCTTTTGTATTTTATGTTTAATTATCACTGAGCGCCGGGAATGCGTCTCATCACACGCTTTCCCCCGCGGCATACTACATCGCCGCCTTCATTCCCGGCGTGCCTTGGGTGCACGCATAACAACTAGAGCGTACCACCACCTATCTCTCCCTCTTAGACATTACCCAAAACAATATGAAAACCACCAACGTCTGATAGGGTGGACACCAGCATCCACAAAATGTCTTAGAGTATAAGTGCTAAACAGTCTTACTTGATTTCCATGTCATGGTCCTCAAATTTCTTTGGTACCTTGATCAGCCTGCCCAACCTGGTACGTGATCGCCTCGGCCTGCTTTCCGCTCGGGGCTCATCGACCGGTGGGCTAGTTTCTACCATCACCTTTCTTCGCTGTCCCCCTTTTGTTCCTTCGGTACCCGGGCTGCAAGGCGTGGGTTGGTTGATTCTGCACCCTCACAGTCCTCCGGGGTGTACAGCTCTTCGTCATTTCTATCGGGACTGGTGGTTCTTTGCTTGGCTCTCAACGGCTCTTGCGTAGTTTCAGGTTCCTTGCTTCCCTCAGGGGTGGGTGAACTCTAATCTTCTGGGTCTTCCCTCTTCATGACTCTGTTGCATTGTGCCATCCTATCTTGCGACCATACCTTTCCATCGCTAAGTAGGGCTGACCTAGCATACGGTTCCATAACTTGCAGCTGAGGGCTAAATTTGCTGTCTCCCTTCTTCTTCAACACTGCCTGTTTCACTCTCACCCACTCGCCCTTTTCTAAGGTCACTTCCTTGACATTGCATCGTTTGTTGTAGTATTCTGTATATAGGGCTTGTGCCTTGTCCAAGTTGCGTCGCACAACTGCTGGGGACCCTTTGCTTTGCACAACCAGTTGTTTCCAGGCTAGATTGTCCTTCGTGAAGGGATCTTGTCCTCTGAGTATTTTGAAGGGGCTATATCCAGTGTTGGCTGGGGTGATGCAATATGCTCATAGCAACCTTTGCAGTTCCTTCTCCCATGCCGCTTGCACCGAGCCCATAATTATCCTTTTGAACCTCTCTGCTAGTCCGTTTCCCGTTACACTGGAGTGTGTTTGACTTCTATTCCGTTGCGGTCCATGAAGGCGTTCCATTTAGCTGACACGAACTGTGGCCCATTGTCACAAGTAATTACCTTTGGGATCCCATTCCTCAGGAATGTGGAGGTGAGGAAGGAAAGTACTGCTTCTGTGTCAGCCACCTCACATATGTCCACTTCCGGCCATTTGGTGTACCTGTCCTTCAAGACAATCGCGTACTTGGGAACACCTTTTGTGTCCAGTATGGGGCCCAAGATGTCCACCGAAAGCATTTCCCATGGGCTGGATGGGGAGGTGAACCTTCCTAGTGGCGGGCATAATAGGATTTGTGCCTTGTCGGCCCGGCTGCAACTTTCACACATCCTGACATGTTTTTCTACTTGGTTGTCCATGGCCGGCCACCAGTACGCCTGCTTCGCCCTGGCTTTTGTCTTCATTATACCCAGATGTGCCTCATGTAGGGTGGTTAGGAGATGATCTACCAAAGGTTGTGGGGGTACCACCTTGTCCCCCCTGAGCAGAAACACCGGATTGTCCCCGATGGATAACTCTTCCCTGACTTCCCAGAATTTCCTCAACTGGCTGTCCAGGTGCTTTTTATCTGGCCACCCTTGCGTTACGTAGGTCGTCACTGTTGTCATAGTTTCGTCATTGGTGTACGCCTCTTCCTATTCCTGCATGCTGATCACCCCTTCATGGTCTTGCAAGAGTGCCACCATGTAGTCTTTCCATTCTGCGGGTTCCGGATCTGCTGCAAGTTCCATTGCGGCCGCCTGGCTCAAGAAATCCGCCACTTTGTTTTTTTTTCCCAGGAATATACTCCACTTCATAGACATAATCGAGTAACCTCAGGGTCATCTTTGCTATGCGAGGGGTCGCGTGTGCATGCCAGCTAGAGGTCAGGACTCTCACCAGCGGTTTGCAGTCCATGCGGAGCAGGAAACTCGAGCCCCCCAAGAACTGCCTGAACCGTTCATGGCCCAGACTGCAGCCACATCTCTTTTTTTATCACACTAAATTTCTCCTCGTTGGGTGCAAGGGACCTTGAGGCATAGCTGACCGTGGTAACTTCTCCTTCCTGGGATCTCTGCATTAACACCGCTCCTAGCCCCTTGTCACTTGCATCCGTGGTCAGTATGGATAGGGCCGCTTGGTCAAATCCTTTTAGAGGGATGGCTGCACAGAAGTCCTGTTTTAGGAGATCAAACTCTGTTTGCTCTTCCTTTGCCCATTAGAAGGCGTTCTTTTCCTTCAGGAGTTGTCTCAGGTGGTGCGTATTGGACGCAAATTGAGGGACAAATTTGCTGTAAAACTCCGCCATGCCTAAGAATGAGAAGACATCTTCCTTCTTCTTTGGTGTGGGTGCTTCTTTGATCCCTGCTACATTGGCTCGTTTTGGTTCTATCCCCTTTCACTGATCTTGTGGCCTAAGTATGTCAGGGATCCAACTCCGAATTTGCATTTATCCCATTCCGCAGTGAGTCCATTTTGTGCAAGTATGGTCAAGACCGTATGCAGTTTGGCATTGTGGTCCCCTTTCGACTTGCCCATGACGAGAATGTCGTCCTGGAAGTATTGCACACCCTCTACGTTTTAGAACAACATGTGCATGAGATTTTGGAATACCGCGGTGGCGGATGCCAACCCGAACGGCATCCTGAGGAATTTGTAACAGCCGAAAGGTGTGATGAATGACGTTAGGTGATTACATGAAGGATGCAGGGCGATTTGATGGTAGGCTGATGTGAGGTCCACTGTGGAGAACCACTGTACTCCCTTTGTTTTGGCTAGCATTTCGTTTATCCGGGGTAGCGGGAACTTGTCTACCATGATGTTCTTGTTGAGTTCCCTCAAATCCACACACAATCGTACCTTCCCGTTTGGTTTCTGTGCGACCACTAACGGTGCGAGCCATTCGGCACTCTCAATGGCCTCTATGACTCAGTTTCTTTCCAGGTGTTGGAGTTCTTCCTGCACGGCTTCCCTGCTCCTGAAAGGAATGTTGCGAACCTTGTGGCTCACTGGTTTCGCTCCCCCCTTAAGACATATTTTGTGTGTGAATTTCATCATCCGCCCGATCGTCCCCTTGAAGACTTCAGGATATTCTTTCTTCCATGCGTCTTCTTTGTATGCCTGCACTGTATCCGTCATCAACACGTGGGTAATCCCTCTTGGGTTGAGCTGGATCCCTAGGGCTCTTTGATCCATCCATCCTAAGACCGAGGGTCCTTTCTCTGCGACGTATAGTTTTCCTTCTGCTGTTCTTCCCTTGAACTCAAACTTGAGGGGACGATAACCCACCATGGGTATGGGTTCACCGGTGTACGTGACCGGGTGAATGTCTGTTGGGAATAAGTCCTTGCCCACTGTGGGTTCAAAGTCTCTTTCCCATATGGTTTGCTGTATTATGGTATACGGGGAGCCCGAATCTGCCACTATGTTGATCTGTACTCCTCCGATTTCCATTTGTAATGCTGGCTTCCTGGACCTTGTGCAGTTTAATCCGAGAACTTGGTCGTCTATGCATAAGACTCCGTCCTCTTCATCTTCTCCTTCTGGTGTTTCTTCGTCTCTGTCCAACTCCTGGGTGAAGTACTTCACCTCTGCCCTCTTGAGTTTGCGCCTGCACACCTTTTCATAGTGCCCCATTATTCCGCAGAAGGAACATTTTGCCCTGAACGCCGGGCATCCTTTGTCGTTGCTTGCATGTGATTGGCTACCGCATCTGTAGCAGTTGTTCCTGCTTTCTCCCTGCGGTCTTTGGGTTCTCGTGGGTCCCTGGAGGTATTTCTTCTGATACCTCGTGTTTGGCGGCGATGGTTGCCGGGTCGCTTCATGTCTGTTCTTGTCTGTTACTTTGCACACTGGGGTTTTGTTGACGCTCTCCCTTTTAGAGGCTTCGGCGCACCTTTTTGACAGTTCGGCCTTCTTCACGAGTGCCACGACTTCTTTGAGGGGCGTCTCCGTTTAACCACAGCTTCTCCTGGATCACTGTATTGGCGGTGTGCATTATGATCTGATCTCTGATGAGTTCATCGTGTAGTGTGCCAAATTTGTCACCGCTAATTTCTGCAGCGCCGATATATATTCATCTATCGATTCTCCATTGCCTTGTTTCCTTTGGAAAAATTTGCATTTGTCTATGGCTATGCACACTACTGGGCGATATTGGAAATCTAGGTCCTCCAGTGCGTGTTGGACCTCATCTGTGTTGTTCGGGAGTCTGGTCTTCTTCATTAAGTTGTTGTACACTCTGATGCCCTCTGGACCTAGGTTGTGCAGCAGTATTTTCTTCCTCCTCGAGCTGGAGAATTCCCCTTCTCCCTCTTCCTCTAGAGCGGACAAGTAATTAAGGAAGTACCGCATCCAGTCTTCCCACGGCATTACCGGCTCTCCTCGCTTGGGCAAGAACGAGACCAGGTTGGTGAGGGACGACGACTGCGCACACATTTTTCCTCCTTCGCGCTGGACTGGGGCTTGCTGTGTGGCGACGCCTGATGGACTCCCTGGGGCTTGCCTTTCTTCTGACCCACTTGCCTGCGCGTGTGTAGGGCTCCCTTCCTTGTCGCGGGATGCGCCTTGGAATTCCAGCGTTGTGCTCTCGAAGGGGTAGAGATAGACCGCTATGAGCCTCCCTGGTGAGCCCAAAGGTCCTCGCGTGTCTAGCTGCCACTTGCTTACTCACTGCGTGGGGGGGGGGGGCCTCTGCACCGTCTGTGTATTGGCACCCTGTGGATATCCTGAGGCGTGGTTGCCCGCCTCAGACTAGCACCAGGCTCCTGGCTGATCCCTTGGCCCTCTGTCCTTGTCTACAGGCCTCTGGGTGTCCCCGTGGTGTAACAGGTGTCCTCTTAGTTGCAGGCGCTTCACTTCTGCTGTAGTTGCAGCAGGTGCTCACATCGAGAAAGCCTCCGCTGCTGCACTTCTGTCGGAGCTGTGGAAAATTGCAGTGGGTCCATAATTTCTGCTGTGTCTCGGCGGGTTCTGGGGCGCACCACGGTGAGAACGGTCACGGCGTCCCACAGCCTCGTCACCAGTTTATACGGGTGCGCCCATATTTAAATAAGTACTCGGACACGTCTTGTGGTTTTTATGTTTAATTATCACAGAGCGCCGGGAATGCGTCTCGTCACTTGCTTTCCCCCGCGGCATACCACATCGCCGCTTTCATTCCCGGCGTGCCTCAGGTGCACGTATAACAAATAGAGCGTACCACCACAGCAGCCCTCATCTGGCCTATTTAACTGCCGTTTGGAACGTATCAGAACACAGCCGGAAATAACGCCGTTGTTTATTCCCATCACTGGAAGCAACTTTCGGACACCTGGCTGCAAAAGCGCTTCTGTCCCATCATGCTCCCACACATACACCCGACACTGCAGGCTACTTTAAAGTCGTCGTGCCCAGCTTTGTCTTTACGAGGAGTGTTTTAATAACTTATAAATTCCCTATATGGCTTTGGTAATGTATTATACTTTGATGGGAGCGTGAGGCTTAATAAGAGGTAGAATGTGTAAATAATTACAGCTAATCGCTAATTGGTGGCAGGGCCAGTGCTGCATTAAGGCGAGGGCCGACAACCGCATTAGTGCACCATTACAAATCGCCACAAGAGAGCGCCAAATTGCAACAAATGGCACCAACAGGCCTTGCTTCTAGGCGAGGTAGTACTCGAATGGCAAAAGGTAATTTAATCTGGTGCTTAAGATCCTTCCACTGGAGCAGGGTTGCAGGTGTCTTAAGAGTCTTGTCTGGGTAAGCTTTCCAGCAGTAGCAGCAGTGTCATGCAGCAAAGTTTGCATTGTGAAAATGAAAGCACGCAAATGCAAATCAAAGACAATAGGTCTCGCATTTACGTGAGTTTGAGCTATTGACATTGCAAATGACAATGCCGTTTATTTTTGTTTTTAAAAACATAAATAAAAGGCATTGTCATTTACAATGCCAATAGCTTAAACTCACGTAAGAGCGAGGACTATTGCATTGCAAAGTGTTTGTTTGTTGCTGAAACCGTAATCCTGCCTTCCTGTCCCAGCTTAGAGGGCAGCTAAGGAATGAGCTTCCCAGAGATAATCAACTGATTTATGAGGTCTTTGAGTTCCGCATGAAGGCCCCTTGATGTTTACAATCCCTTATGTTTGCACTGAAAGGGGGGTTTTATGGCCTTCACAGTCGCCTGCTAGAAGCTTCTTAGAGGCTAGCTGTGCACTGGCAGAGCTGTGGAGGTGTTTATCCAAGTACTAGAATATCTGTGTATACAGCCGATCAGGAGAGAGGTGCACTGGCAGAGCTGCGGATGTGTTTGTCCGGGTACTAGAATGTGTGTACAGCCGATCAGGAGAGAGGTGCACTGGCAGAGCTATGGAGGTGTTTGTCCGGGTACTCGAATGTGTGTACAGCCGATCCGGTGAGAGGTGCACTGGCAGAGCTGCGGAGGTGTTTGTCTGGTTACTAGAACGTGTGTACAGCCGATCAGGAGGGAGGTGCACTGGCAGAGCTGTGGAGGTGTTTATCCAAGTACAAGAATATCTTTGTATACAGCCTATCAGGAGAGAGGTGCACTGGCAGAGCTGTGGAGGCGTTTGTCCGGGTACTAGAATGTGTCTATAGCCGATCAGGAAGGAGGTGCACTGCCAGAGGTGCAGAGGTAATTGTCAGAGTACTGGAATATCTGTGTGTCCAGCCGATCCAGAGAGAGGTGCACTGGCAGAGCTGCAGAGGTGTTTCTCCGGGTACTAGAATGTGTGTACAGCCGATCAGGAGAGAGGTGCACTGGCAGAGCTGGGGAGGTGTTTGTCCGAGCACTAGAATATCTGTATGTACAGTCGATCAGGAGAGAGGTGCACTGGCAGAGCTATGAACCTGTTTATCTGAGTACTTGAATATCTGTATGCGCCGCTGATCAGGAGAGAGGTGCACTGACAGAGCTCCTCAGGGGGCGGGGGCGGTCCGGATGAGAGCGATTATAAGGCGTTAGGGCAATGACGTATCCTGACCTGAAGTTTGAGGGTGGGAGGGGTAGTTTTGGAGAATGCGGCAGTGTAGAGCAGGGAAGAAATGAGGCTGTAGCAGATAAAAGATAAATTACACGGGCATGCGAGCAAATTCCAGGAGAATGGCGCAGAAGTAGGAGGATGTGGTGGGAGGCGAGGAAGTAGGAAGTGAGGGGGGCGAGGAGGAGGCAGATGGTGAGAGGCGAAAACAGGCACAGCTGGAGACGAGAGTCGCCCCGTGAGGGCGAGATGGCGCACAAACGCGATTGGTGAGCTTTCTAGACTGCACGAGTCCTTGGATGTAATCTGACAGCCCGGTGGGTTCTGGGAGCTGAAGTGATCATTTCTTTAATGGCACCAAGTGGACTACAGCGCATCATGACAATCTTGTACAACAGGATAAAGTCGGGACTTAAATGCCAGGCCCCCAACGCCTTGAGACTCTCATGGGTGATTAGTTCGCACTTTACAAATACCGGGCTTATGTAGAGGAAGGTGGCACCCGCAGGGTGGGATTGCTGCACGGTGAGGCGAGGGGGGCTGCGGTTGGCTTTAGGGGCTTGTTATGGGTAGTAACCCCTATGCATGCATTCCGTACAACCATGAGGGAAGTGGGTAGAAGGTGTCGGTGAGAAAAAGATTGAAGTTGGGGTTTGACAGTCTTGCAATTGGCGAGCTGACTGTGGGGGACTGGAGGGGTGGGAGAGAGACGATCAGAAGTGGAAAGTGAGAG
Source organism: Lissotriton vulgaris (assembly GCF_964263255.1). Taxonomy (NCBI): domain Eukaryota; kingdom Metazoa; phylum Chordata; class Amphibia; order Caudata; family Salamandridae; genus Lissotriton; species Lissotriton vulgaris. The sequence goes on from NC_141696.1 coordinate 117,339,432, forward strand.
GTCAAACTAGCAGAGTGATTAGAAAGAAGGGGGGGGGGGGGGCGGACGGCGATGATGAGACCAAATGGGACTGGGAAGCGAAGATTGTGATTCAGGACAGATGGAAATAGGGTGAGGGGCAAGAGAATAGGACGTGCACAGACGCGCTGATGGGGTGGGTGGCAGATGAGACCTAGAGCTAGAAAGTGATGTGGTGTATTGAACATGCATAGCAGGCAAATGGGAGGACAGAGGCGTGAGACGGAGGGGAGGTCAGAAGGGGGTGGGGCAGCAGGCGGCGAGGCGGGGACAGGTAGAGAGTCACTCGGGGAGAAGGCGAGTTAAGAGGATGGAACAATGGGGGCAGAGAGCCAGGGAGAGGGCGGAGAAGGAGAAAAAGAAAAAAACTCCTGCTTGGATACCAGTTAAAAAGAGAGGAATGAGCGGGAGAGAGTGAGCTAAGGGGGCGGAAGAAACGTCTGCAGGGGAACAGAGACAGGAGAGAGATGCACAGAGACAAAGAAGATGAGGGGAAAGGGCAAACGGGGGAGGCAGAATCGGACGTGGGATGAGAAGCAACAGAGAGCGGGGGACATGGGTGGGATATTCAAGAGAGAAAGGTGAGATTAAAAGCAAAAGGCAGAGAAGTAGCGAAGGAGAGAAACCGAGGGAGTGACAGGAGAGAGCTGGTGTGTGGGATGGACAGAAGAACACACAGTGATGGAAAGAGGCAGAAAAATGGGTAGAACATGAGAGCGAAAGCAGCAAAGAAGGCGAGTAACAACAATAATGAGTAGAAACAAGCTCTCTGCATTGCTGTTGCAGGGGGGCGGGGGAGCGGGAGCGCATTCCTTTGAAGTCTGATGGGGGGGCGGGGGAGCGGCTTGGAGCGGATTCTAAGTCTGATGCTGAGGCTCAGACAAATGGTGGTGTGCGAGCGGCTTCCTTTGAAGTCTGATGCCGAGGCATGGTGTGGGATGTGGTTGGCGATGATGTGCACGCGCCTGCCTCACAAGCCTGCCTCACATGAACTGTACGCGATCCGCAGTTTGGTAGACTTTTTTGAACCGCTTACTATAATCTCGCCTATTCTATCCCGTTAATCAATCCCTAACGGGATAGAATAGGCGAGACCGAATGAAGCACATTTGTTTGTAATTCTGAAGCCAAGGCATTTGGAACGAGATCAGTTGTGCGACTGGGAAAGCACTGGATATGCAGACATGCAACCACTGATTGGTACAAGTTTGGACTCTTGTTTTATAAATCCCCTTACACTACCACAGAGTAGACAAACTGTAGAGTGGAAGTCGCTTCCTTAGATACAGGGCAGGCAGAAGGAAGACCTATGCAGTAGGTTTCCAGATTGGGAAAGAGCCAGGAAAGGGAATGCAATTCTTGATGCTGACGCAGAGGCATTTGAATCTTCAATTCTGAAGGATCCGAGAACTTGAAAGGTTCCATCTTATTAAAGAAAATCCAGAGGAACACAGAGCCTGCTAGTAGGTTGGCAAGTAGCTGCAGTAGTAGTCTTCACACTGCTTGGCTGTATAAAAAAATTGAGTATGGAAAGACAAGACATTAAGCATAGTGCACCAGCTGTCCTCAACAGACTGACCCAGCTCTGTACACACAACTTGAGGAGTGCAGCGCCTGCCTTCAACAGCCTGCACCAGCTCTGCGCACAGAATTCAAGGAGTGCAGCGCCTGTCCTCAACAGCCCGCACCAGCTATGCGCACGGAACTCCAGGAGTGCAGCGCCTTCCTCAACATCTCGCACCAGCTCTGCGCACACAACTCCAGGAATGCAGTGCCTGTCCTCAACAGCCTGCACCAGCTCTGCGCACACAACTCCAGGAGTGCAGCGCCTGCCATCAACAGCCTGCACCAGCTCTGCGCACACAACTCCAGGAGTGCAGCGCCTGCCCTCAACAGCCCGCACCAGCCCTGCGCACACAACTCCAGGAGTGCAGCGCCTGCCCTCAACAGCCCGCACCAGCTCTGCGCACACAACTCCAGGAGTGCAGCGCCTGCCTTCAACAGCCCGCACAAGCTTTGCACACACAACTCCAGGAGTGCAGCGCCTGCCCTCAACAGCCCGCACCAGCTATGCGCACAGAACTCCAGGAGTGCAGCGCCTTCCTCAACTTCTCGCACCAGCTCTGTGGAAACAACTCCAGGAGTGCAGCGCCTGTCCTCAACAGCCCGCACCAGCTCTGCGCACACAACTCCAGGAGTGCAGCGCCTGCCATCAACAGCCCGCACCAGCTCTGCGCACACAACTCCAGGAGTGCAGTGCCTGCCCTCAACAGCCCGCACCAGCCCTGCGCACACAACTCCAGGAGTGCAGCGCCTGCCCTCAACAGCCCGCACCAGCTCTGCGCACAGAACTCCAGGAGTGCAGCGCCTGCCTTCAATAGCCCGCAACAGCTCTGTTCTGCAGAACTCCAGGAGTGCAGCGCCTGCCCTCAACAGCCCGCATCAGCTCTGCGCACAGAACGCCAGGAGTGCAGCGTCTGTCCTCAACAGCCCACACCAGCTCTGCGCATAGAACTCTAGGAGTGCATCGCCTGTCCTCAACAGCCCGCACCAGCTCTGTGCACAGATCTCTAGCGCCTGTCCTCAACAGCCCGCACCATCTCTGTGCACAGAACTCCAGGAGTGCAGCGCCTGTCCTCAACAGCCTGCCCCACCCGAGAGTTGTCCTTGGCTCTCCGCACATAGCTCAGGATCTGTACGAGTTCCCCTTTGTACTGTGCCCCATCTGAGAGTTATTTTTAGTACAGCATTTATTATATATTATTTTGAGGTCCAATTAACTTCTAGGACTGTCGGGGCCAGTGCTAAATAGTATCAGCAAAACCCTGTGATGTCACAGGATCTGATGTGTGCTTCGTGGGCAGACAATGTACACATCCAAAAAGTAGTTTAAATAAGATACGCGCAGCTGACTCTTAATATAGTTAATTGTATGAGCATCATTCCCCCTCTCACCCCTGAAAGGCCTCAGCTGCAGTGGAAGGCACGGAGTCTCCTGTGCGGTCAAACCTAAAGTGAACAGACTTATTTTAGGAAAGTAGACGCCCTGTCTGTTCGCTTTAACTTACCTTTTGGTGATGTGAAATGTTCAGAGGCGAGATCCTTCACAGCGAGGCAGCAGGCAAAGGACAGCAAGCAAAGAAGAAAAGGCAGCAAGCATGGGGCAAATGGCAGGAGTGTAGAAGCACCACACAATCAAAAGGTAGTAGTATGCAGGAGTTTATGCACGCAAAATTGTGCGCACTTCCTCCCATCTATAATGCTGTCCCCCTCATTGGTGGAACGTCAGTGGTGACGTTCTATGTGCTGATTGGCTGTTGTTCTCTAATCCAAAGCCACATTTGAAATGGCTGAAGAAATAGCGGAAGCTAATTTACTTGCGACGTTGGGCAGTGGTAAACAAAGGTTTTACGGTGGAGTGCGCGCCCCCCCTTAGATGGTGTGCCCCCCCCAGGGGGGGCGCGCCCCACAGATCGAAGGACACTGCTCTACTGTGTTGGGAGGCCTTAGATCGTTCTGCAGGCCAGCAGAGTAATTAACTTGAGCCTGCATGTTGGAAAGGGCTCTTAATGCAGCGTTACCCCAAACTTTTTGCCTTCCTCCTCCTCTTTTTCGGACCTTGTTTTTGTTGGCTTTAGGACTCTGTGCACTTATTCACTGCTAACTAGTGGCCTCACTCCTAGGGCGGTCGACCTTGGAGCTGAGGAACCGGGTTCGAGTCTTGACAGGGACGCTCAACATTCTGTGATTCTGGGCATATCACTTAATCTCCCCGTGCCTAACACAAAACGAATGTGTCCGTCTGCAACGTAACTGGTGCTCATGTAAAGCGCTCCGATACCTTTGGGTCTAGTTGCGCTATACACAACTCCACAAAAAGAAAAAACAGTGCTAAAGTGCTTGTGCTTTCTTTTTAAAGTAAGGTTTGGCTTGTCCACATTTGGCATATTTGATTTACTTATAAATCCCTAGTAAAGGACACTACATGTGCCAAGAGCCTGCAAATTAAATGCTATTAGTGGGCCTGGAGCACTGATTGTGCCACCCACTTAAGTAGCACCTTAAACATGTCTCAGGCCTGCCATTGCGGAACCTGTCTGAGCAGTTTTGTCCTGCCAAGTTAACCTACTTGCCAGGCCCACACCTTCCTTTTTATTACATATAGGTCACCGCTAAGGTAGACCCTGGACCGTCTGTGGGCACGGTGCAGTGTATTTAAAAAGTTGGACATGTACTTGTAAGTTTTACATGTCCTGGTAGTGAAATGCACTTAAATTAGTTTATCACTACTGCAAGGCATATCTCTCCCATTGGATAACATTGGGATTGCCTTATTATATCTTATAAGTGTAATTTCCAATTGGGATAGATGGGAGCCTAACATTTGGTGTATCTGAACACAATTTAAAAACACAACTGATGGTGAAGTTGTTTTTAAATTGCATTTCTAAAAATACCACTTTTAGAAAGTTGGCATTTTCTTCCTTAAACTAGTTGGTGGCTTATGTCTGTTTCCGGAATACACGTCTAGGGTGGGTGACGGGCTGCACCCTACTGTCGCAAGTAACATAGGGCCAGATGTATGAAGCATTTTATTGGTCGCAAATGGCCGATTGTGGTGTACAAAATGCGATTAGGTGACTTGTTACCGAATAGCCATTTGCGATTCAGTGTTTGGAAGGGACGTGTTTTGGGTGTCCCTTCCAAATACCTTGGAAGATAACCCATTTGCAAATTGGGATGGGCCACTTATTAATTCTCAACCTTCTAATATTTAGGTAAAAATACCCTACATTTCAATACTTTCCCTGACATAGTGCTGTTTTTTGTCCCAGAAACCTATCTAGTTCCCGGTGCTAACAATTATTGCAACGTCCTTTCCACAACACAAACACGACCCATAAGTATTGGAGCGCTTCACATGAGCACGAGTTTTATTACACAAGGTCACATTTATTCACCTTTAATGCACGTGGACTTCAAGTGGTTTTCCCAGAAAAGAAAACATTTGAATCTCTTTTGCTCAATAAGGGCCTATCAGGTCCAAAAGAGGAATGGCCTCAAACGCCACGCACAGGAATCGAGTGTATATGCTATATGCCAATATAACTGTATATTTTACATTAAAGATCTAGGGAAACATCTTTAAAACTGAATACTCACATATATAAATCAAAATGATCTGAACGCTATATTTTGATAGACACTGCTCCTTTTTCTAATAATCAGCCAGGTGACATAATTAAAACTGTACCCGGATAGTTTTTTTGCAGTTGACTTGCTGTGGTAATGAAGTGACACAGGAGGTTAAACTCACACAAAAAAAACAAATACGATCGCTTTCATGACAGAGCCCCTGTGCGGTAAAATAACCCTTTTCCAACCCCTCTGTTACTGCCCAATAAACGTTTGTATCTTAGTCTGGTGAGTGGGCAGAAACAAGGGCAGTGTGCGGCGTGGCGCGGGCACCTGTGTGAGTGACGTTTGGTCTCGTGAATGCCAGACGTAATGGGATAACAAACAAGCATTGGCCGTGGCTTCAGAGTGCTCAAGCAAAGGTGCATATATTGTATTTGCCAGTGATGTACCAAATAGTCAACGGCTGTTATTGCGAGTGAAGTCAACTCTATGCACATTTTAAAGAAGTGTTAATAATATGCTATTCACAACGATCCTTGTCATGCCAGACTAAAAGTAGCAGTGCCCTCTGCAAACCTGGCGAGAGGAACCTACGATTCTGGTATCGCGCAGAGGAACATTGCCGTAGGTTGCATGGCCCCTGGGAAGAGGGCACCCACGGCCCTACGGCTCATGTGCAGAAAGGGTTAGGCTCCTAGGGGTGAACATGCACACAGGCGCGGCCGGCATGACTGGGGGGTACGCACGGGGAGGGGGTGGTTAATTTAATAAATAAAAGAACTTACTAGGCTTCTCCTCCGGTCCGAGTCGCATCATGACTCCTCTGCAACGTGGTGGAAGTGACTTTTGGCAGCTCTTTTCTTTTGCCAATTAGTAGACTGGATGCGACGGGGGGCTGAACCTTCTTTACTCTGTCTTGGCATTTGATAGGGCATGGGGCGACTTTGCGCAAAACGCATCACCGCCCGAGCAGGAGCCTATCCTCAAACTCCTGCACTACACTGGGCATGCGCAGCATGCCTTAATGGTTTGTGAATGTGAGTGAGGGGCAAAGCTCCTCTTACACATGCGCAGACCATCTTCTGAACGCCTGCTCGTCTCTGCCTGCGTGCGCTGTGCGTGATATGCGCACTTTCACCAGTGTCACCAGCAAAGCCCACAGGTGGGCCGGGAATGTAAACAGACTAATTGTAAGTCGTCAATTCGTCTGTTTATATTCCTGTTCACCTGCTGCCCGATTCTTTTGTGGGGCGCTGCCCAAACGCCCCTATGGACCAGCCGCTCCTTGTAGTGGGAGATTGGAGCGTAGGTGACAGCCATCAACATTTTTTTTTTGTGGCAACTTTACAAAAATCTGAAACAGCCGGTTTGTACATGCAGGAATCAGGAGGGATGAGACTAGTCTTGGAAGTCTCCCTTCTGAATTGGGAGGGTTGGCTTGTTTATACACTACATCAGAACTCCGGCAGGCCGGGGTTGGTGCTTCCATAAAACAAGGTGTCCTTGCGCACCGCCCCTAGGCCTCTATTACAAGTGGCCTGTTAATTTAGATGTTCCTGGTAACGGCATTTCAGGGTCGGGAAATAACTGGGATTCCAGGACACTCGTGCGTGTTTGGGGGCAATCCGAAGCCAAATGCTTTTTTGCCCGGAGGGCTTAAAATCCTTGGACCGTTGCTCCTGGCCGTTTGGCACGTAAACTGAAAGGAACGTGACAGCGTAGTGCGCCTGCCCCGCTGCGCTGCGTCACACCGGAAGTCCCCCCTTCCAGCATGGTGCATTCCGGAGGAAGATTTTTCACAGGTACGTTTGACGCTCTAACTGACCTGAAACAAATATTTACAAAAAGGCCTTGCGTTGGGAAACTCCAATGAACCAAACTATTTTATTGAATTTTTTAAAACTATTTTTTTCTGATGTAGGGTTGAGCTTTTTTGTGTCCAAAGCGTTTGCATTTCGGTACGGATAAACATTTTTTTTTTTCAGATTGAAGCAGCCTTCACATGACTGGCATTCGCCTTTTCGAGTTCCTGGAGTTATTTAATTGAAATTATAGAGGTCTCCACTCCCTCTCCTTGTCTCTCCTTTCACTCTCTCCCTTTCCTTCCGTGTCTAACTCGTTTGCTTCTGTTCTGTTAGAACATACAGGTATGTTTTGTAACGGCCAGAGCTGCCGAGTTTGGAACTGGGGAGCCAGATTCGAGTCTCGGCGTTGGCTCAACATCCTGTGATTCTGGGCACTTAGGGGCAGATTTACAAGCCCCCTGCGCCACCAGTACGTCACTTTTTGTGACGTACTGTTGGCGCATTTTTACTGCACCATATTTACAAGGACAGGAAAAGCCACCCTGCTTGACTTTTCCTGTCCTTGTAAATATGTCTTTTACACTCAGCACTTTGCGTGAAAGGGGCATTCCATGGGTGTTACTGTGGGTGTTCCCACGCAACACCCATGGAACCAGAGACATTTCCAGACTTACGAGGAATCGTAAACCTGGAAATGCGTCAGTGTGCTACGCCTCCTCAAGGGAGGCTTTTGTGCACCTTCCTGCACAAAAACAATCTCCCCACGACTCAGGCATCCTTGCACCATGGTGCAAGGGTGCCTGCGCCAGCACATGGCAGCAGTTTGTGCACCAGTGCAGGGGGAAGCACAGACATGCAACATATTGTTGTAAATATGTTGGATCCCAGTGCTCTGAAAGTGACTCAGTGCGGCTCAGCCAAATGGCTTGTGTTCCGCATTGAGTCACTTTCTTGTAAATCTGACCCTTAATCTCCCAACGCCTACCAAAAATGAATATGTCCTTGTGTAACATGAGTAACTGATGCTCATGTAAAGGCTCCAATACCTTCGGGTCGAGTTTGCGCTACATAAAACTGCAAAAAAAAAAAAAAAAATCTGCTTACATAGTAGATGGATAACGTTTGCCAAGAATAATTTTCAGAATACACCTTTGGACTACCACTCATGATGGACTCAGTAATTCTTTAATATACAGTTGGATTCCCTTTGAAGAAACACACATGAAGATCTCATCAAAATACCTATCGACGTACTCATTACACCGAGTAGTCAGGAAAGTTGTTTTCAGGGGTCCAGCTGTATACCTTGACAACTAATTTAGTTCACCACTGCTAACTTGAGTAAAATATATTATTTACAGTGCTTACAATTTTCATGAGTACTGCATGCGTGGCTGTATAAAAACTACTTTTTATTATAATGTTTATTAACATTCAAGGTAAAGGCAAGATACATCAACTACGCCTTTTGCAAGCCTATCATGGGATTGCATAGAATGGGTCTTGTGGGAGCTCAGTTACAAACAATTGCCAAATCTCCAGTCACTCTCTCACCACCGCCCTTCCAAGAAATTTCCTTCATTAAGCACTTAGTTGTAGGTGGGACAGAGAGGCCTTGGTGCTGCATGACTTAAGTGGAAGGAATGTAGACATGAAGGCCAGTGCAGAGTCATGCTGCAGCCTATATTATAATCATCAGCAAAGTTATTTTTGTGGGTTAAGGTGTTGGGGATGGATTCTAATGCGAAATAAATATTTATAATCCACTATGCAAGACCAATAGTATTGCACTTGCCTATGAAGTCTAGTGCCAATAGTGTCTTAGAATGTTTTTTACTTGTTTCCGGTATAAATGACGGTGCTGAAGACAGGTTTCTATTTTGAAAGGCTGTTTTCCCTCCATTGTTTTGATCATTTATGATGCACACTGTCCCTTTTCATTGGAGCTGCGTGCTTTTCTAGCCAAAGCATCAACATTCTAGATTTGCCTGCTCACTGCTTCATCTCAGGTGCTAGCGTGATCACCTGATGAATGTGATCATTAGTTATCTTCTTAAAACCTCTGATTCCTTAAGTGCAGCGCTGGTCATTCAATCACTGTTCTTGTTTTGCTGACACTTTGTTTCTAGTGTTCCTAATTTCTTAATTCCCAAAGTATTGGTAATCTTCATTTACATAGTTTCCTTATTGCTGAGCCATTGCTATCATTGTTTGCAAAGCTTCCTGATTCACTATCTACAACCAAATTAGTTTTCCTTGAACTAGCACTGTTCTGCAGTGTGTCACTGTTCCCAGAAATAGAACTATTTTAGTGCATTCCTTGTTTCCAGAACATCCTTTATTTCGCCAGTTACCTATTCCTGTCGCTTGCCTTTCTTTCCATCTCCCTTGGTTCCAGTTTTCAGGGTGCTACCTTCGTGTCTCTGCTGTAGTTGTTTTCCATTTTCCTACGTTAATTGCTTTTCTTGTTAAACTGGACCATGTTGCCTTTTGTTTTCCCTTCTTTCATTACTCCTCTCAATCTTTTTGTCTATCATGGCCGTGTATTTAGGTCTCCAACCCTTGCAGTTGCATGTTTATATGTGATTCATGTGGAAAACTGATAATATTGCTTTTGTTATGTGTTATTATATACCAAGCTTATATTCCGGTCATTCACCAGAGGTTTCTAGGCTCTGTGGTAAAGAAAGGCGACATCTGGTCAGGTTATTGACAGTATGCTTGTGTGAATAGCTAAGTTTCCAGCAGCTTCCTGAAGATCATATAGTCTGCTGCTAGTCTGATTTCAGTTGGGAGTGAGTTCAAGTTATGGGGACCTATCACTGAGATTCTTGCTCCTCCAGGCTCTTTCGCTTAAAGCTCAGAACCATTAGGCAGTTCATTTACGCTTATCTGAGATTGCGCATCGGGGTCTAGCTCTGGATTCTTGAAGATAGAAACTTCGGGCCTTTGTTATGGAGTGATTTACAGGGATTAGCCTGTTTTGAAGATGGTCTATTGAGCCACCGGAAGCCAATGTAGCTTCTTCATCAATGTTTTAATATGAGACTTGTTGAATGACAAGTCTTGCTGCTTGATTTGCACCATTTGAAGTCTGTGGTTGAGGCCTGTTGGGAGCCCCAGGTAGAGGGCATTTGCATAGTCGATTTTTGATAGCTAAATTTTGATTGGTGGGGTAGGCCTTAGGCTGCTTCTCTTGATAGCTGCCTTTTCACCGGCAGCAATTCACAGAAGGGTGCTCCCTTCCGGGTGGAGGGAGGGAGTAGGGGGTGGGATGGGGCTCAGGGTCTCCGGAGGAGGCCTTGTCGAGGGTGTGGGGGGGGATAATTCTTCAAAAAAACAACACGAGAGGAAGAGGATGAGTTATTGTACACAATGGGATGGAGCTATTTCTGTTTGTTCTTTTTGTTTCGTGAGCAGAATGACAGATATTATCTAATTTTTGTTTCTTAATGTCTAAGTTAAGATGCATAGCCTGGAACGTCGCGGGTCTCAATAATAAGAATAAAATGCGACTTGTTTCTGAAGAACTTAGACTATATGATCCTCATTTTGTGTTCTTATCTGAGACACATATTGCATATAAGGACAGGAAACTAATCAATCAACTCGGATATGATGTCATAATAAGCTCTGCATTACAGATTTCAATGAGAGGTGTTGCTATCCTCAAAGATAGACGATTCAGAGCAGAAACTATTAGAACCGCTACAGATAAGGATGGTCGCTGGGCAGTTGCCCAACTATCCATAGAAAATCACAAATTTGTACTGTGCGTGATTTACGGCCCAAATATCGATGATCATACTATTTTTGATCGATTGAATATGGAACTTCTGGGCTGGGTAGGTGAACTTATTATCATGGGGGATTTTAATTGTATCATGGACTACCAGCGAGATACTACCAGACAAGGCGCTTTTCAGCGAATGCGTAAATCACGTGCTGCAATTTTAGAAATCGCCCGCATACATAATATTAAGGATAATTGGCGCTCTCTCTCTCCTAATACACCAGGATACACTTATTACTCAGCGCCTCATAGACTGTGCTCCCGCATTGGTATGGTCTGGGCAACAGATAATATATTACATCCTAGTTCCGTAGATATCTGCCCTCGGGTCACTTCGGTTCGCAATCCGATCTTGCTTGTGTTTAACAGCCCTCAAACACAAAGGACTCAAAGGGCATTTTCTTTCCCTCGTTATTTATTATCAGATGCAGGATTCGGCTCTCAACTTAAATGACATCTTAGCGATTTCATCGAACTTAACTTAAATTCCACTTCTTGTTTATTTGTCTTGGATGCATGCAAAGCCAGCATCAGGGGATTCACCCAACAATATATCTTCAGGCAGAATTCGGAGCACCGTATCAAAAATAAGAAATTGACTTCTGATATCTTGGCACTAGAACTACTTCTCGCTGAAGCTCCTGGTAATGGCTTTCCTAATGTGGCTGATTTAGAGCTAAACCTTGGGACAAATCAAATTTAAAATAATTTTTTTCCGAAAAAAGTTTGCTAAACTACAAAAATTTTAAATTTCCCATTATGAAGGCAGCGATAAAATTGGTAAATTTCTGGCTTATAAAGTAGCGGACGACAGAGCTGCCACTACGATTAAAAATATCTGAGTAACCGACAATATTATATATGATCAACCAGTGCAGACACTCAACCAATTTGTCGAGTTCTATAAAATCTTATACACTCCGGAAGAACAACCTAGTTCAGCCAAAATACTTGATTACTTAAATTGCAACATCCAAGTAAACTATAATAAATCTGGGTTAGATAAATTATCATTATCCGAAGAGATTACTTTGTTAGAGATGAAGCAAGCTATCTCATCTCTTCCTTCAGGGAAAGCAGCAGGGGAAGACACTCTCCCAGTGGAGTTATATAAAATATGCATGGAGGAATTACTCCCTTTATTCTCCCAGGTGATTTGACTTATCGGTGAAAAAGGAAAGGCACCTAACTCTTAGAATGTTGCCAAATGGTCTTTTTTATAAAAAAATGAAAACCGGCTGACGAGTGCGGGTCCTACAGACCCATCTCACTCATTAATACTGACGCTAAGATTTTTGCGAAAATCCTGGCTGTCCGGCTCACTCAGTTTGTACCACAAATTGTTCATTCACAACAGCACGGCTTTGTAATGGGAAGAGATAATACTGCCCACATTAACACGGCCATTATGGCATTTGCCATAGCTGAGAAAGACCCCACCCCACTCGGCATGATCTTACTAGATGCTGAGAAAGCTTTCAACCGAGTGGGGTGGGATTATCTCTGGTCTGTACTGACTTTTATGGGTTTCAAGGGCCAATTTGTTAAATGGATACAATCGCTATATGACAATCCCACAGCTAGTATCGGCTATGCTGGGTTGACCTCTTCCATCTTTTCCATCTTTCGAGGCACCCAACAGGCGTGTCCTTTATCACCCCTGCTTTTCGCTCTGTCGATGGAACCATTCCTTTCTGCTCTTCAGACTCAGCCTCGAATAATACCTTTTAGATATGGTCCGCACTCACTGAAAATCACTGCCTTTGCAGACGATATCGCTATTTATTATACCGATGTCGTAGAAGCACTAGAAGGAATAAAAACTGAGGCTACCAGATTTGGAGACGTGTCAGGATACAAATTGAATATAAACAAGACTCAAATAGTCGTCAATTATCAACCACCGGTGGCAGTCTCTGGAATTTGCTGGATCGCCACCTATCTAGGAGTTAAAATTTCAGCGAAAATCAATGAGGTCATTACAATAAATTACGACACCCTGTTGAAGTCTACAACTTTGTCTCTAAAAAAATGGCATAAGCTCCGCCTAAACATCATCAGCAGAATCAATTTGATCAAAATGAAAGTGCTTCCTAAATTTCTATATTTATTTCGCTCTATACCATTAGCACTTAGTAATTCCTTCTTTAAAAACTTGATGGGATATTCAGTGCCTTTATCTGGGGATATAAGAAGGTCCGTAGATCTCTGACGTTACTAAAGGGCTCCTTGGATAACGGTGGACTTAATTTTCCTGATTTCAAATTATATTATTGGGCTAGCTTCCTAGGTCGGTTACGCTCTCTGCTTAATTCTGACTCCCAACTTTATTTTCATATCATTATGCTAAACTCGGATTCTAAAATGTTTTTGTAAAACTTAATGACACCAATTACTACAAAAGGGTCAAATTTAAGACCGCTAAAGATATTGCGAAAATCTGGTTTAATATTTTGTCATTCTTTCACTCCAAATTGCGATTATGGGGAAATCCAGGCCTTCCTGAGATTTTTAATGACGGATTGACAAATATTTGGTCCAACCATGGAATCAAAACAATGGGGGATCTTTATGGCTCTAACGGCTTTTTGGGTTTTGAGGCACTGAAAAATTTATACAAATTGACGGATTCAATGAGATTCAAATATATTCAGATTCATGATTTTTTTGTTCGAAAGATGAAAATATGTGAAAGTTTAGCTCTGATATTTGGAATTGTCTCTATTCAATCAAAACTAAATCTTTAATTAGCGAAGGATATCGGTGCTTCAATACCTATAAGAGCAGTGACTGTACCAAATTAGCTGAGAAATGGAGCTCTAAGTTAGGATTCAACATAACTTCGAATCAAATTGCTTCTTCTTTTTCTAATCTTAACAATTTGGTTCATTCCTCAAGCTTACAACTACAGCAATTTAAAACATCATGCATGCTGTATCATACCCCAGAAAGGATTTCCAAATGGTCTAATAATACTCTTTACAGTGACCGTACTAAATGTCCAAAATGTAATTCAGAAGCAGCCGATCTAGAACATAAGTTCTATTTTTGCCCGGTTTTATCTGAGTTCTGGTCTGCTATGGACAAAGTATTGAAATTGAAACTGAAAAGACCACCTTTACTCTCGGTGTCAATGGTACTATTAGATGTCCATTCTGTCACTCTCCCCTAGCAGGCCTTAGTTACTATTTTGCTATCCTGTACTAAATTAATAATAGCTCGTGTCTGGATTTCTTCTAAATCTCCTCATATTATGGAGTGGTGGTCTCTGGTCAACGAGATTCACTCTATGGAATTTGCTCTGGCTAAACTCAGGGGTGTCCGGTCTTTAAGAAAATGTGAAAAAATTTGGCGTAATGTCATTTAAAAATCTGAACAAGTTATACATGTCTTTTTGTCTCAGAATATTTAGGGGAAAAAATGTATATATTTTTTCTCTTCTTTCACCGCCATGCCCGTTTCTAATTTATATTTTGTGTTTGGCTCGATGAAATTATTTGTATATTCTCTCTGCTACATTTTCTTTTTTTTAATGCTCCCATGGGAAGGAGACAGTGGCAGTGTCCCCGACCCGCTTTGCGAACTGACCTGGGCAGTAAGAGAAAGATAGCGCTCTAATTTTAAACAACATTTTATTTTCTGTTGTCATTTTGTGATTCTTATTTGTGCCTCATAAATTGTGCTTTTTAAAATTCATTACCCCCCTGCACCACACGCCATCACTGATTGTGGGAGCCGCCTCCCTGAATCTCCTCGTAGGGGCACTTCCGGTCGGCCTGCACGAAGAGCGGTTAGCGCTCTAGTGTTCAACTTCCTCTGGGCTACTTAGGCTGAGCAGGGGCTGCAGCGCGCTGCGGGAAGGAGACAGTGGCAGTGTCCCGACCCGCTTTGCGAACTGACCTGGGCAGTAAGAGAAAGATAGCGCTCTAATTTTAAACAACATTTTATTTTCTGTTGTAATTTTGTGATTCTTATTTGTGCCTCGTAAATTGTGCTTTTTAAAATTCATTACCCCCCTGCACCACACGCCATCACTGATTGTGGGAGCCGCCTCCCTGAATCTCCTCGTAGGTGCACTTCCGGTCGGCCTGCACGAAGAGCGGTTAGCGCTCTAGTGTTCAACTTCCTCTGGGCTACTTAGCCATCGCAGTACCACGAGCGCGCAGCGATCGCGCGCAGCCCCGCCGAAGACCCGCCAAAGAGCTGCCCGTCTGCGCCCGTCCGCGCTAAGGCAGCGCCAGGCGCCAGGCACACTGCTCCTTCTACCTGCTATCAAGGCGGTAAGATGTGCTACTCTAAAGCTGAGTTGTTGGGTCTTCAGCACCCCTCCTGCTCTTGTGCTTGACGCAACCCAGCCCATATATTACATCCCCTACTACATCCCTCCCAACTCTGCTCCACTACAAAAACTAAACCCAAACCCCCCCAGGCCCACACTTTCAGGATAGGTCACCTAAATGTCAGATCTATGCATAAACATCACTCTGAAATCTACGACCTCTTAACTGACCACTCTCTTGATGCCCTGTTCATGACTGAGACATGGCTCCTTGACGATATGGACTCGGTCTGCAACCTGGCGACTCCTATGGGTTATACCATACATACAGTGAACAGGAGCACGAGAGGGGGGGGGTTAGCACTCATAATCAAATCTCATCTTGATTGCCAATTAATCAAAGTGGATATTAAGGGCAGCGAAAGCGCTCGCTTCTCGATCACAGCTAACCCACAGTTCTGCGCTACTGGCCTTCTGATCTATAGACCCCCTGGCGCAGACACCCCCTTTACTAATTCACTCCTACAGTATCTGGGCACTAACATTATCACAACGGCTAACTTTACGATCATAGGTGATCTCAATTTACATCTTGACAGGGACACCGAGCCCAAAGTTGCCACCTTTCTAGCAGATCTGGCGGCCTTCCAACTTAATCAACTTGTAAGTGGCCCCACCCATAGAGCGGGACACCTCCTTGATCCCATCTTTTCCAACATCACAAGTGGATCCGCAGGCCGCCTATCCCCATGACCTGGACAGATCACCATCTAGTAACACTGTCCATCTCCTGCAACTCGAGCCCTGCAGCGGTGCCTGCTCCATTAGTTCAGAAACGGCCATGGAGAAAACTCCGCCTTGAAGACTTACACAATCTCCTGGTAAGAAATACCCCACCCCCAAGTGAAGACCTGGACGTAGGATATGACCAGTTTTGTCTCTGGATCACCCAGGCACTTGATACCCTGATCCCTTCTAGATGGACCAAGGCCCGCACCCACACTGCTAGTCCCTGGTACAACTCTGAATTAGCAACTCTGAAAAGGGAATGCAAGAAGGCGGAGAGGGGTTGGAGGAAAAACTACGATGCCAACCTCAAACAGGATTATGTCCTGCTCCAAAAAACCTATCACCGTAAGGTTTGCAGAACAAGAGCGGCATATTATGCCAATGAAATCAGCAACAGCTCTAATACTTCGAAATCTGTATTTAAAATTCTGAAAGACCTCCCTGCAAAAAAAAACGTCAATACTATTACCATTTCTCCTGACCTCTGCAATAACATGGCTAATTTTTTCACTAATAAAATCAAGAAAATCTATGACACTTTCCCTAAACGCCCGCAATCATCGGCCATTTGTGATCCTACCAGGCCCTCCCTCTCCTCCCTTCCTACACTTGAGCGAGAAAGTTTTCTAAAAATCTGCAGAAAGATTAAATCTGGCTCCCCGGCAGATCCCCTAAAACCGGATACTTTCTGTGAAGCCCACAAACTTATCACAGAACACATCCGAGACATCATCAACTTGTCTCTTTCCACCGCCAGAGTTCCTTCCAAATGGAAGCAGGCTTGGGTTTCCCCTATCTTAAAAAAACCCACCTTAGACCCTTCGCTTCCTGAGAACTTCAGGCCCATCTCCTTGCTTCCCTGGCCTGCCAAAATCATCGAGGCACATGTCAACAACATTCTGTCCGACTTCCTCCTTACCAACAACACTCTGGATGACTCCCAACACGGGTTAAGAGCTGGTCATAGCACCGAGACAGCCTTGCTCAGTGTTTCAGAGGACCTCCGTACCATTCTTGACACCGGCGGAACGGCAGCACTGGTCCTGTTGGACCTCAGTGCTGCCTTCGATACGGTGTCACACGAGGTCCTCTTGACGAGATTGGAGGAAATTGGAGTTACAGGGACAGCCTTGGGATGGTTTAGAGATTTCCTTTCCAACAGGTCTTTCAGAGTCTCTACCCCCCCTTACATCTCGAAGGAGCATAACATTGGACAGGGAGTGCCGCAGGGCTCCTCCCTGAGCCCCACCCTGTTCAATGTCTATGTCCGCCCTCTGGCGGAGGTGGCTAGAAGAAACGGACTTGCACTGGTATCCTATGCAGATGATACCCAGTTGGTGCTGGCTCTTAATGACAACAGTGGTCTGGAGGCTCATCACTTCAAACAGACTCTCACTGACATCACCAACTGGATGACGGCGAATTTCCTTCAATTAAACGCCGGGAAAACAGAGATATTGCTCCTGGGGAAAAACACCTCGTCCTGGGGAGACAACTGGTGGCCTGATGTCCTAGGCCCACCTCCTAAGCCTAAGGAATGCGTAAAAAATCTGGGAGTCTGGGTGGACTCTGCTCTAAAGTTCACGCACCACACTAAAAAAGTGGCTGCCACGTGCTTTGGCATTTTACGTAACATCAGACCCATTTTGAAGTTCTTTGACTGCCGCACTCGCCAGCTAATTGTTCAGGCGACCATCCTTTCTAGACTGGACTATGCCAGCTCTCTCTTATTGGGGGCTAATCTGGCTGAAACCACCAGATTGCAGAGAGTCCAGAATGCGGCAGCCAGGGCTCTGGTAGGTCTCCCTCGCCATTCTTCGGTATCCGGAGCCCTGAAAAAACTGCATTGGCTCCCGGTGGGGAAAAGGATCCAGTTTAAGGCACTGTGCTTAGCCTTTAAAATTCTTAAAACCGCCTCTCCCCCAATGCTGCGTCCCCTCTTGTCAGAGTACATTCCTAGGAGATCGCTCCGCTCAGAGGGACAACATCTTGCGATCATCCCTCGCACTAGACTGGCCAGAGTAGGCGGCCGATCCTTTAGCTTTCTGGCTGCCAAGTTATGGAATAGTCTGCCCGAAGCTATTCGCGGTATACAGGACCTTTTAGCCTTCAGAAAGGCCGTCAAAACTCATCTCTTTCAATAACCTTTTCACTTTTCGGCGCCTCCAACTCTCTGCAATCAGTCTGCTCGCAGCGCCGGGACGCCCCTTGGCTGGGGCAGCCGCGCGCTATACAAATCACCATAACATTAACATTAACATTGTGATGTTAATATTGATATTATTCTTGTTTTTTGCCTCTTGTGTTGTCGAATAAAAAAAGGATAAAAAAGAAAAAAAAAGACAATCTTTGTCTTATCAGAGTTTAACCTTCAATTGATTATTTTTCATCCAGTCTCTGATATATTTCATGGTGTTTTGGAAGAACTCCATTGAGTCCAACGTATCGTCGATGGTAAAGATCAGCTGCATGTCATCAGTGTAGTTATAGATTTTTGCCTTCTACTAGAGGGTGTTTACCAGAGGGCAAATATAGAGATTGAAAAGATGTGGGGATAGTGACGAGCCCTGTGGTACTGCACAATTCAGGTGGACTTTAGCTGAGAGGTAAGGGAAGAGGCGAACTGATTGGGTTAAGTCTTTGAGGAAGGATTTTATCCAATCTAGGATGACCCCTTGTATGCCTGCTGCCTCGATTTGGTCAATCAAAATCACATGATCTAGAGTGTCAAAGGCCACGGATAGATCTAGTAGGACCAGTGCCTGAAGGCTGCTTTTTCTCTCATGTCATCCACCACAGAAACAATGACCGATTCAGTTGGGCTTGGTGGGGATCAAGAAATTTAGAGTCCTCTAGGAAAGAGCATAAGTGGTGCGCCACATGTGCCTCTAGGATTTGTGCTGGGTAGGGAAGAGAGATTGGTCTGTAGTTTTTTATTGACATAGGGTGCTCGCCTAGTTTTTTCTGGAGTGGTTATGTTTCTCATCCACTGTGAGATCGGTCTTTATGCTGCTTTTGTAATATTTCCAAAGGTTGCAAGTTTCACATACCCTACCTTTGCATGTATCTTCTATACGAGGATATTTCCAGTAAGTCTCTGTCACAGCAATTGTGGGTAAAGAACATTTAGAGCTTCACTCTTGCAGTGTAGAGCTCCCAAGTGCTTTACTAATTCTCTTTCTTGTTAATGTTGTTATGTGCATATTTTGCAAAACCGGGGTGTAAACTATTTTGCAAGCTTAATTACCTGTTGTGTGCCTGTTTTTTCTGCTGAGCTTTAGCTTTCATGTTACCTTGTGCAGTACTTTCCCATTCAATCCCAATTCTCCTTCGACTTTAGGTGTGACCTTGTGCAGCTTTGTAACCTGTTGTAAATATATAATTTACCGTCTTAATTTCTATGCAGGTAAGTACTTAATCAATAATAACTCAATCGGAAAGAAAGAAACAGAGTCCGTGGTGTTAGAGTTCTTAGGGGTTTTATTCCTTAAAAAGGAATCGTTCCGGAACTGGATATCGGATTCCTGGCACCACACAGGGTCCAGGAAGGGATAGAGCATATTTTATTGACAATACATAGCTTATATACTTAATTTACACCATAGAAACCAATATAAGAGGCGTAACAGCTGAGAGAAGACAAGATAACAGCATCCACGTGTTACTAGTACGTAATCAGAAGGCGTGAACTAGGCGTGAACTAGAGGTGTGTGCTAGAAACGTCACAGGTAGGTGTCACATGGGGGTGGCACTAAACAGAAATGTTGCAATGTCAGCAGAAATCGGAGACTTGGATGCGCGCGCAGCTGCATGACGTGTGATTGACGTGAGACTGGAGGGTGCAGGGAGCTTGACATTTACACTGACGGAAAGAGACAGAAGTCTGGCATGTCAGATCAACTTGTACTTCTATCATATCTAATATCTGATGTTTGGGAACCATATTATCTGGACGGAAAAGGTCTCTGGGGCAGAAGCTATTCTATACTGACTGTGAGTGCGTGTATAAGCGCCTGAGTGTCTGCATGAGAAGCGTGGGGGCATGGGCCTTCCATGGGAGCATGGTAACAGAGGCTATGAATTACTTGCACGGAGACAGGCCGGCCCTTTGGCTCTGCAGCTGGGGAATGTTTACTTAAACTAGTAGGCAGGAATGTATTTTCGAGGAGCGGAACAGATAATTCGAAGGTTGTAGTCAGTCTTGGCAGGCAGCAGGCTGAGCTAAGCGCGGTGGGCCGCGCTGGAAGTAAGTCAGAGTTCACGGGTACAGGGGCAGCCTGGGCTGAGGCTTTCAGAGTCAGAAGCCAGAAAAAAGGCTCGATGGCAGAAATTCAGGGCCTACTTTGCCAGAGCTGAAAAACGTGTAAGGTACACTACAAAAAGACGTTGGCATAGCATACTTAGGAACGGACTATTCAACCCATTCAGGGTGGGTCTGAAAGAGGACATGTTAACGTTGGACGCAAATGTATTTGCGTCTTCATAGCTGGCACAGGAGGGAAGTTACATGCACTTTAAGCTGGTACATGGAGACGGTGGGGTACACGCTAGGGAACACAACTTGACCATAAAATTTATATTTCCTCATTCCCTCCTTGTTCCCTACGGACCCTTCATGATATATCGATCCTCATGAATCGATCAGTTTGTTCTTGTAACATCATTTGCTCTTCTTTCTTTCTTTCACGTCTTGAAAGAAAACTGGAATGTTCAATGCATGATGTGGCACACAGTCCACAAATCGCTGGCCCACACTGTAAGCACAGGCAGCAACTGAATACTAGGACTAGGCCAATGCCTAGGAAGGATAGGATCTTCCATCCCCAAGCGGTTAACGTTGTCCAGAACCAACCGGACCAAGTCCAGGTGCCTGGATTCTGATGTATCAGATTGGCAATTTTATGAAGACGTGTAATAGCTTTGTAAACAGATGGCGCGTTTTCTGGAATGAAAACACAGCAACTTGACCCGATGACCTTACAGGCTCCACCTCTATCTGCCAAGATGACGTCAATAACAAGACGATTCTGAAGGACAACAACCCGCATGGCGGACTGCTCTTCGGTTAAGTTACCTAGGGCGGAGGCAGTTTCATTCACTACTGCTTCAAGTGTTCTAGTTAATCTGCGTATTAGTTTACTATTTTGGACAGGGCCTAAAAAGAAAAAGAATCCTTTATTAAAATCGGTGTATTGTTCCCATGCCGTTTCTGTGTAGTCGACAAGCGAGATATCTCTTCTGAGTCTATTCTTTACTAGATTCGTATTTCTGTGATAATCAGGAGGAGCTAGGAAAACAGGTGGCAGAAGGAATGCAATATAACAGGTACCATCCCAATCTGGAGGTAAGCGTATGTATGCGGTATGACCACAAACAAAATAGGAATGACGGATAGCTTTAAAGGACGATTTACCATGATCACTGAATTCGACCACAGTAGTACATTCACTATGACCTAAGTGTACTGAACCTTTCTTTCTGACACATAATTCACCAGTGACTGGCAGTACTGACATAGCGGGCAGAACTGGTGCAGCTTCGGATTCAACAGTAAGAATCATAAGGTTAATTGTGTAGTTACTTAATCCATATACTTCATTTTCTAGATCAGTTCCTATTCTAGTGGGGAGTCCCTCCTTATCAGGGTAACAGACGTCGAGCAGAACTAAGTTCAAGTTTCCCCAAACCCAGCTCCCTTCGAAAACAGCAATATCAGGATCTAAGAAATTAATTATTTTAAACCATGCACCACAGGAGCCATTGTGAGTGAACGGGTACGGAAAGAGGGGCAGAGCTCCCTTGTAATTCTGGTAGGGAGGGAGTCGGCCACATATCCAGCAGTTTGTAGCATTATTAGTCTGATGGGAAGGATGTAGCATACTAATGAAAGTGTTGTTGCGCAGCGCAAGTCTGTAAGAAAGTTCATGTGGAGGTAACTCGCTAAAAGAATGTTCAGCAGAAACATTGTAAGCAGATTGTTCACGCTTGAAAATAGGGCAATAGATAGGAAGGAGTATACTTGCAACAATAATCAGAAGACTTAGAAAAAACATTATTAACAATGTCACTATACAGTGACTACGCAGTGATTTGCAGTATGTACGTTTCTTGAATTGTCTCTCTCTCTCTCTATCTCGATCTAGGGGATACATGTCAGAAACTATTTAACCGATTCACCTAGGGGAGGACTTAAACAATTAAACTGTCTGACTTGCTAGATCGAAGCTTGAGTTTATACTCCTCTTGGGGAGTTTTCTCTCGTTCGGAAACTTTAAAGTCACTGGGCTCGATACAGTCTTTGGAAGGGGTGGACGAGCCTGGGTCTTGTTTCAGTTCATTGCATAGTTTGATATGGCTCGTGTGGATCCACCCCTTTCTGCCCTCCACTTTCACCGCTGTCCTCGTAGTAAGTAGAACGGTCTTCGGTGCTTTCCAGCGGGGCTCCAGCGGACTTTTCCTGTCAAAGTTCCTTATTAACACCAGGTCGCCTGGACGGACATCATGCGGCTTTACATCAGTGTTGTCAGGGAAGGCTGCGGCAACCTGTGAACGACATGATTGGAGTGCAGACATCAAGGAGGCAAGGTAATCTGTCAACATATTGCAATCAACATCAGTAATTTTCTTAGGAATGGGCGTCCCCCACATATTCGGTGGTCTACCAAAGACCACTTCGTACGGGGATAGTCCTGATCTCGAATGGGCAACCATTCTCATATAGAACAGTGCCACTGGCAGGGCGACTATCCAGTCGACCTCTTTCTCTTGACATATTTTACCAAGGCGGGTCTTTAATGTCTGATTATGCCTCTCTACAAGGCCTGCGGCTTCGGGATGTCGACACAATGGAATTTCCATTGGTATCCTAGCAGCAAGGAAACTTGCTTCATTAATTCGGATGAGAATGGCTGACCGTTATCTGAGTACACGACACGAGGCATGCCGTACCGTGGGAAGAATTCACGAACCAGCTGCCTGGCAGTGGTCGGAGCAGTGTAATCTGGGACTGGATATGCTTCGGTCCAACGGGACAGTGCACAAACAATTACGAGGACATATTTGAATCCCCGACAACGGTCCATCTGGATATAATCCATCTGGAGGACTTCAAAAGGGTGATCGGGAGGATGAAATCCACCTTGCTCTACAGGAACGCTTTTACCTGCATTGAACTGACAACAGATCATGCAAGTACGCACTTTCTGTTTTGCTGCTGCTCGTAAGTGTTTGTTGCTCCAAAGATTTTGTAAACTGTCTAACATCGCTTTCTCTCCTAGATGTGCTGGACTATGTGCTGTATTGATCATGACTTGAACCATAGAATCAGGGAGAAACCATGTAGATTTTCCCTTCGTCATCCAACCTTGATCTGTCTGGAACCCTCCTAGTTCAATCCATTTCTTTATTTCATCTGGGGTAGCATGTGTCTGAATATCGATAACATCTAGTGTGGGATCCCTGACTGTCATACAATTTGTCGGTCCTATTGTCTTTGTCAGGTCAGTTGTCTGAGTGTGCGTCAGTGCTGTATGTTTTGCTGTCTGGTCTGCCAGGTCGTTACCCTGGGAAACAGAATCTGTAACTTTAGTATGTGCTTTACACTTCATGACGGATATGCCTGAAGGCAGATGTATTGCTTCTAACAGTGCTTGAATGAGGGGACCGTGTTGGATCTTGGCACCATGAGAGGTCAGAAAACCTCGTTCTTGCTATAACATTCCGAAGTCGTGTACAACTCCGAACGCATAACGGGAATCAGTGTATATGTTGACATTTCTGTTCTTGGCTAGTATACAGGCTCGGGTCAGAGCAATAAGCTCTGCCGCTTGAGCAGACAGTGTGTCAATACGATGTGTTTCTTTAACTTCGGTTTCAGTGGTCACTGCATATGCGGCCACTAATTCTCCTGTACTTGTTCTCATACATGAACCATCCACATAAAGTGTCAGGTCTGGATTTGTCAGTGGAACATCTGTTAAGTCTCGTCGGGGCTTTGTTACTGCATTAATGATCTCTATACAATCATGCGGGGCTGGATCTGTCCTAATTGAAGGTAACAGTGTTGCGGGGTTCAGAATGCTGCAGCGTCTGATTTCTATGTGTGGCTGGAATAGCGTTAATTCGTAACCTGTCAGTCGTGCTATAGTCAAGTGTTGAGTCTGGGTTCTGTTTAAAAGAACCTCTACAGAATGTGGAACTTGTACTGTTAACTGATGGCCTAAAACAATTGAATCGCTCTGTCTGATTGCTAATGCTGTTGCTGCTACTGACTTTAAGCACGCAGGGAGTGCCTGGGCTACTGAATCTAATGTACTTGAAAAATAAGCGCAAGGCTTATATGATCCTGCTTGGTCTTGAGTGAGGACAGACAATGCTGTACCATCACGTTCTGTAACAAAAAGTGTAAACGGTTTGCTGTAACATGGTGTCGCTAAAACTGGTGCTCGACATAATGCTTTCTTTAATTCCTCAAAGGCTTGTGTGTGTTCCTGAGTCCAAGGGAGGACAGTCGAAGTCGCTGCCTCCTGTGTCGTTAACTGGATGAGTGGTTTGGCTAAAAATGCATATTGAGGAATCCATTGTCTGCAGTACGAGGTGAGGCCTATAAAGGCCCGCACTTCCTTTTGTGTCTGAGGTTGTGGCATATTTACAATTAACTGAATGCGATCGGGAGTGAGCTGTCTCCCCACTTTGGACAGCAAGTGACCCAAGTACACAACTTGCTGAACACAGAATTGTAGCTTCGAAGGAGACACCTTGTGTCCCTTGTCGGCCAGAAAATGTAAAACTGTCAGTGATGCTTGTTCACATTCGGGCTCACTTCGTGCGGTGATCAGCAGATCATCGACGTATTGCAGTAAAGCGGTGTTAACTGGCATTTGAATACAATCTAGTTGTCTTTTCAGTGCTTGACTATAGATGCTGGGGCTTTCTGTGAATCCTTGAGGTGCGCGGGAAAATTTGAAACTTCGTCCATTTAAACTGAATCCGAAGAGATATTGGCTCTCTGGATCAATGGGTACACTAAAGAAAGCGTTCTTGAGGTCAATTACAGTGAAGAACGTTGCTTCAGAATCAATAGCAGTCAATAAGGAAGAGATATCAGGGACCACAGGGTACTGTGGTACAATGCATTTATTCAGCTCTCGCAGATCAATCACCAGCCGATATACTGGCGGTGCATTGGGATCAGTACGTTTAAGAATTGGAATGATGGGTGAATTACAGATATTGGAGTCGGTCTCTACGACCACTCCTTGGGCAATGAGCTCTTCAATGATTTCCAGTAAAGCCACTACAGCATCGGGTGGTAACTTGTATTGTCTGATTCGGGGTAATACAACTCCTGTCTTGAGTGTAACACGGTAAGGTGTGATATGCATACAACCTACATCAGTTGGGCCTTTTGCCCACAAGTGATCTGGTACATTTTTCAATCTGACGTCAAACTCTCGTAAAACGTAATGACCCTTGAAATCCCGCAGAAAGAGTCTAACTCCCTCCGGGGAACAGCAAATTATGGCTCCTAGAGCCTTCAATGTTTTTATTCCTAACAGATTTTCTGGACATGATTTCGTAAGTAACAAGTCTGTAACTCGTGATAATGGTCCCACAGCCAGGGGGACTGGTTCTGATACTTCATTTACAATGGGCTGTCCTGAAAAACCAAGGGAAACATTCTGTGAGCCTGAGAGGGGTGCCCCTGGGACTTCGTCATGGCTTATGGTGGTGCGGCTTGCCTCTGTGTCAATTAAAAACTTTCTGTCTTTTCCCAATACTTGACTGTGTACATAAGGACCTTCTTGATCTACAGGAATTTCAATAAGAGGCAAACCCATCTCCCTCTCTAGGCTGTTTCATGCATATCGTTGGTAATCGGGGTAAGCAGCTTGGGCATACTGGTACATCTGTTGGGAAACTTGTTGAGTCGCGGCAATGGGCTGTGGCTGTGATACCGCTACTGTCTGTGCTGTATGAGATGAAGCATGCATAGGCTGCGTGTTCTGCATGGGCTGTACATTCTGTGAGGTCTGTTGCTGGGCCTGATCTTGCCTTGGTGGATGCGGTCTCTCTTTAGTTTTACCTGTTGATATGTTATGTTTCAGAACTGGACATTCATGTACGTAGTGACCTGGCTGCTTGCAGTAATTGCATGTCCCTTTAACGGGAGCTGCGGCGTGACCTGTCTGGGCCGTACCCTTTCTGTGGCCGTCGGTTGGGACCGACTGGGCTACTAACATTTTCATTTTCGTGTCTTTCATACGTTTCTGTTCCTGATCCTGTTCTTCTCTAATTCTGTTCTGATGGTATTGTAACATTTGTAACATCTGTGACGGCGTATTTGCTTGCCATGTACTCTCAACCTTGTATACACGATTTTTGACTGCTAACAGGGAATTCTCGACTAACTTGGATACAAAAAGATGCGGGTACGACTCGCTACTTGGTTTAAGACCACTATTAATAATAAAACATTTCTCGAATCTTGAATAGAAGTCACTAGTATCTTCGTCGGGTTTCTGTTTACATGCTGAGATTGCATCCCAGTCTTCCTTTCTAGTTGTCAGTAATCTTGGCAGAACCTGTACTATCAAACCTGGTAATGCTTTAGTTTTGTCCCCAAGGCCTACCCCTGGGACACGTTTGTTCTCTTCGTCTTCTATTTCTGCCCATACAATCTTTTTGTCTCCCACCTCCCATTCTTTTTCCTTTAATTTCTCGTAGATGCCCGTGGGCAGCAGTACCTTTAACATTTTCATGATATCTTCATATGTGTAATCCCCCATCAGTAACATGTCTTTAAGCTCTCTGTGAAAACCTGCAGGGTCTTTATCATGGCACGGGACTAGTTTCTTCATTTCTAACAGTTCTAACTTAGTCAGTGGCGTGTGTACATACACACGTTTCAAGATATGATCCTCACCCATAGCTGGGTGCACTTCTCGTAAGGGGTTCTGACTTTCAATGCCACTCAGACGTTCCATATGATACATTTTTCTTTCTGGGGGTGGAGCGGGAACATATTCGGAGCTTATAAAAGTGTTATATCTATGTCTTTGTTCTAGAATTATTTGTATTAACTTGGTACTGAGACCTCTCCATCTATCCATGAGTAATGCTTCTAATGTTTCGTGTAAGGGACCTGGATCAGAATGTTGGTTTCTGTATTTCGTGAGGAGGTGCTGAATCATGTATACACCTGCTAATTTCTGCTCGTCTGGGGAAAGGTTCAGGAATGTCTGCGCTACGGTGTCATCGTTGTATATATCCGGATTTTCAGTCCATAATATGGCTGACCGGGCTAGTTCTTGTTCATCCATAGAATTGAGTACATGGTACCCCATTCTCTCTCGGAGCCTTTTATCAGTCTCCTGGAACTGATGTTCAGAAGAATTCGGGTTTGTTAAGGCAGAGAGAAAAACTCTCTTGCTTTCTGGACGAGTGCCTTTCCTAAGGTAAGTTCCCTTACCTACATACGCTATAGTGTCTGTAGTCCTTTCTGGTTCTTCATGTTCTTCTTCCTCCTCGGAGGAAGCCTTTTCTTTCTCTTCTTTGTGTATGTCTATCACTTCTTTTCTTATTTTCCTGTACATACTGGCTATGCAAGTCCCCTTGTCGTGTTTTCCTTCAGATATATTTTGACCCCACTTATTCAGTGCATCTAATTCACTCTGATCTGTCCCAGGCCTGTCTCGTTCTCTTATTAGGCAATTTATGAAAAAACGTAGTATCTGTGCTTGAACGTCAACTTTCTGATGCTCCATGGCATCCTTAATACTGTCAGGGTCTTTCCCAGTCTGAACAAACCGATATATTCTATCTAGGCGCTCCTTCATTCCTGCAACGTACAGCAGGAAATCAGTAGCAGATCTTAACCGTAGTGATGCCATCATCATTCTATCGTCTTTGCCGGGTACTGGATCATATCTGCAAACTGAAAGGTTTTCTTTGAGTATGTCGAGACGGGGTGACTTGAACGTGAAAGGACTCTGCATATCTCTAAGGTTTACTCTGTGTGTTAATGGCGGGGTCCTGAGACCCCCCATCGCACCTCCTGAGGCGGAAGCTTGAACATTATCTCTCTGTGGAGTCTGTATCTGAACTTGAATTTGTCTTTTAGTAGGGTCAGGTAGACGTGGTTTCGGTAAATCAACTTTAGGTACGGGAAGTGGTGGAGGTGGTGGAACAGGAGGAATCTGTTGTGGTACTGGCGGAATATGATCTTGGGGCGGGTTACCACCCCCGTCCCTGTCGTTAGGCAGGGCGCGGACAGGCAGATTGGTGTAAGCGGGTGCTACATCCTCTAGATAGGAATTCAGGAATATGTCTTTAGTGGTCCTGTGACTTACTTTAGTTGGAACCAATGGTGGCGGCAGATTTTTCGGTATTTCTGAAATGGCCTCAGGCGAACCCTCGGCCGCGAGATACATACCGTTCACGAGATTGTTTCGTGCACGGTCTACTTGCTCTGATTTTACTCGGATCCCTTCAGTAACTAATTCGTTTTCTTGTGCTTTATCGGATTCTCTAAGTCTGTCTTCTCTACGTAGTTCCTTTTCAGCACGCTTATGTGATTCCTTACGCCAAAATTCTATGGCGTCTTTCTGAGATTGTCTGGCTTTTTTTTTCCATAGTGCTTCCTCTACCTTCATGATGCACTCGGCATCCCATGTTCCTGTAACAGGCCATCTGTGTCTCTCGTCTAGATGCTTAGTATACTCGGCCCATAAATCTAGATATAATATGGCATCTATGCCATGCTTGTGGTACATAAAATTTCCTGGAGTGTCCCTAGGGGGGATAGGAATTTCTTCCTCTAGTATCCCTTTCCTAGTTCCTATCTGCTTTAACTTGTTGAAAAACGGCATCTTGTTTACTCAGTACGGAATGCTCAATCCTTGCTATTTAATACTGGATACAGCTAGTTATACAAGAACACAATAATGCACATTAAAAACAGTCACACTCATACCACGACATTAATCACATGAAAAGACATTTGAGACATATATCACTACCCTCTATAACGGATGTACTGCTAAACAGCACAGATACACTGCTAAAACAGTGCAGAAACTTGAATAACGGATGTACTGCTAAACAGTACAGATACACTGTCTAAAAACAGTGCAGACCGGACTTGTGTACCCAAACCCGTCTAGATACGTCCCAGCAATGGTACTCACCGGGAAGCACGGAAACTGAAGGCCTCGGAAAACTCGACTGGACTGGACTCGACTCGACACGTGGATACTTCGGAAAACTTCGGAAAACTTCGGAAAACTGGTGGGCCTCTTGACACCTCGGACCTTGCTTCTTTCGGCTAGGCTCTGGTCGGGATCCTCCGCACTCCTCACCTCCTCGTCTGGGTACTGATCGCAGTCTTCGTCACCTCCGTGGGCCAGAGGGAGATGCAGGAAATCCTGCCGGTACGCGTAGTTTCCTTCTAACTGATGGCAGGGGACAGAGCTTGCAACGCACCAACCGGCGCGTGAGGTGGGGGAGGGGTCCCTATTCGGGCGCCAAAATGTTGTAAATATATAATTTACCGTCTTAATTTCTATGCAGGTAAGTACTTAATCAATAATAACTCAATCGGAAAGAAAGAAACAGAGTCCGTGGTGTTAGAGTTCTTAGGGGTTTTATTCCTTAAAAAGGAATCGTTCCGGAACTGGATATCGGATTCCTGGCACCACACAGGGTCCAGGAAGGGATAGAGCATATTTTATTGACAATACATAGCTTATATACTTAATTTACACCATAGAAACCAATATAAGAGGCGTAACAGCTGAGAGAAGACAAGATAACAGCATCCACGTGTTACTAGTACGTAATCAGAAGGCGTGGACTAGGCGTGAACTAGAGGTGTGTGCTAGAAACGTCACAGGTAGGTGTCACATGGGGGTGGCACTAAACAGAAATGTTGCAATGTCAGCAGAAATCGGAGACTTGGATGCGCGCGCAGCTGCATGACGTGTGATTGACGTGAGACTGGAGGGTGCAGGGAGCTTGACATTTACACTGACGGAAAGAGACAGAAGTCTGGCATGTCAGATCAACTTGTACTTCTATCATATCTAATATCTGATGTTTGGGAACCATATTATCTGGACGGAAAAGGTCTCTGGGGCAGAAGCTATTCTATACTGACTGTGAGTGCGTGTATAAGCGCCTGAGTGTCTGCATGAGAAGCGTGGGGGCATGGGCCTTCCATGGGAGCATGGTAACAGAGGCTATGAATTACTTGCACGGAGACAGGCCGGCCCTTTGGCTCTGCAGCTGGGGAATGTTTACTTAAACTAGTAGGCAGGAATGTATTTTCGAGGAGCGGAACAGATAATTCGAAGGTTGTAGTCAGCCTTGGCAGGCAGCAGGCTGAGCTAAGCGCGGTGGGCCGCGCTGGAAGTAAGTCAGAGTTCACGGGTACAGGGGCAGCCTGGGCTGAGGCTTTCAGAGTCAGAAGCCAGAAAAAAGGCTCGATGGCAGAAATTCAGGGCCTACTTTGCCAGAGCTGAAAAACGTGTAAGGTACACTACAAAAAGACGTTGGCATAGCATACTTAGGAACGGACTATTCAACCCATTCAGGGTGGGTCTGAAAGAGGACATGTTAACGTTGGACGCAAATGTATTTGCGTCTTCATAGCTGGCACAGGAGGGAAGTTACATGCACTTTAAGCTGGTACATGGAGACGGTGGGGTACACGCTAGGGAACACAACTTGACCATAAAATTTATATTTCCTCAAACCACTATTTTCATTACTTTGCGTAACCTACTACTGATCCTTGCCAGATTCCAGACGGCGAGCTACTTCCAGGGATGCTGAATCAATGCTATAGTTTCAGGACAATCATTTAAGATCATTTTATTCACAATGAATCTAAGTGGAACTCTTGTCCGTAGCCTGTGGTCATCTAAAAGTCTGGCTTGAACCAGCCGTCTTGGATCTAGTTTGGACATCACTGATCTCAGCATATTGCAAGTTTATTTGTAAATTTAGATTACTTCAGTTCTCATCTGTTTTCCTTCTGAAAATGTTATTTTGTGCAAGCCTGTCACGATATTGATCTGGAATTTGTGCCTAATTTTACTGTACTGTCTTGTCCTGACATTGCAAAATGTAGTGGAATCCTTTTACTGGTCCAAACCTTCACCTACCACTTTCCTTCATTGTATTCATTCTATGTTCTTGCTATGTATAATGCTGAGAACTGCCGAACTTTGTAATCAGTCATCTCTCCAGCTCTACCCATCCGGCATTGCATTAGTTTACACATTAAACCAGATTACAGACATAAATTAACCATAAAGGGAGGCAGAAATGGAATATATGACGTTACAACGCAAACAATTACAACAGTTGCCTTTACAACGTGGTTTTTACATCGCAACTACCATTACAACGCATGATTTTACAATGCATGCCATTACAACGCATTTCTAGAAACTACCATTACAACGCATACCATTCCACTCATACCATTACAATGCATAATACTTTTGGGGCCACATTGGGGTAAGTGTTGGATAGTGTAGGGGTAAAAAATACTATTCCCATTCCAGTGAGTGCAACAGTAGGGTAAGTGTTGGATAGTGTAGGGGTAAAAATACTATCCCCATGTACCCCAAAGCCCATACCCTCCCTAAAACGAAAAAATCCCCATTACTTACCTTATAATGTGTTGCAGTGCCATGCATTTTAATGGCATGTGTTGTTATGGCATGCGTTGTAATGGCAGTTGCAATGTAACAGCTGCGTTGTAAAGGTAGTGCGTTGTTATGGCTGCGTTGTAATGGTTGTTTCCCCCGAAATGCTGCCATTACATACATGTTTCCCTTTTTAGTGAATGAAGGAAGCTGTACCCACATTAGACTATAAAATCACAGTATCTTTGAGATGATCTTTTCTGTTTATTTCCCTTTATGACACAGTAAACATAACATCAAGCTGTCGAAGGTCAGTGTGTCACATAAAATGGCCTATTATTACAGATTCACTACTTAATCGCAATCAGTTCTTCGCTGCTGCATATGCGTAAATGTTCACCCTCAGTTGGGGCTCATATAAAGCCGTTTTTAGGTCTGGCTACACAGAGCATTGATTATTAGTATGAGTTCATGTCAGCACAACACAAGATATAACAAACAGGAAAGGGGTTTGGTCAGCGGTGTTCTGTTTATTGGCATTTTTGGGTGAGTCGCATTCAGTTCTTGGCTCACTGGGGGTGTTCGTGATGTTTTGAATCAGCCCCGAGAGTTTCACAAAACTTTGTACTTTTCCCTGACCATTTTGTAATTGACCAGAAAAGAACAGTCTACCACCTTCTTTTTCTGCTGAGAAATATGTTTGATTCAGCAATTGCAGTTGCAGAGCTGCAGCTTGGCGCAGCCCCCTTTGTGATACGCAATGCTTTATAAGTGTAGTTGTTTGCCTTTTTTCTGAAACTTTCCTGGAAAGCAGTTAGGCATCTCAGTGAAGCTGGCTATCTACCAGTTAATGTTATTTCAGGAGCACTGTTTATTGTAGTTCATGTGCGGAGTATGTAAATATGTATGGGACTACAATAGGCAGGAATGACATTTATTGGCCAATATCTCAAATTTAAAGCAATTTCATAGGGCTGCTATTTATATCCGCTAGCTAGCTGCAAGAAAGGTGGTGGCCATCTTGAAATAGAACAGTATTGTGAAAGCATTCGTTGTTCAAACACGACTACAAGTGTCATGCTGCATGCTAAGTATGCAGATGCGTTATAAGGATAAACTAAGCGGTTGTGAAAGTTACTAACCAATAACTCCGACATTAGCCAGACTGTGAGGAAGTCAATCTGTCAAAATAAAATGGACAGAAATCGAATAGGGGAAATAAATCTTCTAGCTGACTTGGCTTTTACTGTAGGTTAGTTCATGCTGGTTTTACATTGCAGCCAGGCACCTCTGTTTGACTTACAGTAATCTCACAGGGACACTGCCTACCAATAACATGTTTTGCATGTGAACCATACAAGTGCACGCTTAACAATGGCATGTATAGGTTAGCCTATGCTAATTTTTGTGATGCCCTCAAAAGCACAGGCATTGTCAAATCAGCATTGCAATCAGTTTATCTTTATTTTAGTCCTCTCTGCTTGCCTTCCGTAGCCTTTACCCATGGCGCAGACACTGCCGAGTTGTGCATGTGGAGCATGGGATTTGTCTGGATGCTGCTGGCGCTGTTGAATCAATTTAAGGGCACAAAAAGATGAGCGTTGGTGACTTTCTGGCTTATCCTCACTCAAACTAGCGACAGTACAGGGGAGCAAGACCTAGAAACATAGCTTAAGATGAAAGAATGTCCTGCACTTGCGGTTAAGAGGGAGATGTCATTAAGTAATAAGACTAACGTTTGCATGTCTATGTGATAGCCTGGGAACTTTAGTCATCCATATCAAACATTAATGTCTCAGCCTGCCGATACTAATTCAGTCAGATACTGTGGCGCACACAGTGGGCAGTCCGACTGGTAATATAACAGTTAACATAACATAACAGGTGTATTTGTAAAGCGCACGATTACCTGAAGGTGTCCTGGCGCTGAATAACAGATGTTTATTGTTACCCAACTCAATGGTACTCATTTTATCGACCTCAAATGGATGAAAGGCTGAGTGACCCGCCAGGATTTGAACCTGTGACCATGCGGTCGAACACAGGCCCCTGCAGTGGCTGATTTAGTCCACTTAGCCACCAGACCCGGCAAGTTGGTTTGGAAGCCATGTGATTGTTCTAGATGTCAAGTAAGAAGAGCAGGTATCACCCTTGATTAGATAGTACTTTAAAATTTTTTCAGCTCTGCATTCTTGAACCCTTTTAAGTTGACGTTCAAAATCCCAATGTTTGATTGCAGTAAGCTTTCTGAAATAAATATCTTTTTGGTTTGTGAAGGGCACCCGTAAGCCAAAACACATTCACCCCAGTGTTGGCACATTGTTCAATCTACACAAAGATTTAAAATATTTTGGGGGAGAATATTTTTTCCTTTCGGTACAATATTTTCTAGCCAGCGAACAATCAATCAATATGTATTTGTAGAGTGTGGCTATTCACCCTCAAGGGTATCCAGGCGCTATATTGCTGGCTCGGTCGAAAAACCGGGTTTTGAGTCTTTTCTTGAATTCTGCCAGAGAGGGGGAGGCTGTTCCAGAAGTTGGGGGCAGGGTAGGAGAAAAAGTGTCCTTCACTGAAGCTTCGATGAATGCGTGGTGTCTGCGAGGATGGGGGAGGCAGAGCGAAGGTCTCTGAAGGGTTGGTGGAAGTTCAGGCGATGGTTGATGTATGCTGGTCCTTAGTCGTGGAGGGCCTTGCAGGCGTGTCAGCATCTTGAATTGGCATCGATTCTGGATGGAGAGCCAGTGGAGGTTCCTGAGTTGGGGTGTGATGTGGTTCCATTTGGGCAGGGTTAGGATGAGTCTGGCCGCTGAGTTCTGTATTGTCTGGAGTCTCTTCATGAGTTGGGAGGTTGTTGCTGTGTACAGTGTGTTGCTGCAGTCCAGCCGGCTGGTGACTAGGGCTTGAGTGACGGTTTTTCTTCTGATGAGGAGCCATTTGAAGATCCTTCGGAGGAGGCAGAGAGTGTAGAAGCAGATCGCGGAGACTGTGTTGATCTGTTGTCTGATGGTGAGTTTGCTTTCCAACCTAATGCCAAGGTTGCAGGCGTGGTCTGTCGGTGTAGGAGTAAGTCAGAGTTCTGCAGGCCACCATGTATCGTTCCATAGGGTGGCGTTGTTCCCAAGGATCAGCACTTCGGTCTTGTCAGTGTTGAGCTTCAAACAGTTGGTTTTCATCCAATCGGTGGTGTTCGTCAGGCAGTTATGAAAGTTGATCCTCATGGTGGAGTGGTCTGCCGAGGGCAAGAAGATGAGCTGGATGTCGTCGGCTTAGGATATGATGCTGAGGCTTTATGGGTTCTGACGATGTCGGCCAGGGGCTGCATGTATCTGTTTAAGAGGGTGGGACTCATGGATGAAACTTGAGGGTCGCCGCAGAGGGTGCTCTTTGGTTCCGAGGTGAAGGGTGACAGGCGGATTCTCTGGGTTCAACCTGTGGGGAAGGATGAGATCGATCTGAAGGCC
This sequence comes from Lissotriton vulgaris, assembly GCF_964263255.1. Classification (NCBI taxonomy): domain Eukaryota; kingdom Metazoa; phylum Chordata; class Amphibia; order Caudata; family Salamandridae; genus Lissotriton; species Lissotriton vulgaris. Next base: position 117,374,372 of record NC_141696.1, read on the forward strand.
TCACCCTGTATCCCGATGTGGTGAAGTCTTTTGATGAGTGTGTGATGTGATACGGTGTTGAAAGTTGTTGAGAGGTCGAGGAGGATTAGGGTCGCTGATTCCCCCCTGTTTCGAATGCGCTGAAACCAGATTGCGAGGTGGCTTTCGGTGAGCTGACAGTTGATGGCCTTCTCGAGAATTTTGGCTGGGAATGGGAGCAGTGAGATGGGGCGCTTGGTATGGTGGAGTATTTCTTGAGGAGTAGGGTCTGACTTTTGCATGTTTCCAAGCATCGAGGCTGGTGGTTGTAGTGATGGATGTGTTGAGAATGGTGGCGAGTTGGCAACTGATTTCCTTGCTTCCGAGGTTGAGGAGGTGGTGGGGTAAAAGGCCTGTGGGTGCTCCTGAGTGGATGGAGCTCTTAATGGCTATTATGTTCTGGCTGTTCAGCTGTACCCATGTGGTGAGCAGCTGGTCAGAGGAGTCGTCCATTGGTGTGGGGAGGCTGTTGAGGTTGTGCAATGAAAATAAAATTAAATAAATGTATAGACGTAAACAATTGCCCAGAGACGTCACGGCGCGGGTGGGTTGGGGCTCGAAGATTCTGTAGATGGCGGTTATCATGTTGGTTTAGGATGAGTCTGGCTGCTAGTGTGTCGCAGAATTACTGGGAAGAGGAGATCATGTTCTCCTTGGCTGCTGGGCAGGAGATCTCTCTGACAATGTTGCAGAGTTCCTTGGTACCGTTTCTGCTTGCTTCAATTCAGTTGGCCAGGGTTTCTATTTAGTGTCTTTGAGGCGTTGATGGTATGTGGTGAGGGCCTATTCGAAGGTGGGTTGGCCCATGGGTCTCTGCAGTTGCGCCATGTTCTTTCCAATAGTTTCATTGTCCTGAGTTCTGGTGTGTACCAGCCGGCTTGTTTGGTGCGTCTCCTGGTCTTGGTTGTCTTGATGAGGGCAACCCTGTTGGTGCAGTTGGTGAGCCCGGTGGTGAAGTGTTGGACCGGCTGTTCCAGGTTAGTTGCGGAATCAGGCTGGGTGGTGTTGAGGGTGTCCATGCATCAGATCTGTGTTATTTAGTTCCAACTGCAGAGGGAGGAGCTGAGAGGCCTGGTGGCAGTGCATAGGGGTCCATAGGGGTCCTGCGATGGTAACGTGGATGATGGTGTGGTCCTTCCAGGTAAGTTCTGTGGCATGACTATAGTTGACTCTGTCACTGACATTGAAGACAGAGGCAAGCATATGTCTTGCACTGTGTGTGGGGTCAGTGACCAGCTGGGTGAGGCAGATTGTGCTAATGCATTCCAGGAGGTTGGTTGAGTTGGTGTCTGAGGGGCCGTCAAGGTGAAAGTTGAGGTTGCAGAGGAAAATGTAGTGCTTGAAGTCGATAGCTAGTGGGGCAATGAAGTCGGTGATGGCATTGTAGAAGCGTGGGCTTTGTCCTGGGGGTCTGCAGGTGAGGGTGACTCTGATGCTCATCGGTGTGGGTTTGGAAGTTGAGGTGTTCCATGATTGGTGTGGTATCTTCGGTCGTGGTGCGGCAAATTGCTTCTTTGTGAATGATGATGATGATGCCTCCTCCGTATTGGTTGATATTTGACCTCTGTCCTTGAGCAGTTGGCAAATGTATCAAGATAAAAACACGATTTTAAAGGCGTCTTAATTGCTCATTCACTTTCTGAATGGACAGAACACCTGTTTCTTGCAGCCTAAGTTTACTCGACAGCAGGGAAGAGTAAGTGCTAAAAATAGCATAACCTATTAAAATCTCAATTGTGAGTGGTTAAGTTGATTCTTTGAGGTCTGACAGTCCTCATGAATGCCGGGACTCAACAGTGTCGGTGCATGTCAGGGTAGGAGGGAACCCTGTACACATTCTGGTCCACCAAAAAGGTGTAACATGCTTAGATATTTGCACTCTCTTCCACAACGATTCACAAAACAAAATTGAAGTTCATAAATAGTTTATTTTAGCAAATAGCCAAAAAAAACAACTCGTTTCGGCGTCTGCACGCCTTGGTTACTGTGGTGAATGGAATGTTAATTCTTTCTTTAAATGTTGCGATCTCCCGAGAGTCTTGTGGGATCTTGTACAATAGAAAGGATTAGTGATCTTTGAATACACTCTAGTATGCACACTTGTTACTGTAGGAAGGAGTCTTACTGGAGATTGTGTTTATCAGAACCTACTATTTATGCCTATCAGGTTGGGAAGAGTTCTGAGTAGCGAGTTAAGACTCTCTCCACACCCTACTATGTGGAAATGAGCATTTTTAGGGGCCCATTGGTGCAGGGGTTCACCCTTATCTGTCCACTGGTCCTTAAACCAACAAAATAGAGATTGGCACTGAAGCTGGAATATCAAATAACTAGTTTATTAATCACTCATGAGTGGGACTACATCAATACAACACCCTTGGGCATTGTAGGAGGTAGTACATGGAATACAGAAACCAAGGGTCTTGTATACCCAGTTTGTTGCACAGTAAGCATGGAGACTCAAATAGAAGGTATAGACATACACAGGAATAGCTATTGACTAACATGGACAGATAGAAACCACTTTGTCAGCGGAGTGGGAGGGGAGACGGAACTTACATCAGTTGGAACAGCCTGACGGTTACATTCTAAGACGGGTGCATTCTAGCAGCTACAGGCCTTTCTGAGCTTACACAGTGCTCTGGCTCAGTACTGAAGGAGTTAACTACAATTGATGACTCAAGCAGAATAGAATGGCAGGCAACAGTGAAGATGGAAGAATCACATGGCTAACAAAATGGATGCCACAAAAAAATGGCTTCAGCTTATGCTAAGGCAAATATTTGCGATTTCCACAACTATGCACAACTATCATTCAATAAAGGGGCCTCAGTGGAGAGGCCAGCCCCCCCCACACTTTACTCTGCACACCCATCATCTGAACTTTTTATAAGTAAAAATGAAAATAAAATAATTTAAAAGATTATCAGCTTTTCTGTGGGCAATTGTTAATTTCGGAACCTACTAGTCCGTTTTAGTTTTGGGAACCTCCTTTTCATGTTGTTACTTATAATTACTTCCCTGGTGGGTTGTTCCCTTCCTGTATCCTTCTCTTAGGTTCTGGTTCAGGGTCCCTCTTCTGTTTTTGTATATGTCAGTCTCAACTGAAACATTGTCTTTTTACATCTGTTATACTAAGACAGCAATTATTGCAAAGCTTTTGGATATAGTGCACCCTTTCCTGTTATGTTACAATAGAAAGTCATTCCCTTTCAAAATGACTTGTGTGGTCAGGATACATTCTTCAGTCATCCTTCAATACATACATTGAAAACAACTAAAAAAAACTGGAAGTTCACTGAAAATACAAAGGTTAAGGTAACGTTATAGTTATGCGTAATAAAAAGATCTTTTTTTTTTTTAAACCTTAGAAATTCACAGAAAAAAACAAAGGGTAAGTAACATAGGGCCAGATGTAGGTCGCCAATTACCAGTCGGTAACGGTCGGCCGTTACCGACCGGTAATTGGTTTTTGAGATGTAGGGGCCATTATTTAACAGAATCGGTACATTTACCGAATCGGTAAATGTACCGATTCTGTAAAATACTGAATCGGTAATTTTACCGATTCGGTAAATCCCAGATGTAGGTAGCACTGTTTACAGTGCTACAGGCCTTCAGAATTCGGTATTTTACCACCCAATACAATTGGGTGGTAAAATACCGAATTCAGGTGTACATGCACATCTGTGCATGTACACCTGTGCCATGTGACACACTGACATGCCCTTAGGGCATGTATGTGTGCCACATGTCACACAAGCCTGTACTTGGGGTGCTAGAGGGAGTCAAAGTGACACCCCCTGCACCCTTGCAGGATTCGGTATTTACCGATTCAGTAAATACCGAATCGGTATTTCCCATTGATTCCTATGGACTTCAAGGCCCATAGGAATCAATGGGAAATACCGATTCGGTATTTACCGAATCGGTAAATACAGAATCATACCGATTCGTTAATTCTGAAATGAGAATTACCTACATCTGCCCCCTTCCTATTTACCTACTCTTAAATACCGATTCGGTATGATTCGGTATTTAAGAGTAGGTAAATAGGAATTACCTACATCTGGCCCATAGTTAGGTGAATTTGTCAGTGAATGTGTCATAATAGGTCAGTGACAATACTAACGTTTAGAACTAAAAAGACAGCTATTCACCAGTTACAGTTAGCAGAGCTAACTATAATGTGCGCCCATTCAATGCACAGCTTATGACCTCAAATATTACATTACTCAAGACATATTCTTTGACATTACTTATGGCATCACTGAAGACTACAAATTAGGTAGCTCTTCTTTTTCTGTCTGCCAGTAGATGCTAAATTTGTTGCAGTGGTGCTGTGAGCATTAAGCATATATTTCACCATCTTTTGAAGGGTGAAAGAGTGTCAACCCCGTGGACTCATCACCCTTCAAACAAGGTACACCCCTCCAGTTTACTTCTGTTAGCTTGCTCATTCTGAAAACCTTCCTCAGAACCCCTGAACTTCACTGGTCTTGGAGACTCCTTGGTTGAGAGGCATACATCATGATACAATTTGAAAAGCTGTGCTTTCTTGGGTGCTGATGCTGCATCGTCTGCTTTATTAGTCTTTCATGGACAGATTGGATACCAGTGAAATACAGGAAGAAATCACTTCAGACGTATCTGTTTTTTTGAGTTTATATTTCAAAGAAGACAAAATGTTGTCTTTTACCAATTTTTCTACCTTTTTACCTGCCTTTATGTAAATGTATTAAACCTCACCCTCATCCTTCCTTACCACCTTTATGACCTCAAACATTTAAAGGGGGTCCCGTTAAGTAAACATTTGTGTTAGGAGGTTTGGCACAAAGAAGTTTAAAGACCTGGTCTATGGCATACTGTCTTGTGACTTTTTCTACAATTGTCTCAAAGTGTCATGCTCTATATCAGGAAGCCTGATAGGCAAATGCCACAGCTTTGAAGTTTGCATGAGCTGTAACCGCAAGATACTTCCTGTATTCTAGGTTTTTACCACACATCTGAGGGAAGTTGTTGCTGAAAACATCAAACTCTGTGAAAATTCAGCTGTTGTTTCTTCTGGTGGAAATAGCTTTCAACCACGTACTAATCGTTTGTATTGGTTCTAGATGGTAGCATCAGGGGTATTTTGACTTTATTGCTGTGAGACTGTTCCGATTCACCATAGTTGCTTCTTAGCACTAATTCTAGCTAGTTATTCTGTTTTAATATGTAGAGCTGTTTTCTCAGCCCAATTTTCTTAATTGGATTCAATTACAATCCATTTTAACAGGAATGGTCACTCACTGTTATTATCATGTGGTAAATTTGGAGTTTGCTTGCAGTTGGGCCCTCAATGCACAGTGGACTCTGTAGTGGTGGTAATTGGCCATGGACAGTTACAGGGGAGTTAGATAGCAAGAACCGAGGAAAAGTTGAATCTTTAGTGACTCTGGGAATGTAGCACGCCTGTGTGATGCTCAGAGGAGGTGAGTAGGCAGTGGCAGTGTCTGCAGCCACTGTGCTCGGCGCTGAGGCAGCTTTTAACGCGCTTTTTTACTTCTGGAAACTGCATATTGCACATGCTTGATGGGATAGCGATTAAGGCTTCCCAGTTTTAAATTTTAACTTTTGCCACGATAGCTTGCTGGCTTACCTGCTGACACCGACTTCTGGGCTGATCTCTCCCCTCCTTCCCGCCTCGGTCCGACACGGTGATTAGCACCGATTGTGCGGAGGGCGGGGAAGGTCGAGACGGCTACTTCCGGTGAGCGGGGAGACCGGTCAGCGGTCTAGTGCTCCTGAGGCACTCGCTGTGGGGCCTATAAGGCACAGAAGGAGCCGGCGTGCGCAGTGGTGAGTAGGCAGTGGCAGTGTCTGCAGCCACTGTGCTCGGCGCTGAGGCAGCTTTTAACGCGCTTTTTTACTTCTGGAAACTGCATATTGCACATGCTTGATGGGATAGCGATTAAGGCTTCCCAGTTTTAAATTTTAACTTTTGCCACGATAGCTTGCTGGCTTACCTGCTGACACCGACTTCTGGGCTGATCTCTCCCCTCCTTCCCGCCTCGGTCCGACACGGTGATTAGCACCGATTGTGCGGAGGGCGGGGAAGGTCGAGACGGCTACTTCCGGTGAGCGGGGAGACCGGTCAGCAGTCTAGTGCTCCTGAGGCACTCGCTGTGGGGCATATAAAGCGGATGCACTCTCGGCAGCGCAGCGGACGAGCGCAGCGGGCGCGACGTAGGCGCGCCGAAGTCGCGCTCAAGTCAAGCCCGTCTGCGCCCGTCCGCGGCCGACCTCGGCCCAGGGCCATGCCCCCTGCTCATCCTACAGGACACATACAGTGGAGCAGAGCGGACTTGCTATCCTATCGCAAGATGTGCGCCAGTAACCTGTGTTCACATGGCATGAGCGTGGAAGATACCACGGGGTGCAGCCACTGCCAGTTCAAGTTCGACCTGTCAATACACACTATCAGAGAACATCGTAAATTGGTCTGTGGCTTGTTGAATGTTCGGTCGCTGCGCAAGCATCGCCTGGATATCTTTGATCTCCTTAGAGAACAACAATGGGATCTACTCTTTCTCACTGAGACATGGCTGGACTGCGACTCTGCCCCAGAGGTCCTGGAAGCCATCCCGGAGGGTTATACCCTAGTACGGCTAGATAGACCCAAAGGTAGAGGTGGAGGAATAGCCATTGTTGTGAGAGAGGGCTTATGTTGTCTTCTGGAGCAGATTGAGATTACAGATAGTGAGGCGGGCACGTTTTCCATCCAAGTCAACGGGAGATACACTGTTAAGGGCCTCCTGATATATAGGCCACCGGGCCCTTCAACCAGATTTACAGAAAGTCTGATTGAAAGTGTCACAGAGGTAGCCCTACGCACAGATAAGTTCCTGGTGCTGGGTGACCTCAATATACACTTGGATGACCCCACTGATAGGGGAGCAGGGGACCTTCGCAAGGAGCTGAGGGCCCTTCAGCTCGAGCTGGTAGGTGAATCCCCTACCCATCAACGGGGCCACCTGCTGGACCCTATTTTTGCCAACTGGGGGCAAGTGGAAGCTCTAGCCCCCGTACCCATCCCTTGGTCGGATCATTTCCTGACGCCCTTTTCGATCTCCATTCCGGGAGCTAAAGTATTAGAAAAAGTGGCACTTCATCATCCTGGACGGAGATGGGCCAATTTTTCACTCGCCAGGTTCAATGAAGCTCTTATGGTGGGGGATGAACTAAGGGGAACGGATGTGGAAACTGTTAACGATAGTTTGGACCAACGCATTCTAGCCGCCCTAGACCACGTAGCCCCGCTTGCCCAGATTAAAACTGGGGGACGCGCACTGAAAAATGCACCTTGGTTTAGTGAAGAAGTCCGTATGGCCAAATCCAAGTGTAAACGGGCAGAAAGGCGCTGGAGAACTGATTTCGCCACACAAGCTAGATTGGACTATGTTTCTAGCAGGCGATATTACCATGGACTAATCAAAAAAGCCAAAAAAATCTACTATGGTACTAGGATTGGGGAAGCCGAAAATTCCTCGAAAGAATTGTTTCTAATATACAAATCCCTCTCAGTGGGAAAGCCTGCAGCAGTTCCAGAGGAACTCTGTACAGTTGACCATTGCAACCGAGTAGCGGAATTTTTTTCCTACAAAGTCGCTACTATATACTCAACCTTCCCCAGTAGGGTTGACATGGACCCCGAGGTGGTAGAGGTATCTAAGGCATGTGATGAACGACGGGTGCTAGCGACATTCGTAACCCCACCCACTGAACTCGTTCAGATCTGTGGGTCAATTAAATCAGGCTCCCCTCGTGATCCCACCACTCCTGGATGCCTGATGGGCAGTTTGCATGTCTTGGAGCCTCATATCCGTCGTCTTCTGGATCTCTCATTCGAGACTCATACTGTCCCGGTTGCTTGGAAACGAGCGGTGGTTCTCCCCCTTCAAAAAAAGCCCAATGTTAGCTATGATAGGCTAGACAATCTTCGCCCCATCTCCCTCCTGCCATATATGGCGAAGATTGCCGAAAAAACCGTGAACCTCCAGCTAATGGGTTTTGTCGAAGAAGCTTCTCTACTCCATGACTCTCAATTTGGCTTCCGTCCTTGCCATTCGACGGAGTCAGCATTGCTCATGGCAGTGGAAGCTCTGCGACAGGGAGTGGATGAGGGCCAAACCATGGCCCTGATCCTCTTGGACCTAAGCGCAGCATTCGACACTGTAGCTCACTCCACCTTGCTACAGTGTCTGAATGATGGAGGGGTGGCAGGAGCTGCGCTTGGATGGATCCGGTCCTTCTTGACAGGCAGGTGTTTCCAAGTTCGCCAGGGAGAGTGTTACTCTAGGGAGATTGGGTTGGGCCAGGGAGTGCCACAGGGCTCGTCCCTGAGCCCTACCCTGTTCAATCTTTATGTCTCCCCGCTGGCGACCATTGTTGAAGGCCACGGACTACGTCTTGTGTCCTATGCTGACGACACTCAGCTGGTGGTATCCCTCTCACGCGCACCTGGTCTAATGGCGGACAAGTTCAGAGTCTGCATGCAAGAACTGGCAGCCTGGATGTCCGCCAACTGCCTAAAACTTAATGGCAGCAAGACCGAGGTGCTCGTGGTGGGGGGGGGTCCACCTGTCTGGTCGTCGGCATGGTGGCCACCCTGTCTGGGAGAGGTACCTGCTCCATGTCATGAAGCAAAGAATCTGGGTGTATGGCTAGATGAGGATCTTGCTTTTGACTCCCAGGTTAGTCGAGTGGTGGGGACATGCTTCGGCATTCTAAAAACCATGAGGAAGATCCTGGATTTCCTACCCATTGATGCTCGTCGGACGCTGGTGCATGCGTTAGTTACATCTCGCATGGACTATAGCAATCTGCTGTATCTGGGGGCAACGGAAAAGGTTTTAAACCGCCTCCAGGTATTGCAGAATGCTACCGCCCGCCTTGTTTTGAGGCTTCCTAGAAGATCCCCCTCCAGGGCAGCGCTCCAGGAGTTGCACTGGCTTCCGGTTAGGAGTAGGGTGGAATTCAGGGCTCTGGCCACATGCCACCGCATTCTGAGAGGAAAAGCCCCTGCCCCATTACAAAGTCTGGTCACCTGGTATGAGCCCACCAGGAGCCTGCGCTCGTCTTGCACAGGTCTTCTGAAAATCCCCAAAATAAAGAAAACACGAATGGGGGGTAGATCATTCAGATACCTGGCCGCTAAGCGGTGGAATGATCTGCCGATGGAACTACGCATGGAGTTTTCGGAAACCCTGTTCAGGCGAAAACTTAAGACCTATCTCTTCAGACGCTAATTACTGTTGACTGCTCACGGACACCCTACCTACCACAGCGCGGGGACACGCCTTGGGCGTAAACCAGGCGCTTTACAAAACTCCCTAATAATAATAATAATAAGGAACGGAAGCCATAGACCCTCCCTCTCCATCTCAAGACCTAGATTTTTACACCTGTACCTCTTGACCTGAGCTGCCTTCAACCATGTTCTGCCACCATAACCTTCACAAATCCAGGCTACCAGTTTGTACTTACTTAGCCACTGATCCATCCTTTTGGTATATCCCTCTGGAGACCGAGACTGAGATCCACCCCACAGTCCATATTAGCCTACATCTGGCCCCAGCTCCACTGTGACTGATAATATACCACCTTCTTCCACCATTTTCCTAGCTGCCTATGTCAGATCTTTTCCCTGAAGCTGGCAATTACATTCCGTAGAGTTTCTGCATGGATAAGGTTCTTTGGAACTACTTATGCAAAATCACAGCTGTGACTTTAGCCCAATTGGGGAAAGAATACATTGAGGTAAGCGAAGATCAACAGCTAAAGTGCAATATAGCCATCTAACAATCACCTCCATGGATGTAAGAAAGCTGTCCTAGAGCACAACACAGCACTGTATACTCCAGTTCACAAGAGTCTCCCTCTATCGGAGATACGGAGGAGGGAGCCTCATATGCAATGATGGCTGAGATACTTGAGCTTCAGTTACCCTCAGTGGAAGTCAAGACTAACATCTTGACAGAGGTGCTGCAGCCAGGAGTAGTCTCTTCCGAACCCTTACTCCCATTCAATGATGCCCGTACTAATATCCTGTTGGGGACTTGGTCCAAACCTAACAGGGGCTCCTGTGAATAGGATGATTGCCCGCCACCACCTCCCCGCCAGAACCAAACTTCCTCACCCAACACCCTACCCTGGAGAGCTTGGTGCTCCAACCCTCATTTTCCCAGTGTGCATTCCCTACTTCTCCCCAGGACAGGGAATCCAAAACGCTGGACGCTTTGTGTAGGAAGGTACATCCTGACTATGGTTGCCCCCAACTTTTTGCCCTGTGTTTTAGCTGGTTTTGGACATAGTCGACCTGGGACCCTGCCAATCAGGACCCCAGGCCTACTGCTCTCTCTTTAAAATGGATTCCATGTACCCTAGGTACATTTCCAATTGGTACTGGGCCACCCTATCAGACCCTGTAACTCAGGGCATGGGTGTACCCAGGGCTGCCAGGGGCTGCAGCATGTATTATGCCACCCCTGGCTGGCCTCCTAAATCTGACACAACTGGCTGCCTGACAGCTGGGGCAAAGTCGTGTAATCACCCTTTGCTGTAGGTGTAGTATACCTATACCTAACCCTAAAATGGACACACAGATTCCTATCAGTCACTCCTATGGCAGGCCTTGACAATCCTGAAGGCAGAGTGCTTGGAATCATGTGAGATGGTGCTCTGGCATGAGCTGAGCCTGTCTGCAGCTTGCGGAATCAAGTCCTAATAGCTGTTCCATGATATCGCATACCATATACTCTTAAGTGCATTATAATCCTCGCGGTTAAATGCTAACTTTGGTATTGCTTTATCAAAACATGTCGAGTAAGGTGTCATACGAATTGGAATACTAACCCCTCGCCAATTCTGGCGACGGGGTTAGCATTCCACCCTTCTAGAGGGACACGACATGTATGTAACTGTGAACCCCGGTTAAAGTTAACTGAAGCCTCAGCTCCACAAAATGGATGCTGCCACCACAGACACGAGTCTGACCCCCTGCAGCTGGGAGTCCTTCCAGTGAGGGGAGCCTGGACAAAGGGTTTCCTGTCAGGGGCGGTGCTAGCACCGTCCCAGACATGGTTTTGTGTATCCTGGGTAGGCAGGGCTTTACAGGAAGGTGACTGCTGAGTGGCACCCCGGTGCTCACTACGCATAGGCCGGTCTGAACCAGTTCTAGGGGCACACCAGCCCCTGGCCTGGGGAAGTCCGGCATGGCAGAGGGGTGTAACCACCCCCCTCCTAGTCCCACCCATAGGCAGGACCTAGTCACCGGGTCAGCCCCCTTTTTTAGTATAAAGATGGGAGCGGGCCCCCTGTTCAAATTAGATCATCTTTGGAATCAAGATACCACTTTCTTCGAAAGGACTTCACGATTTCTTCTTCAAGATTCTCCCTTGTGGCTAAGGAGTAGTCACCCTGCATCAAGCGGGCACCATCCTAAAGAACACTGCGGTCTGCTGCAAGTCCTTCATCACGAATCCGACGACCCAGCTCGACGAGACCCGGCTTCCCTGGCACCTCTGACCTCTACTCACCTCTACAGCCAAGCTGAGAACCGTGAGTGCGACGAGACCTCGAGGGACCGACGATCGCCAAGACTGCACGACATCTTTACTGCAAGCCCACCGTGTCCTCCACTGGTGAGTGCTTTGGGGTCCGAGAAGCCCCGACCCTGCGCAGCTCCAGCACCCAAGATCAGCCCCCCTGCATCTCCACGATCGGCGTGGGGCCCTTCTGCTGTTTGCTGTGCACCGCGTTGTTTGGCTACTAGCCGGCTGGCTTGTGGCCTTCTGAACGACGCCCAACGACTTCACGACTGCTGGTCTGGTTGCTCCAGGCTGGCCCTTGCTTCCTTCTTCAAGAGAGGCACCCCGGACCCTCCTGGTCCACCCCAGACGCCATTTTAGGTCCACCGCGTGGGCTTGAATTTGCCAAGGCTTTGTTGCCCAATCCTGGGTCCAGCGACGCCGACAGCTTCTAACTTCGTGGGACAGCTCGATCCTCCATCCTGGTCGCCGACAACGCCTCCTGGTCCGTGAGATCTTCGAGTCAAGCGTCACCCACTCACCTTGTCGAGGTGGCTACCATCCGGTGCCCTCCTGGTGCCCACTGACTACTGGCTAGTAGTCTCGAACTTGGTCCCCTCTGCTTTCAGGTGTCATCTGTCTTCGAGATCCAGGCTTGGATCCAACTGAACTTTCTTCACTGGTCACCGGCCAGCATCTTTTCTTCCGGCTCCTGGTCCGTCTACGAGGATTCCCGACGTCTTTTCAGACCTATGCAGCTGCAGCCCCTGGGCTAGGTAACTTCGGCATTTCGGTGCCCCAGCATAGCCTCACTATCCAGGGGTCAGAATCTCCTTTCGTTTTCTCCCTACCAGGTCGGGTTCGCCCGAGAACACTAACTTTCTAATTCCTAGCTACCATAGACTTTTGTCCGCATCTCGCGTGAGAGTGCACACACTGCACCCGAGTCCCCTAGGCCTCTTAGAAGTAATCTAACGATTCCCTAGTCAAGTCCTAGCGATTCCAAAAGCTATTAGTACTGTACTTACCTGCTAGGAATTTCGCATTCCACTTTCAGAGTATATGGTTTTCCGTGCCCCTCGGGCATTTGTATATACTGTGCTAACTTAAGTATTTTTGTAAGAGTTTTGGTTTGTGCTTAGTACCCTGTCCTCATAAAGAGTACAGGGCTGTTGTGATCTTTAAATAAATAACTGTTTATTTTCATAACACTTGTGTGGTGTCCTTTCACTTGGTATTCAAGGGGTATATGTGTGGTAAACAGCTGGCTTAACACGCCCTCTCGAGTCTTTAGCCTTAGACTGCTCGTATCCACGCTACTAGGATAGCTGGTCTATAAGGTTGACTTACAACCAATCATCAATAAGGGTTGCTGGACTGATACATAGTGTTCACTAGAATAGTGAGCACTGCATATCAGGCCACCTTCTCACATTGGTGAGCAGCGGTTGGGATTTGAGCTTGCTGTTGTTTTACCACACGTATCCTAAGAATATCTTGCTGAAAGATCACATAAGTACTGTTAGGTACATATAACTAAAGCTTAGAATACTCTGAGTTCTACTGAACCAGCTGTTGTAGCTCCTCAAGGCTTAGCACACCTTGGCTACAACTCTAGCAAGGGACCAGTAGGTAACACATAGTGTAGGTAGGTGCATCACTTACACCACACTAGAAGCAGTATGTCGGTCACAGGAGGAAACACTGAGTCTCCCCTTGTGTCAGTTGACCCTCCACAGGTCATCCCTTCAAGATATACTGCGCTTAGCTTCCATGAGTTACGACAAGTATGTACCTCTAGGAAGATTAAGCAGGGGTCTAACCCCACAACTGCTTTTCTGATTGGTCTCTTAGAGACTCATGATGCAAGGAGGGCTGGTAACCCAGACCCTTCTACTTCAGAAGGCAATATGCCCTCCCTACAGGGACCCTTTGATAACCAGGACCATCCACATCAGGAAGCAGATGATGCTGATGATGAGGATGATGACTTGGAATCTAAGGGTGAGGCAGAGCAGGACCAGGTAGAAGTCGTCAGACTAACCAGGACCAACTTAAGCAGACATGAGAGGGACTCTAGGGGAGCCCTGGGGCCACTCTCAGGTCAGCTTAACATTGGGAATGGACGAGTTAGATCTCTGTCAAGAGGCTCTAGCAGATCCATTCATACCAATGGCTCTCAACGTTCCTCTCAAAGGGGAATGACATCTCCCCAGAGGAGAATGTATGTAGCTAAAGAAAAGGCAGCCAATCTGAGGATTGAAAGGGAAGAACTTGCCCTGGCCAAAGAGAGGCTTGCCTTTGCTAGAGAGCAACAATTGAGTGGGACAGTCCCCACTGGTGGCAGCATTGTACCTAGCAATAGGGAAAGGAGTTTTGATACAAAGCACCTGAATAAGATAGTGCCCCCCTTTAGGGAAGGGGATGACATCCACAAATGGATTACTGCTTTGGAGAGAGCCTGCACTGTGCAGGGTGTTCCCCAAAGTCAGTGGGCAGCTATCTTGTGGCTCTCCTTTGATGGTAAAGGTAGAGATAAGCTCCTCACCACAAGGGTGGAGGATGCTAACAATTACCAAGTCTTGAAGAATGTACTGGTTGATGGGTTTGGTTTAACCACTGAACAATACAGGATGCTGTTCAGAGACACCCAGAAAACTCAGTCTCAAGATTGGACTGACTTTGTTGATTGTGCCACTAAGGCTTTTGAAGGCTGGCTACTGGGTAGTAAGGTTACTGATTTTAAAGGATTGTATAATCTAATTATGAGGGAGCAAATCTTAAATAATTGTCAGAACCAGCTATTACATCAGCACCTGGTAGACTCTGAGTTGACCTCTCCACAGGAATTGGGTAAGAGGGCAGACAAATGGGTCAGAACCAGGGTTAGGCCTAAAAACCAGGGTGGTGACCAGAAAAAGGAATCAACCAAGCCTCAAGAGAAGGGTGGGGATAAATCCACAGAGAAGACTTCCCAAGGGCCCCAAAATTCCAACAAGGGTGGTGGGTCCCAGAACACTCCTTCAGAACAGAAGAAACCTTATTGCCATACCTGTAAACAGGTGGGTCATTACAAAAGTGATGCCAGTTGCCCTAAAAATGGTAATAAGGGAAATACACCCCCAGGTAATACTCCTAAACCTCCTGTTACCACTAGTGGTAATCCCCCAGGTGGTGGGAGTGCCCCCAAGAATGTGGTGGGCATTACTCTGGGCCAACAGGAGGACTATGGCTTAGCCAGGTTCCCTGACCACACTCTTGTCTGTGAGACTGGCATGGGGTTTGCCAACTTCACTACTGGACCCCACATTTTGGGCAAGTATAGACAAGAAGTTTTAGTGAATGGTCAGAAAGTTGAGGCATTCAGAGACACAGGGGCCAGCCTCACCATGGTGAGTGACCATCTGGTCCCCTCTGCTCAACTGACCCCTGGTTTTACTTATCAGGTGACAGACATTCATGGAATGAAGAGAAGGCATCCCATGGCAGTAGTCAAGCTCAGCTGGGGTAATGTCACAGGGCCCATGAGAGTGGCAGTGACAGATAACCTACCTGTAGATTGCTTACTGGGGAATGACCTGGAACTCTCAGCATGGGCTGAGGTGGAACAAGAAACTCATTCCAGAATGATAGGCCTATCCAGACAGGTTAGTGGGGCAGTAATAGCTACAGCCCCAGTCCCAGCACCATTCCTCCCTGAAAAGGTTGGAAGGGCAGTGGTAGCCACTGCCCAGGCTCAGACAGACTTTCCAGAGCAGGATAGGAGGGCTGTGACAGTCACAGCCCAAACACAAACTGAGTGCCCTCCTGAAAAGGTTGGCAAGGTTGAAATGGTCTCAGCCTCTACTCAAACAGACAGTGAGGTTGTGAAGCCTGAAACAATGGTTCACTCCACTCAAACAGAGAGCGTTGAGGAGGAAGAAGAGTCTTCCCCCTCCCAGACACTAGGTGAGAGCCAGCCTCCTCAGGGAACTGACTCTACCCCTGTTGAAGGAACTGCCCCAGAGGTAGTCAGGCCTAGCCTGGCAGAGCCCCTGATGGCAGTGGACCCTTCCCAGGTGGGACCCAGTCTGGAGCAGGTAACCTGCACCTCTCTACCCTGCCTCAGTCAGCCCAGGGCTGAAGAGACCAGGGAGGCCAGTGGTGGACCCCAAAGGGCCCCCTATCCAAAAGAACCCCTTAATCAGCAGATTAGGATCACTGAAGCTGGTAAACCTAGCCAAGTGAAAATAGAACAGACTCCTGAGGGATCCCCCTTAAAAGTAGTTAGGGAACTCCCACAGCTGGACACTGTTGGGCACAGCCAAACATGGGGCCTAAAAACCCCAGACCTGACCTGTCCCTCCAGTAAGCCAAACAGAGGGACTCAGCCTCCAGCCTTAGGTAGCCAGAGGCTGACCCTGAGAGCTCAGTGCATCTCAGCTAAAGAAAGAAAGGCACACATGATGAATGGTGATTGGAGGAAGTTGAGCCCAAAGGTAGAGGAGCCTCACTTCAGCACTCCATCCCAGCATCAGCCTTCTTCTTTCCCAAGACACACCAGAGACAGAGATTCCCTATGGTGGAGACCCTCAGATACCCTTAGGGTGAGGGGTTGCCTAGTGGACCATGACACAGGGGGAAACCAAGCCAGAGCTGGTACTTCCTTATATGGCCACTTAGGTAATAGAGGCTTACCTGGACAAGGATAGCCTTATCTCCTTTCGTTTGGGGGGGGGTTGTGTAGGAAGGTACATCCTGACTATGGTTGCCCCCAACTTTTTGCCCTGTGTTTTAGCTGGTTTTGGACATAGTCGACCTGGGACCCTGCCAATCAGGACCCCAGGCCTACTGCTCTCTCTTTAAAATGGATTCCATGTACCCTAGGTACATTTCCAATTGGTACTGGGCCACCCTATCAGACCCTGTAACTCAGGGCATGGGTGTACCCAGGGCTGCCAGGGGCTGCAGCATGTATTATGCCACCCCTGGCTGGCCTCCTAAATCTGACACAACTGGCTGCCTGACAGCTGGGGCAAAGTCGTGTAATCACCCTTTGCTGTAGGTGTAGTATACCTATACCTAACCCTAAAATGGACACACAGATTCCTATCAGTCACTCCTATGGCAGGCCTTGACAATCCTGAAGGCAGAGTGCTTGGAATCATGTGAGATGGTGCTCTGGCATGAGCTGAGCCTGTCTGCAGCTTGCGGAATCAAGTCCTAATAGCTGTTCCATGATATCGCATACCATATACTCTTAAGTGCATTATAATCCTCGCGGTTAAATGCTAACTTTGGTATTGCTTTATCAAAACATGTCGAGTAAGGTGTCATACGAATTGGAATACTAACCCCTCGCCAATTCTGGCGACGGGGTTAGCATTCCACCCTTCTAGAGGGACACGACATGTATGTAACTGTGAACCCCGGTTAAAGTTAACTGAAGCCTCAGCTCCACAAAATGGATGCTGCCACCACAGACACGAGTCTGACCCCCTGCAGCTGGGAGTCCTTCCAGTGAGGGGAGCCTGGACAAAGGGTTTCCTGTCAGGGGCGGTGCTAGCACCGTCCCAGACATGGTTTTGTGTATCCTGGGTAGGCAGGGCTTTACAGGAAGGTGACTGCTGAGTGGCACCTCGGTGCTCACTACGCATAGGCCGGTCTGAACCAGTTCTAGGGGCACACCAGCCCCTGGCCTGGGGAAGTCCGGCATGGCAGAGGGGTGTAACCACCCCCCTCCTAGTCCCACCCATAGGCAGGACCTAGTCACCGGGTCAGCCCCCTTTTTTAGTATAAAGATGGGAGCGGGCCCCCTGTTCAAATTAGATCATCTTTGGAATCAAGATACCACTTTCTTCGAAAGGACTTCACGATTTCTTCTTCAAGATTCTCCCTTGTGGCTAAGGAGTAGTCACCCTGCATCAAGCGGGCACCATCCTAAAGAACACTGCGGTCTGCTGCAAGTCCTTCATCACGAATCCGACGACCCAGCTCGACGAGACCCGGCTTCCCTGGCACCTCTGACCTCTACTCACCTCTACAGCCAAGCTGAGAACCGTGAGTGCGACGAGACCTCGAGGGACCGACGATCGCCAAGACTGCACGACATCTTTACTGCAAGCCCACCGTGTCCTCCACTGGTGAGTGCTTTGGGGTCCGAGAAGCCCCGACCCTGCGCAGCTCCAGCACCCAAGATCAGCCCCCCTGCATCTCCACGATCGGCGTGGGGCCCTTCTGCTGTTTGCTGTGCACCGCGTTGTTTGGCTACTAGCCGGCTGGCTTGTGGCCTTCTGAACGACGCCCAACGACTTCACGACTGCTGGTCTGGTTGCTCCAGGCTGGCCCTTGCTTCCTTCTTCAAGAGAGGCACCCCGGACCCTCCTGGTCCACCCCAGACGCCATTTTAGGTCCACCGCGTGGGCTTGAATTTGCCAAGGCTTTGTTGCCCAATCCTGGGTCCAGCGACGCCGACAGCTTCTAACTTCGTGGGACAGCTCGATCCTCCATCCTGGTCGCCGACAACGCCTCCTGGTCCGTGAGATCTTCGAGTCAAGCGTCACCCACTCACCTTGTCGAGGTGGCTACCATCCGGTGCCCTCCTGGTGCCCACTGACTACTGGCTAGTAGTCTCGAACTTGGTCCCCTCTGCTTTCAGGTGTCATCTGTCTTCGAGATCCAGGCTTGGATCCAACTGAACTTTCTTCACTGGTCACCGGCCAGCATCTTTTCTTCCGGCTCCTGGTCCGTCTACGAGGATTCCCGACGTCTTTTCAGACCTATGCAGCTGCAGCCCCTGGGCTAGGTAACTTCGGCATTTCGGTGCCCCAGCATAGCCTCACTATCCAAGGGTCAGAATCTCCTTTCGTTTTCTCCCTACCAGGTCGGGTTCGCCCGAGAACACTAACTTTCTAATTCCTAGCTACCATAGACTTTTGTCCGCATCTCGCGTGAGAGTGCACACACTGCACCCGAGTCCCCTAGGCCTCTTAGAAGTAATCTAACGATTCCCTAGTCAAGTCCTAGCGATTCCAAAAGCTATTAGTACTGTACTTACCTGCTAGGAATTTCGCATTCCACTTTCAGAGTATATGGTTTTCCGTGCCCCTCGGGCATTTGTATATACTGTGCTAACTTAAGTATTTTTGTAAGAGTTTTGGTTTGTGCTTAGTACCCTGTCCTCATAAAGAGTACAGGGCTGTTGTGATCTTTAAATAAATAACTGTTTATTTTCATAACACTTGTGTGGTGTCCTTTCACTTGGTATTCAAGGGGTATATGTGTGGTAAACAGCTGGCTTAACACGCCCTCTCGAGTCTTTAGCCTTAGACTGCTCGTATCCACGCTACTAGGATAGCTGGTCTATAAGGTTGACTTACAACCAATCATCAATAAGGGTTGCTGGACTGATACATAGTGTTCACTAGAATAGTGAGCACTGCATATCAGGCCACCTTCTCACACTTTGGATAAGAAAATGTTCTCCTCACCCAGCCTAGCATTGCGTTCTGTGAGCACTGCCTGCCTTTTGGGCCGCTACTCACTCACTCTGTGGGACACGGTTGCACAAGTGCTGCCTCAATCCCCGCGGAGGCACGTGCTATCCTCTCTCAGGCTGTTGCCAACGAAACAGGCGCAGCTAAGTTCACAATTTGCTGTGGATTGGACACTACCGACTCTTTGGGCAAAGCGTTCAATCAACTGTGGTCCTGTGACGCCCGGCTGGTTGAGGACGACTGGCTTTTCGGGGGATGTCCAGTCTTCCCATATGGACAAGCTTTTCGATGGCACCCATCTCTTCAAAGCCAAAGCAGATTCAGCGCTAGAGCGCCTTTAGGCTTGTGGGCTACAGCCAAGTCCTTGGGCTTCTCAGCTGCCCCACATCACCCCCAATCTGCCTTTCGCGGCTATTGAAAGTCTTCCAACCATGACAATTACCTCCCAGCCATCGAGCTGTGCATGCTCCCCAGCCTCTGTGTGGATGAGGGTGTGGTACCCACAGATCTTCTGAGTCAGGTAGCCAGCGTTCTGGTCTGTCCACCAACCCTCAGCAGCTACAGCCTCCGAGCCCTCCTAATCTGCCCCTTTATGATCATGGGCATCCAATTGGTGGCAGGATTCACCATCACCTGCCCCACTGGCAGTCCATAACATTGGACAGGTGGATCTTGCAGGTCTTCTGAAGGGGCTACTCCTTCCTCTTCCAGACTACCCCTCTGTCCATGCCACCATCTCACGACCAGCTGACGGAGGATCACCTATCCTTAGTCAGCAAGTTAGTCAATCTATCAATCCGGGGGCTTGTAAAGCGAGGCTACTCACCCGTAAGGCTCTCAAGGCGCCAGGGGGTAGGTGGGCGGGGCCGTTTGGACTGGGTAGCAGACCTTTGAAGGTCTTGAGGTCCTCCCTGAATTGGGTCAGTGACGCTGATTGCCTGAGGTGCAGGGGCAGGTAGTTCCATATTTTGGCATCGAGGTCGGAGAACGATCCTTCTCCGGTTCTGGTCTTGTGGATCCTGGGGATGGAGTTGAGGGCGAGATGGGTGGATCAGAGTTGTCTGGTGGGTACCTGGAATGTGAGGCGGTGGTTCAGGTACCCTGGTCCTTCGTTGTGTAGGGCTTTGTTGACGTGAGTGAGGAGCTTGAAAGTGACTCTTGTTGACTGGAAACAAGTGGAGTTGTCGGAGGTGTTGCCTGCTGTGGCGGGGGATGATGAGGACCAGTCTGGCGGCGGTGTTTTGTACGTACTGTAGTTTATTGAACTGTTTCTGGGTGGCGAGACATCGAGTGCGTTGCCATAGTCTAATCGGCTGGTGATGATTGTGTGGGTGATCGTCCTTCTGGACTGTGCAGGGATCCATCTGAAAGTCTTTCAGAGCAGGCGGAGCGTGTGGAAGCAGGCTGAGGAGACTGCTTTGATTTGGCAGTCCATCGTGAGCGAAGAGCCCAGTATGTATGTATGTATGTATGTGCCTTGTAAAGCGCACTGCTGCCCTGAGGCGTCGTGGCACTGTAGACCGCTGGGGAACCCGTCCTGGCTATCCCTGTGAGATGATCCCTTCTGGGTATCTCCAAGGTGAAACCAGGCATCCCCGGCGAATGTGGGGGGCCGTTGTAGAGATGAGGCAAGCTAATGCCCAGAGTTGCCGAGTGGGATCCCTGGTTAGAGTAGGCACCGAGGCGAGAATTATTGAGTCCGCTGACTCTGGTCCACGACCCTGCCGCGTCGGGAATTGAACCCTGGTCCCGGGCCGTTCTCTGCTTCCGGGTCTGCCGCCTCTAACCAGTGAGCCACACCACTCCACAGTATGATGCCAAGGTTGCTTGCATGGTCTTTCGGAGTGGCAGGAGCATCCAGAGCAGCTGCCTACCAGGAGTCAATCTAGGTTGACACAGGAGGGGGGGTCTCAGGATGGGGACTTTGTTCTTGTCCGAGTTGAGCTTGAGACAGCTCTCCTCCAACCGTGTCGCAACAGCCTGCATTCTGGAAGCTGGTTGTGGCATTTGAGAGTTCATTGGTGAGGAAGAGGATTATCTGGGTGTCGTCGGCGTTGGAGACTATGTTGCATCAGTGGCTTCTGACGATGACTGCGAGGGGGGCCATGTAGACGTTAAAAAGGGTAGTACTCAGGGAGGAACCCTACCAGAGCTCTCTTGACCAAGGGAGCCAAATAGAGGGTTTCGGCTCCAGAAGTAGGCTGTTGTTGCTATTCCAGCTACTTTCCGAATCTCAAAAAGGACAAGGACCATCGTCCTATCCTCGAACTACGAGCCCTCAACTTTTTCCTCAGAAAGGAGAAATACAAGATGCTCATGCTAGCTCATGTCTTGTCTGCCCTGTACTCGGGAGACTGGATGGTAGTGTTGGATTTACAGGACAGCTATTTCCACAATTCCTATCCCACCTGCCCACCGGCGCTATCTGCGGTTTACCGTAGGCCACAAGCATTCTCAGTTCACCGCGCTCCCTTTTGGCCTTACCAGCACCCCTCGGCTGTTCAACAAAGTGATGGAGGTTGTCGCAGAAATCAAGGGTGCCAGTCTTCCCCTAGCTCGACGACGGGTTATTGAAGGTGGGTTCATCCCATGTTGATGTTTCCCACCTCCAGACTATGGCGAACCTCCTGCATTCTCGGGGGTTCACTATCCGCATGGTGAAGTCACATCTGACTCCCTCTCAGAAGCTTCATTTCCTTATATGCAGTTCTGGATAGAGTGCATTTTGGGCTTATCCTCCCGAGCAGTGAGTCCAAGATATTTAGGCTACGATACCGATGTTTCTGCCTCAATCTTGGATTTGTGGGAGGTAGACCCTGAGGCTGTTGGGACATATGGCCTCATGCATCCTGCTTGTGACGCATGCCTAATGTATATGCCGGCTCTGCAGAGGGACTTAACATTTTATTGGGCACAGCATCAGCAGAACCTCTCCTAGATGGTCCAGATCTTGAGGGAACTGCAAGCACCTACAGTGGTGGCTTATAACTGCGATTGGGCCAGCAGTAGACTCCTTTCCCTCCCCCAACCAGAGCTGACAGTAGTGATAGATGCGTCACTCCTGGGATGGGGCAGCCATCTGGGAGAGATGAGATCAGAGGAATCCGGGTTCCAAATCAACCTGCTGGAGCTTGGTTTTATCTGACTGGGATTGAAAGCCTTTGTCAAGAGGCCCTGCGTCTCTGGACATGATTGGAACAGCAGGGCACATCCATAGTGTTCAACATCTGTCAGGTTTCCTGAATGCCAGAGCGGACAAGCTTAGCTGACGGTGCCTAGTAGATCACAAATGGCGTCACCATGTAGAGGTGGTGCAAGGTCTCTTTCAGCAGTGGGGGGAGCCTTGGTTAGATCTGTTCGCCTCTGTTGAAAACGCACAATGTCAGCATTTTTGCACGCTGACTTTTTCAAGGCGGCTTTCGCTCGGAGATGCTTTTTTTCATGTGGAGCTCAGGCCTCCTGTACGCCTTTCCACACATACCGCTCCTGCCGAGAGTTCTCAAGAAGATCTGAAATTACCGGGCCCAAGTCATCCTTGTAGTTTTGGACGGGGCGCTTAGTCTGGTATATCGAGCTCTTGAGCATGCCCATCAATCCTCCGTTCAGGCTGCCACTTCTGGAAGATTTTTGGTCGCTGAAGCAGGGGCGGGTCCTCCACCCGAACCTGCCCATTGAATGAATGAATGAACAAACTTATAGAGTGCAGGACTCACCTCCTAGGGTGGTTATCCATGCTGTGAATGGAGGTAAGAAAGCTAGGGAAAAGGGATCAGTTGTTGAAGAGTTCTGTTTCCAAGAGTTTCTTGAACTTTAGGAAATTAGAACACTTACTTGAATGGATAGAGAGCGAGTTCCAATATTGTGGAGCAAGGCAGGAGAAAGTTTTGCCACCAGAGGGGAGTTTGTTAACCCAAGGGACCATAAGAAGGGTCTTCTCCCCAGAGCGCAATGATCTGCTCCGTAGGTAGCGAGTGAGTTTTTCCGCCAAATAAGTAGGGCCTCTGTCATTTAGTGCTTTATGGACCAAACAGCATATTTTAAATGTAATTTGTTTGCGAATGGCGAGCCAGTGGCAACATCTTAATAACGGGAAAGAAGCTGTTCTGGGAGACGTATTGAGGGCCAGCCACGCTGCTGTGTTCTGAACCACTTGCAACCTGTTCAGCACAGCTTCATTTGCTGCTGCTATAAGGGCATCACAATAGTCAAGGCAACTGATTACTAAGGACTAAGGCTTGAATCAGGGTCTGATGTACTGATACAGGGAAGAGATGGAACACATGCCTTAGAAGCCTCAGTGTATATAACCAAGTGCCTGAAGACGATGCCGCTTGATCTCTCATAGATAAAGAGTGATCTAGATGGACTCCCAAGTTCTTTGCAGCCTTTGTAGGGATGGGGGCCGGGCCCAACTCTGACGGCCACCAGTCAGG
The DNA here is from genome assembly GCF_964263255.1 of Lissotriton vulgaris. NCBI lineage: Eukaryota > Metazoa > Chordata > Amphibia > Caudata > Salamandridae > Lissotriton > Lissotriton vulgaris. The sequence continues at coordinate 117,397,868 of NC_141696.1, forward strand.
GGACCACAGTATTTGTGAATTACTGAACATTAAAATTTCGGTTTTATCAGCATTAAGCTGGAGACAGTTTATCATCAGCCAGCCAGAAATTGCTCTCATGCCTTCAGCAAAAAGATTTTTGGTCGCAGCTGATCTGTTATCAAATGAAAAGAGAAGCTGGGTGTTGTCAGCATACGAGAAGAGAGTAAACCCATGGCCTCTAATAATTTTAGCAAGAGGGGCCACGTACACATTGAGTAGTGTGGGGCTAAGGCACGAGCCCTGTGGCACCCCCTTCATGAGAGGTTTGACACAAGAGTGGATGGGACCTAAATTAACTGTCTGTGTCTGCTGCTCCAAAAAGCTTGAGAGCAATTAAAGTGCTGTCCCTTGAATTCCAATTTCATTGAGTCTTTCAATCAATCAGGGAATCTTTAAATTGTGCTACTCACCCATGAGGGTCTCAGGCACTTGGGGGGCGCGAGAAAGAGAGCAGCTCTCGTCAGACGAAGAGCCAGGTCTTGAGGGTCTACCTGAAGATATGCAGGGTGGGGGGCACGTCTGATATGGATTGGGTGCTCGTTCCAGGTTTTGGCCGCGATGTAGGAGAAGGTTCTGCCCCCATTCTTGCTCTGTGGATGTGCGGGGTGCAGCAAGTGTGAGGTCGGCCGATGGGAGGTTCCTCTTGGGTACGTGGAAGGAGATTCTGTCATTGAGATATTGGGGTCCGGTGTTGTGGAGGCATTTGTAGGTGTGGTTGAGTATCTTGAAGGTTACTATCTTCTCAACGGGGAGCCAGTGGAGGTTGCGCAGGTGTAGGGTGATGTGTTTGTGTTGGAGGGATGTTGAGGATGAGTCTGGCTGCGGTGTTCTGTATGGTTTGGAGTTTGCGGAGCAGAGGCTTGCTGATCCCGGCATAGAGGGCGGTTCCGTAGACCAGTCTGCTGGTTATGAGTGCGTGGGTGACGGTCTTCCTTGATTCGGGGGTCCATTTGAAGGTCTTTCGGAGGATGAGGAGCGAGTTGAAGCATGTGGATGTCAGGGACTGTCCGGGACTATGTCGGGGACACATAAAGTGACTTGAGCAAGGACTGGGTAGAAAATTTACCATGCACAGAAAGAGTAGTACAGCGCTGCCCAGGATCACACAAGGAGTAAGAGGAGAACAAGCATTTGCAATGCAATAGGTCTCGCATTATAAAAGTTTGAGTTATTGGCATTGCTAATAATAATGCAGCACGAATAGCTCAAACATTCAGTAATGCCAGACCTATTGCATTGCAAATGCTTGGTTTGTCTTAAAATGGAAGATGGATTTAATGAATTTGCGAGATGTGTAAAACTGAACTTGTAGCCTATGTAGGGTTTATGGAATGTATGGCATTCTTATGTGTGATACGTTCATCTTAAAATCAATAAAGAAATTTAAACAAAAATAAACAAAGTCACAATCCAAGGCCGCACACAATGTTCTAACCACAAAGGATTTCCAGGAATATGAGTAATGAGAGACACCACTTAATCCCTCTCTCTTCTCTGAACAAAAAGGAAGGATTTTTCTGCTATTTCCTCATAGCAAACAATTCAAAGAAATAATATATTCCCTCTCTACATCCTTGTTTGAATGCTCCTTTCTCTTCACCTTCTCTGCTCCATGCTACCCGTCATGTCAGTGGTCAGCTTTGCAGTGCACGCCCCCCCCCCCAGAACCGATAAATTAAGTCCAATTGTAGATAACCATTGGCAATGCAGAATGTTAGCTTGTGTTCCACTTAGTACAAATGCACATCTGGACAAATGCTCCTGAAGGCCACAACACAGAAATCACACTCAATCCAATAACAATTCAACCTCCACTGTAGATTTACCCCAGTATAATTGCATGCGACTGAGCAGTGATTTATTGTTACTCAGAAACCAAGTAGGGATGATTGATTGTCCCTAGAATAGCGGGAATCAAATTACTTATGAACCAAAAGTGCAATGATAAAATATCCAAAAATAGGTCGACTGACTTAACAGATACTCGTTCCTTGTGCAAAGTGATTACTGTCCCACTTCTGTCCTCACACCTGTCCCCACAACTCATTGCCTCACGCCCGCAAGTACAATGATGCAAAGAAAAAGAAAACTGTCCAAAACCAAAATAACATCGAGGCACTTTCTCTTACCTCTCTGATCAAGGGAATACGCGGTTCCACTTCACTGCCGCACTCTGTCACTTCCCACTGGAATATCCACTTACCCCTGGCAGGTCGAGGCAGCACACAATTTCAAACGGCGTCTATGCAGGATTGTTTCACCGCTAGATGCTCCGAGACATACTGCCAGCTTCTGCTGTCCTTGCGCCAAACCCTCCGAACATTTGGATGTGTACATTAGGCATGCCTGGCTCTCAACGACAAAGCGTTATTCAATTCTGGCCAGCATTACTGTTATGAGTATCAACTTCATTTCCGAGTCAGAATGTCACAATAATAAAATTGGCACACCAAATTGCTCCTTTTAATAATTTTGTTGACCATTTCAGTTTCCAGGTCCATGGAATTTCTATTAATTACACCTTTGACTTCGTTAGAAGTACGCATCTGCAAAAGCCAACAAGCGGCAGTGAAAGCGATTGCGGAAATGAAAGCAATCGCTATTGTAAAACAAACAGGCCCGCGAGTGCTGCGCACGCGCCACAGCGGGACATGTGGTTTCAATTATCGCGCCCGTGTCTGGGCACGATAATTGAAACCACATGGCGGCGGTGCAGATACCCGACACCAATAGGCCACGGGCAGAGCAATGCGCCCGCCTTTGACCAATTGCGTGCTGTCTTTGTTACAAAGACGCACACAAGGGCCAATAGCGTGGGCCAAAAAGAAAAGCACACGCAAGAGCGTGTGTGATTCCTAGGTCAGTTTTCAAACCCCCTACAACAGGTCTCTTGCTGCGCGCGCAATACTGCGCACTGCAACGCAAGGCACGAGACCAAAAAAGGATCCGAAGGGGAAGCCTGTACAAGATGGCTAAGACTCAGAAAGGAAGTGCACTCAGGAGGCAATTTAGCATTCAGACGAACTACAACCAGGACAGACGAGCAAGACATATATATTATAAAACAATAACATTAAAGGGAATGTGGAGTAAAGCACTCGGGAGCTCCACACGGTACGACTGAAGCTCAGTAAGTTCCTCACCCACAATTGCTGTTACAGATACGGACTGAAAATACCCACTTATAGGATATGTATACAAAGGCAGGGTCTGTGGAGCTTATACCTATGGTGATGTTATAACTTTAACTCAAAGACAATACTCACAGTGAACAAGAAACACCACCTAGGTAGTTAGCTGTGCCCACGGATCCTGACGATCAAACAGGAACCCGCTAGGCAGTAACAGCAAATGGTAGAACTAAACACAAGCACAATAGACAAGGAGCTAGCAGGGAGGAGTGCTTATCGGGAAAAGAAGGAAATCACAGGGCACTCTTGGCAGAAAGCAGGTACAAACATGCAAGGTAACTGAAGCAAGACAGCAGAATAGAAAGACAGCAAACTAGAACTGGAACCAAGGAAAAGGTAAGAAAGGCAAGGACTGGAAAAGGATATACAGAAGGGGAGGCTGCAAGAGTATAGTAGAATAGTGCAGGTTAAGGAATCAAGAAAATAAAGTAACATAAAAGGCAGTGCTGGGGCAGGAACAAGAATTGAGCTAAGGCTCAGGAGTCAAGGTAGCACTGCAGGCAGTGCTGGTTCAGGAACAGGGAATTACTAAAGCTTCAGGAGTTAAGGTAGCACTGCAGGCAGTGCTAGTTCAGGAACAGGGAAATTACTAAAGCTTCAGGAGTCAAGGTAGCACTTCAGGTAGTACTCGTTCATGGAAACTGGAAATAGCTACAGCTCAAGTTCAAGTTCAAGGATTTATATAGCGCACTACTCACCCAGAGGGTCTCAAGGCGCTTGGGGAAGGGGGGTTCAATTTTTGTCGAATAGCCAGGTTTTAAGTTCTTTTCTGAAGGATATGTGGTTTTGAGTAAGGCGGAGGTGAGTGGGGAGTGAGTTCCAGGTCTTGGCTGCCAGAAAGGAGAAGGATCTGCCACCCATGGTGGATTTTTGGATGCGCGGGACTGCGGCGAGGGCTTGATTGGACGATCTTAGTTGACGGGTGGGTGTGTAGAAGGACAGTCGAGTGTTGAGGCATTCGGGTCATAGCTTGTAGAGGGCCTTGTGTGCGTGGGTGAAAAAACGGAATGTAGTCCTCTTGTTGATGGGGAGCCAGTGGAGGTCTTTTAGGTGTTCGGTGATGTGATCTTGGCAAGGGATGTGCAATATGAGTCTCGCTGATGCGTTTTGGATGCGTTGAAGTTTTTTCTGTAATTTTGCTGTGATTCCGGCGTATAGAGTGTTACCGTAATCCAGTCGACTCGTGACCAGTGCGTGGGTGACAGTCTTTCTTGTTTCGAGGGGGATCCAGCGGAATATCTTTTTGAGAATACGAAGTACGTTGAAGCAGGAGGATGAGACTGCGTTGACTTGTCTGGACATCGAGAGAGAGGAGTCTAGGATGAAGCCCAGGTTGCGTGCGTGGTCTGTGGGTGTGGGTGCTGTGCCCAGAGCGGAAGGCCACCAAGAGTCGTCCCAGGCAGAGGGGGAAGATCCTAGGATGAGCACCTCCGTTTTGTCTGAGTTGAGTTTTAGGCAGCTATGTTTCATCCATTCGGCTACTTCTTTCATGCCTTCGTGAAGATTGGTTTTGGCGGTGTTAGGGTCTTTGGTGAGGGAAAGGATTAACTGGGTGTCGTCGGCGTAAGAGATGATGTTAAGGTTGTGTTGACGTGCGATGGAGGCGAGTGGACTCATGTAAACGTTGAAGAGGGTGGGACTGAGTGATGATCCTTGTGGTACTCCACAGATGACTACAGTGGCCTCTGAGTTGAATGGGGGAAGTCGTACTCTTTGGGTTTTCCCGGCGAGGAATGAGATGATCCAGCTCAGGGCTTTTCCTTGTATGCCGATGTTGCTGAGGCGTTGTATAAGGGTGCTGTGGCAGACTGTGTCGAAAGCGGCGGAGAGGTCGAGTAGAATGAGGGCCGCTGTTTCTCCGTTATCCAGTAGTGTTCGGATGTCGTCTGTTGCTGCAATGAGGGCGGTTTCGGTGCTGTGTTTGGCTCGAAATCCGGACTGAGAGGGATCGAGGGAGTTGTTGGATTCAAGGAAGGCGGCGAGCTGGCTGTTGACGGCTTTCTCAATGACTTTGGCGGGGAAGGGGAGGAGGGATATGGGTCGGTAGTTTTTAAGTTCCGAGGGGTCTGCTGTGGGTTTCTTCAAGAGGGCGCTGAGTTCGGCGTGTTTCCAGCTTTCTGGGAAGGTGGCAGAGTTGAACGAGCAGTTGATGATATCACGGAGATAGGGTGCGATGATGGAGTCCGCTTTGTTGAAGATGTGGTGGGGGCAGGGATCGGTTGGCGAGCCAGAGTGGTTTGAGTTCATTAGGCGGATGGTGTTTTCGGTGGTGATTGGGTTCCAGGCGCTGAGGTTGTTAGTTGGCGGTGTGGGAGCTGAGGGGGATGGGGAGGGTAGTTCGCAGGGAGTGTTCTCGAAGCTGTTGTGAATGTCGGCAATTTTGTTGTAGAAGAAGGAGGATAGCGCATCGCAGAGGTCTTGGGAGGGAGTGATGTCGTTAGATGCTGCGGCTGGGTTGGTGAATTCTTTGACGATGTTGAAAAGTTCCTTGCTGTTGTGGGCGTTGTTGTCGAGACGATCCTTGAATGCTGATTTCTTGGTGGATCGAATCAGTTGGTGGTGTTTGCGGGTGGCTGCCTTGAGGGTGGCCATGTTGTCGGTGGTTGGGTTTTTTCTCCATGTTTTCTCTAGGGTGCGGCATAGCTTCTTGGATTTTTTAAGGTTATCATTAAACCAGGGAGCCTTTTTGCTGCTTGAATTGATCTGGTGCTTTTTCAGGGGTGCTAATTTGTCAGCGCTGTGGGTGATCCATTGCTTGAGTTTGGTGGCCGCTTGGTTTGGGTCCAATGAGAGGGTGGGAGGGTTTTGGTTGAGTGATGTGAGGAGTTGGTCGGAGGTGATTTTGTTCCAGTTTCTCCGAGAAATAGGTTGTGGGCGGTTCTGTGTCGAGGTGGTTTTGTAGCTGAAGTGAACACAACTGTGGCCCGTCCAATGGAGAGCTGTGGTGCGGTCGAAGGAAATGTGCTTGCTGGAGGTGAAGATAGGGTCGAGCGTGTGTCCGGCTACATGGGTGGGGGTGTCAACAAGTTGTTTGAGTCCGAGATTGGCCAGGTTGTCCAGAAGGGAGTTGGTGTTGCTGTCGTGTTTGTTTTCAAGGTGGAAGTTGAGGTCTCCTAATAGAATGTAGTTCTCGGAGGCGAGGGCATGTGGGCTGACAAAGTCAGTGATGTCATCGCTGAATTGAGTGCGGGTTCCTGGAGGCCTGTAGATGAGGGTGCCTCTAAGTGTGGTCCTAGGGTCGGTGTGGATCTGGAAGTGGAGATGTTCGGCGGTTGCAAGATTATCGTCGAAGCTGGTCGTGATTTTGATGGTGTTCCTATGGATGATGGCGATGCCTCCTCCTGTTTGGTTGGTGCGGTCTTTTTGGATGATCTTGTAAGCGTCCAGGATGGCTATAGCGATGTCGGGTGCTAATGATGTGTTCATCCATGTTTCTGTAAGGAAGGTGATGTCCGGTGACGCAGTGTCGAGTAGGTCCCAGAGTTCAGTTGCGTGTCTGTGGACCGAGCGGGTGTTCAGCAGGATGCACTTCAGGTGGTTAGAGTCGGAGCTGTGTTTGGTGGAGGTGGATTTGGTGAGGGTCCTGAAGCAGGTGAACTTGCAGGTGTGACAGGCGAAAGGGCCGTGGGTACGTCCTGGGGTAGCTTCGTAGCATTGTGATGTGCGTCCGGGGTTGAGGGCGAGGAGAGTTGCGGCATCATATGTGAGTCTAGTGGGCTGGGTACGGCGGGGGCCAGGGGGTCTGGCGCTGGGCGCGGTCCAGGCGCGGACGGGCGTAGACAGGCTTACCTTTGGCGCGCCTTCGGCGCGGCCACTGCGCGCGCCCGCTGCTCGTGGACGCTGCACGTAGGTCCATCTGTCTTATATGGAGATTGGAGTGGGGCGGAGCATGGGAGGGGCAGCTGGGAGGCGGTAGCGGGGAGGGGAGGCGGGCTCAGGGAGAGCACAACAACAAAATGGTGGGCGGAATGTAAAGCGAAACAGGGTCACAGCCAACAAGTACAATCAAGCACAAAGTATGCAAATTGAACCAACAGAGTCTGAGAACTGACACGCAGCTCGGCAGAGCAGTAAGAGCGACTCTACAATGCTATGCGCAATATCCGTGTGGAAGCGCTATTAAATGCAAATAGGCTAAGATTTCATGCACGTTATTAAATTAAAATTGGGCTACGATACCACACACAGCAGCGTGACTAGCAATGCGCTTCAGCTGTGGGAGCTGCAGAGAGGAGCACGATCAGGGGTCTCAAGTCGGGGAGCGTGGGGAGCGACCGCTTTGGCACAGGTCCAGACGGTCACAGCTGTAAAGAGGAGGAGATGAGCTCTCTATTCTTGGGTGGGAGGGGCAGCTGGGAGGCGGTAGCGGGGAGGGGAGGCGGGCCCGGGGAGAGCACAACAACAAAATGGTGGGCGGAATGTAAAGCGAAACAGGGTCACAGCCAACAAGTACAATCAAGCACAAAGTATGCAAATTGAACCAACAGAGTCTGAGAACTGACGCGCAGCTCGGCAGAGCAGTAAGAGCGACTCTACAATGCTATGCGCAATATCCGTGTGGAAGCGCATCAGGAATGAAGGAACAAGGATTAACTATAGCTCAGGAATCGAAGAATACCAAAAGATCAGGAAACAAGGATCGGTCTCACCGGAAAACAACTACAATGACAAACCTTGGCCTGAAGGGAGCTGGGGCTTAAAATAACTCACAGTTATCACATGCATCAGGTGTGAGCAGGCTAGCAGCAGCCAGCCACAGGTGAGCTGAATTCCTCCACCCATTCTTGGCCTGCAGGGGTGGAGACAATTCATTGAGCAGGGAATTCTAGGTAATGGAGTTTCAGGCATGAGCAGGATGGCTTCCAGAAAACCCGGCATGGATTGGGAATGGATGTCAATTCCCAAATAGTGTCCAAATGGCTGGAAGTCAGTATATACATGAAGGGGGCGGTCTGGAAGCCTATTAGAACACTGAGAAGTCCCACAGTTCAGCCCCCTGGTGGCAGACACCAGAACGCAGGGAGCAAGTCGTGACAGTGGAGGTGACGGCGTTGACCTGTCGGGTCATGGAGAGGGAGGAGTGGAGTACGATGCTGAGGTTTTGGGCGTGGTTCGTGGGGGTAGAGGGGCTGCCGAAGGCCACCAAGTGTTGTTCCATGCAGAGGGGGGGGTCCGAGGACAAGGACCTCTGTCTTCTACGAGTTGAGCTTCAGGCAGCGGCTGCTCATCCAGGATGCAACGTCCTTCATTCTTTCCTCGAAGTTGAGTCTGGTGTTGATGGGGTCTTTGGTGAGGGAGAGGATGAGCTGGGTGTTGTCAGCGTAGGACACTATGCTGAGTTCATGCTGTCTGATGATGGTGGTGAGGTGGGCCATGTAGATGTTGAAGAGAGTGGGGCTGAGTGAGGATCCTTGGGGTACTCCGCAGTTGATTTCCGTTGGTTTGGAGAGGAAGGGTGGAAGTCTGATCATTTGGGTTCGGCTGGTGAGGAAGGAGCAGAGCCAGTCGAGGGTGGTCCACTGTATGCCAGCGCCGAGGAGTCTGGCGGTGAGTGTGCGGTGGAAGACGGTGTCGAGGTTGAGTAGGACAGGGCTGCAGTGTCTCCTTGGTCGAGGAGGGTGCGGATGTCGTCTGTGGCGGCGAGTAGAGCAGTCTTAGTGCTGTGGTTGCTGCGGAATTCGGATTGGGAGAGGTCAAGGATGGAGTTTTCTTCTATGAATTTTGTTAGTTGGAAGTTGATAGTCTTCTCTGTGACTTTGGCCGCAAAGGGGAGTAGGGAGATGGATCGGTAGTTCTTGAGGTCCGTGGGATCTGTTGAGGGCTTCTTAAGTAGGGGTCCGACTTCTGCGCGTTTCCAGTCGTCGGGGATGATGCCGGTTTCGTAGGTGCCATTGATGGTATGTCGTAGTTCTGGAGCGATGGCAGCTGCGGCTCTGTGGAAAATGTGCGGGGGCAGGGGTCCCTGGGGGCTCCTGAGTGGATGTCTTTCATGGTGGATGCGATGTCTTCAGTGGTGACTGGGGTTCAGGAGGGGATGGTGGGCTGGCTGGCTTTGCTGGAGGAGGGAGTGGTATCAGAGTCAGGTGTCTGGTCGTTGAAGTTGTCATAGAGGCACTTCATTTTCAGGTGGAAGTAGGAGCCGAGCTTGTTGCAGAGGTCTTGGGGGATGATGTTTGTGGTTTCGCTGGGGGGGTTAGTGAATTCCTGGATGACGCTGAAGAGTTCCTTGCAGTTGCTGGAGTTGGCGAGGATCTTGTTCTGGATGAAGGTCCTTTTGGTGGATTTGATGTGGTGGTGGTATTCCATCATGGCGTTCTTGCAGGTTGTGCGGTCTTCCGAGGATTTGCTGTTCCTCCATTTCTTCTTCTTTGAAGTAGCTTACGGTGGCATACTGTATTGAAAGCTGCGGAAAAGTCCAGCAGCACTAACAATACTGCCTTGTTATTGTCCATGGCTAAACTAATACAATCTGTAACACCTATGAGAGTAGATTTGGTGGAATGATTTGGTCTAAAACCAGACTGCGAGGATTCAAGACAGCCTTGGGATTCTAAGTACTCTATGAGCTTCCCATTAATATGTCCTTTAAGTAGTTTGCTCATGAGTGGAAGAAGTGAAATGGGACGATAGTTTGATTATTGTGTTGGGGTACATTGGCCTTTTTACAAATCAGGAGCACTTGAGCTGCTTTCCTTGCATGGGGTACTTTCCCCTCAATCAAGGGCAAGTTGAATTAAGTGCAGATGGAAGGAGCGAGATACTTAGCCAATAAGGCAAACACGCTAGTTGGCATTAACTCATTAGGAGAACCCAATTTAGCTGTTCCTAGCATCTCTTCTACTTTAGAAACCTGCAAAAATGGAAAGCTTACTAGGGTGGGGTCTGTTCCTCTAGAGAATAGAGGGAGTGTGGTAGAAGTATCAGAACCAATTCCCCGTCTTGCATGGAGATTGAGCGGTGGCAATTGACAGCTTTTGACCTTCCTACCGAAGTCTGTAATGTCATCTTGTCAGCCAGGCATCCCTTCACCAAAACAGTACACAGCTGCAGTTGGAAAACATTTGTGGCATGGTGTGCAAAAAAATCAATTGATCCTCTTTCTACCACCCTTTCTGAAGTCTTCATTCTTTCCCTCTTAATGGTTATATTTCTGCTCTGTCTGCTTTCTTGTTGCTGTCTGACCAACCCTCTGTGTTTAAAACCTTTATTGTACATAGATTTTTGAAGTGTCTCGTCCACAGGTTTGCCCCTTTGCCATTCATTATGCCTCAGTTGGACCTCAATTTAGTTCTCACTTTTTTGATGTGTGCACCTTTTGAGCCTCTCCACAACTGTCCCCTCAGGCTTCTCACATTAAAAACAGCCTTCTTGGTGGCAATTACATCGACCCGTAGAGTGAGTGAGCTGCAGGGCTTCTCATGGAAGCCACCTTACCTCTCAGCCTATCCTGACAAAGTGCTGCTTCACACAAAGGCCTTTTTTCTGTCGAAAATGGTCAACTTATTTCATGTAGGCCAATCGATCTCCCTGCCTAGTTCAAGTTCAAGTTCTACCCTCTACGTTACTCCACATCCCTCTAAAGAGGAGGAGCGACTCCATTGTCTATACCCAAAAAGAATGTTGTTGTTCTATCTTGACCGTACACAGAGAATTTGGACGACCAACTCTTCTTGGGGTACGTTGGTGCTAAGAAAGGTTGGGCAGTGCAGAAGCGAACCATACTGTTGCGTTCTAATCTAGGACCCCGATCAATACTGTGACCTTATGCCCCTATACGGCTATAATCCATTTATTTCCCTATAATGGCATAAACGATCAAGAGTAATATTTCAGAAACTCGTCTCTGGCCTAACACGAACAGAGCCACATTTCAGAATCGCTTCCTCTGCAGCTCATTAGAGCAAATGACACAGCAGAAGCCACTATCTAAGATTCCTAGATTACACTCAGAGTTCTTCAACGAGATAAAAACTCAGCAACCTGGGAAATCCCCGCTTGCTATGTTTTGATTAGTAATAGAACTCTAATGAGCACTGAGAGACGATCACTTCCTAGTGACATCTTTATTGACGTCTTATGTCCAAAAACTTACGTCAAACAAGGCACCTTTCAGGTATAAATATTACCAACGTTGCCTTAAGCAAACGCTGCCTCAACGACATCGATGATAGCAATGGTGTGGTGAACATAGGAGCAGAACAGCTGTCCCCTTCAGAGCCCAGCAGATACAAGCTGCCCATGGACGCTGCCCCTCCTCTTCCTCGACGCGCTGAGAGAGACGCTGTCTTTTTCTCCTGCCGAGAAAATCCAGCTCTGGCGTTTCCAGCCTACTCTTGCGAGTGACTGGGATATCGAGTCCTGGAAGGAGATACAAGACCTCCAACATTCTATTCCAGACGTATGGTGTTGACTAAACCCTTAGAGAGAATTCTTGAAGCAAACCTTGGCAAAACCAACTTAACTAAAACTGCTACTTACTTACTCCCTCCCAAGTATTAGGCTTAGGTCAGGTACACTGGGGTAGGCGTAGTTAGAAGCACCAGTTGAGTACATTAGTCAAATGTATATATGAATGTATATATTTTATTCATTTTAACCATTGTATGGCTAAGAAACCATATCAATGCTTTTACAGTATTATTTCGCAATCCTCATTTTACTGTACGCACTTTTTATAATAACTAGTCTTGCAATTGTGGCAATTCATTTCTCTTGCATGAGAAGAAAGACTGTTCAATAAATAATACCTTTTTATTGAAAACGCCTGTCTCTCTATTTCTCTGCATCTTGATGAAAGTAATCTGCACAACTGACTGAGTAAAATAACTGTCTATTGTTTCACACGACTCTAGAGATTGACTCTTATTCTAAGGAGCAAAGTTGTCATGTTTATGCGGTTGTTGGAAAACTGAATCCCTTCTTGTCTGTACCAGGGAAGCTGATCACTTCCTATTCAGTCAAGAAAGTTTCCAGTGACCTCTGAGCTAGTTGGTAACAAACCCAATTAAGTTTAGCATAGTCAGCGGAGACCTGGAAGATCCGCACTTCTACGTCCATACTACTGTTTATGTTATTCCAATGCGCAGGGCCTATTGGGAAAATAGGAACTACACTACAATACTTGGCTTGGTTGTGTGCTGCTTCAAAATTTGCTGCACACTGGTCAAGAAGCAACCTCCTGAAGCCTTGAGAGCTCATTTCACCAGAGCTAAAGCTGAGACAACAGCGTTAGCATGCAGAGTTCTGGTCCTGGACATCTGTCAGGCAGCAATGTGAGCCTCCTTGAACACATTCACCAAACACTATGCCTGGATAATGAGGTCTGCAGGGATGGCCATTTCACCTGTTTGGTCCTGCATGAGTTCCTTGTTTGAAATCAGTCTGCAGATCCACCACCGGGGATGATATTGCATGGGTATCTATTCTAAGGTAAGGAATCTACAGGTAGAAGTCTATCAAATTAACAAGTTTTACTTTAGGTAACGCCTTAACTGATGAAGACTATATCTATCCGCATATTCCTTAACGGCCCACCCATCTTTCCCGGTCTGCGGAGATATTTCTAGGTTCAGGGCTGATCCTTTCAGGGCCCTAGTTTATCCATACCATTTTTCCGTTTTCCTCATGGCTCTGTGCTTCTGGCTTGGAAAGTCGTGAAAAGTAACTGACGTCAGCGCACCTAGGTGACACCTATAGAGGTGCCTTGGCCCATCCCTTCCAGCTCGGATGACGCCGACGATGCCATGCACTGCTGATCAATGCCACTTACGGGCACGCAGGAGGTATTGCTCACCAAAAATCTTCTTGATCCAGTCTGATGCCTGGGGAAATTCTAAGTTAAGGAATATGCGGCTGGATATAGTCTCTAGCAGATAAGGTGTTGCTAAAGGTAGGCAACTTGTTCTTTGAGTGCTCTGGAATGTGTTTGACAGTGCTGTAGCGTAAAACAATGTGGCCCCACTGCGGCATGTGATGAGGGCTCCCTTAGTCCGTTATATCTCAATCATTGGCCTTGAGCTAAATGGGACTCCCCTGATGACTGGGGACCTCCTTAAGGGTTAATGGCCCCCTTGCACTGCAAAGGCCTGCCTTGCGCCCCCGGTATTTGATAGTTACATACGTCTTTATAACTTTTTGAATAATACGTAAATTATGCATTTGTAAATTACATTTCTTTCAATGCATTAGGTAAACGTAAACCTTGAAATGACCTTTGCAAATTAAGCCAAAATATATTTTGACTTACATACCCAACGTTTGTAAAATAACTGAAATAACAAACGTTGTAGGAGTCTTGTTCTTCCTTGTAGCAGTTATGTCCTCTGCACTTGTTTGCTAGTCTCAATAACAGATCGGTGCAACATTTCTGTATCATATTTGCTGACTGATGTGCTTTGTTGGTTTTAGTTCAGCTCAGCTCAAGTATAGCAGAAGTGTGCAGATGTGTGATAAGACTGCAGTGTCACAAACGGTTGATGTCTCTAGAAACAGCTTTGTGTGACTTCTGCTGTGTTGCTGTGAAAAACGTAGTGGTAGCAAATATTTAAAGCATCTCAAAACATGCCACGTTGAAAGGAAGACGGACCATATGTAGGCCGGATCTGGGGCTAGATGTATGAACAGTAGTAAAAGCGATTACCAAATAGCTTTAATTAAGTCACAAAGGGGTTGTCTAGCCCCCTGTACCCTAAATAGTGATTCGTGGTGGGTTGTTAATAGATATAGCTCATGAATATTAATGAGGTAGATCGCAATTTGTGACCGACTAGAATTTGCTGCCTTCTCTGGCATGGTGGTCTGCTGGGCTCAGCAGACCCCAATGCAAGCGATTGCTTTTAAATAAAGCAATCATTTTGTTTAATGCAGCCAAACAAAGCAAATCACAAGTTTGATGCTTGAACATTCAAAGACTTTCAAATCAGCATGCATGTAAGAAAGAATGACATATTCTTCTGGGATATGAACCAGGAACCTCTAACAAAAATAAAATAATCCTTGTTTGCACCTCTTCAACCCCTGACATATTTATCTTTTTCTATTTTGGTTTTTAGTACCCTGCACCAGGCCATCACCTAATATTGTCTATGAAATTAAAACTTTTAATCAGGCAAATCAATGGGACTTGTGCAGTCAACTAGTATCTGCAAACCAAAAGAGCTAACTGTTCAGATAAGGCAGAAGATCACACGTTTAACAAAGCGTTGGGCTCAGTGAGAGCAATACCTACCTCAGAAAAACAAAGGCTAAGGACAAAATCCCAAAGCCAGTAGTTCAGAAGGACTTCAACTGAACACCAATTTAGGTGAAAGGATTTAGGTGTAGATACACCAGGGCTGCTCTAGCTGGCACAACTGTACTGCAATGCCCTCTACAACAAAACTTGGATGGAACTGAACCTTAACCCAAGGGTACAAAAAACCCCAGAAGAGCCTCTTAATGATACTTTTAAAAGAAATACATATCTGAGCACTACAAGCTCAGGAATATCCATCACATCTATTCTGAGAACCACAGCCACATTGCTCCAAATATGCTATGTCTAACTCATGAGAATACCTCTTGAGCAGGCCAGCCTCGCTCCCTTTCACCCAATCAGCAATTAAGGCTTGATGTGGGGGCGGAGAGGTGCCTGAGCATTCATCGTCCACCAGGTACTGAACCTTTATCATCAAACCCAAAGGAGTGATGCAACCAACTGCTGCCTACTCCAGTTGTTTAACAAACACTCCAGAAAAAACAGATCTATGCCACCTCAAGGGTACAAACAACTGTAGCGTTATCCCTCTCCTGAGATGCATAGTGACCTACAGAGCAAGGTCGACCTTCTGCATCTTGAAGGCTGCAGTTGAGGTTCCTTCTCAACTCTAGAAATGGACACTACCAAAATGATAAGAGAGGAGGGGGGGAATTAAATTCCACAAAAAATCCCTGCCATTTTATACTGCTAAAGGGGTTTGGTCTGCGGCTCCCCTTCTGCTGCACCGCTTCCTGTCTACTGTACCTCTCCCCGTATGCTGCATCAATCTCCTTTATGTCATAAAATTGCCATTTTTGTGGAAGAGTCTGGGGAGAGGATTTAACGGGACACCTCTGAGAGGTGCAATGTTTCTATCTTTGCTACGGACTATAATGAGGTACTATGGTAGCATTTGGAAGTGGTAGATGATCGCTTATAGGCAAAGAACAGATAGAGCAACCCCAGGGCTTTTACATCGCAGGAGTCTCTACAAGAGAATGACAAACCTCCATCATGTCAGTCTGCTTTGTTTGGCTGTTCCCGATAAGAAATTGAGTATTATTGAGTTGGGTAACAGTAATTGGGCATGCACCCAGCCCAAGTAGGGACCACAATCGTAGACCGGGTAGGTCAGTAACACACTCTAAATTAACCTATGCTCTCCCTCTGGTAGCTTGGCACAGAGTAGTCCGGCTTGACTAAGAGGCAATGTGTAAAATATTTCTACACAACACACAAAGTAAGATAGGGAAAGCACCACAAAAGAGCCTACATCAGTTCAGTAAAACATAATATTATATTCTGAACAAAACAAGACCAAAACGAAAAAAATATTTAAGTAGAAGTCGAGATATGAATTGTTAAAGATGAAGTGTCAAAATAGTGCTTAGACACAAATAGCACTTAAAGAGGTAAAATAGTTGTGCTGTACCGGGACAAAGTCAAGAGTTCAGGCTACCCATGATAAAGTGCATGCCGGCTACAGGACCCACGCTGGGCCCGCTGAGCAGAGTACCTTAATCATTGTCGCAGCATGAAATGCAGGGTGTGATGCATCGATGCTCCCCACACAGTTGAGTATTTCTTCACTCAGATGCCGCAGTTCCTTGGACGAAGCATCAACTTCTGAGTGTGTCAGTTCTAAAGGCAAGGTGCCGGGTTGATCCATGCTGGAGGCGATGCGTCGATCTTCTCCACTTAGTGGTGGTCGCAATGTGTTAGTTCCTCATGCGGTGATTCTGTAGGTGATGCAGTGTTTCTGAGTGCGATGCACTGGACCCAGACCCCGCAGTGGCAGTCATGTGTCGATCCCGATCTCGCGGCAAGCGATGTGTCAGTTCCAATCTGCGCAGTGATGTTGATGTGCATGTTTTGGGCAGATGCAGTACTTCAAACTCACTTCCAGGGGCCGTCGAATGGATTGGCACCACTTGGCAGAGCATGGCTTTCAGCAAGTAAAGTCCAGGTGCTGGGTTAGAGAAAGAAGTGAAGTGTTTAAGACCCATGAGACTTTGGAAACAGGAGGCAAGCCAAACAAGCTCTTGCAGAAACTTAGACTCTAGGATGTAAAGAGCAGGTCCAGTCCTTCTCACTCCCAAGCAAGAAGCAGCAGGCAGCAGACCAACAGAGCAAAGCAGGCCAGCTAAGCGGCAGCTCCCTCCTACAGCATAGCAGTCCTTCCTCACAGAATGTCCTCTGTTCCAGCAGTGTTCTGAGTTCATGGTGTCAGAGGTCCAGTACTTACACCCAGTTTGGCCTTTTAATGGGGAGACTTCAAAGAGCTGCATTAGAGTGCACATGACCCTGCCTTTCTTAATCTGGCTCCAGACTCATTATAGGGGGTATGCAGCCCTTTGTTAGGGGACAGAACCGAACCCTTTTAGGTGTAGTGTCAGCTCCTCCCTCCCATCCTGCTCAGGATGACCCATAAACATGCAGATGCCTACTCAGTCACTCCTACCCTTCCTTTGTGCGTGGCTTTCCAGAGGGAATTCAGAAGGCCAGCTGTCACCCACCCCAGACATGTATTTCAGAGAAAGGCAGAAGGCACCAAATGATTTAAATAAGAAAATGCCAACTTTCTAAAAGTGGCATTTTCAGAACTGCAGTTTAAAAACCAATTTCACTATAAGTTGTGTGTTTGCATTGTGAGTAAAGTTGTGTGTTTGCATTGTGAGTCCAGAGACACCAAATTTGGGGTTCCAATCTTTTCCCAATTGGAAACTATGCTTACAAATGTATTAAAGCAGTCCCAGTGTTATCCTATGGGAGAGATAGGTCTTACTGTAGTGAAAAACTATTTTAAGAGTATTTCAGTACCAGGACTTGTAAAAATTAAAAGTACATTTCATACTTTTTAAATACATTGCACCCTGCCTCTATGATGTCCAGGATCTACGTAAGGTGTGACTTTTATTTTTTTAATCGTCTTTATTGGTTTTCCATAAGTTATGCATAGAACAATTTCTACTAGCTTTATTATACAAACATCACAGTGACATCTACTAACTCGACACTTGGTGGGGTAACAGGGTGCATTGCACACTGGTGACAGGAAACATAATCAACATTTTGTATATGTCATTATATACTATTAACATTGTAACCAACAAATAAGGCAATTGACTTTCTTTGTCTCTGTATTTTTTCCACCAACCAGACTGTAAATTACACAGAACTATACGATCCCATCTAACCTACATGTACGTTGCGTCTCATACCACATATGAGCAAAGATAGCTGTATATACGTAAACGTTCAGGGACGGCGAAGAGAGGAGGGGGAACGCTGAGCGCACCGCTCAATCGCATACAGGCGGCAGCCCGAGGGCCTGTCCAGTTAGGTCATACATGAGAAGGGGTCCAACATGCTTGCGCCTATGCGCAGCATGCTATATCAGATGTACAGAGCGAGGAACCGTCTACGTAAGGTGTGACTTGTATGTAATAAAAAGGAAGGCTTGGGCCTGGCAAGTATGTTAACTCAGCGGGTTGACATGGCAGTTTAAAACTCAACACACAGTCTTTTCAATGGCAGGCCTGAGACCTGTTTACAGTGCTATTTAAGTGGGGGCACAATCAGTGTTGCAGGCCGATTAGTAGCATTTGATTTCTAGGTCCTGGCAGCATGTAGTGCACTTTTATAGGGATTTATAAGTTAACCAAATATGGCAGTTGTGGATACACCAATGTTACCATGTTTTAGAGCACATGCACTTTAGCACTGGTTAGCAGTGAAAAAGTACACAGATTTCTACCGACAGCAAAAACAAAGTCCGCAAAATCAGTCAAAACAGGCGGCCTGAAGGCAAAAAGTTTGCGGAAACTACGCCAAGGATGTCAAGTCTAACACACATTGTGTCTTGTGCCTGGAGAAGACTTTGACAAAATTACTAAAAATGTTCAAGTTCCAAGGTAAGCACTTAGAGTAGAGCTATCTGCTTTGGCCTTCATTCTGATCAACCACTTTACTTTTCCAGGTGCTTTTGGCTTAAAAACGTTAAAAATTCACAACTCACGTTCTCCTTATCTGGCTCGGATTGTTTTGCTGCCTTCTGCTTAATAAATGTACTTCAATTAATCTAAATTGGTTTGAGAATGCTATCAAGTCATTTTCTTGACCTTAAAATTGTTGATACTGCTTGAACTTTACACTCATTTCTCAAGGAAATTGCCTGATGCATCTTCCATATCTACCGTGGTGTGTAGAGAGTTTGACTGCGAACTGTGTTGAGACCTAGCCAGATTCTGTTTAATAAGCTGGTAAGGGTACTCTCTAACTTATTATCCCACAATTTGACACAAATTGCTATTACATGCAGTCTGATGTGAGGGTAATATTTTTTATCAATACATGATGTTTATTTGAAACTTTTTTTTATTATTATTTCAGATAACATGTTATTGGAAAAGACCTGCTTGCTGAGACATATCGCAGAAAGTCTTCAGATTGAACCTTCTGAAACCAGGTAATAACAGCACTTCTGACGAAAATGCCTTTTTTATTTATTCAAGAGTTGGAGAGGTGCTCTATAGAAATACACAGATGAGGGTTTTATAGTTAGAGGACTGGTATTTCAGCCACAGCCACAGCCATTAACTTTCACCCTTCTAAGTCTTTCTCTGGAATTCTCTGCTATGGACCCCCAGGCCCTAAAACGACTTTTCCCTACGAAATTCTTAAACTTATTGAGCCCTCCTGTTGACAGGCCCCATTTTACCATTCTGGGTGATTTTAACTTCCCTTTAGAGGCCACAGATTCGAAGGATACGCTAGTACTTATAGACGGTCTAGCTGCATGTGGACTACACCAATTGGTCAATGGCCCCACACATCTGGCATCTCATACGCTTGACGGCATTTTTTCTAATGATGCCAGACTTAGGACTCGCACCCCTATTCCCCTTTCTTGGTCCGACCATCTGGCAGTTCCCTTTCTTTTTAAAGTAAACTCCAACCTAGGCAACAAACCGAAGACTGATGTTTGGTCCACAAGAAGGAACTATAAAACTATAAATGATAATACTCTTTCACCTTTTATGAATGATCTTAGGTGTCCTTCTCTGGAGGATCCAAATAGAGCTGCCTCTGATCTTTCCAATGCCCTAGCTATTGCTATGGACTCTTTTGCCCCGGCCAAACGACATTACTCAGCCCGAAAGAGCCCCTCTCAACATTGGTTTTCTGACCGCCTAAAAACCATGCGTCAGAAATGTCGGAAACAAGAAAGGTCCTGGACTGCTCATCCTGATCCACGGGGGAAAGCCATGCATAAATCCCTTCTTAGAGATTATAAGAAAGCGATAATGGAAGAAAAAAGGCACTATTTCACTAACCTGACTACATCCTTAAAATCCCCTAAAGACCTTTTTTAACATTATCGACACTCTCTCGGCACCCAGACCGGCTGACCCTACCATCGAAACTCAGGAACTCTGTAACAACTTGGCGAGTTTTTTCCATGATAAGATTGCTGATATCTATAGTGCGCTCGAAATTAGAAACCAAGAGCTAAACGCTAAGGCACCAGGATCTTTCTTCTCAATCCCTGATAGAAATGAAAAGACTGATGTTTTTTGCTGAAACCATCACTCACATGTTTTCCCTCTCTGTCTATAGAAGATCTCAATCTTTTACTTGATGCCACAAAGTCCTGCTCGCCTCTTGACCCCTGCCCGTTAAAAATCTTAAAAACTTGCAGAGGGTCGGTGCTTCCTCCGCTACTGGAAGTTATGAACTTGGCGATCCAAGAGGGTATCTTTCCCTCTTCCTGGAAAACCGCCATTGTTAGGCCTCTGCTTAAAAAAAACCCTCCTTAGACCCAGGGATCTTGAAGAATTACCGTCCTATCTCCTTACTCCCGGCCCCAGCCAAGATTCTGGAATCTTACATAAATCAACATCTGTCCACTTACATTGAAAATTACAACATGCTTGATAGCTCCCAGCACGGCATTCGATCAGCTCACAGCACTGAGTCTGCCCTCACTATTGTGACAAACAAAATTCGATCTGAGGTTGACAAGGGACATCCTTCGCTGCTTGTGTTATTAGATCTCACAGCAGCTTTTGACACCCTGTCCCCGTCAATACTGATCTCCAGGCTCAAGGATATCGGATTAGGAGGCTCTGCCCTCAGTTTGCTCTCCTCCTTTCTCCATCACCGGGAGCAGAGAGTAAAAATGGGCAACTTCCTCTCCGATCCCCAAAAGGTGCAATGTGGGGTTCCTCAGGGCTCCTCATTGAGCCCTTTACTGTTTAACATCTATGTTACCCCACTTGCACAGGTGGTAAGATCCTTTGGCCTGGACGTGCTGTCATATGCTGATGACAGACAGATCTTGGTATCCATCACCCAGCCAGTCTGTGAGATCGGCTCCAAGTTTAGAGCTTGTATGGAGGCAGTCTCCAATTGGATGACGTGTAATTTCTTGAAATTAAACGGCGAAAAAAACGAAGTTATGGTCTTCGGAGGGAGCCAAGATCTCTGGTCAAAGGACTGGTGGCGTCCATCCCTTGGAGATTGTCCGACTCCCACTCCTATTGCTAAGAACCTTGGAGTAAAAATTGACCCCGCCCTTTCTTTCGACCCCCAGGTAAATAGGACAGTGTCTACTTGCTGTGGCATCATTAGAATCTTAAAGAAAATTGTCCCTTACCTGTCCTTGGCAGACCGGAAACAAGCAACAGCTGGCCTATTACTATTGAGGCTAGATTATTGTAATGCCCTTTATGGTGGCATCAATAAAGGCTCTATCCATCGCCTCCAAATGGTGCAAAATGCGGCAGCCAGATTGGTTCTAAGCCTTCCTAGGAGAACGTCTGCAACAATGGCCAGAAGGGACCTTCATTGGTTTCCGATTCCATCTAGGATCTCCTTCAAAATTCTCTGTCTGGCCCATGGTGCTATCCATGGCTCAGGATCTGAAGGCATTAGATCTCTTTAGTGTGCCTACACCCCCATTAGAACGCTTCGTTCATCTTCAAAGAATAGGCTGGTGGCCCCTAGGTTTGCTAAGGTTAGATGGGGAGGTAGAGCCTTTTCCACCTTGGCTCCCAAACTGTGGAACTCCCTTCCCCTTGAGCTTACCAGTCAATCCTCCTTAGCAATTTTCAAAAAACGTCTCAAGACCTGGCTTTTTTCTCAAGCATATTAGATTCTTGCTCTCACAATGGTCTTTTGGTCTAGTTATTTGGAGTCTGGACTTTCCATGTCTGTCTGTATTGCGCCTTGATGCCCCTTGGGGCTATGTTTTGCGCAGTATAAAAACGCCATTCATTCATTCATTCACTTGTTGAGACACCATTTACATTAATGCATATAAAAAGTACAATAAGTGCTAATAGTCATAATATTCATTCACTTGTTGAGACACCATTTACATTACTGCATATAAAAAGTACAATAAGTGCTAATAGTCATAATATTGTCATTTTTATAAGTATACGTTTTGAGATATTGGATTAATTTTCAAGAGGACAGAGTATAAAATTGATATCCATAAGAATCAAGTTTTAGGATCACTGAGCACACCAACAGGATTTGTGATTCTAGCTTATAACGAAACACATTATAGAACTTCACAGGAATAGTCCCTAAAATGATTTAATACTATATTGTCCTATCAAGTAGGTATCTTATATTTATATAGTTGCATCTGAACTGAATCCTTTATTAACTGTGAAACTAATGATGAAAAGAACCTTATAAGTAGTATTTTATTTGTTTTAAGAAATAATGAACTAACTTTGTTGCTTATATAATCCTGGGTTCTCAAACTGGATCCATGAGAGTCAGAGATTCAAAAAATAAGAGACCCCCTGACAACTCTAGGAGTTCCTAGGACAGGGACACAACTATAACATAAATAACTTTCCTAGGCAACTCGGGATTTATTGAAAATCAAGTCCTATACATGAAGGAATGATAGCCACATAAGTTCAGTGTACCAGACAAAAACAATTAAAATTGTGTAATTTTATTCATATAAAAGTTAAAAATATGGCATGAGCATACATGATAATAAATGTGCATGGCATGATGTACAAATAATGTATTGATTATCTAGCACAAATATAAAACAAATAATTAATCAAAGACAAAAAAAGGAAATAAACAATTCCAATGAAAAAAATCACAAGTGGCTGAGATGTTGTGTAGTTTGTAAATTCTTCAAAGGAAAGTTATTTATGTTATATCCATGAGAGTCAGAGCCACTTCTGAAATTCAGGCTACTCAAATATAATATATTTATATGTAGTTGATATAATGGGAAATCAGCCCACTATTATTATGAAAATCTGCTCAAGGTGTCCGCATAATTACTGGAAAAGGACATGAACCGATGTGAACCCCAATCCTTCCCTCCACAACCTACCTCTGTTTAGATGCACACAAACCGTGGAAATGAGTTGGAGAAATCTGACGCCATGTTTCTCGAGCTGCTCTTTTCATTTTGACTTCCAAGTTAGTCCTCTGATGATCAGGTAACATATATTTTACACAGGAAACCATATTTCACAATGCAAATATCAAACCTGCTTACCGTCTCCTCGTTCTCAATGTGGTGCAGAATTCTGGATCATCCAAGGAAAAAACCTGAAATCCTTGGTAAAACAAAAAAGTGTTTTCAGAGATGCACACTGTACTACTACAAAGTAATCACAAGATGAACTGCAGAGTGACATAGCCCAGACTTCCAGTGGGAGCATTATCGAAGACCTCATACAGAGCGTACCTAGATGGTCATAAATACCAAAGGTATAGAACAACAAAGCCCGGTATGAACTGAGTCCTCTGGGAGAAGCCTAGACAACATGATACATTGCTGGGCGCCATTGTACACATGAGGCACAACTAAGAACTCATTGCACCATGTGTGTCTGCGAAGTGCTCTTCCCCGAACTAGAGCTGCTCGTGCTACCTCTGGAGTTCCTTTATTCAACTAAGTCTACAGTGCCACGTCTAACACAATCACTATCCGGCACCAGATTCCTTAACACTAAGGGCATCATTAGGATGGCGGGCGGACAAAGTCCGCCTGTCATCCTGTCGTAGAGAGAGACCACCTGCGATAGCTGCGGGGTCCCGTGGGTGACATTAGGATGCACCCGCTACACTGGCGGGCGCATCCTGCATTCTTGACATTGCGGCGGGCGGTGCCGCGAATGTCTTACCACCTACTTGAAGTAGGTGGTAATATGCAAATGTTTTGCGACCGCATTCACAGTCACAAAACATTAATGCATTCTGTTAGGATTTGCTATTTGGCAGGGACACCCTAAACACGCCCCTTCCAAATAGCGAATCGCAAACCCATTTTTCGATTCGGTAATAGGTTACCAAAACGCAAAATTAGGTTTGATGCATCGCAAAAGCATTTTTTTCAATTGCAAACGGGCCGATTCTGCAAATCGGCCCGTTTGCGAGGAGAAAAATGCTTGATGAATCTGGCCCTTTGTCTCATAGCAAGAGAGCATGTTGGGTGTCAAAGTGCAACCTAGTATAACTTCAAGGTGGGTTCTTATGTTCATCATTCTTTGGCAGCCTGATCAAGCTACACACAGACTGGGCTGGAACTTTTAAGTGGTAGTGAATGTTGACTAAAATTCCACCAATTCGTCTAGGTAAAAGTTAGTTGCCCTTCCATTAAGTGTAATCCCTCTTAATACCACCACTACCTTTGTGTAGGCTCATATAGCTGATGTTACTGATCCAATATGGCATTGGTTGAATTTTTGGCATTGCCTAGCTTTTCTGTATCGGCATCAGACTCTCTCTTCATATTTTGTCTGAGTGTATATCATGTTTTTTGTGAAAACCTTCCCAGTGTGGGAGAATGTAAAATGTCCTTGCTTTCGTAATGGAAAGTTTCAATTCTGTTAAGCACTTTGAGGTGAGAATTATGCTTTCTTCCTTTTATTCTCAAGAGTAGCCATAAAACAACATAAAAAAACTAACTTTCCCAAAAAGCACTGGGAAAGGAGACATGGTATGTTCCAATCAAATGTCTAGTATGTTGTTTATAGTCCATACTCCACCGTCATGTCCCTTTCTTTCTTTCTTTCTTTCTTTCTGTGACAGAAGCAGTTTCAGAAATTCCTCTCATTTCTGTTTGGAGGTTTCATTCCCTATAAAAGAGAGACAACATTAATGCATCAAAAACTCACCTTGTTTGCACAGTCAGATCAATTGGTCAATCGCTATAACTTATGAAATCACTGTATGAATGACAGTCCAGTATCGTAATCAACTACAAAGTAACCAGGTACGCACACTACAATTTGCATCTAACAACATAGCCAACTTCTTACATTGTCAGGGGGGTTCATATTCATTGTTGATCCAGACAAGGTGTAATCCTCGCCTCAGAGTTCTTAATAGAATTGAAACTTTCTGTTAAAATAACTAGGACATTTTGCATTCTATGTGAGGACCGGAGGCGAGGATCATGCTTGTTCAAAGCTCAATTACCACAAATGTTGCCATGTTCAGGGTGGGCTTTAAAAGGCAGAGTCTGTGAACCAGTCCGCCGCATTAGGGAATGTCTACCAGGCACGAACCAAGAGAAAATGCTTTTGAGGCCATAGCACCTGTGCAGAGTGTGCCCCAAAACATGAGGTATCAATGCCAGCTTCCTGTAATGTCCCCACCGAACCTATCTCGCTATAGTGGGAGAAGAAACTGCCTTAAAAGGCTTTTGAATAGAAATGAGTAATTGTCATTCGCCGGGAGGGAAGAACTTCTCCATCAAGTCCTCATAGTCCTTGATACACCTAACCATGCATATCATAAAAAGCTGGGTATGAAATTACCCTCGTATCATGTTTCGTTCTTCCAAATCCATGTAAAGTAACCCTCTCCCGGAATAAACACTACCTGAATAATCCAAAGCTCTGACATTCGATACTCATCTGTAGGAGATCAAGCCAAGCAGCATGATCAAATTACTGGACAACTCTTTCATGTACAGGCATTTATTACTTCTCCAATAGAGGAACAGACCAAGTACTCTATTCACATCCCAGAGGGAAGAGTCCCTGGGTTCAGAAGGATGCAAAAGCCTTATAACACTGAGTAACTTCTGTCAAGAAGGTGCTCCCCTACTGCATCCCCTTCGTTTGGGATATTCCCCGCCGAAATAGCAGACCTTAAGATTTTCACTGATCTATAAGCCATTCCCTCCGAGGTCAGAGATGCCAGTAAGTTCAGAATGTGCACAAGGTTTGCCCTCTCGGTATGCAAGTCCCTCTGTATACACAAACCCAGCCATTGTGACCATGCAGATTTGTATTGTTTAATGGTCCCAATGTAGCTCCTTGCTCAACACCAAGTGGTAAGGAATCCCTAGACGATCTCGAAGGATTTCCGGAAACAGGGGGCGATGGATTGGAAAATTCCAGGGAAGTTATTAATCTTGCGATTTCCACATCAGAGTGGCCAAATCTAGGTTTGCCATTCGCCTCCTTACCTGAGCCGATAACTGTGTGATCATCGTAAAAGGGTAAAATACGTTCCCTTCATCTCCACTCCAGATCTGAAGGAGGGTGTTTCTTGCCATCGCCAGGAGATCCAGCTGAATAATCAGTTCACTTGGTGATCCAACATGGAGGCGAACAGATTCATCGTGAATGGGCCCCACTTGTCCTCCAGCTCCAATAACACTCTGGGGTTCAGTTTCCATAGACTCAAGTCCTGCAGATGTGTTAAGTGCTAGTCCACCACATGGTTGGCTGTTGCTGGAAGATACCCTGCTGTCACAGAAATCTTGTTGCCCAGGAAGAAGTGCCAGAAGTTCTTGGCCATATCTGAAAGGGTCTTCAGTCTTGATTCCCCTAACCGGTTGATATAGCGTACCACTGAGATGTTGTCCCTCTTCAGAAGGATGCAGCACTGTACCTTCTCCTTCATTCATTGGCGAAAGAGCCCATCAGATGCTCCAGGCAGTTGTCATTCTTGTGCATACCACGTTCCTCCTGTTGATAATGCACTACATTTTGCTCCCCAGCTAGTTCTGCTAGCTTACAATTCTGTTATGATGTCTGGGTCCGAACCGAAGATTGCCCTGCCATTCCACCATATGCGTGAGCCACCATTCAATTTACTTCTTGACCACGCCTATCCGCGTGATCATTTCTGTGTACATCAGTCCTCTGTGTAGATAGTTTGTCTTCAGAAGCTGTAAGGCCATGAGTGGAGAGGACCTAGAAAGCTTGATTAGAAAAGACTAGACCCACCAATCTGCCAATCTGACTCAGCGAGAAAGTTGGCGAGCCAGTGTTTTCCATAGTTTGACAGATTTTCACTATTTTCCTTTATGGAAGGCTTAGCGCGGCCTAACTGTAATCATTGACGAAGCCTAGGAACATTGTCTGTTGTGTTGGAGTGAGCAGGGTTTTTTTTTATCGTTGACCACGGAGCCTTCCAGGAGGGTGACCGTCCATTGGAGCAATTCGAAAAATCTTTTTGGGCACTGATCCAACAGAAGGAAATCGACCAATTAGACGAACCCCGGTGACCTTAAATGTTCCATGGCCGGTCGCTGTACCTTGGCGAAGTACAAGGGGGCTGACGATGGGCTACAAGGAAGTGATATGAATTTGTAGGTTTGTCTGTCCCATACGAACTGTAGGAACCTCCGATGACTAGGGAAGATTGAGATCGTGAGATACACATCCTTAAGATCTAAAGGAACCATCCAGCGGTTCGTCCACAGCAGATCGCTGAGAAGATTGATTCCCTCCAACTTGACCAATTAGAATCCCAATGGAATTCTGCCCTGGCTGCAAAATCTGGAATACATCGAGAGTAGAACTCACATAGGCCCATGAAAGACTTGACACCAATCTTATCTCCAGTAGGAGGTGTATAGAGTTTTGCATCTACCAATCCGGGTTTGGAAATGAACAGCCTCACATGATATAACATGCCCCAGATATTCGATTGAAGTCTTAAAAAAATATCGACATTTCTCTCTTTTAAGAACCACTCCAGCATGAGCAGAAACTGTGAGAACTTGTTTGAGAATGTGGTCATGTTCACATGCATGGATTAACACAACATCTTGGAAAATGGAAACATTAACAACACCTTTAAGCAAGGTGGTCATCGCTCTCTGAAACAAAGAAGCCGCTGGAGCGAGATCGAATGGCATTCCACACTATTGATATGTTCCCCATGGGGACACAAATGCTACCTTGTGTCAGGATTCAGGCGCTAATTCTGCTTGGTGATAAGCTGATGTTAGGTCAAGTTTGGTAGAATCGAAATTTGCCTAGCTTTGTAACGGTAAGTTTCAATTCCATTAAGGACACGGAGGCGAGGATTATGCTTTTCCTTCTTCGCTGTTTATTACAATTACAAAACACAGCAGCCCAGAAAAGCACTGAAGTTCAGAAAAAAATGACTGTATAATCTCCAAACAAAGAGATTAAGAACATGTATCATCCAAATCCACGAAGAAAACTACATTTCCCATCATGTCCATGAATAACCATTCAACAATAGTCCTTTCACAGTGTCCATCGCACGAAGATAGGGCGTCCATCTTGTGTCCCCTTCCTCTTTCTTCGCGCGAGTCACGCCGAAACGTCAACGGTCCTGCTTCGAACCCTCATTACCTAGCGGAATACCCAACAACAACAGCGTAAGCGTTGCAAAGCCAAATAGGACAATTAGTAACAACAATCGTCAACTATCCGCAAAGGAAGAATGCAGCAATACCTTTAATAACCATGAAAGAATAAACTGTTTACTTACAGCCATACGGGTGGGATCTCCTCCGAAGGACCGGGAGGGATAATCCTCGCCTTCGTGTCCTTAATAGAATTGAAACTTACAGTTACAAAGCTAGGCAAATTTCTGTAGTAGGGGATCTCTGTGTATAGTCATAATCTAGTGAATAGTCCCGCCCATGTGCGTGGACCCCGGCAATCAAAAATAATCTCTTAAGTTGTCAAAATAATGCAGAAACTGCAAAGACACTTAAGAGAGAATTTAAAGACAAATAATGCAGCCTATATCCACAGGCTACACTGTCCAGTACTTCAACTAGAAATTCCACCAAAGAACACTACACATAAAACAGCCTGCCAGTTTCTACCACAGAGAAACTTGCCTTCCCTAGTCAAAGACTCTGGAATGATAGAGAGGAAGGTAGGGACAGACAAGCCCCATAGGCTGCCATTATGTGGCTTAAATAGGATACTGTGCCTTTAAGAGAACTTTCCAGAACTTCTCCCAGTATCCCAGAATGCATAGCAGGTCCCTCTACTTTCAGTTCTTTTTTCCAGCTCCTGCTTACAGGACCCTGGCATTGAGCTCTCCCTTGTTTCAAGGGTTTATTGGATATTTTGGCACTTTTGTGTTCGAAAAGTGTTTCAGTTTACTTGCTTGGTGTTCTCTTTCTCTCTTTTGTGCTGTTTCAGGCGTTTTAGGGCTCTAAAATGCCTGGCCTTTTTGATAAGTGCCCAGCATGTGGGAGGAAGAAGGCCAAGAGCGATCCCCATGATGTCTGCATCGTCTGCCTCCCTGAAGAACATGTCCCTGAGGATTGTGTCATCTGCCAGCAGTTTACTGCTCGGACTCTGAGGGACAGACTGAAGATCAGGCTTTCTGGCCTTGAGGAGAGGCGTCTGCAGGCTGCAGGTGGGTCTGGGCAGGCTGGGAAGGTTCCCTCTGCCTCTGCTGAGGCCTCTGGGGGGCTCCCCAGGGGCAGGAAGTCCAGCAAACGGTCCCGGTCTCCGTCGACGTCGATTGCATCGACGTCGAGAGGGATGACGGCGGTGTGCTCCCCTTCTCCCCGGGGCTCCGGGTCGAGACGGCGTGACGGCTCGACGTCGAAGATCATGGAGAAGTCGCCGTCGAAGCCACCGTCGACGTCATCATCTCCGTCGAGGTCTTCCTATCGACGCCGAAGGCGCAGTGACAGGCATTGACGCTCGCCGACGAGGCGACACCGTCGATCGCCGTCGAGGCGACACGTCGATCGCCGTCGAAGCACCGGCGACGCTCGTCGTCGAAGACAGAACGCTCGACGTCGCGGAGGCGGCGTACGACGTCGCGGAGGAAGAGGTCGACGTCGAGGGATCGGCGTTCGGCGTCGAGGAAAGGAAGGTCGACGTCGCGGAGGCGGCGATCGACGCCGGAGTCACGGAAGCGTCGTTCGACGCCAGAAAAGCGACGCTCTGCGTCTCGCAGAAAGCGGTCGGCGTCTAGGAGTCGTTCAGCCTCTCCGAAACGGCGCAAGAGGGATTCTAGTCCCAGGAGTCACGCTGCTTCTAGTGGAGGACGCAAGAGGAAGCGATCACTTGCTGATGGGGCTGGCTCTCCGGCCCCTTCGCCTAAAGGGTCACCGGGCTCGGTGTACTCAGAGGTGTACACGCCTTCTCGGCCTCGGACTCCGACTCCTCCTCCTGTTCCTAAGGAGGACCCTCCACCCAAGCCTCCACTTCCTTCAGGCGACCCACCACCACCTCCTGTCCCTCCGCATGGGCCCACCCCGCAGCCGAAGGTTCCTCCGCCGAGGTCCACTTCCCTGCCGTCTTTGCCTGTTCCTCCTAAGGGGACCCCAAAACCGAAGCCCCGTGAGGAGCCAAGGAAGACCCCGCCACGAAAGCCGGCGGAGCGGCCACGGGCTGGCAGGTCTCGCTCTCGCTCTGGGAGAAGGGAGAGATCGCAACACAGATCATCCACGAGGTCGAGATGCCGCCATAGGAGGCGCGAATCTCGCTCACATACGAGGTCCTCGGGGACCCGGGACTATTCTCCTACCCTGTCGGGGTCACCGGACACGAGGGTGTCCCCGATTGATGACCTGGTGGCGTTCCATGACGTCCTTTTGAGGGGCGCTGCGAAGTTGGGCATATCCCTGACGGTGCCTACTCCGAAGACTTCAGTCATTTTTGAGACATTGCATCAAAAACACCTGTCTCGTCCTCTCCTACCTCTGGTGCCGGGCCTGGAGGAACCGGCTATGGCCCTGTTTCTCACCCCTGCGGTGACGAGGGCGGCTCCATCGAGGTTGCTAAAGAAGTACCGGGCTCCCGATTCGAACCCGGCTTTTCTGAGAACGGAACCCCCTCCTGACTCTGTCATTGTGACGGCGGCCCGCAAGCATCATGCCACCACTCCTTCCTCCACGGTTCCCCCGGATAAGGAGTCCAGGTGGATGGATTCGGCGGGAAGGAAAGTTTGTGGAACTTCCGCTACCTCCATGTAAGCTGCGAGTGCCACGGCGCTGTTGGGCAGATACGACCGTGCCCTCTGGGACTCCCTCGAGCGGTTTGCTGAGCATTTACCTCGGGAGAAGCGTGAGGACTTCATGGAAGTGCTGAATGAGGGGATGCTGGTGGCGAACCAGATTATCAGCGCTGCGGCGGACTCTTCCCTGTTGGCTGCTCACGGATTTTGCCACGGAGTCAACCAACGACGCCACGCATGGCTCCGGCTTACGTCCCTGAAACCGGACGCACAGCAGAGGGTGGCCAACCTACCTTTCTCCGGTGAGACCCTCTTCGGGAAGCATGCGGACGATGAGATGGCCCGCATGAAGGCGGAGGCCGAGACGCTAACGGCTGTGGGCCTGGAGAAGCCTAAAGAGACCAAGAAGACGTACCGCCCTTTCCAACGGCGGTTCGGCGGGCAAGGCCGAGGCCAGGCTTCGGGACAATCGCAACAGCAACACCAGTTCCGTAAGCCGTTCCAGAAGCGTCAGAAGGGCAGGGGAGGCCAGCAGTCGGCCCCGGCGCCCAAGGGCCAGGCTGGCTCTAGGCCCTAGGAACCTACTTCCCCCGGATCTGTTACCCACTCTGGTAGGGGGAAGCATTCAATTTTTTTCTGGCAGAGTGGAGAAAAATTACTCAGGACAAGTGGGTGCTGAATATTGTTTGCAATGGATACAGTCTTCGGTTCACCAGCCCTCCTCCAGCAATTCCCGCAGTCAGCTCGCAGTTTCAGCTGCGCGAGCTTCAGGCGGAAGCGGATATCCTGTTGAGGAAAAGGGCGATAGAAGACGTACCTCTGTCTCAGAGAGGAAGAGGTCTGTACTCCAGGTTCTTTCTGGTTCGCAAGAAGGACAAGAACGAGTTCAGGCCCATTCTGGACTTGCGGCAGGCAAACAAATGGATTTGCAGGGAAAAGTTTTGCATGCTGTCGTTGCATCAGATTTACCCTCAGTTTCAACAGGGAGACTGGCTATGCGCTATAGACCTACAGGATGCTTACTTCCATGTGCCCATTGCACACAAACACAGGAAGTTCCTGCGGTTCCAAGTCGGCACCAATCACTATCAATACACAGTACTCCCATTCGGACTGAAGTCTGCGCCGAGAACATTCTCGAAGTGCATGGCGGTGGTAGCAGCTCACCTGAGGAAGAACAAAGTGTTCGTCTACCCGTACCTGGACGATTGGTTGATCAAGGCATCCTCCTTCTCGGAAGCGCGAGCACACTTCCAGAAGACGTGCGTTCTCTTGAACAAGCTGGGGCTGCACATCAACATGGCCAAGTCTGTCCCGACTCCGGTCCAATGCATACAGTACTTGGGAGCCTCCATCAATACGCTGTCAGCAAGCGTGTCTCCTTCGGAAGAGCGACGATTATCACTCCTTCGGAAGGCTCAGGCTCTTATGACGACTCCATCTACAACAGTGAGGACGGTGTCTTCTCTACTGGGATCGATGGCCTCTTGTATCTTCCTGACGCCACATGCACGGCTGCACATGAGACCGCTGCAGGAGTGCTTGGAGGACCAGTGGGATCAGAGGAAAGGATCTTGGGACGACAAGATTCGACTGTCGCTGCATGCTCTTCAGTCTCTGAAGTGGTGGTGTTCGGCGGAGAATCTCCTCAGAGGGGTTCCCTTTCACAAGGACATTCCCACGCAGACTGTCGTGACGGATGCTTCTCTCCTGGGATGGGGAGCGCATTCCGGGACTCTACAGATTCAAGGAACGTGGTCGCCGATGGAGGCCACATATCACATCAATTTCCTGGAACTCAGGGCTGTTCACTTGGCACTGAAGGCCTTTCTTCCGTCCTTCCAGACCAACTCTCTGCTTGTACAGACGGACAATACCACCACGATGTATTACCTCAACAAGCAGGGGGGCTCGAGATCACGCACTCTGTCACAGGAGGCGCAGGCGATCTGGCACTGGCTCCTAGCCAGAGGACTGACGATAACGGCCACCCATCTACCAGGTGGGCAGAATGTTCAGGCAGACGCACTGAGCAGACTGGTCCAGGAAAACCACGAATGGGTCATAAACGACGAAGTACTAGGAGAAGTCTTCGCAAGGTGGGAAACTCCAGACGTAGATTTGTTCGCCACCGCCGAAAACAGCAAGTGCAGAAACTTCGCCTCCAGGTAATTCCAGCAAGGGACGCTGGGGAATGCGTTATGGATCAACTGGACGAACGGCTTTCTGTATGCCTTTATTCCCATTCCCCTGATTCCGGCAGTGCTCATCAAGCTGGCCCGGTCCTGGGCTCGGATGATACTCATTGCCCCGGAGTGGCCCAGACAGTGGTGGTTCACGGACCTACTTCACCGGTCTCTCCTTCCTCACATTCGGTTGCCGTGCAGGCCGGACCTTCTCACGAAGTTCGGGGGACGGATGTTACACCCCAACCTCTCGTCTTTGAGTTTGGCGGCATGGCTCCTGAGATAGTGCAATATGGCCATCTGAATCTGCCCGATGATTGCATGGACATACTGAAGGAGTCTAAGAGACCTTCCACTCGGACTTCATATGCTTACAAGTGGAAGAGGTTTTGTATCTGGTGCCAGTCTAAGAACCATGACCCTACGACCTGTAAGGAAGATGTCATCCTTCCTTACCTTTTACATTTGGCGCAGTCTGGCCTTAATGTGCATTCTATTAAGGTTCATCTTGCTGCATTGACTGCCTACAGGAAATGCCCTTCACAGACTTCCTTTTTCCAGATCCCTGTGATCAAAGATTTTCTGGAAGGATTGAAGAAAGTATTCCCTCCTGTCAGGCTTCCTTCGCCTTCATGGGAATTGAATGTGGTGCTGTCCAGATTGATGAAGGAACATTTTGAACCTATTCATAAGGCTTCGTTGCAGCACCTGTCCTGGAAGGCGGCGTTCCTCGTGGCCATTACATCGGCCCGCAGGGTGAGTGGAATTCAGGCGTTGTGTTGTACTGAACCTTATACTGTGTTCCATGCTGCTAAGGTTGTTATGCGCACTCACCCTAAATTTCTTCCCAAGGTTATTTCTGATTTTCATGTCAACCAGACTATAACTTTGCCTACGTTTTTTCAGAACCCTTCATCCCCAGCGGAGAGGTCTCTCCATTCCCTGGATGTTAGGAGGGTGTTGAAATTTTATCTGGATAAAACCAAAGATATTCGTAGGTCTGACCAGTTGTTCATCAATTATGGATCGGTCAGGACGGGTCTTGCGACCTCTAAGCAGTCCATCTCTAGGTGGATTGTGTCCTGCATACAATTATGTTACCAAAAGGCTAATAAAACCTTAGGAGGTAAGCCTAAGGCTCATTCCACCAGGGGCAAAGCTGCCACGACGGCTCTGCTCCGTAACGTGCCGATTGCTGAAATCTGCAAGGCAGCCACTTGGAAGTCGGTTCATACCTTTGCTAAGCATTACTGCCTGGACACTGACGCCAGGGCAGACGGTCAGGTTGGGCAGGCTTCGCTGCGGAATTTGTTCGCACGGTAGTGGCATTATGTATTTATTCTCCACCGCCGCTTTGGTGTGGGGATGGGCTTGCCATTCTATTCACTAGATTATGACTATACACAGAGATCCCCTACTACAGAAGGAGTAGTTTCTGTTCTGTAACTCCAGTTCTGTAGTAGGGGTATCTCTGTTATAGTCATAAGCGCCCGCCCTCCTCCCCGGTGGAGATATTTGATCATGTACGGAATGCGACAGGTCTGGCGTGCTTCGCCTTCAAAAAGAACTGAAAGTAGAGGGACCTGCTATGCATTCTGGGATACTGGGAGAAGTTCTGGAAAGTTCTCTTAAAGGCACAGTATCCTATTTAAGCCACATAATGGCAGCCTATGGGGCTTGTCTGTCCCTACCTTCCTCTCTATCATTCCAGAGTCTTTGACTAGGGGAGGCAAGTTTCTCTATGGTAGAAACTGGCAGGCTGTTTTATGTGTAGTGTTTTTTGGTGGAATTTCTAGTTGAAGTACTGGACAGTGTAGCCTGTGGATATAGGCTGCATTATTTGTCTTTAAATTCTCTCTTAAGTGTCTTTGCAGTTTCTGCATTATTTTGACAATTTAAGAGATTATTTTTGATTGCCGTGGTCCACGCACATGGGCGGGACTATTCACTAGATTATGACTATAACAGAGATACCCCTACTACAGAACTAGAGTTACAGGACAGAAACTACTCCTTCGATTCTATGTCAGGACAGGAGGCTTCAGATTATGCTCGTTCAAAGCTTACTTACCACCAGATGCGCAATATCCACCACCGGTTTAAAATAGAACCTTTTTAAAGGTGGAATCCGAGGACCAATCCGCCGCACGCATCAAGTCCTCCAAACGCGCACCCAACGAGAAAGCCTTCGAGGCCATGGCCCCCCTAGCCGAATGAGCGCCAAACATCTTGGTGTCAATGCCAGCTTCCTGTAACACCCACCGCACCCATCTGGCTATGGTGGGGGAAGAAACCGCCTTGTGTGGCTTACGCAGGGCTATGAGCAACTGCCTTTCACCCGGAGGGCGAAGTTCAAGAGTGACATCTTCATATGTTTTAAGGCACTGAACCACGCAGAGTTTGGGTACCTCCGCGAAAGCTGGGTAGGAGATCGATCTCGTCGCCGACTTTGTGCGACGACCCACTGTAAATGTCACCTCTTCTGGTGAGAAAATTCTCGCAGAAATGTCCAGGGCCCTTACATCCGAGACCCTGCGGCACGATACCAAACACAGGAGCATAGCCAATTTTTCGGACAACTCCTTCAGGGAAAGATACCTGTTGTGTTGCCAGGAAAGAAAAAGATTCAGCACTATGTTCACGTCCCACAGAACGGAATAACGCGGCTCCGGGGGCAAAGACCGTCTCACTCCTCTTAGGAGCTTACAAACAAAAGGATGTTCCCCCACTGGAGCTCCGTCCACCGGCTCGTGAGCCGCTGAGATTGCCGACCGCATCGCATTAATGGTGCGGTACGCTAGGCCTTCCGCCGCCAGGTCTGCTAAGAAATTCAAGATGGGAACAACTCCTGCGACCAGGGGATCCAGGTTTCGTCGGACACTAACGAACCCACCTGGTCCAAGCGGATCGGTACCTCTTTGCAGTACTGCCAGCCCAGGCTTTAGACAAAAGGTTCTGAGCCGATTCCGAAAGGCCTGGGAGTGACCAACGTCTCCGGAAAGCCGCCATGCCATGAGGCGGAGAGAATCTTGCAGTATGAGGTGGTGTGGAGCCCCGTTCGGATTGAGAAGGAGATGAGGGACCGGGGGAGTAGGATTGGAGAATCCCAGGAAAGTTCCAGAAGAACTGGAAACCAAACTTGAGACCTCCAAAATGGCGTCACCAAAATCACATTTGCTCTCTGGCGGCGGAGCTGAGCTGCCTCCCTCAGCACCATCGAGAAAGGGGGAAACGCATAGGGCTTTCCCTGACTCCAATCCTGGAGGAACGCATCCGTGGCTTCCGCCAGCGGGTCCGGTCTCCAACTGTAGAATCTCCGTAGCTGGAAATCCAGACGGGACGCAAACAGGTCCACCGAGAGTGGACCCCACAGGTTGTTCAGCCATTGGAAAACTTGGGCGCCCAACTTCCAAAGACTGGAATCACGCAGATACCTTGAATGCCAGTCTGCCACTTGATTGTCCCGGCCGAAAGGTATTCCGCCATCACCGAGACTCGATGGGATAGGCAATAATCCCAAAAATCCGTCGCCAGATCTGCTAGTGCTCGGGACCGAGGACCGCCCAGATGGTTCACATAACGAACCGCCGAGACATTGTCCATACGTAAAAGGACACATGATTTTACCAAGTCCCTGGTCCAACAGCGGATCGCGAAGGACCCCGCCAGCAGCTCCAAACAATTGATGTGGAGCCTTTGTTCCTCGGACGACCAGACGCCGCCTGTAGAGAAATCTCCGCAACGGGCGCCCCAACCGGATCTGCTGGCGTCCGATTCGATGACCAAATCCGGAACGGACCCGAAGATTGCTCGGCCGTTCCACGCTTCCATATGGGAGAGCCACCAAGCCATCTCCCCTTTCACCTCCTGTGATAGAGGGACCAGCTGGTCGTAGGACAAACCCTTTCTGAGATGATGCGCCTTGAGGCGCTGTAGGGCACGATAATGCAGGGGTCCCGGGAAGATTGCCTGAATGGAGGAGGACAGGAGTCCTACCACTCTGGCAATATGCCGCAGGGAGGTGTGAGATTTTGCAATCGTCTGTTTCAGTACATGACGGATCTTGGCTATCTTCCTTGAGGGAAGGCTGAGTGAGGCCTGCACGGAGTCCACTACGAAACCTAAGAATATCATCGTCTGTGAAGGTGAAAAAACTGACTTGTCCTCGTTGATGATGAACCCCAGGCCCTGCAACAAGGAAATTGTTCGATTGAGCTGAAGGAGCAGCCTGTTTGGGCACTGGTCCATCAGCAGGAAGTCGTCCAAATAGACTACCATTTGGATCCCCTGACCCCGAAGGACTTCCACCGCCGGGTGCAGCAGCTTGGTGAAGCACCAAGGGGCCGATGAAAGTCCGAACGGAAGGGCGGTGAATTCGAAGACTTGGTCCTTCCAGAGAAATTGAAGGAACCGACGGTGGGGAAGATGAATGGGTACGACCAGATATGCATCTTTGAGGTCCAACCGGACCATCCAGTCGTTCGGGAGCAGAACGTCCCGGAGCAGATGGATCCCTTCCATCTTGAAATGATGGTACAGTAACCACCCGTTGAAATCTCTGAGGTTGATCACGGGTCTCTGTCCTCCGTCCGTCTTTTCCACTAGGAAGACGTTGCTGAGGAACCCGTAGGGATGTCGCTCTGTCCGGCAGATGGCTCCCTTGCATAATAGAGCCGAGACTTCCTCGTCGATTAAGTTTGCATCCGCCTGCGAAAAAACTATAGGGTGTGGCGCCCTTAGCTGGTAGGGCTGATCGTAAAACTCTATGCGGAAACCCCGCACTGTCTGCAGCACCCATGCGTCTGCTGTAATCGCTGCCCAAGCGTCCGGAAAACCCGCCAGCCGTCCCCCAATTTGCACCTGACTCGCAGGTATCACACTTACCATGGGAACTGTTACCACCGGCGTCATTCCGGAAACCGCCTCCGCGCCCCCTGAAGTGCTGGCCTCTCGTTGGGTAAAAGTTGGTGTAGTTCGCCGACGTGTTGTACTGGCCTCTGCCAGAGCCTTACCCTTTGTTGGATAAATTTTGACCGCCACGGCCGGTCGCGTGGCCCCTACCGCGGCCGGCCCCTCAGGAAAAACGTTGTTGGAACACCCTCTTTATGCTGGACTGGGCCTTGTCTAGGGAGGTAAACGTATTGACGAACGTGCCCAGCTCCTTGATAAATGGGTCTCCAAACAAGCCGCCCTGCGCTACCGCGCCTGCCTCCGAAGAGGCTAAGTCTCCTAACTTGGGGTCGAGCTTAATCAGCAGAGACCGGCGGCGTTCAGTCGAGAGGGCGCAGTTAGCGTTCCCCAGAAATATGACCACCCTCTGCGCCCAGCTCGATAGCACGTCTGGAGATATGGGGGTGCCAGAAACCTTCGCCTCCTCGGCCATGTCCAGGATCTTTGTTATGGGGTCTATGACGTCCAGCAGTTTATCCGGACAGGAACGCTAGGACCGGTCAATTCCCTTACGGGGGTCTTTGACAAATTTCACCATGAATGTGGCCATCTTGCCATCTAATTCTGGTGTCATGGCGACTTTTCCCTCTAGGGTAGGACGCGGACATTCTCCCCTCAGACAACTCCGAGCTTCCTTCTTTAGTGGCTTGCGGAGGTGTGCTGCTACGAACTTTGCGACTTTGTCTCCAGGCTGCTGACCGCGGATGAACAATCTCGTCCGGGTCCAGCATGCCTGAGCTATCCTGTGGTAACTCCGTCACGGAGCCGGACGGCCGCCACGAGCGCACTGTCTCGTCGTCGTCGTCCGTGTCTACCGGGTAGATCCCTCCCGGGGAGGAAGGGGCTGTCCCAGTCTGCCCTGAAGGTCCCGGAGCCGGGGTCCACACAGGGGTAGGGTCGGTTGCCTTTGACAAAAAAGCGTCACGCAGGCGCTCAAAGGCACCCCTGTCTACACCCTGCGGGGCCCCAGTAGCCCCGTCCCTACAAACTTTCTTAGGAGCAGAGGGTACCCCCTCTGAGGACGCAGAGTTGCTTCCAGAGGCCCCTAAATGCACTTGACCTAGCTTTGCACACTCTTCAACAATGCGCGTGGAGAGCCTGTCCTCCATGGGACCTACAATCTCCTGCACGCAGCGATAAATGGAGCTGTCAACAGCGTCGTAGAACTCATCATCATTAAGATACTGATGAGATTCTTCCTCCTCTACGTAGTACCCTTCTACCATGGTTAACTACCCTGCCAAGAACAAAAGGGTGGAAGGCACGGGGACTACAGGTAACCGCAGTACCTGGGTATGGACCAGCCAGAGGCTAGTAGGTAAGGTGGACTGGGGACCAGACCTATCGAGGCAGCACCCGCCTCTAAGCGCGCCGACCCTCTCAAGGACCGGGTCTATGTCGCCTCCCCTGCACGCTTACAATAAGGCTCACTAGAGTTGGCCCTTACTTAGGGAACGCTGTGTGTTAATGCGGTTAAAACCGCTATGGTGCCGTGGTACAGCCCGCAGGCGTTCTAGAGCGGTAATCCGCCTTTACAGACCTCGTCGGGGCGTCAAAAGCTTAATTGTGGCACAATACAGCCCGAAACGGGCGTCTGGGTTGAGGCGGCAAAGGCGAGGCTCCGGCGCGGCTCCTTCTCCTCAGCTCGGCCCCCGTCAGTGAGAGGAACCGCGCCGGGGAGAACGAGACGCGACGGCTCCCTCTAGCGGCCGGATCAGATCGGGGACATCGCGTGAGGGGCGAAAGCGTCCCCACGATGCTAACAAAGGGCTCTGTGGAGATAAACACACCAATACCACACTAGAAAAAGCCCTCAAATAGCCACGCAAGCATTTTACAGCATAATAAGCCCCAAACATGCAGTTTAAACTCTAACCAAAGGTCAAAGCGTAAGAGAAAAAAAGCAAGGGACTTAACTGGCTGCGAAGCAGCGAAGAAAGAGGAAGGGGACACAAGATGGACGCCCTATCTTCTTGTGATGGACACTGTGAAAGGACTATTGTTGTATGGTTATTCATGGACTTGATGGGAAATGTAGTTTTCTTCTTGGATTTGGATGATACATGTTCTTAATCTCTTTGTTTGGAGATTATACAGTCATTTTTTTCTGAACTTCAGTGCTTTTCTGGGCTGCTGTGTTTTGTAATTGTAATAAACAGCGAAGAAGGAAAAGCATAATCTGAAGCCTCCTGTCCTGACATAGAATAGAACTTTGCATCAGATATTGTTGACAACATTTCATTGATTTTAGGAAGTGGGTGTGAGTGCACCCAGATTTCTTTATTGAGGGCCTTAAGATCACCACCCACCCTCCGCTCCCTTTTTTGTTTTGGGCTACTACTAGGATTGGCTCTAGGGCTTGGAATAAACTCCCCTCTCATCTTCGTCAGATCTCTTCTGAAATGGGCTTCAGGAAATCTCTTAAGACCTGGATTTACAGTCTTACGGATACAGTATGCAAAGCGCTGGTATGAGTGTTGGCGCCCATGGACAGTACAGTTGCGGGTCATTTTTTACATCAGTTTGATCCAGAGCGGCAAGATGGTCCCTGGAGTGATAGTGCGCTATAGAAGTGTCGTGTTACATTACATTACACTACAATACTAGCTCTATAGCCACAATGAGAATTCAGTAAGTTCAATATTGCCTCTGATGCGTAACCCTTCAAGTTCCTTTTCCAGTTCATCTCCAACACTGCATAACCCTTCCAGCTCCTTTTCCCATTCATCTCTAACACTGGAAGGCACTCCTCTCTTTTGTATTTAATGGGTGTGGCATTCTCTTTTTTTATCTTGTGATTGAATCCTTTTATCTTCCCAAGTTCAACAGTGGGAACTTGTTTAACAAATCTTCAGTGCCACTGGTGTCCCTTACCACAGTTACCTGTTCCTTTGTTCCTGGCCCAAAATCATACCAAATAACCCTTAGTGAAACCAGCCCAGTATATTTAACCCTTTGACCCCCACATATATCTTCTCAAAAGTGTCTCACTTTAAACATAAATTTTTGCCTCTCAAAATCCTCGAAGGTCAATTTTACTCTCTTCATGATATACGGATGACCTCTCCCGTGGTGTCACTTTTCGATCACCCCAATTCTGTTGAAACAGTTCCCGAGTAATCATGGTGACCCTAGCTCCTGAATCAACTAATAAACGTACCTGCTTAACATCAACTTGTACATCGAGATAGGAATCAACGCACTGTTCCGGATCACCACTTTTTATATCACCATCATCCAGTACCAGTACCAGCACCATGTCTGCACTTCACCAACCAGACCTTGATATTACTTTCATACTCCTCACACACAGCTTTGAAATTTGTATCTTTGCATTTCATACTCTGGCACACCTTTATAAAGTGCAGAATTTGGAAACATAGTCTACATTGGACTTTTTTGGTTGGACACACTTTCCCTCCTTTTTGATGAGAAACTTTTCCACACCTGAAACAAGTATTATTAGTTTGATTAAAAAATGAATTATATTGATTAGGTTTAGCTGTGGTGAGATTAGAATACATCGATGTGTTCATTTTAACTATCTCTTCCCTATAGGTTATCAAATTTACTTGTTCTAGGGTTTTGCCTCCTAGCTCTTTTGCTGACTTAAGAGATGTCTCTGTACTTTTAGCAATTCTGATAGTATCTGCCAACGATTGATTGCTTATGGATAACAACTGTTGTTTAATGGTGTTATCAATGCCGAAACAAATAAACTTGCAGAATAAGATGTTAACTGAAGTTTTCAAATTGACATTCTGCCTCTAATTTACGTAATATAGATATGTATATGTCATCACCTTCACTTGATTTTTGTTTTCTTTTGAAAAACATATGACTTGACACTACTAGGCTAAGTGGTACATCAAACATATTGACTAGTTGTGTAATTGCCTCCTGGCAATCATCAAGCTCCTCCCCTTGAACTATTTGAATGTCAGGCAGGTGCTTAAATGTGGATCTACCTTCAAATAATGCAATAGCAAATTTTTTTCTTTGCTCTGACCTAAATCTTGATGTTTCAGTAGCGTATAAATAGGTCTCGACAGCATCATACCACTTCGTCTTGATATCCGTGGATAACCTGAAAAAGGTGGAGGAGGACTCACTGACTGCATGATGTAATACAACAGAGGCGAGGACAAATACACTCTGTTATTCAGCTAACATATGGCTGTTAAACTTGGCTCGGTTTCAACTAAACAAAGCTAGAGAGTCTTATGTTTGTTGACACAGTGCCAATGATGAAGGTGTGCCAATCACCGAGACTAACCCCCACAAATAAAAAAAATAGCGGTAGATGTAATTGCATGATTATACCTATTTAATTTGCATAAAGCATAGTAGGGTTCCTGACTTAGCGATGTGCCAGTCACTGTGCAACAATAGAACACGTGGAAACAAGCACCTACTTGTGTACAGTTACTGCAGAGTCTTCCTTACTTCCCTGTAGATTTAATGGATGCACCATACAGTCTGTAATTAGTGGTTACATCAATGCTACGTGCGCTGTAGCTCGGGCTGTATGACCTTTACACATAGGAAGATTGGTTATTTGGAATGTATTTGATCCCAACCACAGAAAATGGCCACTACATTGTTTAACGTGAGTTTCTTGAGGAAGTAGAGTTTAAATTCTAAAAATATGCCTGGAGCAAGCTACATGTACATTATATGTGTGCTTCCTCAATCATTGCTTATCGGAAGCGCCCAATGTATTCAGATGGTCGACCATTGTTTGTTTGTTTTTAGAGGAGGTGGAGCGCTTTCTCAGTAGTCGCTTATGTGTGCTTCTACAATCCTTGCTTAAAGGTCGTGCCAATACAGCAGTTATAGTTATCTCAAGTAACTATAACTCTCACACCTGCCATGCCGAGTTTTCTCGTCCATAATTTCACTGCAAATGTTGCAGTGATTTTTATCAGTGATTTCATAGAAGATGTCATCACTTATGTAATTAGCAGTGCATGGCAAGGGTGTGAGTTATAGTTACCTTAGGGCATGGGTTATAGTTTCTTCCGACAAATATAACTGCTGCATTACTATGATTTGGAGTGTGTAAAATCTGAACCAAAACTATGTCCCTATAGACCTTGGTTTTTTTTTAGTTAATTTTTAAATTCTATTTCCTAATAAATACTGTCATGGTAACCTTTGTTATATTCAGTGCATTTCTAGTGTGTTGGAATGCTATTTCACTGTTTTTTTATTAATGTAAATTGTACTACTAGTTGACCCATGAGTTAAATTTACTAATATCCATTTTCACAAGTTCATAAATACAATTTATTCACACATTCATTTTTATTGCATATTTTAAAGCTACAATTGTAAAATTAAGGTAAGGTACCTCATGTAGTCTTTCTATAAATGCAATGCAGTAAGTCTTGCTTTTTTAACAATTCATTTGATGGATATGTAGATTCGTTGCGAATCCTTGGGAAAATAAGGGGTCTGTCAGTTCTGTAGTAGGGGATCTCTGTGTATAGTCCTAATCTAGTGAATAGTCCCGCCCATGTGCGTGGACCCCGGAGCAATCAAAAATAATCACTTAAGCTGTCTTAATTGCAGTCCTGCATAGACACTTAAGAGAAAATTAAAGACAATAATGCAGCCTGTACCTAAAAGGCTACACTGTCTAGTGCTTCAACTAGAAATGCCAAGGATACAACACCAATAACACATTCAGCACAATCTGTCAAGTTTCACCCATAGAGAAACTTTCCCCACCTCACCAAATCCTTGGAATGATAGAGAGGAAGGCAAGGACAGACAAGCCTCCATAGGCTGCCATTATGTATCTGGAAAAGGGATACCGTGCCTTTAAGGAACTCTCTGGAGACCCTCGGTATCCCAGCATGCTCAGCCCCTTCCTTTTACTTTCAGTTCTTTTTTCCGGCTCCTGCTAGCAGCACCCTGGAGCATTGAGCTCTCCCTTTTTGGGTGATTTGTTAACTTTTTGGCACTTTTAAAGTGTTAGAGTGTGTTCACTCAACGTATTTTTGCCTCTTCTTCACTTTTTGGGTGATTTGGCCACTCTTTTATCAAATATGCTTGCCTTATTTGAAAAATGTCCAGAGTGTGCCAGGAAGAAGGCAAGATATGATCCACACAGGGTTTATATCCTGTGTCTCCCTTCTTTTCATGTTCCTGGGACTTGTGAGATCTGCCTGCAGTTTTTAAGTAGGACCCTGAATGACAGAGAGAAGATCAGGCTCCAAGGACTGGAGCAAAGAAGACAGCAAGCTCAAGGTGGGTCTGGGCAGGAAGGGGCTTCTTCCTCTTCCCGTGCCGAGGCCTCTTGGGGGCTCCCCAGTAAGAAGAAGGCCAGAAAACACCACCGGTCTCCGTCGACGTCGATAGCCTCGACGTCGGCGTCGAGAGGAATGACCATGGTCTGCTCCCCGTCTCCCCAGGGCTCTGGGTCGGAGCGACGTCGAGGGTATTAAAGTCGAGACCTCCGACGAGGTCGACGTCGAGAACGGCTTCGTCGTCGACTCATCATCAACGTCGAGAGGGTTCGAGACGCAGGCAGTCGACTTCGAGGTGTCGCCGTCGTTTGACGTCGAGAAGAAGATCATCGACGTCAAGAAGGAGATCATCGTAGTCGAGAAGGAAATCATCGACGTCGAGAAGGAGATCATCTTCGACGTCGAGGAGGCGTTCATCGACGTCGAGACTTCGTGCGTCGAAACGGCGTTTTTCGAAAAGGCGCTCCGCGTCGAGGAGGAGAGCATCGCCCTCCAGGAGGCGTTCCAAGGCCAGGACTGTGTCACCACAAGTCCATGGTCCCGACGGCGCCGTCGCTCGGCTACCAGGGGTACGGCCTCTAGGTCAGGCGAAGAGAAGGGGGAGAGGGGAAGAGGCTCCGGGCTCGGGGCACTCACAGGTTTATTCCCCCGCCAATCAGAGGTCACCTACACCGCCTCCGTTACCTAAGGACCCTCCTCCACGTAACCCGACACCGCCTCCGCCGCCTGTTCCTCCTCATCGTCATCCACCTCCTACACCATGACCTCCGCCGAGGTCTGCCTCGTTAGCACATCTACCGACACCACCTAAGGGGCCGCCGCAACCTAGGCTCCTGTTTAGGCCTCCACAGCGCCCTCAGCTGCGGCCCGTGGAACGTCTGAGGCTGCGGAGGTCGAGATCTCGCTCCAGACGGAGGGATACATCCAG
The DNA here is from genome assembly GCF_964263255.1 of Lissotriton vulgaris. Classification (NCBI taxonomy): domain Eukaryota; kingdom Metazoa; phylum Chordata; class Amphibia; order Caudata; family Salamandridae; genus Lissotriton; species Lissotriton vulgaris. The sequence goes on from NC_141696.1 coordinate 117,442,834, forward strand.
GAGTCGCCGTCGCTCTTCTACAAGATCCAGACAGCGCCACAGGAGGGACAGGTCGAGGTCCTGCTACACCGATAGCTCTAGTGCCAGGGACTATTCATGAGATCGGCACCTTCATGGCTGCAGAAGAAATATAAGGCTCCTGACTCTGACCCAGCATTTCTTCGGGTGGATCCCTCGCCTGACTCGGTGATCGTGACGGCGGCAAGAAAACAACACGCCACCACCCCATCATCAACAGTGCCTTCTGACAAGGAGAGCCGCTGGATGGATTCGGCAGGCAGGAAGGTTTGCGGGACGGCCTCCACATCGATGAAGGCCGCGAGTGCCTCAGCTCTGTTGGGACGTTACGATCGGGCTCTGTGGGAGTCCCTCCAACAGTTTGCGGAACACCTTCCCTGGGAGAAGAGGGAAGATCTCCAAGAGATCCTCGCTGAAGTGCTGCTGGTTTCCAACCAGGAAATAAGTTCGGCTGCAGATTCTTCCCTCTTGGCAGCCCACGGGTACTGCCATGGCGTCAACCTGATGCGCCACGCCTGGCTGCGTCTTACATCCTTGAAGCCCAAGGCACAGCAGAGGGTTGCTAACCTACCCTTTTCGGGCGAGACCCTCTTTGGGAAACATGCAGACGACGAAATGGCCCGCATGAAGGCGGAGGCGGAAACCCTGACGGCTGTCGGGTTGGAAAAGCCTAAGGAACAGAAAAAGACCTTCCGCCCGTTCCAGAGGCGGTACGGGGCGCAAGGCAGAGGGCAAGGTCGACAGGCTGGACAGCAACATCAGCAGTTCCAGCGGAAACCGTTCCAGAAGCGCCAGAGGGGTCAAGGCGGTCAACAGTCTTCCACCGCGACCAAAGGGCCGACTGGGTCTAGGCCCTGAGCTGTTACTTCCCCTTCATCTATTACCCGCTCCGGTGGGGGGAAGCATTCAATATTACCTGGCTGAGTGGAGAAACATTACTCAGGACAAGTGGGTGCTGAATATTGTTTGTAATGGATACAGTCTTTGTTTCACCAGCCCGCCTCCAGCGATTCCACTGGTCGGCTTGCAGTTCCAACTGCGCGAGCGCCAGGCGGAGGCCGATACCCTGTTAAGAAAAAGGGCGATAGAAGACGTCCCTCTGTCTCAAAGGGGAAAGGGTCTTTACACACGCTTTTTCCTAGTACAGAAGAAGGACAAGAACGAGTTCAGACCCATTCTGGATTTGCGGCAAGCAAGTGAATTCGCAGGGAAAAGTTTTGCATGCTATCTTTGCACCAGATTTATCCTCAGCTGCAGAGGGGAGACTGGCTGTGTTATATATTTATACCTTCACTACAGTGCATGTCGTTACCTTACTTAAGGTGTCGAGTGTGAGTTGTATGTTTTATTTCTACAGTGCACAACAGTTTAATGTTCTTTTGTTATTACCTCAGCACATTCATATTTTACCATCTTGGGTGTATAGTTTGGGTCTTTACCTTTTAACTATACTGCAGTGGTCCATTTAAGACTGGGCATTTCTCAATTCTGTTTTCTTTTTCTTTCATTACACTATAGCCCAGTATTTTTCTATTTTATTTAAAACGCAAATGTTTATAATAGTATGGAGAAGTAGGAGTTTTATATTGTAATTCTCTTCTCTGTCACCCACTTTTCTCCTGATGTGGATTGCTCTCTCGCATGCTTACCTGGCTAGTTGGCAGCCAGGTAAGCATGCGAAAGTGATGGTTTCTTTTCTTCTTTTTATTTCTTTCTCTCATTTATTAGAAAGGAGGATGGCAAACAGGCTATGTTTACCTGTTTCCTTAAGATTTCTGGTTGCTTTCTTTGTGTCTATTTTTGCTTTGTTTCTCTCTAGTACTCTCCTCTCTATTTCTTTCTACTAGCTTATACATCTGATTATATTCTCTTTTGTTTTCCTTTGGAAGAAAGGAGGAATTGTAGTATCTTGGTTATTATGTTTTACATGTCTTCCACTGCTTCACCAGTGGAACATACTTGAGATGATGTCACTTAGATTGTTGGTGTATGAATCACACAGTTGGAGAAGGGCTGAGCGCCTTGCTAGTTGCTCCTGGTGGGGCTGAATACTATTGTACTATTGATCTTCCAACTAACTTGAATAAGTCCTCCTGAACATCATCTACCTGCGTGGAGTGATTACCACACTATTCTGCTGGTGAGTGTGTGAATAGATGTTTGAGTCATTATGTACTTGGATGGATGAATGGATGTGTGGGTTATTATTTAAGTAAATGAATGGGTGAATGAATTAATGAGTGAGTGAATGGCAGATCAAGAGATGAATGAGTGAGCATAGTGTTGCAATAGTGGGTAGGGACAGACTGGGATTGCAAGCAACTTTAGTTTTAGTTCCCTGTATATTAAGATCCAGTATTAGTGCTAGGTCACGAATGACACACTCTGAGGTTGCTAAATCGCTGCATTTCACAAGGGATCTTCTGTTGCATTCCTGACTTTTCATCTAGTAAATCTTTGCATTCTGGTGGATACTTTTGACCTCCGATTCCTCACCAGAAAGCTCCTCAGTAGCCAGATTGGATCTACACCCTTTTGTTTAGCATTGCTCCTGAATGCTACGAGCTGCTACCATGCAGCTCTGCAATGGCTCTGTAGCACCCCAGAAGATGCGGAGCAAAGCCGCATATAAGCACCGCCCAAGGCGCTGACATCCATTCCTTTCTTGCCACACCTTCTGATGCAAATCTGCAGCTCTGCCGCCAATTTGGTTGGCCTTAGGATAACTTCTAAGAAAGCAAATCCAGTGTGCTAGGGACCGATGTCCCTGCTCAAAATGACAGGTTTCTAAGCATTCCACAACTGCAGAAAATAGATGTTGGTCACTGACCTGTGGATAGTGTGTCACCAGTGTCTGGCCATGATTTTAAATTGTGAGATAAATGTTCCCTCATGCACTCAAAGCCGAACTGTGACCACGGGATGAAGCTGTGTGTCATAGAACACAAGACGTCTTGGGCTTTGTGTAAGTCCTGTTTCTTCTTCAATTTGCAGACTTGGGCCATTCCTGCAAGCGGTTAATATCATGCTCGAAGTCCTCTAGGAAGTCAAAATTGAAGTCTACGTTAAACATAAAAAGCGAAGTAGGACTTGACCCCATTCCGCCACTCTGAATCCAAAGAGAAGGCATAAGGGAATAATGATGTGAGTTATTCTTCTTCAATGTCTCTTGTTGCGGATATGACTCCTCAGCTGATCTTGGTGTACCCTAAATTTCCCATGCTGCTGGCAATGCCACAGCAGTTTGAAGTCTTCAAGGAGGCTATGCTGCAATTTTTTGTGTGTCTCCAGTTCCCTCTGTCACCCCTTCAGGTCCTGTTGAACCACAGAGGCCTCAGTCAGATACCACTGGCAGATCTGTGCACTGTGCCATCTTAGCCCTTTTAAACTCGCTTTAGGCCCTTTAGCTACACCTCTACAGACTCAGGCTCCAAGGCCTGTGTTTCTACCTTTCAAGTGTGCACTGGAAAGTGTGTCCTCTGCTCTGGAAGAAGACCCAGTTCCGATACTTTTGTTGGTTACCGAACCAACTTTTCCTCCACCATGACTTGTTTGATACTACGAGGTTACAAAAGCACAGCAGGTTGTCATGCACCTTGACTCTGACCCGATGTCTCTATTAGGATGAAAGAGCTAGCAGAGGGATCATTATCTCTTTGGCTCTGATTCAGAGCAAGTGGCTTTCTGGGAAGTAATGATGATGATGGTGATAGGGATGTCTTTCTCCACCCTTTCTACACAGAGGATGCTAGAGGCCAGTGGGCTTGACTCCTCGCCTGAGGCAGTGTTTGACTTGCCACTTAGGCCTCCAAAGGAAGAAAGTGCCTAATTTGCAGTGGTGTTCCAGAGGGCAGCTGAGGTTGTAGATTCACAGCCGCCTCCTGTTGAGATCAAAGAGACCATCCTGACGGAAATTTTGCAGTCTGGACCGGCTACTTCTGAGCCCTTGCCCCCTTTTAATGACTCTTACAAGGGTGAGAAGGGGATGTAGGTTAAATGCACTCAGGTAAGAAGTCGAGCAAGAGCACAGAGCTGCAGGAAGCTCCTGCTGTACTTGCACTGCTGGCTCCTTTCACTGTATCACGGTAAGCAAGGCTGGCAGGGGGGTTAGGGAGCATGGGCCAGTCAAGGGGAGGAGTAGTAGATACATAGCAGGCAGAATGGGATATACCCAAGGCGTGTGGAGAAGGGACAGAGCAACAACAAGCGATGCATTATGTATGATGCTTTTTTCTGCAGGTTGGTTGTTACTGCCCATCACTGTATGGCTGCATGGGGCACACCTAATATATTTACTCAAAGTCCCTGAATCACTGTGAACTTTCCTCTCTTTGCAGGCCCCCTGAAGCATCTGAAAAAACGCAATTCCTAGAATGCTGTGTAGGAATCCACAACATGGAGGTGGCTCATCGAGAAAAAATGGAAAACGTACAGACGTGTTGTGGGGAGGTAAAGAATATGTGTTTTGTTTTGGGAGAGAATCATTATTAACCGTTGTAAACATCAAATTGTTCCATGTATATACAGTGTCCCATGGCACATTTGATTTTTTTTAACTTTATCGTTTTTCTTTAGTGATAAAAAATAGCAACAACAACTCGGCATATTCACATATAAGAGCTCAGCATTATTTTCATGTCACGAATCAGTGAGTACAGACACCAAAGATCAATCCAATAAAGTATATTAGTGTTTACATTGTGGTTTAGGTGTTTAGCCAGAAACCTGGAGACTAGAGTGCACTATCCGCACTGCTTCTCCAATGGCCCCCCCATCAACAGGCAAGCCCTCAATGTCACACAGCGCGTGGCTCATACTGCCATTGCACGTTTATAAAGAAATAACTGTTTCTACATATTATATTTAAATAGAAAAATATTGATTTAAAGGTACAAATATACTCAACTAAGCAGTTGGCTTGAAACCGAACTATTTGTAATACTTTGTAACTCTATATCAGGGCCCGGAGGCGAGGATTATTGCACACTTTCTTCATTTCATTAAACAGCAGCCATTTTTTAAACATGTATCAACACTTCATTTCCCATAACTCATAGGGAAAACAAAGAAATGCATTGACCAATCAGAGCATAGAGTGTCCCTCTTGAGCCCCTGCTGGTCCTCTTTCTTCGCTGCTGAAGCTGATATACGGTCCCCTATTGATTTTATTGATTGCTTGGCATTATTTACTGTCTCAACTGTGTTTTATTTGGTGTGCATTGTGATCACGGTGTGTTTTTTTTATGCTGTGTAGCGGATGCAGGAACACTCTGCTACTCCTTCACAGCCACTTAAGAATTTCTTCCGTTTTCGGCTATGCAGAACTGTGGGGTGGACACGCAGAGGTCCTCAGGCCACAAGAGGGGGTTTGTCTTTGCGCCTCGCATCTCCTGGTGCAGACGCCTCTCTCCCTGCCCTTGTGGATTGGGTAACGCATTAGCAGAAATTTCAGTTGCAACCGAGCACGTGTCTGTGAACAGGGTGTTCCCCACAAGGCCTGGAGTCCTTACGCCTCGGGGTCTGTATTATTTAAATCAAATGGCAGTGCTACCACTGATTACTGGACACCAAATAAGGTTGTGATACTTGGCCAGTTTAACACTGAGGCTGCATTGCTCTAATTACCTATTGCAATGGAAATGTACGAGGACTCGTACACAGAGGAGGAGGTATCCTACTTCCCAGTGTCAGATAAGTTCCCGGAGTCAGTAGACGCTTCCATACACAAGGTATTCTCAGCCGCTGTAACACCTATGGAGCAGATGCTTTTGGATATGGCACAGCTGTGCCTACAACCCTCCCAGTCTGACGGAAGACCTACCTGGGCCTTCGGCCTCCCTCCCTCCTAAGTTGCCTGAATACTTCTGAGTGCCCGCTGAACCCTGGGGGTAGATCCAGACGCCTCTGGCAATAGCTTCATCATGGTGGTAGTGGGCTGTGCCACCAGGTATCCAGAAGCCATACCATTTAGACACTTACTACCCCTGTAGTAGCTTGAGCCCTGCTTGGAATTATTCTAGAATTGTACACCATAATGAGGTCATCTCAGATAGGGGCATGGGTTTCAGGTCTTCCAATCTGAAAGCTATGTGGGATGAGTGTGGTATTACCTTCCGACCATCCCCAAGGTAATGGCCCTTTAGAGTGATTCAATAAGACCGGGATAGGCATGATTATGGGTTTTTACCAGAGAAACTCAAAAGGAGGTGGGATATTCTCCTACCATGCCTACTGTTTCCATAAAGCACAGCTTTCCAAACTTTTCATGTTGGGGACACACTTTTTGGAGATGCATCCTTTTGGGACACAGTAAGGCAGTGTACCAAGCGAGCTTAGCGTAGCGAGCCTGAAACACCTAAGGGGAGTTCTCGTTTTTTTTTTTTCTCTCTCTCTCTCTCTCTCTCTCTCTCTCTCTCTCTCTCTCTCTCTCTCTCTCTCTCTCTCTCTCTCTCTCTCTCTCTCTCTCTCTCTCTCTCTCCATCTATCTGTCTCCTGCTCTGTCTGTCTCCCGCTCTCTCTCTCCCTCTGTCTCTACCTCTCCTTCCCTCTGTCTCCCTCCCTCTCTGTCTCCCTCCCTCTCTGTCTCCCTCCCTCTCTGTCTGCCTCTCTCTCTCTCCCTCTCCCTCTCTGTCTCCCGCTCTCTCTGTCTCTCCCTGTCTCCCTCCCTCTGTCTGTCTCTCTCTACTTTCCTCTGTCTCTCCCTGACTGGCTCCCTCTGCCTCCCTCCCTCTTCCAACTGGCAAGAAATAATTCTGTAAAAGCCATTCCTAGTTCTTGCCTCCAAAATATCCATGTGGAGACCCATGAATTTGGTTCTTACCAGAGTGTTAGAAGGTGTTTTCTAAGATTGGAATCTTCCTCAAACAGATGAAGGTGACAGGCCTGCATGACTTTTGTCTGAGGTGCATTGGGTCCAAGCATGACTCTAGTCATGCATCAGGTGTTCTTTGCATCCGGAGGCCGCAAAGAAAGGGAGACCAAAGTTGTCTTGGCTCGCAGGACTGCAAGTCACGTAAAGTATGCATTTGACGGCCATTAATGAGAGGGTTGCTAAACTTTTTATGACATAAGCCAAGGATGAAAGAAGGGGCACACGCAAGTCAAAGCCACGATCTAAACTTAAAGGTTACTTGTTGCTGATGTACCAGATGCTGCTCGGTTACTTTGCAGGTTGCTGGATCGTACGCTTGAAGCATGTGTGTGGTGTCTTGTGATATAGTTTGGGACATCATCAGTGTGAGTAAGGATTATGGCTGCTCCCAAGGATGGTTCTAGAACTTCTGTTGCCCTAAGAGTTGTTGCCTGCACTGCCGTGTACCTTTTTAGTCATGTGCCGTCGCTTTACAAACCAATTCCATATCCCCATATGGCCTGCAGTTTGCAGTTTTCTAAGGACGCAGTCTGGCAAATTGACAATGGAAAGTGAGGCCTCTCTGGTCCTTGAAAAAAACCCTCAAAACAATTCTCCAAGACTACAATGGGTTTGTTTCACAGCAGAGACCGGCAAGCCTGCATGTCGATTAAAATAGATTCCACTTCGGAACAGGCATTTGTGCCGCCGCGGCCCTTTAGAAGTGGGCCTGTGTATGTTACAAAAGTTGTGCAGGCCATTTTGCTCTCTGTCGAAGCAGTTTCAATATCCTCAGCTCCTATGAGAGTCGAGCACAAAGGAAGAAACATGGGCCAGGGACAGCAGTGTAGTGCGGGTCTGGGGGCACGTTTATTTTCGTGCTCAGAAATATTTTCTGTCCCTGTCCCACCCTGCAATGTTGCACAGGACATGCGTGATACCTAATAAACAGATTCCCCTGCCCAGCACAAAAGTTCACGTTATTCGCTGTGATTGAAATCGTTTTATTATTCAAGATTCTCAGTAAGAGAAAATAAATGCTTTCAGTGCGAGAATATTTTGTTGAAGTTCTTTACGGTTTGGAGTCGGAGTAGACAATACAAGATTTCTTTTTAATGGCATACCTTATATAGCAGGTCGGTCAGGCAGGCCTGGAGCTCATGGTGGCGGGAGCGCTGGGGCTTCTCCGCGCTCCGTGGCACAAACAGTATAGCCCGGCTCCCCTCAGCAGCATCCGGGGCAGTGCTCCCTGCCTTTACGCCTGTCAAAAGTGTGCCGTACCGAGCGCCTGGAATGAGGAGCACAGGTGGCTCCCTGGAGGATTGACAGCGCAATCAATGCATGCGGCATAGGGAACGAGGCTGTGCGCACACGCTTGCCGCCCTAACGCCTCTCCCTTCGTCTGCGTACTCCTGCCTCACTGACATGTGCAGACCCATAAAATGAAATAACGAAATGCAAACACCAAGAGAGTATTTTTACCCTTATCAGCCCGCAGACTTCATCATCACGCGACACACTCACACATGGCAGGCAACACAGTACTGTGTCGCGACACAGAGTTGGGAAAGCTCTGCCATAAAGAGATGATCCTCAGAAGGGAGTATGCTACAGTCCCTTTGAACTGCTTTTTGGACACCCTCTAAAAGGTCCCTTGTGTTTGGTGAGAGAGACCACTCAAAGAACACAAACAAGATATTGAGGACTGTGTACTAGGCCTTAATGCCATGATGGCTGAATATATGAAGAAAGCAAACAGAAGCTTGGAGGTCAGCCAGGGGCTTGCGAAGCACTGGCATGACCAGAAGTTCTCCGTGGTTGAGTACGAACCAGGATGACTGGTGTGGGTTCTAAAGCCTGTGGCCCCCATTGCCCACTAAGATAAGTGGACTAAGCCCTACTCCCTATCTTGGAAAATAAGGAAGAAGTCACATATCTGGTGGACTTGAGGAACCCCGGACTCCCTCATAGGGTGGTTCATGTGAATAGGCTCAAACTCCAACATGGCAAAGATATCACAGTGCTCATGGTGACCAATGGAGGTGAAGATGAGGAAAGTGAGCCTCTCTCTGACCGCCTGTTAATCAGTATCAAATATGGCTCAGTGGAGGAAGTAGTGATCTCTTCCACTTTAACAGATCATCAACAAACAGATCAATACAACTTGCTCGGTCAGTTTGCTGGTCTGTTTTCCTTGACTCTAGGTCTGACAACATGGTGTACCAATGATGTAGACACAGATTTCCTGTCAAAAGCAAAAGTTATGGACTGTCAGACCAGATCAAAGGTAGTATCAAGGCTGAGGTTGCCAAGATGCCAGAGCTGAGGGTGATTGAGACCTCTAGTAGGCCATGGGCCTGCCCAGTGTTGTTGGTGCCTAAGTCAAACTCAAACGGAGGGAAACCTGAAATGAGATTTTGTGTGGACTACAGAGGCTTGCATGCAGTCACCAAGACTGAAGCCTACTCTACACCTTGAGCTGATGAGGTCATTGATGAGCTGGGAGCTGCTAAATATCTGAGCAACCTTGGCCTGACTTCAGGTTATTGAGGTTATTGGCAGATAGCCCTCACACTAGGAGCCAAGCAGAGGCCTGCTTTTCCTACCCCTAAAGGCCATTTTCAATTTAAAGTAATGCCCTTTAGACTGAAAAATGCATCTTCCCCCTCCCAGAGGCTTGTGAACTAAGTACTATTAGGTTTGGAAGACTTAATGCAGCCTATCCGGATAATATTGCTGTATTAGTTCCACCTGGGAGGACTACCTGGTCCACCTCGAGGAAGTGCTTCAAGCTCTGCAGCAGGAAGGGTTGACTTTCAAGGCAAGTAAGTGCCAGATATGGGAAATGTTTTGTTGTGTGCCTGGGCCTCCAAGTTGGTTGAGGTCAGGTACAACCTCTCATACTCAAAATCCAGACAATTCTGGCTTGGGAAGCTCCTAAGACACAAACCCAAGTCAGAGTGTTTCTTGGCCTGACTGGTTACTACAGAAGATCAGTAAAAGGGTATGGTACCATATTAGCACACTTGACAGAGCTGTAAACAACAAGGAGATTTTTCAATTATAACCAGGGAAATTGGGCGCACACCAGCGGCCACACTGGTGTGCGCCCAATTTCCCTGGTTATAATTGAAAAATCTCCTTGTTGTTTACATATACTGTATTCCAGGGAAGGCTGCCCCCCGCTTAAAACCACTTTTTCCTTTTCCCTTCCGGAATAACTCTATAAACATCCACCTGTATTTATACACCCACACGTTCTCTACCACTAACATGGATAGAGACAAGGTAGCTACGGACCTTTTTGAGAATCTTGCCAAAGGCGTACCAACACATACGGCCACGGCCAACTCTGGTCCCCCTAGAACAGAGGGACTTAAAGACAAATTCAAAAGACTAGAAAAACTAAAAAAACAAGAGAACTCTCGATGGTGGGATGCTAGGACCTTAAAACAATATATGCAGGTCAAACAAATTCCCAGAGGTTTGCGCTCCAACATCTTCCCCACGTATGATGATCTTGACATAGATCTCCTGAAAAAATGGGAGGATTCTGTAACCAATAACTCTTTCTGCCTAATGGATATCCTGATAGAAAGCGCAGACCGCAAATCCAACCAACTATTAGGAGAAATTGCTACACTAGAACAAGAGATCAAGGATCTTAACCTACCGGAACCCACTTGTAAAAATTATACTATTCTAGACGATGTCCTACTTAAACACCAGGAAGAAATTAAAACTAGAAAAGCGAGACAAATTAAGAGAGACGACGCAGACTACCGCAACGGTAGAATCTTCACCTATGATCGCAAATACGATGCGATGATCCGGCCTGACAACTCTAGAAAATCCGGAGACAATGTATCTGCCCCCAGCTCTGTTTCATCTAGTAACACTTCCTTGAACAGTGCGGGAACGAGTGCACCTGACCAACACCTGGGTGGACTTTCAAATGCTAATAATCTTCCTTTTTTAGTGGAAATGAAACGTATCCGCAAAGGGAGCAGGACTCAACCCCAAAGGGTCGTACTAAACCAAAAACCCACAGAGGTAGTAGAGGAGGTAAGCGAGGATTATCGCAAAAAATTAAGATCAGGGACAATGAGGAAATAGAAAGTGGTAACAACAATGTACAAGTAATAAACCTTTCGTCCTTCTCTTTAACTCCCGACATGAATAAACTTCTCTCTAAAGGTCTAAACTTTAATCCTTACTCCACAGGAGACATTTGCCAAACCAAGATAGATCTCTTCAAATTTGTCCGCAATCTTAAAATTAAAAAACATTTTGCCGGCAAAACTTGCACCAACAAAAATGTGTTGAATATTCCTGACTGTGTATTGCATGATGAACTGACAATAAAAGATGTACAAGCCACTCATCTACTGTTGTCTATCACTGAACGAGAGGATAGTCCCATAGAAATGGAACAGCTTTTGCAGGACTTAAATATAGACACAGAACTTGGGACTGTGAGTGGTCTTAAGAGCAAATCCACCTGGATACCAACCTTACCGGGTGGAAACATCATTGATAACTTTCATAAACGGGTTCTGGAAGACTTAAATAAAATTAACACTAACAAACTGAATGAAACATTCACATTTAAAGATAACTTAACTAAAGGAGAACGTTATGCACTCAAAACACTCACACAAATTCCCACCATTGTTATTCGTGAGGCAGATAAAGGAGGAAACATCGTGGTTATGAACACTGATGACTACAATAAAGAAATACTAAGCCAACTAGCAGATCCCACTTGCTATGAACCACTGGCATTCAACCCTATGGGTCCACTAACTGTGAGCATTAACGACCACCTACGTAAATGGAAAGAGGAGGGTTTACTAAGCGATGACGAATATCTCTACCTTAAAGTAAATAAACCCACGTACCCTTGGCTATATACTCTCCCAAAAATCCACAAAGATCTCCCTTTCCCACCAGGCAGACCTATCGTCTCTGGAATAGGGGGTCCCACTGAAAGACTGGCGGAGTATGTGGACGTGTTTCTGGGTCCACTAGTGAGAAATCTTCCCTCCTACATACAGGACTCAAAACATATATTGAGCCTTTTGAGTGACCTGGAGTGGCAACCCAACACTACCCTAGTGACCATGGATGTTGTAGCACTCTACACCAGCATTAATCCAACTCTAGGCCTAAAAGAAATTACTCGCATACTATCGAACAGACCAGCATCCTTATGGGCACATACGCAAATGCTTATCTCCATGATGACCTTAATTCTGGAAAACAACTTCTTTATTTTCCATAAACAATGGTTCCAACAAAAACGTGGAGTAGCCATGGGTTCTAAATTCTCCCCCTCTTTCGCCAACCTCTTCATGGGTGCTTTTGAAGCTGACCATATTTGGGGCACCCATGGAAGCAAATATACAGACTCTATTCTGTTTTGGGGTCGCTACATAGATGACTGTATTCTATTATGGACAGGAACAAATGACCTACTGCAACAATTTGCCAACCACCTCAACCAAAACAACTGGGAACTTAGTTTCACCATGAAATCCAGCAAAACCAACATAGAATTCCTGGACCTGGAACTCTATGTCAAGAATGACAAGCTGGAAAGTAAACTCTACAGGAAACCAACTTCCTGCAACGCTATACTCCGTGCAGACAGCTTCCATCCCCCTCACCAGATCAAGGCAATACCCTACGGAGAATTTCTGCGAGCAAGACGGAACTGCAGTGACGACACAGACCTTGAATCAACTGTCCTAGATATGGAGTCCAGATTTTTGAAACGTGGTTATTCTAAAACCACACTAACGTCAGCGAGCAAAAGACTCGCCAGAATCAAAAGACCGGATATTCTCAAAATGACGAACCCCAAACAACCTAAAGATTCTACCATTAGAATGATCACCGAGTACAATGGCCTACACCATTCAGTCAGAAGAAGTATCACCAAACATTGGGATCTGCTTAAGGAAGATACGATACTGAAGGAACTGATCCCTATCACTCCACAAATTACCTTTCGTAAAGGGAGAACTCTGAAAAATAGACTGAGCCCCACCGTCCCACAGGCAGATGTGGCCCCTGATTGGCTAACCCAACGTAACAATGGGTTTTTCAAATGTGGCTTCTGCACCATGTGCAAATGGGCGAAGCACAAAACCAAACACTTTCAAGGACCCAAACAAGAAAACTACGACATCAGAGTTAACATCAACTGTACCACAAAGTATGTGATCTACATAATAGAATGTCGATGTGGCAAAAAATACGTAGGGAGCACAATCAGGATGCTAAAATACAGAATATCGGAACACATGAGAGCCATCCAAAAACAAGATCCGAGATATCCTGTAGCCCTCCATGTAGCCAAGTGTCAGGCAAACACGGAGGACTTTAGTGTGTCTTTCTACGGAATTGAAACGGTGCCTACCCATATCAGAGGGGGTAACCGTGAACTGACTCTAAGACGGAAAGAAGCCACCTGGATTATGCGTCTTCGGAGTATTGAATTCGGGCTTAACTATGATCCCGAGCTCCAGTACTTCCTAGGCTAACAGACCGTGATGAAATTCTTGAACAATGCTTTTCTCCCTTTTTAATGTGTATGAATAAGGAAACCCGTCCAGTAACATCTACTTGCATACACACTATGATCAGTTCCCTGTTTCTCCATTTACATGAATAGCATTATTTGTATGCCCACACTAATGCATTTGTACACCACTATGCACACTGTGTCCTACTACTAACTGTCCCTATGCGACATATCAGCCCCATACAAAAGAATTCAAATAGAAAATTTGGTACATCACTCTACTATTTAAATTTTGTTCATAACCCACCGACCTTTGAATAATACTCTCATATCATGACTTTTTATTTATAAGTCATGTATATTTTAAATAAGACCTCTTTAAAATATAGGCTCCCACAGCTCTACTCGCATTTACATGCATTTGGGCTTTTCGAAATAATTACGCTGCCCGAACGACATGCCAACCCTCCGAACACTTATCACTTTCTATTTCGAAGTAACTCTTCTGTTCAGGGACTCTAATTGATCCCCCGAAAAAATAGACACGCTCTAGTCTTTTCAGGGATTAGTAGACACATTTCCGGTATATAACCGGCCCACACTTCCCGTCACGTGACCGTCCTCGGAAAACGGCACCGGGAAACACAAGAGGGAGTCCAAGACCAAGAAGGTAAGCTAGCTCTCTCCCCCTTTTAAATTGGATTATAGATCCAACGCTCCTCCTAATGCGACATAAGAGCATTTCTCTTTGCGCATCCACCTTCAGCTAATTATTCTTTTTTAGGTGTACCCGCCTGCATTGAACGCATGTCCTGATTTAAGAGACCCTGCGTATTATTGTCTACTCCTCCCGGTTATAGACACACATAAAACCGAACAAGGTATGAGTGTGTTTTACTTTTCACAAGTTCCTCTGTTGATTGTACGTTTTCACCATGAGGGAATTATCGGGAACTTAAATATAGTTTGTTTCCACCCAGATTCCGCGAACACGCGGGCAGCGTGCTACATTCTTCTTCTCTACATGGTTCTACTATTTAAAATCTCGTCCTGACACGGACGTTGCGCACCTTTCTGATTTAAATTGGCATACTTTCTTTTGAAGGTAAGCGAGACACTCTGTTCGAAACTCGTACCCGATATCCCAGACTTGGGAGCCTGATAGAAGCAACTCCGTCCTTTTAAACTACATTAACGCTAACATCTATTTCCATCACCTTACTTAACCAGTTCCTCCTTTGTCGTATTTTTGCAACCATTAAGAGGTTGCATCCTATTTCCAACACCTTACTTAACCAGTTCCTCCTTTGTCGTAATTTTGCAACCATTAAGAGGTTGCATTCTATCACCAACGTTAGTCAGTGCTACCTCTAACACGTTACATGGAGGTCTTTCTCAGCCAACAACGCATGCCTGCAAAAAACATATAAACGCCTACTCGTCAAAGCTTTCTTTTTTAACTATCTCGATTAAACCACCCAGCCAGGCGAATTCCTGGAACTTACCCACAGGCTTTGTATAGTGAAGTAACTATGTTGTTAGTGAAGCAGTACTTGTGAAGCGTTCAACTGGTACTATATACTGATAAACGTGTGTTTCTGTTTAAAACGTGATTTTGGTTTAACCCACATATTTTACCTATGTCACCTGGGATTATCGCCCTTTCAGCCACAATCGCACTCTATTCACCACACCAGCACACTTTGTCTACGGCAAATGTTTAGACCTACCATCACCAATGCAATGTTCCCTAATCCAGTGTTCAGACAGACAATGGCACTAAAAATAAAAGATGTCACTGTAGAATCACTTAACCACTCGCACCATGTATACCATCACGAACTCACTGTTATATCAAACATGTCACATATGCACACATGCTTGACCACTTTCTCACTTTGGAAAGTCACCAACCGTCTGCTTTTATGATAAGAACCGTTTGCAAATGCACCTCTTTTATGTTTTCCGTCCAGCCCTGAAGATTCGCAGTAGGTTCCCTGCGATGAAACACGTGTTGGCATTAACAAAGGAACAATAAACCTATTATTTTACACCAAGAACTGAACATTTTCTTTCTTTTACGGAACTCTTGTATCTGAACCTGGAGTAACTGATCCTCTACAGTCACTTTGGAAATGTGGATGTGTACTCACTGATCATCTTTCGCCATTAATGTCATTACTATAAAGTGTTACACCATTGTATAGTGCAGGGGCATTGCTGTTATATCACTTGACAGAGCTAACCTGCAAGAAACTGCCCAAAACATTCATTTGGAGTGACCATCGTCAAAAGGCCTATGACACCCTAAAGGAAGCTTTGTGCTCAGCACCTTTCCTGAATATCCTGATTTCAACAAAGAATGTGTTGTCCAGACCGATGCTTCTGAACTTGAGATTGGGACAGTGTTGTCACAGCTAAATGATGAGGGTCAGGATCAAGCTTTTATCAGTAGATGACTCCTTCCCAGAGAGCAGTATTGGAGTGCCATTAAGAGGGAAGTCTTTGCAGGGGTTTGGTCCCTGTAGAAGCTGATACGCTACCTATGTGAGACTCATTTCAAAGTTCAACCTGATGACAGACCTCCCAGATGGCTGATGTAGATGAGAGGAGAGAACCCCTAATTGTTGAGGTGGTCCTTATCCCTACAGGGTATGGACTTCACAGTGGAACACAGACCAGGGAATGCCCATGCCAATGCAGATGGCCTTTCCAGGATCTTCCACTTAAATGATGAGAACTACCACGTTAAAGGTTAATTGCTTATCACCTTTCTTTTGGATGGGATCATGTAAGGAAATGCCTTTTTTTGCTGCTCACGCTTAAAAGTTTGGACTGATTTTTTTTTTTTTTGAAAATATATTTTTATTGCAGACTAGCAGCCTGCCCCAGCGTTGCCTGGGTCAGAAAGGGGCTGGGGCAGTAAACCCGCTCCCGCCCCGACCCCCTCCCGTCCCGTCCCGACTCCCTCCCACCTGCCCCTCTGTGCACACCCGCTCCCCTCCCGTCCCGACTTCCTCCAGTCCCGACTTCCTCCCGCTCGGACTCCCTCCCGCCCTGACTCCCTCCCGCCCTGATTTCAATGTTTACATTACCTGAGCTGCCGCTCCGCTCCTCTTTGCCATGACGCGCCCACGCTCCTCAGCTCCATGTCCGCCGCGATTTCAATGTTTACATTACCTGAGCTGCCGCTCCGCTCCTCTTCGCCATGATGCGCCCCGCTCCTCAGCTCCATGTCCGCCGCTCCAACACGTCGGCATCACGTACGTCGTCGCGTCACGGCCAGCGCTAGGTCCCGGCCGGCGCTACTTTCAGGGGACTACTTTGTTTACAAATTACATTTTTTTAATTTACTTTTTTTTTAAATTTATATAGCCTATGTCCATCTACACACCCTGACATTTTCATAGATGTAGCGGGTGTGTAGATTGGCACTGTGGTTCCCGAGTTTACCTGGCCAAAAGGTGCAAGTTCTCTCTTTATAATAGTAATATAGATATACTGTTATACATTTGCACCTGTCACCAGTTATAGACACAACTTCGTTATCCGTGAAACACCGACATTCAATGTACACAGCCATTTAGCCCACAACCCGGAGGTCGGGCGGCACTTCTCAATGTTGTAATGCGCGTACATATGTCTCAGCAATGTAACCCCATCTGGTTCATAAAAGGATTCCTGCAACTGCTTTTTTTTTTGTCCCCCCAAAATCCAAACAAACCTAACCTACCCCCGGAGCTATCGCTAAACCTCTACACTGCCGTTCCTTCTAGCTCCCCCTTCCCCCCAGTACCCTCCCCCTATATAGAAATGATGGTGTGGGCGCTTATCAATTCGCTTGTTATATCTCTACTGAGTCAACGCTGGGTCAGCAAAACTACAGCCTATTATTAACAATCAAGTGGATGTGGAACCTACTCCTCCTCGTCAGTCAACTGATGGTCCTTCAGGGATTGGACCAAGGCCACCCAGGACCGAGCCACCTCCAGCGCTTTGTCGTGTCCTGAGCGGGTGGCCTGCCTGAGCCTCACCACACTCTCGCAACTAGCCCATTTACAGAACTCTCTCTTCCACCGCTCAAGCGACGGGCCCTCCCTCGCCTTCCAATGCCAGGTAATTTCGCGTTTCGCTAGCAAAAGCCCTAGATCAATAAATTTACTGGTCACCTTGGTCTTGGCCGTGTGTGGGAACCAGTGCAGCAAGCAGGCGGCCATGTCATACTCTATCTGTCTGTCGATGATCACATTCAAAAGCTCCCCTACTTCCTCCCAGTAGCCCTCTATGCGCGGGCAGAGCCATAGCATGTGCTCTAGCTCCGCACCCTCCTCTTGGCATCTCAGGCATGCCGCATTTTGGACCTGGAAGTACTTCCGAATCCTCCCCGGTGTTAGATAGGCCCTATGCAACACAAAGTACTGGATTAGTTGGAAACGGCATTTCGCGTACCCTTCCATGCCCGTTTAAGGATTTGGCCCCAAGTGGTATCCGGTATCTGTCGACCTATACTTTCTTCCCATTTCGCTTTAAGCGCCTCCAGGGGCTGCATGCCTTCCTGGAGCAGTCGGGAATGGAGACAAGTCACCGCCTTGACCGTACCCGCCGCCATCACTATGTATTGGCAAGCAAGGTTTACCACCGGTTCCATCTTCCCGGTTTTCCCGTGCTTTTGAATTGCTGATGTTATCGCAGCATGAAGCAAAAAGTCCCCCTCTGGTAAGCCAAACGTTTCCTGCAGCACTGAGAAAGGCACTAATTCCTGGTTCACATACAGATCTCCCACCATCTGGATCCCCAGCTGTTCCCAATCCGCCAGCGGGGTCCAATCCCCACCATGTGGCAGTGCCGTCAGCATACCCAGCGGTATCTCCGGTGCGTATGGGTGCGGCGTCCCGGCCCTACGCTGCATCCTGTTCCAGCAAAGTCTGAGGGTCCGTTCCACCCCCGTCAAGTCCCTCAGGTCCAGTTTTTGCTGCAGAACTATGTAGGCCTGCACATGACGAGGAATTCCCTGTTCCCAATTACCCTCAGGGCCCCGGTACTCCCTCGCTATATTTTGCGTCAAGACCTGCAATTGGGCCGCCAAATAATAGAGTTCGAAATCCGGCACCGCCAGGCCGCCTTCCAATCTTGGCCTCATCAGTGTCGCCAGTGCTATGCGCCATCTACCACCGCCCCAGATGAAACCCACCACCAGCGACCCCAAATCCCTAAAGATTCTTGCAGGGATCCAGATCGGCAGTGTACGGAAATAATACAGGAGTCTGGGGAGTGCCACCATTTTAAGCAGTGCCACTCTGCCCATGACCGACAGAGGAAGCGTCGCCCAGAACTCCATGCATTTTTTCAGCGCCCTAACACATCGACCTATATTACCCTTCATCAGATCTTGGTCCGTATGATAGATCCGGACCCCTAGATAGGTGATGCACATTGGTTCCCACTTAATGGAACCCAGCTCTGTAGGCGGGGGCAGACTCAGCCGCACCGGGAAGAGGCATGTTTTGGACCAGTTTACCCGAAGACCGGAGACCCTCCCAAAACTGGACAATATAGATGTCGCCCCCTCCAGATCCTCATCAATCTCCCGGAGAAACAAGAGCAGGTCATCAGCGTATAGTGAGATGTAGTGTGGGCCGCCCCGATGCATCAGTCCATTATATAGTCGCCCGAGCCTCGCCTGTGCCGCCAAGGGCTCGATTGCCAATGCGAACAATAGGGGCAATAACGAGCAGCCCTGTCGCGTGCCTCTCCGGATCAAATATTGTCCCAAAATCACCTCGCCCAGTTTTACCCTCGCTGCGGCCGAGGAGCACAACACCTTCGTCCATTTGACAAAGCCGTTACCCAATCCGAAACTATCCAAGACTTTACAAAGGAAGGGCCACTCCAGGCTGTCAAATGCTTTCTCTCAAAAGTTTGGACTGATGCTGCTGGTTTTTCGACTCTGAGAGTGCACGGAGGCCTGCTAACCAGGCATTTGTTCCAGTGTTCTAATCCTTTACAAACCCTTCCTCAGGTCAGGAGTCCTATAAACTGTTACCAAAATGACATGAATTTTCAGGACCAATGAAATCCTTGTGGGTATGGGACAGCTGCACACCTTTTCATGGTGTGTCCTTATTGCTTTTTACATAATCTTTGTCAGTTTTCTATTGAAAAACATACACGTGGGTTTATTGAGTACATTTGTTTGTCCTCTTCTTTCAAGACACATAATTCCGTATTTCCTTATATGAAGAAAATCCTATATTGCCTTAAAATACAGATGGACAGTTGGTAACCATATAATTGCTGCCAGACCAACCTAGCTACCATAGCAAAGAGTCCCTTACCCCCTTCTCTATGCTGAAATTAACAATTCCCACTGCAGGAAATAGTTTGCAGGAAAATATATTTGTGAATCTTTGACACATGCCTTACTCTGTACAGGATTAATGTTTGTGCGGGGTCACATACTTATTCATATCTTTAATGCCAAATCTGTTTTTTTTCTGCAGTTATCCATTGAGATCATTGAGAAGGAAAAGATACTGAATGAGAAATGTAGAATAGTAGATGAGCAAAAATCGAGGTATGTAAGGATGCTCCTTTGGTTCTAGTGCCACTCCTGCGTTACTTTGATGTTTGATGCTCTTCTGCACCTGTGGCAAACCTTTCAGCAAAACCACATCTATGAGATTTTTGAGATTTTATTACAGAGGTACATCCCTTTGTATATGCTTAGGGTATTTGTGTGGGATCTTGGTTACAGCATTCACACCCTTATCCTTAGTAGCTGGGTTCACTTCCCTAGCCTTTAATCTATGATTGTCAATTTGATAGTCTGTGTTTAATGTGATGATTATGAGAGCCTTCTTAAGCTGGATGGCTGTTTAACTTCAGTATTTTGACTAACTCAAACATGGATGGGGCCTCAGTGTATTTTATTTTAATGCTGTGACCCATCTATCTGTGTGCTGAATATGGAGAAAGACAGAACAGTAACTATTGCTGTTTCACTGCTTAGATCTATTAGATCCCTTAATCTGAGCGGTCTCAGATAACTACCCCCAGTTTGACTGGTAGGTTTATTTGGGGGTTGGAGTTTTAGCATTCTTACCAATGTCTTCCTGTTTTACTTCTCTAACATTCCCTTTTGTGACATATCAATCCAGTGATTGTCTTTGTACAGAAGCTTTGCTTTCTTCGGGAGTTAAAGTAGGCCCTCACTGTATTCGTAACAGAGCAGGTGCAGTTTATTTTCTACATTGCATCCCCGCGTGGAGTTGCAATTGGAGACCTAGGGCGTTATTTAGAGTTGACTGATGCAGGATATCCACCAAAAATTGGCTAATTTCCCCATCAGCTTTATGTACAATGTTTACCTATGTATGCACTCTAAATAGGGTGGCCGGGAAAGTCGCCAAAATTGGCAAATGTGAATTCTGCCTTATACAGCAGGTTTTACCCAGAGCACTTCAAGGTAGGAGTTGTAAATTATCCTTTTTTTATCTAGTACATCTTGGTGTGGAGTAACAGTTGGTCCGTTTATCAGTGTGTGTTACAATAGAGGTCTATTCTTGTTTTCCATGATTTCGCACTTCAATGGATGGTGAGACCATGTATCTATTTCTTCTTGTTAAATAATACCTGTATTGTGTTCTCCAGGCAAATTGATTCTGTGCCACTCTTAGCCATTCACCTTTTTATTGCTGTGAAATGGAAGTTGTATGTTAGATGGAAATTATAGTGGCTCCGTGTTGCTGATAAAACCACCCATCCTTATGGGCAATGTAGATGACCTGTGGAATGGGTTCAGGTCATGGAATATTTTTAATATTCTTTATCATTTGTATCCCCTCGGGTACCAAGACTGGGCCCTATTTGGGCATTTAAAATTAATGTTTTGGGCTCTAACGCACTAGACTTGTATTGCATAAAGGCTGATATCTCTCTGTACTTACACATCACAAGCTGTGACGGGGAGCTCGCCCCATGCAGATGAGTCCTGCTCGTCCAGTGGCACAGTAATATGCCTTCTTGTTGCAGTAGTGACAAAGGCAGCCTGCATACTCATAAGACAAATAATAAGACTGTCTTACTCTGTGTTCTGTGTGCTTGAAGACACTGGCAGATTTCCTTGTATATTTGTATCTATGTATGTAAATGGTATTTCTATAGCACAAACCTACAGTCAAAGAGTGATTGTAAGGGAAGCCAGGTTCTGTGAGGGTATGCGAAATGTAATTTCATTGTGATAAATTGTTCTTTTAATAGGTGGGTCTTCAGCTCTTTTGTAATTTGGAGGTGAGTTTGGGTGGACCTCATGGATACAGGCATGTTGTTCCAGATTCTTGATGTAAACTTTGAGAATCCTTTTGCTTTGTTTTTTTCTTGATTGCACTACTTTGCTTTCAGTCTGTTGGTGGGTGTGAAAGTTGGTGAGCTTGTCATATAGGTAGGCTGTGATGCTTATTAGGTGATGCAACTAGTTGGAGATGATGTTGAGTGTCAAGAGACAGTGGAGTTCCATCTGGGTGTGGGTGATGTTGTCATATTTGTTTAGGCCTTTGATGAGATATGGTGCCACAGTAGAATTACCGTAATGGTATTGACTCTGGAGTCTGGGAGACTGCAGAAAAGGGCATTTCCTCCATCCATTTGTAAGAGTACGAGGGCTTAAATGATAGTTCTGCAATTTTTTGGCATTGCTTGAAAATTAGTACAGTATTCTATTTAAAACATATATCACTCCTAGGGTAAGCCCTAAATAGCCCAAAGGCAGGGTGCATTGTATTTAAAATGTAGGACATGTGTATTAAAGTTTTACATATCCTGGTAATGGAAAACTCCTAAATTAGTTTTTCACTACTGTCAGGCCTACCTCTCCCATTGGATAACATTGAATTACCAGGTAGGTATGTCATTTTTACACTCTATTGAATTGTAATTTAAATTTCTATTTAATGGCAAAGGCAGACTTGTAAGTCACTATTCCTAAAATGGCACTTTTAGAAAGTTGGATTTTTCTTATCCTAACCAGTTGGCGCCTGCAACTAGTGCCTGAGTCACATGACCCTGCTGTTAGCCTTTGTATATTGTTCTCAGACAGTGAGACAATAGGGCTTAGGAGTGGGCAGCATGGGCCATGCTGATAGGATGGGTGGAGGCAGGGTTGTTGCCTGCCCTACTTGCACTTCAATGGTACTTGCCTCCACACACAAAAAGCAACCTAACACTAGGCCTGGGTCACCCCAGACGTCTTAGAGCCGGGAAGAGAAGAATTTCCCAGAGCTAGATGTGGAGGTAGGCCGGGGTATTTCCTCCTCTTCAAGGTCTGGTGGCAGGTATAAATATTGGACCTCCCGAGTCGCTCTTCAGAACACTCCTCGAGCTGTTGGCACTGCAGTAGAAGGACTTCCCTGCTGCCAGAGGACTGCCCAGCTGCTTGACTACTGCCTTGCTGTTTAAAAAGGCAGGCTGGACCTACTTGTTTCATCCCAGGCTATCAGAGTGACTCCAAGGATCTATCGACTGACCTCCTGTTTTCACCTGCAGGGTTAGGAACAAGCTCCAGAGGTCTCCCTCCAGCTGCGCAGCTTACCAGCTAAAACTGGGCATGACGGAACCTGGAAATGGACCCGCCTGAACCCTACTAGCCTCTGCTAGAGTGAGTCCATGGATCCGAAGAGGTGCATCCCTAAGTCCCAGACCGTAAGCTTGTATCAAAGTGCAAAGTGGAGTGGTGTGGCTCACTGGTTAGAGGCGGCAGACCCGGAAGCAGAGAACGGCCCGGGACCAGGGTTCAATTCCCGACGTGGCAGGGTCGTGGACCAGGGTCAGCAGACTCGATAATTCTCGTCTCGGTGCCTACTCTAACCAGGGATCACACTCGGCAACTCTGGGCATTAGCTTGCCTCATCTCTACAACGGCCCCCCACATTCGCCAGGGATGCCTGGTTTCACCTTGGAGATACCCAGTAGGGACCATCTCACAGGGATAGCCAGGACGGGTTCCCCAGCTGTCTACAGCGCCACGACGCCTCAGGGCAGCAGTGCGCTTTACAAGACACATACATTTACATTTACATTTTACTCCTATTAGAGAAAGTAAAAAATCCTGAAGTTTTGAGCATTCCATGACTTTGAACAAATATGTTTATTCCGAAAGCTTCTGCCCGCGATGACTGCCAACTGTAAGCTCCGATGAACCCGACTCTTCACCCTACAACCACAGCCAGTGACACTGGCAATGCAAGATCTGCACTTCATGCTATACCAACAACAGCCCACAGAGACCACCATTGCAAAGCTCCAGGCAGGACCATCCGCGCTGCCTGACCGAATCTTCAAACTACAATGACGAACATCTGGGGCGCCTGACCTGCTTCTTGCCATTTCCTCTACCACCAGTGAAACTGTTGGTACTGGACTTTAGAAGGTTACTTTTTCAGCGGGATTGAATTGGTGTCCTTATCTGGCCCGCACTCCATTGTAGTCGGCCTGAACTTGTGTCTCCCCTGGTCTAGCATGACCAGATGACCGCGAGTGACCCTTTATGCTTGTAGGCACTATTTTCACCTAAACCGTTAAAATTGCATATCTCCGGTTCTACTGATTGGATTTTTGTCATTTCGGTCGTATTTTATTTATTAAAATTTACTCTTTTTTTAATAGGTTTGGGAGTTTTCTCTTTGTTACTGGCTATATGCTGCATAAATACTTTACACTAGACCTTAAAGTTAAGCCTGACTGCTTTTGTGCCATTCAACCAGATGGTTACGCACTGGTTAATTTAGTGGCTTTTGTGGTTCACTCCGCCAAGGATTGTGATTGTTGCTTGTGTAATAGTTCACCCCCTCTCAACCAATAACCCAATTTCTTACAGTTGAGTGTGAGGATGCTGAATAATTCAATTTGTGATGGAAGTTGTTTAGATGGGTAGTGATGTTGGATGCAGAGGTGCCAGGGCAAGAGATCAGCTTCACCATTAAGTGCCTGATTTAGAGTTTGACGGCCGCACTTCCACATCACAAACGTGACAGATATCCCATCCATCACCCTACAAATTCCATTACACATAATGCACTTGTAATAAGGCAGACAGGATATTCATCACATTTGTAATGGATAACACACCTCCAAACTCTAAATCAGGCCCTAAATTGTCAATGGAAAAGACTTTGAAAGTTTTGAAGATTTGTACAGACTTTAGGAGACCTTGTGATGTTGACTGGTTGATGTGTAGTGTGGCTAGCAAAATGGTGGGTCCGGTCAAGTGGTATGGGACATTAGCATTGAATGATACCTGATGTTAAGACAAGATTGAAAATGTGGCCCTTGGAGTGTATTGGTTGGGTGACATTGTGTACCACACTGAAGGTGTTGATGGCAGTTCCTATTTTCTTCGTGCTTAAGTAGTCTTGTATTTTGAAATCACGGAGAAAGGTGGTGAGGGCGCGTAGGATGAATGAGATGGTGAAATTTCATCCATCACGTCCTTCCTGTGTCCAGGAGGTACTATAGATCTGGTGGAAGGTGGCAGACTGAGTTGTGGAGAGCGTGATGTACCACGTGAAGAGTTTACCGGTATTGAGTGCCTTTTTGCATGCCAATGGTGCAGGACCAGCAGGATGTATAGATGACAGAGACCTCCTTATGTGCACAGTCCGCATGCTCTATACAGTAGCCTTTGGGAACGAAGACATGTAGGATCTGCAAGGATGTGGAGGTGAGTCATATTTATGTGATGAAGAGTGTGTCAAGCCTTTGAGAGGTGATGGCATCTGAGAGATTTGAAGAGTACTGCAGAGAATGCATTAATGAGCATGAATGTGTCTCTCGACTGCTTAAGGATCTTTTGTTTACTAGTTGTTCGAGATGCCCAAGTTTTAACAGTCTTGGTCTGCCAGAGGTTAGGGCAACCCTTTCCAGTAGTCATGATGCCGCCAAAACTTGGTGCGCCTAGCATCTAGTGCCTTCCAGTAGAAGCCCCATCTGGAAGAAAAAGCCAAAGGAGCAAAAATCCTCCAGGTTGGAAGGAGAGTTCCAGCAGGGAATAATGGAAATCAAGCAGCAGAAAAAACACCATTAGCCTGAACTGGATGAGCATCCAGGGAGCAACTGTAGATAGAATAACTGCTGAACTGTAACTAGGAATAACTAAAAACAAGGCTGGAGTAATGAAACTATCAACAGGACTGATGATGCATTGTGACTCAAAGGGAAAGGAATTCTAACCCCTTTCTTCTCCGAAAAAAAACAGGAAATGAAATCAGGAATATTCTTCCATCATGATGGATTGGGGAACCTGATGATAGTAAATTGACAGGCTGCCATATTGGATTGGGACTAATTAAGTACCGTGAATCTTCACTGGAAGATTCTAAGAAGAAGAAATTTTTAGGGAATGGAGGCACTGGAGCTTCCCCCTGTTGGTTATTCCCCAAGAAGAAGAACTGAGGTACAGGGAATCGTACCGGCGGGCTGGCCGCTGTAAGGTAAGTATATGCAAAAAACGCAAAGGCCCACTGGCGCCTCCTAAACTGTAGCTGGAGTCTGAGCTTTGTGCACCTCTTCCGCAGAACACCTTGGGGATCAGCTTCAGAAGAGGCAGTGGCACAGCTGTGCTTAGCACTGGGTGTATGGTGGTTTGTGGTTGTTTTAATGTAATGAGTATGTGGTATGTATATTTGGTCTGGGTGTGATTGTGGAGCTGGGTAGTGGGAGGGTGCTGGGCAAGCCACAGAATGTTGTCTTATCGGGTAGGTGTTTGCTGAGGTTGCACTGGATCATGTTTTGTGGCTCATGGACTTTTGTTGACTTGAAAGGTCCTAACTGGTAATACCCTTGTATGTGCAGTTAACTAGGGGCGTAAATGTGCACAGAAATCTTCTGAGGACTGAAGGGCGAGAGGACTGAAGTAGGGTAGTAGGCAAGAGAGAACCAGTGATATCTCTTCGTGCAGAGATGGATGCTGAGAAATGCAGCATTGTCACTTACTGTTGAGGTGTATACAGCGAAATGCAGTGATGTCACTCCATGTAGAGATAAATGCTGTGGAATCATGTCCGTGTGACTGGCTTCATTTAAAGTTTTTTTTTCCCATGAAACTTATTAATGTCTCTTTCTGTAGAAATGGATGCTAGGAAATGCAGAGTTTTCCCTTCCTTTAAAGATGGATGCTAGGAAATACAGTGTTTTCACATCCTGGAGAAATGAATGCTTTGCCATTTTATCCTAGCTACCCTCTGTGGTCTGGGTGGCCCAGGCCGCCATAAGGTCAAAAGTCCCAAAAAGATACCTAGGAGGAGTCATGAAAGAGACCCTCTTCCCCACACCAGAGACGGTTTCTCCCAGAGCTCTAATGAGATATTAGTAGAATTTTCCCGCCACCAGTAAAATATTCTGCAGTTTTCCTGTGTTCATGGCCCTAGTGGAGCTTATGCTTGGTTTGTTATTGCTTTTAAGATTGATGTGTTATGGGATATGTGTTGCTTCCTACAGCAACATATACCATACATTTGTCCCAATTCTCGGTCTACCTGACACTTTCCAACATAGTAAGAATTGATATCGCACTGTGATTCCTCAAAGTACTATGACCTCTACTCATGGTACCTCTCTAAAAAGGGAGTGTAACACCGTGTTACAAGTGAAATAATTTAGAATTCCTGCTGTCAGTGTTCATATTGGGCTACTAACTTCACAGCTCTACATTAAAAAATCAGGCATGTCTGTGCCATTTGAGAGTAACTTAGTCCTTCCTTCTCCATGTAGAATCTTGGAGGAGCAGAAGAATGATGAGGAGTGGAAGAACGAGGCATTGGAGTGTCGTGAAGAAGTTAGAACTCTGGAAAATAAAAAGCAGGAATGGAAGAGGAACTACGATGACCTTCTCAAGAAAAGTGTGCGTACGCAGGAAGAATTAAGAAGAGTAACAGATGAGATGGAACGTAATGTCGATGACATGAAGGCCTACAGAAATGTTAAAGCCGAGGAACAGAATGCAATTAATGACAGGTTAGTATATTTGTAAAGAAAAGTTCTGCTGATTGATCATTGAATCGATTATTTAACCAGCATGCATCTCTTGTCAAACAAAATGCCAATTTTCATTTTCTGTTACTGACTCTGCTCCCACCACTGACAGCGCATGGTGGTGTAGTGGCTTCCTCTCGTCTGTAAACATCATGTTTATTTCTCTCCCAGGCCTATGCCATGAAAGTTGTGTCATCACAAATCTTACCGACTGTTCTCCTTTTCTACCATACATTTACCCCTGTGATATTTAGGTATTTCCATCTAATGTTCCCCATTTCTCCTCTGTGAGACAATACAGATTTATGTCCTGGCCTCTTTTTCCATAATATTTTTAGTGAAGCTATTCTACATGGGTAGTTCACCTCATTTTTTTAGTTCAAGTGTTTTTATTGGTTGTTTTCTAAGAACATAAAACACGTAATAGACCACATATAATAAAAACATAAACATAATACTGATATGAAAACGATAAGAGGCAGAATACATTGATGATTGAAGTGGTATGACAGTCTGGGTAATGCAGTGCGATTAACATGGTAGACAATATGTTAGAATAGACAAAGGGCTGTATAATCTACCATGAAATAAACCTCTATCGTATACTAAATTGCATGACTTATCTTGTGAAAGGAAAAGAAATGCATACAATAAATCAAAAATAAAAAAATAATAAATGCGCATGCGCATCTGTTGGGATAAAATATACAGTAGCAATATCTACCTATTAGAGTAGTACAGCGAACTTGTTGAGAACGACTTATGTATGGAAACAATAAGTCACACCTCCACAATTAGTGTATCCTGGCGGCTTAAGTGAGTTGTAGTATTGATCAAGGCTATCTCATATGTGTCTGACGGGGGGTTTCCATGGCGAGTTCTGAAGGGCAATGTTGTCAACACTCCTTAGGTTGGAGACCCAGTTTAGCCAGCATTTGTAAGACACTTTTCTTCTGTCTTTCCAATTGTTTAATATGATCTTAACCGCTGTTGTTAGGAGGAGATCAAGAAGTGCCCTATCTTTGTCATTCAACGATTCTACTCTGAGGAAGCCAAATGTCAGTGTGGAAAGCTCCTTTTTGAGGGAGCATGAGAATAATTTGAATGTAAAGTCAAAAACCCTTTCCCAAAAAGGTTCTACTCATTTGCAGAATAATAATAGATGGGCTAGGTCCCCTATCTCTTCCCCACAGTTCATCGCAAATCTTATCTGAATGTAAACGGGCTGGTGTCCAATAGGCATTATGTAGGAGCCAGAATTTTGTCTGGGAAAGGGCTAGTGAGATTTTATTCCTTGAGACAGAGCTCCAGGTTTCGGACCAGTCATCTTCAGAGATCGGTGAAGAGAAGTGTGTCTCCCAAAAGGATATGAGCTTCTTATTGAGGGCAGATTGTTTTGGGCGGATTAATTTATAGATCCAAGAGATCTGATGTCCCAATTTATTTATCCTCACCATGTATTGTGGTAGTGAAGGGGGTAAGGACCGTAAAGTAACTTTCGTTATTGCAGCTTTTATTTTTAAAAAGTTGCAGAACTCCAGGCAATCCACGTTATATTTAGATTGTATATCTTTGA
Organism: Lissotriton vulgaris; assembly: GCF_964263255.1. Taxonomy (NCBI): domain Eukaryota; kingdom Metazoa; phylum Chordata; class Amphibia; order Caudata; family Salamandridae; genus Lissotriton; species Lissotriton vulgaris. The sequence goes on from NC_141696.1 coordinate 117,471,829, forward strand.
ATGTTAAGGGAAATGCAGAGTCGAACAATTGGTATGGAAAAAAGACACCTCTATCAATCTAGGACTCCTTGTGTAATGTGTTCCCTTTATATAAGATCTTACGGTTGTCCCAAACAGACTCGTGTTTAGAGTTTCTAATTTGGATGTCCAATTGTTTATCTAATTTCAATAGTGCAGACCTTGTGTTTTTAAATATGGATTTTGAGCATCTGACTTCGGTGAAGTTTGAGGTAAGGGGGGCTGCTGGGGCAAAGTTATTCAGTAATGATTTTTCTATTTCCAGACAGTCTGGGGTGTATCCTTCCGGTAGTATGAGCCAATCCGATCCCTGTTTTACTAGGAACGCAGTTTGATAAAGTTTAAAGTCTGCTAGATTGACCCTCCCAGGGATTCGTCCAATCTGAGTTTTTTTCAGGCTAATTCTAGCTCTTTTCCCTTGCCACAAAAATTTTGTAATCAGGATGTCCAGCTTGCGGTGGAAGTTCTCAGACAGTATGAGAGGGAGCATATTAATTAAGTAGTTCACTAATGGCGTGATCATCATCTTGATAGTCTCAATCCTGCCCCACCATGTGATGAATCTTGGGGAACAGGCATCTAAAAGATCTTTAATTTTCTCCAGGGTGTTCGTTTCATTTCGTTTAAGTGAATCCATGATGGTGCTACCGAATTCAACCCCCAGATATTTAATGAATCCCGGCTGCCATGTAAGGGCCAAGTCTCCCAGTACCTCCCTGGTGCAATGTATGTTCAGGGCCTTAACTTCGAACCTTTTTATAAATGCGGTCGCCAAGAATGGCCTAGGGCTCCAGGTGAGGTTTTGCCTGTGCTTCAAGCTGGGATAAATAAACTTGCTTCTCCCTATTTCACCGTGCATCCCAAAGCTACTGTGGCTCATCTACTGCATTTGACAATGATTGGAAATTCTATTTTCATTGGATAAGACATTTCTCCTGCGGCACAGCCTTCTTACATCTCCCACATATTCTAGTAATACCTCAGACTGCACCACTTATGATTTTTCATTTTGAAATTGATGAATTTCTGCTTGACTACCCTAACTCTTACTCGACAACCCTATGCACAAACCTTAACAGGATTCTTCCTTCCTTTTTGTTCTGTTTATGGGCTATCCTCTCTTTTGTGGAAGCTGTTGCCAGTGCAAATAACTATATCTACCTTTTATAGACTTTTGACAGTGTCAAGTGATGACATTGAAAAGGCCTGGTTGCGTTTCTTATACTTTTTTCTACATTTTTCCTTATCCTACCTTTTCATGGATTGAACTCCATTTTTCTCTTTTGATCTAGACTTCCCTTCCTCAATTTCCCAAGTTTATGCTCGCATATAAGCTGCTCTATTGTTTTGTGTGCCTTCTCTGTCAAGCATAGTTAAAGGCTTTGTTGAAGACCAAAAATACTACACCACCCCCCTATCCTAACGCGATCTTTGCACAGGTATATGTTGGCTCTCTCTGCGAGGACCATCTCATTATGAAGCTGTCCTAGAGTAAATGAATGAATGAATGAAAGTGAGATTTATTGAGCGCGAACTAAGCCCAAGGGCATCAAGGCGCTGTGAACAAACATGCCTACAGACAGACCAGTATAGGAGCTCAGGCCAGTCTCACAGGAAACAGCCAGGTCTTAAGGGTTTTACGAAAGATTGAGTGAGCTTGTTGGCCCGAGAGGAAAACGGGTAGGGAATTCCATGCCTTGGCTGCAGCCAGCGAAAAGGCTCTCCCACCCCATCTCATCATTTTAAATCTGAGAATCAACAACAGGTTTTTATTAATTGACCTGAGGTTTCTGGCAGGTGCATACCTATGAAAGATGTTTTTTATGCCTACCGGGCCATGTCCATAGTATGCATTGTGGGCGAGACATAAGGTTTTAAACAGAACTCTGGGGGCCACTGGGAGGCAGTGCAGCGAACAGAGAGAGGATGAAGCAGAGGAATGCTTGGGGAGATTTAGTACCATCCTTGCGGCAGCATTTTGCACCAGCTGAAGGCGGCGCAGCTGACCCTTGTTAATTCCCAAATGGAGGGAGTTACAGTAGTCCAACCTGGCAAGTATTAAGGCCACGACCAACCTTTTTAGCGCTTCTGATGACAAAAACTTGGAGATTTTTCGTATGACTCGAATTAGTCCAAAGCACGTAGCCAAAGTTCTAGAGACCTGACGAGTCATGGAAAGGCAGTCATCGACCACCACTCCAAGGTTCTTTCCATAAGATACAGGAGTAGGACAGGTGCCCAGAGGATCGGGCCACCACTCACTCGACCAGATGCCAGAGTTATCCCCAAAAATCAGAACTTCCGTCTTATCACCATTTAAATTGAGGTCATTTTGAACCATCCATGAAGAGACGGCTGTCATACAGTCTTTGTAATCTTTCTCAGAGTCCTTGGACTTATGAGTGATAGAGACCATGAATGAGTGTCATCGGCATAAGGCAACACCTCCAAGCCGAAAGATTTTAACACCCTTGCCATTGGGGCCACATAGATATTGAAAAGGGTGGGGCTGAAGGAGGAGCCCTGGGGCACCCCACAGACCAGGGGGGAGGATTCCGAGTAAAAATTGCCCATTCTAACGGTTTGAGACCGCTGACTGAGGAATGAGGCAAGCAGGTCCAAGGCCAAACCCCCAACCCCGATCTCCTTAAGACGCTCCACCAGTCTCAGGGGAGACAGGGTATCAAATGCGGCAGTAAGATCGAGTAAGATGAGGAGAGTGGTATGCCCTGCGTCAACCTGCACTCGTATATTGTCCAACACCGTGGTAAGAGCGGTCTCCGTACTGTGAGCCCGCCTTAACCCATTTTGGGAAACATTTCAAATCTGGTTTTCCCTCAGGTACGTACTCAAGTGTGAATTCAGATGGGATTCAAGAATCTTGGTAGGGAGAGGTAAAAGAGAGATTGGACAGAAGTTTTTTAGTTTTGACGGATCTAATTAAGGTTTTTTCAGGATGGGCCTCACTACAGCGGCTTTCCAGATCAAAGGAAATTTGCCCGAAGTTATGGCTAGGTTCAGGACTGTCACAAAGTGCGGGGTCAGAGCTTCCTTTGCCATTTTCACAACTTTGAGGGGACAGGGATCCAAGGGTGACCCAGACTTAATTTTTCCGAGCAAGAGATCTACAGTTTCGAGTGAAAGCGTTGGAAAAGCATAAAGACTTGCCAATTTCTTATTACTAGGATCGCTATTTACAACAGTTTCAGAGGAAGCCTCCAATGACTGACTAGCAATCAAGATCTCCAACTGATCATAAATATCGGAGATCTTTGAGCAAAAAAAGGAGGATAAGCTGTCACATAACTCCTGCGAAGGCTCCACTTTATCAGAAACTATAGGAGCGGCAAGTGAGTTAAAGATGTTAAAAAGCTCCTTGGGAGTAGTAACGTCACCTGTAATCTTTGAATAGTAGCTTTCTTTTTCCTCCCTTATTGCGGCTTTATAAGCCTTCAGACAGATACTATGTGACTCCCTGCCAGAAGGCGTCAAATCCTTCCGCCAGTGCCTTTCCTTCCTTCTACACTCTTGTCTCATGGTTCGTAGATGGTCAGAGAACCAAGGAGCGGAAGGCGTTTTCCTGGCAGAATAACACAATTTTTAGGGGCAAGTGAGTCCATCATAGAAGTAATCTTTTTAGAAAGAGTTTCACCAGCAATGTCTACGTGATGAAGGTCGGACAGCTGGAGGTTAGCAAGAGCGGTGGCAGCCCCTTGGTTAGTAATCAAGGTAAGATTTTGTTTTTCAACTGCTTTCAAAACAGTCCTTTTAAAACCAGCTAAATTAGTGGCCCTTAGCTCAAAAGGAACTGCAAAGTGGTCTGACCACGAGAGCGGAAGGGGTGCGCCAACTAGGATTCGGTCATGGTTGGAGAATATTCCATCAAGGGTGTGGCTCGCAATATGGGTGGAGGTATTTACTAGTTGAGGTAAACCGCAGCTACTCATACACTCTAATAGGGTTTGGGTATCGTGGTTCGTGATATTTTCTAGGTGGATATTTAAATCCCCAAAGAGCGTAAAGTTCACGCGCTTGGGATAAGGTTCTAGAAGGTTGCTAAAATCCTGTCTAAAGAGGCCCTCGGGCCAGGTTGCCTGTAGCACAGTACCCCCGAGAAACTTTGCGTGAGAGTAAAATTTATGGAGAAATATAGTGCCTGGTAAGGATCAGAGTCAGAGGTCAAAGGTTCTGAGCGACAAGTGAAAGTGTCCCTAACCAGGATACCTAGACCTCCTCCACGACGACCCACCCTGTCTAGTCTAGACAAGCTATACCCTAATGGGATAGCCTCAACCAACTCCGGGCCAGAAGCTTCGTTAGCCCAGGTTTCCATAAGGAAAACCCAGTCAGGGGCTTGTTGAAGAACAAAATCTTTAAAGGCGATATTGTTCTTGATCAGGGACCTTGAGTTAAGGAGGAAGCCTTTCAGGGACCTCTGCTTTTGCATATTAGCTTGGATCGAAAGCAAGGATGGACTAGTCCCTTCTTCCCCCTTAAGGCGGAAACTACACCAGTCACAAGAGAAGGAACCTTTCTCTAGCAGCATTTCGGATGTACGTCACTACCACGCACACTTTTACAACGCGTACCATTACAACGCGGTTGTAACAACGCAAGTCGTTACAAAGACTTGCGTTGGGGGGGGGGCGCAAATTTAAAAAATGTAATTTACTATTCCAACACCAGTCCCCGTGGATAGTAGGGAAGGTGTTGGGATAGTAAATTAAATGATTTACTATCCTTGAGCGCCACCCAGCGCAATTCGTTGCAACAACTTTCGTTGTTATAACCGCGTGGTAATGGTACGTCGTTGTAACGCGCGCGTTGTAAACGTTGCATACCCCTTAGAACAGGTCCAGGCTCTGAAGGTAAAGCAGCAGCATCCCCGGCCCCCAGCGCAGGCTTGGTGCGTACGGGCGCAGACGGGCTTGCCTTTGGCGCACCGGCGGCGCGTCCGCTGCACGGAGTCCAGGGCATGCTGCTAAGTATCACGGGAGGAAAACGCGCACTAGAGCGCTAACCCCCCCCAGTCTCCGCACCTCGACCAGCCGGCCGAGGAGCAAATGGCACCGCCTAAAGCACCCTCCACAACAAACGGTAAAGACCGCGGTGGAACGGGATGTGCGGCATATCTGAGGCTTCCTTGAAGACAGGTATGGAAACTCCATAAAAACACTTTCCTTGAAAATTAATATGTGGAGTGCAAAGTAATTTAAAAATGTATATTAATCACCACACAATCACCACACAACAGCAGATCGTTAAAAATAGGTTGGGGACCGGAAGAGCCCCGTGGAGGAAAGGAGAGAGCAGGACCGGAGTTCCTGCAGGCTTCTGCAGGTACTCTGCAGAGTGCAACTTGATACGAGAACAGTAGCTTCCACTAAATTTCACAGATCTTGCATTTGCTGTTGTTATATATTATTTACTCAGCTGCGCTTATTTGGAGTAATACTTTCGTAGTCCAATTGCAGTTTACTGGTATACCCTAATCTCCAATAAGTAGTTTAACAAGGTCATCTGTGGTGCCATCAGCACCTCTCTATGGCACTTGAGTGCTCAAGTGTGTTTTAGGGTGAAAAGGAATATAGTGACCTGTCCACAGAGGCATTTAAGGTAGCTAGAGTATTCCTATATTACCTTTTTGCCTGCTCTTACAAACTCTTCTGAGTAGGCTCCAAAACATCTAAAATGGAAATAAAAAATATATATATTCATATGTAATTGGTGCAAATAGACATGGTTGTTCCCTCTTAACTTTTACTACTAATGAGTGGAACATTTAGGGATAAATTGACAAAGGTGTGTAAGATTATGCAAAAAAGAGTACTTCTGTAGTACTACTTGCAGTACTCATAAATATACATTGTGAATCAGCCTTATATTCTTCATCCTTATTCCTAGTCTGTTGTGACATAAGTAATTTAGAATAAGTGATACATACTGTTAACTATCTTTTTTTAATTTTTTAAATATGCCGCAAATTGATTCCATTCTGCTACCCAATCAATATCATAAACCAAGACATGCTTTAGCAGTTTTCCAGACTGAATTTATTTTTTTCTGGCTCAAGTAAAGGTCCTTGAAGCAATCCTTCCTAGATCTGGGATTAGCACAGAGTTTTAGATGTTTCTATAAATGTATACTGACATATGGGGACTCAGCCAGCCCTCTTTATCCATTGATCTGTTGTTGTGTTGTGTACATTTTAGTTCCGCCCACTACAGCCTACAGCATGGTGCAGTGGGTCAGTCCACTACAGCCACTGGTTAACTTCACTGTAAGTGACGGCATTCTGCTCTTGCACAAGTAACTTATCAGTACAATAGTTCTCATATGTACAATAGAGTATTGTGGCAACGTGTGTTATTTGAGACCCAAAAATATTTTATGCTTTAGTTCAACAGTTTCTATATTGCCGGGGGTCAGCTGCCCAAGAATACACCTTTACAAAAACAACAATAAAACAAAACCAACACTGCCAAAGAGAAAGATCAACACCAGGCACATTTACTTTGCCAGTGCTTGTTTATAATAAAATATATTGTTACAAGGAATACTTTGAATGTACCTTACATATTTTAGAAAGTCACATATAATAAAATTCAACTTATCCTGTTACAACTATAAATAATATATATATTTTTTAAAACCTACTTCATTCTGAAAACACAACTAGTACAAACACGTTAGGGAAATGATAGCACACATCACTAGCAACAACATATAAAAAATATGAATCTCATACATAAAGAGGTTCTGTAGTAGGGGATCTCTGTGTATAGTCATAATCTAGTGAATAGTCCCGCCCATGTGCGTGGACCCCGGCAATCAAAAATAATCTCTTAAGTTGTCAAAATAATGCAGAAACTGCAAAGACACTTAAGAGAGAATTTAAAGACAAATAATGCAGCCTATATCCACAGGCTACACTGTCCAGTACTTCAACTAGAAATTCCACCAAAAAACACCACACACAAAACAGCCTGCAGTTTCTACCATAGAGAAACTTGCCTCCCCCAGTCAAAGACTCTGGAATGATAGAGAGGAAGGTAGGGACAGACAAGCCCCATAGGCTGCCATTATGTGGCTTAAATAGGATACTGTGCCTTTAAGAGAACTTTCCAGAACTTCTCCCAGTATCCCAGAATGCATAGCAGGTCCCTCTACTTTCAGTTCTTTTTTCCGGCTCCTGCTTACAGGACCCTGGCATTGAGCTCTCCCTTTTTTCAAGGGTTTATTGGAATTTTTTGACACTTTTGAATTCTAAAAGTGTTGCAGTTTACTTCTTGGTGTTCTCTTCTCCTTTTTTGTGCTGTTTTAGGCGTTTTAGGGCTCTAAAATGCCTGGCCTTTTTGTTAAGTGCCCAGCATGTGAGAGGAAGAAGGCCAAGAGTGACCCCCATGATGTCTGCATCGTGTGCCTCCCAGAAGATCATGTCCCTGAGGATTGTGTCATCTGCCAGCAGCTTTCTGCTCGGACTCTGAGGGACAGATTGAAGATCAGGCTGGCTGGCCTGGAGGATAGGCGTCTGCGGGCTGCAGGTGGGTCTGGGCAGGCTAGGAAGGTTCCCTCTGCCTCTGCTGAGGCCCCTGGGGGGCTCCCCGGGGGCAGGAAGTCCAGCAAACGGTCCCATTCTCCGTCGACGTCGATTGCATCGACGACGACGTCGAGAGGGATGACGGCGGTGTGCTCCCCTTCTCCCCGGGGCTCCAGGTCGAGACGGCGTGACGGCTCGACGTCGAAGGAGATGCCGCCGTCGAAGCCACCGTCGACGTCATCGTCTTCGTCGACGTCGAGATCTTCCTACCGACGCCGAAGGCAAAGTGACGTGCATCGGCGCTCGCCGTCGAAGCGGCACCGACGCTCGCCGTCGAGGCGACACCGTCTTTCGACGTCGAGGGGCTCCTCGACGTCGAGAGCATCAAGACGACGGCGACGTTCGTCGTCGAAGACGGAACGCTCGGCGTCGAGAAGGCGGCGTGCGACGTCGCGGAAGAAGAGGTCGACGTCGAGGAGTCGACGGTCGACGCCGAGGAGAAGAGGGTCGACGCCGAGGAGACGGCGATCGAGTCCAGGAAGCGTCGTTCGACGCCGGAGAAGCGTCGCTCTGCGTCCAGCAGACAGCGGTCAGCGTCTAGGAGTCGGTCAGCCTCTCCAAAACGGCGCAAGAGGGATTCTAGTCCCAGAAGTCACGCTGCTTCCAGTGGAGGACGCAAGAGGAAGCGGTTGCCTGCTGATGGGGCTGGCTCTCCGCACCCTTCGCCTAAAGGGTCACCGGGCTCGGTGTACTCAGAAGTGTACATGCCATCTCGGCCCAGGACTCCGACTCCTCCTCCTGTTCCTAAGGAGGACCCCCCCACTCAAACCGCCACTACCTTCAGGAGACCCTCCTCCGCCTCCGGTCCCTCCGCATGGGCCCACCCCGCAGCCGAAGGTTCCTCCTCCGAGGTCCACTTCCCTGCCGTCCCTGCCTGTTCCTCCTAAGGGGACCCCGAAACCGAAACCCCGTGAAGAACCGAAGAAACCCCGTGAGGAACCGAGGAAGACCCCTCCACGAAAACCGAAGGAGCGGCCACGGGCAGGCAGGTCTCGCTCTCGCTCTGGGAGGAAGGAGAGATCGCGACGCAGATCTTCCACGAGGTCGAGACACTGCCGTAGGAGGCGCGAGTCTCGCTCACAAACGAGGTCCTCTGGGACCAGGGACTATTCTCCAACCCTATTGGGGTCACCGTACACGAGAGTGTCCCCGATAGATGACCTGGTGGCGTTCCATGACGTCCTTTTACGGGGCGCGGCGAAGTTGGGCATATCCCTGACGGTGCCCACTCCGAAAACGTCGGTCATTTTTGAGACTTTACATCAGAAACACCTGTCTCGTCCTCTCCTGCCTCTGGTGCCGGGCCTGGAAGAACCGGCTATGGCCCTGTTCCTCACCCCTGCGGTGACGAAGGCGGCCCCATCAAGATTACTGAAGAAGTACCGGGCCCCCGATTCGGATCCGGCCTTTTTAAGAACGGAACCTCCTCCTGACTCTGTCATTGTGACGGCGGCCCGCAAGCAGCATGCCACCACTCCATCCTCCACGGTTCCCCCGGATAAGGAGTCAAGGTGGATGGATTCGGCGGGGAGGAAAGTCTGTGGCACTTCCGCTACCTCCATGAAAGCGGCGAGTGCCACGGCACTGTTGGGCCGTTACGACCGCGCCCTCTGAGACTCCCTCGAGCGCTTTGCGGAGCACTTGCCTCGGGAGCAGCGGGAAACTTCGTGGAAGTACTCAGTGAGGGGATGCTGGTGGCCAACCAGATTATCAGCGCGGCAGCGGACTCTTCCCTGTTGGCTGCTCACGGATTCTGCCACGGAGTCAACCAACGGCGCCACGCATGGCTCCGGCTTACGTCCCTGAAGCCGGACGCTCAGCAGAGGGTAGCCAATCTGCCGTTCTCCGGTGAGACCCTCTTCGGGAAGCATGCGGACGACGAGATGGCCCGCATGAAGGCGGAGGCCGAGACGCTGACGGCGGTGGGCCTGGAGAAGCCTAAAGAGACCAAGAAGCAGTACCGCCCTTTCCAACGGCGGTTCGGCGGACAAGGCCGAGGACGGGGACAGGCTTCGGGGCAATCGCAACAGCAACACCAGTTCCGTAAGCCGTTCCAGAAACGCCAGAAGGGCAGGGGTGGCCAACAGTCGGCCCCGGCGCCCAAGGGGCAGGCTGGGTCTAGGCCCTAGGAACCTACTTCCCCCTTATCTGTTACCCACTCCGGTAGGGGGAAGCATTAAATTTTTTCTGGCAGAGTGGAGAAAAATTACTCAGGACAAGTGGGTGCTGAATATTGTTTGCAATGGATACAGTCTTCGGTTCACCAGCCCTCCTCCAGCTATTCCCCCGGTCAGCTCGCAGTTCCAGCTGCGCGAGCTTCAGGCGGAAGCGGATATCCTGTTGAGGAAAAGGGCGATAGAAGACGTGCCTCTGTCTCAGAGAGGAAGAGGTCTGTACTCCCGGTTCTTTCTGGTTCGCAAGAAGGACAAGAACGAGTTCAGGCCCATTCTGGATTTGCGACAGGCAAACAAATGGATTCGCAGAGAAAAGTTTTGCATGCTGTCGTTGCATCAGATTTACCCTCAGTTGCAACAGGGAGACTGGCTATGCGCTATAGACCTACAGGATGCTTACTTCCATGTGCCCATTGCACACAAGCACAGGAAGTTCCTGCGGTTCCAAGTCGGCACCAATCACTATCAATACACAGTACTCCCATTCGGACTGAAGTCTGCGCCGAGAACGTTCTCGAAGTGCATGGCGGTGGTAGCAGTGCACCTGAGGAAGAACAAGGTGTTCGTCTACCCGTACTTGGACGATTGGTTGATCAAGGCATCCTCCTTCTCGGAAGCGCGAGCACACTTCCAGAAGACGTGCGTTCTCTTGAACAAGTTGGGGCTGCACATCAACATGGCCAAGTCTGTCCCGACTCCGGTCCAATGCATACAGTACTTGGGAGCCTCCATCAATACGCTGTCAGCAAGCGTGTCTCCTTCGGAAGAGCGACGATTATCACTCCTTCGGAAGGCTCAGGCTCTTATGACGACTCCATCTACAACAGTGAGGACGGTGTCTTCTCTGCTGGGATCGATGGCCTCTTGTATCTTCCTGACGCCACACGCACGGCTGCACATGAGACCGCTGCAGGAGTGCTTGGAGGACCAGTGGGATCAGAGGAAAGGATCTTGGGACGACAAGATTCGCCTGTCGCTGCATGCTCTTCAGTCTCTGAAGTGGTGGTGTTCGGCGGAGAATCTTCTCAGAGGGGTTCCCTTTCACAAGGACATTCCCACGTAGACTGTCGTGACGGATGCGTCTCTTCTGGGATGGGGAGCGCACTCCGGGACTCTACAGATTCAAGGCACGTGGTCACCGATAGAGGCCACGTATCACATCAATTTCCTGGAACTCAGGGCTGTTCACTTGGCGCTGAAGGCCTTTCTTCCATCCTTCCAGACCAATTCTCTGCTTGTACAGACGGACGATACCACCACGATGTATTACCTCAACAAGCAGGGGGGCTCGAGATCGCGCACTCTGTCACAGGAGGCGCAGACGATCTGGCACTGGCTCCTAGCCAGAGGACTGACGATAACGGCCACCCATCTACCAGGTGTGCAGAATGTTCAGGCAGACGCACTGAGCAGACTGGTTCAGGAAAACCACGAATGGGTCATAAACGACGAAGTACTAGGAGAAGTCTTCGCAAGGTGGGGAACTCCAGACGTAGATTTGTTCGCCACCGCCGAAAACAGCAAGTGCAGAGACTTCGCCTCCAGGTACTTCCAACAAGGGACGCTGGGGAATGCGTTATGGATCAACTGGACGAACAGCTTTCTGTACGCCTTTCCTCCCATTCCCCTGATTCCGGCGGTGCTTATCAAGCTGGCCCGGTCCAGAGCTCGGATGATACTCATCGCCCCGGAGTGGCCCAGGCAGTGGTGGTTCACGGACCTACTTCACCGGTCTCTCCTTCCTCACATTCGGTTGCCGTGCAGGCCGGACCTTCTCACGAAGTTCGGGGGACGGATGTTACACCCCAACCTCTCGTCTTTGAGTTTGGCGGCATGGCTCCTGAGTGCAATATGGCCATCTGAATCTGCCCGATGATTGCATGGACATACTGAAGGAGTCTAAGAGACCTTCCACTCGGACTTCATATGCTTACAAGTGGAAGAGATTTTGTATCTGGTGCCAGTCTAAGAACCATGATCCTACGACCTGCAAGGAGGATGTCATCCTTTCTTACCTTTTACATTTGGCGCAGTCTGGTCTTAATGTCCATTCCATTAAGGTACATCTTGCTGCATTGACTGCCTACAGGAAATGCCCTTCACAGACTTCCTTTTTCCAGATCCCTGTGATCAAATATTTTCTGGAAGGTTTGAAGAAAGTATTCCCTCCTGTCAGGCTTCCCTCGCCTTCATGGGAATTGAATGTGGTGCTGTCCAGATTGATGAAGGAGCCTTTTGAACCTATTCATAAGGCTTCGTTGCAGCACCTGTCCTGGAAGGCGGCGTTCCTCGTGGCCATTACATCGGCCCGCAGGGTGAGTGAAATTCAGGCGTTGTGTTGTAATGAACCTTATACTGTATTTCATGCTGCTAAGGTTGTTATGCGTACTCACCCTAAATTTCTTCCCAAGGTTATTTCTGATTTTCATGTCAACCAGACTATAACTTTACCTACGTTTTTTCAGAACCCTTCATCCCCAGCGGAGAGATCTCTCCATTCCCTGGATGTTAGGAGGGTGTTGAAATTTTATCTGGATAAAACCAAGGATATTCGTAGGTCTGACCAGTTGTTCATCAATTATGGGTCGGTCAGGACGGGTCTTGCGACCTCGAAGCAGTCCATCTCCAGGTGGATTGTGTCCTGCATACAATTGTGTTACCAAAAGGCTAATAAGACCGTAGGAGGTAAGCCTAGGTGGCATAGTAGGGTGTTTGGATGAGCCTTAACTCTACACAGAGCAACCACTAAGAATAAATATTAGAGTTTGATAAACATTATCACCAGTAAGACTCCTTCATACAGTAATAGGTGTGCATAGCAGACTTTATTGAAACATTACTTACTCCTTCCTACTTTTCACAAACACGTGAAAGTCTTGCAAGATCATAACATTAAAAAAAGACTTAAGCTTCTAATCATCACAGTACTTATCTCACCAGGGGCAAAGCTGCCACGACGGCTCTGCTCCGTAACGTGCCGATTGCTGAAATCTGCAAGGCAGCCACTTGGAAGTCGGTTCATACCTTTGCTAAGCATTACTGCCTGGACACTGACGCCAGGGCAGACGCTCAGGTTGGGCAGGCTTCGCTGCGGAATTTGTTCGCACAGTAGTGGCGTTATGTATTTATTCTCCACCGCCGCTTTGGTGTGGGGATGGGCTTGCCATTCTATTCACTAGATTATGACTATACACAGAGATCCCCTACTACAGAAGGAGTAGTTTCTGTCCTGTAACTCCAGTTCTGTAGTAGGGGTATCTCTGTTATAGTCATAAGCGCCCGCCCTCCTCCCCGGTGGAGATTTTTCATCATGTAAAGAATGCAACAGGTCTGGCGTGCTTCGCCTTCAAAAAGAACTGAAAGTAGAGGGACCTGCTATGCATTCTGGGATACTGGGAGAAGTTCTGGAAAGTTCTCTTAAAGGCACAGTATCCTATTTAAGCCACATAATGGCAGCCTATGGGGCTTGTCTGTCCCTACCTTCCTCTCTATCATTCCAGAGTCTTTGACTGGGGGAGGCAAGTTTCTCTATGGTAGAAACTGCAGGCTGTTTTGTGTGTGGTGTTTTTTGGTGGAATTTCTAGTTAAAGTACTGGACAGTGTAGCCTGTGGATATAGGCTGCATTATTTGTCTTTAAATTCTCTCTTAAGTGTCTTTGCAATTTCTGCATTATTTTGACAACTTAAGAGATTATTTTTGATTGCCGGGGTCCACGCACATGGGCGGGACTATTCACTAGATTATGACTATAACAGAAATAACCCCTACTACAGAACTGGAGTTACAGGACAGAAACTACTCCTTATTAGAGACAGACAATATCTCCTGTCTGGTGCCACCTTGCAATCTAAAGGCCCTGGATACCAACCTCCCCATTCTGATTCTGGCAAAGGGTTACTAGCAAAGTAACTGCACCCATTTAAGGAATTGTAGCCCCACACCCATTACACATAGAACATCCCAAAGATATACCCACCAAACCGAGTCATACGCTTGTTCTATATCCAATAACACCAAGGCACACTTTTCCTGGTGTAGTTAAGGGGAGTGCCACACATGGGCTAGTTTTCGCAAATTTCAGACTTCTCTCTTAGATGACCTGTGTGCATAGTAGGGTGTGTGAAGGGACTGGCCTCTCTGCTTAGACCTCTCTCTGTAATGATAAGTGTGTGTAGAAGGGTGTGGGGAGGGACTGGGCTGTCCTTTTAGACCTTTCTCTAAATTATGGGTGTGTTTAGTAGGGTGTGTAAAGAGGCTTGGCTCTCTGCTGATACCTCTCCCTGTAATGATAGGTGTGCATAGTAGGGTCTGGGGAGGGACTTCCCTCTCTTTTTGGACCTCTCTCTAAGATGACAGATGTGCATAGTAGGATGTGTAGAGGGACTGGCCTCTTTGCTGATTACTTTCTCTGTAATGATAGGTGTGCACAGTAGAGTGTGGGGAGTGACTGAACTCTCCTTTCAGACCGGTCTCTCAGATGATGGGTGTGCATAGTAGAGCGTGAGGAGGGACTGACCTCTCCGCTAAGACCTCTCTCTGTAGTGATAGGTGTGCGTATTAGGGTGTAGGGAGGGACTGTCTTTTCCTTTTAGACCGCTATCTCAGATGACATGTGTGTGTATAGTAGGGTGTGTGGAGGAATGGCCTCTCTGTTCAGACCTCTCTGTAGGTGAGCGTAGTAGGGTGTGGGGAGGGGCTGGGCTTTCCTTTCAGGCTGCTCTTTCAGATGACAAGTGTCCATAGTGAGGTGTGTAGAGGGACTGGTCTCTCTGATGAGACCTCTATTTGTAATGATGGGTGTACATAATAGGATATGGAGAGAGACTGGCCTCTCTTTTTGTACCTCTCTCTCAGATGACAGGTGTGTGCAGTAGGGTGTCGGGAGAGACTACCCTCTACTTTTAGACATCTCTCTCAGATGACTGGTGTGCATTCTGGGGAGGGACTGCCATTTCTTTTCAGACCTCTCGCTCAGATGTCTGGTGTGGGGAGGGGGTGCCCTCTCTTTTTAGACCTGTCTCCCAGGTGGCCTGAGTGCATAAAAGGGTGTGAGGAGGGACTGGACTTTCTTATCAGACCTCTATCTCAGATGATAGGTGTGCATAGTAGGGTGTTTGGATGAGCCTTAACTCTACACAGAGCAACCACTAAGAATAAATATTAGAGTTTGATAAACATTATCACCAGTAAGACTCCTTCATACAGTAATAGGTGTGCATAGCAGACTTTATTGAAACATTACTTACTCCTTCCTACTTTTCACAAACACGTGAAAGTCTTGCAAGATCATAACATTAAAAAAAGACTTAAGCTTCTAATCATCACAGTACTTATCTCTTACATTCTTCCTCTCAAAAACAAGGACCACAATATGCATTCCTGATAATAGGTTGTATTGATGTCTCATATACTCCTCTTTACTATTCACAATCCTGCGAGAGTCCTGCAAGGTCATAAAAATAAGTTAAAAGCAATATAAATGTATTGTCTTCACAGTAGTTATCCCTTAGGCACCTAAATTTAGGGGACAACATGCCTTTCTGCTGCTCCATTATATAGCTTTTAGCTTCATTTCCACAACAATACACCTCCAATTTGTCACAGTAAACTGTAATGGCGCCCATTTTATTTTTATCAGATCAATATCCAGGCAGTCAGAGTGCTTGCTGTTGCGAAACTAACAGGAACCTCTCGCTCCAGCAAGAGCATGCAGGCTCACAGAAAAAAATCAACCAATCACAGGTCCCCATTTTTGATTTTGCGCACTCTCGCGAACCGAGCTGCCAAAATGTACAATTATTTTTGTACCTTAATATCCCCAAAACTACTGAACAGATTTACACCAAATCATAAAAGCACAATCTGCGGCCCTCGATCTAGCTTCCTGCTGAATTTGGTGTATTTCCATTGAGCAGTTTTTGCTACTACGTGTCTTAAAGACGTCTGTGGAAAATGCATGGAGATTTTACGTTTTCGGAACACCCTTTTTTCTATTCCCCAGCTTGATGGATCATCTTCAAACTCTCTAGGAAGGAGGTGAGGCAGGTTAATTTTTCTTTTGGGACGTTTTATGAAGATTCGTCAAATGGGGCCAAAGTATTAGCAAACCAGACTTAATGTAAATGTAAATGTGTTTGTATTTATATAGCGCACTTCTACCCTGAGGTCTCGTAGCGCTGTATTCATACAGCTGTGGAACCCTTCCTGGCTTTCCTGTGAGATGTCCACTCCTGGGCACCCCCAAGGTGAAGCCAGGCATCCAAGCGCTGCTGGGGCCGTTGTGGAGATTAAGCAAGCTATTGCCCAGTTTCACAGAGTGGGACCCATGATTAGACTAGGCACCGAGGTGAGAATTATCAGGTCCGGGGAGATTGAGTCCAAGAGCCGCCGAGGTGGGAATCGAACCCTGGTCCCGGGCCTGACCTTTGCATCAGGGTCTACCGCTCTAACCATTGAGCCACGCTTCTCCACTTAACTTACTGAACTGTAACTACCTACTGGCAAACACCAAAATAATATATATTTATATATCTTTATTATCTACTGGCCTTCACCAGTAGGTAGTCATAGTTAGGACCATGTTTCCATAGGAAAACTGTTTTTTGACTTGCCTTTATCTTTGCCCCCGTTTGACGAATCTTCACAAAATTGTCCCCAAAAGTGCCCTGGTGATTCTAGTTGTGCATGGAAAGTTTCGGGGTGATCTGCCAAGTGGCGGCCGAGAAAAAGGAGGGCAGGGGGAGCCAATAAAGTGGGTTTCCCATGTTAATTCCCATAGACTCTTTAGACGCGCCTGCAGCCTCAACTGCTGAATGGAAATACACCAAATTTGGCTGAAAGGTAGATTTTGTTCCGCAGATCACGCTTTTTGTTACTCATTTATATCCATTCAGTATTTTTTGAGAAATTAAAACCCAAATTCGTATATTTGTATATTTACGACCTTGAAGCCTTCACGAATAATGCTGAACTTGTACAGAGATCTGATGAGCTTTGATTGTCTGCCAACACTTCACCCAGGAAATGTTGGCAACCATCATGTTAATGTTAATGTTATGGGGCATTTGTACAAGCACGCGGCTACTCCAAGGAGTGTCCCGGCGCTAAGGAAAAAAGAAAAGAGACCCTGTAAAGAGCACCAACGATAATTCACCGCTCCTACCTAGATCCCATTATTGCTGAAACAGCCAGGTCTTAAGTTGGCGTCTGAAGCTCAAGAGCTCAGTTTCTTGTCTCAAGGGTAAAGGTAGCGAGTTTCATAGGCTACTCACTACCACCTGGAAGGAGCGCCCCCCCCTACCTTACCTTTCAGAATTTAGGTATTAACAACAAATGTTGGGTAGATGACCTCAAGATCCTAGCTGGAATGTAAGGAATAATTCTTTTTCTGATGTACCATGCCCCAATGTTGTGCAACGCCTTAAAAGCTAACACCAGAGATTTGAACTCAACTCTGTGTTTTACTGATAGCCAGTGAAGTGATCTCAAGTGGCTCGTCATGTGTGTTCTAGGCCTGACCATAGAAATTGCTCTGGCGGCCGAATTATGGACAACTTGAAGTCGGTTCAATAAGTACTTTGGGATTCCTAAATAAAGCACATTCCCATAGTCCAGCCTCCACATTATCAAGGCTTGGACCACCGTCTTTCTATGGGCCAGTGGCAGTAATGGGAGGAAATTTCTCATCATTTTTAACAGCCTGAAGCATGTACCGGCCACAGCCTGCACCTGTGACTTCATAGAAAGATCAGAATCCAGTATAACTCCAAGATTTTTAACAGTAGTGACAGGGCTGGAAGGGGCCGGTTGGTCCTGAGATCGCCACTTCTGCCATTCATCATCCAGGCTACGTCCGAAAAACATAATTTCGGTCTTGGCGGAGTTGTAAGATAATTGATTCCGCCGAAACCAGTCAAACACAGTCCTCAGACATAAATATATCTGGCCTTCATTAACCCCTTCAATGCTGATGACAGCCCCCGGCCGTCATGCACTAGGGGGCTCGTGTGCTGATGACGGATGGGGCCGTCATAAACCCGCCCAATCACGATTCTGCCACACAGGCGCAGAATGGCGGCCGCATGGAAGGGGTTAAACGGCACATCTTTTTCGTAAGTAAACAACAATTGTGTATCGTCCGCGTAGGTCAGAACCTTGGCCCCAAAATTCTCCGCTGCTGCAGCCAGAGGTGCCATATAAATATTAAAAAGAGTGGGGCTCAAAACTGAGCCCTGAGGCACTCCAACTTTTAGCGGAGAGATGTCAGCTGAATAGGGTGGCACCCAGACAGATTGTTGACGGCCTTTCAAAAAGGAAGTAAACCACTTCAAGACCGTGCCCCCCAGGCCGCATTCCCCCAGCCTCTGAAGGAGTCGCCCATGGGGCACGGTATCAAAGGCCGCCGAAAGGTCTAATAGTACTAAAACTGCCTTGCCTCCTCTATCCAGGATGTCTTTGATACTTTCTGAGACCTCGAGTAGGGCTGTCTCTGTACTATAATGTGCCCTGAAGCCCGACTACTCGGTGGAGGGCATTGGTGGCTTCAATAAAATCCGAGGTGACCTTATTTACATGCTTCTCCAAAGTCTTAGCAAAGAAAGGGAGCAATGTAATTGGCTTATAGTTACTGGCTACGGTAGGGTCCGATGAAGGTTTCTTTAAGAGAGGTAAGATTTTGCCCTGTTTTCATCTGGTCGGGACCTGCCCACTAGACAAGGAAAGGTTCAGGGCTTTATTTACGGCAGGGTTTAGAACTTCCGCTACAGATGCTAATATTTTAGCTGGACATGGATCCACAGGGGACCCCGATTTAAGTGCCTTTATAATGGAAAGTGAGGTGTCCAATAACATCGGAGGGAACTCCAACAGAGAGGCCCCCATCCGGTCCTCCCTCAGAGAACACCCCTCATTCTGATTCAGGGAGACAGGAATAGCAAAGGTTTCCTGAATGGTCCTGATCTTATCATAGAAAAAAATCAGCAATCTGAGTGGTCCATTCAGGCGTAGGGGCAAAAGGACTCTGAATCGCTTTAGGAGAGGAAAAATCCTTTACAATCCTAAAGAGTTCCCTGCTACTATTTCTCGCCGTGTCAATTTTAGTGGTCAGATATTTTTTTTTCTCGTCGCATACCTTGAGATAATGTACTTTAAGTGCCTGTTTATACATATGTTTACTCTTCGGGTTAAAACTTCTTCTCCATACACGTTCGAAACATTTACAAGCAATCTTGCTTTTTCTCAGTGCATCTGTAAACCAGGGGGCAGAAATAATTTCTTGCGAGGACCTGCATGACTTTAAGGGAGCAAGATGCAATGCCCACTTCTGCAGCCAGTTTTCGAGGGCAGAAACGTTGTCTTCCAGAAGCCCCTCTCCAGGTATGGGGTAGAGACCTAATATTTCAGACAGGGAATCATGGGTAATAAGCTTAAAGGATCTAAATTATTTTGTTTTATCCCTGCTCTTAGATCGAGTCTCAACCAGATCTTTCTCCAACCAAAACGTGAACAGAAAATGGTCGGACCATATAATAGGGAGGGCATTGTCAAGAACAATATGGCTTGTAAAGAAAATCTGGTCCAGAGTGTGACATTTCTCATGGGTAGGAGATGTTACATAGGGCAACAAGCTGAAAATATCCAGGCATTCACAGAGCTTCTTAGAGTCAGTGGTCTCCTTTTGTTCGAAGTGAAGGTTAAAATCTCCAAGAATGATACACTGGCTAAATCTGGTCACAATCGGTTCTGTGGTATGACCGATGGTCTCCAAAAAACGGCCGGGCGGCCCGGTGGTCTATAAATGATTACCCCGGCAACTGACTGGTGGGCGGAGACTGATATCAAAAAAACCTAAGCCTTCTGCATCTTCAAGACCAGAGATAGATATAATTGAGCATGGGAGGGAGTTCTTAAAAATAATTGCAACTCCACTTCCTCTGCTACCAGATCTATCTTTACTAATAATCCTATATTCTGGGGGTATTGCATTCATCAGAATGGGGTTAGATCCCTCATGCAGGCAGGTCTCGGTAATAAACAGGATATCCGGCTTGCCATCTGAGAGTAGGTCATAGATTTGATCTTCATGTTTCTTTATGGATCTAGCGTTAATGAGAATAGCCTTAAGCTTGTCCCCGGTCATATCCGCTTGGGCACATTGTGGTATAGGAGTGAGGTCATTGTCAGCTGCAACCTTTTCCTCTTTCCCACTGCAAGTACCCCTCCAATTGCACGTGTTACAGTGCAGATGCACCGAATCCGCCGATAGCTTCATCGGAAGATGACATCTGCTTTGGTTACCAATATTCATAAGACTGTCCCTGCTATATTTAAGTCTTGATGCATTCTTACAGCTGTAACCTCCCAGCATATGGGCAGCATCTCGTGCTCCGGGCGCAACCTCAGTGCGGACGGGCGCTACCTCGGCGCAGACGGGCGTAGACGGGCTTGCCTTTGGCGCCGCTGGCGTGCCCGCTGCATGCTAACGCAGCGTGCCTTTTTATTTCCTCCAGAGCGACTAGACCGCCCCACAGGAGGAAAAATGACGGCTCAGGAATATAAATCAGGCAGTGAAAGCCCGGTTCGATCCCCACTTTCCCAGCGTTTTACACCCCCCTCCCCAAAACGAATTCCCACACAATTAAAAATACAGTGTCCGCATGAAAAAAGCTCGCAAATAGTTGTACATTCAACACACATTCAGCAACATTAAAAATCGGGTATTTTCAAAGCACATTCAGTAAAATGAAAAATTGGGCATGTAGGAGCAGGAAAGAAACGTCTGCTCGCAGGAAGGGTCGGGCGCGCTAGCACAGCGTGCCTTTTTATTTCCTCCAGAGCGACTAGACCACCCACAGGAGGAAAAATGGCTGCTCAGGAATATAAATCAGGCAGTGAAAGCCCGGTTCGAGTCCCCACCTGCCCAGCATTTGACACTACCCCCAAAACAAATTCACACATCATGGGACTCTGCTTCAGCCAAGTCGCCAAAAAATGCAGAGAAAAAGAAAAGGGGGCAGGGTACAAATACCCTAACTCCCTAGCATTGGTTTTGGTCGGTTAGTATCTGTATGAGTAAGTGAGTGGGTGTGGTAGTAACTGTATGGGTGAGTGAATGGCTGTATGAGTGACTGTATTGGTAAATAAGTAGGTGTGTGTGTAGCTGTATGAGTGGGCATGTTGGTGTCTGTATATCTGTATTACTGGATGTGTGAGTGCTGTATTATTAAGTGAAAAGGTGCATGAGTGGCTGCATGCGTGAGTTAGTGGTTGTGTGAGTGGCTGTATGAGTGAGAGGCTCTATGGATCAGTGAGTCTGTGAACGGATATGTCAGTGGTTGTGTGGGAATGTGTGTATGAGAGGTTGTATGGGGTGTGAGTGGTTCTGAGGATGATGTCATCAGATATGTCATTTGACATATCATCAGTGATGTCACTGACCATGTCATGAGTGATGTAAAATGTGAGGTCCTAAGCAATGCATTGCAGGGGTGTAAGTTATAGCTAACTTAGATAAATATAACTGCTGAATTTCTATGGTTTTGTATGAGTGAAATCTGAGCCTACCATCCCTATAACCTTTGTCTTTTCAGTGAATTTCTAGTTTAAAAAAAATTCTATTTACTAACTATAACGTCCCTATAGGCTCTGGTTTTTTCAGTGACTTTCTAGTTTTTAAAAACTGTATTTCCTAACTATAAAGTCCCTATAACCTTTGCGTTTTTCAGTGAACTAATATATTTATATCAATTGAAACACTTAGTAGAACACTTTTCAAGTATGCAACAGAAAAGTAAAAAAATTAAACAGCAGGTGTAAATCTGAACATTTGTGTCTTGTGTATTTGTTCCTCGCTACAGTCTATTAGTGATATTTAGAGGTAGTATACTTCTCTAGCGAACCAAGACAGTCACTCAACACAAGTACTAAGTGAACACATTGTAAGATGGAGACCATCCTGCAGTGCCCGTGCCTCATGATTATTGAGTTGGAGGCATACTGCATGAATCTGTGTGTTAGTGGCTGTAAGTGGTGTCCTGTGTGGTTGATTAATCTCCAAAGACTGCAGTTTAGTTTAGCCTGTTATTGTCCATGGGGTGCAGGTCTGTGTAGGGTGTGAGTGTTGTTATGGTGCAATGTGGTGCTTTGTTGTCCCTATGATTCAGTGTGTTGGGTTCACACTCTCATAGGATACAGTGTAGTTTGGCATGTTAGTGTGCCTACAGTGCATTGCGATAGTTTATTGCTATGTGGATAAAATACACTTTTTGGTATTAGGGTCCCTAGGATGTAGTGTACTGGTGGTGGGCTAGGGTCCACATGGTAAAGAAAAGTGTGATACATTAGCATCCCTAGTCTCACACCTAATGCGTTTTATCTCAAGGGTGCAGTGCAGTCTAATGCAGTAGTTGTCCTTCGAAACAGAACAACGCTCACGTCAATTGCATATGGAATTGCATAGAATCCTTTCTGGTGTGCATGTGTTATAGTGGTAGTGAATGCTACAGCTCTCTGCAGCTAGAACTAGCAAGAATGAGCACCTATCAGATCCCCATAATAACTGAAACCATTTTAATAAATCCCGTCGGTTGTCCCATTTTACTCTTGCCTATTGCTTGGCTGTTTTACAGCTCTCCAGTGCAGGTTACCTTTCGAGCCCTAGATTGAGAATTGCTTTTGAGGCTGAATGTTACTATTTAAAGGTCATATGATGGTCTGAAAGGCAAATATCGTTTCCACCAAATATTTTAAATCTTTGTCTACACATTTGCTTGCCTATCCTTGGACCCAACCTGTAAATGTTTAGCTGTAGGCTGAATCAGACACATGACTTAAGAAGGCAGGGGTACTGGGACAGTCCCCATTACGTACGTCACGTGGTTAGCTCACCTTTGATTGCCGCTTCTTTCCCTATACAGGATAAAGCAAGAAAACGAAAAGCGAGAGCTGAAAAGAATAGCCCGAGAAGCTGCACGCATGTAAGTAGGAGTTTTTGGAGTTTGTTTAGAAAGAAGAGCTCTGCCAATCCTTGAGAGCTGGTCCTGATTCTCAAGCTAGTCCATTTAGGCTGTTGTTCACTTTGCCAAAATTGAACTCACATTGTGGTAAGATCTGGAAAAGATTTAAATAGCATGCTGTGAACAAAATATATTATCAATAATATTTGGCCAATCCTTCATCTATAAATGTAACCATTTAATTTACTTTCCATAAGAATTAACGATATTGATCATAACATTTGTGTTTGACCATCACACTTTCGACATACGTTAAAACTCAACAGAATTATTTGCAAAGATGGCGTCAGTAGGCACATGAAAGAGTTCACAAGATATAGTAAATATGACCTCATGAATTATTAAACGTTCTCATAAAAAACACACGTTCTGTTGAGGCAACCCATGCCAGGTGCCTGTATGCCCTTTTGCTCCATTTTTATCATCCAGAGCTTTTTCTCTTGGCGATTGTTGGAAATTGGGTTACTGGCTGAGGGGGGCTGGTGAAGATACACTCAAGCAGCAACCACAGTTCTTGTCCGAGTGAAGTCACAAGCAAACCCCCCCAAAAAATGTGTGCTCAAACCTCTGGTAGCCTGGCTCTAATTAGTCAGACTTAACTTAGTGACAGTTATAAATTATTAATGCAGGACTTCAAACAGTAATAAAGTGAAAACACAAGACAAAAAAAATCCCACACCAAAACAGAAAAATAGAATAAATTATTTGAGATCAAAATTACAAAAATCCAATTAGCCGAACCACAGATATGCAATTTATAAAATGTAGATGCAGGTCCAGTTCTTCTCTGTCAGTTAGCAGAGTGACAGCCCTTATTGCAGGAGAGAAGCACAGCAGTCCTTCTTCTGAGTCTTCCATATGTCCAGATGTGTACTGAAGAGTTGGGTCTGAGTGTCCAATATGTATGCTTGGTGCCAGCTTTGAAGTAGAAGTTTCTAGAGGATTCCCCCTCCAAAGGTGTTTGGAATTTCTTTCAATCTTGCCTTGGTCCCCAGGTCGTCTGGAGGCACAAAAGACTAGTGTGAGACACATTGTGAGCGTGCTGAGGAAGAGTATTTGTGATGTGCAAGTGTGGTACAGCTTGTCCCCCTTATTCTAACAGAGATGGCACATCTTGCCAACACCTATTCCCCCTTTGTCTCACTGTCTGGGAGGAATATACGAAGATCAACTGCCGGCTACACCTAATCTTGTGACCCAGGATGCAAATCTTTCTAAAGGTGACATTTTCAGAATTCCAACTTAAAATTCGACTTTATCATTAAAGAGGATTTTAAATTACAATTCTTCTAAGACCAAACTCTTATCTTCCTACTTGCTCCCACTTGAAAGTTATTACTTATTAAAGGTAATAGGCAATCCAATGTTATCCTATCGGAGAGGCAGCCCTTGCTGTAGTGAAAAACGATTTGAGTTTTTCACTAACAGTAAATGCAATTTAAAAAAATACATGTCCTACAATACAAGGCACCCTGCCTGCTGGGCTCTGTAGCGTCTACCTCTCAAACCTCCTCAACAGGATATTGTAGATTATGTCGTTGGCCTTCGTTCTCATGTGGCTGAGTACATGAAGAAGGCCAGTAAAAACATTGAAGTCAGCCAAGAGCTTCAGAAAGCCTGGCATGACTAAAAGGCAGTACTGACTGTTTAACAGCCAGATCAGAAAGTGTGAATGTTGGAGCCTGTGACCCCAGCAGCTCTCTCATCCAAGACAAATGGAGTGGTACCCACACCATCCTGGAACAGAAAGGTGAGGTCACCTCCTTGGTGGACCTAGGCACTCCAAGAAGTCCCCAAAGGGTACTTAATGTGAACCGCCAAAAACCTTTTGTCGACAGGGCAGCCATGAGCTTGCTCTTTGTAACTGATGAGTTAGAAGAAGAGAGTGACCCTCTCCCTGATTTCTTATCTTAGAACTCTGTTGATAGTGTTGTGGATGGAGTAGCCTTAGCAAGCTAGCTCAGTGCCCAGTAGCAAGCTGATTGCAGGAAGGTCCTCAATCAGTATCAAAATATGTTTTTTCCGGCACCCAGTCAAACCACCTTATGCGCCCTTGAAGTGGACACAGGTGACAGTCTGCCAGTTAAGAATACAATTTACAGACAGCCTGACCATGTCAGAGATTGCATCAGGACAGAGGTCCAAAGGATGCTGGAATTGGGGGTCATTGAGCCTTCTGATAGCTCCTAGGCTAGTCCAGTAGTCATTGTGCCAAAAACTCACACCAAGGTTGGAAAAGGAGAGATGAGGTTTTGTGTGGACTACAGAGGCCTCAATGCAGTTACTAGGGCTGATGCCCATCCTATGCCAAGGGCAGATGAGCTCATAGGTTCGAGGCATGTGGGCTGCTGAATTCATATCTGTGCATAGATCGCCGCCTAGTGTTGGGTCTGGATGATTGCACATTGTTGTCCTGGAAGAGTCTTCGAAGTATCACGAGATAGGTGGCTCCTCCCCTG
This sequence comes from Lissotriton vulgaris, assembly GCF_964263255.1. Lineage (NCBI taxonomy): Eukaryota > Metazoa > Chordata > Amphibia > Caudata > Salamandridae > Lissotriton > Lissotriton vulgaris. Next base: position 117,497,094 of record NC_141696.1, read on the forward strand.
GACTACAGTGCGCATGGGCATCGACTCCATCCTCAGATTGTTTTTTTCCGCCATTGGGTTTGGATGTCTTTGAATTCCCTCTTGTCGGAATCGATAGAAAACTTTCTTGAGACCAAAAGGTCTTTAGGTTAATACGTCGGTATAGTCTTGTGTTCGGTCTTACTTCTTCCAGCTCGGTTCCGAGCCGGATTCTCTAAACCCGCGTGCTCTCAGCGCGGTAGGCCCAGTCGACGCTCCGGACCTATCGACCGTCCATCATGGAACGAAGTCCATTCAAGAGATGTCCCGTCTGCAACTCGAAGTATCCCCACATCGACGTCCACCCGGTGTGCAACAAGTGTCTGTCGCCGGACCACGATGAAGACAAGTGTATGGCTTGTTCACGCTTCAGGTCCAAGAAGACGCTTAAGCTTCGACGAGCTGCGCGCCAGGAGGCCCAGCATGCTGCACCGGCGCCTGTGGACATCTTCGATGCAGGGGATGTCGAGGACGAATCTATCCAGGACATTTCTGAGTCGAACCCCGCGTCGGACGTCGACTACGACTACGACGCGGATGCAGAGATGTTCGAGGCCGAAGAAGTCGTCGACGAGGTAGGAGACGACGACGGGGCCCTCGGGGCCGTGGAGGATAGCTCGGATGAGGAGCTTCCTCAAACTGACTCTAGGGCCGTGCCAATTTATAAGGCTCAGGTCGAGGGATTGCCTTCGGGCCTTACCCAAGATCTCTCTATGGGTTCTTCGGGCTCGGCCACGGACATTGCTGTCGAGGCACTCCCTGGCAAATCGAAACCGAAAGCGAAACCTACGGTCTCGACTCCAGATACTGCGCAGGTGCCGTCCTCGAAACCGAAAGTGCGCATCGCTTTGGTCGGCTCCAAGGCCTCGGAGACCTCGGCGCCGAAGAAGCCGAAGGTGGCTGTAGAGCCAAAGGCTCAAGTCAAGGGCGTCGAGACGAAGTCTGCCGCGCCGAAGACTAAAGTGAAGGTGGTCGAGCCGAGCGCGTCGGCGCCGAAGACGGTCGACGCCGGCAAAAGCCTCAGCGACCCGAAGAAGGCTGTCGGCGACCCGAAGAAAACTCTCGGTGACCCGAAGAAACGGCTGGATGACCCGAAGGTTCTCGCAACTCCGCGTCAGCAGGACAAGGCCAAGGGCACCGCGCCCCGAGAGTCGACTCCAGGTTCGGCCTCGAGGGATTCCATTGAACCGGCGCGCCCATCCGCCGCGTTCACCAAGAAGGTGACGGACTCCCTGCAGCGCATCAGGGACGGGACCTCGTCAGTCGGTCCGAAGGATCCTCCGCCTACGAAACCGGTGGAGAAACCACTAAAGGCGTCCACGCCCATCCATTTCACATTGCCGCCGAAGACGGCGCTGAAGGCTTTCGCTCCTAAGGCAGTCGCCGGCGTGCCCGAAAAGGTCTCCTCGGCGCCGAAGGCCTCAGCGGTGGTCCCCGGCCCGCGACCTCGACAACCTTCAGTGGACGAGCATCAGGAGCACTTCATCGATGCCGAAACGGGCAAGCTTTCCCTCCACAAGCGGAAAATCGCCCCAGAACGCCCAATGGAGTCTTACAAGATCCCTCTCAAGAAGAAGAAGGACTCTGCTTGCACTCCCGTCTTGGTGGAACCACTTTCCCCACAGACTCATAATGTTTCGCCCACTTACTCGGATGTGGACGCTGGAGAGGGGGATGATGAGGATGAATACAGTTATCCTGTCTATACAGACCCTGAGGATACCAACGAACCCTGGGCAGCTGGTGGTGACCCTGGGGATCCTCAATCAGGACAAGACCCTTTTTTCTGCAAAAACGTCCCCTACAGAAGACTCTGCAGCTTTCAATGCCCTCATTGAGCAGGGCAGCTAACAATCACAACGTCCAGCTCCATGCTGACCCTGTCGATGTCGATTTCCTTTTTGATACCTTCTCAGTCTCAGAAAAACTGTTAAGACTCTGCCTATGCTGAAAGGTGTTTTAAAGCATGCTGCTGAGATCTTTAAAGAACCTACCAGGGCGAGGGTGATCAACCCTAGGATTGAGAAGAAATACAAGTCAGCGCCTACTGATCCTACCTACATTAAAGGACAGTTGCCTCTGGACTCCCTTGTTGTGTCGAATGCCCGGAAGAGGGCTAATTCTCAGACTACAGGTGATGCTCCTCCCCCAGACAAAGAATCCAAGGTCTTTGAGGCATCGGGGAAGAGGGTAGCAGCACAGGCAGCCAACATCTGGCGCATTTCTAACACACAAGCGCTTCTGGCACGCTATGACAGGGCACACTACGACACACTGGAGACCCTGTTGCAGCACCTGCCTGATGAATACAAGGAGGCGGCTGAGATGCTGATTCAGGAAGGGAAGCTAATCTCTAACGCTTCAATTAAGTGCGCTCTGGACGCGGCAGATACCGCTGCCAGAGCTATAAACACTAGTGTTATGCTACGGCGACATGCCTGGCTGAGAATCTCTGCATTTAAGCCAGAGATCCAAACCACCATCCTTAACCAAACAGTCAACCCAGATCACCTGTTTGGCCCGGAGGTTGACACCACCCTAGAAAAGATAAAAAAGGACACGGAGACTGCGAAATCCAAGGGTGCCTTACAGTCCCAGCAGTTTCGGGGTGGGTCTTTTCGTCGCTCAAGCACTAGAGGCGTTTCCAGGGGCCAGCTCTCCCAGTCCACGCAGTACTACAAGGGCAACACTCAGTCCACGTACACCAACAAGAGTCGAGGTGGATATCGTGGTAACAGCGCCAAGGGCAGAGGTCGTGGGAACAACAGCTGCAGATCCTCTGCCACCCGCAAACAGTGACGCCTTGTCACTGCCCCCCGACCATACAACACCGGTCGGGGGGAGACTCCAGCAGTTCCTGCCCATCTGGAAGTCCATCACCACAGACAGGTGGGTCAGGAAACTTATCCAATACGGTTATTGTCTGGAGTTAACATCCACTCCACCCAACATGCCCCCAAGAAACCGTCCTATGTCGGCCGAGCATTTGCACTTATTGCAGCAGGAAGTCACCGTTATGCTGCAAGAAGGAGCAATAGAGCTCTTTCCGATGCAAGAAAGAGGCACAGGGGTCTACTCCCTGTACTTCTTAATACCAAAGAAGGACGGGTCCCTCAGGCCCATCCTGGACCTCAGGCCACTCAACCATTACATCCTGTCGGAGCACTTCCATATGCTGACCCTGCAGCAAGTGCTCCCGTTGCTCAGTCAGGGGGATTTTCTCGCAACTTTAGACCTAAAGGATGCGTACTTTCACATTCCACTGCACCCTTCACACAGGAAATACCTCCGGTTCACCTTACAAAACCAGCACTACCAGTTCAAGGTTTTGCCTTTCGGTGTCACCACGGCACCCAGGGTGTTCACAAAGTGCCTGGCGACAGTGGCGGCGCATCTCAGGAGACAGAACATTCACGTCTACCCTTATCTGGACGACTGGCTCATCCAGGCAAAGTCAGCCCAGCAGTGTGCCGCCCACATGTCCCACACCATTCACCTCCTGCACGATCTGGGATTCTCACTGAATTACCCAAAATCCCACCTCCAGCCCGCCCACATACGACAGTATCTGGGTGCGACTATAGACACTCTGGCGGCCACAGCACAGCCAAATTCAGTGAGAGTCAGCAGCATTCAATCGCTGATACAAAAATTCAGACCTCAACACTCTCTTCCAGCAAGAGTGTTCATGCAGTTGATAGGCATGATGGCCTCCTGCATTTCCATAGTCCCGCACGCGAGACTACATATGCGCCCGCTTCAGGAGTGCTTAGCACGTCAGTGGACTCAGGCTCACGGGCAATTGAAAGACCTAGTGTCGGTGAGCGGTCCGGCATACAGCTCTCTGCATTGGTGGAATCCACAAAACCTTTGCAAGGGCCGACCGTTCCAAGAGCCTGTGCCACAGATCATCCTGACAACGGACGCCTCTCTCCAGGGATGGGGAGCTCATGTACTCCATTACACGGTGCAGGGACTATGGACGCAACAGCAACGGAAGATGCACATCAATGTTCTCGAACTGATGGCGATCTTCATGGCACTCAAAGCCTTCAAAGTACATCTGTGCAACAAGGTTGTGTTGATCCGGACGGACAACATGACAGCCATGTACTACATTCAAAAGCAGGGAGGAACACACTCTCCGCAGCTGTCTCATCTGGCTCAGAGCATGTGGAAGTGGGCAATTCATGGCAGAACACCTCCCAGGCAAGGCCAATCAGATGGCGGACCTGCTCAGCAGGCACAGCCACCAAATGCACGAGTGGGAGATACATCCATCAGTACTCCAACCGTACTTCCAAAGGTGGGGTCATCCAGAGATAGACCTGTTCGCTACAAGGGAGAACGCAAAATGCCAAAGCTTCGCCGCCAGGTTCCCACACCCACAGTCGCAGGGCAATGCGATATGGATGAACTGGTCAGGCAAATTTGCGTACGCTTTTCCCCCAGCACCTCTGATACCGCTGGTGGCACGCAAGCTCAGGCAGCACTCGATGACTCTCATCCTGGTTGCTCCAACGTGGGCTCGCCAACCATGGTACACCACGTTTCTAGACCTGTCTGTGGTACCGCATCAGAGGCTACGTCTCACACCCAGCCTTCTGACGCAGAGCCATGGCGACATTCAGCATCCAGATCCGCAGCAGCTCAACCTGGCGATCTGGCTCCTGAAGTCTTAGAGTTTGGCTACCTGCACTTGCCTTCTGACTCTATGGACATCATTCGGGAGGCAAGGAAGCCCACCACCAGAACATGCTATGCAGCAAAATGGAAGCGGCTTGTCATTTATTGTGCAGACCACAACATTAACCCGCTAGATGCGTCTATTCAGAATATCATCTGTTACCTTTTCCATCTGTACAAATGTAATCTGGCCTATGCTTCCATTCGCATACATCTGTCTGCGATGGCCGCTTATCTCCAGAACAGGCAGCACCTCTCACTCTTCGGAGTGCCTGCCATTAAGGCCTTTCTGGAAGGACTCAAACGAGTCATTCCTCCGCGGACTCCACCAGCTCCGGAGTGGAACCTCAATGTGGTCCTCACCCGGCTGATGGGTCCTCCCTTTGAACCACTGCATTCCTGCGAGATTCAATTCTTGACGTGGAAAGTGTCTTTCCTCATTGCGATTACATCACTACGGCGAGTTAGTGAACTACAAGCCCTAACTATCCAAGGGCCATTTATTCAAGTTCATTCGAACAGGGTAGTGCTTCGCACTAACCCTAAATTCCTTCCTAAGTTCATGTCTCAATTCCATATCAACCAGACTATTGAATTGCCTGTTTTCTTCCAAAATCCTGAGTCATTGGCGGAGAGAATGCCCCACACCCTTGACGTCAAAAGGGCCCTGCTGTATTACATCGATAGGACCAAGGATTTTAGGAAAACTAAACAACTCTTCGTTGCCTTTGCACCACACGACAAAGGTAACCCCATTTCTAAGGCTGGTATTGCTAGGTGGATCGTTAAATGTATCCAGATCTGTTATCTGAAAGCCAAACGTACTCTCACCATTCCACCGAGGGCCCACTCCACCAGAAAGTTGGGGGCCTCTATGGCATTCCTTGGAAACATTCCTTTGGAAGATATATGTAGAGCAGCCACATGGTCTACCACACACACATTTACTAAGCATTATTGTGTTGATGTGCACTCCAAACAGCAGGCAGCTGTAGGGCAGGCTGTTCTCAAAACACTTTTCCAAACTGCTGCAGCTGGCACGGGCGGCCGCCGTTAATGGAGGGACTGCTATGTATTCTATGCACAGATATGAATTCAGCAGCCCACATGCCTCGAACCGAATATGCTACTTACCAGTATGCATCTGTTCTTGGCATGTAGGGCTGCTGACATTCATATCACCCGCCCTCCTCCCCGGCGCCCGTAGCAGCTGCAGAATTCACACATACTTCTAGCATGGTCATCATTCACTTAGTTTCACTCCATCTTGGCCACAAAGGCTAAAAAAAAATCTGAGGATGGAGTCGATGCCCATGCGCACTGTAGTCCAGGGGAGGAGCCACCTATCTCGTGATACTTCGAAGACTCTTCCAGGACAACAATGTGCAATCATCTGGACCCAACACTAGGTGGCGATCTATGCACAGATATGAATGTCAGCAGCCCTACATGCCAAGAACAGATGCATACTGGTAAGTAGCATATTCGATACATTGACCTCAGCCAAGTTACTGAGTACATTTGGCCTAACGGCTGGCAAATCAGACCAGCTGAGGATGCCAAGCTAAAAATAGCATTTTCAATCCCCAGGGGGCATTAGCAGTTTATTATGATGCCCTTTGGTCTGAAAATTGCTCCTACCACATTTCAGAGGCTGGTGAACAAAGTCCTAACAGGTCTGGAAGCATATAGTGCAGCATATCTACATGCCATTGATGTCTTTAGCTCCACCTGGGAGGATCACCTGGTCCACCTTAGAAATGATCTGGAGGCCTTCAAAAGGCAGGGTTTGCTATCAAGGCCACCAAGTGCTAGATAGGGCAGAGCAAGGTTGTAATGTTGGGCCGTTGGAGAGCAAAATCCAGACCAGGGTTGCTCCCACTACCCAGACTCGGCTCAGAGCTTTGTTGGGCCTGACTGGGTACTACAGGAGGTTTGTTAAGGGGTATGATTCCATTGTGAATCCCTTTAAAGATCTCATTTCCAAAAGAATGCCAAAGAACGTTCAGTGGACAGTTAGCTGTCAAAAGGCATTTGATGACCTGAAGCAGGCCATGTGCACTCCTTCCATTCTGCAAAGTCCTGACTATTCCAACACCTTCATTGTCCACACAGATGCGTCTGAGATAGGGTTAGGAGGTGTACTGTCATAACTTAATGTAGAGGGCCAGGACCAACCAGTAGCTTTTATAAACAGGAGGTTGGTGATCTATAGAGAGGGGGGCCTTTTCTGTTGTCTGGGCCCTGAAGAAGTTGAGACCCTACCTGTTTGGGACTCACTTCATTGTTCAGACAGACCATAATCACATCTATGGCTTAAACAAATGAAGGGTAAAAATCTCAAACCTTTGAAGTTGTCCATTTCCCTGCAGGGGATGGACTGTTCAGTGGAACATAGGCCTGGGAGTAACCATGCCAACACAGATGGACTCTCCAGATATTTCCACTTACAAAATGAAGACTCAGCTGGGCAAGTTTACTCTCATCTGCTTACCTTTAGGGGAGGGGTTGTGTAGGAAAGTCGGATCTGCTTTCATGGTCACCCCCACTTTCTGCTGGTGTTGTCATGTTTTTCTGACTAGTTTGACTGGGATCCTGCAAACCAGGACCTCAGTCTCTGTGCTTCTTCCCTAAATTTGACATGGTGAGTACTTAGGTACACTCCAAAATGGCTTCTGGTGTACCTTTGTAAGTCCCTAGTCTATGGTACTAAGGAACCCAGGGCATATGTACACCAGGGGTCTCCCATGGGCTACAGCATGTGTTATGCCACCTATGGAAGACCACTCAAATTGTGACTACCGGCTTGCCAATGCAGCCTGTGTAAGCTGGTACTAGCACCAATTTATACAAATATAGGTTTACATATATCTGAGGTCACTACACTTAAAATCTCTTTCACTTCTAAGGCAGGCCTGTCAATACTGAAGGCAGTGTGCTGGGTCCTAAGTGGGAGGGTGCTCCTGCATGAGCAGGGCACCCCTTCAACCTTCAGAGTCCGTTCTCCCGGGTTGTAAGTGCATCAGACATTTAGACCTAGAGTGGCCATGCGCCATTACGCGATGACCAACTCTAAACTGACTGTACAAGCCCTGTCATGTTTGGTATCAAACATGTTGGAATCATACCCCCACACCGTGCTGGGTGTGGGAGGTATGATTCAATGTAAAAGTCCTTCTGGAGGCCCTCAGTGCTCCCGGTACCAGTCTTCCAGAACTGGACAGCAAGCTAGGGCTGCTGCCAGCCAGAGACACGATTCTGCCCTCCTGCTACTGAGCTAAGCTCGAGCAGTACAAGGCAGAAAATAGGTATCCTTTAGTGTATTGTGGCAGGGTGGGGCGCTTGACAGGCCACTGAGACTGCTTGATGAGCACATTTGGTGCCCTCCTTGCATACTCCAGCTCAAACCAGTTCAGGGAACCATTGGCTCCCACTCTGGTGCAAAACTGGACTAAGGACATGGGAGTATCCTACTGTCCAGCCCCTCCTCTGGGAGGGACCCCTGAATCATACCAACCCTGTCCTAAGTGTACTTAAGGGCTTACCTGTGGGTGGGTCCCTAGATTCGTCGTGGGAGTCGATTCCGATTCAACTCCACGTCATCTTCAACCGTCTAGACACTCTTTTTTTTTAATTATTTTTTATTAAACCTTTTTTATTAACATTGTGCATCACATAGTCATGACAGTAACAGCATCAATTATCCTGTACAGTTTCGATCATGGTACATTTAGCGGACAACCATCATCTACAACGGACAAGGTACAATATAGATGAATTTCAACAATGATCCGGAGTCAGAAGCCACTGTGCCCGCATCCCTCCCCCCGCCATCGTAGCTGTGCATTTAGCAAAGGGGGGGGGCCCCCCCCACCCTCGTAGTCAGGCATCCCCTCGACAAGGAGAACCAGGAGTTCGTAATGTCATCAGTCCGAAGTCTCCCTGTCGTCGCCCAGTGAGACAACCCCGGCGCCCGGTGTATAGATATGTTATGAGTGTGCCCAGTGGATAGGGAGCCGCTACGCGCCCCAGGGAGCCAACCACGGGAGGAATATAAGAGGTGGAGCACTGCTGGTCAAGGGCTAATCTATCGGGCGGTATGCATTACGGTGAGTGCAGTGTAATGTGCATTTTCACGCTCATGGGCCAGGTATCGGCTCGTCCTCACCAGAGGAGTCGCTGCCGGCAGCTTGGGACAGCCAGTAAACCTGCAAGGGGGACCAGAAGTCCCTGGGTCTACAGCGGGCAGGCATAAGGTCCGCATAAACGCCATGCTGGTCCTGGCAGTACGTAAGGTCGTCCAACCACTCCTTAAACTTAGGTGCCCTCCCTCTCCCCCATCTGCATGCAATCCTCCGTTTAGCTAGAAGGAGCGCGATATCGACAAACTTGCGATCCGATTTGGGAATGCTTTTGGTATAACCCAGCAGCATCATCACCGGCTCAAGGTCAAGAGGACCATCGATCATCACCTGCAACGCAGTATGAACCTGCTCCCAGTATTCCCGAATTACTCCACATTCCCAGGCCAGATGGAGGAAACCTGCGCCCTCCGCACGGCACCGCGCGCATCTGTCGTCATCCGACAGTCTAAATCGCAGTTTCCGAACCGGGGTATAGTAATACCGCTGCACAAATTTATAGTGGATAATTTTCAGTCTACAACTAGAGGAGACACGTGCGGTAACCGAGCAGCAGTATCTCCACTGTTCATCAGTGAGTGCAGCGGGTAGGTCAGCATCCCAGGCAGTACGTGCCTTGGACGGAACAGGGGGCCGTTGCTCTCGAATGGCCGAATACAGCTTCGACACCAAATGTCTGCCGTCCGAAACAAGCATGATGTGCAGCGGCAGGACCACGCCCGGTTCCTCCGGGTAGCCAGGAATTATCTCCTTCATACCCTGACGGAGCCTGATGTAATAAAAGACCTCCATTGGCGTCGGGGGAGTAGCACAAAAGAACTGCTCCTTAGTGCGGAACTGCTTCTCATGAAATAAGTCCCCCCAGGTATGAAGTTGGATGCGATTGCACATGGAGTGAAATCCATTTTCCGTCAGGAGCGATAATTTCGGATGATATGAAAGGGGCAGCGCCGGTGAGTAGAGCATGGGGGCTTCCAGTAATCTAGTCACTCTGCGCCAAGCGTCCATGGTGCAAGTTACAGTGGTGGCTGGCGTCTCTACGTCCCCGATCTGGCCCAGCAGCATGCCCTTAAGCGGCAGCGGGTGGACTATCCAGTCCTCAGCTGCCACCTGAGGCATGAAGGGGGTGGGATGAATCCAATAATAAGCATGTTGAGCCTGCGCGCTGAGGTAATACACCTCCAAGTCAGGCACGTCGAATCCACCCCGGTCATACGGTTGCGTCAATACTTTCCAGCTGAGGCGCGGTTGTTTCCCGCCCCAAAATAGGCGAAGCAGCTCAGACCTAAGTCTTTTGAAGAAGTAGGCTCCCGGGTAATAGGGTATATTTTGAAAGAGGTAGAGGAAGCGTGGAAGGATGACCATTTTTATCAGGGAGGCCCGGCCCGCCATCGACAGTGGGAGGGCCAGCCAGCGAGTCACAGTATCGGCTAATTTGGAGATGGCCACCCCATAGTTCAGTCGGACCGTGTCCTCCTTAGCGAGCGACACAACAATTCCCAGGTATTTCAAATCCGTACTACACCACTCCAGCGGGTAATCAAGCGGGAAAGGGGCCACCGAGGGCGTGAGGGGGAAGAACTGCGACTTCTTCCAATTGATGTGTACGCCGGAGACTCCACCAAATAACACAAATTCTCTCAATAGGGGGTTGAGGTGCACTTGCGGGCGCCGCACATATAAGGTAACGTCATCCGCATAGAGGGATATGCCTATCTGTCTCTGGTTGCAATTAAAGGCGCTATCCTTATGTAACTGCCGGATCCTGCAAGCTAGGGGTTCGATAGCTAGGGCAAAAAGTAGGGGCGACAATGGGCAGCCCTGTCGAGTCCCTCTCGTGATTGGCATCTGCGACGACAACACTCCGTTGATGATGACCCTAGCAACTGGAGAGGTGTAAAGCAACGTCACCCAGGCAATGAAGATCCGGGGGAAGCCCATCCTGCCCAGAATGGCCAGGAGATAGCCCCATTCCACCGAATCAAACGCCTTGGTGGCGTCCAGAAACACAGCAGCGACCGGTAGGTCCGGCGAAATGGTAGGTATGAGGGAGAACAGGGTGCGGAGGTTATGGGACGTAGCTCTACCCGGAACAAATCCAGCCTGATCCGGCAGCACCAGGGTAGTCATAAGTAGGGATAACCTAGTGGCGAGCACTTTCGCAAGAATCTTCGCGTCGCAGTTTAGTAGCGATAAGGGCCTATAGGCATCGGTATCCTTCGGGTCTTTCCCCGGCTTAAGCAGCGAAGTGATTGCCACCTCCCTCATAGAGCCCGGTAGTATCCCCTCCTCCAGCGACTCCTCGAACACCTCCTTCAGCACAGGGGCCATTATGTCTATGTAACATTTATAAAATTCGGCCGGCAAGCCGTCCAGTCCCGCGGCTTTACCGTTACTTAGTGACATGATCGCATCTCGGATCTCATCAATCTCGAAAGGACACCCCAGGAAAGCCCTATCACTATCACTCAGCCAACACAGTGCAATGTCATCGAGGAACCCACTGAGATCAACCTCTTCAGTCTGCTGCGTGGTATACAGCCGTTTATAATGTTGCAGAAAGGCGTCCTGTATCCCCCTAGTGTCCTGATAAGTCCTGCCTTCGCCATCAGTGATTTCCAGTATGTGCGTGGCAAATCGCTGGTGTCTAGTGAGTGCTGCTAAAACTTTTCCCGGCCTATCTCCTTCGCAATAGCGTCGAGCCGTCCAGTACTTACCACGGAATTTGGCTTCCCTGGCCGCCTCCTCCTCAAATTCGGATAACTTGGTTCTGAATGCTATCGCTAGGTCAGGGCAAGGGTTACCGACCATCTCCGCCTCTAACGCTTTAAGTTCCGATTCAATACCCGTCAACGTGCGCACTATTTCCCGTAACACGCCACAGCTTTTAGAGATCGTGACTCCGCGCACTGTGACCTTAAAAGCCTCCCATATCGATTCAACCTTGGCAACAGAACCCTTGTTCCTAGGGAAGAAGGCCTCGATTTCCTCTCCGAGTTCTTGTTTGAATACCGGGTCAAGGAGGGCCGAGGGGAATAGCCGCCACGGTGGGCGTATTCTCGCGTATCCAGGCAATTCCAGGACGGTCAGCACAGGGCAGTGATCCGAATACGTTCGAGGTAGGTGCCGCACCTTGGCGACGCCACCAGCCAGCCCACGTGAGACGAAGCAGTAATCAATCCTGGCCCATGAGCGTGCATGCGTGGTGAAGTGGGTGCCCTCCCTGGCCCCGGGATGTAAGTGCCTCCAGCTGTCCAACAATCCCGCTTCTTCCAGTATGCCCTGTAACGCCTCCCTGGCTTTCGTATTGTACTGTCCGCTACCGTCTGACCTGTCCGCCCCCGGGTACAAGGAGAGATTAAAGTCCCCCCCCCAGATTACATGTGTGGCCTCGACCTCAAGTGCATGTCCCCATAGTGTCAAGAAGAACCCAGGCGTGTCAATGTTGGGTGCGTAACAGTTGATGAGCATAACAACATCAGTGCCCAGTCTCCCCCAGAGGATCACATATCTCCCCTCACTATCCGTCCGAACACCCAGTTTTTGGAACGCTAGTCGTTTATTAATCAAAATGGCAGTGCCCCTGGAATAGGTGGAATAGGAGGAGAACTCCCGCACGATCGCCCATCTGTCTGCAAAGCGAGGGATGCAACGTGGATTAAGGTGAGTCTCCTGGAGTAGAGCTATTTGCACCTGGTGTCTATCTAAGTATCCCAGCACACTCCTACATTTCCGCGGATTATTAAGGCCTCTGACATTCCAGGACATTATAGACACAGTATTCAAGGCATGATCACCCGTGCTCATCATCACATCCCTGTACCCAATGAGTGCTAAGAGTCCCAGCGCCCTGTGGTGCCACATCCTGTACCAAAAACCACCGCGTATAGCATCGTCGGGTGTCCTGATCAGTTATACTGCCACAACCCGCACGTCCATTCCCAACACACATGCCACGACTACCATCCGCACAGTCATTCATTCTACCAACAATCCCTCCCCCAACAAGTGAACATTCCCCCACACTCTTTTCACAGTAACAGAAACCCCACTCCCCGAGCCCTCCCCCAGCCCACTGAAGCAACCCAAACTTGCCAGCATCACAATTCCTCCCCCCCCTCCCAAACCCCGTACTCAATAACCATAGTAAAACCATGTGGGGAATCCCCTCCCGGGGGCATCAGAGGTACACGTCTACTCACCCCAACACTCCCCTCCCCTCCCGCATATACCATATGGGGAAGACAGAGAAGAAGGGGTGGTGCCTGGCCTAAAGTATTCCTGCAGATGTAAGCCACAACGAAAAACCAACAGCACCGGACCCACAGCCCTCTAATTGTAGAAAACAATAATAACTTCAGTTCCATTCCCACCTGCCACCCGCCCAGTCACCTGCTTTAATATCAGTGCGTGCGTCCCAGGCATTGGTCAATGAAAGGAGCAGTGCGCGCCAGCTGGGCCAGTAGTCTGCTGGGGGTCCAAGGCGCAGTAAGGTAGGTACAACAAGCAAATGATGAGGGAGCATGCCGCCACAGAGCAGCCAGGGCGGGGATCCCAATGTCACCGCCAGCAGCTCCCAGCCCCTACTCCAGCAGTGCGACAGGGTGCGGGTGGCAGAAACTTCATGAGGGCGCCGTTATGAGTCATTCATCTTGTTCAGCAGGATTCCCTCCCGCCTCGTCCGCACCCTCGTTACGCCTGTCTCTCCTATCAGTGCGAAGCCGTTTAACATAATCCTCAGCGTGCTGTGGGTTTGTGAAGAAGTGCTGTTTGCCCTGATGGGTCACCCGGAGTCGGGCCGGATACAGAAGGGCGTAGTCGATCTGCATATCCCTCAATTTCTTTTTCACTTCCAGGAACTTTTTCCTCTGATCCTGTACCAAGGGCGTGAAGTCCGGGTAGAGTGAAAACTGTACACCATCACAGGATAAATTCCGATGCGTGCGGGCAGCTTGAAGGGCAACGTCCCTGTCGCGGTAGTTAAGTAGCCGGGCGATGATAGGCCGCGGTGGTGCCCCTGGCTTGGGGACCGGGGCCAGTGAGCGGTGCGCTCTCTCTACTATGAATTGACTCGAGAAGGCTTCCTTGCCCACAGCCGTCTGCAGTATGCGTTCAACATAGTCCTCCATGCGTCCAGTGTTGGTGGACTCCGGAACCCCCGTGACGCGGATGTTATTGCGTCTACTTCTCGCCTCCAATTCCTCGTTCTTCGCCGCTATCACTCTGAGGATATTGTCCATGCGGGTAAGGCGTGTGTCGTGCGTCGCGGCAGTGTCTTCGGCCGTGGAAATGCGTCGCTCCGCCTCAGAGAGCCGCTCCTCATGCACCTCCACTTTTTGTACCACGCCGTCCATCCTGGAAGATAGCCGATCAACCTTGTCCACAACCGTTGCGAATCCCTGACGCATCTCCTCTATGATCAGGCGCAATTCTGGTGTCATGACCGCAGGAGGGGCCTCGGTGCTTGGCTGTCCTGTGGAGCTCCCGGCGCCCGTTGCGCCACGAGTTGGTTTCTTCGAAGCTGCAGGTTCGAAGGATAGTTTGGGTTGCTTGGCATCGTTCTTGCCCATGGTGCCCAATCTGTTGGCACCCAGAGGTTGGAATGAGTGGGCGGCCCGCCAGGCCCCACGAGCAGAGCCCGCAAGTAGTCCGTTCCGTATGTAGTGCCCCAGAGGCAACCGTGGCAGAGTCTTGTCAGCGGGGTAGATACAGCCCCCTCCAGACCTGGGAGCCGGCACAGCCCCCAGCACAGCAGCCCCCGACAGCAGCAGGAACACCTCAGGTAGGACAGGGCAGTGGAGGGCGATATCAGAGGGCCTACGCCCCAGCCGCAGCTGCCGGCGGGACCCCGCACTTAGTGGTACAAGAGCACCGACGGTACCCGCTGCCGCCTTGCGTGAGCGCAGAAATAGTCCCCGCTGGGCCTGGAAGGAGTCCTCAGTGGTGAAGGATTGCGCCCCTGGGGGTGTCCCTCGCAGCCTCCGTCGGGATCAGGGGCCCAGCCAGCCGCTGTGCACAGGTGCAGCGATATACCCAACCGGGTCCGGGTGAAGTCCTCCAGGCGGAGGGTTGCGTCCTTGGGGGTGTCCGTTGCGGCCCCCGCCGGGTTCAGGGTGCAGACACTCGACCATTCGCCGCCGCTGCAGGGGAGGAGGCGCGGTGCTCAGCCCTACCCCCCAGTGCCGAGGTCTCGGGGGGGGGGGGGGGGGGGGCGAGACTCACCTCCGCCAGTCCACGGCACTCGTCCAGCAGGTTTCCCGCAGTTCCGGCCGGGTTGCGCAATCAGAAGGCCTAGCCGCCTCGTGTAAAGCCACGGCCTCTAGTGGCACAGCTCCCGGTCCCGGCCAGCGGCACTCCACAGCAGCGACCCTCGGGGCACGCTCCAGGCGCCGTAACTCAGGCTCTGGGCGTCGGATCTCCTCCAGATTTGGACCGGCGCCGCAGCTCAGGTGCATCCAGCAGCGGTGCGAGTTTCAGGCTTCCATCGGCAGGGGAAGCGGATGAAAGCAGGATAATGCTGGCCAGGCAGCCAGAGCCTCACAGAGGTGCGGCCATTAGCTAGTGCGCCCTCTAGCGCCCCCCCACCGTCTAGACACTCTGACTGCGTCGGACTGACTGTGCGTGACTGACCGCATTGAACTTTGTTTTTGGACCCGCGACTTCAACCAGGAAGTCTCCGACTGCTGTAGGTCTCTTCATCCTGCAAGTTTGCTGCATCGTCATTGTCCATGCACCATACAGGTTCCACTCTGCACCTGTGGACATCCAAGACACCCGAAGGAATCTTCCTTGGAGTGAAGGAGTCACTCCCCAGCATCTGCAGACATTGCAACACTGCTGACCGGTTTGCCGATACTGGGCTCCTACAGACTCCGACAGGCTCAGTAACACTGGTGAATGTTGCGCAACTCCCTTGAGGCCTGCACTGAGCGAGTCTGAGACCGGTATCCCTCATCAACACCGCTGGAACAGAGCCCCGGTGCACTGAGTAGGCTGGGCAACTTGTCTCCAGAGCTCTTCGGGTTTTTATGAGGGTCTCCTTTGATTCTAGTGGGCTCCCTTGCTTGGGGCCTGCTCTGACTTACTTAGTCGTGGTGGACCATTTGGACCTTGCTGGTCCTGACACTGCACTTTCTTTTATTTTGACGCCTGTTGCCGTTGCCAAGGCTTGTTGGTGCCCCTGCCAGACACTGACCCCCTGGCCCTCGACATCCGACAGCTCGTGAATGTCTCCTCGTCTGCTTATTTCCGGTCCAGGGAGGACCTGGTTTGGCAGTTCGGGCTGGACTATTCCCACAAGGAACAGGGTCAAGACTGATTTGCATATGGCTGGGTCCAAACTGGGGTGGTGTGGTGAGCAAATGAATGATGGATTTAACCCAGATCCTTGTGACTGGGGGTGAATGTTTGCATTGTCCAGCATTCCGTCCATCAATTGTGTCTTTTGCATATGTCGCTAAGGGGTCGATGTCCGGCGGGAGCACCGATAAGCCTTGGCAGCAGCAACAGACGTAGAATGCAGAGAAGGTGCATTGTCGGGACCAGCAAGGTCCAAGGGACTCACAAAGGGCAGGAGACTCAGAGCAGGCCCCGAGCAAGCAGGGAAGCCACTGGAGGCCCTTAAGAAGACCCATAGGCCAACGGCACAGGAGTCTCAAGAGGACCTTGAGCAGCTCGCCAAGAATGCAGGCCCACAGTGCAGAGGAAGCAGTGACGATGAAGATCGTGATAGCAAGAGAGGCTGGATCTTCTTGGAGCCCAAAGTTCTCTGGAGAAGAGTCAACAAGCCTTGGCAACGGCAAGCTGCCATGATGCACAGGGTTACTGCTCCAGCGGTTCCACCGAGGGATACTGACTTCCAACTTGCTATGAAGACAGGGCAGGCCTCGAGGGAGTTACAGAACCACCACCTGTGTTGCGGAAACTTTCGTAGTCTGTGGGATCTCAGGAGCAGTAGACCGGTCAGCTTCGGTGCATTGTCTGCAGTTGCAGGGGAGTGAATCCTTCACTCCAAGGGCGATTCCTTCGGGGGTCTTGGATGCCCACTGGCCTGGAGAAGAACCTGGAAGGAGAAGAGCCACAGACGATGAAGAAGACTGGCAAGACGACGAGACTAGGAGCAGCAGGAGTCTTCCAGATGCAGTCTCAGATCTCAAAGTGAAGTCCAACGAAGTACAAAGTGCCCAACTGGTTGTAGATGAAGTGGTTTTTAATCTATATCTTGTCCCACATGGAATTTGAAGATCCAACCACATGTAAGTCCTTAAGTACCCTGAGGAAAGGGTTGGGGCGATTCAGGAATACCTCGCAGGGGAGGGGCTGGATAGAGGGAAGGATACTCGTTTGTCCAGTTTCACACCAGAGGGGGAGCCGATTGCTCCCTGAACTGGTTCCAGCGCGAATATTCAAGGAGGGCACCAAATGTGCACTAAAAGCAGTCTGATGGTGCTGGCAAGCACCCCCACCCAGTCTAATACACTGTCCTGTCTGGGACAGGAAACCTATAGTCCTGCCTTACCCTGCCTGAGCCTGGCACAGCAGCAGGAGGGCAGACTTGTGTCTGTGGTCAGCAGCAGAACTAGATTGCTGTTAGACCCTTAAAGGCTGGTACCGGGGATACAGGGGTGCTCCCTAAGAGAGCCCCTAGTACAGGGGATCCTACATCCAACAGTGGAATCGGTGTTGGGTAGATTCCCAACATATTTGTACCAAACATAACCGGTTTGGGGGCAGCCAAATATAGTTAGACATCTCGTCTTTGACTTGATGTCCACTAAAAGTATAAAATGGCTTACCACACTCACAAAGACAGGTGAATTGACTCCTGGGTTTGTAGGGGGTGTCCTGCTTGTGCAGGGCACTCTCACACTAAAACCTTCAGGATTGAAAGGCCTACCTTAGGGGTGACCTATAGGTTTTAAGTGCAGTGACCTCAGATTTAAGGAAACTTATATTTGTTGTGAGTGGTGCTAGCACCAGCTCACACAGGCTGCAGTGGCAGGCCTATAGTCACAGTGTGAGTGGTCTCTCATGGGTGGCATAATGCACGCTGCAGCTCATGGGAGACCCCTGGTGTACCTATGCCCTGGGTATCTTAGTACCATATACTAGGGACGTTTCAGGGTACACCAGTAGCCAATTCGGAAGGTAACAAAGTACTTACCATAGTCAGATTTAGGGAGAAAGCCTAGTGATTGGGGTCCTGATTTGCAAGATCCCAGTCACACTAGTCAAAAACACACTGACATCAGGCAAACGTTGGTGGTGACTATGCCAGAAGGATCCTACCTATAGTATCCTATAGTGCTGTAGATTAACATGCGCCCTACCTCCTCCTTAGAAGTGAACAGTGATCAAAGATGTGTGTTATTACCTTTTTATATTACAATACACCGGGCACAAATGTTCTCGTGCTTCACTGAACTCCATTCTACAGTACTCACCTGCTGAGCAAAACCGGTCTGCAGTAAAGTCCTGGTGCAAGACCTGAGGCTTCTTGGAAAAAACATTTTGGAGTCTGTTTGCGCCCAGCAGTGAATGGCAGGGGTATGCGGAGAATGTGAAGCTACAACACTACATGCTACAAACAGATTATTACAGTATGAGTAACATTCTCCTTTCATCTGTGTGAAACCGTTTCCTCTCATCCAATATTCTTAAGTCCAGCACTTTACAAAAAAGTAATGACAGTCTATGTAACACAAGATTATTTCAATTTCTTCAGTTGTTGATATTGCTAAGTCTTGACAAATTATGAATCTTCAGTGGAGTATTTATAAATTCTTTATTTTTTCAAAACCTCTTTCTTCAATAAAAACAGACTGTAGCCGATGCCTACAACAACAACTGAAGAAATTGAAATAATCTTGTGTTACATAGACTGTCATTACTTTTTTGTAGAGTGCTGGACTTAAGAATATTGTTTTGGTTTGAGACTTGTTAGTCTTAGGACATCTGGGAGCTTTGGAATCTCCAGTCCTTTGCACCTTGAGTTTAAGATACAATGTGACACTAATGGATAGGTGGAATTGTTTATAGCCCCAAGCCCCAAGATTCTGTTGTAGTACGTTTCCTCTCATCCCTTTAATTTCATTTTCTTTAGGGTCATTGGGAAAACACCACCTGATGTCAAAGAGAAATGCACAAATGATTGTTCTGGAAAACCTGATGATCAGCGGCTGCTTCAGAGGCCCAAGAGGTAAGATGACCTATTTCAGTGCTCACATTGTTCCCCTCTACAAATTGAATGATACCCAGGTAAGCAGTCAGGGTTGTGAACATTTGCTTCTGACAGACACCATGTTGTATGGGACTATGTCAGTCTTATTTGCAGGCATCCGTCACATGCGGCTATGTATGAACTCTGCTTCTTACTCAACAAATAGACTTTGTTGGCTCTGATTTGCAATTTACATATTAAAAGCAAATTACCTTTTTAGGTCTCGCTGAGACAATGCGCTTGCGCATTGCTGGCGAGATTCTAGTAAGCAGTCCGAAAAGTCTGCCAAAACTGCGGATTAGCCACAGTTCATGTGAGACAGGCGCGTGCACGAGGCCAGCCACGTCACACACCACCATTTGTCTGTACCTCGCCATCAGACTTTAAAGGCTGCCGCTTCTCTACCTCTCTCTCTCTCTCTACCTCTCTTTCTCTACCTCTGCACGCCTCACACCAGTTTCAGTTTAGTTTATTTATTATGATACGGAACTCATTTTGAGGTCCACATAAAAACAACATATACATACAAAGCACAAATATTAAAATAGAAGGAAAGCAAAAAGATAATTTCATCATAATCACAAGAAATATCTTAATACAAGTCCAAAAAACATTTAAAAAAGTTGTACAGTCTAAAAACAAACATTTCATTAGGAGGTTTGATTAAGGCTGCCTTAAATGAAGACGCTGATAGTATATTAAGTTGTAAGCAGATTGATCTTAACCATCTACGCCTGCATGGCATCAGTATAGGGCAAACGAACATCACGTGATCTAAATCCTGATCATGTAATTGGCAAAGATCACAGCGTGCCGAACAACCATACCAGCTGGCTTGTAAAACTTTTAGTGGAAGCAAATTATGTCTTAATAAGTACACCAGGCGTCTCACGCCATGGGGGATGTTCCAGTACATATATGGTTGAGCTTTCCGCAGGGTATAAGATTCAATAACAGGCGTACAACCTTTTTTCATTAAACAAAAGTCTCTATCAAGACAAAACCCCAATTCCCAAGAGGCTGACTTCAAAATTGTTTTTAATTGATGAGAGGAGAGTGAAAATAAAGTCTCCTCATCCAGCTTCAATTGCAACACAGCAAATCTGAAATTTTTTACAATTGAAGAGAAGCCATTAAAAGATCCTAGCAATTCCTTTTTTATCAGGTCTCTCAAGGTATTGGGTTCACCTTTAGATAATGCTACTACCCAACGTATGATACTAGCAAGACCTTGAACCCTACTGCTGCGTAAACCCAATTCCTGACGCAAGGAAGCAGTCGAATTTACAGTGCCAACAGACATTAAACTCCGAAGAATTTTTCCCTCTGCCGAGTTTAAAAAACTCCATTTTTTTGGATCAACTAATTCAATGCCATATAACAGGGAGGCTGGTACTTTCGCTCTAAAAACATCTAACAAAATAGAGAAATGCCTTCTACCTGTGGCTTTATATAGGGAGACTAGGCTCTTTCCCTGGGAGATCGCCTTCCGGGAATTATTGTCTATGTGTGATTTGTCACTTAGATTGTGAGTGACAATTTTACCTAAAAAGGTATAAGATTTCACACATTCTAGTTTTTCCCCCCCTACAACCCATGGAAAGGTAAAACATTTAGGCTTCTTTCTACCTGAAAAACAAATTATCTTGCTTTTTGCCGTATTTATTGATAGAAAATGACTTTCGGCGTATTTATGAAGTGCGTGCAATCGGTCATTTAGGCCCTTTGGGGTGAGGTCCAAAATTAAGATGTCATCTGCATACATCAAGCATGCAATTTGAACACCCCCCAAAGATGGGGCAATACCGGCACATGCAGAAAGAGCGATGGGTAAATCAGCAGTGTACAATGAGAAAAGCAATGGAGCCAAAAGGCAACCTTGCTTCAACCCATTAGATGTTTGGATTAATTTGGAAGCGCCGCGATCACCTCCAAGTAAGACTCTGCACCAGGTGTCAGAATATAGGGCGCGGACCAAATTAATTAGGGAAGCAGGCATACCAAGATTAACTAACTTTCTCCACAGCAGATTTCTATCTACTTTATCAAACGCGGTGGTAAAGTCAATAAAGGCGCCATAAACCTGACCACCCCGCACTGTCACATATTTTTCATTGATAACTTGCAATGCGGTCAGGTTATCTAAGGTTCCATGATTTCGTCTGAAACCTGTTTGCTCCAGAGGCAGAATATTATGTTCAAATACCCAATCGTTAATTAAAGAAAGCACACACTTTGCAAACACCTTGCCGATGGCATCAAGCAGGGCAATTTGCCGATAATTTTGTGGGAGATCTCTTGCCCCTTTTTTATATAAAGGGACAATAATGCTTCCTTTCCAGGAGGGGGGGACTGTTCCGTTAGAAAAACAGAATTTAAACACGGGAAAGAGTATTTTACTCCAGAGTTCACTCTGCTTTTTTAATACTAGTATTGGGATTTTATCAGGCCCCATCGCCCCAGAGGAACGCATATTCTTAATGGCACATTCGATTTCTTTTTCTGTCGGACCGTCAAGTATAGCCGCAGCATCTTCAAATTCAACATTAATACCTTGAGACTTATTATTACTGTACAACTTTTCAATATAGTGAACCCATACCTGTTCCTCGATGGCAATGGGCGTAGAACTGGCTCTAGTACCGCATCCTTTGCCAATTAAGGACCAAAAGGTCTTACTTTGGTGATTAAAAGAAGCTTCCCTCAATTGAATCCAGAGGTCATCTTCCTTAGAGCGTTTTAAGCAAGCCTTGAGTCTAACTCTCCTTCTTTTCAGGGTAGATAACCTAAACTTAGCTTCTCGAGTAAAACATAAAAATTGCCCCCTTGTAATTTTATTTATTTCTCTATTTATAGCCCGCAGAGGGTAAGGAGCTACAAAGGACTGTTTCCCACCTGATTTCTCTTTTGCACAAGCTGTTACAGAGTCTAAAAATTTTACAAAACAATACAACTCTTTCCCCTCCCAAAGAGGAAGATTCTCGACAGTATTACACAAGAGAGGTGCCAGGTTTTCCACCGTACTGATGTTCCAAAAACATTTCCCTGTGCTGGAGTCAAAATTCACAGAATCTATATCCAGCCTCCATGGAACCACTTTCTGAAGACTAATAGAAACAGAAAGCATCAATACATTATGGTCACTAAGATTCGATTCAATGACCTTCATATCTTTTAATAGGTGAAAACCGGCATAATCTATCATGATAAAATCAATAATAGATTTTCCCTTATTAGATTTATGAGTAAAAGCTGCCGGAATATCAGACGGAAGCCTCCCATTTACAATTAAGCAGTCCGCATTATGTAAACCGTCTAAAATAAGTTTACCTCTTTTGTCAGTTTTAATATTTGGGGGAAATTGAGCTGAAGGTATATTCAGAGACTCTTCCAACGGAATATTTCTAAACAACTCCAACCCACTGTTAGATACCTTACAATTTAGATCCCCAAACATTAACACATGCGGAGTAGGTGAGGTCTCCAAAACTTTTGTTAAGAAAGTGAATAAAGTTTTTAAACCATTATTAAAACAACAATTGGGAGGAATATAAATATTTAGCACAATCAGCAATCTATTAGGACAATCTTCAAAAACATCTTTCAAAGTTATTGCTTGAAACATTTTTCCTGGATCCAAATAATGAGTAAAGTTCCATTGCAATCTGTTAGATAATAAACATGCTAATCCTCCCTTAGCATGGCCTCTTCTAGTGCTGGTTGCGCTACAATCCAAAACAAAATAATCTTTATCCAAAATAACACTTCCATCAACCCAAGTTTCTTGCAAGCAGATTATATCTGCCTTTTGAGCATGAAGGAAACCCAATTTATCCTTATTATCTTTAAAACCGACCGTGCACGCCTCACACTGCTGCACGCCACACACTGCTACACGCCACACACTGCCTTATGTCACATACTGCTGCATGCCACACACTGCTGCATGCCTCACACTGCTGCATTACTCACACTGCTGCATGCTGCACACTGCTGCACTCCTCACACTGCTGCACGCCTCACACTGCTGCACGCCACACACTGCTGCACGCCACACATTGCTGCACGCCTCACACTACTGCACGCCTCACACTGCTGCATGCCTCACAGTGCTGCACGCCTCACACTGCTGCACGCCTCACACTGCTGCACGCCACACACTGCTGCACGCCACACATTGCTGCACGCCTCACACTACTGCACGCCTCACACTGCTGCATGCCTCACACTGCTGCATGCCTCACAGTGCTGCACGCCTCACACTGCTGCACGCTGCTGCATTACTCACACTGCTGCATGCTGCACACTGCTGCACGACACACTGCTGTACGCCACACACTGCTGCACGCCACACACTGCTGCACGCCAAACACTTCTGCACTCCCCACACTGCTGCACGCCTCACACTGCTGCATGCCTCACACTGCTGCACGCCTCACATGGCTGCACACTGCTGCATTACTCACACTGCTGCATGCTGCACGCCTCACACTGCTGCACGCCTCACTGCTGCACAATGCTGCATAACTCTTATTTGCAGGCATCCGTCACATGCGGCTATGTATGAACTCTGCTTCTTACTCAACAAGTAGACTTTGTTGGCTCTGATTTGCATTTTACATATTAAAAGCAAATTACCTTTTTAGGTCTCGCTGAGACAATGCGCTTGCGCATTGCTGGCGAGATTCTAGTAAGCAGTCCGAAAAGTCTGCCAAAACTGCGGATTAGCCACAGTACATGTGAGACAGGCGGGTGCACGAGGCCAGCCACGTCAAACACCACCATTTGTCTGTACCTCGCCATCAGACTTTAAAGGCTGCCGCTTCTCTACCTCTCTCTCTCTCTACCTCTCTCTACCTCTCTTTCTCTACCTCTGCACGCCTCACACTGCTGCATGCCTCACACTGCTGCACGCCTCACACTGCTGCACGCCACACACTGCTACACGCCACACACTGCCTTATGTCACATACTGCTGCACGCCACACACTGCTGCATGCCTCACACTGCTGCATTACTCACACTGCTGCATGCTGCACACTGCTGCACGCCTCACACTGCTGCACACCTCACACTGCTGCACGCCTCACACTGCTGCATGCTGCACACTGCTGCACGACACACTGCTGCACGCCACACATTTCTGCACGCCTCACACTACTGCATGCCTCACACTGCTGCATGCCTCACAGTGCTGCACGCCTCACACTGCTGCACGCTGCTGCATTACTCACACTGCTGCATGCTGCACACTGCTGCACGACACACTGCTGCACGCCACACACTGCTGCACGCCACACACTTCTGCACTCCTCACACTGCTGCACGCCTCACACTGCTGCATGCCTCACACTGCTGCACGCCTCACACCGCTGCACACTGCTGCATTACTCACACTGCTGCATGCTGCACGCCTCACACTGCTGCACGCCTCACACTGCTGCACGCCTCACTGCTGCACAATGCTGCATAACTCACACTGCTGCATGCTGCACACTGCTGCACTCCTCACACTGCTGCACGCCTCACACTGCTGCATGCTGCACACTGCTGCACGCCACACTGCAGCACGCCACACACTGCCGCACGCCACACACTGCTGTACACTGCTGCATTACTCACACTGCTGCATAACACAATGCTGCACGCCTCACACTCCTGCACGCCACACACTCCTGCACGCCACACACTGCTGCACGCCACACACTGCTGCACGCCTCACGCTGCTGCACGCCTCACACTGCTGCATTACTCACACTGCTGCACACTGCTGCACGCTTCACTGCTGCGCCTCACACTGCTGCATGCCTCACACTGCTGCAAGCTGCACACTGCTGCATTACTCGCACTGCTGCACGCCACACACTGCTGCACGTCACACACTGCTGCACGCCACACACTGATGCACCGTGCTGCATTTTCACACTGCTGCATGCTGCACACTGCTGCATTCTGCACACTGCTACACGCCACAATGCTGCACTCCTCAAACTGCTGCACGCCACACACTGCTGCACGCCACACACTGCTGCACGCCTCACACTGCTGCACGCCACACACTGCTGCACGACACAGTGCTGCACGCCACAAACTGCTGCATGCCACACACTGCTCCACGGCACACACTGCTCTACGCCACACACTGCTGCAGGCCTCACACTGCTGCAGGCCTCACACTGCTGCAGGCCTCACACTGCTGCAGGCCTCACACTGCTGCAGGCCTCACACTGCTGCATGCTGCCCACTGCTGCATGCTGCCCACTGCTGCATGCTGCCCACTGCTGCATGCTGCCCACTGCTGCATGCTGCCCACTGCTGCATGCTGCCTACTCCTGCATGCTGCCCACTCCTGCATGAAGGAAACACTGCTGCATGACACCACCACATCACTCTGGGACACCACCACATCACTCTGGGACACCACCACATCACTCTGGGACGCTACCACATCACTCAGGGACACCACCACATCAATCGGGAACACCACCACATCACTCGGGAACACCACCACATCACTCGGGGACACCACCACATCACTCGGGGACACCACCACATCACTCTGCACGCCACACACTGCTGCACGCCACACACTGCTGCACGCCACAAACTGCTGCACGCCTCACACTGCTGCACGCCTCACACTGCTGCACGCCTCACACTGCTGCACGCCTCACACTGCTGCACGCCTCACACTGCTGAACGCCACACACCACCACCACATCACTCCGGGACACCACCACATCACTCAGGGACACCACCACATCACTCTAGGACACCACCACATCACTCTAGGACACCACCACATCACTCTAGGACACCACCACATCACTCTAGGACACCACCACATCACTCAGGGACACCACCACATCACTCAGGGACACCACCACATCACTCAGGGACACCACCACATCACTCAGGGACATCACCACATCACTCAGGGACACCACCACATCACTCAGGGACACCACTACATCACTCGGGAACACCACCACATCACTCAGGGACACCACCACATCACTCAGGGACACCACCACATCACTCAGGGACACCACCACATCACTCTGGGACACCACCACATCACTCTGGGACACCACCACATCACTCTGGGACACCACCACATCACTCTAATACACCACCACATCACTCTAATACACCACCGCATCACTCTAATACACCACCACATCACTCTGGGACACCACCACATCACTCTAATACACCACCACATCACTCTAATACACCACCACTTCACTCTAATACACCACCGCATCACTCTAATACACCACAACATCACTCAGCCCAACCACATCATCACTCAGCACCACAACAGCATCACTCAGCACCACAAAAGCACTGATGGAATCCAACCAAATCATCCCTTGGCAGTAGTAAGTCTCAACTGGGGAGGTGTCACTGGCCCAAAGAGAGTGGCAGTGTCATCAAACTTGCCTGTAGACTGCCTACTTGGTAATGATTTAGAAATCTCAGCCTGGGCTGAAGTTGAACAGGAAATCCATTCTAGAATGGTAAACTCCAATGGAAAGGTTAGTGGGGCTGTAATGGCTACAGCTTGCTACCAGCAAGCATTGCCATAGCCAATAGGACTCGCATTAGAAAAGTGTAAGCTATTGGCTTTGTGAATAACAATGCTAATAATTTATATATTTTCAAAGCTAACACATATTTAAAAAACATGTCATTTACAATACCAGTAGCTCACACTTTCCTAATGCGAGACCTATTGCATTGCAAATGCGTGTTAACCTTCTGTTGCCTCTATTTCGTAGACAATATATAATATGGTCCTTGAGATGAGTAAAAGTAAAACCTACTCCAAGTGGGTCACTCTATATTTATCATCACCCAAGGGTACCTGGTATGTGTTTTTGTGGTCATTCTCTAGTGTGGGGGTTGGCAGTGTCCGAGATCGTTGTAGACTCGCTACTTCCTTTTACCTGCCTGACTTGCTTTGAGAGTTATTAACCACATGTTGTCAATCTTGATTCTGTAGACTTTTCAACTAGGTTTAATTGAAGGCAGCTTCCTTTAGGTTTGAAATCTATGGTTTCAGTATTCTCTGTTGAAGAAACAGAAAGTGTGATTATTCTTCAAGGAAGGACCTAAAGGGCAAAGGATGGTCTCTGTTTTGATGGGAATGGAAATTGAGGCCTGATTTAAGTTATGTCAAGTATTCCAGGTGCCACAACCATTATAAAGAGGCATTTTCTTCAGTTTCTGCACCTAGTATATTCCTTTGTTTTTACTATACAAATTGGTTGTGCTCAAGACCCAGTCCCTCTGCCCTCACATCTTTCCCTTGAACGCTGGAGCCTCCCTCTGTCTCTTGGATGGAAACCTTTGAACTCACTCATCGCTCCATGGTGACTTACTCTGGATCATCGTGGCCTTTGAGGCTCAAGCATCCTTCCCCGGGTCTCTCTGGCCATCTTTGGGTGGATCCTCCAACCTTTCCCTGAACGTTTGGTGGCTCCATCTATATCA
Source organism: Lissotriton vulgaris (assembly GCF_964263255.1). Classification (NCBI taxonomy): domain Eukaryota; kingdom Metazoa; phylum Chordata; class Amphibia; order Caudata; family Salamandridae; genus Lissotriton; species Lissotriton vulgaris. Next base: position 117,524,658 of record NC_141696.1, read on the forward strand.
TGAGTGACATCCTTCTTCTCATGTATCCTTTTCCTGGTCTCTGATGCCTCCATCTGTGACTACCATCCCTCTCTCTGAATCTGGTGTAGCTCCTTCTAAGTTAAGAGTGGCCCCTGCAAAGCTTGTGTCCTTCCCCCAGTCTCCATTGCCTTCTTTTGGATCTTGGGTGGCTACTAATACTGTTAGCAGCCCCCACACCCCCTCAGCATTCCATTTGTGGGGGCTAATGGATGGCGTACAATAGAGATCCAGAATCTTTAGTAGTCCTGTACTTTCTAAGAAAAACACACAAGGATTTAAAAGCCGTTATGAAATTCTCCTATTCCAGGGTGTGGCATTCCTGCCACCCGACACACAGCACATATTGTTTGGGGTCAAGGCAACAAGTTTAGATATTTCCTTTGATTGTTGGACGAGTAGGGCCAACCCCTTGCTGCACACAAACCCTTTAAAGTACCACAGGATGAATCTGTGAACGGGATTGTGTGACACTAAAGGCAAGATCTGAGTCCATATATGAAAGTTGTTCAAACTTGTGTATATGATTCATTGATACTAAAGATTTTACTATTAGTGCTTTAAAGAAATACAGTGAGTTGCAAGCTCAGCTTGCATCACTGACAGTAGTTTCTGTGTACAGATGTTAACAAAATATAACAATTGAGCCTATATTAAGGCTTGCAAAATGTTACATAATTATTTTTAAAAAAACAAGTATACTGATGAAAGCATATGATTGTTTTAAAATAAGATGTACACAAAATATGTGCAAATCATTTTGCTAAACTGTTGTGAAATTTAAAATAAAATTTCTCCGAGGCATCCTTTAGCATGCCAGTATTAATTTAAAAAAGGAATAATGGAGAGTCAGTGTAAAACTAGTTTAGGGAAAATTATAGGCGACATGAAAATAAAATTGGGGGTCCTATTCAGTCACAAAAATGCACCCGCGGACACGTGTCCTTATGTTTGTGCAGATTTATGACTTGAGGAATTCACAAGAGTTTCCAGAACCCGGCATAGAAACCATATTCCTCACAAATGTTTTAGAATTACATTTTCAAATGAACAAATATTCATTTGTATATTTGCTGAAGCGAAAATCTACTAAGTAATTGCAAATTCACTCCCTACACTGATTTTCACCACCTTAGAAAAGGTTTTTCTTCTCTCCTTGTCAGGACAGAGTACATTTCCAATGTTTTCCAGTGCCGGAAGAGATTGGAAAGTAGTTTGCGAATACCTTTAAACATGTTAGTTTACCATTTCCCGCCACCTTCTAACCCCATACTTAAATTTGCAGAAGGTGGTAAAATCAAAGTCTAGCTAAAACCCAAACCCTGATAAGAGCCCTAACCTCTGACTTTATAAGAATGCTCCCACAATTTGACATCTTACTACATGCCACCAAAAGGGACAAGTGGATATTTTTACAGATCTAGTAGATTTCTTTTCCTTCTTGTCCCTAGGACAAGTAGATATTTTAAAACATTCCACTCCTTGCAACTTTATTGAAATATGCTGGGATTGCCAGTAGAGGTGAAAGAGGCAGACACCCACCAAACAAAATGTTAGATTTAATTATAGTTTTTATGTTGGAAAAAAACATGTAAAATAAATGAAATGTGCCAATTTGTATTAAAACCACTCATTTTTGGGGCTTGGAGTTTGATTCCTTCTGGCACATCCCCTCCTTTCCTATAGGCCTCTCTATAGCTATTGTATCCATCTAGTGTAAAAGTGGGGGCAGCCCCTCTCATCCCCTTATGCTGTTATCAGGATTCTATAGGGGTTCTCAATAATTGCATTCTACAAACTAGGCTGCACCTTATGGAGCTTTCTTCCTTGTCCCGGAGTCTTCTTCTCTTTGCAGGTTAGAGGGTATCTGGCCAAAACATTCTTTCTGGGATCTCTGTGTGTCCCCTATAATTTCTGGGTTATCTTTCTCCCTCACCCCAAAGTCGCACTCTCCACAGTACACGTTCAACAGTTTCCCTCTTCCAAGATCTCACTCCTGTTGCAGCTACCTAGTGTACATAAGTACCACTTTTGTTATAGAAAATGAATCTTTTCTGTATAGCCTCAATGGGTTTCCTCCTTCTTAAGTCTCACTCTTCAACTTACATCTTCTGAAGTTTCCTGCTCCTCAACTGCCCCTATCAATTGTGACATTTCTGGGGGTGTATCATGGATTGTGTGTTGGGGCTTACAACAGATGTGTGTGCTTGCTTTGTGTGCCCTGGGGCACTAGGTATTACAGAAGGGACCGCAGACTCTTGGACGTCCCCTTCTGTAATACTGATAGCACTGGTGGACATGTAGTGCCAGTTATCGTGAGAGGGCGTTCTCTCATTAGCATGGGGTTATGGCCCCATGCAAATAAGGGTATTGGTTTTCCTCTGCACCCTATTACTGACCCAAGCGCAGAGGCAATCAGGCACATAGGAGGTGCACTTATAGTGCGTCCCCTGAGGGCAGCCTTCTGGAGGAGGGAAAGGGGGTCCCATAAACCAGCTTTTACTGTTTCTCCAAATTGACTCGTCCCGTCACAGAGACAGCAACTTTGATGGTGAAACATTCATTATCTTCAGCATTGGAATCTTTCATAGATCCACACACTGTAATCTTTTTGTCCCGTCAAGCTGAGAACCATTCAGTAGCCTTCAAATAGCAGTGATCGTCAAACAAGGCAAAAAGGCCTCAAACAGACCCTTTAGTTACATATTGACCTTAAAAACAACACATCAGCCAATCAGAAGTTCACACATTTTCCCCTTGATCTATGGTGCCGTCCTTTGGCTCTTGGATGGAGACCCCTGTGCTCTCTCCTCTCCCTCTCAGGCAGCTTACTTTGGACCATATAGTGAGTGGCACCAGCACCATCATCCTTCTCCTGGCCTCTTGTGCCTCTATTGTAAATCTTTAGGAAATCCCCTGCCAAACCTTAAATGGAGGACTGCAGGAAGCTTTTGAAGGCTTCAACCTATGTTCCACATCCAAGGGATGAGTCATTCTACAATAGGAGAAGTTGCTGAAACTTTATTGGGGCGAAGGTAAGACCGCCTTTCAAGGCCTCAAAGAAGTCTGACAAGACGTCGGACAGGCCACCCAAGGATATGTACACATGTGGATTTGCAACACATGCAAATTTGGTTACATCTTGGTCAATGATGGCTGCAAACATGTGCCTTGCCGGTACTCCATTCTTTCCCCAAAGCCGGAGTCTCTGGCAGTTTAGGTGGTAGATATTTGTGCATGGTTTCATTTGCATACAAGTGTCACAGGTGCACATGTACATATTGATTTTGTATATTCTTTTGTTCTGCTTTTGCAGTAAATTGCTATTTTATAAAATCTGAGCTTGTCATATATTTTGACTGGGCTGGTAATATTCCATTTAATTAAGTAGTCAGCCCCACTGGTTGTAAGCATGCATTTTCAGCCTTCGTTTAGACTCAGTTAATGAATACTCATAAAACCTTTTTTTCTCATTGTGCCTTTTATATTCCATTTTAAATTTAGATCTGCTTCTTTGGTAGAGCCACGTGCATCAAGTTTCCATGGTTTCATCAAAACTTTTACACAGTAAGTTTGCATTTGTTTAAATAATGGGAATGTGACGAAATAGTAGTTTGCACCTCACCTCACTTTCACAGAGTGGTGCATTATAAAGATATGGACATTAGATTAATGAAAGGCTAATCCTTTCCTAGGATTCGAACCTCTGACCTGCAGGCTACAAAGAGGTTGCAACAATGCTGAAAGGGTGACTCAAGCCAGAAATTATTAATATATATGTACATTAATGTGCTAATAGAAAAAAGTCAAAGGTCCCAACAGAACATTAATACAAATGATAAGGGATGAAAAAGAAGAAAAAAGGGTGAAAAAGAAGAAAAAAAGAGGGAGCAGAATACCAAATGCAAAATGTTTCTATTTATTGTATACGAATGAATATGTAATTCATACTACAATATTACATACATACGTACCTCTAAACCCCATCAGAATATCAACCTTTATTTAGAAAAGACTCAACACAAAGTAGACTTTGACATCAACATTATAAAACACAACAAGGAGGATATCTCATTGATGTGACATAAGCGAGGTTCCAAGAGATTCTTTCACAAGAACACCCCGAGTGGTATTCACACCACTTGATCAACTCCTTTGATGATTTAATATGTTGACGTTTCAGCCCTGTTTAAGTTGAATATCGGGACCATCATCAGGACTGGGAGGAGGTTACACATGATTCAGATGAAGGGTTATGGTAAAACCAGTGAAGCAAAAAAGACCAATTTTAAGGTATATGATTGCTCCCCCATGAATCATTCCCAAACTCTGTATTCACATTTGACTCTATTGCTGTTGGCATCTATGTTTTGTTATGGGCGCTTCCAACAGCAAAAATAAAACTGGTTGCAGTGGCGGGAAAACTCAACATAACAACAACAAACTCGCCTACTTTGGAGGAAAGAGGTGAGTTTTAATAGCCTTCCTAAAATTCAGCAAATCCTCAAGTCTCCGTATCTGGACCGGCAATGAGTTCCACAGTTTGGCTGCGAGATAGCGGAAGGAGCGACCTCCCGCTCGGGAGCGCTTCACCCGCGGAACCACCACCAGGTGCTGCCCTAGGGAACGCAGTGCACGCGGAGGAACATATGGGGTTAACAAATTGCAGAGAAGATTAGGTGTGGCAAGTTTCAGGATCTTAAAAGAAAGACAAAGAGTCTTAAATTGGATCCGCTCCCCCACAGGGAGCCAATGAAGTCTCCGAATGGTCTCAGCGGTAGGATGGAATCGTGGAAGTCCTACCAAAGCTCTGGCTGCAGCATTTTGAATACGCTGCATCCTAATGATCTCCGCTTGGTTAGCCCCGAGTAACAAGGAACTAGCATAGTCCTGGCAAGAAAAAATAGTCGACTGGACTATCAGCTGGCGGGTTGATGGATCAGAAAATTTCAAGAAAGGTTTATAACACCGTAAAAGGCCAAAACATGTACTTGCCTCTTTTTTAGTGTGAATACAGAAACTAAGAGAGGAGTCCATCCACACCCCCAGGTTTTTTACTTCCTTCTTTGGTTCCTGGGCTTTGCCTAAGATATTCGACCACCCTTGCTCACCCCAGAGGTTAGCATTCTTACCGACTAGCAAAACCTCTGTTTTACTTGCATTTAATTGCAAGTAATTAGAGGTCATCCTCTCCCCAACGGCCTTTAGGCCGTTTCTAAACCTAGAGGCATTCAGGGTGGTACCTTCCGCCAAAGCAACCACTAGCTGTGTGTCGTCCACATATGAGACCATTGAAAGGTCCCATTGCCTGGCGACCACCGCCAGTGGCTGAATATAAAGGTTAAACAACGTGGGGCTCAGCGCCGAGCCTTGAGGTACCCCTTGCTCGATGGAGCGTACCTGGGATAGAAAAGGGGGGATGGATACCCAAAAGGATCTTCCGGTTAGAAAGGATCTAAACCACTCCAAAGCCAGGCCCGAAATTCCTGCCTCTTCCAGACGATGGAGCAGAACACCATGCGAGACCGTGTCAAAGACAGCACTAAGATCCAGCAGGATCAGTGCCGCCGTTTGACCAGAGTCAAGGATGGTCCGCAGGTGTTCAGTCATAGCTAGGAGCGCTGTCTCTGTGATATGGCCTGAGCGGAAGCCGTGTTGCGTAGCATCAAGAGTGTTATTGGAGAGCAGGACATTTGTAAGTGTGATGTTGACATGTGCCTCCGCAACCTTTGCCACCCAGGGAAGAAGGGAAATAGGCCTAAAATTCTCGGGTTTGGTGGAATCCAAGGTTGGCTTTTTAATAATGGGGGACACCCAAGCCTGTTTCCACTGTGCCGGTACCACGGCGGACGAAAAAGAGTAGTTAATGATCTGACAAAGAGGGGTCAAGAAAAAGCGAGGAAGATTCCCTAAGTTGAACATGCTTTAGAGGATCGTCAGGAGAGCCGGACTTGATTTTTCCACTCAGCCTATTGAATTCCTCGTAGGAAAGCTCAGGGATAGCCATAAGCCTAGAGATCGGCCCTAATCTGGAAGAGGTGTAGATACAAGAACTGGGTGTGGGGGAAAAGGACCTATAGATCGCGCGTACTTTCTCCACAAAGAAGGAGGCCAGTTCTTCACAGTGCAATTCTGAGGTGCTTATAGGTACCGAAGATTTCCTGATACTAAGGTCTTTTAAGATTTTAAAAATACATTTAGCAGGATTTGGGCTAAGCTTAATCTCACTTTCAGCCTTCGATTAGACTCAGTTGATGAATACTCATAAAACCTAATATGTTTTTTTCTCATTGTGCCTTTTATATTCCATTTTAAATTTAGATCTGCTTCTTCGGTAGAGCCACGCGCATCAAGTTTCCATGGTTTCATCAAAACTTTTACACAGTAAGTTTGCACTTGTTTAAATAATGGGAATGTGACGAAATAGTAGTTTGCACCTCACCTCACTTTCACAGAGTGGTGCATTATAAAGATATTGACATTAGATTAATGAAAGGCTAATCCTTGCCTAGGATTCAAACCTTTGACCTGCAGGCTACAAAGAGGTTGCAACAATGCTGAAAGGGTGACTCATGCTAGAAATTATTAATATATATGTACATTATGTGCTAATAGAAAAAAAGTCAAAGGTCCCAACAGAACATTAATACAAATGATAAGGGATGAAAAAGAAGAAAAAAGGATGAAAAAGAAGAAAAAAAGAGGGAGCAGAATACCAAATGCAAAATGTTTCTATTTATTGAAAACGAATGAATATGTAATTCATACTACGATATTACATACATATGTACCTCTAAACCCCGCCAGAATATCAATCTTTATTTAGAAAAGACTCAACACAAAGTAGACTTTGACATCAACACTATAAAACACAACAAGGAGGATATCACATTGATGTGACATAAGCGAGGTTCCAAGAGATTCTTTCACAAGAACACCCGAGTGGTATTCACACCACTTGATCAACTCCTTTGATGATCTAATATGTTGACGCTCGCGCAGCATGTCGCACTTAAGTAGGCAGCAGGGAGCACCCAACAACTAGACCACCCTCAAGCTGGCGTCTCTCTGCGTGCTACCGGAAGTGAGGGTTTCTGGTCCTAGCTCTCACCTTAGCCCTCCACAACAATCAGCCACAAGGCTGCGGTGGACCGGGGCGTGCAAGGGCATAAAACACAAAAAGGTAAGTGAATTTTTAAAAGCACAGAAGTTTAAAAGTAGCTGTCAGAAATGATACAAGAATGTTGCCCCCCACCCACTAAGTGAAGAAAGCCGGAGCTAAGTTTTCAGTGCCTCCGCGTTGCAGCAGTTCGATCCCTGCTGTTCAAACACCAAACACCTTTATGATTCACAAAATACACTAGAGCACTATAGCTATTCTGCATTCCATCAGTCATCATTCATAATTGAGTCCATTTTTTTAAAAAAAAAAATTTAAAATTTTTTGAAACCTTTATTGTGCATCATAAGAATACAGGTACGGGCCCACAACCACATGGGCCGGCCTCAAAAACAATTAATAGCACAAAAAGTAAGGATAGAGCAGCCCAGCAGTCCCAATCTACGAAACGCGAAAAGTGTCCAGGGCGTAGCATATGGAAAGAGGGACCGCCGGGTACAGGAGGAATTAGGTTAATTTTAAAGTTTTTAGATAAGAAGGATCAGACGCAGTCAATCCACCGAAAGCACATGGCAGGCAACGAACCAGCGAATTAGCAACAGAACGAGGGAGAATAATTGAAAAAGCAGCAGAAAATAATACTCATCAGGATAGTAGCACAATCAAACAGTACATGCTGGCCATCGCCCGCCCCACAAACTCAGTACTCCCAAATCCACGAAAATAGCAGCATAAGCAGCGGAGAGAATACGCTGCGGTACCCCTAAACACCGGCCTGACCCAAAGGAAAGGGAAAAAGTAAGAGAAACCAAGAAAAGAAGGAAATTAAGGCCCATAGAACTGAAACTAAACAAAATCCCCACCCCCAACCCCCCACCCTGCACGCATGCGGAGGCTACGGCCTACCCCCCCCCCCCCCCCCCCCACCCCCCAGCAGTGTGCCTGTCGCCCAGAAATCGAACCCGAAATTTAGAACAGAAAAGGGAGAAGAAAGAAAAAGAAATAACGTAATACACAGAAGACCGGAGGAGGGCCACAGAGATACACCCAAAACTACCAGCACATATCACTCCGGCCGCCAGTTCCCAGACCCCGCCACCAATACAATACCCATATTCAATATCCCCGGCAGTCCATCAGCATCCCAGCAGTACAAGCGAAAACTGTCCGGACATGAGAGGAGACACCCTCAGCCTTGCCCCCTGCGATGCGAAGCAGCGACATAGTCCAGCCGCATGGTAGACATCTTGGAAGAGGCGAGCAAGCAAAGTGACCACATCCGAGCGGGGAGGTGTCCATCAAAGGCCATCCGACACACAGTCATGTAGATAACAGTGGTACAGGAGGAGGCAACGCACATCAGTGAACCTCCAAAATCGGCGAGCCCAGTCAATAGGAACCACTCCAGGATAGGGGAGCAAGTCATGCCAGTAACCCCGAGAGGAGTCGCTAAACAAGGCGCCCGGACATTTTCCCCCTGCAACATCGCAGCTCCAGAAACTTCAAGCCTCCCCAAGGATGTAACTGCCGGCATCTCAGCAGTAGTAGGGTCTCGCACCCCCAGTGTATCAATAGCAACCGGGAAAAAGGGACAGTAGGCAGAAGCATGGTGTGGCACAGTGTCCTGCTCCCAGAGGCGTCCGTGGTCAGGCAAGGGTGCTGTGGATAAAATCCCATCTAGCCGGTCTCCCAATTCACGGGCAGCAGTACCGAAAGCCACTCTCAGAGTTCCCAGGGCTCCCAAAATGTCACCAATCAGCACCAGTGTATCAGGGAGAGGGGACACAGCATTCCTCTGCACACAAGGCGAACAAGTAGAGCACCGTGACGGTAGTCGGCCGCCATCACCCTCCACAGTCAGCTGGTCACCACGCCGATATACACCATGGCACAGCCCGACCGGGGGAACAAGGGAAGCACACTCCATGGCCACACAGTGTCGATGTAGCGTGGGCAGACGTCCGCGTCTTCAATAGCAGCCCAGGGTCCGCCGTCACAGGAGATAAATGCAGGCTGTAAAATGGCGCCCAACACTACTCGCTAAGAAACAAAGTATCCAGCAAGCCGTCCCCGGGCTGAAGATACAATACAATGTTTCCCCCGTAGCGGCGGTGCCCAAAGCCTGCGAAGCGGTGAAGCAGGATGCAAGGTACAAGACGCGCCTGCCACGCGTATTCAGCCGATTCCGATCCGCCTGTAATGGCCGCTGTTGTTGCAAGCAGGGCCGGCCAGTCAGAGAACAAAGACCCGGCACAGCCGCGCAGCACTCTCGCTGCCGGGATCGAGCAGGGAAGGACATCGGTAGATCCGGGTTCGTCTCCCAGTTCCGTTACCACCACTCGTTCACAGGATAGACAACAGGATAGGGCGGAAACCGGGAGAATGGCGAGAGGGTCGGCGGAGCCGAGGAATCAGGCGGCCATCATGGTTGCGAGCTAGGCTCCTCCTCAATTGAGTCCATAGTTAATTATGAATTGTAGTTTAGCAATAGTGCTCTAGTGTACAAAAAAGAAAATTGCCCTGATTCAGTTGTCTTTACAGTTCTCTTCCAGGGGATCCTCATCAATAGTCCTAAGTATTAGAATATTCCCACCCATGTGCGGGACCCCGGAAACACTATATTATATGTGCCCCACATATATATATATATATATATATATATATATATATATATATATATATATATATATATATATATATATATATATATATATATATATATATATATATATATATATATATATATATATATATATGTATGCTCCTGCTTGTGCCTTCAATTGAGAGTCACTCGAACAAAAAGCACGACCTTCAAGCATAGGTCGATTCGAAGGTATGAAGGATTGCTGCGTGCTGTTCTCTTTCACAGTCTAAACACCAGCTGCCTGACGCGTTTCGAATTTCTTCTTTCTCAAAGGCTGTGTGGTGAAAGATTTGCACAGACCGGTCTCCGCTTTTAACGTCCAATGAATACATTATGGCACGCCCTCTGTGGGCTGTTCAGGATGAAGCTGCGCTTGGTATTCTGGAATTTGTAGTCCCGGTTCTATTCAGTGCTCTTAGAATACTGCTGAATTAAAGCCCAGGATGGGCCCCAGCCGGCAGAACCCTTCTCAAGCCTTTGCTTTCTGCCCCACGTAGTAGTGGCCTGTAGATACTGGTCACCGTGGCCTCCCTCGTAGGTGGAGTGGTGCACTCTCGGCGGCAAGGCAGCCGCCTGAAAAATGTATGCTCCTGCTTGTGCCTTCAATTGAGAGTCACTCGAACAAAAAGCACGACCTTCAAGCATAGGTCGATTCGAAGGTATGAAGGATTGCTGCGTGCTGTTCTCTTTCACAGTCTAAACACCAGCTGCCTGACGCGTTTCGAATTTCTTCTTTCTCAAAGGCTGTGTGGTGAAAGATTTGCACAGACCGGTCTCCGCTTTTAACGTCCAATGAATACATTATGGCACGCCCTCTGTGGGCTGTTCAGGATGAAGCTGCGCTTGGTATTCTGGAATTTGTAGTCCCGGTTCTATTCAGTGCTCTTAGAATACTGCTGAATTAAAGCCCAGGATGGGCCCCAGCCGGCAGAACCCTTCTCAAGCCTTTGCTTTCTGCCCCACGTAGTAGTGGCCTGTAGATACTGGTCACCGTGGCCTCCCTCGTAGGTGGAGTGGTGCACTCTCGGCGGCAAGGCAGCCGCCTGAAAAATGTATGCTCCTGCTTGTGCCTTCAATTGAGAGTCACTCGAACAAAAAGCACGACCTTCAAGCATAGGTCGATTCGAAGGTATGAAGGATTGCTGCGTGCTGTTCTCTTTCACAGTCTAAACACCAGCTGCCCGACGCGTTTCGAATTTCTTCTTTCTCAAAGGCTGTGTGGTGAAAGATTTGCACAGACCGATCTCCGCTTTTAACGTCCAATGAATACATTATGGCACGCCCTCTGTGGGCTGTTCAGGATGAAGCTGCGCTTGGTATTCTGGAATTTGTAGTCCCGGTTCTATTCAGTGCTCTTAGAATACTGCTGAATTAAAGCCCAGGATGGGCCCCAGCCGGCAGAACCCTTCTCAAGCCTTTGCTTTCTGCCCCACGTAGTAGTGGCCTGTAGATACTGGTCACCGTGGCCTCCCTCGTAGGTGGAGTGGTGCACTCTCGGCGGCAAGGCAGCCGCCTGAAAAATGTATGCTCCTGCTTGTGCCTTCAATTGAGAGTCACTCGAACAAAAAGCACGACCTTCAAGCATAGGTCGATTCGAAGGTATGAAGGATTGCTGCGTGCTGTTCTCTTTCACAGTCTAAACACCAGCTGCCCGACGCGTTTCGAATTTCTTCTTTCTCAAAGGCTGTGTGGTGAAAGATTTGCACAGACCGGTCTCCGCTTTTAACGTCCAATGAATACATTATGGCACGCCCTCTGTGGGCTGTTCAGGATGAAGCTGCGCTTGGTATTCTGGAATTTGTAGTCCCGGTTCTATTCAGTGCTCTTAGAATACTGCTGAATTAAAGCCCAGGATGGGCCCCAGCCGGCAGAACCCTTCTCAAGCCTTTGCTTTCTGCCCCACGTAGTAGTGGCCTGTAGATACTGGTCACCGTGGCCTCCCTCGTAGGTGGAGTGGTGCACTCTCGGCGGCAAGGCAGCCGCCTGAAAAATGTATGCTCCTGCTTGTGCCTTCAATTGAGAGTCACTCGAACAAAAAGCACGACCTTCAAGCATAGGTCGATTCGAAGGTATGAAGGATTGCTGCGTGCTGTTCTCTTTCACAGTCTAAACACCAGCTGCCCGACGCGTTTCGAATTTCTTCTTTCTCAAAGGCTGTGTGGTGAAAGATTTGCACAGACCGGTCTCCGCTTTTAACGTCCAATGAATACATTATGGCACGCCCTCTGTGGGCTGTTCAGGATGAAGCTGCGCTTGGTATTCTGGAATTTGTAGTCCCGGTTCTATTCAGTGCTCTTAGAATACTGCTGAATTAAAGCCCAGGATGGGCCCCAGCCGGCAGAACCCTTCTCAAGCCTTTGCTTTCTGCCCCACGTAGTAGTGGCCTGTGGATACTGGTCACCGTGGCCTCCCTCGTAGGTGGAGTGGTGCACTCTCGGCGGCAAGGCAGCCGCCTGAAAAATGTATGCTCCTGCTTGTGCCTTCAATTGAGAGTCACTCGAACAAAAAGCACGACCTTCAAGCATAGGTCGATTCGAAGGTATGAAGGATTGCTGCGTGCTGTTCTCTTTCACAGTCTAAACACCAGCTGCCTGACGCGTTAATATATATATATATATATAAAACACATGCAATAGCAGCCAAATCAGAGCTGTAATATGCTGTGAAGAATTTCCACCATACATGAATAATAAGCATTAGAAACATGAGAAACAACACCAAAAATTGTTTAGAAACTGTTTTAATGCTCATAAAGCAGTACAAATTCTCATAACTCACTGGAAGCATAGGAAGCTCCCAGGCTGCATTGCAAACACACAGTCTAAAAAGACTGAAAAACTAACCTGTAGCTGAATAGCAATAAACTGACACCGTGCCTTTAAGGCACTCATGACCCCCTGTATCCCATCATGCCCCAGGGGTGACAGTTAGGTCGGTTGTTCTTTCCGGCTCCTTCAGAGAAGGATCCTGGTTACACAGCTCCACTATTTTTCTGGTTTTTGACAGAAAGATACTTCACTTTTGACAACTTTTGCTCTTACTTTGACAGTTAACGTCTAGTCAAGTAAGATACTGCCTTTTTCAGTCAGTTTAGTGAACATTTTCTTCTGAGAATGCCTTCACTCTTTGACAAATGTCCTTCTTGTGGCAACAAGAAGGCAAAATCAGACAACCACGACGTGTGTATCCTTTGTCTGCCTGAAGATCATGATCCAGGCACCTGTCCTCATTGTGAGCACCTGTCAGGAAGAACTCTCAAAGACAGGGAGAGGATTCGCATTTATGGCCTGGCTCACAGGCTTCAAGAGGAAGATCACCGGTGAAGAAAGGCTCCAAGAAGGTTCATACATCTTCAAAAAAGAAGTCTTCACACCCTTCAACTTCAGCGTCGGGCTCGGCGCTGAGAAAAGAACCACGGTGGATTTTTTCTCTTCTAAACTACCGTCGACGGGGGGCTCGCCGTCGAAGAGAAGACCAGGTATGTCGACGACGTCGAAGGATCCAGCTCCGTCGTCCAAATCCCCTCCGCTGGCGTCAACCGGGCGACGATCGGCGTCGAGGAAGGCGACTCCGACGCCGTCAACCGGGCGACGGTCGGCGTCGAGATCCATAACCCCTCTGCCGTCGTCAACCAGGCGACGACCGGCGTCGAGGGAGGTTACTCCTCCGCCGTCGTCATCCAGGCGACGACTGGCGTCTAGAAGTGTGACCCCTCCGCCGTCGTCCAAGAAGCGGCGTTCGGCGTCGAGGACCAAGACCCCTCCGCCGTCGACAGTAGCTCGTCGATCGGCGTCGAGGACGCAGTCTCCGTCAGTGCCTCGTCGGCGCTCGGCGTCGAGGGTGCCCAATACCCCTCTGCCGTCGTCGCACAGGCACTCGACGTCGAGACAGAGAACTCCGTCGACGGCCGGTCATCACCGTTCGACGTCGAGGCAGAGAGCTCCGTCGAGGACAGGACATCGTCTTTCGACGTCGAGAGAGAAGCCTCCGTCGGCAACTGGACATCGTCGTTCGACGTCGAGAGAGAGAACTCCGTCAACGGCCGGGTATCGCCGTTCGACGTCGAGGCAGAGAGCTCCGTCGACGGCCGGTCATCGCCGTTCGACGTCGAGACAGAGGACTCTGTCGACGGCTGCTCATCGCCGCTCGATGTCGAGAGACCATAGACCCTCTCATGGACATTCGAGGTCGAGATTATCCGACCCGCCGACTCCTCGAAGGCGTTTGACGGCGAGGGAAGAACGCTCGACGTCAAGGCATTCAGATGCGATCATGGTGACGGAGTCTGCTTCCCGTCATTCATCTTCACGGTCCTCTGGCTCCTCAACTGAACCTTCAAGGTCCAGAAGTCCTGTGCACAGATCTCCTGAGCATCGGCCAGATCCCTCGGCCGAGCAAGTCAGACTGTCACCTAGATGGTACAAGTCTTTAGACCATTGGCGAAATTCTGGGGCTACCAAACGTATGCAAGAATATGCCAGCCCACAACACAGGTCTCCTCTTCAGAATCTGTTAGAGGAGATGGACAAGCGTAGTCCTCCCAGGCGCAAATCACCTGTGAGACCACCAGCCAGATCTCCCAGAAGATCCCGATCTCCCATAAGGGGACCTCGGTCAGAAGATCAGATCAGGTCTCGCTCTCCTAGACGGGAGGAGCGTTCAAAAAGATCGCGGGAGCGGACAAACAGTGCTCACCCTAGACGTCGACGTACTCAGTCTACTTCATCTACCTCTTCTACCAGGTCGTCCAAAAGGGACTACTCCCCTACGTTGACGGACAGTCCTACGTCCAGGTCCTCCCCAGTGGATGACATTGGCACGTATCTGGATGTACTGCAAAGAGGAGCACTAAAACTGAACATTGAAATGTCTGTCCCTCAAGTAACAACGACAGTCATTTTTGAGACTTTACACAAGAAAGCCATCTCCCGTCCTCTGCTGTCTTTAGTCCCGGGGATTATGGATCCTGTCAAAGAGGTTTTCCTAACTCCAGCGGCTATCAGAGCGGTACCAGCCCGCATTCAGAAGAAGTACAAACCGGCATCTTCTGACCCGGTGTTTGTAAAATCTGACCCTCCAGCAGACTCTGTAATTGTGGCAGTGGCGAGGAAGACGCACGCTGTCGCTGGTTCCTCTTCAGTCCCACCAGACAAGGACAGCAAAGCTCAAGACTCCTGGGGTCGAAAGTTTTGCAACTCAGCTGCTTCCACTCTTAAGGTTTCTAGTGCGGCTGCGCTTCTGGGTCGATACGACAGAGCCTTATGGGACTCTATGGAAAGATTCAAAGCCAAACTGCCAAAAGAAGACCAGCAGGACTTTGAAGAGACTGTTACAGAGGGGTGTCTGGTGGCGAATCAGATGATAAGCACGGCTGCGGATGGTGCAGTGCTTTCGCCTCATTCCTATTCACATAGGGTTTGTGCCAGAAGATCGGCCTGGTTGCCCCTTACAGGTCTGAAGCCGGATGCTCAGCATCGCATCCTTAATCTCCCCTTTTCGGGTTCTGCTCTCTTCGGGGAGCATGTGGACGAAGAGATGACCCGAATGAAGACGGAACTGGATACGGTGAAGGCGGTGGGCTTGGAGAAGAAAAAAGAATTCAAGCGCCGCTTCAAGACCAACAGGGGGAGAGGGGCTCAACAGAGGGTTCAAACCCCGCACTGGTCCCAAAATAAGAACCAAGGGAAACCCCAGTTTCGAGGCAAGCCCAGCAGAGGTAGAGGAGGTCACCCACAATCCTCCAACACCACAAGAGGAGGAAAGACCTGAACAGTGGCTTCCTCTGGCGCCGTTACCCACTCCAGTGGGAGGAAGTGCTTCACAACACCTGGCAGAGTGGGTCAGCATCACAAAAGATTCGTGGGTGCTGAATATACTGCGCAATGGATACAAGATACGTTTCCGTGCTCCTCCAAAGAGCATCCCTCCAAAGAGCTCTTGCCCTCACCAGCTAAGCTTGCTCCGAAGAGAGGTGAAAGTCCTACTGCAAAAAAGAGCGATAGAGGAGGTTCCTCCCGCTCTAGGAGGAAAGGGAGTTTACTCCAGATACTTCCTTGTCCCCAAAAAAGATCAGGACAAGTTCAGACCAATACTCGACCTACGACTATTAAACAAGGTCATCGTCAAAGAAAAGTTTCGCATGTTAGCGCTTCACCAAATATGTCCACATCTTCAAGCCGGAGATTGGATGTGTTCGGTGGATCTGCAAGATGCGTACTTTCACATCCCAATTGCTCAACAACATCGCAAGTACTTGAGGTTTGTCGTAGAGAACAAACACTACCAGTACAAGATGTTACCCTTCGGTCTCAAGTCCGCACCACGAGTCTTCACCAAATGCATGGCAGTGGTGGCGGCTTTTCTTCACAAAAAGGGTCTCTTTACCCATACCTGGATGACTGGCTCCTAAAAGGTCCATCTCCGGTACAAGTAACGCACGATCTACAACTGTGCCTGCACCAGCTACACAGGCCCGGCCTCCATGTGAACCTGGAGAAGTCAGTCCAGCGGCCTACACAGTCCATCCACTACCTAGACTCCGTTCTGGACACAAGCTTGGGAAAAGCGTTTCCTTCGGAGGAGAGACTTTTTTCCATGAGTCAGAAATGTGGGATTCTGCTAGAGTCTCGACTTCCAACAGCCCGACAAGTAGCATCCCTGCTGGGTTCCATGGCGTCCTGCATTTTTCTCATCCCAAACGCCAGGCTGAGAATGCGTCCTCTACAACAGGCTCTGGAGGATCAGTGGGACCAAGCGACAGGACGCTGGGAAGATCATATCACTCTTTCCCAGGCAACGAAAGATGCCATCAAATGGTGGACTCGGAGAAAGAATGTGCTGGTGGGGGTACCGTTTCACCAACCCGTTCCTTCCCAGTCTATAGTGACGGATGCCTCCCTGCAAGGCTGGGGAGCACACATGGGTCCGCTTCAAATTCAAGGCCAGTGGTCTGCTCAGGAGCAGACATACCACATCAACATGCTGGAACTCAGAGCGGTATTCCTGGCTCTCAAAGCTTTCTTACCAGCGATCGAATCCAACTCAGTCCTAGTTCAGACGGACAATACGACCACCATGTTCTATCTGAACAAACAAGGAGGTACAAGATCTCGCCCACTCTCTCGAGAGGCTCAGACAATCTGGCATTGGCTTCTCTCTCGAGGACTCACAGTAGTGGCAGTGCACCTACCAGGCGAGTTGAACGTAAAATCAGACGCACTCAGCAGGCACTTCGAAGATCAGCCAGACTGGGTGCTAAACGACGAAGTAGTAGAAGAGCTTTTTCGTTACTGGGGTCGTCCATCCATAGCCTTGTTTGCAGACGACGAAAACGCCAAATGCCACGCCTTCGCGCCTAGGTTCCACCGGCCAGGAACGCAGGGGAATGCTCTACTAATGGATTGGTCAGGGACGTTCGCATACGCATTTCCTCCCATGGCTCTGATTCCGAGAGTAGTTTCCAAGCTCCTCAGGTCGAACATGGAAATGATCCTGATTGCTCCGGATTGGCCGCGGCAGTGGTGGTACCCGGACCTTCTACATCTGTCTGTGTGTCCACGCAAACGGCTCCCTTGCAGGCCGGACCTGTTGAGCAAGGTGAACGGGAGGATAATGCATCCCAACCTCCCATCATTGAATCTAACAGCATGGCTCCTGAGTTCCTGCAATATGGACATTTGAACTTGCCTCCCGATTGCATGAACATTTTAAAGGAGGCTAAGAGACCTTCCACGAGAGCGTCCTATGCGTTCAAGTGGAAAAGGTTTTACTTGTGGTGTAGGGATCATCACTTAGATCCGACTAAAGGGCAGGAGGACGTCATCTTACCATACCTCCTTTCCCTGGCAACTGCTGGTTTAAAGTACACTTCTATTAGAGTGCATTTGTCAGCCATTGTAGCATACAGAAAATCACCTGATCAGATGTCTTTCTTTCAGGTTCCAGTGGTTAAGGACTTCCTCCAGGGGTTGAAGAAAGTGTATCCCCCTGTGCGAAATCCTTCTCCTCCTTGGGAATTAAACCTAGTTCTATCCAGGTTAATGTATGTGAAACAACGCTCCCAGGCATATGCTTATTTACACAATAGATTAAACAACCAAACTAGTGCAGTTTAGAAAAAATACATTTTTAATATAATTAAAAGAAAATGATAAAATTCAGTGCATTAATCAGATTTGATAAAATTGCCATGAAGTGATACATATGTATTCACAAAAAATTAAAAAGATTAGATGGTATCCAGTCGACGCGTTTCGACATGTAAGAGTATGCCTTCATCAGGACTTTACCATCAATTTCTGTAAAAGAGATCATAACAATGTTTTACTATTTACATTTCCTATCATCAAATGATAAAACTGAACTAGTTTCCTGTTGTTTCCACAATTCTATTGGTAAGAAAGGTATTTAAGTATTTGATATACCGCCTATTATACATAACAAACACCTATGTGTAAAAACAATTCTCTAGAACAAACCTTATTATGTTCAATGTGTGCAAACAGGGAGGTACACTACATGACTAGTTATTTACACGTTTCACACTCATATTTTACATAATTCATTTTAGTGTGATTAAACAAAGATAAGAACAGTTTTCTTACACGATTCACACTCATATTTTACATAATTCATTTTAGTGTGATTAAACATAGATAAGAACCGTTTTCTTATTCACAGATTTCATAATCACTGGTTCAAAGAATTAATGTGGTACTTATTTGTTCTTTTTTCATAATGTATTTACTTGTTAGCATTACATCACTTTCTTTTCGATTTTTGTTCTGAGAAAATTTATCAGCTTGTACATATAAGAATAGACAAAGAGTAGGAAAAGGAATTGGAAAAGGAGGACAGAAAGAATACTCCTAGTGTGTTCTGCAATAGCCTTTATTCTAATCAGGTTGTAAACACCATGATTCCATGCATTTTACTATCTTACCTAAAGAAGTACTAATGTACAGAAGCAGTATTGTTCTCTTGTAGTATTGGGTTTTTTTTCCCTCTAAGAGACCAGAGAGGTGACAATTCCCTACTGAAAAAAACATACATTTTAGCTAAAGGCAACTTATATATTTAGTTATGTATTGATGTGGGCATGTTTATGATGACTTACCCCTAGAGAGTTAATGTATATTCTTCATCTGGGGTCTGTTTCTCATTGCGTCACCATGACTAATGTACTGTTATACAGTTAAGAACCTAATAATGAAAAAATATAGCCAACATAAATTCGAGCTAGTGTTCTTACTGAAGTTCCCTTTATTTTCTGCATATAGGATGCAGCTGTTATTAATGCTTACCAAGATTAGTTTAGGCGCTGCCTTATAGCGGTGTCACTCATTCCTTATGGTTAGCAGATGTTAGGCATTTTTTATCAGTATATATCTGGGCGTCAGGTCTGTCTCTCCGACGAATTGCCGATTTAATTTGGTTTCTAATAATGAAGAAAAAGGGGCGAATCTTTTAAGGGCTATTCCATGTTTATTCTATTTTCCACTAAAGACAAGTTTATTTTTAAGTACAAGATACTGTTTGCTGCTATACAGCTTCGCACCCTTTTCTCACTTGTACGTTAACGTTTTCACAAGGGGACTTATTTAACCAATTTAGCTAAAACAGGTAAAACATTTACGGTTGTGGCGCACTCCGTATTGCGTGTTAGTTTACCTGCAGCAGTTGTAGCGCTGATAAACCCTAATGCCGGTTTATCCTCGTGGTTCCCTCTCGTGGTTCGATTCCTGAAATACGGAGGTGGCGAAACACGCGCTGTCTTCTAGTTATGAAGCACGTCCGCTACTCCTATCATGAAAGGAGCAAGGGTTTAACACTGCGTGCGGAATAAATTTCTCCTACGCTAAAGCAAAAACGGCGAACGCGATTGCTTACCGGGACAAACGAAGGGTCTTGCCGATAGGGCTTCCGCTCCCAGCAGGTCAGCTTTTTGAAAAGGCAGCGCTGATTAGTTCACTCTAGGGTCTTTTTAAAGGCGGCCGTTATTATTGGCTGTTAGTAGTGCCGAGTTTTTAAAGGGAAAGGAGGTATTTCTATGACTTAGGTTAGGCTCATCGGTTCGATTCCTTAAAGCGCCTCCTGATAATATCCACTTTTGGAATAAAGTACTCCACAATAATAGAATTTTAGGTGGTGACCAGAATATATATATTACAGTCATTTTCGTCAAATTACCATTGGAAAAAGGGGAGAGCATTTTAGACGTGACTGGGACCTTTATCTTTCATAACAGATTGCTAAGGGCGCCCTAATCTTGTTTGCAGTACCCTTTGCTTCTTTTATTTTATCGGGGAGATTGTACCCTACTTAGCTTATGGTTCCTAGATTTGTCATATGATCGCATTTTCCCAGGGTAATTCGTTATTCAGACCATGGCTAAAGGTCTTAAGAGAAAAAATCCAAAAAACTTCTCGCTTTTTACGTATTTTCTCTCCTCCCTTAGTGTTAGGTGTATGAATTTTCTCCAAAATACGCCACCGTATATCAGATGGGGCATGCTGAAAGTCTGTGAAGTGTGCAACCAGTGGGGCTGTCAGTTTTTTGGTTTTGATAGCTGACCTGTGTTCGGTCAGCCGTGTTTTAATTGCTCTCGAGGTTTCGCCCACATATCCTAAATTGCAAGGGCATATGAGTAAATACACTACATTGCTTGTTTTACATGTCCACAATTCATTAGCTGTGATATTGTAGTCGTTTAATTGAAAGGTCTGCCCTGGTATTATACCATCACAAGAGTGGCAAGAGCCACATCTTGAGGTGCCTTTTACTGCGTTACAACCTTGTATGGATTTCTGCACGAATGGTTGTTTTTCAGAGGTACCAGTATATCTGGATCTCACCACGAGATCTTTAAGGTTACTATTTCTCCGATGTGCATACATCGGTTTCTTCAGCTTGGGTTTAGTTGGTTCTATATTTAGAAGGTGCCAATTGGCATTTACTACCTGCCTAACCGTTGCGTTAAGTGTTGAATGTCTTGTGACACACACTAATTTTGGTTCCTGGACCTCCTTTTTAGAACCTAAGAGTGCGTCCCGATCATAATATCGGGCCCTCTTATAGGCCTCGCGTACTAAGCGGTGTGGATACCCCCTATCAAGGAATTTCTGTTTCATCTTTTCTGATTGTATGTCATAATCTTTGATATTCGTGCAGTTCCTTCTTACCCTCAGGAACTGGGAAAAGGGAATCCCATCTTTTTGGGTCCTGGGGTGATAACTCGAAAAATGGAGTAGGGTATTTCTTGATGTAGGCTTAGAGTATAAGTCTACTTCTAGCTTGTTGTTTTCATTCTTGATATATATATCTAGGAACTCCACTTTGGTAGCATTAACGTGGGCAGTGAAGTGAAGATTCTCATCTGCAAGGTTAATCCACGCTATAAATTCTTCCAAAGTCTGTTCCCCACTGGTCCAGGTGAAGAAAATATCATCAATAAATCTGTACCAGTGGGAAACAGACTCATAGAAGGGGGCCATCTCATTGTATATATTTCGAGCCTCAAACAGAGCCATATATATATTGGCTATAGACGGAGCCATGGCCGCCCCCATGCTCACGCCCTTTATCTGTTGATATAAGTGGTCTCCGAACTGGAAAACATTTTCCTGTAGTACTATCGAAAGGCACTCATATACAAACTGTTTATTGCAGGGTATTTTGTGTAAATCTATAAACCACATTGTGGCATCCAAAGCTCCTTTCTGTGGAATGTTGCTATATAGCGCTTCCACATCAAGTGTGACTAGTAGATCATTGTTTTCATTAAATTTAAGGTTTTCCACTTTTACAATAATTTCTCCGGTATCCTTGATATAGGATGGAGACAGTGAGATGTAGGGTCTTAATATATTGTCCACATATTTTGAAAGGGCTTCCGTCGGAGTCCCGATGGTTGAGACTATAGGTCGGTAGGGTGGGTCCTGTTGATTTTTGTGCATTTTTGGGAGACCATAAATGCATGCTATTTTACCTTGCGATTTGTTCAGGAAATCATGTTCTTTTTTAGTTATAATGTTATTATCTAGTGCTCTCTTTGTTAGTTGCTGAATCTTTTTAACTACCTTATCTACTGGACTAATGTGGACTTCTTTATAAAACATAGTGTCATTTAGCATATTTAACATATTTGCTTCATATGCATTGGAGTCAATGAGGACTATGCCGCCTCCCTTATCACTGCTCTTTATTATCAGTGATTTATCATTTTTCAAGTTCATCAATGAATTATGTTCCTCTTTGGTAATATTATATTTTGGCTTGGGAACATATCTAAGGGCTTGATCTAATTTAGCTACGACAACTTTTTCAAACATTGCCACCTCCGGCCCAAGCTGGTCCAGTGTTGGTGTAAATGTTGAAGGAAGCGCCACAATATTATTAGTATTGTTGTCCTGGTCTATTTCTATTCTGTCCATGAAGAATTTTTGTAATCTTATTTTCCTGAAAAAAGAATGTATGTCTTGGAACAATTCAAATAGATTTACATTGGCGTGTGGGACAAAAGTTAAGCCCTTTGAAAGCAAGGATATATCTGAGGCTTCTAGGTTATGCTTGGAAAGATTAAAGATAGGGATCACATCCACTGCCTTTGGTATTGCCTGTTGCGTGTTTCCAGGTAGTGCTGGGGTTGAGCTTCCATGGGGTGTTGATATGTTTGATGTTGTCCCCGGGATGATGGCTGAAAGCGAACTCTCTGCCGTCCCCGTTTTGCTCCGCGGTACCCTAAAAAAGGTTGGCGCATGTTTCTGCGGCCATTTTGAGGGTTGTAATGGTCATCCTCCTGATAATTTTGTTCATTCTCAGATTCAGGGTCCGAGGAGTCAGAGAAATTATTTATTCTCTGTTGATTGTAACTACCTTCCCCTTGTTGGTTATCAGATTTATAGAAGTTTTCTCCTAAATAGGGATATGCACGTTCTAAGGTGTAGAATCTCTTGTCCTTAGTGAATTTTTCTTGTTTTCTCTTAGTGAGATATTCAGCAAAGGACATGATATCTTTATTTAGAGCTTCTAGTTGCTTTTCAGCATCTTGGATTACTGTGGACGTTTTAATTTTGTTTTCTAGTTCTTCTATTTCTTTTTTTATCTCTGATGCCAACTCTTTTGAGGTGGAGATAATAAGTATCATCAGGTCCCTAGAGCACCTGCTGGCTATCATACTCCACTTGTGCAAAAAGGTTTTGATGTCTACGAATAGACCCGGGATATTCCTAACCCGTAGTCCTAGTGGGATGATAGCAGCTTTCAGATAATTTAACATAAACTCGCCATGAGCCTCAATCCTTATTAGTTTCTTTTTCAAATTTGATAATTTGACCAAATCGCTATTACTTTGTGGTTTGGACATAAAATTTGACCCAGATGGTACAGTAGTCCCAACCAAGGTAGCGAAATCCTCATCAGAAAAACCAAAAGTTTCCATGTGAGCCATTTGGAGTCTAGGGAGGGTAATAGAATCAGTAAAGAAAAGGCAGTTAGGAGTGATAGAAGAAAACACTAATACAAAGGTGTAGAAAGGCGGTAGATTAATACACAAATGACAAAAAGGTCCCACACGGAAAACCGTGGGTAATACTATGTTAGCAACAAGGACCCCCTGATAAGGATAAATATCCTGGGACAGGGAAATAATGTATGTGAAACAACGCTCCCAGGCATATGCTTATTTACACAATAGATTAAACAACCAAACTAGTGCAGTTTAGAAAAAATACATTTTTAATATAATTAAAAGAAAATGATAAAATTCAGTGCATTAATCAGATTTGATAAAATTGCCATGAAGTGATACATATGTATTCACAAAAAATTAAAAAGATTAGATGGTATCCAGTCGACGCGTTTCGACATGTAAGAGTATGCCTTCATCAGGACTTTACCATCAATTTCTGTAAAAGAGATCATAACAATGTTTTACTATTTACATTTCCTATCATCAAATGATAAAACTGAACTAGTTTCCTGTTGTTTCCACAATTCTATTGGTAAGAAAGGTATTTAAGTATTTGATATACCGCCTATTATACATAACAAACACCTATGTGTAAAAACAATTCTCTAGAACAAACCTTATTATGTTCAATGTGTGCAAACAGGGAGGTACACTACATGACTAGTTATTTACACGTTTCACACTCATATTTTACATAATTCATTTTAGTGTGATTAAACAAAGATAAGAACAGTTTTCTTACACGATTCACACTCATATTTTACATAATTCATTTTAGTGTGATTAAACATAGATAAGAACCGTTTTCTTATTCACAGATTTCATAATCACTGGTTCAAAGAATTAATGTGGTACTTATTTGTTCTTTTTTCATAATGTATTTACTTGTTAGCATTACATCACTTTCTTTTCGATTTTTGTTCTGAGAAAATTTATCAGCTTGTACATATAAGAATAGACAAAGAGTAGGAAAAGGAATTGGAAAAGGAGGACAGAAAGAATACTCCTAGTGTGTTCTGCAATAGCCTTTATTCTAATCAGGTTGTAAACACCATGATTCCATGCATTTTACTATCTTACCTAAAGAAGTACTAATGTACAGAAGCAGTATTGTTCTCTTGTAGTATTGGGTTTTTTTTCCCTCTAAGAGACCAGAGAGGTGACAATTCCCTACTGAAAAAAACATACATTTTAGCTAAAGGCAACTTATATATTTAGTTATGTATTGATGTGGGCATGTTTATGATGCAGGTTAATGTCACCTCCTTTCGAGCCCATCCACAAGGCCTCCTTGCAACATCTCTCTTGGAAGACAGCCTTTTTGGTGGCGATTACCTCTGCGCGCAGAGTAAGTGAGATACAAGCGCTCTGTGCGAAGGAACCATATACTGTTTTCCACCACAACAGAGTAGTCCTAAGAGCTCATCCATCTTTCTTGCCTAAGGTCATCTCTGATTTTCATATAAATCAGTCTATTTCCCTCCCTTCCTTTTTTCCAAATCCTACGACCCCAGCCGAGCGGTCACTTCACTCCTTAGATCTTAAGAGAGTGCTAAAGCTTTATTTGGAAAAGACTAAAGGGATTAGGAAAACGGACCAACTGTTTGTGAACTATGGTTCAATGAGGACAGGTTTTCCAGCGGCCAAGAGGTCCATCTCCAGATGGATTGTCTCTTGCATTAAATTGGCCTATCAGCTTGCAGGCAAGCCTTTGTTAATGTCTTCAAAAGCGCATTCCACTAGAGGGAAGGCCGCTACAGTACCTTCCTTACATGACATTCCAATGCCAGAAATATGCAAGGCTGCAACCTGGAAATCGGTTCATACCTTTACGAGGCATTACTGTCTCGAATCTGATTCCAGGGCCGATACTCAAGTAGGACAAGCCTCCTTGAGGAATCTGTTTGGGTAGCATATAGTCTACTCAGACTTGTTGATGAGATTACTGTCTTATCTTTCCTTTGACCGCAGGGATGAGGAGAGGCTCGCTATTCTATTCTAATGCTTATGACTATTGATGAGGATCCCCTGGAAGAGAAGGATTAGTTACTTACCTGTAATCCTAGTCCTCTTCCAGGGGTATCCTCATCAAAGTCATAAGCAACCCTCCCGCCTCCCCGGGCAAAGGATGCTCTTTAATAAGGAGATATTGTTAACCTATTTGTTATTGGGTTTGTTTTCAGTCTCCGAAAAGAACTGACCTAACTGTCACCCCTGGGGCATGATGGGATACAGGGGGTCATGAGTGCCTTAAAGGCACGGTGTCAGTTTATTGCTATTCAGCTACAGGTTAGCTTTTCAGTCTTTTTAGACTGTGTGTTTGCAATGCAGCCTGGGAGCTTCCTATGCTTCCAGTGAGTTATGAGAATTTCTACTGCTTTATGAGCATTAAAACAGTTTCTAAACAATCTTTGGTGTTGTTTCTCATGTTTCTAATGCTTATTATTCATGTATGGTGGAACTTCTTCACAGCATATTTCAGCTCTGATGTTATTTGGCTGCTATTGCATGTGTTTTATATATATATGATTTATATATATATATATATGTATATATATATGTGGGGCACATATAATATAGTGTTTCCGGGGTCCCGCACATGGGCGGGAATATTCTAATGCTTATGACTTTGATGAGGATACCCCTGGAAGAGAACTAGGATTACAGGTAAGTAACTAATCCTTCTGTGACTATAATTCCTGTCACATGGTAGCAAACTTCCTTTTAATCCTGGAAAGTCAAAGCTTTTGTCATAGACATCATGAGTTAAAAATGAAGCACTGGCACAAGGAATAAGTCTGGCTTTGTTGGTGAATGGCCCAGTGGTTTAATCAATGGATTTGTGTGGAGTGCATGAATTGGCGAAACACTGACTACTGGGGGTATGTGAGTGTGTGAATCAATGTGACGATGGATGGATAAATGAATGAATGGCTGTGGTCAGTTGTGTGCTTTCACCTGGCCATAGCCATTCACCCATCCATGCAAAACCCATTCATCCCTAATACATATATCCAGCCATCCATTCATGCCTACATTCACTGATTCATTCATCCATCCATTCACCAAATTATAAATGCACTCACTCACTTATCCACCTATTCATGCATCCACTTACTCATTCAGTTATTCATCTACTCCTTAACATTTCACGTTCACCACTCAATATTGCAAGCATTTTTCTCTTTAAAAAGCCAGACATGTTGTCCATTGACAGTGCTTGTTTCATTTTACTATTTGCTCTTTATGTGTACCCTCTATTCTCATGGAAGGCATTGAGAGAAAATAATGTATTTTATGTTCTTATGTGTGTCACATCCTTATTTGCATCACAAAAATGAGCTTAAACCTCAGAAATAAAACTTAACATTCAAAAACCTCCCGTCCTTCCTTGCCATCCATAAACTTCTGCACCCTGAGCAACAAAGTCTAATCCCACACCCTGCAAGTATCAACTAGCGCTTACAATGCAGCACATGGCTTTCCCTTTAGGGTGGCTGTTCTCCGAGAGATGCTACATGAGGAGAACCAGTGGTACAGCTGTGTTTGTGACGCCCATGGAGCATTGGAAACCTCAGCCACTCACACCTTGTTCTCTCAGTTCTCCATGAATTGCCAAGGAAAAACAAGCAAACTTTGCAAACTGAGATTGGTAGGATGTCAGACCTTTACATCAAGTACGCTTAGATCACTGGGAGAGAAAACAACCCTTGGAGTAAGAGGGTAACAGGGCAATAATATACTCTTAAAGTACCTTTGTATATAAACTCAAATGCCCCTATCGACACACACAACATTTCTGACCCATTACTCCTCAGTGATTAGATATCTTCAACCTTAGTCCCACTACAGTCAGCGTTCGCACCCACTTGTACACACAGGGCTTTTAAAATTCATGCTTGTAGGACTATAGCTCACCGGCATCGTAAATCATAATTCGTGTACAAACCAGGTTTTAGAAAGTCTGTAGCAAAACAAACAATTTTTAGAGCCTCCGGCCCCAAATTCCTTCATACCAGCATGGTCCCAGCATTACTTGCACACTGCTCACCTGTCCAGCAGCAGCATGTGCAAACCAGTTGGCGTTTGAGGGCAGATGGTGATTATGGCTATCTTTTCCTTCCTCTCTTCTTCTGTTCTCTTACTCTTGATAGTCCTCGGCTGCCTGATGTTAGTAGGCTCTAGTGGGACACTACCTGCTTAGTGCTTAATTGTTGTAAAAATACTTTGTTAGCCTCGTCACCATTGTAATATTCTAAAATGACCAGACAAAGTAAGTATATATAAATGTTCTCTACTGCAGTTATTCTCAAGATATAGGTAAGTCCCTTCACATGTACCTCATCAGGAGCAATATTGAATGCACAACTTAGCACATCATGGCGAACAGGCAATATTGTCGGTAACAGAAGAAACACCACTCTGTAGGCCTTCCAAAATCACCATTCTTCACTGAACAGGGAGCCCCACTGACTCAGACAATCCCCTTTTAACATGCCCAGTATTAAACATAGGTTATCCCAGTCTTTTGCAATGTTATCATTGATGAATAACAGCATTGTGTGCTTAAAGGCAACACTAGCAACCCTGATCGCAAACAAGCTGACTCAAGTTGCCTGGTTTACCCAGGAGCAGTCCTTGAAGAGATATATATAATGTGGAAATGGAAATGACAAATAGATTTGTCCAAAGAGACTATCCCTCTAGAATTTTACAGAAGGCCTCAGAAAAAGCTAAAAAACTGAGTAGAGAAAAAGTGTTATTTGAACCTCCCAAAGCAGCAATAAAGAAAACATGTAGAGAAGGAACTAACACACAGAGATGTATAACAACTTACAATACCAAACATACAGATGTAAGACTTATTTTAAAGAAGGACTGGCACCTTATCAGGGGAGACCCCATAATAGGCCCTCATTTAAAGAAATATCCTCAAATAACGTATAGGAAATCTAAATCCTTGAAAGATCATATTGTTAAAAGTGAATACCAAGAGAATACTGGAAACCAGACTTGGCTACAGCAGAGAGAAGGCTTTAGAAAGTGTTTACAATGTAAAGCCTGTCAGCATGGGGTGAACCTCTTCAGTTTTAAAACAGCTTTTAATAAAATTGTGAAAATAAGAGGTTGCCTAACCTGCAAATTAAGTTTTGTGGTATACATTTTAAAATGCCCCTGCGAGAAAACATATGTAGGGAGTACCATATTACCAGCTCATAAAAGAATCCAGCAGCACAGAAGAGCTATAATTATTAAAGATTGCAGTTACCCTGTAGCCTGACAACTGAGAAAGTCCACCAGAGTGATCTCTCTCTGATGCAGTATTGCTGCATAGTAGAGATACCCAGAAGGAGGGGGGGGGGGGGGGAGGTTGCAATAGGAAAAAAGAATGAAAAATTTCCTAGCTATCGTAACAGAAAGTTTCAGTTCTGTTAAATAAGAACTTACACTCTAGTTTTGCCAAACATTGGGTAAGTTCAGCACATACTATCCCACAATTAATGTTCACAATACTTGAAAAAGTAGAGCCGGTATCGGGTATTGATCATCAGATAAATTGAGTCAAAGGAAAATCCCTGGACTGTGTGCTAATTGCTCTGCAGTCACTGTCTTCATACACATCAATCATTCAAATATCACAGTTGTTATTCAATGTCAAGCCAACACAAAAATATGACGTTTACAGTCTTTATGTTTTATTAAAATCTTTGTATCCAAGGTTAAAAAACAGACCTTTGTCTGCAGTACATAAAAAACAAATTTGTTATACACTTTTGTCAACTCTAATGCACAAGAACATGTAAATATACAATTTTACGAATAAAAAGTACAGTGATAAGAGAAAAAGGGCAAAAGACGGTCATAAAGGTTACACAAATTATAATCAGTTAAGTTCCACAATTTAAAAAAAAAAACATAATAGCTCACAAAAACAACCCCTATCCACCATAGGTAAGACGTGTTCCCTATTCCTGTTTTAACCTGACCCAGTATCCTCTTGCAAGTATGAGACACAAAAATATGCGAATGGTAGTCAAGATCACAGTATCCAAAATCCAGGTATATCTGTTCTCTGTTTGGGATCTGACTGGGTTCTATTATATTGTGCGTCGACGGGTTTCGGTGTCCTCACTGATCTGTATACACCTTCTTCAGGACCGCAATATTCGCGGGGTTCATCAATATTACATATCCTTTTCTGTGTGTGTAAAACAATAGGTTACAATTAGAAGGGGGCTATCTTTTCCTTACTTACCCTATAGTTCTGGCCCTGGCACCCATTACACTAACCATTCTGGCCCTAATATCCTCTGTATGACCAATCTCCTTTTCCCAGGACATCTAAGCTGCCCGTTTGGCCATTACCTGTTTGACTCGGGGAAACATTTTTCTATCATTAGTTGGTGATATTGTGACTCAAAATCCGCATAGTTGCGACAATACATAACATCACATTTAAGAAAAGGCTTCAGGGTGTCCCTCCGTTATATTTAAGTGTTGGACTCATTTTGTTTCACACATCCATACAACCATTCGCATTCATTCACACACTTACTCACATTGTAGGGAAGGGTAAAAGTGTTAACTTCCTTCCAGAGGAATATATATCCTTTTCTTTATCGGTCTCGCCCGTAATGATGAAACAGGTAGAGCCTCCTGTAGGGTCAAATTGCACTTTCTTAGATAAGTGATTTTCCAGATCCCTGACATTACATTTGTGCGTGTTGGATTTTGTTGTTACCTTTTATCGTTCAGGGCGTTAAATAATTCCCTTTTCGGAACAGGAGTGAGAATCCTATTTTGCTCCTCTCTCAAATCTAGTACACTTCTTATCTTTTGTTGCTGGAGGTATAGGAGAAAAAAGATAGATAAAATGATAGATAAAAGGGGAATTGCATCTTTCCTTATACCTTTACTCTCATTTTTTGTGTTCTTGGGTGCATTCGTTATTTATTTACCTTTTCTTATATTTGGAGAGTGCCTTGTGATCTTCTTATTTGAATTTCATATATGCGCTATCTTAATCTTGGTATCGGTTAAAAATGTTTCTGTAAACAATGGGTGAAAGTGTGTTACTGCGAAGTCCCTCTCTTGTTTTTGCATTAATAATGTTTTTTCATAAAACGGCTCCTACCTTGTTTAGATTAAAATCATAGCATCGAGGTATAGCGTTTTTCCTTCTGCGTCGCAGCGAACCGGATATGTTCTGTGGAGGAATAACAATAATGTCCTCCGTTATTCTATCTACCTTTCTGCATCTCTTTGGCTTTACATTTATATTGTCCCTCTTTGTGAATTTTATGGGCACTTTGCTGTTCTTAATTTGATATTTGCATCAATCTTGGCCTTATAGCGGTTCCAAAAGTATAATCAGATCGATATGATGCAAAGTAAACCCCCCGTTTAATACTGTTTATCTCTCTGCTCAAGACCTTTATGTGTCTCCCAAGTTCTTGGGCCCCCCCGTAGTCTATGCTGCCTAATATGACAGTGGGACCGATTTTATTAAAACTGTTTGAGCTATGTGGAGAAAAAACAATTGTTTCCTTTCCCTCTTTTTTACACATCCTGAATGAATGATTGATGTGTATGAAGACAGTGACTGCAGAGCAATTAGCACACAGTCCAGGGATTTTCCTTTGACTCAATTTGTCGATAGTACCCTGTTCCCTGGAACTCAGTAGGGTCTTCTCTTTTTTGTGAAATCATTGATCATCAGATAGCCTTAGCTAGAAGAGAAACTTTCTGGATCAAGTTGTTGGGAACGATCACCCCGGGAGGGCTGAATGATCACTACGAGTTATTGTGTTTCCTGTGATATTGGAATGTCACATTATTTACATTGAATCTGAGTGTACTCAATGTCTCTTTGACTGTTATGTGAATCTGGAGAATAGTATTATCTACATTGAATTTGAACACATCTGTATGTTTTTTGATTTGATCAACAAATTATTGTACAGGATTTGCACGCGCTTCGTACATTACACTAGTCACATTTTACACTACACAGCACTTTCTCTTTGGCCGACGGGAGCACTACCTCGCTGGTGCTGCCATCCGCCAATGGGCGACGGAGCCCCGCTCACTCTTCAGAACACCCGCACCGCGGTGGAAAAACCGCCAAGGTCAAGGTGTTAATACCGGCTGCTCCACCAGCAACGAGCCACCCCTTGCAAGGCAAGGGATCTCCCGTCAGAGCTTCTTGCTGTTGGATGTATATATGTGTATATATATGTGTGTGTATATATGTTTATCTATATGTGTGTATATATGTGTATATATTTATATATGTGTGTACATATATGTGTGTATATATGTGTATATGTATTTATATGTGTGTATATATGTGTATATGTATATATATATGTGTGTGTAAATCTGTGTATATGTATGTATATGCATTTATATATGTGTATATTCGTGTATATGTATATATGTGTATATGTGTATAAGTATATATATATATTACCTACTGGCGTTCGCCAGTAGGTAGTTATAGTTAGGATTATTTTCAATACAAAATCTCAACATTCCATTGTGAATAACTTTGGCGCCGGTTGAGGAATCTGCCTCGCGGCGCTCCGGTCCTTCCCTAAAAGTTTGGGGGGGATTCGTCAAGCGGGGGCTGAGATAAAAGGGGGGTCCCAAAACGTGTTTTCCCCATGTTAATTTCCATAGGGCGGTCGACCTCACTTTTAGCCCGAACGGCTGAATGGATTTCCACCAAACTTGGCAAAATTGTAGGGACTGGTAGCCCGATGTGCCTTTGCTATGTCTCAAGATATGTGCTCCATTGGATTTTGAGTAATTTAGGTTAAAAAATATATAAATATATTTAAGCGCGCTCCGGTACGCGCACAGGGGCGCGTACCAGCGCGCTATGCGAGTTCGCACGCGGAAAGCTGATTGGCTCTCGGGTGTCTGTAAACATGCCAAACAGTCCGGAGCGGCCGCCATCTTGTGTCTTGGTAGGATCGAGATACAAGAGGTGGCAAAAACAATGGGGGAAGTGACCAAAAGAGGGCAGGGTAGACCCCCCCTGACCCCCTAGGTTTGATGTGGGGGCCATAAAAGAGCCCCGTGGGGCAAAACATTTCGATTTTCGCGGGGGGAGGGCCCGGTACGCGCTCCGGGAGCGTAACATGGGGAAAAAGAATGACAGTTTTTAAAAAAGTAGCTGTTTTAAAAAAAAATTATTTTTGTTGTTTTTTTATTTTTTTATTTAAGTACCTACATGTAGGTACCAATGCAGAGACTTACATTTAATGTACACCGTCTCCTCTGTAGATATCTTGCATGTTGTTACAGAAGTTTTTGTGGTATATGGAATCCATACCGTAGTTTGTCAGGAAAGCAGAAACAGATCCTTAAAGCACTCCCTGAGAAGTCCTAGGGGATCATGGGTAGTCTATCCTGCTCCCTTATGATGAAAAAGAGATGTAAAATACACATTGGAGATAATATAGTGGGAGAAAGGTAGTAACTATGAGTAAACTTACTATGTAACACAAAAAAGTTGCACAGTATACTATAAGTCTCACTTTATAATATAATCATTTTGGTACTACTTCATGAATTACATATAAAAATGAATAATGTCTCAAACAATTTAAAATTATTAAATATACATTTATTCTTCTGATTCTTTTTCAAAATTTAATAAAACTTCCAACATAATGTTGTCCGGAATTTCCTCATAATTATTAGTACATGATTCAATTTGTTCCAAACATTCTATTAACTGTTGATCCAAAGAGTCATCCATGAAATCAAATTCATCTTTTTGTTCTTCTGGATTTTCCACCTTTACTTCGAAAGAAATAACATTTGATTGTTTTTCTCCTTCCATTTTCTTTCTGAAAATTGCATAAAAAATAACTATATCAGTAGAGTTAGGGTACTGTTGGGTTTAAGTTCAGACAGGTACTTCTGAGTTTTTAACAGTGAAGTAATTTTTGGGCAGTGTATGGTTTCAGGCAGGAAGTAGAACTATTAAAAAGTGCATGTGATGAAGCCTAAGTAAATTCATAATTATACCGGAGAAGCCTAACTCAATTCATAATTATAACAGAGAAGTCTATCTCAATCTCTAACTCTTACAGAGGGACAGTATATAACCATCAGAAAACGTTTTCCCAAATTAACTTAAAGTGCACAACATAGTTCCCCTTCCAAATTAACAACTTACCTTTTTCAAAGTAGTTGAAGTTTTCTGTCAAAATTCTTTCAAAATGTACCTCAGGTAGTATTAGTCAAAATGGCTTTGTTTCCCTCTCATTTTTCATATATATTCATGTACTTAACCAATCAAATGTCAGCACATAAAAGTACAAAATGTAAGTAACATTTTAATTGGTTGTAAATTTTTGTCATGTAATTTACCTCAGGATATTTAGACAGGGCTACAGCCTAAATGGCTCAATGGAATACCACCAAATTTGGGGAAATGGTAGGGACTGCTATGTAGTAGGGCCTATTCTATATTTGGTGAAAGTGTCTCCTGTGGTTTTTATGTAAATTAACTTCTCACATTTTTTTAGGGAGCGCTTACCGGTGCGCGATCCGGTACGCGCACCGGGAGCGCTACGGGAGTCCGCCATCTTGTGTTTCGGTACAATTGAGACACAAGATGGAGGACAAACAACGTTGGGAATGGGTAGAAGGGGACACGGTAGACAGCCCCTGACCCCCTAGGTTTTCTGAGGGGGGCTTAGGAGGCCTATATAGGCCCAAAAGATAATTTAAAAAAAAAAAATTCGCGGCGGTAGCGCACCAGGAGCGCTTCAAGGCAAAAAAAATAAAAAATAAAAATAAGAATAAACATTAAAAAAATAGTATTCCATAAATATCGAATGTAGGATTAATTTTTATAAAATATTACATTTCATAGCTATAGAAATTTGCTATTTAAAAACCTTTGAAATTAACTGAAAAAACCATAGGTTTCACACCAGTTATAGTTAGGAATTAGCATTTTAAAAACCTATGAAATTCACTGAAAAAACCATAGGTTTCACACCAGTTATAGTTAGGAATTAGCATTTAAAAAAACTATTAAATTCACTGAAAAAACCATAGGTTTCACACCAGTTATGTAATATGTGACGTCATCAGCAGTGCATTGCAGGCGCGCAAGTTATAGTGAGTCCAACTTACTATAACGTGGAATTTCAATGGTTTTATGTCAGTAAAATTTCCAGCTAACTATAACTAGTGTGAAACCTATCGTTTTTTCAGTGAATATATATATACATATATATATATATATATATATATATATATATATATATATATATATATATATATATATACTTTAATTATACACATACTAGCAGCCCTTCCCGACCTTGTCCGGGAGCAACAGGCTTCCCCGACCCCCGCCCGCCCCGACATTGTCCAGCAGCCCGGGCCCCCGCCCGGCCCGTCCCCCGCCTGCCCCGACCCCCGCCTGCCCCGACATGGGTCCCCTTACCTCAGCCGCCGCTCCTCCCGCCTGTTCGCTGCTCGCACCGCCGCTGGCCTGTCCGCTGCTCCTCACGTCACCGCTCCTCCCCCACGCCATATCCGCCGCTCCCTTACCTCAGCCGGCGCTCCTCCAGCCTGTCCGCTGCTCGCACCGCCGCTGGCCTGTCCGCTGCTCCTCACGTCAACGCTCCTCCCCCGCGCCATGTCCGCCGCTCCTCGTCCGCTCCTGGACGCCGCTCATCCCCCCGCTCCTGAAGTGAGCAAGCACGTCGCGGCTGGCGCTACTTCGGAGGGACTACTTTTTTTTTTACTGTAAATTTTTTAAATAACGTTTTTTTATTTTATTTATATAGCCTATAACCATCTACACACCCTGACGATTCCAACGGTGTATCGGGTGTGTGGATTGGCGCTGTGGTTTCCGAGTTTACCCGCCTCAAAGGCTGAAAGTTCCTCCTTTATTATAGTAGTATAGATACACATATATACATATACACGAATATACACATATATAAATACATATACATATATATATGTGTCTGTGTGTATATGTATATGTGTATATGTGTATATGTACATGTGTGTGTGTGTATATGTATATATATATATGTGTGTGTGTACTTATGTGTATATGTATATATATATATATATGTGTGTATATATGCATGTATGTATGTGTGTATGTATGTTTACCCCAGTATTGGAACTTTCATAGATTCCCATGCTTTGTATCATTCCCCGTCGTCGGAATGGGAGTCTCGGTAACAAAAATACCATAGCTGTAGGTACAAAAGACAATGGAAAAAGGCCTAGGCCTCATTACCTTTTGTAGCATATCACCCTCTTTGTGTAAAAGAGACCAAACTTTTGGCCTCAGTCAATCAGAAGTGCCTCACCACTTAGAACCTTCCTGAAGGAACCTCAGAGCCTCAGATTTTCTACCGCACGTTGTGCTAGGGAGTCTCCATTGAGCTCTGCTCAACTTCTACTCTTCTACAGGATTTCATCAGGTTTTTTCACCAGTTTTTTCTTCAGGATCTTTAGGATTCTTCTCAGGATTGTTGCTGCCTGACAGTATGTCGGAGATTGAGAAGAAAAAAGCGCTTTTCAAGCCTTGTTCCTCCTGTGGCAAGAAAAGGCTGTTTGTGGAGGATAAGCATGAGAACTGCATCTATTGCCTCTATCCTGACCACCAGGTAGCGAAATGTGCAATCTGTCGCTCCTTTTCTGCCAAAACCCTCCGGGACCGTGAGGGTAGGCTCCTGACATGGCTGCAAAGACTTAAATCGAGGAAGGATACTGTCTCCAGTGACAGTGAAGATGCTGGATCGATGGCTTCTACTAGAAGGTCAGTGAAAAGGGGTAGGGGTTCCCCTTCTTCTTCTGTAAGTCGATCCTCTAAGGCCTCAAAAAAGACCCCCAGTGAGTCTGAGAGCCAAGGTCCCAGCAAATCTCCTCACGGAAGTGTAAAGGAGAGGGATGGACCTTCTACGCAGTCTACTGGCGCGAAGACTTCCACAGCCTTCAAAACGCCTCAAAGCCAGTCTTCTGAGAGGACTTCTAGGTCCTCGACGACGAAGACGTCGACAGCGGGAGTCCCGTCGACTAAATCATCTAAGGCTCCGTCAACTGGAGGTTCGTCGACGACGAGACCGTCGACGGCGGAGAAGGCGCCGACGACGAAGGTACCGGCTTCACAAGTGTCGACGAAGGAGCCGTCGACGAAGGAGCCATCGACGACGAGAGCCCCGTCGACGCCCAAGATCCAGTCGACGGCGAAGGACCCGTCGACGACGAAGACTCAGTCGACGACGAAGGCCCCGTCGACGACGAAGGCCCCGTCGACGAAAGCCCCGTCGACGACGATACCAACGAGGGCGACGACGACAGTGTCGACGACGAGAGTCCTGTCGACGACAATGACGACGGTGTCGTCGACGACGGTCTCGTCGACGAGGGCGTCGACGACGACTACGATGACTATGACGACGGCTGGTGTGTCTACAGTCTCGTCGACGACGACGTCCACGACGCCTATCTCGACGGCGTATGTACAACCGTCGACGACGGAACCCACGATCTTGGCCACAGAAAAGCGTATCACCATTTCTGTGACGCGGATCACACCTGAGATGACTTCTCCAAGGGCAGTGTCCCCTCTGCTACCAACAATGCTCTTGCAAGAGGGTCAATCAGAGGAAGATGACCAAGATGCATATAGTTATGCCAATAGTCCTTCGCAACTATTTGTCAAATGCCAGAACACCGACTCAGAGGGCGAATACACCCACGAGGAGCATGATCATGGTCAACATCAACAACAGCACTCTGACCAGGGAATGGTTTCAGTGCCAACATCTTTCCTACAGGATCTACATAGGATGCTACAGGACTATAAGTCTAAGGCCAGTAGACCTTTGCCAAATACGTCAACACCTGCTACGCCTTCCACGACTCAGGCGTCATTGGTGCCACCTACGCTCTCGGCTCCAACCTCTCCACAGCCTCAAACAGCCGTCCCTCAGGATTCCTTTGGGGTACCAAGATCACATGATGTTGATGAATCCTCGGATGAGGATCAACATTCGGATCACGTCTCTATTCCCGACACGGAATATGATGAGTACATTATTGACAATCCCGCATCGCCAAATCCGGACTCGGCGGACTCCCCGCCAGTAGATATTGGAGGTTTCCATCAGCTAATGGAGAGGGCGGCGGCAAGATTTAAGTTAGCAATGCCTAAAGTCACCACGGATTGCTTCTTATATGACTTTAAAGAACCTTTCCAGAAAAATGCCAGATCTATTCCGATTGTGGATCATGTATGGAAAGAGGGCCTAAAGACCATGACACACCCGGCGACGGTGGTGCCGGTGCTACCGCGTCTGGAAAAGAAATATAGAGCAACCGATGATGCCCCAGCGGCCTTGACAGGTCATCCGAAACCAGACTCTGTAATCTCGCAGGCAGCGCAGAGGAAATCGCGCAACCCTTCAGCACCGCTGACAACTCCTCCGGACAAGGAAGGACGGAGGTTAGATAATGTGGGGAAAAGATTCTCAGCGATGGCGAGTTTGCTGGTGCGAGCAGCTAATGCCTTAGCCATCCTGGGTAGGTACGACCGTCAACTCTGGTGCGATGTCTCCCCGTACCTGGACCAGCTACCTCCTGAATCTATGTCAGAGGCAAAGAAAGTGTTGAAAGAGGGAGAAGCGACGTCGATGGAAATAATCGATTGTGCAATGGACATTGCGACTACGGCATTTCGTTCACTAGCTGGAGCGGCAGTGCTCCGTCGCCAAGGGTGGCTTAAAGCTACTTGGTTCCGACCAGAGGTCCAGAACAAAGTGTTGGATCTTCCCTTTGATGGTGAGGCTCTATTCGGCAAACTTATTGACGACACCCTGCAAGATATTAAAAAAGACACCGAGACCGCTAGGTCTTTAGGAACACTTCAGTACAGGAAGTCCCCCTTCAAGGGAGCCAGAGGCAGGGGTGGTACGTATAGAGGATCCTTCCAACAACGGTATTCCAACACAGGATCCGGTTCCCAACAGCACCGCCAATCTTACCAACAGCGGCAAGGCCAGTCTACCAACTACTCCAGGCCTTACAGTAAAGGAAAGCAGGGTGCGCGAGGACGAGATTCGTCTAAGCGCCAATAGCGGCCTCCTGGCTCTTCCTACTGGACCCTCCTCCAGGAAATCATCAGTTGGAGGCAGGGTCAACAAATACCTTCACAACTGGTCCCAAATAACATCGGACCGTTGGGTGCTCAACATCATTCGGAAAGGGCATACCTTAGAGTTCACTCAAGTTCCGCCACCCAAGCCCCCGGCAGCCACTCCTTCAAAACACCAGCGTCTCCTTCGGCTCGAGGTTCAACAAATGCTCCGAAAAGGGGCGATAGAGCCAGTTCCATCGAACCAAAGAAACCAGGGATTTTATTCCAGGTTCTTCCTGGTGAGGAAAACGCTCGACAAGTGGCGTCCCATTTTAGACCTCAGGGGGCTAAACACCTATCTCATCTCTCTGTCCTTCAGGATGGTGTCCCTCCAGGACATCTTGAAACTAATCAACCCGGGAGATTACATGGCCACACTCGATCTCGAAGATGCCTACTTTCATGTTCCGATTCACCCAGCACACAGAAGGTTTCTGCGATTCACAGTAGCCAAGAGCCATTACCAATTCAGGGTTTTACCCTTTGGACTCCGTTCAGCCCCAAGGATATTCACGAAAGTGCTGGCTCCAGTAGCGGCTTTCCTGCGGAGGCACAAGTTTCAAGTCTTCCCCTATCTGGACGACTGGCTGCTGAAGGCTCCGTCCAGAGAGGCAGCGCTACAGGCGGTTCAAGCGTGTACCAATTTATTCCGAAACCTGGGTCTCACTCTAAACGACGAGAAATCTTGCCAGATCCCGTCCAGAAGAGCCCGGTTTCTGGGAGCCATCTTGGACTCAAAGCTTTCACGAGCTTTTCCTACTCTGGAAAGGAGGCACAAGTTACAGACGATGGCCCAAGACTTACAAACAAAAAAGTCTCTTTCAGTTCGCCGCTACAAGTCTCTGTTGGGAGTAATATCGTTGTGCATTCCACTGATTCCCCATTGCAGACTGAGGATGCGTCCCTTGCAGGAACAACTGGACAATCAATGGCGGCAAGTCCACGGTTCCTTCGACGACAAAGTGGCGATCACTCCGGAAATGAAGAATGCGGCCCTATGGTGGACAGACCTAGACAACTTGTCCCAAGGCCTATCCTTCGCAAGCGACCCGTCTCCACAAGTGATAACGACGGATGCGTCGTTGGAAGGCTGGGGAGCAGTGCTGCAGGACCTTCATGTCAGTGGTCATTGGTCACCCCAGGAGAAATGCCTCCACATCAACCTGTTAGAACTCAGGGCGATACGTCTGGCTCTGCAATCGTTTCTTCCTCTCCTGGAGGGTTCACAAGTGCTTATCAGGACGGACAACACCACGGCCATGCACTATGTGAACAAGGAAGGAGGGACCAGATCGCGCCCATTGTCACAAGAAGCCCAGCAGATTTGGGAATGGGCTATCAGACACAACATGTCTCTGATGGCGGAACACTTGCCGGGCGTCCTCAACGAAAACGCCGACAAACTGAGCAGGTCATCCTCGGTCACCCACGAATGGGAGTTGAATCAAGTTATTTTGGAACAAATCTTCAGCCGGTGGGGAAGACCGGACATCGACCTTTTTGCCACCCCGACCAACAACAAATGCCGGTCTTACGCAAGCAGGCTTCCCCATCCAAATTCTCTGGGAAATGCCCTTCTGATACCCTGGTCGAAGACATTTGTCTACGCTTTTCCTCCCATTCCTCTAATACCACGACTAATCAAGAAATTCAAGATGGAACCGTGCAGGATGATCCTGATAGCCCCGGCTTGGCCGAGGCAGTTCTGGTTCACGGAGCTCCATCTGCTGTCGATCGCTCCTCCTGTACCTCTCCAAATTCTGCCGGACCTTCTCACGATGTCCGAAGGACAGATTCTACATCCAGACCCTCAGTCGTTACACCTGACTACATGGCTCCTGAGCAGCGAGAATTTATGAACCTGCCATTGTCTAAAGAAGTTAGGGAGGTTTTGTCCTAAGCAAGGGCCCCTTCCACTAACAAAACTTACCGCCTTAAATGGAAAAGATTCTGTTGTTGGTGTCGACAGCAACACATTGATCCATTCAATTCCAAACCTCATCAGGCCCTCCCATACCTACTGTCCTTGGCCAAGTCTGGTCTGGCCCACTCATCAATTAAAGTCCATTTGGCTGCTTTGTCACGATTCAGGAGGACGGAATCTGGACCTTCATTATGGTCTTCAAGGATAATCAAACAGTTTCTTAAAGGTCTGTTCAGGGTCTATCCACCGGTGAGACCACCTCCACCAACGTGGCATTTGAATCTGGTCCTTTCTCAACTCATGAAGGGCCCATTCGAACCAGTCCATCGTTCTGACATCAAATACCTTTCGTGGAAATTGGCTCTTCTCCTCGCTCTCACGTCGGCTCGGCGTGTAGGGGAGTTACAGGCCTTGACCATTCAGGAACCTTTCCTTCAATTCAAAAGGAACACTGTCATCATGAGGACTAACCCTAGGTTCATGCCAAAGGTCCCCTCGGACTTCCATTTGAATGAACCGGTCATTCTGAAAACGTTTTTTCCTCAGCCTTCCACACCGGCGGAAAAAGCCTTGCATTCACTGGATGTACAGCGATGCTTGAAGTTTTACTTACAGCGTACTAAGGATTTTCGAAAATCTACCCAACTGTTTGTGGCCTTCGGGGGACCAAGTAAAGGCCTTCCACTCTCCAAACAGGGTGTTTCAAGGTGGATCACAAGTGCTATATTACATTGTCACAGGGCTGCTGGTAAGCCTCTGACTGGAAAGATACGAGCGCATTCCACAAGATCTGTGGCTTCCTCCACAGCACTCTTCGCAGGGGTGCAAATTAAGGACATCTGCAGAGCTGCAACCTGGAGTAGCGTCCACACTTTTACCAAGCACTACTGCTTGGATTCCCTGCAGCAGGAGGATGCAGCAGTTGGACAGGCTGTCCTGAGGAACCTCTTCCACTAATGGTGAGCTTTCCTATCTTCCCACCTTCCATTTTTCACATTTTGTATCTAATGTCATGTTGTCTACTGCTATTATTTACGATGCAAAATGTGATTATCTTGCTACTGCTTACTACTCTGATACAAAGCATGGGAATCTATGAAAGTTCCAATACTGGGGTAAGAAAACAAGTTACTTACCTGTAACTTTAGTTCCCCAGTATTGGTAACTTTCATAGATTCCCATGCGCCCACCCACCTCCCCGGGGAAAGCTCAGCCTACAGCACAGATGGTGTCTCAGTACACAACGGCTACGAAAATCTGAGGCTCTGAGGTTCCTTCAGGAAGGTTCTAAGTGGTGAGGCACTTCTGATTGGCTGAGGCCAAAAGTTTGGTCTCTTTTACACAAAGAGGGTGATATGCTACAAAAGGTAATGAGGCCTAGGCCTTTTTCCATTGTCTTTTGTACCTACAGCTATGGTATTTTTGTTACCGAGACTCCCATTCCGACGACGGGGAATGATACAAAGCATGGGAATCTATGAAAGTTACCAATACTGGGGAACTAAAGTTACAGGTAAGTAACTTGTTTTCATATGTGTGTATGTATGTATGTGTATATGTATGTTGTGTATATGTATGTATGTATATGTGTGTGTGTGTATATATATATATATATATATATATATACGCGGAAACTCCAAACACCACTTCCGAGTCAGACGGGAGTCAGACCGGCGAGGAAACATAGGAGACGGACCACCAGATGCGCTTCACAGGATCTTTATTGCAGGAAAGCCGGTAGGCAAGAGGGCACTACGCGTTTCGGGCTTGAAAAGCCCTTGTTCACATGCAAGTGAGCCAGTTTGAGTTTTTTAATTTTATAATGCAGTGCACACCCAATCAGCCCGCCCAGTCACGTGATGTCAGAATTTCACAAAAATGAAAGACATACTGCTCCTGTCTTAAGGAGTGTGGTGCTACATTTCGCATTTCCATTTAACGTTACATTCTTATATTTTGCAAGTAGTGTGTAATTCGAATTTTGACAAACACTATAAATACAATGAAATGTCACTTTTTGCAAAAGGTACAATGTAGTTCCACAAGTATTATTAGAAATGGTTTCATATAATTAATTTCAGGATAAATCCATTTGGAAGAAACCATAAAATACCCACATAATGTATTGACGGTGACTGGAGGAATTGAGGCTGATTATAAGTGCAAATATATACAAATTAGACTGGTTCCAAGCCTGCGTCAAGTGGAGTGTATTAAAGTGCATAGGGAAATAAGGGGAATGGGGATAAAGTGCTAAATCCACATATTGCAAAGTATCCTGTGTATTTAGTGCATAAATGCAAACAGTAAGAGATAGGACCCTGTCCTTCTATATATCTCATAAAATACTGTAAAAACATTTGATACTAGATAAAACTACAATATGTAAAATTCATTATAGCTAAAAACACCCAGTGTAAAAAACAGTGCTGATAAATATCATACAAAATTTGATAAAAAGTGTAGTCAAAATATTAAATAACAATATTTACAAAATTTTGAGAAGGTAAGGAGTTACTTCTATCGATGGTAGAATGGCCAACAAGGAACTTGACTGCCCAAACAAATAGCTGGTTACACAGGCCCCATTATTGATCACCTGGAGAAGAGTATTTGGCCCACCAGATAACAGGGAACCTGACTATCTAGAGGGAAGGACAACAGGATTCAATGAATGTATCCAAGACTCAGTATTGTGAACAGGAGGCATGTCACAAAAAATGACGAAGATCCTCAGTAATGTTGAGCCCATTTGGCCATTTACTGTCAAATTCGAGGATCATTCGTGATTCTAATTGTCTGAGTTTGAGCTCACGGTTGCCACCTCGCCTCAGTTTGGGGATTGAAGCTAATACGTAGTAAGATTAGCAATTGATATCCTTATTATGTGAGCTCAAAAAGTGGCGTGCGACCGGATATGCAGGATCTGAGTGCAAAATGGCTCGAATATGCTGCAAAATTCTGACATGTACGGGTTGTTTGGTACTGCCTACATAATTGAGGCCACACGTACATGTCAGTACATATACTGCATATTCTGTTTTGCATGTGTGCTGGCCTTTGATGGGAATCTCAGTGTCGCTAAAGGGGGTTTTGTAGTGTGTCTTATTTATTCCGAACTTACATGCTCTACAAGTAGAGCATTTCCGGAATCCCTCCTTAATTAGCCAATTCGGTTTGCATTTGAGCTCCGGACTACTCTGATCGAGCACAGCACCCATACTCCGTGCACGA
This sequence comes from Lissotriton vulgaris, assembly GCF_964263255.1. Taxonomy (NCBI): domain Eukaryota; kingdom Metazoa; phylum Chordata; class Amphibia; order Caudata; family Salamandridae; genus Lissotriton; species Lissotriton vulgaris. The sequence goes on from NC_141696.1 coordinate 117,568,262, forward strand.
CGAAAGGTAACCATGGGTTTATCATGAAGCATATTGCCCAATACATTGTCAGTTAGTATGATGGGCCAATGATGGTTGATAATTTGCCTTATCCTGTTTTGTTGGCTGCTGTAATTGGTGATAAATCTGGGACATTCCTGTTTGATGGTATCTACTGTCCCATCAGGTAAATCAGTAATCTCAGAAGCTTGACTTAGCAGACTAGCCCGTGTTCTGCCCTGGGATTTTGCTAACGCTTGGTTAAACATTTTTTCTGTATATCCTCGGGCTTTCATACGGCTGCGCAGGTCATTAACACACATCTCAAAGTCAGTAGTACTGCTACATATTCTTTTCAGCCTGAGAATTTCACCATAGGGAATACTTTGGATTGTATGCCTAGGGTGTAAACTAGAGGCATGGAGGGTAGTGTTGCCTGCAGTACTTTTACGATGGAGAGTAGTCTGCACCCTGCTATGATCATCAATATATACAGTGACATCCAAAAATTCCGCTTGTTTGGTGCTCATTTTAGAAGTAAATCTAAGGTTATATGGATTGTCATTGATTGCATTGATAAAAGCACAAGCTTCTGTTTCATCACCTTGCCAAACTATGAAAATATCATCAAAATAGCGAAGGTATCGCTATATTGACCGCTTTTTTCTCGTACCCACACTTGATGCGTGACGTTGAGGACCCGCTCCTCCCACCAGCCAACGTGCAAGCACGCATAGCTGGGGGAGAAGAAGGCCCCCATAGCCACGCCCCTCAGTTGCTTCCAAATCTCTTTACCAAATAAAAAATAGTTGTTGTACAAACACCACTCTATTAGGCCCAGAATCACTTTGTTATGCTCATAGAAGTCAATTGGCCAACGGCACAAAAAATGAGAAACTGCATTCATACCATCTGTGTGTGAACTGCTAGTGTATAGCTGTTCAACATCCAAAGTTTTTTAGCAGCATATCATTTTGCCATTCTAGATCCTCTATTTTAGCTAGGAAATCCCCAGTGTCACGTACAAAGCTAGGCAGGCTGCTTACCCAATTTTGCAAAAAAAAGTCCACATATTGGCCTACTCTTTCTCCACAGCTGTTTATCGCAGAGATGATCGGCCTGCCTGGCACTGGTGATTGTCCTTTATGTACTTTGGGGATTAAATACATAGTTGGCAAAGTGGGATGTTCATTGAGCATAAATTGATACTCCTCCTCTGAAATTAGGCCCCCTCTGCGATGTTTCTGTAGGAGTTTATTTAGATTTTCATTAGCCTTGGTATATTCCTTGTTTGTAGATTTTTTGTAACAAGCTGGATCCGATAGCTGTCTTTGGGCTTCTAGAATGTACGCTGCCTTAGGCCAAATAACGATGTTTCCACCTTTATCCACCGTTTTGACTACGATATCTGGATTGTTCTTTAGTTTTTTCATCAATGCAGAATATCGCGCCTGTTTCACATCAAATTTCTTTCTTTTTTTGTGGATGTTGGTAGTTTTATGCAGTTTTTTCATTTCTGTGATGACACAATCCTGGAAAACATCAACTGCATCACGAGTCATAATTGGTACAAAGTCAGAGTTTCGCTTGAAAGGAGTAATGCCTGCTCCTGATTTGGATATATTGATTCTTTCAAGTCGATTTTGTGTGCTTGCCACTTCATTTTCATTGCTAGTTTCGCAGTTGTCTTCATTTCGCTAAATCATGAATGGCAAGGAGCGCTGGTGCATCTGACACTGAAAAAAGCTGTTCCGTGTCAGTGATGTTCAGATTGGCAGGATTGTTGGTGCCAGCAGGGGTTTTAAGACGTTGTAAAGCGAAGAATTTGCGTAGGTTTAATTTGCGGATGTAACAATAAACATCCACTCTGGTAGAAGCATAGTTGAAGTTTTGATTGGGGCAGTATATATATGTGTGTGTGTACATATGTGTATATGTATATATATATATATGTGTGTGTATATATGCATGTATGTATGTGTGTATGTATGTATATGTGTGTATGTATGTATGTGTATATGTATGTTGTGTATATGTATGTATGTATATGTGTGTGTGTGTGTATATATATATATATATATATATATATATATATATATATATATATGCATGCTACTGACGAATCTTCGTGACATTTTTAAAACTAATGGGGCGCTCCGGTCAGTTTCTGTATTGAACGTTTCGGGTTGATTCGTCAAGCGGAGGCCGAGAAGAAAGGGATGGTCCCAAAACGCGTTTTCTCCATGTTAATTTACATGGGAAACATTAGACAGAGCTACAGCCTGAACTGCTGAATGGAATTACACCACATTTGGCAAAAAGGTAGGTCTTGGTCTAGAAAGCGTGCTTTTTTAAAAATGGTGTTAATCCGTTCAGTAGTTCCTGAAAATTCAAAAAATTAAATATCAATATCTGAGCACTTAGGAGGATTCGAGAACCCTCCCGGACACGAGCTTCCCTCTGATGAAAAACAAGAAAAGGGGGCAGGATAGAAACACCTTGACGCCCTGGACCTGCTCACGGGGTCCCACAAGGACCTCAGGCCCAGAAAAAACTTTTTGGGGAACGGCGCATATCCGTGCTGGGTGCACCAATCCGGGTAAAAACATGGCAGGTTAATTAGCGGCGGCCCCCGCACCCCCGGGGACCGCCGACTTTCCAGGAGTTAGTTAATCGCCCCCCAACAATAAATGCGTGGGGGTCCCAACCCCCTCAACGCTGCCCCTGGGACTGCCACCTCCCGGGGCTTTATTGTAATTGAAGTGGGGGCCTCGCGGCCCCCTCTAACCCCAGGGACCACCACCTACCTGGGGCTTTGAAAATGTAGTGAGGGGACTGCGCGGTCCCCCTCCTGCAGCCCTACATGGCCCTTGGGTACAGCCACCAACCCCCGTCCCACCCAGGGTCGGGTCTCGCAAGCAGAATTGCTTTTGGGCAAGGGGAGCTGCATGTTAGCAGCTTCTTTTTTGTATTTTTTTTTCATAGAGTTTTATATAGCGCAAACTTGGCCTTTACATAGCACCAGTTGCATTACATGAGGACACATTCATTTTTGTTAGGCACGGGGAGATTAAGTATTTTGCCCAGAATCACACGATGTTCAGCGTCATTGACGAGACTCGAGCCCAGTTCCCCAGATTCGAGGTCGACCGCCCTAGCCGTTAGGCCAACTCTCTCTCCGCTTACCATGCCTAAAAGCAGTGCCGGCTCCTGCAGGAGGTAAGGATCTGGCTGGGCCCGTGGGGGCATTGGGTCTCCCCCCACGGTCCCCAATGCTAAGGGCCGACCCTAGGGGATGGGGTCTCTAGGTCCAGAAGAGGCGCGGGAAACGGGCCCCCCTCCCTTTAAAAAAAAAAAAAAAAAAGAATGGCCGGGACCCGGTGGATGGGTTCCCTGGGGCTGAAATCGGCCTGTGAAGGGGACCGCATGGCCCCCCTCCTCAAATAAAAATAATTTTAAAGATGGCCAAGCCCTGGGGGATGGGGCCCCCAGGGCCAATAATAGCCCAGGAAAGGGGGCCCCCCTTCACTTTAAATATTTTCTAATAAAAAGAGCGCCATACCCCGGGGATGGTGTCCTCAGGGCCAAAAGTGGCCCAGGGAAGGGAGGCCACGCGGCTCCCCTCCCTATAAATATATTTTAAAAAAGGAGGCCATGCCCCGGGAATGGGGTCTGCATTGGCAGAGTGATGTAAAAAGGGGGCATGGCCTCGGACCACTCTGTTGAATCCAGGTGTGTGGCACTTACTGGATGTACCTGGTAGGCTAGTTGGCCCCCAGCGACCCTCAGGAATGAAGGGGACTTAATAGACCAACTTAGAACGCACCAGAAGGCGCGTTTGCCGAGTGGTGGGGAAGGGTTGCGTAGCCTTTATCCACCTCTCAGCAGTCTCACTGTGTGGGGCTTACTGGAGGTAAGAGGTAGGCTAGTTGGCCCCTAAAGGACCCCCATCAGTGAAGGGGACGTCAGTCTCCATCAAAGAGCGCGCCAGGGAGCGCGTTTTCCGAGTGGTGGGCAAAGGGGGCGTGGCCTGCTATGATAACTTAGCAATCCTGCTATGTGGGACTTACTGGAGGTAATAGAAGGGTAGTTGGCCCCCAAGGATGTCCTTGGGTGCCAACTACCCCTCTTGTTATCTCCAGTAAGTCTCACACAGTGGGATTGCCAAGACGTCCTCGGAGGCCAAGCCCCCCTTTTCCACCACTCTACAAACGCGCCTCCTGGCAGCCTACGGGACGGGGTATGATATCCAATTTACTCCTGAGGGACTTTGGGGGCCAAGAAACCCTCCTGGTACCTCCGGTAAGTCCTACGCAGCGGAATTCCTGAGCGCTGGTCGGAGGCACCGCGCCATTTCTCTACCACTCTGCAGACGCTGCTACTAGTTAAAGAAGTGTTTGCAATTTGCGAGAATTAGAGCAATTGGTGTTGTAAATGTTAAAGTTTTTTTACTAATGTTTTTTGGAGTGGAGTAGATGTACGTTGTGTGTAGTGGAATTATGTGGTATGTTGTGCAGTGAAATTATGTGGATAGAAAGCATGTGGTATTTAGTGAATAGGAATTATGTAGCTTGGGATTATGTGTTATGGAGATTAATTATGTGCTATGGTAGTCTGTGTTGTAGAGTGGTAAAGTCAGGTTTAGTCTTCCTTGTTTCCATAGAAGCTCAACTATGAGCTCAGTGAGACAAAAAGAAAGGAATCACTGAGGAGCACTTGGAGACCTAGTCAGGTATGAGCAGGGCCACTAGAATTATGCGACTGTTTGGCTGCACCGATTTTCGCACAGTTCATCATCTGTTCCCTAATCTGCAGATTTGAACAAAAAAAGCCTTGTTTCTAGCTCAAACAGCTCAAACGTTACCAAAAATGTAGTAACAAGTGTTACAGCGTGGTGGAAGGCCCTTTGCAAACCTAGAATGGTCACCTATTAATTATTGCTAAATGTGTGTGTTAAATTGTTACTAATGGTGTGCAAGCCACTTTTGCTTTGTTCTGTACCATTTTGCCTCTTTCTGCACCTCTGTTCCTTCTTTCTGCAGTTCTTTTGTTTCTTTCTGCACCGGTCTTGTTTCTTTCTTCACCCCTCTTGCCTCTCTCTACCCATCTTCCCTCTTTCTGCACTTCTGTTGCTTCTTTCTGCTCTTATCTTGCTTCTTTCTGCACCTCTATTGCCTCTTTCTGCAGTTCTCTTGCCTTCTTCTGCACTTCACTTGCCTCTTTCCTTAACTCTCTTGCTTCTTTCTGCACCCCTTTTGCCTGTTTCAGCACCCCTCTTCCCGCTTGGTACAACTCTCTTGCCTCTTTCTACACCTTTCTTTCCTTTCTGCACCACTCTTGCCTCTTTCTGTACCTCTGTCCCGTCTTTATTCACCTGTCTTGTCTCTTTCTGCACCTGTCTTGTCTCTTTCTGCACCCTTCTTGCCTCTTTCAGCACCTCTGTTGCTTCTTTCTGCAGTTTTTCCTCTTTCTGCACCCCTCCTGCCCCCTTCTGTACCCCTCTTGCCACTTTGTGCACCTCTCCTACCCATTTCTGCACCCCTCTTGCCTCTTTCCCCAATTCTGTTGGTTCTTTCTGCACCTCTTTTGCTTCGTTCTGCACTTCACTTGCCTCTTTCTGTACCCCTCTTGCCTCTTTCTGCACCTCCGTTGGTTCTTTCTGACTTTTTTGGCTCCTTCTTTCACCTCTGTTCCAAATTTCTGCATCCCTCATGCCTTTTTCTGCACCCTCTTCCCTCTTTATGCACCTCTCTTGCCTCAGTCTGCCCACCTGTTCCCTCTTTCTGTAACCCTTTTGCCTGTTTCGGCAACTCTCTTGCCTCTTTCTGCAGTTCTCTTGCCTCCTTCTGTGCCTCTCTTGCCTCTTTGTGCACCTCTGTTGGTTCTTTCTGCACAGCTCTTGCTTCTATCTGCACCTAACTTGCCTCTTTTTGCACTTCTCTTGGTTCTTTCTAAACTTCTGTTGCTTCTTTCAGCAATTCTCTTGCCTCTTTCTGTACTTCTCTTGCTTGTTTCTGCACCTCTCTTGCATCTTTCTGCACCTCTCTTGCCTCTTTCGACACCTCTGTTGCTTCTTTCTGCACCTCTCCTGCCTCTTTCTGAACCCCTCTTCCCTCTATGTGCAACTGTCTTGCCTCTTTCTACACATCTCTTACCTCTTTCTGCACCACTCTTGCCTCCTACTGTACATCTGTTGCTTCTTTCTGTACTTCTCTTGCCTCTTTCTGCACCTCAGAGTTAGAGGTAGTTTTAATCCCCCTGCCATATTATGTAGTAGGGCTTACAGGGAAGAACATGCCAATAACAGGGGTACCCCAACCCATAGTGTACCCTAGTTTTTGTAGGTGTTCTCACTGTATTCTAAGTGATATTCAGTATTGCACTGGCTCTGGGCCCGTTTAGTCAGTCAGTAACCACCAGTACCAGTCAGCAAAAAGTTGGGGGCACTGGATGACTTTGCAACAAGGCCTCTTTCTGCACCTCTGTTGGTTCTTTCTGCATATCTCTTGCTTTTTTCTGCACTTTTCTTCGTCTTTCTGGACTTCTGTTACCTCTTTATGCATTCCTATTGCTTCTTTCTGCCCCTTTCTTCCTCTTTCTGCACATATCCTACCTTGGTAGGCATAGTTAGAAATAATCATTTAAAAAACCTTTGAAATTCTCTGAAAAAACCATAGGCTTCAGGGACGTTATAGTTAGAAATTAGCATTTAAAAAACCTTTGAAATTCACTGAAAAACACCATAGGTGTCAGGGACATTATAGTTGGAAATTATCATTAAAAAAAACCTTAGAAATATAGTTATATTAGGGTGTGAGGAGGTGCATCAGATTATCACGTGGATAATGTCATCAGTGATGTCATTTGATATTTCATCAGCGATGTCACTGACCATGTCATGAATGATGTAGTATGTGAGTCATCAGCAGTGCATTGCGAGGGCGCGAGTTATAGTTAACTCAACTAACTCTAATAGACTAATTTCTCTGGTTTTGTACGAGTGAAATGTCCAACTAACTAGAACGTCCATGAAACCTGTGGTTTTTCAGTGAAAAAAATGTGTGTGTGTGTGTGTGTGTGTGTGTGTATATATATATATATATTTTTTTTTTGTACAAGAAGGGCGGCACAACCGGGTACTTTATGGAAGTTACTTTATTTCACCAACACTCCACCGACGCGTTTCAGCCTCACGGCTTATATATATATATATATCCTACTGGCGGTCGCCAGTAGGTAGTTATAGTTAGGATTGTTTTCTATAGGGAATCCGCAACATTCTATTGGGAATAACTTTGGCGTCGATTGAGGGATCTGCCTGAAAATTTCCTGAAATTTGCCTCGCTGCGCTCCGCTCCTTCCCTGAAAGTTTGGGGGGGATTCATCAAGCGGGGGCTGAGATAAAAGGGGGGGTCCCAAAACGTGTTTTCCCCATGTTAATTTCCATAGGGCGGTTGGACTCACTTTTAGCCCGAACGGCTGAATGGATTTCCACCAAACTTGGCAAAATTGTAGGGACTGGTAGCCCGATGTGCCTTTGCTATGTCTCAAGATATGTGCTCAAGTGGATTTTGAGTAATTTAGGTTAAAAAAAAATATATATCTATAAGCGTGCCCCGGTACGTGCACCGGGACACGCTCCAGCGCGCTACGCGACTTCTTTTTGTTGTTTTATATTTTTTTTATTGTTTTTTGGAACATTTTGTACTTTTTTTGGCTTTTATGAACAATTTTATATTTTTGGGGGAATTTTTATGGGGACAAACAAAAAACAGGGAATTGTAAACGGCTCAACTGGAGCAAAAAAAAAATCAGGAAAAAATTAAGGTTTGTTTTGGCACTTGTGGTTGTCACCAGCACGGTTGATGAGTTTAATACTTTGCTCACCATAGCAAATTGTCCTTCCACAAAATTTCCAAACTATTTTGAAATCTCCAAACTGGGTTTGGATGTTTGGGACCATCTCCCTTGTCTCTGGACCCGATGGAGTGGGTTGTTTACTTTGGGAGGTGCTGGGAGAACATTGGGGAGGGTTTCTGGTCAGTTCTCTGACTTCTGCCGCAGCATAGTTGTTTGGGTGCCGGTGTTGCATGTGGCGAATCATGGTGTTGTTGCAAAAAGAATATTTTATGGCAGGGTTCCCCCTGGAAAGTACAGTGCCACAGATCAGACAAGTAACCTTTGGCGCATTAACTTTCTTGAGGCCCCTTGGGATTTAAAAAAACTCCCAGACAATGTGCTCCTTTGGCTTATAGGTGGTAGTATCTTCAGGCAGGTACCGCCTCTCCTCCTCCTCCTCCTCCTCCTCCTCCTCCTCCTCCCCCTCCTCTTCTTCTTCTCCACTACTGTGGTGTTGTGGTGGTCCTTGTGGTGGTGGTGGTGGTGGTGGTGGTGGTGGTTGAGATGCTCCTGCTGCTGCTGCTACTGTAGCCATGTTTTCAAGACAAATAGGTACAAATAGGTCTGCAAACAGGTCTTCCTCAGTCAAAGTAAAAAGTGAGAAGGAGGAAAAAAGGTGGGGGCTTTCATCATATGGCAAACAAAACTGTCCTGAACCAATGAAAAGTGTTATTTTCAGGTCACATGATCCGGGCTTTCATCATTTGGAAACCAAAACTGTCCTGAACCAATGAAAAGTGTTATTTTCAGGTCACATGACCCGACGCGCTTACGCTACGCACCCCGGGGCACCCCCCGGGGCGCTCCCCGGGCGCTTACGTAGCGCGATTGTATGCGCTCGAGTGCTTCCCGGTGCGCTTACGCCGTGCGTATCACGCGGACGCGGTTACGCGATACGTCACGATGATGTTTTTGTTCGCGGCAATAGGGCAAATGGGACGCCCACCGGTACGCGCACCGGGGCGCGCTGGAAGACTGCGCTTACCAGTGCGCTCACCGTGAGCGCTCCAGGGCAACAAAATAAAAAAAACATGAACAATATACATAAAAAAAATAGTATTACATAAATATACAATATAGGATTCATTATAAAAAATAATATATTTCATAGCTATAGAAATTTGCTATTAAAAAACCTTTGAAATTCACTGAAAAAAACATAGGTTTCAGGCCCTATATATAGCTTGGAATTAGCATTTACAAAACCTATGAAATTCACTGAAAAAACCATAGGTTACACACCAGTTATAGTTAGGAATTAGCATTTAAAAAACGTATTAAATTCACAGAAAAAAACATAGGTTTGACACCAGTTATAGTTATCTGGAAATTTTACTGACATAAAACCATTGAAATTCCCACGTTATAGTTAGTTGGACTCACTATAACTTGCGCGCCTGCAATGCACTGCTGATGACGTCACATATTACATCACTCATGACATGGTCAGTGACATCACTCATGACATCACTGATGACACCATCCTTGTGACAGAGTGACAGACCTCCTTTCAGTGTAATGTAACCCTTGAAACACATATTCAAAAATAGAAACTAACATTTTCAAAAAAATTGAGATACCCATACCAGTTACAACAACCAATTCAGTAATTCCACCATCTATATACTCATCCACTCATTCACCAACAGTTCTATATAGTCACTCATACATATATTCACTCATCATATGTAGTGAAACACCTATACATCCTGTTACACACCGACAGTCATCCAAAAGTTACTCACACACATACTCACACATGCAAATAAACTATTGAACATCCATTTATTTGCATATACAGCTATACACACACTACCACCTTACTTTTAAGGAAACTTACACATACTTACTCTCTTAAACAATCACTTATAGAAACACATACTTATTTAAACAGGAACTCTTACAATCTCTCACTCTCACATATACTCACTTATATACTTCAATACTCACATATACTGGATTAAAACATATGTAGTTACTGATAACACTAGTGAGACAGTCATTCACTCACTAACACACACATATACACACTCATCCTGCTCATACAGTCCTGCACATATGCTGTCTTCAAAACACATACAGACAGTGAGTCAGTCATTGATGCATCTATGTGCTAAGTAATACCCCCACCAAACCATACAGACACTCATACTGATACTAAAAAATACATCTAATAACCCATATACACACACAAGTAGCTACTCACCAACCCATGCAGCCACTTATACACAAAGTGAAACACTGATACATATATTTAAATATTTAAACATTATTCGCTAATATATGTATTCACTAAGATACACTTAATAAGCCAGTTAACCAATCAATTAAAAAAAAATCCATTTAAACACTTATTTAAACATTTATTCTTCCATCGACCTTTACATATACATAAATAAAACATTTATTTTTCAGAAAGACACGCATTCACTGGATGGTGTCATCAGTGATGTCATGAGTGATGTAATATGTGACGTCATCAGCAGTGCATTGCAGGCGCGCAAGTTATAGTGAGTCCAACTAACTATAACGTGGGAATTTCAACGGTTTTAGGTCAGTAAAATTTCCAGCTAACTATAACTGGTGTCAAACCTATGGTTTTTTCAGTGAATCACACACACACACACACACACACACACACACACACACACACACATACACACACACACACACACACACACACACACACACACACACACACACACACCACACACCACACACCACACACCACACACCACACACCACACACCACACACCACACACCACACACCACACACCACACACCACACACCACACACCACACACCACACACCACACACACCACACACACCCCCCCATAAACATGTTTGGAGGGGATTGGAAGGAGAAACTTTTGTGCTGCCTAGAATGATATTCGTTTCCCTGCAGCTTGACAATAAAGAAGGAAAAACACGGCTGTGTGTGGCGCCTCAAGCTTTTGGCAGTTTCTTATGGATTTATAGCGGCCTACCCATAGGTCGCGAGGTGCCCCGCTACTGACCATGTGGCTCCAGCGTTTTCGAGTGACAACAGCGTGTCCAATGTGGTCAGGTACACACGTGCGGGGACTCGAGTGTCACCTGGGACAGCAAACCTACTATAGGTGTAAAATGAACTTAAAGCCAAAGGTGAGAGCGAGCTGCACACCACGATGGAAAAATTATGAAACCACGAGTTCCACAATGCAGCCGGGAGGCACGCCTACAAGGCGGTACTATAAATGAAAACTGCAAGTGCAGTGAAAGTTCCGATGCAGCCTGCTCATCACGAACTCCAGTGATCAAGGGCTTGTTAGCCAGAAACATGTTTGGAGGGGATTGGAAGGAGAAACACATGCAGTAGCTTACACAACAACAGACATCCTGATGCACACATTCAGACAGTTTAGTCACTAACCCATGCATTCAGTAAGACACATTTAATCACTAACCCATGCATTCAGTCATGTACCTACTAAATCTTTCATCCAGACACTTATACATCCACTCATTTTTCAATATGTAAACCATATTTCAACTTTACAGAAACAGTCACTGGATGATGTCATCAGTGATGTCATTTGAGATGTCAGTGATGTCATCAGTGATGTCACTGACCATGTCATGAATGATGTAATATGTGACATCATCAGCAGTGGATTGCGGGTGCGCGAAATATAGTTAGTACAACTAACTATATAGGAGCAATTTCAATGGTTTTTTAAATGCTAATTCCTAACTATATATGACCTGAAACCTATGGTTTTTTCAGTGAATTTGCACGTTTTTTTAAATGCTAATACCTAACTATATATGACCTGAAACCTATGGTTTTTTCAGTGAATTTGCAAGGTTTTTTAAATGCTAATTCCTAACTATATATGACTTGAAACCTATGGTTTTTGCAGTGAATTTGCAAGGCTTTTTAATTGCTAATACCTAACTATGTAAGGCTTGAAGCCTATGGATTTTTCAGTAAATATATATATTTAATATAATATATATATAATTTTTATTTTCAATTTTTTTTTTAATTTGATTACAGGGTCCGCGCACCGTGAGCGCTCCGTAAGCACACCGTAAACGCTCTGAGCTCTTACCCCGACAAATTTTTTAAATTTCTAAAACATAATATCTACGTTTTTAACGTAGATTTTAAAGGTAGACAATATCTGCTTTAATGTAGAAAATGTTTTTTTAAACTTTTAACAACAGTATATTACTTTTTGAAGTAGTAAGAAATCTTGCGAGGGTACGTCCCACGTGCACGCAACGTAAGAGCTCCGTCCACGCACCGTAAAAGCTAGGAGCTCTTACCCCCGAAAGTTTTATAAACTTTAAATCGTTGTATCTACGTATTCATTGTACAATGTAAAGGTACATATTATCTGGGATAATAAAGACCATGTTAATTTAAACTTTTAAAGACCATATATAACTTTATTTAAGCAATTATAAATCTCGTGAGGGTGCGTACTACGTAGCGCATCGTAAGATGGCGTAAGCGCTCCGTAAATAATATGTAAACGCACCGTAAGCTCACGTAAGCGCTCCGTAAACGCTCCGTAAGCTTACGTCCAACCATGTGACCTCATAACAAAAGATTTTATTGGTTTATAATTCTTCCTACTCCAATTCTTGAAAGACCCCTCCCATCTTCATCATTCTTCTTTGGCTTTCAAGGAAAAAACACCTTTTTTTATCAGCACTTTGCTCCTGAAAAATCTATTGAAATGTCTGAACAGCAGGAACCTGAGCATTCAGAACATGAGGAACCTGAGCATTCAGAACATGAGGATCCTGAGCATTCTGAACATGAGGAACCTGAGCATTCTGAACACCAGGAACTTGAGGATTCTTCTAGTTCTTCTTCAGAAGAGTTTGTTCCTGAAACCCCTAGATCACCGAAACAGTCCATAGTTTGGAAACATTTTTACATTCCCAGAAGGGCAGAAAAAGGTAAATGCGCCTTTTGTCACATGCAAAATCTGTGACACAGTACTACTTTCCAGAGGGGATCCACAGAAGAAGTACAGCTTTGGAACTTTTAGCATGGAACGCCATGTCAAGAATATACACCCAAACAATTGGAGTAAAGCTGTAATGAAAAGATCATCAGAGGAGCAGGGCTCTGCTCCCAGCACTTCTTCTCAACCAACAGCACCACCAATGCAAGCATCAATGGTTGCAAATATCCAACCAGAACTTAAGAATTTGATGATGCAATGCATTCGTTGCCAGAAATTAATAGCCTTTGGACAAGAGTCCATTCAAGTTATCCTGCAAAAAAACAGGAAGCACAGGTGCACCACATAATTTCTTTCTTTATTTTTCATAGTTTGTTCCGGTTGAACAATTATCTGCCTTAAAAAGTTTATTTTTTTACATCGTTTTTCAAGTAAAACAAAAACAACAAAAAAAACCAGTTCTTTTTAGAACTACCTCTACTGGTTAAAGAAAGAACAAAATGTCTCTGTTTGTATGTAAAAGTTTGTCATAGTGAATGTCAAAGTGCAAAACTATAAGGATGTGGTACAGCATAAACCTATAAGGTGTTTACCTATAGTATACTGTACTACTTCCAAAGCACTGAAATGTAACATATGTATATAAATATGTTACAACTCAATGGGCCAGATGTACGTAATCTCGATTTACCTACTCATAAATACTGAGGGCCCGATGTAGGTAATCCCAGATTACCACTTCTTAAATACCGAATCATACCGATTCGGTATTTAAGAACTGGCAATGGGGATGTAGGTATTTTTACAGAAATAATTACCGATTCGGTAAAATTCGGTAATTACCGATTCGATAATTACCGAATCTGTATTTGCCATTGATTCCTACGGGCCTTTAAGCCCATAGGAATCGATGACAAATACCGATTCGGTAATTACCGAATCCTGCCAGGGGGAACAGGGTGTCACTTTGACACCCTGTAGCACCCCTGTTTTTGGCTTGTGTGCAATGTGACACACATACATGCCCTTAGGGAATGTATGTGTGCCACATGGCACAGGTGTACATGCACAGATGTGCATGTACACAGGAATTCCTTATTTACCACCCAATTGTATTAAGTGGTAAATAACGAATTCTTAGACGCCTCTTGCACTGTCAACAGTGCTACCTACATTAGAATTTACAGATTTGGTATTTTTACCGAGTCTGTATTTACCGATTCGGTAATTTTACCGATTCGGTAAATACAGAATCGGTAAAAATACCAAATCTGTAAATAAATGCCTCCTATATAGGAAAGGGCATTTACCGGTCGGTAACGGCCAAATTCAGCCGTTACCGACCGGTAAATGCCTACCTACATCGCGTCCCAAATCATACCACTTCAATATTTAAGAGTAGGTAAATGGGATGTATGTAATTTCTCTTTTGAAATTACCGAATCTGTATAATTCAGTCATTTTACCGAATCAGGATTTACCGATTCTGTAATTGCCATTGATTCCTATGGGCCTTGAGGCCATATAGTATTCGGTGGTAACTAACGAATATTTAAGGGCCTGTGGCACTGTTTTCAAAACAAAGAAGTGTAAACAAAAGTAAGCACAAAAGGGAAGAGGTGTGAGAATCAGAGAGAAGGAAGTGCACTGGAGGAAGTGGAGTGCCAATAAATGAAGGTTTACTAACAGGTAAGAAATGGATAACAGAGTGAAGGAATGAGAATAAGATCAAACCTAACAAAATAAAGAAAGAGGGAAACTGACTGAGGTAAAGAGGAGGAGTGGTAGAAAGAGAGAGCAAATAAGATTAACTGTAAGGGAGAGACATGTAGAGAGAGAGGGAGCAAGGGACTGAGAAAGAGTGAGGCAGTTATTCTGTCACAATAACAGAGTGATAACAAACTTATTTTTGATTCTCATACTTACCTTATAAATAATGAAAACTTAGACACTGATGCGAAAAAAGTTTTTTATTTCTTATACTCACCTTCTAAGATATAAAAAAACTTAAAGAAATTATTTTTCAAAAAATATAATATCTGTAAAACGCAAGAAACAAATAAATGATAATGCATACAATGTATATTTCACAATACAAGAGAGAAGGAAGGAGATTAAGAGTCAAGAAAGATAGATGGCACATGCAGAGGGACACATGCTACAGGTAGAGAGTAAGATGGTGCAGGCAAAGAGTGAGATAGAACAAGTAGAGGGTGAGATGGTGCAATCAGAGGGTAAGATGACACACGCAAATGCATATATTGTGCAGACAGAGGGTAAGATGGCACACACACACAGAGAAACATGGAAAAAGCAAAGGAAGACATAGCACAGTCAAAAGAGAGATGGCGAATTAGCGTGAAACAAGGGGAGTGAGGACACAGAGGGAGTGAAGGAAAGAGTGAGAGAAGGGGACTGAGTGAGGGAGCAAAGAAAGACAAGTGATGGAGTGTGGTTGAGTTAAAGAGAGTGAGTGTAAGGGAAGGGCAGTGAGACAGTGAAGGGACAGGAAGTAAGGCTAACAGAGAGACAGTGAAGAAAGAGAAGTGAGGATGTCAGAGTTCAAACGGAGTGACAGAAGGAGTAAGTGAAGTGGAGTAAGGTGAGTGAGGGAAGGTTAATGAGTAAGGGAGCAAAAGAAGGAAAGAGAGGTGAAGGGGAGTAAATCAGATGAACTGAGAAAAGGTAAGTGAGGGAAACAAGAAAGGAGAAGGCGAGTGAAGGATAGGAATAAAGGGTACTGAGGGAGGCAGCCTAACGAAACAAGGGTGAGGTGAGTGAGAGAAGGACAGTGAAGTTGAAGAAAGACAAATGATAGAGGGTGGATAAAGTCTAGTGAGCGTGAGACAATGGGAGTGAGTGATTGACCACACACGGAGTGAAGGAAGGAGTGATAGAAGGAGACTCAGTGAGGGATCAAAGAACGGAAGATGAGGTAGTGCTGGCGAGGGAAAAGGAGTGACAGAATGAGGTGATGGAGAGAGTCACGCTAAGAGACAGGGAGCGATGGAAGGATAGACTAAAAGAGAAATACATTTTTTTGGGGTCAGTCGTACTTACCTTATAAATGAAATATCTGTGGAAACGAAAAAACAAATCCGTTATAATACATTATTCACAATACAAGCGACAAAGCAGGAGAAAAATGAAAGAGGAGTTAGGGAAGGGAAATAAGGGAGAGGGAAGGGGGAATTAGTGCAGGTGTGTTAACAACAGTGAGTCTAAGAGAGAGGGAGTGATGGAAGAGTACAGAGAAAGTAAGAGGACACAGAGTTTTGTGAAGGTGTGTTTGAAGTGCCGTTAGGTGAGTGACAGAAGGGGAATTAGTGAGTGAGCAAAGGAAGGAAAGAGAGGTGAAGGGAAGTGAAACAGAGGAACTGACTTAACATGAGTGGGTGAGAAGACTAAGAAGAAGGGGAGTGAAGTATAGGGAATGAGGATAAGTGAGGGAAGCACAATAAAGGGACAGGGGTGACGTAGGGTAAAAAAATGACAGTAAGTTTGACGAAACAGAGGTGATAGAGGATGAATAAAGGCGAGTGACCATGAGACAAGAAGAGTAAAAGAGTGAGGAAATAGAGGGAGTGAAGAAAAGAGTGAGAGAAGGGGACTGAGTGAAGGAGCAAAAAAAGTCAGTGACAAAATATGGATGAGTTAAAGGGAGTGGACATAAGAGAAAGGGAGTGAGAAACTGAAGAGATGAAAGCAGTGAGATTAAGAGAGAGGCAGTAAGGGAAGGATAGAGAGAAACAGAAATAAAAAAGTAATAAATGTATTTTTTATTAGTCGTACTTACCTTATAAATGTAATATCTGTGGAAGAGAGTAAACAAATCAGTTATAATATATATTTCACAATACAAAATGCAAATTAACTTGTACAACATGTTATATGGTTTATTTTTGCTGTTCTCAGAATATATTGATTTTCACTAAAAACAGTGAGTTCAATACTATTCATCATATCACAGCGGGCAAAAAAAAACACAATCAAAATGATTGTGTTTAAAAACCATATAAAACTTAGAAAAAGCATATCTTAAATGTTTTCTTCCAAACAGCAATTTCTAAGATACAGTATCTTATTATTATCCTCTCAAACTAAACTGATATAGAAACATACATTAACCACATTTACCCGAAATACGTATTCTTCATTTACATACCTTTCCACATGGCCAAATGGTATACAGAAAGTCCTCTTTTTGGAAATTACTTAATAGTAGTTTTAAAATTACATTTACCCGACTTTCTGAATGAAAAGTCCAACATCTATTTCATCATCTAGCAATAATTATATTTGCACCTCTGACTTACTCTTGATTAACATTTCCTATAATACTGATATCACTCTCTATGTGATACACTTACACTACCTCTATGACAACTACCAGTTTACTAATTATCTTGATCACTTTCACTCACAAACTAATTTTGAACAGCACACTTACTTTTATTAACTGCTCCAATCTTCATTGTCCAATTACTTTCACTAAAATTTCGGTTCTAAAAACACTAGGTAAGAATTTGTTAAGTCAAAAGGCAAACGTTGTTAAAAAAATCAATTGAGTATCAATACAAACTTATGTAAAAACATATATTATCAACATTTACCCGAGAAACTCATTTTTCATTGATATACTTTCCCACATGGCCAAATAGTACGTAAAAATTCCTTGGTTTGGAAAATACTTAATAATACTCTTGACCTTCCATTTCCCGACCTTCTGCATGAAAAGCTCCAACGTCTTTCGTAACACCTAACAATATTTATATCTCCACCCAAGGATGTGTATCATGTCCATAAAACCTTAAACAACCAGTAAACTATCAGAATCTGAACATCATATAGTATCCTGATGAAAATCCAAAACTCCGCTAACTCTTCCAGGGAACTATTCAAAACTGTAACCCATTTAACAAAGACCCCCAGGGACACAGTTTTTAGTCCAGATCAGAGCTTTGTCGATGGAATTGCCACCTTTTCTCAAACAAAAGTACAAACGGTATATGATGACCTCAGTACCATGGTATCCGGCACATTTACCAATGAAGTCGGACAATCCACCATGACCACCTCCTGCTTCTCCAATTTTTCCGTACTTGAGAAGCAGCAAGTCTGTGACCTGCTCATCCAGATGAAATCTGGCTCCCCGCTGGACCCTTGCCCCCCCTATGTACTGCATCTGATCCCTGAGACCATCGCAAATATCCTGACCCCCTGCTTAATAAAATCATTCTTCAAGGTGAATTCCCAAAAGATTGGAAAATGGCCTGCATTAGACCTTTTCTTAAGAAGGACACCCTTGATCCCTCTGAGCCCAAACACTACCGTCCCATTTCCTGTCTGCCCTTACCTGCAAAAATCCTGGAAAAAGCCAGGAAATTATGAGACATGTGGATGAAAAGAAGCTGCTAGACCCGTCACAGCACGGCTTCAGACCCCTACACTCCACGGAATCAGCCCTTATCATGGCCACCGAAAAAATTCGTAAAACCATGGACGAGGGTGGTCGGTCAGCCCTGATATTATTAGACCTTACAGCGGCCTTCGACACCGAAAACCACTCTGTCCTACAAAAAAAGGCTAACCTCCCTAGGCTTCACTGACTCTGCCCTGGCCCTCATCGCCTCTTTTCTAGGCACCCGCACTAACCAAGTGATCTGGAATGGATTACAATCGGCTGAATTTTCCCTTCCGGGTAGGGTCCCACAAGGATCGGCATTGTCGCCTACAATATTCAACTTATATGTGACTCCTCTAGCTGTCCTGATTAGGTCCCATGGCCTACAATTGGTATCTTACGCCGATGACACGCAAATCATAGTGTCAATCTCACAGTCCATCGAAGCCACGGCGGATCGCTTTAGAAACTGCCTTACTGGGGTGAAGAACTGGATGAGCCACAACTTTCTTAGACTGAACACGGATAAAACTGAAGGGACCTGACGACTTCATTAATCTACTGCCCCGATATGTACCTTCGCGAACACTGAGGTCAGCCACCCATGACCTAGTCTGCCAGCCCAGAATAAACAGAGCCCGATGGGGAGGAAAGTCATTCTCCTGCCAGGCGGCTAAAATATGGAACTCGCTACCCCCAGCACTACGCGCCCAAAAATCTAAAATGAGCTTCAGGAAAGAGCTAAAGACCTGGCTCTTTACCTCAACCGATCTGCCCCACTGCTTTCCTCTCCTCTCTGTATCTCACAGCGCCAAGACGCCGCGGCATTCGTGCGCTTTACAAATATTTCAGTCAGTCAGTCATGACTAACTTTTATTAATTGCTCCAATCTTTCTAGGCCAATTACTTTTCCTAAAATGTAGGTTGTAAAAACACTAGGTAAAATTTTTTTAACTCAAAAGGCAAACGTTTTTGGAAAGTCAAAACAGTATCATTACAATAAGTCCAGCCTTTTTGACATTTTAAATAAGCTGTATAACGTCCAGATGTTGTTGAAGGACCATCATGGAAAATAATTGCTACTGTTACAAAGGTTCTTCCTGAAATTGATCATTGAGAAGCCACAAAATTTTTAATTAAAGTTGTTAATTTAGTTCCATCAGGTCTACATCGTTGGAACATTAAAATTACGTACTGTCCATAACTTTGTATAAATAATGTTGATAGCATTGCAGAGTTACATTGGGTACAAACCATGTTTTGATCAGCTGCTCTAACTAGATTATTAAAAGACACTGATTTGCAGTCTGGTAAAGTCAAATATATAAATCTTTCAGTATCTACTGTTGTACTACTTGAAAAGGAACAATTATCGCAGACATGTTGCCATTTATAAGAAAAGGCCAAAAAGATTTTCAACATCTATACCTTCCTCTTACAATACAACAAGCATGTACATTAGACATTTCTGACAATCTTGCTGAATATCCTGAGAAAATTGAGTTATACCAGAACATATGTCTAAATCATTTCGAAAATCAGAAACACTTTCTATATTTGTCCTATCACTGCTACATTTCTCAAACACAGTAGTCAACAAACAACAAAAACTTTGATCCCGATTGTCAACAATCTGTTCTTGCAAACATTGGAGAAAAAAAACAACATTAACCACTACATTAGCATAGCAGTTGACACCAGAACTGTTCTCAAACTGAAATCCAACAATATCTTCAACAGAATCCTCTTTGTTTCTGCTTACAATTACTGGTTCATCTACTTTTCTTTTTTTTGCTACAATTCTTCTCATTTCTTCTTTTTCGGCCTACCACACGCTTTTCAAATAGAGGATGGTAAATTTGGAGCATACTCTCTTCTTAACCTATTATATTCCTTTACACAATTTAGATCTGCACTAATCTTTGACTCATCATAATCAATCAAGTACAATCCAGATAAAGTTCTGACTCGAGATAAAGCAACATATGCCATACCCTCCTTGAAGCAGAACTTCCAATATTCATCAAAGCACTATCTACACTTAAACCTTGACATTTATGAATAATTACTGCATATGACAAAGAAACAGGAAACTGTTTTCGGCCGACATATAAATCTTTCACAAGCAAAAATCGAACAGAACAACGACTAAACTGTTGTACTTCTTCAATTCCATCAAATCTAATTTTCAAAAATTCAATTCCATCTCTATTTCGGTAATTCACAAAATCAACAACATGACCCATTGCTCCATTTACTAAACCTCTTTTCACATTTAAATTCCGTCGTAAAATTATACGACAATTTAAACATCCATATAGAGTCTTTTCAAAACCAGCAGTTTTAGAAATTGTCTTCTCTAAAGAATCCAACTTTGATTTCAACTTTTCTGACAAAACAATACTAACTCCTTCGTGCTCTATTTTATCAATAGCTTCCAGTTTCACAATCTCTTGATTTTCTAACTCTAACATTTTGTTGTTAAAGACTGAACATTCTCGAAGAGTTGGCATCAAGCATATTACAGTTTTGTTTTCAGCAATTTTCTGATAAATAATCTCTGGGAGAATATTTTCCTTTGGAAACAAATTTGAAATTAATCGTGACTGTAAAGTTTCTTTGCCATGTTCAGTTACTTTTCCAATTCTTACATCTTGTAGAATATTTTTATAATCTTCATCCTTTGCCTGTCGCATGTTTTGAAGCAGTTCTGCATATTTAAAATATAACCAGATATTCACATTTCCAATGCTTCCTAGGCACTTTCTTGTATCTTCATGCGTAAGCATCTTAAACACTGGTTGTCCTTTCACTGAAGTTAGATGCAGTAGATCTCCAAAGACAATGATGTGTTTGCCTCCAAATAACACATCATACTCTGTTTTAAGAATTCGTTGCATTCTTAAATGCACAAAAGCAAGCATCACATTTGAAACCATGCTTACCTCATCAATGATAAGAAGTTTCATTTTCTTCAGGACTCTACCAACTTCACAACAAGCTTCTCCAGATAGCTTGTGGTATTGTAATTTGTTATCATGCTCTACTGGTAGCATCAATAAACAATGTAAAGTAATCCCTTTAATGTTATGTGCTGCCAACCCAGTTAGAGCAGTAGCAACACAAGACAGTGATGACTCTATTCTTTTCTGCAGATAAGTTGCAATTGATTTAATCAGAAAACTTTTCCCAGTTCCGGCTTCTCCACTCACATACAGTCAGACAGGTTCAAATGACGTACATGAGCACTCTTTTTTATCTTGACGTAAACCATGCTCAATCTGTTCTGTGACTTATCATATATTTTTTTCTGCTCCACGTTTAGTTGATTTTCCAAATCTTCTAAGTTACCTACATCCTCCTGGGCTTGTTCCATGGCTCTTTCCACCTCTTCCATGGCAGTGACAGCTTCATTTTGGATAATTGGTCCTCCTGGTGGATCCTGACTCAACGAAACAGAACTTTGACTGTCTTGAGAACTGTCTCTAGCAATCTCTGCTGCAATGGTAGCTTCTTGCTGTATTTCATCGTTCAACATTTGCAGATAATTTGAAAAAAACAGGACATTCTATGGTATCCTTGGTTGCAATGACAGAATCTTCAAAACTGAGAAAATCTCCAAGTAGTTCCTCTTCTGAACGCCATGGCTTAAAGAGTTGCTCAAGAGCTAAATAGTAAAATTCCCTTTTATTAGGAGATTCGCAACTCAATTTACGATGATTAATCAAATGTCCTTTTCTTTGTTTCACCAGACATCCTTCACATCCAATTACAGCATATACTCCTTTATTGATATCTTCTGTCATATTCCTCTTAAAAGTATAGCTTTGCAGTACTTCATAGAGACAAACGTTCTCAAGATGACTACTTCTATTTGGATAATATGTATCCAACATGTTTGTCTTCAAAATATCTGTACTGTTTGGTTGAAACTCCGCCAAATACTCAATTTCTTGTACAGACTTCAAAACTCAGTTTCGTGTTGCAGCAAGACCTAGACTCACCCAAATGATGGATCTCGATTTGGCATACAGACTTGCTGATGATAACCGATCTGAACATTCATATGCTCCAATTTCTCGATGCGACAACATCTTCAGACTGTAACTGTATAATTTCTTACTTAGGCTCTTTTCATGCGAAATATCCTCCCACATTTCCTTCAGTTCCGTCTTTTCTGATTTTGTGATGTAAGACGTTACATATCGAGCCACAGCAATAGAGTTGTCAGCAACATATTGAATATCCATGTTAGCATTCCACATGGACAAATTGACTGGGTTGTAGTCTTTTATGTATTTGGACTCTTCATTTCTTTTCAAGTTGTACGTATTTTTCGGTGATTTTCTTGTCACAGTATGTCGCAGTGAAGACATAAAATTGTTCACTCTTCCTTTAGATATTACTGGTCGTGGAAATCTAAAACGACATTTTGTGTAGAACTTCTCCTTGGATTTGAACTTTCGACGACAGTACTTTCCACAGCGATGGGTTTGAAAGTGTAAGACTTGATGTCGTAAATTGTCTTCTTTTGTACTTTTCGGAACACACATGTGGAATATTGTTCAATGAAACTCATCACTGTGTCATCCGAATCTGTTCCAAATTTGGGAGCATCTTTGATCCATAGCAGCATATGTATGTGAGGAGCACCTCTTGCTTGATACTCCTTTCTCCAAAAGAAATCCAAAACCTCTCTAAGTGGAGGATGTTTTTTGTTTGTGATGACGACATCATAGCTTCAAATCGATAATTGAAAAACCTACAAACATTAAACATTAACTGGATCCAAAGAGCACAGTTCTCCAGGTGTCTTGAATTCTATATTTTCTATGTTTCCATTTGCCTCTCGAAGAAATTCAAGTAATTCTTCCCAGGCATACTCAGCACAGCTAAGAGTGAGGAACCATGTAGGAGTTCCTAAGTTTCTTAGCATACATTTCAATTCCCCATGACGACGGTACCAATACTCATTCGTACCACGCTGACATGCCATGAGATTGATTAGGTGAGATTCAAAAATACTGTCTTCCACTTGGACTTTATCCATAAAGTCCCTTGCCGAAACATTTTGAAGATGTAATCCAGATTTCAGTATATGGTTCACAGCATAAGATAGTCCAAAGAAGTCACTCTCAACCAGAAGATGAAACAAATATGGAATGCATTGACGAAATCTTGGATCTTCTGCATATAATCTTAAAGTCTGGTATTCCGACGCAGGAATTTGAACAGGTCGGTCATCATATCTTCCACCTTGACCTGTTGGAAACAATTGAGGAAAACAACAAGCTTCCAAGCTTTCTTCCCATAAACTTATGGGACTTCCTTTGGCTTCTTTCATTTGGAACAACTCCATAGCATTCCCCATTACTTCTTTAGAATGCAGAGGATGAACACTATAATGCTCATAAATCTGTTCACTTCTAGACACATCTACTTTTTCAATCTGTCCAGCTGATGAATCACTGTCCTCTTCTACAGTTGTTTCCTCTTCTCCTATATATACATTTTTGTAGTACTGATTGTTTTTTACTAAATACAACGTTGCCTTTTTGACTTTCCTAACATCCACTAATTCTTGCCAGATTTTCTTATTCTTTGTAGGAACGCCATTAACTAGAATAACTAGAGGTTCCCTCTTCCACTTTTTCTACGGCAATGGTGTCAATATTTTCTTTAAATCTTAAGGCAAATAAACAACTCTTCCCTTTAATCCTCTCTGTGAATCTGAAGGAGGCAATTTCCCTGAAAAGGATGTACGCATTGAATCAGAATACACTCATAGGTATTTATACCCATCAATTCAGACGGAATCTTTACCAACTCAAGATTATTATGTACAGCTCTAGCAGGCATTCTGTTTTTATTTAATTTATTATAACTATATTTACAAATACATAGATCAGAACCTAAATCAAAACAATTTTCAACCAACAAATAAGTTGCAAAATCCTTCCATTCATTATTATTTTCCATTTCACTTTTAACATATAAATTAACTAACCGAGTCTGATTCTTATAATGAGTTCGTCGACAACACACACAAGAAAAATTTGGCCTTTCACTTGAAATGACCTTAAACTTTGTAATTTCATGATCTGTACATTCTCTTCCACATTAATTAATTAATTGCAAGTTTATATAGCGCTAGGATCGACTCCCGGAGGAGTATCTCCGCGCTTCGACCGCTGCGAAACCCTTCCTGGCTTCCCTGAGAGATGGTCCCTTAATGGGTATCTCCAGGGTGAGACCAGGCATCCCCGGTGGTCTGGTGGGGCCGTTAGTGCACATGAGGCAAGCTTATGCCCAGAGTTGCCGAGTGTGATCGCTGATCAGAGTGGGCACCGAGGCGAGAGAATTATCGAGTCCGCTGACCCTGGTCCAGAAACCTGCCACGTCGGGAATCGAACCCTGGTCCCGGGCCGTCCTCTGCTCTCGGGTCTGCCGCCTCTAACCAGTGAGCCACACTACTGCACTGCATTACTTTCTATTACTGTATCATTTCGGCAGTGTCCTCTTTTTCACCAAAGTAACAAAACTCTATTTCTTCACAAATCTTCTTCACATCTAATTCAGATCCATGCAAAAGAGCACTGTTTAACTGTTTTAGCTTAAGTGCTGGACTTTTTGCATAATACAACCTTCTCACTATTTTCCTCACTTTAGTTTGATGCACTCCTAACATCCTAAAATGGTGAAAAGTACTCTTACATACTTTTCTAGAAAGACAAGCCAGTGAATGACCATGTAAACCTGTTTTTTCCCTCACTCTGCAAGGATCTAAGTCTTGCAACATCTTAAACTTTTGTTTTAGACTTTTCTTACTATATGTACGTAAGAAATTGCTTAACAAATTATTAGAATCCGTTGCACACTACAAATACTACTACAATTCCAAGTATACAACGGAGCCTTAGGACGTCTGCCTAAAACTTCATCAGCTAACACCTCATCTGCATTTCTAGGCACAATTTTTTCTTTTTCAACTGGACAACCGTCCTTCACCTCATATGCTCGACCACTGGTGTTAACTGCATGCACCAAAACATTACCTTGAAAGTAACTCTCTTCATTAATAAATGGCTCACAACTTGAACTATGCTTCCATTCTCCCGAAAAAACATCACAAAAATTAGTCCGATTAATTACTCTTTTCCACTTACATTTTGATTTCAAATCATTGATTGCCTTATCTAGTGTACGAACTCTATTGATTACTAACATATACAGCTTTCTCTTCACTTCAAAAGCCTGATCAATAAACTTTTCTATTCTTTTCTTTTTCTTGTAAAAAGCTGTTTTCCTATTATATTTCTTAAGATTTTTTAATAAATTCAAAACTACTCTGTTACGAAACATTTGTCTACGAATGTCAATAAACTGATTTTTCCTACGATTACCAGACACACTATGATCTCCTCGTACCATTATAGCATGTTTTGGTGACCTCTGCTTTTTCTTTGTATTTACACTTTGGTTTTTTTTCATAGAAACACTTTCTTGACTTTTTCTGCATTTTAACAATTTCCTTAAAAAATCCTTGGTTTGCTTACCAGGAACATTTTTTCTTTTCTATGAAGATTGTCCTTTGCATGAATCTTCTAATGGAGTCCTCTTGGTCGATAAAGCTTTCTTATAAAGTCTTTTTTGGCGGTCTTTCGTAGGCATAATCTATTATGACTCTGTAGATATTTACAATCTGTTGAAAAGAAAAATGTGACATATTATAGACTACTACTAACATTGCACATAGCAATTACATTAACTAAACATTATAAACACTAGTTCACATCTCTCTTTGTGTGTCTCCTATCACTCTCTGCCTGCACCATCTCCCTCTTTGCATGCCTCATCTCACTCTCTCCTTCCACCTTCTCTCTGTATGTGTGTGTCATCTCAATCTCTGCCTGCACCATCTGTCTGTTTGTGTGTATGTGTCATCTCACTCTCTGTGCCTAAAACGATTTACCATGCTAAATGTTTTTTGCTGAAATGACTGGCTTTAAGATTTTTGACAATCATCACACTGAGTGTGTATGTGAATTAAGGAATTATATTTTCATCTTTTTCCATAATGTTAGCTGTGTGTGCTCACAGTTTGTATCTTTTACCTTATAGGGTAGACTTCTTTTTAAAGTGTTTCTCATGCTTGGATTCAATGCTGGTATAGAGATAGTGCTAATGGTTTCATTGGGCTTGTAAATATGCTCCTTTTTTACAAGCGCTTTGCGCTACCTTTAACATGGATGCAAGCAGTGAATGTATGGAGAGGGATAGGAATAGCAGATAGAAAACAATATGAAATGGGTGGGAGATGCATAAAAGATTTCACTAATGGCATCAATTGAGATGGAATATAAGATAAAGTGGGGCATATTTACAAGACCCTTGCGCAAGTTTTAATGGGTGCAAGCAGAAAATGCATGCAGAGTAATAAAATTGGCACAAAGACAAGAATATGAAATGCTGTGAGAGATGCGTAAAGAATTTTACTAATGGCATAAATTGAGATAGAATATACAAAAAAGAGAGGCATATTTACAAGCCCCTTGCGCAATGTTTGACATGGGTGCAAGCAGAAAATGCATGCAGAGTAATAAAATTGGCACACTGATAAGAATATGAAATGCTGTGAGAGATGCGTAAAGTATTTTACTAATGGCATAAATTGAGATAGAATATACAAAAAAGAGAGGCATATTTACAAGCCCCTTGCACAATGTTTGACATAGGTGCAAGCAGAAAATGCATGCAGAGTAATAAAATTGGCACATAGACAAGAATATGAAAAAACAATTCTATAGGTCCGCGCACGGGAAGTGCTCGGAGAGTGCCCTGTGAGTGCTCGGAGTGCGCACCCTACCGCCGCCATTTTGTGGTTTTAAAAGAAAGTTAACAATAAAAGATGAAAACATGGAAAGAGGGCAGGGTTGAGTGTCCATGACCCCCTAGGCAAAGGGGGCAGGATAGAAACAACCTGACCCTCTAGGGCTGCTCAGGTGGTCCCACAAGGATATTAACATATTTAAACGTTATCCGCTAATAGAATTTGCATTTAAAAAACCTTGCGAATTCACTGAAAAAACCATAGGTTTCTGGCCTTATATAGTTAGGAATTAGCATTAAAAAAAACCTTGCAAATTCACTGAAAAATCCATAGGTTTCAGGCCTTATATAGTTAGGAATTAGCATATAAAAAACCTTTGAAATTCACTGAAAAAAACATAGGCTTCAGGCCTTATGTAGTTAGGAATTAGCATTTAAAAAAACTTTGAAATTCACTCCAAAAACTATAAGTTTTAGGGGTGTTCTAGTTAGCTGGACATTTTTCATCATACAAGACCATTGAAATTGCTCCTATATAGTTAGTTGTACTAACTATATTTTGCGCACCCGCAATCCACTGCTGATGATGTCACATATTAGATCATTCATGACATGGTCAGTGACATCACTGATGACATCTCAAATGACATCACTGATGACATCATCCACGTGACAATCTTACACCTTTTTATACACTATTAAAATCTTTCATCACTCTTTGTAAAATACAGAGTATCATATTGGAATCCATTGTCACAGCAATACAAGTATCTAAAAATCCACTCAGTGATTCATAGATGTATACACACATCTAATCACTTACCTGTAGATTCACTCATACATGCTGTCAATAAACAATAGAACACTATCGAAAATTCTATGCACCTATATCGACATTAAACAACAGCACACATCCTATTCACATATGAAGTCATCCTACTCACTTATGCAAACAATGGATCATACTTACATATTTACTTAGCAAAACACTTATACAAACACCACTTCATCTATTCATTTAGATAGTAAGTCATACTTAGTGAATTTTAAAATCATTATTACAAGTATACAGTTATCCATACAGTCACTCACACAATCATTGAGTCTTATGTATACTTATTTATATACAACAACTGACACATACACTGCCTTTTATTTTTCTAGTTTGTTGGACATGTACCATTGAGAAATATATTTGCTCATCACCACACCCAAAAAGAGATTCACTCACGCAAACTGTTAGAGCATGTAGTTTTAACTTCATATATCTACTGAATCAACTATTCACACATCTTTGGACAGTCACACACCCCCCACCGAACCACACACACTTCCACACTCACATACAAATACTCAGTTAACTAATCAATAACTAATATAGACTTTCACATAGCTAGTAACCAACTGTAGAATCAGTTTACACAACAACTGACAAAGTGATACAGATATTCATACAGTTTAGTCACTATCCACTATATTTAGTGAGACACTATAAATTGGTCAAGTAAACAGTCAATTACACTGCTACTAAATCCTCCATCCAAATATTTATTTATTTATATCCACTCATTCTTCAATGCAAATTGCTATATATATAATGCATATTTAAATAACAAAGCAAACCCCATTCACTGGATGATGTCATCAGTGATGTCATTTGAGATGTCATCAGTGATGTTACTGACCATGTCATGAATGATCTAATATGTGACATCATCAGCAGTGGATTGCGGGTGCACGAAATATAGTTAGTACAACTAACTATATAGGAGCAATTTCAATGGTTTTGTATGAGTAAAATGTCCAGCTAACTATAACACCCCTAAAACTTATAGTTTTTTGAGTGAATTTCAAAGGTTTTTTAAATGCTAATTCCTAACTATATAAGGCCTGAAACCTATGTTTTTTTCAGTGAATATATATATATATATATATATATATATATATATATATATATATATAATACCACACCAAACTTCACCATCCAAGAAGGCGCTGACTCCGTGTATCTTAGTTCAAGGGTCTTTATTTTACATCAACTTCTGCTCAGACGCGTTTCGGCGGCAACCTCCGCCTTGCTCACTAACATCTGACTAAACAAAATAACGCTTTATATACATGTTCAAACATTCACATGAGTCATAGTTGTCATCCCTGATTGGCATTGGTTTGTTGCCATGGTGACTGCAGGTTACACCCAAACAATTACGTGCTTGTCTCCGTTCATTTAGAGCTTAGGCATTATGTAACACTATTTACTACGTTCTAATGCGTAGTATGTAAAAAACACACATTATTAACATCTTTCAATTCATAGTTAGTACGTTACCAGTATCATATCATTCGCATAAAATATATATATATATTAGATAAGAATAGCAAAAACATACTTACCTATGTGTACATACTTTTTCGACATTCTAGCTATGAATTTTCTCATGATCATTACTTACAAACAAGATATCGGAGTGAAATATCACCTGGAGAGTCTGTGTAAGTGACATCATCCAGTGAATGTGGTTTGCTTTGTTATTTAAATATGCATTATATATATAGCAATTTGCATTGAAGAATGAGTGGATATAAATAAATAAATATTTGGATGGAGTATTTAGTAGCAGTGTAATTGACTGTTTACTTGACCAATTTATAGTGTCTCAGTAAATATAGTGGATAGTGACTAAACTGTGTGAATATCTGTATCACTTTGTCAGTTGTTGTGTAAACTGATTCTACAGTTGGTTACTAGCTATTTGAAAGTCTATATTAGTTATTGATTAGTTAACTGAGTATTTGTATGTGAGTGTGAAAGTGTGTGTGGTTCGGTGGGGGGTGTGTGACTGTCCAAAGATGTGTGAATAGTTGATTCAGTAGATATATGAAGTTAAAACTACATGCTCTAACAGTTTGCGTGAGTGAATCTCTTTTTGGGTGTGGTGATGAGCAAATATATTTCTCAATGGTACATGTCCAACAAACTTGAAAAATAAAAGGCAGTGTATGTGTCAGTTGTTGTATATAAATAAGTATACATAAGACTCAATGATTGTGTGAGTGACTGTATGGATAACTGTATACTTGTAATAATGATTTTAAAATTCACTAAGTATGACTTACTATCTAAATGAATAGATGAAGTGGTGTTTGTATAAGTGTTTTGCTAAGTAAATATGTAAGTATGATCCATTGTTTGCATAAGTGAGTAGGATGACTTCATATGTGAATAGGATGTGTGCTGTTGTTTAATGTCGATATAGGTGTATAGAATTTTTGATAGTGTTCTATTGTTTATTGACAGGATGTATGAGTGAATCTACAGGTAAGTGATTAGATGTGTGTATACATCTATGAATCACTGAGTGGATTTTTAGATACTTGTATTGCTGTGACAATGGATTCAAATATGATACTCTGTATTTTACAAAGAGTGATGAAAGATTTTAATAGTGTATAAAAAGGTGTAAGATTGTCACGTGGATGATGTCATCAGTGATGTCATTTGAGATGTCATCAGTGATGTCACTGACCATGTCATGAATGATCTAATATGTGACATCATCAGCAGTGGATTGCGGGTGCGCGAAATATAGTTAGTACAACTAACTATATAGGAGCAATTTCAATGGTTTTGTATGAGTGAAATGTCCAGCTAACTATAACACCCCTAAAACTTATAGTGTTTTGAGTGAATTTCAAAGGTTTTTTAAAGGCTAATTTCTAACTATATAAGGCCTGAAACCTATGGTTTTTTCAGTGAATATATATATATATATATATATATATATATATATTAGATAAGAATAGCAAAAACATACTTACCTATGTGTACATACTTTTTCGACATTCTAGCTATGAATTTTCTCATGATCATTACTTACAAACAAGATATCGGAGTGAAATATCACCTGGAGAGTCTGTGTAAGAACCTCCTTTGTATCTTAACCAGGTCTGATAGGTGCAGTGCATAGTGGGATATTAATAAGCCATGAACCTAATACCTTAGTCATGGTCAGGTTCTCTCTTGTTTTATTTAGACTAGTCACTGCTTCCTTCCTAATTGAACCACTCTCTGCCTTAGAATGTGCTTGTTGGTCTCTCTGTGAATGTGTGTGAGCACAGATGCATGTATTGGGTTGAGTTAGGCTGAGCATACTATGCATCTTACTTCATTATTTATAATTTGGCTTATTGCCCTTCCTTGTGATCTCTTATCATTGACCTTTCATGCCTCTTCCTATTTCTTTTTAGAAAACCAAGATCAAACTCTATCTGCAGTTACAGTGAAGAGCGATACCCGCCCTTGCCCATCTGTGTCCTTTCCCGAGTGCCCTCGAGAGCTCTCTGTGTTTTGGTGAGGAACTGTTTTGGTCTTACAACATTGAACAAACATAAATATGTCTCTTTTCTTTGCTTCTCTGACTGAAAGGAAGTGTGTCAGGTAGCCACTGGGCAGGCAAAGTAAGTTATGGGGTCCATGCTCCCATCCACACATCCACTGAACCTACATGCACGATTTTTTAACTTTATTGTTACACACCAGTTCTCCAGTATTGGGTCTCTCATAGATTTCTATGCTTGAAAAATCCTGTAGTGGAAGTGGGAGTCCCACTTTATCTTTATAAAGCAGTAAAAGACATAACCATTGGCTACAATGCAACAACTAGTCACTGCAATAGCATATCTATATCCTTTTGTAAGAAGGAACAAACTTGAACCATAACCAATCAGGTTACAGGGCCATGTAGAACACTCCTAAGAGACTTTCTACCGTATGTCGTGTGAGAGGGGGTCTTCCTCAGCAGTTTCTTCAGTTGTCTCTTCAACTTTACCATGATACCATGTTGGAATCTTCTAAGAAAGGATTCTTCAGATCACGGGGATCTTGTGATAAGAAGAGGCTCCATGCTGAGGATCCTCATATAAATAATATTTATTGCCTATATCCGCACCATAAGGTAAAGGACTGCAAAATTAGTAGAACCTTTTCAACCAAACCTCTCAAGGATGGAGAGGGGAGGTTAGTATAATGGCTGCAAGCACATAAAACCGAGACTGATGCTATCTCTGAGGAGGAAGGTAGTGCAGGCTCTAACACCTCTCATGATAAATCAAAGAGGAAGATTGAAAGTTGTCAAGGGCCACCACAAGGTCCTAAGCTCTTAAAAAGACACACCACAGCGTCTCCAAATAGCTCCTCACAAAAAGGAAAGCTTTCAGCTCCTTCTAAAATAAAATCTCACCCTCCATCGTCTGTTTTGGCCTTAAAACCTGCAAAATCTTCCTCTGACTCTTCATTAATAAAGAGCACGCTCGCGATGAAGTCCTTGTCGATGACGGCAACGCCTTTGAAACCATCATCAACGTCTACGCGTCTAAAATCTTTGACGATGGTCACATTTCCTTTGTCGACCAAGATTGCACCGTTGGTGGCTGTACAGCGACAAGCACCACACCGTTGACGACAACCACCTTGTCGAGGACGAACACGTCTACAACGTTGAAGATGACAACCTCGTTGTCGATAACCATCGTTTCACCATCAGCTCCATTTTTACCACCGTCGAAGTAGAATTTGTCGACGACGACGCTGTTGAAATCGAGAAGGCCTTCAAATCTGCATCTCACACTGGATTTGGCACTGTCAACAACACCATTGGCAAGACATTTTCCTACAGGACCCAACACAAATATCTTGTTTACCACCTAGTAACTTATTTGACTTACAAGCATCAGATGATGGACCTTTTGGGCCAGCTAGTAGCCCATTACTGCTCCATGTGAAGTATCACCAGGATGAGGAGCAGGAATAATCAGCCTATTCTGAGCAAGAATTTAAATATCAGTGTTACAGAGGCTAATCTCTGCTATATTTGGGTCCTACTCATGAACCCCTGGACCAGCTTCCAGTGGCCTTAGTACCAGACTTGTAGGCAATGTTGCAGGACTATAATAGACATTTTCCTTAACAAGAGAGAGCAACACCACCACATCCGCCACCAGCTCCATCTCCAGCATCTCCACCTCGTATGCCTCCACCAATGCCTTGAATGATGCCCGCTTCAAACATTGCCATGCCACCAAGACAGGATGCATCTTCCTCCTATTCCGACAGGGAGGAAGGAGAACCTAAGGATACCCATCCAGCTGCCAACAAGTAGGGTGAATATCTTATTCCCACACCATCCCCCCAGCACCTCAACCAGCAGGTTCACCACCAGCGGATATAGGTGGTTTTCACACCTCAGGGAGACGGCAGCTACGCAATTTCAACATCCAATGACAGGCAAGCAGTCTGACTATGTTCTTTACTTCCTCCTTAAATTTTCAATACCTTAAATACATTAAGCCAGAGTTCTTCAAACTGTGGGGCGCGCCCCCTGGGGTACGCGACACCATCCCAGGGGGGGCCCCACTCCTCTCTAAACCCTTTGTTCCCTGCGTCCATCGCAACTCTCCCTGGAGAACTCTGGTATGGTTGGAGGGAGGAGGGAGGGGAAATCGACGGGGCACTACCAGCCTGTGCTTTTGTCTGGGTAATTCTCCCAGGAGGGGGTTAATTCACGGAGTAGACAGCTTCAGCTGCAGTGGGAGGCAAGGAGTCTCCTCTTCTAAAACCGAAAGCAAACAAACAGACATGCTTTCGGTTTTAGCAGAGGAGACCCCTCACCTCCCGCTGCACCTGAAGCCTTTCAGCTCCAAATTAACCCCCTCTTGAGAGAGTTAGATAACAGAGGCACAGCAAGTGCTCCATGGACCCATGTGACTCTTAAAGTATATCCATTTGTATCTCTTCCTTGAGTGACTTTACTACTTGTACATTTGCAATTTTTCTTTCTGTTTGTTTCTCTTCCTTGTGTGACTTTACATCTTGTACATTGGCAATTTTTTCTGTTTGTATCTTTTACGTAACGCATGTAATCCTAAGTCCTTATGTTTTGCAACTGGTTTTTATGTAAAGCGCTCTGGCACCTTCGGGTAAAGTTTGCGCTATATAAAATCGCATTAAATAAAAAATATATAAATTAGCTGGGTAGCTAACAAAAGGTAGAATTGATGTGCAGTAACCAGCAGATTTAACACAGGTTCAGAGACCAATACTTCCAATGCAGCTGCTACACCACTGGGAGCTAAGCTCACGTAAGATACATTTTAAAAAAACTTACATATCCCCAAAAGTCAAGATGTACATTTGAAAAGGAATGTGAACACCTGTATTGGATGGAAGAGAACGTCAAATATTTGCAAATTGGTAGTTTAGGTTAAAAGTGCATTCCTGGATATCAAAATCCCAAAATAACTGGCAGAACTAGGAAATAAGAGGCAGAGCAATCATTTCTTAAATTGTGACAACAAACAAACAAACAAATAAATACGCACATCCATGCTGTTGCCCAAATTTGTTTTGGTGGCTACTGCTGTATGTTGTACATAGCGTGTTTCTATCATTTACTTTTAATGTGCTAGAGTCTATTACAGACATTTTGCAGACAAAATGTTTATGCATCATGCAACATCCATGTAAATTTTTTATTTTAGATCAATACATGACCTCACATATGAGAAATGGAAGGGTGTGACAGATTATTTGCAGTAATATTATTGAACTGCTGTTGTGTTATATACTGAAAACACACATCACTATCCCTGAATATCCAATGTACACACATTTAGTATTTCACCAAAGAAGGCATGAAAGAGATGAGACTGGATCATAAAATCAAAGCTGGTCCGAACAGGGACCCCGAAAATACATTTGGCCCACAGGCCCCAAAATCCTTAAAACGTCCCTGAAAGTTTCTTTTAAAATTGCACAGGCTGCCGCGCAAAATGCAAGCCAGCCATGTGTTGTTTAAACAGCCTGCAAATTGCTAAATATGGTTATGAATAACAAGTATATATTCATTTGTAATGTGACTTTTCTGTCTTTGTTCCCTTTTATGATCAATCATGGATCATTCATGCAGGTCTAGAAAACAATTAAAAGCTCTTTCTGTTTATATTTGCTGTTCACAGTCTGCACAGACAAGTGCTGAAATATAATGAGCTGGCAACCCTAATCATAGGACTGGACGTTTGTTGAGGGATCAGCACATTATTTATTTCCTCCACCCTGATCCCTGGTTACTGCCATATTAGCAATGGTTTAACACATTTGAAACCCTATGCTGCCGTCAATAACATGCTGAGTTACTTCAAGTGTCTGGGAATGCACCCTGCATTCAGACTACTCACTCCTCATTCTCACCCTTCACTTTCACCCTCACCCAGCACTCACACTGATCTCGATGCACTCACACCATTCACCAACTTGCCCTCCACTCACAGTGATCAATCTGCGCTCATACTGATCACCATGCACTCACACCATTCACCCGCACACCCCTCCCTCAAACTAACAACATGCACTCACATCATTCACCCACTTACCCTCCACTCACAGTGATCACTCTGCACTCACAATGCACTTGCGCTGTTCACCCTGTACCTCACCCCGCAGTCACAAGAGCACACTACTCAACCTACACTCGTGACACTTCACTCACCTGTCCCCCTCACTGCTCCATCTGCAATATCACTCCAATAAGCCCACCACTAACCATACATTCATTTGTCCCACTCTGCACTACCATGCACACCCAAATTCATATGGTCACCTCACTCACCCCTGTACGGAATGTGCGCGTGGCGGTCAATTCCAGAAATTTCTGTCAGGTGGTGGGGGGGCCCAACATCTAAAAAAATTCAGCTGGGGGGGCTCAACCTACAAAAGTTTGAAGACCTCTGCATTAAGCACACTGTAAATATTACAACCGTCATGAACCTTAAGGATCCTCTCCATAAAGTCCTGTCACACAGATCCGAATGTACAGAGAAACTATTCCTCAGAAATGCCTTTAAATTATAGTCATTGTTTTGTTTCTATCTCCCACCGTTTCAAATCGAATAATCTCCAAATATAAATGTTCAAATTCACTTCCTTTGCACATTTGTGTTCTTAGAATATTTATCTGAAGATAGTGATGCATTCCAGAATGTAAAAGTGGCTTTGGAACATACTCTTCTCAAGTTCTCATGGGTTTCAGATAGAAAAATCCCAGCTGCTGCAAGTAAACATCTTGCTTGCTAACTAGGACCTTGAGGAAACATAAAAGATTGCTCCTACTATTCCCAAATGTCAAGACAGTTCTGAACTAATGAGCAATGTAGTTTGTGCATGGTGCCATTGCATAGTGCATACTCCAACGATGCCTTTTAACGCAGATGTTGCCAGACCTTATCTTTCTAGGAACTGTGTTAGTGCAAGTTCAATTAATGACATAAATACATTATCTAATGCCACATTCGTCTGGGTCACATGTCTGCTCCTCACCATGACAAGGTCAAATAAGAATACATACAGACATATAATCAAAATTATGTACGCTGAATTGAAATCCTTTCGCCTTATATGTTCATAAGGAAAATTCTGGGAGGGATACCTTAATGCACTTAATGTGTCAGACATCCCTAAACTTATGTCAGAAATTCCGATATCTGATAAGATTTAGAATAGACGGACTGCCGCTTGACCACTTACCAGCAGTGCTCCTTCGCACATATCATCACCTACGATTCAGTCAAGAGATGGTCTCACCTGCTGTCAGCACACTTCGTAGTTGATGCATTTCACCTGAAGACTTGAAGTCGATAAAGCCAAGTCCCTGAGGAAGCCTGACTGACTGCTACCGCAGTGGGTGTTTGTTCTCCACGGGGAACCATGTCTTCACGTCTCCACTGATAAAAACAGTCTTTGCTGTCAACAAGGTATGCAGTGTATCTCTTCTCCCTAAGAAAATCTAGATTGCAAGTTGCACTGCATTCCATGCTCTCATAGTATAGAGCGTAGAAGTAGGCATTAGAGTGTTAGGTTCCAGATAAACATTTTAAATAACATTTGAACAGTGTTGGAAATGTTCATTATATTCTTGTTAGTTATACCTTGTCTTGTTGCTGTTTTTGTAATATTCTGTGTAGTTGTTTTAGATGTGCTAAGAAACAGATTGTTCCTATAGTAATAAATACTTTTAACTTAAGTGTTCCTTCTTCTTAGTACAGTGTGTGTGATACTGTGAATAGCAAAATAAGGTTGTTGCTGCTTTCATGGTGCCCCTGATCACTCTATGGGATTGTTATTAACCTAACTTCTGTGCCAGTGACACATTGAAGAGTGTTTTGCAGGGCTACAATAACTTGTCTTTCACATTCATCTCTGGTGCATTGAGCGTCAAGAACCATTGCCAGCGAGCTGTGAGTCCTTCCTTTCCACTTCTTACTTCATCCATTTTAGTGGAATGGAAGCATCACATGCCATCTTTAGAGAGTGAAAAAAGGTTCCAAGACTATATGAGTGCAGAATATTTTGCAACATGCCTATGCTCTGAAGGTTGAAGATTCTTCCATTACTGTTGTTTCAAAAATGGCTGACAATTACTACCTTCTAGAACTGCAGAAAGATTTGTCTGTCTATGTAAAAGCAAGGGATTTACTCTTTGTTCTTTGAGGTACAAAAGAAAAGTCTGGCACAAGAATTCAGACATATACTTGATCTCAAGAAGTGACGACGTGGATCAGAAAGAAATACTTCAGGAAGTTGGTCGTTCATCAGATCTTCTGTCAACTCTTACAGGTTTCTGGGAATGTGGCAGTGACTTACTTGGTGCATACTTTAAACATTCCAAAACATTGCCGTTTGTAGGGTGTGGATGCTATCAGTACAAAGTCCCTGTATTAACGCTTATATCAGCACCATGAATGTTGTAAAGTCCATGGTAGTGGTAGAAAAACATCTTGGAAATACTATGAGGCATATGAGCTGCAGAATTCATACTTTTGCATAGATCGCCATCTGGTATTGGGCTTGGATGCTTGCACCTTGTTTTTGTCTTGGAAGAAGACTTTTGTAGTCACAAGATAGGTGACTCCTCCCTTGTACGACAGTGCGCATGGGCATCGACTTCATCCTCAGATTGTTGGCCCCAGTGTGGAGCTAAATTCCAACAGAGCGACCAACACAAATTCTGCAACCTTTGCCTCTCACCCAAACACGTAGAGAAAGATTGCCAAGCCTGCGCCTACTTATGCTCCAAGAAGACTATCCGTGATCGCCGGGCTCGACGACACGTTATGGTGCAACAGGCTGCACCGGTGCCAGAAGACATCTTCGATGAAGGCCCGGGTGTTTCCAGAGGCTGAGGATTCGCAGGATCTCGACATTGTATCCGAAGCAGATGACTCCGACTCCGATGACCACATCACTCCAGGTCAACGAGTGAGTACAGCTGCCCCTGCCCCAACCCCACACGAAACGAAGAAGGCTCTGGTCAAGACTTCGCCTGAAGGCCTTAGTCGCGACCAAAAGAAAACTACAGAAGCCCCGCCTCCGGGCCCCGCTCCGAAGACAAATGAGAATCCTTCCGGCAGCTCGGGACCCAGCAAGCCGCATGTCGGTGCCCCAAAAACACCTTTGGTGCCGAAAGCAGGAACACATCCCGCTGTCTCAAAGAAGGCCTCGGTACCAAGCACTTCGGCAACAAAAGAACAAAAGGCCTGGGATCCAAAGACACCTCGAAAATCTTCAGATCCCAAAAAGATTTTGAACTCAACGCCAAAGGTCCCAAAAACCCCTTCTAAGGCTCCAGAGCAGAAATCTAAACCGCGTTCGGAAACGAAAAAATCGGCGTCGACGAGGAAGAACTGTTTCTACCAGATCCCATCGATCCGAAACAGAAAACACTGCATGTGGACCCTAAAACAAGCCATATTATCAGTATCTTGAAGAACAAAAGGAAATTGGACACCCCACACATTCCTGATGTGCCTGTGAGGAAAAGAGACTGTGCAACTTCACCATGAAGACCCTCTTCTCCTGTTCTTCCTACGCAGCCTTTCTCTCCTCCAAAGTCTCCCATACTTGCTCCATACTCACCACCACCACAGGATGATGATGACTTGGGGGGTGAGGGTGGAAATAATGACCTTTTAAAGATCCTGATAAGGACACTAACATACCCCAGGCCACATGGGGTGACTACAATGACCCAGTAGATCCTACAGACCTTCCTGATCCAGATGCATACCCAACAAGGCCCTTTCCCCCAGATGACGACATTGGTTTTAGTCAGCTCATGTCATGGAGTTCAAATGCATTCAGATCCCACAGAGGACGATTTCCTGGGAGACACTTTTCACAGACACAAAGGACAGTAGAAACATTACCCATGCTCAAAGGTGTCATCAAACATACTCCAGATGTCTTCAAAGACCCTGTCAGGACCAGGATTCTCAATCCTCGGATTGATAAAAAATATAAACCTGCCCCTAATGATCCCACCTACATTAAAGGCCAATTCCCCTTAGATTCCCCGGTAGTGACCAATACTGGGAAGCATGCCAACTCTCAGACCTCCGGTGATGCTCCACCTGCAGACAAAGAGTCTAAATTACTAGACACTTCAGGCCAACGAGTTGCCTCCCAGGCAGCTAATCACTGGGGGATAACTAATGCACAAGCATTACTTGCCAGATATGAAAGGGCTCACTACGACAAGCTTGAGGGCCTAATGCAGCATTTGCCTGACCAATACAAGGCCAAAGCCAATTATTTGATTCAGGAGGACAAATTAATCGCAAATGCATAAATTAAATGTGTCCTTGATGCAGCTAACACTGCATCTAGATAAATCAACACAAGTGTGTTATTACGAAGGCATGCATGGTTGCGCATTTCTGGGTTCAAACAAGAAGTGAAGACTACTACCCTGAATCAGACGTTCAATCAGAGGTGGGTCCTGGGGAAATAACAACAAAGGGGAGGCCGAGGTAACAACACTCGCACCTCCCCCACTAACAAACAATGACTTCCCTCCACTCCGGTCGGAGGAAGACTCTCCCAGTTCCTACCTGTCTGGAATTCAATCACTACAGACAGGTGGGTAAAACAAATTATCCAGTATGGTTACTGCCTGGAACTTACTGCAACTCTCCCAGCATACCGCCCAAACAGCCTCTAATGTTCATGCAACATCTAACGCTACTGAAACCAGACGTCCTCTCACTTCTTCAAAAGCACGCAATAAGAACCAGTTCCTCTAGAAAATCAAGGGACAGGGGTTTACTTCCTGTACTTTCTAATCCCCAAAAAGGAAGGTATTCTCAGGCCAATTCTGGACCTCAGACCTCTCAATTTCTATGTACAGTCAGATCATTTCCACATGATCCTTTTCCAGCAGGTCCTTCCACTACTGCAACAAGCCGACTTCCTTGCCACATTAGATCTCAAGGATGCCAACTTCCATATTCCCATACACCCTGCCCACAAGAAATATCTAAGGTTCACAGTGGACGGCCAACACTATCAGTTCAAGGTTGTCCCATTTGGAGTAACTACAGCACCCAGGGTCTTCACTAAGTGTCTCACTGTAGTTGCCGCACATTTGCAAAGACATCACTTCCATGTGTTTCTATACCTGGACGACTGGCTTATAAAAGCCAAGTCACACAGTCAGTGTGTTCATCACACTCGCCAAACAATTCAGCTGCTACACCACTTGGGGTTCACAATAACCCATGCCATGTCACATCTACAGCCCTCCTACCTACATCAGTATCTAGGGGCCACGTTAGACACTTACAAGGCTCTGCCATACCCCAATCCAGCCAGGATAGCCAGTATGCAAACACTCATGACAAAATTCCAACCCCAACACTCCCTTCCAGCTCTAGTGTTTATGCAGCTCATAAGAATGATGGCCCCTTGCATTTTCTTAGTACCTCATTCAAGACTTCAGATGCGCCCCTTACAAGAACGCTCAACACGGCACTGGAATCAGGCTCAAAGTCAACTTACAGATCTGGTGTTGGTGGACAGCTGCACAGATCGTTCTCTGCAGTGGTGGCACACAAAAAACCTTTCCAGAGGGCTGCCATTCCTAGAGCCAATTCCACAGATAGTGCTAACAGCGGAAGCATCACTCATCGGCTGGGGAGCCCATCTTCTAAACCACACAATTCAGGGCAGGTGGACCACTCAACAAAAAGTGCTCCACATCAATCACCTAGAATTACTAGCATTATTTCTAGCGTTAAAGTTGCAGCTGTCTCATCTAGCGCAAAGCATATGGAGATGGGCCATTCTGCCATTCCGCAAAACATATATCTTCTGGCAGAAAATCTTCCAGGAGTGCACAATCACATTGCGGATCAAACACAGCAGATACACGAATGGGAACTTCATCCTCAAGTTCTTTAACTATTTTTCAAGATGTGGGGGCCACCCAGACATAGATCTGTTCGCCACACACGCAAACGCAAAATGCGCAACCTTTGCCGCCGGTTTCCACACCCACAGTCCAAGGGCAATGCGATATGGGTGAACTGGTCAGGCAGATTTGCGTATGCTTTTCCGCCACTCCCACTCATTCCGCTAGTAGTACGCCAGCTCAAGCAACAGTCTCTCAAGATCATCCTAGTTGCTCCCACATGGGCACGGCAACCATGGTTCACAACACTCCTCGAACTCTCAGTAGTTCCACACCAAAAACTATGTCTCTCCCCAAAACTGCTGACGCAGAACCGTGGAGAGATAAGGCACCCAAATCCAGCACAACTGAATCTGGCAATCTGGCTCCTAAAGTCCGAGAGTTTGGTTACCTTAACCTCCCACCGGACTGTATGAACATTATCAAAGAAGCCAGACACCCTACTACTAGAGCTTGCTATGTAGCCAAATGTAAACGATTCGTCATTTACTGCAATAACAACAAAATTGACCCACTAAATGCTTCCATTCAAAACATCATTTGCTATTTGCTTCATCTATAAAGATGTAATCTAGCATACTCGTCCATAAGATTACATCTGGCTGCCCTTGCCACCTTCCTACAAAACAGACATTTGTCATTGTTTAGAGTACCCTCTATCAAAGCCTTTATGGAAGGCCTTAAAAGGATAATTCCTCCCACACTGCCACCTTCTCCGGTGTGGAAACTAAACATTGTCCTTACTAGGCTCATGGGTCCCCCTTTTGAGCCTTTACACAAATTTGAACTGCAGTTCCTTACTTGGAAAGTAGCTTTCCTTGTCGCAATCACCTCTCTCAGGAGAGTAAGTGAGATCCAGGCTTTAACCATACCTCAACCATTCTTACAAATACATCGTAACAAGGTGGTTCTTAGAACAAATCCTAAATTCTCCAGTATTGGGGTGTCTTTCATAGATTCACATGCCTGAATCATTCCCCGTCGTTGGAGTGGGAGTCCCACGGTTATAAAAAAGCAATAAATATGCCCATAATGACCAAAAAACTTTGGTAACATGAAAACCAGGAAGTAAAGTAGCCCAAAGCTACCAAGAAAAATCTATGACTATCATAGTCATTATACATAGTCCAAACTGCAGCCAATCAGGCAACAGCACCCACCAGAATGTTCTCCTCAGAGGCTCAGGCTCTCAGATTTTCTATTGCACGTCGTGTGAAGGGAGTCTTCCTGAGCTCTGCTCAGTTCTTCTCAATTCTTCTCACTTCTTCAGGAATTTTCTACTCTTAGGATGTCTTCGACTAAGAAATCCTTATTCAGGCCTTGTGAATCTTGTAGTAAGCTACGGCTTTTCTGTGAAGATCCCCACAAGAAATGCATCTATTGCCTATACCCAGATCATCATGTGAGAGACTGCAAGATATGCAGGACCTTCCCTCAATAAACCCTCAGGGACAGAGAGGGCCGTCTACTTCTGCGGCTACAGAAGCTTAAAGATAAGGACAATCCAGATTCTGAGGTGGGAAGTATTGCCTATGGGTCATCTGTGTCCTTTAGGAAGAGGGCTGCTGAAGAGGTTTTGTCTTCTCCTGGGGCAAAGGTGTTGAGGAAACCACAACAACCCTCTAAGGATTCTGAAGGGCCTACCACTTCTAAGAAGGCTACTCCACCTGCCAAGGGCAAACCTTTGCTGCCTTCCACGCCCCCAAGAAGGTCAGTAAAAATGTTACCTCCTAAGCCAACTTCTGAGAAGATTCTCCGTCAGAAATAGACCCCATCATCAACTACGTAATCGACGACCCCTTCGTTTACGAAGATTCCCGTTGACGCAACATCTACATCAACGGTGACCTTCTCCTCACCTAAGTCCCAAACGATTATGTCGTCTGCGTCATCCCCGTCGATGCTGGTCTCTGTTTCTGTATGACCCATCTCGTCGACGAAAGAGACTGTACCTATCGGCGGTGTTCCGTCGACGGCCAAGACTAGAAAAACCTCATCGACGACGGCCTCGTCGAGGGCCACTTCATCCTCATCGACGACTTCCTCGTAGACCGCGAGCTCGTCGTCGAGAACTACAAATCTTCGATGAAGACCACATCGTCGACAAAGCCCTCCTCGTTGTCGACGACGACTTCGTCGACGGACACTTCCTTGTCGACTTTTTCACCTTCCCTGACGATTCCATCGTCGACGGGCCCGTCGACGAGTCTCCCGTTGACGCAAAAATTGTCATCTTGTACGGAGCTACAAGTCTGGTCACCGTTTACGGCCTCAACATCTACGCCGTCTACGACGACACCTTCTCTGTAGCAGAGACGTGGTTCCACGCTTGAACCCACATCTCCATTACATCTTTCTCCCCATAAGGTACCTCTACAGGTTCCTGAGCAATTGCTGAACTCGGATGAAAGTGAAGAGGACTCCGAGGTGGATGACCGGTTTCGAGCAGCTAGAAGCCCTTCGAAGTTGTTCATAAAGTTCCAGAAAGATGATCCGGATGACCAACCTTCTCCTGAACCTGTGGCTTCACCTTCGGATAATATCCATACAGCTCAGATGCCTATAGCTTTATTGAATAATCTTCAACATATGCTAGACGACTATTACCGCCAGTTCCCACCATCTGAATCGGCAGAGTCCGTGCCACCTTCACTGGTTGCTCAAGCTTCCACTTCAGAATTCCGGTCTCCTAGACCACCTTCGCCAGTGGCTTCGCATCATTCTCCTGAAGCACATTCATCGGATGATGAATATCTGTAGGAAGGTGAAGTAGACGAGAGATCTCTTTTGTCGGAGTGGGATGAGTACCAAATCTAAACCCCTTCTCCATCACCTCCGGCTCCTGCTGATTCTCCTCCAGTGGATATTGGAGGCTTCCACCTCCTCATGGAAATAGCAACTCAAAGATTCCTCATTCCTATGGGAACGAAGAAGGAAGAATGCTTCCTGTATGATTTTAAGGAACAGCCCAGGAAACAAGTACGGGTGATTCCCATTATAGATTGTATATGGAAGGAGGGATTGAAATAATGTCAACTCCTGCGTCTAGTCCTCCAGTCTTGCCACTTTTGAAGGAAATAATACAGATTAATATATTA
This sequence comes from Lissotriton vulgaris, assembly GCF_964263255.1. Lineage (NCBI taxonomy): Eukaryota > Metazoa > Chordata > Amphibia > Caudata > Salamandridae > Lissotriton > Lissotriton vulgaris. The sequence goes on from NC_141696.1 coordinate 117,612,731, forward strand.
CCTGCTTCCTGGAAGGGCTCGATTATCTCTCCTATATTCAAATCAGGAGATAAATCACGACCAAGCAACTACAGACTGATCGCCCTCCTGGATAATGATGCCAAGTATTTTGCCGGGATCCTCTTGGAAGAATTACAGGCCTGGGCTACAGAAAATTCCTTAATCCCTGTAAATCAAACAGGTTTTGCCAAAACTGTTGGGACAACAATGAACATCTTGAAAATGGGCCTGTTAATTGATAAAGCCAAAACCACCAAAATGCCAATCCACCTGTGCTTTATCGACTATAAGGCAGCCTTCGACCATATTAATCGGAATCTCCTGTGGTCCAAACTGAACAAGTGGGGGATCCCGAGGCCCTTGCTAGACCTACTGATTAACCTGCATAGTGACACATGGATACAGGTGAAGTTGGGTGATGGATCTCATCTGTCCAGACGCATCCCAACTAACAAGGGCCTAAAACAGGGATGTGTTTTGGCCCCAACCCTTTTTAATTTGTTCTTAAGTGATCTAATTCCGATTTTAAACAACTGTAATTCCCATGCACCGAAACTAGGAGGCCAAATACTACCATCATTACTGTATGCGGATGACATAGTGCTAATCAGTCAAACAAAAATAGGGCTGCAAAATCTTGTGGATGCAACTCGGTTGTACTCTGATGGTAATCAACTGACGATAAATCTACAGAAGACACAAACTATGTCAATTAACAAAAAAGGGAAAACCAATTATGGCTGGTTTTGGAACAACAACCGTATTGAAGACACAACAGTGTATAAGTACCTGGGAGTCAAAATCGACAACAGCGGCCAGTTTACCATTCAGAAAGCAAGCATTAGAGGAAAAGGCATTGCGATATCTATTTCACTAAAAAAATTAAATGGCAAACTCACTAGTCCATCTCTTCTGCCCCTGGCACAAGTTATAAGAGCTAAACTGCTGCCCACAATTACTTATGGGAGCGAAGTACAGAGAGGAAGGCATGCGGCGACTCTAGATAGAACTGTGGCAGCGGCATATAGAACCATATTCAGCTTGCCAAAACAAAACTCTCCGGCCCAACTCAGGCTGGAATTTGTAGGCCAGAAGCAGTCTCTGGCAAGACAAAGTGCATACATAATCACTTGGGATAAAGTCCATAAGGCAAACAAAGGAATCCTAAATAGCTACATATGGTCAGAATTGGAACGGAATCCGGCATCGCCAGCCGCCAGATATTTAAAAAACGGCCTAGTGAATCTAGGGTTACAGGAGCTGTGGAACACCCCTACTAATCATATTACGTTCAAAAGATTAGTAAAGAAAACAATAAAACACCTCTCATGGATTGAAGATAAAGCGTGTGTTGCAATGAGGTCACATGGGTGGATTATCCTAAACTCCTAATCTAAACAAGGCTAACAGAGTTATCTTGACCTCGGGTACTCACGTTATATAAAACTGAAGTTCCTCAAATATAGACTGGGCGTGTTACCTTGCACACGCCATTTCCCGCAGTGGCTGAGGGTTAATGGGGGAACCCTCTGTCGTTTATGCGGCATGGCGCATGAAGATATGGAACATTTGCTGTGCTCCTGTGATAAGTTGTTGGTGGAAAGGAATCGGTTATTGAAATACCATTTCAACCAGCGTGGAATACGCTCACGAAGACAGGCAGTTCTTGCCTGCTTTGCACCCAGCGACCCGCAGTTGAACTGTAGCCTGGTGAAGTACTTGATAGAGGTAGAAACAAAGATGCAGAAAATTGACCCTCCGTCATGTTTTTAGAGGGTATTAAACAAAGCAGAATCCCTTACCGGTAGTCTATAAAGTATCAAATTAAGGAAGGTGGAAGAAAAGAGAATACTGGAACTCGTCCACTTGCCATAACTTACAGAGGACATTTAGAATAATATGTTTACTATTTTAATTCTCACTAACCTATATTAAATCTCATGATTTTTTGATAGGAATTATAAATATATATTTTATGTGAATGTAATTTTACTCAAGTGATGAAAAATGTATTGTGCGCAAATTAGTGTTTTTAAGGATGAATTGCAATGGTTTTAATTAACTATGCTAATAAACTATTTCTTACTTACTTACTCCTCCAGTCTTGCCCAGACTGGACAAGAAATATAAAGCGCCCGACAGGTCTCTAGCATGCCTCATAGGACATCCAAAGGCTGACTCCGTGATTGTGCAGGCTGCTCAAAGACGAGCTAGGCATCCATCTTCTCCAATCACAACCCCACCTGACAGGGACGGCAGGCGGCTGGACTCAATTGGAAAAAGAGTCTCCACCATGGCAGCAACAGCAGTCTGTGCGGCCAATTCATTAGCCATTCTGGGTCGGTACGACCGGCAAATGTGGTCAGACATTTCACCATATATCGATATGCTACCAGAGCCGTCAAAGGCTGAAGCTCTGAAGATACTACAAGAGGGGGAACGAATCTCTGCGGAGATTATTGATTCGGCAGTAGATGTCGCTTCCACAGGTTTCAAACAGCTAGCGGGTGCTGCTGTTCTACCTAGGCAAGGCTGGTTGAAGGCTACTTCGTTTCGCCAGGAGGTACAGGTAAAGACACTTGACATGCCGTTCGATGGAGAGGCTTTGTTCGGCCCACACGTAGAGGAAGCCCTGTAAACCATCAAAAAAGACACAGAAACAGCAAGATCTCTTGGGGCCTTGCAATTTCGTAAGCCGCCCTTTCGGGGTGCAAACGGACGTGGATCGTCCTCTAATCGAGGAAACTGTAGTCCACAAACATCCTACAAATCGTATCAAGGAAACCAGCGCTACTAATCACAAGGATATCAATCTTATGGTCAGGGCAACACTGCCTATTCTCAAAATAAAAAGAAAGCCTTCCTACCACGAAAAGATTCAAACCAGAAGCAATGAGAATCGCCACCTGCCACTGCTTCTGCCGCCACCCCATGTGAAGGTTGGAGGAAGTATCTTAAAATTTTACTAAAATTGGTCCTCAATGACATCGGACAAGTGGGTCCTACTCATTGTATCCAAAGGCCATGCTCTAGAATTCGAAAAGTTTCCTCCAAATTTCCCTCCAAGAGGCCCACCTCCAGCTCATTTCAAAGAGCTGTTTTCCCAGATAAATTTGATGATACAAAAAGGAGCGATCGAAAAAAGTCCCTCAATTGCAGACAGGAACAGGATTTTATTCAAGGTTTTTCCTAATAAAGAAAAAATCAGGAGAATGGCATCCCATTCTAGATCTTCGATCCCTCAACAAATACCTAAAGAAAATGTCATTCCGGATGTTAACGCTTCAAGAAATTCTTCAACTTTTGTCGGCAGGGGATCACATGGCCACCCTCGTCCTTCAAGATGCGTACTTCCACGTTCCCATTCTCCCCAGACGCAGTAAGTTCTTGCGTTTCAGAGTGGCTGGCAGGGACTTCCAGTTCAAAGTCCTTCCCTTTTGACTACGATCGGCACCCAGGGTATTTACGAAGGTCCTAGCTCCAGTAGCAGCGTACCTCTGTCTGGAAGGGATTTAAATATTTCCTTACTTGGACGACTGCCTTATCAAGGCGAGTTCTTTCTCAGACACAAACGCCCATGTCCAAAGATGTCTGTCTCTATTTCAGTCGCTGGGTCTCTCTATCAACCTCGACAAATCTCATCTTGTTCCTTCGCAAAGGCAATTAATTCAAGCCTTCGTATCAGACGAAAGACAACAAAGAATCCGCAAGCTGGCTCACAAGTTAAAATCAAAAAGGTCAGTTTCAGTCCGACAGTTCAAGTCCTTTCTGAGAAGGGTCTCTTCTTGCATCCCCTTGATACCCAACTGCCGCCTCAGAAGAGCACAACCAGCAATGGTTACAGGTCTCAGGATCATTCAAAGGTCTTATTCAGGTCACTCCTCGAATGCAAGAGGCCTTCCTCTGGTGGACTCAAAAAAGAAATGCAGAGAAGGGATGTGCATTTCTTCAAGAAGCGCTGAATTTTACAATCACCACAGACGCGTCCCTCGAGGGTTGGGGAGCACATCTTCAAGGGCTGACGGTCAGCGGAAAATGGAGCCCTCAACAATGGAAGTGGCATATCAATCTACTAGACCTATGAGCCATCATCTTAGCCCTGAAGTTGTTTCGGACAGTCATTCTAGGAGCCACAGTACTGATTTGCACAGGCAATACTACAAGTATGCATTACTTGAACAAACAGGGAGGAACAAGATCGGCTCTTCTTTCTCAAGAAGTCCAAGAAATATGGGATTGGGTGATACTGCACAAAATCAATCTCTTAGCAGTTCACGTGCCGGGAGTTTCAAATGTTCTGGCGGATTACCTTAGCAGGTCCACGGTGTCCATGCACGAATGGGACTACATCAGCCGACGGTGGGGTTATCCCGATCAGGACCTCCTTTCCCGAACTTCTCTTCCTATCAGTGTGCGATCCAATTCAATTTCGACCAGTACCTAATCTCCTGTCCATTCAGGACGGTCAGATTTGCCATCCGGATCCTGTATCGCTGAAATTAGCTGCATGGCGCCTGAGCACCTTGAATTCGCTCATCTGAATATCCTCACCAATTGCAAGGAAGTTCTGGCTAATGCTCGAGCGCCTGCCACAATAAATACATACAGACTTAAATGGAAAAGATTCTGCATGTGGTGTCAATCTACTGAGGTTCACCCGATTCACGCAACACCTGAGCAGATATTACTTTTTTTCTTACACTTAGCCAGATCAGGCCTCTCTCATTCAACTTTAAAGGTTTTTCTGACAGACATTTCAAGGTTCCAACAGGATGGGTTCAATTCTCTCTACTCTTCGAGGATAATGCAACAGTTTTTTAAGGGACTGTTTCAAACGTTTCCTCCTGTACGTCGTCCTCCTCCATCCTTGCATCTTAATGTGGTATTAGCGCAGCTCATGCGCCACCCCTTTTAACCTATTCATAGAGTGGATTTCAAATTTCTATCCTGGAAGGTTTCTATGCTGCTAGCATTGACTTCAACAAGAAGAGTCAGTGACATTCAGGCTTTCACCGTAAATTCACCTTTCTTGCAATTCACGTCCAATTCGGTGGTGCTATGCACAAATCCCAAATTTATGCTGAAGGTGCCTTCAGATTTTCACCTGAACGAACCAGTCATCTTGAAAACATTTTTTCCTAACCCGCAATCCCCTGCGGAAAGGGCGTTGCATACCCTTGACATCAAAAGATGTCTTAAGTTCTATTTGCTAAGGACCTCTACCATTCGTAAATCTGGTCAATTGTTTGTTGCCTACGGTAGAATACGGCAAGGACAAGCGGTGTCTAGACAGTCCATAGCTAGATGGATTTCTGCTGCTATTGACTTTTGCCATCAACAAGCTGGAAGACCTTTGCAGACAACTCCAAGAGCGAACTCTACGAGGACGGTCTCTTCCTCGACTGCTCTTTTCGCTGGTGTTCCTCTTCAGCAAATCTGCAGAGCAGCAACTTGGTCCAGCAGACACACTTTCAACAAGCATTACTGTTTGGAAGCTGGCAACAATAAGGCGAGCCTCTGTTTGTAGTGTATTTTGTAAATGTAGTGTATTTTTTAAAGCGCACAGCTGCCCCAACGGAGAGTCCCGGCGCTGTATAACGCTGTGGAACCCTTCCTGGCGCTCCCTGTGAGATGCCCCTCCTGGGCACCCCCAAGGTGAAGCCAGGCATCCCAGTGTCGTAGGGGCCGTTGTGGAGATTAAGCAAGCTATTGTCCAGAGTTACAGCATGGGACCCATGATTAGAGTAGGCACAGAGGCGAGAATTATCGAGTCCGCGGACAATGAGCCCAAGACCCTGCCGCGTCGGGACTTGAACCCTGGTCCTGGGCCTGATCTCTGCTTCAGAGTCTGCAGCTCTAACCAGTTAGCCACACTTCTCCACTTCCCTCCTCCTCTGTACTGCTTCTCAGACGCGTATTATCTTGCCTAATATTTAGTACATTCTCATGTGATTGCAAATTTTCATGTATTTATGCATATTAGCATTTTTAGTATGTGATTGCATATGCTTTCTATAAGCAGAATTATGTTACAAATAGAGTCTTCCAAGCATTATTTGGGTACTGCTATCTACTCTGATTCAGGCATGTGAATCTATGAAAGACACCCCAATACTGGAGAAGAACAATAGTTACTTACCTGTAATCTGTGGTTCTCCAGTATTGGTGTCTTTCATAGATTCGTATAACCAAAAAGATTCTATCAAAAAAGTGAATAGGTGATGGTTTTTATAATTTTTAACTGTTTTGGAAGTGGTGCTAGGCTCTCTCTTAAGCATGGAAAGATGGGAGCACGATGTGCTTGTTAAAATACCCCTCACACACTAAAAAACCGTTAGTGTCATGCTTCATCATAGGGGTCTTCCCGCCCCTATAACGGGACGGGGCGTGCTACGACCAGACGAACTACGCGGGAGCACTTAAATTGTGACAGAGGCTATGTGTGGGTGCATGGGTATCAGTGAAGGTGTAGGGACCTAACACTAGTGAGTATGAAAAAAGTGAAAAAAAATTAAAAATTCCCTGGCTTAGTAGAAAAAAACTATTTTATTAAATTCTCTAGCTGGGAACGTTAAGAAGGGGTTGTGTGGTAGAGCATTAGCTACTACCTAGTCGACATGTTTCGTAAGCAGTCCCCTACTGCTTACTCATCAGGACCAAATAGCGATCCCTACTTGTTAGTACTCAGTTCTATGAAGTTGTGCCTACTGTCCTACAAACAAATCTGCAAAAATAAGCTGGCTGTTTGGGCTTCGGGGCATGAGTTGGCCCAGGTGAAGCAAAAAAACAATGCAATAGGTATGAAAAATTGACCTAATGTGGTCTTTATCTCAATAATTGTCATAGCCCCATGAGTTTGCAGGCGAGGGGTATTCTGCGCAGTTTAATGTCTGCCAGAAAAAGAAATCATTGTTCCTACCCCCGTGAATCCTCGGAAGAGCACGGGGGTAGGAACAATGATTTCTTTTTCTGGCAGACATTAAACTGCGCAGAATACCCCTCGCCTGCAAACTCATGGGGCTATGACAATTATTGAGATAAAGACCACATTAGGTCAATTTTTCATACCTATTGCATTGTTTTTTTGCTTCACCTGGGCCAACTCATGCCCGAAGCCCAAACAGCCAGCTTATTTTTGCTGATTTGTTTGTAGGACAGTAGGCACAACTTCATAGAACTGAGTACTAACAAGTAGGGATCGCTATTTGGTCCTGATGAGTAAGCAGTAGGGGACTGCTTACGAAACATGTCGACTAGGTGGTAGCTAATGCTCTACCACACAACCCCTTCTTAACGTTCCCAGCTAGAGAATTTAATAAAATTGTTTTTTTCTACTAAGCCAGGGAATTTTTAAATTTTTTTTCACTTTTTTCACACTCACTAGTGTTAGGTCCCTACACCTTCACTGATACCCATGCACCCACACATAGCCTCTGTCACAATTTAAGTGCTCCCGCGTAGTTCGTCTGGTCGTAGCACGCCCCGTCCCGTTATAGGGGCGGGAAGACCCCTATGATGAAGCATGACACTAACGTTTTTTTTAGTGTGTGAGAGGTATTTTAACAAGCACATCGTGCTCCCATCTTTCCATGCTTAAGAGAGAGCCTAGCACCACTTCCAAAACAGTTAAAAATTATAAAAACCATCACCTATTCACTTTTTTGATAGAATCTTTTTGGTTATACGAGTCTTGCTCTGGAGGGTGATTCTGTCAGTACCTCTACGCTCCTCTTTTTGGTTTGGTCTTTCATAGATTCACATGCAACCCGCCCACCTCCCCTCAGAGGCTGGTTTATGCTCTTATCTCTTGGTTACACTCTTGTGCGAGAAAATCTGAGAGCCTAAGCCTCTGAGGAGAACATTCTGGTGGTTGCTGTCGCCTGATTGGCTGCAGTTTGGACTATGTATAATGATTCTGATAGTCATAGATGTGGAACTTTTTTCTTGGTAGCTTTGAGCTACTTTACTTCCTGGTTTTCATGTTACCAAATTTTTGGGGTCATTATGGGCATATTTATTGCTTTTTTATATACCGTGGGACTCCCACTCCAACGACGGGGAATGATTCAGGCATGGGAATCTATGAAAGACACCAATACTGGAGAACCACATTCTGTAGTAGAAGAGCTCTTCACACACTTGACGTCAAAAGAGCTTTACTTTATTACATTGAGAGGGCTAAACCTTTTAGAAAGACAAACCAACGGTTTGTAGTTTTCTCTCCACCTCATAAAGGAAACCCCATCTCCAAAGCTGGAATTGCCAGGTGGATAGTCAAATGCATTCAAATATACTACCAGAAGGCAAAATGCACATTAACCATTCCACCTAGAGCACACTCAACACGCAAACTGGGGGCTTCCATGCCATTCTTAGAGATCATTCCCTATGAAGACATTTGTAAAGCAGCGACATGGTCTACTGCACACACCTTCACCAAACACTATTGTGTAGACGTGCAGGCAAAGCTACAGGCTTCTGTAGGCCAGGCTGTTCTTAAGACACTTTTCCAAATCGCTGCGACAGATACAGGTGACCACCCAAAGGGAGACACTGTTGTATAGTCTATGCAAAAGTATGAATTCTGCAGCTCATATGCCTCGAACGGAAAATGCTACTTACCAGTAAGCATCTGTTCTTCGCATGTAGAGCTACAGAATATCCTACGCCCACCCAGAACCTGTATTTGTTCCAGTGTTATCTTACATAGATACATTCACATGGACATCTTTACTGTTTCTTACAAACTCCAACATTTCCCATCATGGAGAAAAACAATCTGAGGATGGAGTCGATGCCCATGCGCGCTATCGTCCAAGGGAGGAGTCACCTATCTCATGACTACAAAAGACTTCTTCCAAAACAACAACAAGGTGCAAGCATCCTAGCCCAACACCAGATGGCGATCTATGCAAAAGTGTGATATTCTGCAGCTCTACATGCCAAGAACAGATGCATACTGGTAACTAGCATTTTCCTTTTACCCCTACCTAGATGAATGGCTTGTAGAATCATTGTCTCAACAAAAAGCTGAAAATGGTAGTCAAGCAACTTCTTCAATTCTTTAACTCCATCTACTCAACATTTGTGCTTAAAATGTATTCTGTTCTTGGTACAAATCATTCAGTACCTAAGGTATTTGCTGAATACAGTATAGCCACATTAGAGAACAAGTATAGCCATCTGAGGAGAAACTTTCTTCTCTGCAAGAGAAATGGTGTATTTTGCAAACTATTAATTGTGTTACAGCATCAGACTTCTTCTCTTCTGGTCTCGTCATGCATCTTCATAATACTAAAAGTAAAGCATCATGTGACACCCCTTCAACAGTCTTAATTAGTGTAACTAGATGTGTAAAATGCAGCTGACACAGCAATGGGCTTCTCTAATAGAGTGTGCATTACATTCCTGTGGTTTTCCACAGGATATACATCTCTGTTTGCTACGCTGGAGGCAGACTTTAGATTATTTAAGATGCCTCTTGATACTGCGGTGACATAGGACCTGTGCTGAATGTCCCTTTTGATTGTATTCATTGAGACTGAATATGGCTATATATTTTTTTTATATAGTTTATCTGATTTGTCAAAAAAATATTTTTGTAGCTCATTGTCTTAATCCCATTTTGTATGGCCTTGTCTCTTCTTTTGTTCGATGTTATGCATTTTATTTCAGTAAATGATACCTCGATGTTTGTTGTATGTGAATGAAACATTTAGGGAATGGGTTAAGAGTGGGCCTATGATGTACCAAGACAATAGGTGACCAGAAAAAAGGAGAGTATCAAAAATATAATTTTTATTTTTGTTACAAAATATTTTTTTAATAGATTTGTAAGTCTTTTATCGTTTTAAATAAAGAGAAAAAGGACAAAAAATAACATCAATAATATTTTTTGATGGACCTGCTATTTCTATCTTGGCCTATGTTGTAGGTACAAAATGAATGTATGATTGATACTAATGATATTCACACATAATTAATCATTCATACACGGCCTAATGATGCAACATAATAAGGCATTTCACACATGATGTTTATAATAATCGACATAAACGTCAATGGTAAATTAGAATCAAGATAATGAATTTAATACATACATTATTTTAAGCAATCAAAGAGTGTGGTCATGGCTAACGTAATTCGTATCTCTACGCCCGTTTCGGTGGTACGCCTTCATCAGGTAGCCATGTTTGTCTAGTAAAATCTTAATAGATCTAGTATATCATCTAGACGTAGAGCTTGTGTTGATACTGATAGCAGCACTAGTTATAAAGGAATTACCTCTGCGATATCTTTAATAGGAGGATCTTCTAGGTCAACTGATGTGGCTGTTGAACAACCAGTGAGGCATTAAAAGGCAAGTTTCATGGAGCGGTTAAGACACAAGCGATAAGTTCCTATTAACGATATCGCAGAGGTAATTCCCCCTGTTTTATTGCACTAGGATGTCACTTTGAAACACAATTTAATTGTGAAGAGGAACTGAAAAAGGTTGAGGGCAGGATATAGTGCTCTGGGCTCCAGCAAAATGTTTCATTGATGGGTTATGGGTCCCATAGTTACCCACATTTGTCCCACACATCAGGGATACATGCGGTAGCACTAGTTCAGAGGTCTGGTGTAAAAGAAAATCTACAGGCTAATTCTCTGAAGCACCCTTCAGTGAAGTATTATTTGAGATGACTTAGGATGCTGTTGTGCTATAAAAAAAAAAATAACATCAACTGCAAAAAAATAGTAATGAAGTTTGCAAGAGTTTTGCTTCCATTAAAGGTGAAGGGCCAGATGTACGACGCGCAAAATAGCGCCTTGCAAAATGTGAGTTTTATACGTCTCGCAATTGGCGAGGCGTTATTTTGGATGTACAAAAGTGTGTATCACACTGTTTGCAATTCTCAATGTGGTCGCAAATTAAGAGGCTAATGAATATTAATGAACCTTTCTCAATTTGCGACCCCATTAAGAATGGCAGGCCTTCCAATTATGGTGGCCTGCTGGGCACAGCAGACCACCATATCTGGGACTGCTTTTAAATAAAGCTGTTTTTTAATGCATTGGATGCATTTAAAAAGCAAATTAAACATTTTAGTTTCATTTATTAAGGGCAAATAGTGGTCCCTGGGACCACTGCCTGCCCTTAAAAAAAAGATTTTCCCCTGCATTTGCAAAGGGGAAGGGGTCCCCTGAGTAGTCCTTCCCTTCCTCGAATGCATTACCATCCTCTTGAAGAGGGTTGTAATTTGCAAGTGTTTTTCGACCTCAATTGAAGGAACAAAAAACATTCATACATGGGCTTGCGCTCGCTATTAGGAAGGGAACGCCCCTTCCTAATAGCGAGTCGCAAAACCTATTTAGCGAGTCGCAAATAAATTACGACTTGCTAAATAGGCTTTGTACATGGCCCATGCTGTTTTTGCATGCGCAAACGGGTTTGCAAACCTCTTTGCGCATGCACAAACGGTCGTACATCTGGCCTGAAGTCTTTCATTTCTTAACAAAGTAGCTGCCCATCCGTTTTCCATTCAATTTTATTTCTGTCATGTTTCCTTTTTAATGAGCATTGACAAAGCCTATTTGGTTTCACCATGTGATACAGGGCGCTGGCCTATTTGCTCTCCTAATGTTTTTTTCTCCCTCAGATGACCACTGTGCATGCACAATAATGGTTCCCTAATTTGGGATACTTTTCCTAAGCTTTATGGCAAGCCATCTGGAAATACTTTTCAGCAGCGGCCATTGGGCATGCGCATGTACACCAGTCATCTTGCAATGTTTCCTTTAAAGCTTTTTATATTCATTTCAAGGTAACCACAGCATTTGTACTTGTGTGCACACTAGGCAGCCTAGTTTTAATGATTAAAAAACCATTCAAAGATATGGCCTTTGGGGAAACAAAGTGTGTTGGGGACAAGTGGGCACATTTTCATATAGTATAGCTAAAATGTTAGCAGTGGAAGAATACAACTGATCTACTCAAACAGTGAGGCTGAATTGCTTCTTGAGCAGAACAAGTGCAAGAAGAGGGTGGAAAGCAGCTGAATCTGACGCATTGAAATGAGATAGATAAGCCATCGAGTAAGAAGTAAGGAGGAAACTCAAAGGCTCCTCTAAGTCTAACTTTTCCTTCTAATGATTTTGTTCTCCTGCTTGCTTGATAATCTAATTTACTGTACATACTATTCAAAGTTCTTAATCCTTGTTTCTTACATTTATTGTAAAGAGAATTATTTTAGGCTCTTGACACAGTTGGAGAATTTCGAGCTATCAATCTCTAACCATAAATATTTTCTATGATGTCTTCCTCCAGGATACCTTCGATTCAGAAGTGAATGCCATCAAATTCAGTCCTAATTCAAAGCTGCTGGCCACAGGAGGCGCTAGCCGAAAAATCGATCTCTGGGATATCGTAGGAGGTACAAGCTTTAGAGGCTTTGTTTTTTAGAGGCTCTACAAGCGTTAGAGGCTATGTGAATACCAAAAGTTAAGACTTCCTGTATTCCACAGAAGGTATTTAAGAGTCCTAAAGTTAGGAGTCCTAACTTTACTACTCCTAAACTGAGAAAAATCCTAACTTTAAGACTTTGGGTATTCACAGAAGGCATTTAGGAGTCCTACAGTTAGGACTCCTAACTTCTGTGAATACCGAAATGAGTAAGTGCCTTCTGTGAATACCAAAATGAGTAAGTGTGTTCTGTGAATACTAAAATGGTAGTATGTTTAGGATTACCCCAGTATTGGAACTTTCATAGATTCCCATGCTTTGTATCATTCCCCGTCGTCGGAATGGGAGTCTCGGTAACAAAAATACCATAGCTGTAGGTACAAAAGACAATGGAAAAAGGCCTAGGCCTCATTACCTTTTGTAGCATATCACCCTCTTTGTGTAAAAGAGACCAAACTTTTGGCCTCAGTCAATCAGAAGTGCCTCACCACTTAGAACCTTCCTGAAGGAACCTCAGAGCCTCAGATTTTCTACCGCACGTTGTGCTAGGGAGTCTCCATTGAGCTCTGCTCAACTTCTACTCTTCTACAGGATTTCATCAGGTTTTTTCACCAGTTTTTTCTTCAGGATCTTTAGGATTCTTCTCAGGATTGTTGCTGCCTGACAGTATGTCGGAGATTGAGAAGAAAAAAGCGCTTTTCAAGCCTTGTTCCTCCTGTGGCAAGAAAAGGCTGTTTGTGGAGGATAAGCATGAGAACTGCATCTATTGCCTCTATCCTGACCACCAGGTAGCGAAATGTGCAATCTGTCGCTCCTTTTCTGCCAAAACCCTCCGGGACCGTGAGGGTAGGCTCCTGACATGGCTGCAAAGACTTAAATCGAGGAAGGATACTGTCTCCAGTGACAGTGAAGATGCTGGATCGATGGCTTCTACTAGAAGGTCAGTGAAAAGGGGTAGGGGTTCCCCTTCTTCTTCTGTAAGTCGATCCTCTAAGGCCTCAAAAAAGACCCCCAGTGAGTCTGAGAGCCAAGGTCCCAGCAAATCTCCTCACGGAAGTGTAAAGGAGAGGGATGGACCTTCTACGCAGTCTACTGGCGCGAAGACTTCCACAGCCTTCAAAACGCCTCAAAGCCAGTCTTCTGAGAGGACTTCTAGGTCCTCGACGACCAAGACGTCGACAGCGGGAGTCCCGTCGACTAAATCATCTACGGCTCCGTCAACTGGAGGTTCGTCGACGACGAGACCGTCGACGGCGGAGAAGGCGCCGACGACGAAGGTACCGGCTTCACAAGTGTCGACGAAGGAGCCATCGACGACGAGAGCCCCGTCGACGCCCAAGATCCAGTCGACGGCGAAGGACCCGTCGACGACGAAGACTCAGTCGACGACGAAGGCCCCGTCGACGACGAAGGCCCCGTCGACGAAAGCCCCGTCGACGACGATACCAACGAGGGCGACGACGACAGTGTCGACGACGAGAGTCCCGTCGACGACAATGACGACGGTGTCGTCGACGACGGTCTCGTCGACGAGGGCGTCGACGACGACTACGATGACTATGACGACGGCTGGTGTGTCTACAGTCTCATCGACGACGACGTCCACGACGCCTATCTCGACGGCGTATGTACAACCGTCGACGACGGAACCCACGATCTTGGCCACAGAAAAGCGTATCACCATTTCTGTGACGCGGATCACACCTGAGATGACTTCTCCAAGGGCAGTGTCCCCTCTGCTACCAACAATGCTCTTGCAAGAGGGTCAATCAGAGGAAGATGACCAAGATGCATATAGTTATGCCAATAGTCCTTCGCAACTATTTGTCAAATGCCAGGACACCGACTCAGAGGGCGAATACACCCACGAGGAGCATGATCATGGTCAACATCAACAACAGCACTCTGACCAGGGAATGGTTTCAGTGCCAACATCTTTCCTACAGGATCTACATAGGATGCTACAGGACTATAAGTCTAAGGCCAGTAGACCTTTGCCAAATACGTCAACACCTGCTACGCCTTCCACGACTCAGGCGTCATTGGTGCCACCTACGCTCTCGGCTCCAACCTCTCCACAGCCTCAAACAGCCGTCCCTCAGGATTCCTTTGGGGTACCAAGATCACATGATGTTGATGAATCCTCGGATGAGGATCAACATTCGGATCACGTCTCTATTCCCGACACGGAATATGATGAGTACATTATTGACCATCCCGCATCGCCAAATCCGGACCCGGCGGACTCCCCGCCAGTAGATATTGGAGGTTTCCATCAGCTAATGGAGAGGGCGGCGGCAAGATTTAAGTTAGCAATGCCTAAAGTCACCACGGATTGCTTCTTATATGACTTTAAAGAACCTTTCCAGAAAAATGCCAGATCTATTCCGATTGTGGATCATGTATGGAAAGAGGGCCTAAAGACCATGACACACCCGGCGACGGTGGTGCCGGTGCTACCGCGTCTGGAAAAGAAATATAGAGCAACCGATGATGCCCCAGCGGCCTTGACAGGTCATCCGAAACCAGACTCTGTAATCTCGCAGGCAGCGCAGAGGAAATCGCGCAACCCTTCAGCACCGCTGACAACTCCTCCGGACAAGGAAGGACGGAGGTTAGATAATGTGGGGAAAAGATTCTCAGCGATGGCGAGTTTGCTGGTGCGAGCAGCTAATGCCTTAGCCATCCTGGGTAGGTACGACCGTCAACTCTGGTGCGATGTCTCCCCGTACCTGGACCAGCTACCTCCTGAATCTATGTCAGAGGCAAAGAAAGTGTTGAAAGAGGGAGAAGCGACGTCGATGGAAATAATCGATTGTGCAATGGACATTGCGACTACGGCATTTCGTTCACTAGCTGGAGCGGCAGTGCTCCGTCGCCAAGGGTGGCTTAAAGCTACTTGGTTCCGACCAGAGGTCCAGAACAAAGTGTTGGATCTTCCCTTTGATGGTGAGGCTCTATTCGGCAAACTTATTGACGACACCCTGCAAGATATTAAAAAAGACACAGAGACCGCTAGGTCTTTAGGAACACTTCAGTACAGGAAGTCCCCCTTCAAGGGAGCCAGAGGCAGGGGTGGTACGTATAGAGGATCCTTCCAACAACGGTATTCCAACACAGGATCCGGTTCCCAACAGCACCGCCAATCTTACCAACAGCGGCAAGGCCAGTCTACCAACTACTCCAGGCCTTACAGTAAAGGAAAGCAGGGTGCGCGAGGACGAGATTCGTCCAAGCGCCAATAGCGGCCTCCTGGCTCTTCCTACTGGACCCTCCTCCAGGAAATCATCAGTTGGAGGCAGGGTCAACAAATACCTTCACAACTGGTCCCAAATAACATCGGACCGTTGGGTGCTCAACATCATTCGGAAAGGGCATACCTTAGAGTTCACTCAAGTTCTGCCACCCAAGCCCCCGGCAGCCACTCCTTCAAAACACCAGCGTCTCCTTCGGCTCGAGGTTCAACAAATGCTCCGAAAAGGGGCGATAGAGCCAGTTCCATCGAACCAAAGAAACCAGGGATTTTATTCCAGGTTCTTCCTGGTGAGGAAAACGCTCGACAAGTGGCGTCCCATTTTAGACCTCAGGGGGCTAAACACCTATCTCATCTCTCTGTCCTTCAGGATGGTGTCCCTCCAGGACATCTTGAAACTAATCAACCCGGGAGATTACATGGCCACACTCGATCTCGAAGATGCCTACTTTCATGTTCCGATTCACCCAGCACACAGAAGGTTTCTGCGATTCACAGTAGCCAAGAGCCATTACCAATTCAGGGTTTTACCCTTTGGACTCCGTTCAGCCCCAAGGATATTCACGAAAGTTCTGGCTCCAGTAGCGGCTTTCCTGCGGAGGCACAAGTTTCAAGTCTTCCCCTATCTGGACGACTGGCTGCTGAAGGCTCCGTCCAGAGAGGCAGCGCTACAGGCGGTTCAAGCGTGTACCAATTTATTCCGAAACCTGGGTCTCACTTTAAACGACGAGAAATCTTGCCAGATCCCGTCCAGAAGAGCCCGGTTTCTGGGAGCCATCTTGGACTCAAAGCTTTCACGAGCTTTTCCTACTCTGGAAAGGAGGCACAAGTTACAGACGATGGCCCAAGACTTACAAACAAAAAAGTCTCTTTCAGTTCGCCGCTACAAGTCTCTGCTGGGAGTAATATCGTTGTGCATTCCACTGATTCCCCATTGCAGACTGAGGATGCGTCCCTTGCAGGAACAACTGGACAATCAATGGCGGCAAGTCCACGGTTCCTTCGACGACAAAGTGGCGATCACTCCGGAAATGAAGAATGCGGCCCTATGGTGGACAGACCTAGACAACTTGTCCCAAGGCCTATCCTTCGCAAGCGACCCGTCTCCACAAGTGATAACGACGGATGCGTCGTTGGAAGGCTGGGGAGCAGTGCTGCAGGACCTTCATGTCAGTGGTCATTGGTCACCCCAGGAGAAATGCCTCCACATCAACCTGTTAGAACTCAGGGCGATACGTCTGGCTCTGCAATCGTTTCTTCCTCTCCTGGAGGGTTCACAAGTGCTTATCAGGACGGACAACACCACGGCCATGCACTATGTGAACAAGGAAGGAGGGACCAGATCGCGCCCATTGTCACAAGAAGCCCAGCAGATTTGGGAATGGGCTATCCGACACAACATGTCTCTGATGGCGGAACACTTGCCGGGCGTCCTTAACGAAAACGCCGACAAACTGAGCAGGTCATCCTCGGTCACCCACGAATGGGAGTTGAATCAAGACATTTTGGAACAAATCTTCAGCCGGTGGGGAAGACCGGACATCGACCTTTTTGCCACCCCGACCAACAACAAATGCCGGTCTTACGCAAGCAGGCTTCCCCATCCAAATTCTCTGGGAAATGCCCTTCTGATACCCTGGTCGAAGACATTTGTCTACGCTTTTCCTCCCATTCCTCTAATACCACGACTAATCAAGAAATTCAAGATGGAACCGTGCAGGATGATCCTGATAGCCCCGGCTTGGCCGAGGCAGTTCTGGTTCACGGAGCTCCATCTGCTGTCGATCGCTCCTCCTGTACCTCTCCAAATTCTGCCGGACCTTCTCACGATGTCCGAAGGACAGATTCTACATCCAGACCCTCAGTCGTTACACCTGACTGCATGGCTCCTGAGCAGCGAGAATTTATGAACCTGCCATTGTCTAAAGAAGTTAGGGAGGTTTTGTCCCAAGCAAGGGCCCCTTCCACTAACAAAACTTACCGCCTTAAATGGAAAAGATTCTGTTGTTGGTGTCGACAGCAACACATTGATCCATTCAATTCCAAACCTCATCAGGTCCTCCCATACCTACTGTCCTTGGCCAAGTCTGGTCTGGCCCACTCATCAATTAAAGTCCATTTGGCTGCTTTGTCACGATTCAGGAGGACGGAATCTGGACCTTCATTATGGTCTTCAAGGATAATCAAACAGTTTCTTAAAGGTCTGTTCAGGGTCTATCCACCGGTGAGACCACCTCCACCAACGTGGCATTTGAATCTGGTCCTTTCTCAACTCATGAAGGGCCCATTCGAACCAGTCCATCGTTCTGACATCAAATACCTTTCGTGGAAATTGGCTCTTCTCCTCGCTCTCACGTCGGCTCGGCGTGTAGGGGAGTTACAGGCCTTGACCATTCAGGAACCTTTCCTTCAATTCAAAAGGAACACTGTCATCATGAGGACTAACCCTAGGTTCATGCCAAAGGTCCCCTCGGACTTCCATTTGAATGAACCGGTCATTCTGAAAACGTTTTTTCCTCAGCCTTCCACACCGGCGGAAAAAGCCTTGCATTCACTGGATGTACAGCGATGCTTGAAGTTTTACTTACAGCGTACTAAGGATTTTCGAAAATCTACCCAACTGTTTGTGGCCTTCGGGGGACCAAGTAAAGGCCTTCCACTCTCCAAACAGGGTGTTTCAAGGTGGATCACAAGTGCTATATTACATTGTCACAGGGCTGCTGGTAAGCCTCTGACTGGAAAGATACGAGCGCATTCCACAAGATCTGTGGCTTCCTCCACAGCACTCTTCGCAGGGGTGCAAATTAAGGACATCTGCAGAGCTGCAACCTGGAGCAGCGTCCACACTTTTACCAAGCACTACTGCTTGGATTCTCTGCAGCAGGAGGATGCAGCAGTTGGACAGGCTGTCCTGAGAAACCTCTTCCACTAATGGTGAGCTTTCCTATCTTCCCACCTTCCATTTTTCACATTTTGTATCTAATGTCATGTTGTCTACTGCTATTATTTACGATGCAAAATGTGATTATCTTGCTACTGCTTACTACTCTGATACAAAGCATGGGAATCTATGAAAGTTCCAATACTGGGGTAAGAAAACAAGTTACTTACCTGTAACTTTAGTTCCCCAGTATTGGTAACTTTCATAGATTCCCATGCGCCCACCCACCTCCCCGGGGAAAGCTCAGCCTACAGCACAGATGGTGTCTCAGTACACAACGGCTACGAAAATCTGAGGCTCTGAGGTTCCTTCAGGAAGGTTCTAAGTGGTGAGGCACTTCTGATTGGCTGAGGCCAAAAGTTTGGTCTCTTTTACACAAAGAGGGTGATATGCTACAAAAGGTAATGAGGCCTAGGCCTTTTTCCATTGTCTTTTGTACCTACAGCTATGGTATTTTTGTTACCGAGACTCCCATTCCGACGACGGGGAATGATACAAAGCATGGGAATCTATGAAAGTTACCAATACTGGGGAACTAAAGTTACAGGTAAGTAACTTGTTTTCTTTTGCCTAGTCATTCTACCGCAAAAACACGCGTCAAACGCGTCACCCGCATTTTGCGTGATGACTCGCTCATCCCCGGAAGCAACCCCGTTACCGGAGTGATTCAGATCCTATAGTCCTAGCTCTCTACCTTTTGGTTTTGAAGAAAGGGTCATCCAGAAACAACATCTTTATATTATTTTCAGGGATCTAAAAACAGCATTTGATCTAGTCCCATGAGCTAAACTGTGGGAGACTGTTCAAGCTATGTGTGTCCCTACATCCCTACTTAATATTTTAGTACGTTGACACATGGACACCTTTGCACAAGTCAGGTGGGGACAGCAAGGGGAGCTTACTGAGAGTGTCATGGCCAAACGAGGGGTACGCGAAGGCTGCGTGCCAGCCCCTACTTTTTATTTCTTTATACTGAATGATGTAGTGGCTTCCATGGAACAATGGAAGGGGGATGCACTGATGATAGCTGGCCGTGGAACAACAATACTGCTTTTTGCAGATGACCAATGGGCTTACAGACCATGATAGATCGCTTCTCTGAGTTCTGCAGGGAAAGGGGCCTGGTAATGTATTCGGGCAAAACAACATTTATAACTATTAGTCTCCATGGGACTTTTAGGGTCTCTATGAATTTGGAAGATACCAGTTTGGGGAGGGTAACAGAATTCAATTATCTGGATATTTGGCTTTCCTCCAAAATGACCTGACTTCCCCAAATTAGGAAGAACACCCTTAGCCTAGTCCATTATGCAGCAGTTATTTTAAGGTTGTACCACTCCTCCAAAACTTGGCAGGTCTTTTGGCACGAAGCATTTTATCAGGCAGAGGCAGTGGGGGTGCCCTGTACCGGGTGAACTATGGGGTCATAAGGGCCTTGTGATCTTAACTACTGGGAAAAATATCTTCCTAGATTAATCTTGAACCTAGAAAAGAGTATTCCCGTTCTCCCACTGCATTGGGATACTGGCATGAAAGCATTTGCATACAAGGACAAGCTTAAACCAATTGAATATTGGTGTAGATTGAGAACTACCCTGGCTCTTGACGGGTATTACTGTGCCCTTAAACAGGTAGTGGCCTTTGATAAGGAAAAAAATATTAAATGGCTGACTTCTGTTAGCTCCCTCCTAACTGAAATGGGCCTAGGAGATATCTGTAAGCACCAGCAAATACATTTGTTCATTGGACCCCTAGTTGCTGGCAGCACAAACCATCATACTTGTTAAGTACTTTTCCGTCTCCTACTGCCTCTTTGTGTTACCTTTCCTTCTCCCTCTGCTTCTTTATGTTACTTTTCTTTGTTCCTCTACTTTTCCTTTAACTTCTGCTTTTTATGTTACTTTTCCTTCTTCCTCTGCTTCTCGATATGACTTTTCCTTCTACCTCTGCTTCTCTGTTACTTTTGCTTCATTCCTCTGTTTCTATAGATGTTACTTTTCCATATCCCTCTGCTTCTTTGTTATTTTTCTTTCTTCCTCTACTTTTCCTTTAACCTCTGCTTTTTTATATTACTTTTCCTTCTCCCTCTGCTTCTCTATATTACCTTTCCTTCTTCCTCTGCTTCTTTGTTACTTTTCTTCCTTTCTCTACTTTACCTTTAACCTCTGCTTTTTTATGTTACTTTTCCTTCTCCCTCTGCTTCTCTATATTACTTTTCCTTCTTCCTTTAATTCTCCGTTACTTTTTCTTCTCCCTCTGCGTCTGTTACTTTTCCTTCTCCCTCTGCTTCTCTATATTATTTTTCCTTCTTCCTCTGCTTCTGTTACTTTTCCTTTTTCCTCTGCTTCTCTGTTACTTTTCCTTTTTCCTCTGCTTCTTTATGTTACTTTTCCTTCTCCCTCTGCTTCTCTGTTACTTCCTTGTCCCTCTGCTTCTCAATGTAACTTTTCCTTATCCCTCTGCTTTTTTATGTTACTTTTCCTTCTCCCCCTGCTTCTTTGTTACTTTTCCTTCGCCCTTTGCTTCTTTATTTTTCTTCTCCCTCTACTTTTGCTTGAACCTCAGTTTTTTATGTTACTTTTCCTTCTCCCTCTGCTTCTCTGTGTTACTTTTCCTTTTCCCTCTGCTTCTCTGTTACTTTTCCCTCTCCCTCTGCTTCTCTGTTACTTTCCCTTCTTCCTTTGCTTCTTTTTTTACTTTTTCTTATCCCTCTGCTTCTATATGTTACTTTCCTTCTTCCCCCGCTTCTCTGTTACTTTTCCTTCTACCTCACTTGACCTTCTCCCTTTGCTTCTTTATGTTACTTTTCCTTCTTTCTCTACTTTTCCTTTAACTTCTGCTTTTTTATGTTACTTTCCCTTCTCTCTCAGATTCATTTTGGTACTTTTCCTTCTCCCTCTGCTTCTCTGTGTTACTATTCCTCCTCCCTCTGCTTCTCTGTTACTTTTCTTCTTCCTCTGCTTCTCTATGTGACTTTACCTTCTCCCTCCCTCGGCTTCTCCGTTACTTTTACTTATTATTAGGTGCTAGCAAAGTTGAAACTTCAACCACGAAGTGTGTGAAATTCGGAAAACTACAGCCATTGTAAAGATGAACTCACTAACCGACGAGCGCGGATGACTTCATATTGCAGAATGCGTAGCTAGTGGGACATCCTGCAACTGCAAGTCGTAGCTGCAACTTTCCCATGCTCACTTGAGTAGAAGGTGCTAGGGGCCTGAGGACAGAGGATGGTCCAGGGTTATGAAATCTCTTGAAATAGGGGACGATGCAAGGAATAGGGGAAGGGAGTGCACTCCAGCTAGGGCATGGTGTGAATGCAACACTCCGAGAAGGAGGCTTTGCTGAGAGTTTGGTACACAGATCAGAAGATGGAGGATTACTCCAGACTGGCAGTGGCTACCTGGTGCCCTGAGCAACTTCAAGACAACTTTCCCACTGGCACAACGTTCACTACGTCATAGTTTCTTCACCAGCAAATAACTTGGCGGTGACACTATTTACTGTCTTGAACAGAACAGCAGTCTTTCAGGCCTTTTCTCTCTAGAGATTTATGGAGTCCTTATGGCACATCCTGCTTAATTATTGATGTGTTTGGTTTGAACTTAGGTGCAGGGTTTGTTAGGTCATTTCATTACAGGAATAATTTCATAACTTGGTTACAGAGTTGGTATAAAACACTTCATTGCTATCATCTTTTTAGGCATGTCATTAAGCACAGACCTAACTGCAAAGAGCAGTGAAGCACTTCACAAATAAAATGTTTAATGTAGCTGGGGTATCTCAAACATGGGATGCTGGACATAGAACAGCCAAGTTCAATGAAGATTGGATTACAAAAATCAAAATGTGATTGAGAAGGTGTAGCTCAATTACTAGGCAGCACACTGTTTACATTTTACAGTTTAGGAAACATGAAGATATTTTGATGGAAAGTCTGGATTAGAGCTCAGGGCTGGAGTTTAAAAATGGGAAGCATGGCCCCTGTTTACACTGACAAACACTCATACTGGAAAAATTCAGCACACATCAGTGCTTGTGCCTAATCTTACAAACTGTAGACTTTCCCTGACTTGCTCCTGGTAGCTGCATCATCATACAGCAAGACTCAGTTGTAAGCCACCCTGCAGCACCCACCACCCGCTTGCTCGAATTGTCCCGCTCCCTTGTCTTAAGACTGAAAATTTGCTCCTGCTGCCTTGGCCCAACCGTCCCATGACAGATGCATCACCATCCAGGTAGAGCCAATCGGAAACCATTTGCCAGTTTCACTCTTTCCACTCTCTTGGAATTACCAACTATGATCAGGGGTTCGAAGTTTTGCCCCACACAGCACCATTTGCATATGAAAGCCTCATCACCATCCAGAAACGGCAAATCCTAAGTCACTCTGCAGGCCCCAACAACCTGGTCCCTTACATTACCAAAGCCTTCTCCAGAGGGAAATGCTCACGCCAGACTGCTTTGTGGCCAAAATACTCTTTCCATCTGTGCACCCTCCTACAAGAACCGGTTCAAAGCCACTTAATGTTTTTGAATTGGCAAATCCAGAGAGCCAGCATTCACCCCACACTGCACCACAGCCAGACCTGCTTTTTCAAATCTTGTCACATCCAGGAAGAGTTAAATCAGGAGTGAAACTGGTGTTCCCACCTGTTACACCTGGCATCCTTGGTGTGGTTACAGTTTTTTTGCCTCTGACTCTTGTATTTTTGCTGTGTGCTGGATTCTGTTTTTGTTGGTCTAGATGCTTTGGGTACTTTGCCACTGCTAATCAGTGCCAAAGTGCTAGTGCTCCCTAGGTAAATTGTGTTTATGGATTGGTGACTCCATGATTGGCATTTTGATTTACTGGTAAGTCCCTAGTACAGTGTACTGTGTGTGCTCAGGGCCTGAAATTAAATGCTGCTGCTGGGCCTACAGCAATGCTTGTGCCACCAACATGAGCAGCCTGTAAATGTAACTCAGACCTGCCACTGCAGTGTCTGTGCGCAGTTTGGTACTGCCATGTCGACCTGGCAAGTGCACCCACTTACCAGGCACTAACCTTCCCTTTTCTTACATGTAAGATACCTCTAAGGTAGGCCCAAGGTAGCTGTATGGGCTGGGTGCAATGTATGTGACAGGTAGGACATGTACTGATGTGTGTGACATGTCCTGGTAGTGAAATACAGTGCATTCCGTTTTTCACTGCTAAGAAACTATGTCCCATAGGACAGACTGCGGAATACTTTGTAAACATCTTACAAGTATAACTTCCCAAAGAAACAAGATAGAAAGGTAAAGTATGGTATCTCTGAACTCCAAATGTAATTACACATCTTTTAGTAAAGATGGTTTTTAAATTGTGTGTTTGAAAATACCACTTTTGGAAAGTGGCTATTTTTTTGCTTAATCATCCTGTGTGCCTCTGCTAGTTTGTGGATTGACTGTCTGCATTTGGAGTGAGAGAGAGAAACTCTGTTTATTTAGACCGTGGTCTTTAAACAATGAGATCGAAATGCATCACATCAATATCAAAACCATACAAAATTTATAAAATCAGGCTGTTACTCTCCATGCCGCTTTCTATATGTTATACAAAATATAAAAAGAAAAGGCATTCTATGGGTAGCACAGACATAAAATCGTTAAGAAGAATTTTAAAACACATGCTATACATAATAAAACTGGAAGATATTGCATTAAAAACAGGCAATTTCGATATGTTTCTCATTACAGTACTATCTGATATCTTATAGGCTTGCAATCCCTCGTAACTTAGCTTTTACTTGTATCTATCAATATAGGTTCCTCAATTTGATTTCTTTTGTTGTTCCTGTGCTAAGCGATTCACCTTTTTCAGAAAGTTCCCAAGTGCAATTGCTATTTCCAGATTTTCCATTCCTATCAATAAGTTTGTCGCTTGTACACGTTGTCTTATGCCATATTTTATAAATAAAGGTCGTAAGAACCGTTTTCTCACTTCTAGACATGTCAAGCAGTCACGTAGTATGTGCAGCATTTCACACTTGGCCCCCAGGCCACATTTACATATACCATCTGGATATAACATTTCTGCCTTAACTCTCCCTTCCATTAGCCAAGGGATGGTACCAATTCGGATTTTCAGTATCTCCCACCTAAATGCATAATTTGGCAGGGTTTCTAAGTATGGGTACCCAGTCTCGTTTTCCCATCATTCTATCATATTTACCGCTGATTTTTTGTTTCTTAGATATCCTATAGCCTGCCTTCTGGAGTACCCCCTTCCTTGTACTCTGAGTGCACTCTTCGTGAACTCTACATCTAGAGAGTTTTGGTTTACTCCCACTTTTAGATTCCCAATTATTTCCTTTATTTTTCTTTTTGCGTCTAATGCCTATCTTAGGTTACTATGGCGGATTTCTTCACTACGCCAATGTGAGACCTTTTCCCCTACCCCCTGGGATTGGCGTTTCCAGAATCTTACCATCGCCATTTTGGTCTGAGTATTCCATCCAATCATATCTGTTTCCAGTCTAATTGCCTGTATCATAGATGACTTAGGTAGTGACAATAATGTTTTCAGGGCCTTACCTTCCTCCCGATCCCAGCCTCCCTTTCCGCTTAGAAGGAGCACTTCTGCACCATACAGTACTTGGGGCGGTATCATGGCCTCATATGCTTTTAATATCGGTTTGTGTGACATATCCCCATAGTTTTTATTGAATTTTTTCAGGCCACAAATAGAGGAAGATGCTTTTGCGTTTTGGTGTGCCAAATGTATGTCCCATTTTTTTTTTTTTTATTATTTTTTTTAAAACCTTTATTTGTAAAAGCACAATACACAGCGTCTGCCTACAACCCCGCGGGGCCGGCCGCTATGACATAGACGGATGAATAAAAAGGAAAGTAGGAGACAGTACGCTGTTAAAGCAATCTCTTGAGCATACATTGTCACGTGGAACATAGCACAATATCAGATAGGATAAAAAAGGTTTAATTTTATGATTTTGTCGAGAAGAACAACAACACACAAACACATGGTATCATACTGGCAAGGGTCGTAGGAGGGGGGGAAGGGGGGATAGAATGAAGAAATAAAGGATTACATCTGGCGAGGGGGGGCGAGCATGAAGGGGAAAAAACTGAGGAAATACGGAAAACTGGAAACGGAACGTCAATCATGGAGAAGAGGGGAGAGGAGCCTCATACTCAAGTGGAGGGGAGCAGATATCTCCGCGGTACGAATTCCACTGAGCCCAGACCCTGGACCATTTCTCGGGACGCCCCCGTGCCTCATACACAGTTTTTTCCCGGAACATGCACCAGTCCATGTTCTCCTTCCAGGCACTTAGCAATGGTGGTCTAGGGGAGCCCCAGAGCTGAGCTATATCTCTCTTAGCGACCATATTGCCCAGAGTGACCCAAAGTGTCTGGGCAGCGTTACAATCCGAAGGCTCTCACACGTTAAGCAGACAACGTCGTGCTTCGGGAAGGAGGGGATCCCGGTGACACGACCCATAACATCATGCAATCTAGACCAGTAGGCCGCGATCACCGGGCATTCCCATAAAACATGAAGGAAGGTACCATCCATACCGCACCCACGCCTGCACCGTCCATCCGAAACCAATCCCATTCGTACCAGTCGCATTCTGGTCACATACACACGGTGGAGGATCTTTAGCTGGACAAAACGAAGCCGAGCCGGGATAGCCACCTCCTTAGGGGAGGATACAGCGGACTGCCAGTCCTCGTCGTCGAGTTTGAGCCCGTCAGCTGTCCAAGAAGCACGAAGTTTCTCAAGTTGGTCAGCCCTATTGTTGACGAGCTTTTTGTATATTAAGGAAATTGTGCTATCGGGGACATGGCCATCCAAGACGCGATCCTCCAAAGGGGAGGACTGCGGAATATCGGTACCAGGGGGAAAGACGGAGGACAAGGCATGTCGAACCTGCATATATCGGAAGTGCTCCCTGTCATCGAGCCGGTATTCCCGTTTCAAAACAGCGAAGGACTTCACAGCGCCCCGTGCCCATAGACCCTCCACCTTACTAATCCCAATCATGTCCCACTTATCAAACCCTTTCGTCTTCCACAGGTTGCCCAACGGATCCGAGTCATACAGTGGCGTCACTCGCGTCAACTTACCACCCCAGCCCGTGGCTACAGTAGCATCTCTCCAGGCCCGCACCGCACACTTCGTTGGACCTGTAAGGAGCCGGACGGGTGACTTTGAGTACAGAGCCCTATTTAAGTTGCCACCGGGCAATAACAGTTTATCCAGAGCAAAGGCGGGGGCAGGTTCCGTAGAGTACGTCGCATGGTTGATAGCGCTCAGGTGTGAGGCCCAATAATAGCGTCTAATATCCGGCTGTGAAGGGGCAGAGCTTACCTCCAGGTCGCAGCGACCCCGTACGAACGCCCATAGGGGCGACAACACTAACCTGCCGCCCAAACCCGCTACACCTCTCTCTGTCTCCCTGCAGGTACCGACAGCATCGCCGGCGCCCAGCGGACCGGAAACGACCTGGATTGACCCCGGAAGTGCAACAGCCACTAAAGGACCGGAAGTGACCCTGCCTGACCCCGGAAGCCTTTCCTCAGCGACCCGAGGGGATCGTATAAAGACCGGCAACACAGAGGTGGATTGGTTCCCAGCGGTGGACTCGTGGCAGGAGTTGGCGAGACGCGAAGGACCAGCGGAGGAGGTTGTAGGAGAGCGGATGCGAGGAGAGAGCGGAGAAGAGGAAGAATTGTGGTGCGAGGATTGGTGGCATCCTCAGGAGGTGGCTGGAAAGCGGCCGTAACTCGGATGAGAGTTACGGCGGGGCACGTGAGTAATCTGTTATCATTCTCCGTGTTTCCCCCACCTTGTGTAATTAGTGTAAATAGTGTAAATCGTGTACAGATATCACGCGCACCCTCACTGTGTAATATAGTCACCCCTACACTGTATGATACCTACCACCCCCCCCCCCCTTCACGACAACCACTCTATTCCGAAACCTCCCTTTCCTTTCCCGTCTTACCCAACTCTATCGTCCTCCCTCACCGTCTATTTCCCTCCCTACACTCCCGGTGCCGGTGACCGTTATCTAAGTTCCGTGTGCTTTGGAACTAATTGCCCTGTGTCTTTCTCACTTACCTCCGAGGGACGCCCCGACGCCCGTCAGCAGGAAGGAGATCCCCACCCCGGCGGAGGAAGACCTACCTGTGTTCCCCTCTTCGGAACCCCTCTCGAGGACCCGGAACAGGACCAGCAAGCAGCATACCCGGACACCGTGCCCAAGGATTTGACTTCCTCTGTAACTAATAAAATCCTTGCTAACCATAGCACACTACATTCGGCCTCCACGCCTGTTATTCCGGCCCGCACACCCCCACACCCCACAAGTGGTGTCAGAAGTGGGATCGCCCGGAAGCATGGAGGCCGCCGTCAAACAGCTGGCCGAGGGCCAGGAACTCCTCGGCAAACTGATGGAGAGGTTTCTGAAGACCGCAGAAGATGACAGGGGCCAATTGCACGACGTCCTGAAGGGGCAGGGCACAGCCCAGGACCGGGCTCTGGAAAAATTGACCACCGTCATGGGGCAGCAGAGACCAATGGCATCGTTACCCTCGGTAGTCCTGCAGAAGTATGTGGCTGGCGAAGATCCAGACTTTTTCTTCACCAACTTCGAACGGCTTGCTCAGGCCGCTGCCTGGCCTGCAGATCGGTGGGGCCATTACCTAGGTCCCCTACTAACAGGGGAACTGCAAGCAGCCTATCAGCAGGCCAACATCCAGGGACAGACTCCCTATGCGGATATAAAAAAATGCATCTTGGAACGTCTGGGGATAGACGACGAAACCTACAGGGTTAGACTCCGCCAGGCCAAGGAGGGACCCCAAGAGAATCCCCGGGCATTGTCGTTCAGGATACAAGACTTGGCCGACCGATGGCTCAAACCAGCAACCTCAAGTAAGGCTGAAATAATGGCCAAGATATACCTCGAACAATATCTGGCTTCCCTACATCCCGCTACGCAGAAGTGGGTCCGCCAACATGCCCGTTTGACTCTTGACAGTGCTGTCGAAATAGCCAGTGCATATAATCGAGCACAGGAAGGCCAGCGGGCGAGGGAAGAACACCCAACCCACCTAGGTCGGGGCAACCATCCCCGGCCAACAAGACCACCTCCGGTGCAAAGAAAACCAGAATTAGCCCCACTGATGCCTTATCCGGTCATGCCCCGACCACCGCCACCAGGACCACAATGTTACCATTGTGGTGGATATGGACACATTGCCTGCATATGCCCTCAGAAAGAGGAACCCATGGAGATTGGCTTGACGAGAAATTATGTGTGTCTCACCACCGAAACAACCCCTCCACCCTTCAGGTGTCCCGTACAGATCGACGGACAAAGGATGATGGCACTTGCGGATACCGGGTGTCGCCACAGTGTTCTGCGTCCCCAAGAACTACCTCACGCCGTGGGACCCGTGACCGGGTCAGTGGCCATCAAATGTGTCCACGGAGACACCAAATGTTACCCGACCACACAAGTACGTGTACAACATCCTACCGACCCAGGAAGCTTGTTGACAGTCGGTTTGGTTCCCAACCTACCCGAACAGGCCATTCTAGGGAGCGACTATAGTGGTCTTCCGCATCTCCTCCAAGACACCACAGACTCTTTGAAGAAATGGTGGGCAGAGGCTCCCTTTTCCCGTGATTCCTCTGCTGCTGTCGAGATACCCAAACCCTGGAAGACCAAGGCCCAAAGGAAAAAGGAAAAGAGGGGGTTCGCTCTGGCCTGCCCAGCCCAGGTGGACCCTCATCAGTGGGAAACCGATCGGGAATTCAGAGCTGCCCAACAAGAAGATCCAGTGTTGCAGGATGCTTGGGGTCGGGCCCTCCCCGATGAAGACCCCTTACACGTAGGTCCCTACTTCTTCATACGGAAGGGACTCTTGTATCGCAAAGGAGGAGCCCAGGCCAATACTCAACTGGTTATCCCGGGGTTGTTCCGTGAGAAGGTTTTGTTTCTGGCGCACAGTCATCTGTTAGGTGGGCATTTCAGTGATGAAAAGACTGGAGAAGCGATCCTGGAGAAGTTCTACTGGCCCGGGGTGTACGCGCAGATTAAACGCTATTGTCGGGAATGCCCGGTGTGCCAGAAAACCAGCCGGTACCGACCACCGAGAGCTCCCCTACACCCCCTTCCTCTGATAGATATCCCCTTCACTAGGGTGGGGATGGACATTATAGGCCCCCTGTTACCCTCCAAGAGTGGCTGTAGGTATGCCTTAGTAGTAGTGGACTACGCCACCCGATTCCCTGAAGCAGTGCCTCTCCGTCAACCAACCACCCAGAACATAGCCAAAGCGCTTATCGCCATATTTTCCAGGGTGGGGTTTCCCCGCGAGATTTTAACCGATCAAGGCACCCCCTTTGTCTCCTCCCTCATGCGCCAAGTCTGTTCCAAACTGGGGATCAAACAGATAAGAACATCAGCATACCACCCCCAGACGGACGGCTTAGTGGAACGCTACAACGCCACGCTAAAGACCACCTTGAAAAAACTTTTGGGTCTCGAGAGCAAAAGATGGGAGGAGATGTTACCTTTGGCCCTTTTTGCCATCCGGTGTAAGCCACAAAGTAGCACGGGTTATTCGCCCTACGAACTGCTCTATGGTCGCGCCCCCCGAACTCTTTTGGACATGGCTCGTGAGGCCTGGGAAGCCGAACCTGATCGGACCCGTCCTCTCCCCGAATACGTCAACAACCTGAAGACCCATTTAGGAGAGATCCGAGAGATTGTGAGACAGAACCTACTGGCCGCTCAAACGTCTCAAAAACAACAATACAACAAAGGAACCAAACTCCGGTCCTTTGTTCCCGGGGAGTTGGTCCTGTTGCTCCTTCCCTCCTCAGACCATAAGTTGCTAGGACAATGGCAGGGGCCATTCACCGTCACCAGACAAGTGACTCCCGTGACATATGAAGTCCAAATCGACGTCACCAGGGGGTCCACCCAGATATACCATGTCAACCTCCTAAAGAAATGGGAGGGTCCTCGACCCGTCTTGACTGGTGTTAGCCCCCTCCCCTTTGAATGCTGCTTTGATACAGAGCTATCTGAGAGCAAGAAACGAGACCTCTGCCAGACCCTGTCCTCAGTGCAAACCGTGTTTTCCTCCCTCCCAGGACACACTACAGTAGTGGAGCATGCCATCCATACAGAACCGGGGAAAATAGTCCGGCAGCGTCCGTATCGTGTCCCAGAAGCTCGAAGAGCAGTCATAAAAGAGGAAACCAATCAAATGTTAAAGATGGGCATCATTGAACCCTCCCGTAGCGACTGGAATTCGCCCATAGTCCTAGTACCAAAACCCGATGGTTCTACCAGGTTTTGTATTGATTTTACGGAGGTAAACAAAATTTCAGCCTTCGATTCCTACCCCCTACCTCGGGTAGACGAGATGGTCGAACGCATCGGCAGGGCCCAGTATATAAGCACCCTCGACCTCTGCAAGGGATACTGGCAGATTCCCTTGAGAGCCGAGGATAAACACAAAACCGCATTCTCCACCCCAGAGGGACTGTTCCAGTTTAAAGTTATGCCCTTTGGCCTTCATGGAGCCCCAGCAACATTTCAACGGGCCATGAATCAGGTTCTACAGCCCCATTCCCACTACTCGGGGGCATACCTAGACGACATAGTCATCTACAGTGACACCTGGGAGCAACATCTGTCTCATGTACGAGCAATCGTAACCTCCCTAGGTGCCTCTGGCTTCACCATAAATCCCTCCAAGACCACGTTAGCTGCCCAAAGCGTGAAGTATCTAGGATACCTGCTGGGGGAGGGACATATTCGGCCACAAGACAGCAAGGTCAGGACCATCCAAGACATTCCCTTTCCCCAAACTCGTAAAGATCTCCGAGCGTTCCTAGGTATGCTGGGATACTACAGGAGATTTATACCCAACTTCTCCCATACAGCAGCCCCCTTGACGGATCTCCTAAAGAAAACAACGAAAGCGGAGGAGATCCTCAAACAACCAACCCCCTTGTTGTTACAGGCCTTTCACCTCCTCAAACATTCCCTGACCTCAGAACCCGTGCTGATGAGTCCTGACTATTCCAAGCCCTTTATATTGCAGACCGACGCGTCTGACCAGGGTTTGGGGGCAGTATTGTCGCAAAAGGACGAATCGGGGGTGGAGAAACCCGTTCTATATCTAAGCAGGAAGTTGTTTCCCCGTGAAACCAATTATTCAGTGGTAGAAAAAGAAGCACTCGCCATTAAATGGGCAATCGAAAGCCTCCGGTATTACCTGGAGGGGCGGGAATTCATTCTATACACAGATCATGCCCCTCTTGAATGGATGGCGCGTAACCGGGGTAATAATGATAGAGTACTCAGGTGGTTCCTCTCTCTCCAACCCTTTCGCTTCCGAACCTTACATCGGAAAGGGCTGGAACAGGGTAACGCAGACTATCTCTCCCGGTACCCACCAAACCTGACCCCTACAAGAAACAATCCTAGGGAAAGGGGATGTGAAGGGGCAGAGCTTACCTCCAGGTCGCAGCGACCCCGTACAAACGCCCATAGGGGCGACAACACTAACCTGCCGCCCAAACCGGCTACACCTCTCTCTGTCTCCCTGCAGGTACCGACAGCATCGCCGGCGCCCAGCGGACCGGAAACGACCTGGATTGACCCCGGAAGTGCAACGGCCACTAAAGGACCGGAAGTGACCCTGCCTGACCCCGGAAGCCTTTCCTCAGCGACCCGAGGGGATCGTATAAAGACCGGCAACACAGAGGTGGATTGGTTCCCAGCGGTGGACTCGTGGCAGGAGTTGGCGAGACGCGAAGGACCAGCGGAGGAGGTTGTAGGAGAGCGGATGCGAGGAGAGAGCGGAGAAGAGGAAGAATTGTGGTGCGAGGATTGGTGGCATCCTCAGGAGGTGGCTGGAAAGCGGCCGTAACTCGGATGAGAGTTACGGCGGGGCACGTGAGTAATCTGTTATCATTCTCCGTGTTTCCCCCACCTTGTGTAATTAGTGTAAATAGTGTAAATCGTGTACAGATATCACGCGCACCCTCACTGTGTAATATAGTCACCCCTACACTGTATGATACCTACCACCCCCCCCCCTTCACGACAACCACTCTATTCCGAAACCTCCCTTTCCTTTCCCGTCTTACCCAACTCTATCGTCCTCCCTCACCGTCTATTTCCCTCCCTACACTCCCGGTGCCGGTGACCGTTATCTAAGTTCCGTGTGCTTTGGAACTAATTGCCCTGTGTCTTTCTCACTTACCTCCGAGGGACGCCCCGACGCCCGTCAGCAGGAAGGAGATCCCCACCCCGGCAGAGGAAGACCTACCTGTGTTCCCCTCTTCGGAACCCCTCTCGAGGACCCGGAACAGGACCAGCAAGCAGCATACCCGGACACCGTGCCCAAGGATTTGACTTCCTCTGTAACTAATAAAATCCTTGCTAACCATAGCACACTACATTCGGCCTCCACGCCTGTTATTCCGGCCCGCACACCCCCACACCCCACACCGGCAAAGCAATACCACCATCATAACATGAGAGGGTGAGCTTGGACAATGCAATACGGGCACGACCATCCCAAATCAGTTGCCGCTGCAGACTCTCGACCTCACGAAAGTAGCGAGCAGGGACAGGGTCAAAAAAATTCTGCAGGGCGTAGAGGAATCGGGGAAGCGACATCATTTTGAAAAGCGCCGCTCGGCCCAACGGGGATAGGGGCAATTCACGCCATCTTTTTACATCCTGCTTGAGTCGGCGGAGCGGAGCATACAGGTTCCGCTCATAGCGGACCGAAGAGACCGTAGAGACATATATCCCCAGATATTTGAAGCCGTCCGTCGCCACCAAAATGGGGAACCTGCGAGGCAAAGTTGGCAAAGCCCCGGCTATAACATAAACACAAGACTTGGTCCAATTGATGACTAATCCAGAGTTCTTACCAAAGGACGTAAGAACGTCGAAGAGGACGTTAAGAGACTTTTGAGGGGAGGTGAGATAGAGAAGGATATCATCGGCGTACAATGACACGCGGTCCTCGAGATCTGGCGACCACCGGATCCCCTTAATCGAGGGTTCCCACCGAAGCCACGCCGCAAGGGGTTCAAGCGCGAGCGCAAAGAGAAGCGGGGAAAGTGGACAGCCCTGACGAGTGCCACGACCTAACGGGAAAGGGTCAGAGCATCTGCCGTTTACCACAACTTGAGCCAGTGGTCGTTCGTAAAGGAGTCTGACCCATGCAATAAAGTTAGGACCAAAGCCCAACTTAGCGAGGGTCGCCCAGAGATAGGGCCACTCGATGGTGTCGAAAGCCATAGTAGCGTCCAGGGAGGCCACTACCGCCGGCTCTGCGAGAGTTGCAGCCCTCGCGAGAACACCATGGAGCCTACGCAGGTTAAGGGCCGTGTTCCTGTGCGGAATGAAACCGGATTGATCCGGATGGATCAGGTCGCAAATCACCTTCAATAACCGATTGGCCAGAACCTTGGCCAGGATTTTGGGTTCCGCGTTTAACAGGGAAATGGGGCGGTAGGAGGTACAACGGTCACGAGGCTTGCCATCTTTATAGATAACCACTATGGTAGCTAGGCGCTGCTCAAGCGGGAGGCTACCAACCTCAACCGCGTCGAGAAACATGTTGCGCAGATGGGCGGCCATCTTGTCCGGACAGAGTTTGTAAAGTTCGATGGGCAACCCGTTCGGGCCCATCGCCTTACCCGAGCGTAGCGAGCGGATGGCAAGGGCAATCTCATCTACGGTGAAAGGGGCCTCCAAAACAAGGCCATCTTCCTCCGATACAGTAGGCAGAGCTATATCACGCAATAACAGCCTGGAATCGGCCTCATCCCGATCACTAACAGGAGTATAAACCTTCCGGAAGTGGTCCACAAAAAAATCAACAATCTCGCCTGGGTCGGGGACATTCTCACCAGATTCGCGAACAATAACAGGCACAACACGACTCGCTCGTTCAGCCTTATCCAGCCATGCCAGGAGTTTGCTAGCTTTGTCCCCCACATCATACAGCCGGCCCAGTTGATTCTTGCGCATTAACTTAGCAGCATCAGTGACACAAGCCTTGTAGTCGGCCTGTTTCAATTCCAGAGTGTGCAACAGTGCAGGCGTGTCGTCCCCACCCAGCTCACTTTCAAATGCAGTGATCTCAGTCTCAAGGGCCAGAACAGCCTCCCTTTTAGCCCTACGCTCAGCAGCAATAAGAGATAATGCGGAACCCCTGATAACCGTCTTAAAGGCCTCCCACAAAACAGTAGGGGAGGTGACCGAGCCCACATTCTCATCAAAATAGCAGTCAATTGCCTTCACCATATCTGAGCGGAGCCGGGGGTTACGAAAGTGCCAGGGAGGGACAGGGGGGATCCTGTTGCCGAGCAGACCACCCACCGAAATCCTGACCACCAAGGGGGAATGGTCCGAGATACCCCGGGGAAGATGTCGCACCTCCCGGACAGTGGACAGAGTGGAGGCCAGCATAAAGAAATAGTCTATACGAGATAGGCTGCCATGTGCACCAGAGTGGAAGGTATACTGCAGGAGGGACGGGTGCAGTGAACGCCAAACATCCACCAGACCAAAAGTATCTGCCATCTCATTGAGCCACATCTGGGATGGCGGCAGGACTCTAGAGGGCAGCCGATCAAATTCGCCAGACATAACAGAATTGAAGTCCCCGCCCATGATTAACAATCCATCAGGGAGACCAAGAAGAGTCTTGCCGAGGTCGGCGTAGGTGGTAGCTTGCAGCCCCGGGGGAATGTACACAACCACTAGCACAATTTGTTTACCCTCCCACCTCCCGGAGACAGCAGCATACCGCCCCCGATCATCCAATGTAACGTCGTCAATAGCAAGGGCTAGGGAGGACTTCACCATGATACCCACTCCCCGGGACCCAGAGGTGAAACCAGCATGTGCGACCAATCGGTAGCCTCGACGGTCGAGAGCCTTACAAGCATTACCAATTAAGTGGGTCTCCTGAAGGAACACAACATCAGGGGCATGTCGCCTCAGTAACTGTAACACAATGCCGCGTTTGATTCTGTCACCCAACCCGTTGACGTTCCAGGAAAGAACCTGCATCTCACCCCCCCCCCCATCGCAGCTAAGGTAATCTGCCCCAACCCTCCCCCACAACCCCATGTTCGGAATATTTGCAATCAGTGAAATACCATGAAAAAAAGAACATAACAAACAAAACGAAACACAACCAAGTCCCCATGAACCATCTCCCAACCAAAAACCCGTTACAACACCCCCCGCCCTGCACCCCTGCTGACTAAAAAGCCACCCCAAACTGCAGTGTGCCTGTCGCCCCATCCGATCTACACAAAGAACCCCCCGAGGAGGAAGGGAGAAATCACCCGCACCCGCACCGCCACAAGCATAAACATAGAGCCCACAGTCAATTTACTCTGTACAGTTTGCAGTCTCAAGTCGGACCTCCGGGGGCCCACATCACTCCTGGGCCGCTGCACCACCTTCCGCACCACCAGGGCCTCCGCTCTCAGAGTCATCTGTCGGCAACGAGTCCAACCAGTCAGCAGCACGGTCCGGCTGATCAAAAAAATAGGCACGTTCTCTGAACTCAATCCGCAATCGAGCTGGAAACAACATGGCGTACTTCAGTCCCCGGTCTCTTAGACGACGCTTCACTCCGAGGAACCCAGATCGCTGTCGTTGCACTTGGAGAGTGAAATCGGGATAGATAGAGATAGAGTTATTGTCGTATTTCAACGGCCGTATTTACGGGCGGCCTGCAGGATAGCGTCTCTGTCTCGATAGTGAAATAGCCTTGCGATGATAGGCCTCGGCGGGCCTCCTGGCTTCACTTGTCCTCCTGGGAAACGATAGGCACGCTCTACGGCAAAGAACTTGCTAAGTCCAACCGGAGCGAGTTTAGCAACGATAAGTTCCTCGACCAGCAAATCGATCGAGGCAGCGCCATCGCTTTCCGGCACTCCAACCAGGCGTATGTTGTTCCGCCTGGCCCTATTGTCATAGTCCTCCATGCGTTTGAGCAATAGGTCGTGCGAGGAACGTAGATTTCCAATCTCGGATTGCGCCTCCGCCATGTCCGTCACCAGACTCGACGCCTTCAGGTCTAGTGCCTTCACCCTCTCGTTCGTTTTGGCCAGATCGGCTCGAATAAGAGTAACATCTACAGCCACCGCGTCTATTTTGGACACGATGGCTTCGTATTGTTGACTCATATCAGCCTTAAGTCCAGAGATGGCAGCCAATAGGTCTTGGGGTGACACTTCAGAGGAAGACGACATGTCCGTTTGAGGGCCCTCAGAGCCCACACTGGGGACACCGGGGGAGCCTCTCGGCTGGGTGTAGCGCTCGATCATATTAGACTGGATCGACCCCCCCCCCCCCCCCCCCCCCCCGAGTTACAGTCTTCCTGCGTTTTTCCGCCTCAGGTTTCGTCGCCATGTCGCAGTCAGCGGCGGCCGAGGGCACCAAGATGCAGCGGGACGATGATAAGTCCAGAAACTCTGAAGTGCAGCTCGAAGAGTGAATACCACAGGCCTCCTTGCCGGTCCGAGGATAGAAAGCGTTCACTGTGAGATGAGCAGGCTAGGACAGAGTAGGAGGAGACAGAGAAGATTAGGCCGGAAACCGAAAATGAAAGTGGCACAGCACCGGTGGGCCAGATGCCAGGCAGCCGTTGTTGTTGCATTACAGCTCGGCCATGGCAGGCAGCCGAGACCCCGGTTGCGTCCGTGGTTAGGCCAGAAAGTTGAAGACGACAGAAAAATGGTCCCCAAGGTCCGATTTCGACCAAAAAAGGATCGACAGCATCAGTGAGAGTAGTGCTTCAAAAGCCCGTCGAAGTGATCAGGATAAATGAAGGATAGATGAAGACGGGCGGCGCGGGTCTCGGGAGCTCTCTGCTCACGCGACCATCTTGGATGCCCGCGTAGCTCCTCCTCCGTATGTCCCATTTTAAGGAGGATTCAAACCAAAGACCAAGATATTTATATTCTTTTACCGTTTCTAATTTTATTTTATCTAGGTACCAGCTAAAATTCTTGATCCCTTTACCAAAGCGCATGATCTTTGTTTTTTCCATGTTCACTGTCAGCAATTTATCCTTACAGTAATCATGGAATACATTTAGTTTTCTTTGTAGCCCGAGCTCTGTCTGGTCAGTAATCACAAGATCGTCTGCATACAGCAAGCATGAGACCTTTCTACTATTCATTCTCGGGCTCGCACTTTTTTCCACCTCTAGTGCTGCTGGGAGATCCGCTAGAAATATTGAAAAAAGGAGCGGAGCTAGGACGCAGCCCTATCTCAGTCCATTCCCTATTTCAATTTTTTTTGTCAGCGCCCCTTGTGTATCTTTAATGACTTGGGCCCAGTTCCCTCTGTGTAATTCTTTCAAGATTTCAAGTAAGCACACCGGGATTTCATATTTAATCTTGCACTCCCATAGTTTCCCCCGGTTCACTGAATCAAAGGCTGCCCGGAAGTCGATGACACAGCAAAACAGGTTCCCCTTATGTTCTATCGACTTCCGGGCAAGGGCCCACAGGGCATAACAGTGATCCACTTTGGAGTGCCCTTCTTTAAAGCCTCCCTGTTCCACCGGGATAATTGAGTTCTCTTCCACCCAGTCCTTTAATTTGCCAAGAACTATTTTTGCAAATATTTTCTCCCCGATGCCCAGTAGATTAATTAATCTATAAATTTTCGGGTTGTTCATCTCCCCTTTCTTATGTATTGGCCTTATTATAGCCCCATTCCAGTTATCGGGGAGTTTCCCAGTATCTAAGATGACTTCAAACATATTTGCAAAAAATTCCGCCCACCAATCTACATGAGTTTTGATTATTTGAGCCGGGAGGTTATCTGGGCCTGCCGCTCTTGTGAGATTCAAACCTTTTATCGTCTTTTTAACCTCTTGGGTGGAAAAAACGGGTTTTATATCTGCTACCAGACCGCTCCAGTCTGTGTACAGATTTTCTTCCCGGTCTTTCCCTGGGCTATACAGATCGTGTAGATACTCCTCCCATGCGGACTCTTCTACAATGCAGTTCATTTTCCTTGGTTGGCGATCTGCTGCTGAGTCGACTAACTTCCAGAAGTTTCGTAAAATCTTAGTTTCGATCACCTCGAGTAATTTTTGCCAGCATCCCTCTTTAAATTCCCTTTTTGCCCTTCTGATAAGCATGTTATATTCTCTTTTTAGGCCCACTAGGGTGTTTACATTATCTTGGTCTCTCTTTTGCTGAATGCGGCGGGTCATTCTCCTAACTTCCCTTTTTTTCTCCTGGCATTCCCTAGTGAACCAGCCGGTAAGTTTCTCTATCTTCTCACTTTTCGCTTTATTTTTGTTTTTGCCTCTATTTATATTTTTTAGACCTATACTAAGAGTTTGGACCACCTTTTCGTACATACCAATCGAGGTTTCGACCCCTTGCTGACTTCAGGTCTAGGTTCTGTTGTAATTTTATTAATCTGGCAACATATTCTTCTGTAAGCCTAGTTGTGCGGCATCTGGGATAATCCACCTCTTGTTCCATGACCTTTGGGCCAGATTCGAAGTGCACACTCCAAGGCTACCATGTTATGGTCACTTCCATCTCTATTCACAATTCTGAATCCTGAGATTAATCTAAAATTCCAAGGTGTGGTAAAGGCATAATCTATGGGGCAGATTTGAGAGCCTGGTTTGAATGTTTTTTTAGCGGGGCAGTCTAGCTCGCATCTTCCATTTAAACAGAACAGGTTTTTTGTTCCCAGGAGGTTTCCCAACTGCAAATCTTTAGCACTAGATATACATTCAGGGAAAGTTGCTTGAGGTATTTCATAGGCCTCCAATATGTCTAGAAACCAACAATCTACCTTCTCGGGGTGAAGTTTGGGGACAGTGACTGGGGATGTGCAATCTTCAGACAGCCACTGGTGGGGTTGAGGAGTGACCCGCCATGGATGAGTCGGGGCTGGGCTGAATATACCTGACCTGCATTCCGAGTTAGTTGGAGGAGGTTTCTCTGCACCTGAATAGGCTTGGTCTGCCTTGAGCAAAGATGTTGTAACGTCCTGCCATGCAGCTGGACCAGAGAGGACAGAACTGTTTTGGACGGAGCTGAGACCCTCTCTGCCACAAGAGCACAAAGAGTAATTGAGTATAAATATTGGGGCCCAGACCAAGAACTTTAGATTATTTCTGGACTCAAGAGGAACCTTTGCCAAGGAGAATAGCTGGAGAAACTGAAGAAGTGCTACCCCTTTGCTAAGCTGTGTGGGGTTGGCCTGCACTGGCTATTTCTTCGAAGGAGAGGACAAAGACTTTGCTGTGTGCTGTGTATCCTGCTTGAAAAAGATCTCCAAGGGCTTGACGCAGAGCTTGCCTCCTGTTCTGAAGTCCCAGGGACACAAAGACATCACCACCAACTCCCCTGAACTTTCTTGCTGGGAGTTCTGACCTGCCAGGAGGTGCCTGTTCCTGTGTTGGGCCTCTGTAGGTTGTTCCTGCTGCTGGGAGCTGGGAAAAGAGCAGCCACTAAAGAAGCGTGACGTATCTGCACCCATTTCTGACGCAACACCGCAGTGCAGGAAGAATTCCTACGCATCGCCATCGTGCCGCTGAAGAAACCGATGCAGCGACTGCCCGGGCTGGAGAACTCGCCTCACGCCGAATCTCGTGCAACGATCTCCAAAGTCACGATCACCGCACCAATTCTGACGCACGCCCTGCTGTGTGACTGCAAGAACCAATGCATCGTGGGACCGCGGCTGGTGAGATCAACAAAGCGCCGTTACCTCTGCGGCATGGAGAAGAACGCGTCCCGGAATCCCCATGCATCGCACTGGTGTGCCAAGTCAATATCAATGCC
Source organism: Lissotriton vulgaris (assembly GCF_964263255.1). Taxonomy (NCBI): domain Eukaryota; kingdom Metazoa; phylum Chordata; class Amphibia; order Caudata; family Salamandridae; genus Lissotriton; species Lissotriton vulgaris. Next base: position 117,653,259 of record NC_141696.1, read on the forward strand.
GGGCTGCAGTAACAAAACTAATGCATTACCTTTTCCGCACAATAAGAAATCAACGCATCACCTCCTCTTCAGTTAGGAACCGACGCATCACCTCCCCTGCTTGGCAGTAAGGGACCGACGCATCACCTCCCCTGGAGCAAGGTACCAACACATCACCTTCCCTGCGCTTAAGGGACCAACGCATCACCTTTCCTGCGACTGTTTTTGTTTATGATTTTGACGCAATCCAGGTACTTTGTGTTGAAAGTGTTGCATGTATAGTTTGCTATGGACAGAACTAAAAGTAATATCTTGATAACTGTATGTTGGATTTTTGTCTTTTTGGTCTTGTTTGGTTTAGGTGAAGAATTCCTATTTTTCGAAACTGGTGAGGTGTCCATTTGTAGTGTTTTCACTGTGTTACTGTATGCATGCACAATTGCTTTACACACTAGCTCTGAGATAAGTCTGTTTGCTCGTGCCACGCTACTAAGGGGGCGAGGAGGGGTTATTTTAGAAGTGTATCCCCCTTACCCTGAGTAGAAAGAAGGGTCCCTACTAGGACAAAGGTCCAAACCATTGCCAACTAGAGACCCTCATTTCTAACACCACCACCTCACTCCCTTGTATCATCAACCCTGCTCCAGAGGGCAAGACCTATGTTGGATTGTCCCATATCCCGCCTTTACCCAACTTCTCTCTTATCTACATTTGCAATGCATCCTCAGACATCCCAGCTAAGGTCAGACAAGGAGATTACCAGTTTGAGCTAGCTAAGACTTGAAAGGCAAGCCCTTGCTTCTCAGGTAATCCAGCAACACAGTGTGCCACAAGTACTATGCACCATGCTCTATACTTACACCCTTATTTAAACATATCCACTTGCATCACACCAAAGCAACAAACTGTTGGAACCTCATCCATGTCCTGTACCAAATCATTCTCATCTGTGTGCACTCTGCAGCCATCCACACTCCTAAAATAGTGGATATTGTGAGAAGTTGGCCCGATATGCAGCGTTCGCTATTCTAGCGACCGCTATGTATCGTTCCAACGACCCTTATGGTGTTTGGTTGTAAGTCAACCTATAGACCAGCTATCCTAGTAGCGTGGATACGAGCAGTCTAAGGCTAAAGACTCGAGAGGGCGTGTTAAGCCAGCTGTTTACCACACATGTATCCCTTGAACACCCAGTGAAAGGACACCACACAAGTGTTATGAAAATAAACAGTATATTTATTTAAGAATCACAACAGCCCTGTACTCTTTATGAGGACAGGGTACTAAGCACAAACCAAATCTCTTAGGAAAATACTTCAAGTGCACAGTTAAAACAAGTGTCCGAAGACACGGAAAGTTTAGTGGTCTCGGGCGGACCCGATAAGGCAAGTCGGAAGCGAGGGACTCAGGACCCTAGAGTAAGGAGGCTATGCAGGCACCGAAATGCCGAAGTTACCTAGCCACGAGGGCTGCGGCTGCACAAGTCTTACAGGCGTCGGGGGTCTTCGCTGACGAGCCAGGAGCCGGAAGAAAAGGAGTTGCTGGCCGGCGACCAGTGATGAATAGTTCGTAGAGATCCAAGCCTGGATCAGAGATCGTTGATACCTGAAAGCAGAGGGGACCAAGTTCGTACTACTAGCCAGTAGTCAGAGGGTACCCGGAGGGCACCGGTTGGCCGTCACCTCGACCAGGTGAGTGGGCGACGCTAGGCTCTGCAGTCTCACGGACCAGGAGGCGTTGTCGGCGACCAGGATGGAGGTGCGAGCTGTCCCACGAAGGATGATGCTGTCGGCGTCGCTGGGCCCAGGATTGGGGCAACAAGCCTTGGCAGATCTCAGGGCCACGTGGTAGGCCTAAGATGGCGTCTTGAATGGACCAGGAGGGTCCGGGGTGCTCCTCTCGGAAAAGGGAGCAAGGGCCGATCTGGAGCAACCAGACCAGCAGAGTTGTTTGTCGGTCGTCGTCAAGGAAGAACACAAGCCAGCGGCTAGTGACCGGACAACGTGCTGAGCAGCGAGCAGAAGGGCCCCACGCAGATCGTGGAGATGCTGGGAGACTGCACTTCGGTGCTTGGAGCGGCTCAGGGTCGGGGCTTCTCGGACCCCAGAGCACTCACCAGAGAATTGCTTCGATGGTCGTGCTGGTTAAGAGCGTGCAGGTTCTGATGATGGCCGGTCCCTCGAGGTCTCGTCGCACCCACAGATCACAGCTGAGCTGATGACATGGGTAGAGGTCAGAGGTGCCAGGGAAGCCGGTTCTCGTCGAGCTGGGCCGTCGGATCCTTGAGGAAGGACTTGCAGCAAACCGCAGAGTTCTTAGATGGTGCCCGCTGATGCAGGGTGACTACTCCTTAGTCACAAGGGAGAAATCTTGAGAAGAGTCTCGAATGTCCTTTCGTAGAAAGTAGTTCTTGATTCAAAGATGATCTAATTTGGAAGGGTCCCCGCTCCGGCCTTTATCCTAAAGAAAGGGGTGGGTACATGACTAGGTCCTGCCCTAAGGGTGGGACCAGGAAGGGGGGTAGTTACACCCCTCTCCCCTGCCGGACTTTCCCCAGGCCAGGGCTGGCGCCCCTGGAACTGGTTCTGCCCGGCAGATGCGTAGTGAGCACCGGGGTGCCACTCCGCAGTCACCTTCTCGCAAAAACCCTACCTACCCAGAATACACAAACCCTGTCTGGGACGGTGCGAACACCGCCTTCGACAGGAAACCCTTTGTCCAAGCGCTCCTCGCTGGAAGGACTCCCAGCAGCAGGAGGTCAGACTCGTGTCTGTGGTGGCAGCATCCATTTTGTGGAGCTGAGGCTTTAGTTAACTTTAACCGGGGTTCACAGTTACATACATGTTGTGTCCCTCTAGAAGGGTGGAATGCTAACCCCGTCGCCAGAATTGGCGAGGGGTTAGTATTCCAATTCGTATGACACCTTACTCGACATGTTTTGATAAAGCAATACCAAAGTTAGCATTTAACCGCGAGGATTATAATGCACTTAAGAGTATATGGTATGCGTTATCATGGAACAGCTATTAGGACTTGGTTCCGCAAGCTGCAGACAGGCTCAGCTCATGCCAGAGCGCCATCTCACACGAGTCCAAGCACTCTGCCTTCAGGATTGTCAAGGCCTGCCATAGGAGTGACTGATAGGAATCTGTGTGTCCATTTTAGGGTTAGGTATAGGTATACTACACCTACAGCAAAGGGTGTTTACACGACTTTGCCCCAGCTGTCATGCAGCCAGTTGTGTCAAATTTAGGAGGCCAGCCAGGGGTGGCATAATACATGCTGCAGCCCCTGGCAGCCCTGGGTACACCTATGCCCTGAGTTACAGGGTCTGATAAGGTGGCCCAGTCCCAATTGGAAATGTACCTAGGGTACATGGAATCCATTTTAAAGAGAGAGCAGTAGGCCTGGGGTCCTGATTGGCAGGATCCCAGGTCGACTATGTCAAAAACCAGCTAAAACACAGGGCAAAAAGTTGGGGGCAACCATAGTCAGGAGGTACCTTCCTACACAACCCCCCCCCAAACGAAAGGAGATAAGGCTATCCTTGTCCAGGTAAGCCTCTATTACCTAAGTGGCCATATAAGGAAGTACCAGCTCTGGCTTGGTTTCCCCCTGTGTCATGGTCCACTAGGCAACCCCTCACCCTAAGGGTATCTGAGGGTCTCCACCATAGGGAATCTCTGTCTCTGGTGTGTCTTGGGAAAGTAGAAGGCTGATGCTGGGATGGAGTACTGAAGTGAGGCTCCTCTACCTTTGGGCTCAACTTCCTCCAATCACCATCCATCATGTGTGCCTTTCTTTCTTTAGCTGAGATGCACTGAGCTCTAAAGCTGGAGGCTGAGTCCCTCTGTTTGGCTTACTGGAGGGACAGGTCAGGTCTGGGGTTTTTAGGCCCCATGTTTGGCTGTGCCCAACAGTGTCCAGCTGTGGGAGTTCCCTAACTACTTTTAAGGGGGATCCCTCAGGAGTCTGTTCTATTTTCACTTGGCTAGGTTTACCAGCTTCAGTGATCCTAATCTGCTGATTAAGGGGTTCTTTTGGACAGGGGGCCCTTTGGGGTCCACCACTGGCCTCCCTGGTCTCTTCAGCCCTGGGCTGACTGAGGCAGGGTAGAGAGGTGCAGGTTACCTGCTCCAGACTGGGTCCCACCTGGGAAGGGTCCACTGCCATCAGGGGCTCTGCCAGGCTAGGCCTGACTACCTCTGGGGCAGTTCCTTCAACAGGGGTAGAGTCAGTTCCCTGAGGCGGCTGGCTCTCACCTAGTGTCTGGGAAGGGGAAGACTCTTCTTCCTCCTCAATGCTCTCTGTTTGAGTGGAGTGATCCATTGTTTCAGGCTTCACAACCTCACTATCTGTCTGAGTAGAGGCTGAGACCATTTCAACCTTGCCAACCTTTTCAGGAGGGCACTCAGTTTGTGTTTGGGCTGTGACTGTCACAGCCCTCCTATCCTGCTCTGGAGAGTCTGTCTGAGCCTGGGCAGTGGCTACCACTGCCCTTCCAACCTTTTCAGGGAGGAATGGTGCTTGGACTGGGGCTGTAGCTATTACTGCCCCACTAACCTGTCTGGATAGGCCTATCATTCTGGAGTGAGTTTCCTGCTCCACCTCAGCCCATGCTGAGAGTTCCAGGTCATTCCCCAGTAAGCAATCTACAGGTAGGTTATCTGTCACTGCCACTCTCATGGGCCCTGTGACATTACCCCAACTGAGCTTGACTACTGCCATGGGATGCCTTCTCTTCACTCCATGAATGTCTGTCACCTGATAAGTAAAACCAGGGGTCAGTTGAGCAGAGGGGACCAGATGGTCACTCACCATGGTGAGGCTGGCCCCTGTGTCTCTGAATGCCTCAACTTTCTGACCATTCACTAAAACTTCTTGTCTATACTTTCCCAAAATGTGGGGTCCAGTGGTGAAGTTGGCAAACCCCATGCCAGTCTCACAGACAAGAGTGTGGTCCGGGAACCTGGCTAGGCCATAGTCCTCCTGTTGGCCCAGAGTAATGCCCACCACATTCTTGGGGGCTCTCCCACCACCTGGGGGATTACCACTAGTGGTAACAGGAGGTTTAGGAGTATTACCTGGGGGTACATTTCCCTTATTACCATTTTTAGGGCAACTGGCATCACTTTTGTAATGACCCACCTGTTTACAGGTATGGCAATAAGGTTTCTTCTGTTCTGAAGGAGTGTTCTGGGACCCACCACCCTTGTTGGAGTTTTGGGGCCCTTGGGAAGTCTTCTCTGTGGATTTATCCCCACCCTTCTCTTGAGGCTTGGTTGATTCCTTTTTCTGGTCACCACCCTGGTTTTTAGGCCTAACCCTGGTTCTGACCCATTTGTCTGCCCTCTTACCCAATTCCTGTGGAGAGGTCAACTCAGAGTCTACCAGGTGCTGATGTAATAGCTGGTTCTGACAATTATTTAAGATTTGCTCCCTCATAATTAGATTATACAATCCTTTAAAATCAGTAACCTTACTACCCAGTAGCCAGCCTTCAAAAGCCTTAGTGGCACAATCAACAAAGTCAGTCCAATCTTGAGACTGAGTTTTCTGGGTGTCTCTGAACAGCATCCTGTATTGTTCAGTGGTTAAACCAAACCCATCAACCAGTGTATTCTTCAAGATTTTGTAATTGTTAGCATCCTCCACCCTTGTGGTGAGGAGCTTATCTCTACTTTTACCATCAAAGGAGAGCCACAAGATAGCTGCCCACTGACTTTGGGGAACACCCTGCACAGTGCAGGCTCTCTCCAAAGCAGTAATCCATTTGTGGATGTCATCCCCTTCTTTAAAGGGGGGCACTATCTTATTCAGGTGCTTTGTATCAAAACTCCTTTCCCTATTGCTAGGTTTATTGCTGCCACCAGTGGGCTGTAGCCCACATAATTCTTGCTCTCTAGCAAGGGCAAGTCTCTCTTTGGCCAGGGCAAGTTCTTCCCTTTCAATCCTCAGTTTGATTGCCCTTTCTTCAGCTTCATACACTCTCCTCTTAGGGGAAGACATCCCTCTGTGAGAAGAGTTGTGAGAGCCATTGGTTTGAAGGGATCTGCCAGAGCCTCTTGACAGAGATCTGGCTCGTCCATTCCCAATGTTAAGCTGACCTGACAGTAGCCCTGGGGGTCCCCCAGTACCACTATCATGTTTGCTTAAGTTGGACTTGGTTAGTCTACCGACTTCTACCTGTCCCTTGTCTGCCTCATCCCCAGAGGGATCCTCATCCTCATCATCCTCCACATCTTCGTTCTCAGTTGCGAGGTGGATGAGGTCAGGATCGTCTCTGGTTCCCTCGAGGGGAGGCATGTCTCCTTCTGGATTAGAAGAGCTGGGAAGGGTCTCAGCTTTTCTGGCATCATAAGTCTCCAAGAGACCAATCAGAAAGGACGTTGTGGGGTTAGACCCCTGCTTGATCTTCCTGGAGTGACACACTTGTCTTAACTCCTTGAAGCTCAGCACAGTATATCTTGAAGGGATGACCTGTGGAGGGTCAACTGACACAAGGGGAGACTCAGAGTTTCCTCCTTTGTCCGACATACTGTTTCTAGTGTGGTGTAAGTGATGCACCTACCTACACTATGTGTTTACCTACTGATCCCTTGCTAAGAGTTGCAGCCAAGGTGTGCTAGGCCTTGAGGAGCTGCAACAGCTGGTTCAGTAGAACTCAGAGTATTCTAAGCTTAGTTATATGTACTAACAGTACTTATGTGATCTTTCAACAAGATATTCTTAGGATACGTGTGGTAAAACAACAGCAAGCTCAAATCCCACCGCTGCCACCAATGTGAGAAGTTGGCCCGATATGCAGCGTTCGCTATTCTAGCGACCGCTATGTATCGTTCCAACGACCCTTATGGTGTTTGGTTGTAAGTCAACCTATAGACCAGCTATCCTAGTAGCGTGGATACGAGCAGTCTAAGGCTAAAGACTCGAGAGGGCGTGTTAAGCCAGCTGTTTACCACACATGTATCCCTTGAACACCCAGTGAAAAGACACCACACAAGTGTTATGAAAATAAACAGTATATTTATTTAAGAATCACAACAGCCCTGTACTCTTTATGAGGACAGGGTACTAAGCACAAACCAAATCTCTTAGGAAAATACTTCAAGTGCACAATTAAAACAAGTGTCCGAAGACACGGAAAGTTTAGTGGTCTCGGGCGGACCCGATAAGGCAAGTCGGAAGCGAGGGACTCAGGACCCTAGAGTAAGGAGGCTATGCAGGCACCGAAATGCCGAAGTTACCTAGCCACGAGGGCTGCGGCTGCACAAGTCTTACAGGCGTCGGGGGTCTTCGCTGACGAGCCAGGAGCCGGAAGAAAAGGAGTTGCTGGCCGGCGACCAGTGATGAATAGTTCGTAGAGATCCAAGCCTGGATCAGAGATCGTTGATACCTGAAAGCAGAGGGGACCAAGTTCGTACTACTAGCCAGTAGTCAGAGGGTACCCGGAGGGCACCGGTTGGCCGTCACCTCGACCAGGTGAGTGGGCGACGCTAGGCTCTGCAGTCTCACGGACCAGGAGGCGTTGTCAGCGACCAGGATGGAGGTGCGAGCTGTCCCACGAAGGATGATGCTGTCGGCGTCGCTGGGCCCAGGATTGGGGCAACAAGCCTTGGCAGATCTCAGGGCCACGTGGTAGGCCTAAGATGGCGTCTTGAATGGACCAGGAGGGTCCGGGGTGCTCCTCTCGGAAAAGGGAGCAAGGGCCGATCTGGAGCAACCAGACCAGCAGAGTTGTTTGTCGGTCGTCGTCAAGGAAGGACACAAGCCAGCGGCTAGTGACCGGACAACGTGCTGAGCAGCGAGCAGAAGGGCCCCACGCAGATCGTGGAGATGCTGGGAGACTGCACTTCGGTGCTTGGAGCGGCTCAGGGTCGGGGCTTCTCGGACCCCAGAGCACTCACCAGAGAATTGCTTCGATGGTCGTGCTGGTTAAGAGCGTGCAGGTTCTGATGATGGCCGGTCCCTCGAGGTCTCGTCGCACCCACAGATCACAGCTGAGCTGATGACGTGGGTAGAGGTCAGAGGTGCCAGGGAAGCCGGTTCTCGTCGAGCTGGGCCGTCGGATCCTTGAGGAAGGACTTGCAGCAAACCGCAGAGTTCTTAGATGGTGCCCGCTGATGCAGGGTGACTACTCCTTAGTCACAAGGGAGAAATCTTGAGAAGAGTCTCGAATGTCCTTTCGTAGAAAGTAGTTCTTGATTCAAAGATGATCTAATTTGGAAGGGTCCCCGCTCCGGCCTTTATCCTAAAGAAAGGGGTGGGTACATGACTAGGTCCTGCCCTAAGGGTGGGACCAGGAAGGGGGGTAGTTACACCCCTCTCCCCTGCCGGACTTTCCCCAGGCCAGGGCTGGCGCCCCTGGAACTGGTTCTGACCGGCAGATGCGTAGTGAGCACCGGGGTGCCACTCCGCAGTCACCTTCTCGCAAAAGCCCTACCTACCCAGAATACACAAACCCTGTCTGGGACGGTGCGAACACCGCCTTCGACAGGAAACCCTTTGTCCAAGCGCTCCTCGCTGGAAGGACTCCCAGCAGCAGGAGGTCAGACTCGTGTCTGTGGTGGCAGCATCCATTTTGTGGAGCTGAGGCTTTAGTTAACTTTAACCGGGGTTCACAGTTACATACATGTCGTGTCCCTCTAGAAGGGTGGAATGCTAACCCCGTCGCCAGAATTGGCGAGGGGTTAGTATTCCAATTCGTATGACACCTTACTCGACATGTTTTGATAAAGCAATACCAAAGTTAGCATTTAACCGCGAGGATTATAATGCACTTAAGAGTATATGGTATGCGTTATCATGGAACAGCTATTAGGACTTGGTTCCGCAAGCTGCAGACAGGCTCAGCTCATGCCAGAGCGCCATCTCACACGATTCCAAGCACTCTGCCTTCAGGATTGTCAAGGCCTGCCATAGGAGTGACTGATAGGAATCTGTGTGTCCATTTTAGGGTTAGGTATAGGTATACTACACCTACAGCAAAGGGTGTTTACACGACTTTGCCCCAGCTGTCATGCAGCCAGTTGTGTCAAATTTAGGAGGCCAGCCAGGGGTGGCATAATACATGCTGCAGCCCCTGGCAGCCCTGGGTACACCTATGCCCTGAGTTACAGGGTCTGATAAGGTGGCCCAGTCCCAATTGGAAATGTACCTAGGGTACATGGAATCCATTTTAAAGAGAGAGCAGTAGGCCTGGGGTCCTGATTGGCAGGATCCCAGGTCGACTATGTCAAAAACCAGCTAAAACACAGGGCAAAAAGTTGGGGGCAACCATAGTCAGGAGGTACCTTCCTACAGATATCATTAAAGACTTCAACATGGACACACTCTTCAGCACGTAAACCTGATACGCGCATCAACACATATTCTCGTGTCCTTATTGCTGCAGGTAGCAAGCAGTGCGTAGACCGCACAAACACAAGACAAAGCTCATTCAAATTACTCCATTGCCACTGACTTTTCGATGTGTCCCGAACATCCTCTTCCAACCTGATCTACATACCTCCCCATATCTAAAAAGAACTTTATGTAAGTCCCAGTCTCAGGTGTCATCACTGGTACTTCCTTTCTGGATATAAACCATAGCTGTCTAAAACAAGCATTTGCAATGCAATAAGTCTCACATTTGTGAAAGTTAGAGCTGTTGGTGTTGAAAATAACTGTGTTTTTAACTTTTGTTGTTTTATTTGCAGTAGAGTGATTACATTTGCATAGTAATTAAAGAAGAAATAAGCCTAAGCGTACTTGCCTCGTGTTGTAGAGTTTGTGCACCCTTGGCCCATGGATTTCCCTGCCCTCATATTCAAGGCTTCCTGCCCTAGTGCCTGAGTCCTACGACAAAAGTGTCTGAATCTAAGCTATCTGCCTGTGTCTGGGTCCCTTCTCTCCCAGTGTCCGTGTTTCTACTATCCCTGTATTTGCAAATCTAATGGCAGTGCCTGCATCTGCCCCTATCGCAGAGGCTATTCCCCTGGGCTGTATCATTGGTTGAATGACTGTGCCACTGCATTCCATACAGCTTGCTGAGATCGCTGTATCCACTACCTAATGTCTGCTATTCCATGTCCTCTCTATTCCTCTTGTCCTGCCCCCCGCAATGTTTGTCACCAATCTTAAAAAAAAAAAAATAACTGTAGGCTTCAATTCGCAAAGTTCTTAGGGGTGAACACACAGGGCAGATTTCCAGGTGCAATCACACAAGCCGGCAAAAAAGGGGTAAACATTACATTCTAATCGTGTTTGTTCTATACTTTACTAGACTTATCCAAACATTGTAAAATAAAGCATAAACTAAAAAAGCAACTGCCCCTTGTTTACATCCGCATGCGCTAAATAGTAGTTGCACAAAACATCCCGCCCAAACAAGTGCTTGCTAAACACACGGATTGATGCTCAAATTAGTGGATATACAAGAGGTAAAATAAACATGTTGTTACTATGTTTCTTTTTTGCGCACAATCGTTGAAACATACAAAAAGTGATTGAAAAAAACCTCTCATTAAAATTGCACATGCAGGTTTTCGCTTTTGGGACCTTATAAGTATTTAGTTATGCAGCACAATATCCTTGGTGCAACAACATCAACTATTGCATGGCTAAACACTTATAAGGTCCCAAAGGCGAGACATATTGGCCATGCCAATGCTTGTTCCCTCTTGTTCTCTCTTGTACTCAGTAAATGTCTGATGAGACAAAAATGTGCTGGCCCCCAGAAATTAGTGCAGCACGCTGTTCAGGACTTTAGGGGAGCTGCGCTGCTTTTACTGTGAGTTAGTGAGTGAGAGAGAAAGAGAGAGAGAGAGAGAGAGTGAGTGAATACCCTTGGGCAGCACTCTTCACTTCTCGGCTGTCAGCACAATCTCTTCATGTGATGGAGGGATTCACGAGAAACCACAAGGTAGTGGTGAACTACTTTTAGAGTTGCGGCCACGATACTGGTTTGGATGGAGGAATTTACAAAAAACACAAGCATGAACGCGCTCGAAGGCGTTCCACAATCACGGATACCGTTCACCCTGCTTGGTGAACGTTAGAGTGAAAAAGGTTATTGTGCACTCATAGTAAGGAAGCTTAAAGGAGGCAATGAGGGTGGTTGAACGTTCCAGATATTGTTTGCTTGGGAAAGGTGACATCCCTTATCACAAACATATAGCGCTGTGAGGGATAGCTAGTATTTGACACCTAAGGTGTAGGGACTTGAAATAAAGGAAATTCTGAAAAAGTATTCTGACCGTTAAAGATAACGTTATTACAGAAAACAAAAGTACTAAACTTCAAATTTCAGGGCTACAGAGATCAGTTGCCCGATTCGGATCAAGGGGGCGGATGACCCTACTTGGGTGCAGATGGCGACCATGGGCGCAAATTCTTGCTCGAAACTGACCTTTTCGTTGCACATTCGCAACAGAAAGTTGCCAAAATCTGTCACTGTCATCAAATGACTCCACCCTTTTGGTCTAACTACGGGGAGCGCTTTGTTGAGCCCACAGTTGGAACGGTACAAATATTCTTAATAAAATAAGTAGAAATGAACCGTGACATGCACTAGATGTAAAATAGGGGGGGGGGGAAATCAATAGTCTTAGCCCAAAATTTGCCCACTGCTCATCCTGCTTGCTTTGTTCTTTATAGCACAAATCTCTCCATTAAGTTTCTAGTCTCGGTAGGTTCGCAGCTCCTCGAACTGCTCAGAGAGAGCCGGGAAACAGAATCTAGGTACTACACCAAATGCTGATGAAAAGAAGAAAAAAATCAAACTAAAGCGGCATGCGCTATAGGTACTGGAGTGAAACTAATACTGTAGGGTTAAAACGATGCATGCGATAAATGCTGCAAAAACATAGGTTAGAGGACTAATTTGGTCCCTCAAAACCAGCTTCCTACAGAATGTGTTTTATTCAGTCATTAATTCCGCAGATAAATTTAATAAAACATGTTAAAAATAAATAAAAAATCTTCAGACAAGCAATATTTATCAAGTATTTGATTTTTGAAAAAGGTTTAGAAATGTCACCTTCACAACTGCGCTCACCTCTCATTATCACCGGGGGTCTTGCACAAGAGGCCCTGCCTTCTCGAGACCCCAGGCAGACAGCTGGCATCTAAGGTGGCATCTTTGAAACCTGATGCCAGCCTGCTGATCCCGAGCCGACTCTGACCACGTCTTCTAAGCACACAGGGAATGAGTTCAGAGCATCCGGTGTGAATGCACGCTTGTTGTGAGTCAATGACAACGTTTAGGCCCTCAACTGTGCTTCCAACACACGAGCTGAAAGGGTGTGCATAAATATCAGAGTGAGTGGCATGTGCTTCTTTCAGGTCTAGACTGCCTCCAAGTGCTGTCCTGACCTCTTGAGGTCAGGGTTGAAGGACTCAGTGGAATCTGAAACTGGTGGAATTTGGTTACAAACCCAGCTTTGGCACTTCACTTGACTTAAAACCGTGTGATTCTGGGCCGATACCTTCAGGAATCACAATTATCTATCACAAGTATATTTTGGATTTTTTTTATACAGGAACAAATCAATTTAAATCACCTGCGTAAATGCTTTGCGGCGGCACTTGGGATATTTGCAAGTTACAATTAAGACCAAAAAAAGACAAGTTTCAAAGCAGAACCGCACAAAAAAATGACTAATGATAAAAAGTCCCAGGCACAACCACTACAATGTAAGTCCACAGACAATCTTTTGCGGGTGCTGTGTCCTCTGCCAACACCTTCGACAGGTGATTTCAAACGACTCTATTGTGCATCCTTAGCGCAGCGCCAACTTACCCAAGGTCTAGGCTCTCATCCAAGGCGCCATGCTCGGGATGGCTTTCTGCTCAACTGAAGCTCAAGAGAAAAGGAGTGCTGAGCGGGCAACCATAGTAAACACAGCTCCCCAAACAAAGCCACCCTCCTCTCACATGCTCCGTTGAGTTATTCTTGGAGCTCAAAGGTGTGGGCGACAATAAGTCACTCAGCAAGTATTCATCACCGCCACCGAACGGGTTAACAGACTTGGCCGCGGGCAAGGCCGCTGTCAGGAAACACAAGATAGGCGGGAATGCACACTTCACAAACAGGTTAAACAAGACAAGCCCGGCTTCCAAAGTGGTGCGCGTGCAAGCGCCCACCGCGGCGAAAGTGAAAGCAGTGCGTTAGGACATATGTTTCCAATTATCGCGAGACGCAGCGGGGGAGGGGCAAAGGAGTGTTGAAGGCGAGCAACACGGAAAGGCGGAGCGAGGCGCGCGCGCTTGTGCGTGTAACCGCACGCTCTATGCCTCACAAAAAGCTGTGGTCGACTTTTTGAAGCCCACTAACTAAAAGTCTCGCCAGACGCTCAGGCGAGACCTAAAAAAGCATCCAATTAAAATAAAGCAAAGAAACCAGCGTACACTGGCTGACGTCTAATGTAAGCAAAGGATGTGTGCGACTTTAGTCATTTCACTTTGTTTTATTAGCAACCGCTGCCGCTGTAATGTGATCCACAAACAAAATGACGTGTATCTAATCACCTCCTGTTCGGCCATGTTAATGTGAGTGGTCGAAACACTGAACGAGCAAGGAATGAAACCACATACATGCCAGCATTTTAGAAGAGGAAAAGTGGGTGCCTTAGAAAAACAATTGGGTGAATGTATTTTCCTCCTTGACTTGAATTGAAGCAGAAGCAATCTGAGGAGGGAGACACCAAAATAGACATGTTTGGCTTAAAAAATCAGGAGAATCCCTCCTAAATCGGATCTCTAGGCATGTATGCAACCATAATATATAACATGTGATCATATATTTCATCAGCTGCTACGGGTCCCCAACACTCGATCACTCGCTTTTCATATATATAATTTCCCATTTGTAAAGGTGCGGTATAGGGCGTGCTCAGAGCGTGGTATGTACAAAGGGGGGCGGGGATGTATTGGCGCACACGCCACTTTGAGGCACATATGCCACTTCCCCACAATCTCATCCACACCCTATAAGCAGTGGCATAACGCAAAATTGTTTAACGAATCACCAACACAGCAGAGAATGATGCTGACAATATAGCTGAAGAGATCTGCAGGCTGCACACGTACCATAAACTGAGGCGTCCCCCAGACTTGTGAAGGAGGAGATGGTATATGATGTCCCAGAGCCCATTGTAGTAGTATCACAGTTTTCAGCAGAGAAAGGTATTCTGGCATAACCCCAAGACGATAAACAAGTTGGGGAGGTTTAGGTGCACACAACCATTTTGGGAGGGAACAACGTCGTCTTTTGAGACTCTTTCGTGTGCAACGTGCAAGACAAAAGGACAAATGGTGAATCACATGCAGGATATTTAATAAGTAGTCCGGAAAAGAATCACCTACTGCACACGTAAACTGTAGTTGGCCGGTGCTCTTTGATACAAAATGGAAATGATGTATCGGAGCACCAACCAATAAAGAGCCAGGAAAAAAGAGCAACAGAGGAGTGAGCCAATGGCGAGTAGCAGGCGGGATTAGGCAGGATTCCACTCTGTAGAGTGATTTTCCCAGGTCTTTCAGACAGCGCATGCGCTGCCTAGGCTCGACCTAAAAAGCCAGCCTCTCTAGCGACTCAGCACAAACACACTGAAAAAGTCCCACTGCACACTCCTAAAGACTCAGGACATTAAATACTACATTGTCGAACCACTCCAAAGGCAATACATAATATCCTCCTTTAGCTCTCTGGTTTAATGATAATTTAATGCACATTTGTGATGCTAAAGTATCTGCAGTTAAGTTGGAGAAAATTTGTATTGCTTCAAAATGTGGTTATCTCTTGAAATATTGTTTTCCTTTTCATTTGTTAAATTGATTGTGGCTGAGGTAGGTGATGGATGGTTGGTTGGTGATTAAAGGTTCTCCAAAATTTCTTTGATGGTCTCAGGCCATTTAAAACAGTAGATCTTCTGAAACCTGCTGCTACTTGCCTCCTCCGCCACATACGCTTAGAGACGGGCTTGAAGTGCCTGCCATCTAAAGACCTAAGACATGGAGGCAGCATGATTTGCACAGGGTCACATGACTACTCAAATCTAAAACTGACATCAGAGGTAGGGTCGTGTGGGTCCAAATCAGCAGTAACTACAAGCTCACGCCTCTCCTGTATTACTACCACATCTTTCTTACATTGAATCATGTTAATTGTCTTTTCTGCTCTTTCAAGTGGTACCACGTTGAAGTGTCCAATGCGTTTTTCGGTGTACAGTTCTCTGAATGTGACCTTTTCAGAATAACGTAACTGTGTTCCACTTTTGTCACAGGATCCCTGAAGAGTGTGAAGAAACTAGAAGGCAGTATCGGCACAATAACCAGCGTGGACTTTGACCCCAGTGTAAGTATAAATGTGTATTGACAAAGGTACCAAGTAAGGTCCTGCAGAAAGTAGGGAGGTGTGAAAGTGGTTCGTGTTTCAATTTATGAGCAGCACATACATTTGAAGAAGGAAATTAAAAAATGGCCTTGGTCCAAATGTGGAATCTATTTTTTTGTGCTGCATATGGGGCCCTACTTTAATGGGTTAGTGCAGTGTTGAGGTTTAGTGTCTATAACCTCATAACGGCTATGGAACGTCCAGCTCCAGTGCTGGACGTTCCATTGCAGCTATGAGGTTCGAACGTTCAATGGCCGACGGCAGCACTCCTGAGGTAGTGGTGCCGTCAGCCGCCGAACGTTCGAAGCACTTAAGAGGATAAGATGCTGTGCAGTGAGATGGTTTAGTGCTTATAAGATGCAGTGCAGTGGGATGGGTTAGTGTCAAACTGGTTCAGTGAAGTGTGATGTGTTAGTATCTATATAAAGCAGCACAGTGTAATGGGTTAGTATTTCCATGATGTAGAGTAGTGAGATTGTTTTTTTTCCCCATAAGATGCAGTATTGTGGCGTTGTGTGCATACTCTGCCAGGCATATACCTGGCTATTGACCCAAGTTGCAGTGTGCGGAGAAATGCCCACGTTGCACAGTGATGTGTAGGGTGTTAACTTCTTTTTGGAGGAGTGAGGTAAGTTAAGGTCATTGGGTTGCCGTGCAGTCCTGCTAGCCTACAGTGCAGTGTATTCAGCTAGTGCTCCTTCAATGCAGTTTCATGGGTTAGTGACACTAGGATGCATTGCAATGTGCACTGTTAGTGCCCCTGTAGGGCAACGCAGTTTGCTCAGTTTGTGTCTGAAGATTGCTTTGCCGTGTTGTGGTTTACTGTCTCTTGGATACAGTGCAGTGTGGTGGATTGATGAACCCAGGCAGCAGTTCCCATGGAATGGGGTGCCCTCTGGTGACTCGGTGTCACCAAAATGCATTGCTTTTGGGTAGTTCTCCTACAGTGAAGTGCAGTATGATGGGTTACTGTTCCAAGGATGCTGTGTAGCTTGGTAGCTTAGTGTCACTAGACAGCAAGCAGTGTTTAGACTTATTTTGTCATGTTTGCATTGCTGAGGTGGTGGGTTATTGTGTCTAGAATGCAGAATTGTGTGGCGGGTATGCTTTCATAAAATGCAGAGCAGTGTGGTGGGTTGAAATCTTTGTAATGCAGTTCTGTGTTGTAGACAGTGTTGGAATCATAGTGTCATTCGGATGCAGTGATGTGTAGTGTTAGCATTCTTATGGAGTGGTGAGTTATTGTTATTAAGGTGCAGTTTTGTGCTTCTAGGGTGCTGTGCAGAGCAGTGAGTCAATGCTCAATGAATACATATCAGTGCAGCTAAGAAGAATTGTAGAATAGAAATTTAGAGTCCCTATAATGAACCACAGTGGCTTACTTTCTCCGGGATACAGTGCTGTGAGTTGGGTTAGTAGACCGGACACTACATGAACATCCCTGATGATAAACTGAATGTATGGAACTCTACATGACATGCATCGCTAGTCCAGTTGGTGCTTTCTTGTTTACAAACCAAATGTTGTACTCATTGAGGAAATAAGCTGGCAGGACTTGACCGTGTTTTGGCCCAATACAATTTCACTGCCTGCGGTTGCTTCTCAATTCCTTGTGCTGGTAACTTGATGTGAGGTCAGTGCCGAATGTATCTAAGCCTTCATTAAAAGTATCTGACATGTACTTGACAAACATATCAGCCTTAGGATGGTCTTCCTCCAATCGTTTTGCATTCCTCCTCCATTTCAGCTGATCTTGTTTTTACTTGCCTCAGGACCCTAGACACTATATCACTGCTAACCAGGCAGCAGTCCCATTGGATGGGGTGCCCTCTGGTGACTCTGTGTCACCAAAATGTATTGCTTTTGGGTAGTGCCCCTACAGTGAATGCAGTATGGTGGGTTACTGTCCCAAGGATGCTGTGCAGTTTGGTAGCCTAGTGTCACTAGACAGCAAGCAGTGTTTAGACTAAATCAAAGCAATTGTCAAAAGCCAATTTGACTCACCCCTTTGTCCTGGTGACAAGTTCAGGAATTTATATAGCGCACTACTCACCCAGAGGGTCTCAAGGCGCTTGGGGAGGGGGTTCATTATTTATCGAATAACCAGGTTTTAAGTTCTTTTCTGAAGGAGATGTGGTTCTGTGTAAGGCGGAGGTGAGTGGGGAGTGAGTTCCAGGTCTTGGCCGCCAAGTAGGAGAAGGATCTACCTCCCATGGTGGATCTTTGGATACGTGGAACTGCGGCGAGGCCTTGATTGGAGGATCTTAGTTGGCGGGTGGGTGTGTAGAAGGATAGTTGAGTGTTGAGGCATTCGGGCCCTAGTTTGTAGAGGGCCTTGTGTGCGTGGGTGAGGAGACAGAATGTTATTCTCTTGTTGACAGGAAGCCAGTGGAGGTCTTTCAGGTGGCTGGAAATGTGATCTTGGCAAGGGATGTCCAAAATGAGTCTCGCTGATGCGTTTTGGATGCGTTGGAGTTTTTTCTGTAATTTGGCTGTAATTCCGGCGTAAAGGGGGTTTCCGTAGTCTAGTCGACTCGTAACTGGTGCGTGGGTGACAGTCTTTCTTGTCTCGGCGGGGATCCAGTGGAAGATTTTTTTGAGCATACGAAGTACGTTGAAGCAGGAGGATGAGACGGCGTTGACTTGTTTGGTCATCGAGAGTGAGGAGTCTAGGATGAAGCCAAGGTTACGTGCGTGGTCTGTGGGTATGGGTGCTGAGCCCAGATCCGAAGGCCACCATGAGTCGTCCCAGGCAGAGGGGGATGATCCTAGGATGAGCACTTCCGTCTTGTCCGAGTTAAGCTTTAGGCGGCTGTTTTTCATCCATACGGCTACTTCTTTCATGCCTTCGTGAAGATTGGTTTTGGCGGTGTTGGGGTCTTTGGTGATGGAAAGGATCAGCTGGGTGTCGTCAGCGTAGGAGATGATGTTAAGGTTGTGTTGACGCGCGATGGAAGCGAGTGGACTCATGTAAACGTTGAAGAGGGTGGGACTGAGTGATGATCCTTGTGGTACACCGCAGATGACTTCGGTGGCCTCTGATTTGAATGGGGGAAGTCGGACTCCCTGAGTTCTCCCAGCTAGGAACGAGGCGATCCAGTCCAAGGCTTTTCCTTTTATGCCGATGTTGCTGAGGCGTTGTATGAGGGTGCTGTGACAGACAGTGTCGAAGGCGGCGGAGAGGTCGAGAAGAATGAGGGCCGCTGTTTCTCATTCTGCAGCCCTATATGATTTAAAAAAAAACAAACAAACAGATCTTTGCTTGTTTAATTATATTGTTTTCATAGACCAATCTTCTCACTGTCTTGTATTTCCGACTTGGAAAAACTAGCAAATATTCCTTTTTTTACCATTAGGTGGCAGCAAAGGATGAATAATGCACCAAAACCCAAAGTTTCTCAAACTGATTTGATAGTTGCAGGTAAAACGCTGGGTAAATGTTAGAACATGGGTACTCGCAAACTGTTTCTCGGGGTCCGAAAGTGGGCCTGCGGGTGGGAGTGGGGGGGTGCTACTAAATTTTTTTAAAAATCAACACATTTTCAAAACATTACTGTATTTCAAAAGCAGTTGTAGCTACAAAGCTACAAGGAGGAGCTTTTCAAACAATTGAATGACCTCTCAAAGTGTGCTTTTTGACTTGGCATACATGTTTTCAGTAGTGGTGTTGGGGCTGAACAATGGCTCCAAAGCCAAGTTCGTATTTGCAAAGGGAGGCAAGGGGCATCATGACCTACACAATCCTCTGCCTCTCATGAGCCATGGTCCCTCCCCATATTTAACAATGGTAAGAAGTAGCATTTTAGAATGTTTATCTGCTTATATAAGATTATACAGTAGTGACAGGTTACATTTCACTTTACATTGAAAAGGTGATGTTTGAGTTGCTTATACCCTGAATGCCTTTTACCAAGTTTACACAACTCTTTCCAATTAAAAAGCATTCAAGAAAGCAGGCTTGTGGCGAGCAGGCTGGCAAATAAGCTAGAATGCTGGCAGTGATCAGGTTGGCAAAGAAGCTGGTCAGCTGGCAGCCAGTAAAGAAGCAGCCTGGTCTGATCCATGGGGGCCCCCTGCTGCAGTCCTCAATGGCGGCTAAGAGTGCTGGCAAAAGCAGTCTACAAATGGCGTGAAAAGAGCAGACTGCAGGCGAAGATGGTGTCTGCAAAGGCAGAAGGAAGCATTGCTTGTGTCCATCGATGCCGAAAAGGCTTTTGATTGGATGCACTGAACGTTTCTTCGGCTGGTGATGGAAAGGGCAGGACTTACACAGCAATTCTTGATGTTGGTATGGAGTAACTATGCCAGCCCGAGCACCCAGTTGCGAGTCAACAGTACCTTGTCTCGCTTCTTGGGTGGGAGGCCGAATTGGAACGCACATTCACGCTTACGGAATGGTCCAATATCCTCCACAGAGCCACACTTCCTCCATCAGCGTGGCTGGCAAATTTAATGCAGAAAATGGCACATTATTGGTATTACACCCCAGCCAGGGTGAACCTCTGGATGACCGGAGCGATAAGCTTATGTTGGCAGTCAGGTAGGTATACTTACCCACCTCCTTTTGCACTGCCCCAAACTTCATTGATACTGGGAAGAGCTCACCCGGGACATAGGCGAGATTTTCACAACTGACATTCCATGCTTCGCTAGCTACACTCTACTGGGGCTTCCTAACCCACTGACATATCCGCTCAATTCCGCTAGAGGCAATGCGAGTACACTAGCCCTCTGGGCAGCTAGACAAGTTCTCTTATCGAACTAGGGCACTGATACTGTGACAGCACACTCGGACTTGCTATGTAAACTGTGGGACACCTTTCCAATGGAGAAAATCGCAGTCTCCATGACAGGGGCATTACCCCGCTTCGATTAAATGTGGGCCCTTGCATCCAATTTCTAGCCCACAACCTTCTGGAGCTAACATGTATCTCAGGATGCTTATACTGATTGGTAAAGATCCCCAGGAAAAGAAATAACATGAATACAATCCTGTTGAACCCACTCACCTAACGGTCCTACACCGAGAATTCGATTGACCTATATCTGCCTCCTGATCACCCCTCCCCACTTCTCCCCTCCTTCCACCTGCTGCCTTCCCCACGCCTCAATACCTCCAGGCCTCCCCCACCAAGTTATTGTTCCTATCCATTTGCTGCCCTCACTAGCCAATGGTTGTAGGTGAGTGTATGTGGCCCTCCTATACTTAATAAAGAGATTTGAACTATAAAATTAAATGTAATGTTTCCAAGCTTTCTCTGTGTTCATCATCACTATGATGCTTTGCTTTAATTATGTCTAGTGTCCCCAACAGAGATGTCCATTCTGGCCCATTCTTCCATATTTTGTGACATTTATTATTCTGTGTATTATTGTGTCAATTATATCTTGTGTTTTCAGCTGAGTTAACTTCTTTAAACTTAAATATATTGAAGATCTGAAATATTTTTAAAAGCCTTGTAAACACACAACAATTGGCTGGAATTCATACTTCCTTGTATGGAGATAACTGTGTTGCACTGTATGTAAACTCTCCCTAAATACCCTCTTGATTTAACCATGCTGTGTTTGCCCACCTCTACCCAGAAATGTAAGGAAGCTTAAGTGACTCTTACTTTGTTGTGCTAAGTACAGTGGTCGCTAGATACCTTAAATGTCTCTCATTTAGAGTACCCAGTGTCCCTTTAAACGTATTCCAGGGACCTGGGCAAGGCATTATCTAATAGTGCTGTTTAATGCCTGGTAAAGTCTGTATTGATTATTGAATGCTTGGGCACAATTAAATGCACACGCGGGGCATCTTTTATATTGCTAAATAGCTGATCTAAGTATAATTTAAAAAAATACCTTGGACAGTATTTCATATATACTAGCAACATTTAGACTTTGCACCTACATGCTGGAAATTACAAATGAAATTATAACATGATCCTTGTCAGATACCGCTTCAATTACGTTGACTAAACACAACATTATTATAGTGCTACGACTTACAACAAACTTTCTTTGGCTACTTTGGCAGGGAAATAATGGAATTATTGTCCGATCGAGCTATTATACAGGGTTCTGTTAGTCTCCCACAGTAAAATAGGATAAATCTAATGTAGACTTTTATTCTATTAAGGTCTCGCTTATGCAGCGCATGCGCTGCATAAGGCAAAAGAGACCTTTAGTACATAGGCAAAAGAGACCTGTGGTAATCGCTTTGGCTTTTCAGCCAAAAACGTGCACGTGTGGCTATTCACTTGCGGGAACGAGCGGCTGGCGCCATATGTTATCAATTATCTTGGCACCAGCCGCTGGCTCCCGCAAGTGAATCGCGCAGGCCCCCTCCACTCCCCCCGTGCACGCTTTTTTCTTTATGCACTTTACGACCGCTGTTTGAAAGAAGCTCTTCTTCTGCGTGCTAGTGTCAGCTATATTATAGCATTGGTGTTGCCTGAATTTCATAAACTTCATAAAATAAAGGATTTGAGTTCTGCTACAATATTGATAAAGAATGCATCGAAATTAGATGTTTGCCTAGTTCAGACAGCGTACATTAGTTGCAGACCGTTCTCCGTCATTCATGTTGCTGACCCGGAAGTACCTGATCGTGCTCTTAACGTTGAAGTGCGTTGGTGAGTCTTGAAGACGTTGCCTGGCCAGACTGAGAAATGTCAGTAGCCGGCATCGCTTGCGCTCGTTCAGCGACTATGTCTAGTGAATTCATGGCAGCACTTATTAATCATAGCCAATGCAGTCAGAGAAAAGGTATTTTTGTGTTCGCGTAGGCCCACAGCTGCGTTTATGCAGAAAGATGTCGATGAATTCAGTCACATTTTTAGCTGTGTTCATTCTTAAGAGGTGTTAAGAGGTGTTAGCTTCTGAGGTGATTGCGGACCTTGCGAATAAGGAAGAGCTTGGTGATATTTATTTGAAGTTGTTTTTCCTTAAAGCCTTTGTCAGAACCCCGTTCAGACGGCCACGAGGGAAGCAGGAGCTACTGAGCACAAACACGGGGGTCAAGCAGGGCCGGCTTTAGCGCTGGTAGCGCCCAGTGCGACTATCTTTATTGGTGCCCCCCAAAACCACCACCTCTACAAATTTCCTCACTACCACACTCCACTAGTGTCTCTCAACTCTCTATAGCTCCTGTTTCAAGTGCATTTCATTTGTCACATAGCGCTTTCTGATACCACTATATTGTGTCAGAGCACTTTGCATTACACACACACCCATACACACATTATACAGAGCTAAGGAATCATGTGTTTCAGTCCATAGGAAATCTTACATTGGACCGTGAATACTACAATGTGTAGGAATCACAGATACTAGTAGACAGGATGTTTTAAGAGTGTTTGGTCTGTAGTTGTACAAACTTGGGATTTAAAACCTACCACCGTGATTGGCTTTACTGATAAGAATTTCCCGAAATGTTCCCCTTTTTAAAAACATTAAGATAATGAAAGACTGGGGGGGGTGCGTGGGGGGGGCAATGTTCTAACTTATGCCATGCAGCTTTTTTGATCTCAGTTAATAGCCCAATGTGCGATATTAGGGTTGTATCTCAGGAACTGGAAAACAATCTCTGTGACAAAAGCAGTAAACTACTGAGCTAGTTGCATACAATATAGTATAGTTGTTTGCTTTGTACATGTTCTTTACAGCAGGCATATTAACCCCCCTGTGCAAATTTATCATGTTTGGAAACTGCCACTGGACAAAACTCGATCTCTCCAGCACCAACAATAAATGGTGGTCCAGTAAAATGCTTGTGTTTATGATTTTTTTTTTCATATGCAAACACAAAGTAAAATAAAGCATTCACTAAAACAATACACAAGCCCCTGAAGTCAGGGCTCTAGTGTTTTAACAGGCAGGTTCCTGCATTCCACCCTCCTCTTGCTACGAGTAATAGTTATTCCCCATTTACTATAGGCAACATTCAGGTTAAGCCCCATTAGTATTCCGAGTCTCAGGAGTCCCACTCTGACTAATATTAAAGTCAAAAGTGTTTCAGGGCCAAAACCCTACACAGAAGGCAAGTTGCACTGGGGCTGTCTGGCCCTTAAATCAGTATTACTCGTACCAGCAGGATGTACACAACTGGAGTCTCCGAACACGCCCCATTTGCAGACACTAAAGTTGCAGTGGCTGTCTGCAATTTCTTCCCAAACAGCCTTGGAGGGGAAGTGTTTGGATGTTCTCGAGTTCTTCACATGCGGTCCTGGCGAGGCAGCTGCCATTGGGAGTTCTCAATGCTCCTCCTATGCCTGTACATTTGCAAGGATCCTTCCCACAGGTTGGAGGGGCGGGTGCGATACTCCTGGTATTCAGTCAGGGCTTGGGCACACACGGGTCTCCAAGGTGGCCTTCTCCTCTCAACGACTGTCTTGACCAGATCATGCTCCTTGCTTGTTGTATGATCTCGTCAGTAGGCAATAAATAAAATATATTACTTTTAAAGCATAACAAATTATCCACACCCCCGTACTGAGAGCGCTGATACTATTTTGATTGTGTTTTTTATGTTTCGTTAAGACTTACATCGGACCTGCTTTGTGTAAATTGCAAGTCTTTATAATAAGTTAAAGTGAGCGGAATGTATCACGTAAAACAGGGGTGGTGGGGGAGGGTCACAAAACGGGTTCAGGGGTCCCTCGACCTTGGAACACTTTGCTCTGTCAGACTTTGGGAGGGGTATATGACAAGGGTGAGAGGGTAAGTGGAGGGTCATAGGTGGTCTCCATACTTACCATCTCTCAGACGTGCTTGGTTATTATAGCCTCAGAGGTTTTCTGACCATCTGATTGCACATCAGGCCGGGTAATGTGCATGGCTTGGAAATGTATGTGGAATCAGGCCGCATGCTCTGACTCTGACTTTCATCCTCCTGGGGTCTATACAAGTGAGTAAGTAGCATTTGAGGAGGATGATACTGAGGCACCTGTTGCTTTAAATGTAGTCAGGCCGTTTCCTGTCGAACTGGATAAAATTGTTTATTGACTATGTTTGCAAGTTCTTCACCTGAGGAAATAAAAGGGTATGCACGTATGTACGTTTGCGTGCGTGTCTGCGTGTGTGTAAGAAGAATCTCTAATATACAGACAAATGCATAACTATCTCCAAACCTAATGTACTGGTACTGAATGTATAGTTAGTTTATCAATTGTCAGTTGTGGTTCCAAAACAAGCGAACTGTGACCCCGGCTACCTTTCTTGACCAAACTGTGTGATACTTGGAAAATCGAGGGTGCCATGTTGGGAGCAAAAGTAGCTTCTTAACGTAGTCATGCTTGTGCAAATTGATTTAAAGGCAGGTAATGAGCGCATGGAAATTAATGTGATATTACATTTTTTTATTGGAATGATGGAAGTGTCACGCCATCCTCTGCTATATGCAAAGGTCAACTGTACTATGTTGTGAAGCATAGAGCTCATATCGAGAAAGAGAACACCAACCACATAGTAGACAGCGGTCACATAGTGACTAATGATGACAGTTGGGCATAAAGATAAAATTGCCACTTAGTGAAGGGGCTGTAATGTATTTGTGAAGGGTCAGAGAACAAGGAATGCCTAAAAGACACTCATAGGGTTTCTTACTGAGCAAAGCTCCAGGCTACACTAAGGTCTGTATATTGCAATTATCAACAATATCGCAGGTGCATGTAGTGTGGTTCCTATCTAATATACAAAGTTTCCGTCATGGGCCAGGAGCTGAGTTAATGAGGGGCAAAGGTGCCCAATACATATTACTGTTTGATCATCATATGTGCGGTGTGGCCTCCGAAAGGGATGTGTTGGTTGTTCAATTCAGCCCATGGGATATCATCGAGTCCAATAATGTGTGTGTAAAGCTGGAAAATCCAGTTTTGTTCCTTCGAAAACATTGTGTCCTTGCTCAAGTGTTGGTAGGCCTCTAATATAGTCCATCTTATGTCATCAGGAGAGTGGCCTACAGGAAAAATGTGGGCACTCCTCTTGGTACTGGATTTTCTCAAGCGTATTTTGCTGCGATGTTCCATAATCCTAATATTTACTGCTCTGGTCGTCATGCCTATTTATTTCATGTAATTAAACAACAGGGGGTGGTGATGGACAGAGTTTCTGAATTAAGCAGAATACTCTCACCCAGTCAAGAGATCAGGGCTCAATCCAACACCGTTTTTTAGCTCACTGCACCATCCCAGCTCAGAACCTGGCTATATGCAAATTAGTCTGTCCCTGGCCCAGTGTATCATGGGAACAGGGCAAACCAAACTACCAAGCCAATTCTTTTACTGGGAAGGAAACAAGCTACCGGGGACCGGTTTCTGGCATTTCAGCCGTCTTCGGCCCGGCTTGCTTGAATCCTGATGGTGCAATGAGCTAGGGACTCACGTCTGAGTATACCCTTCCACGCTTATGGTGGACAAAATAATTAAACAACAGGGGGTGGTGATGGACAGAGTTTCTGAATTAAGCAGAATACTCTCACCCAGTCAAGAGATCAGGGCTTAATCCAACACCGTTTTTTAGCTCACTGCACCATCCCAGCTCAGAACCTGGCTATATGCAAATTAGTCTGTCCCTGGCCCAGTGTATCATGGGAACAGGGCAAACCAAACTACCAAGCCAATTCTTTTACTGGGAAGGAAACAAGCTACCGGGGACCGGTTTCTGGCATTTCAGCCGTCTTCGGCCCGGCTTGCTTGAATCCTGATGGTGCAATGAGCTAGGGACTCACGGTGTTGGATTAAGCCCTGATCTGTTGACTGGGTGAGAGTATTCTGCTTAATTCAGAAACTCTGTCCATCACCACCCCCTGTTGTTTAATTATTTATTTCATGTGGCATTGGCAAGGTATATGCAATTTTTTGAGTAGCAATTTGTGTGTTATTTCTGTATCAATCAGATAGTGCTGATCACACAGAAATATTATTTAAATATATTTACACAATGTTAACTAGAAAATTAAAACTGAACATATGTAAAAAGAAAAGTACACCAGTGCATTAGTACATGGGAACCTCGTAAACTTTTAGGTGGTTATCAATGTGTTACAGGGTGAAGCTCTTTTATGCTTAACGTAAAGAAATTGTGTCTCCGTCAATGAGCTGTGTTTAGGGAGTGCATTTAAAAAGGTTTTGAAAATGTTTAAATAATCATTTTTGTTCAAGGTGGGAATATGTGTGCATATATATATAATATATATATATATATATATATATATATATATATATAGTGGAAAGAAAAATGTCTACAAAAATACTGGGATGTGGGTCGCGTGCCACAGGGCTTAAGGATCATGCTGGCCCGAGTTTCGATAGCCCGAACCCAGACATGCTCAAGGAGTTGGCGGAATCTAACCTGGTTATCATCCTTATAAAATATGCAGAAATAGACTGTGCGAATACCCTAAAGGGAATAGAGCACATCAATCAAGAACTCAATGCATTTGAGCAAAAAGAGGCAATTTCCAAAGGCAGAGAAGAAATCAATGCCCGCCTAAAGAAACACGAGAAACGATCAAGGCGAGAAAAGTATTTAAATTTGCCCACGATAAAACAGACTATGAATGCAGCAAAATCTTCACCTTTGCCAGGAAATACGACACAATCAGGAAACAAAGAACGAATAAACCCATCCAACAAACACAGGAACGACTAACTATGGTGGAAGGAGTAGACTCTGGCTCAGCATCCGACCTCAGCTCAACTGTAGAAAGTTGAACTGATTCAGAGGAGGGTGGAAGCTGGAGAATAAGAAACAAAGCCAGCGGGGCAAACCTCAGCCTGGCACAAGAGTTAGATTTTTTAGTATTCGACCGAAGACAGACAGCTTGACCCAAAGTCACTTAGACCACAGTAGAAGGAATCCATGTATAATGAACTGACTGGATTTTTTCCTTGCTTTAAGTGCAAGGCATGTAGATACGGTAGTAAAACACTATCCTACAGAGTACCGGGATCGGATAGACCGAGAAAGATAAATACATTTCTCACATGCAATACCCCATTCTGGGTACGCTCTGCTGTGCCCCTGCAACTTAATGTATATAGGGAGCACAATTCACCCTACAAAAAAACGCGTTCTTGAACATGCCAGAGCCATAGACAAGAAAGATCAAACATATCCTATCGCTAGGCACTGTGCCCAATTGCATTCCAGTAACAGAAACCTTTTACGGTTTTTCTGTATTGACCATGTTCCTGAACAAAAGGGGAGGAAATAGAGAGCTCCACCTACAAACACTCGAGTCTAGATACATAATTGATCTTCAGACTAGGACTCCAGGAGGCTTAAATACTGAAGAAGAACTGGCCATTTACGTGGGTTGAAGTATCTCCTTTGAATGTTAATTATCATGTAATGTCAACTTATCTGCTTCTGATGCACCGAAATGCTTGATTTAATAACTTTTATAAATTTAGGTCTCTTTTTAAGTTTAAACCATGGAATGGTAATGCTTATCCAGAGCTTAATCACTAAAACAGTAACATAAATGTAGTGTCACAATATCGTCAAGATGTATGAATTTTTTGACATAAATCATTGGGAGTGTTTTGTATAGAGCAAGCTAATTTAGAGCGGGATTCTTGAATACACCACTGCTGTGATGAAAAATATGATAATAGTAAACCATGGAATTTTCTTGACATTAGATGAAAGTGGTTGATGTCATACTCATAAATAGAATACTGTTCTAGTTTAATCAAGGTTTGGAGAAAAAATGTATTCCCCTACAAATGGCGTCTACACTTTAATGGCGGACGCAAGTCCGTCCGCCATCCTAATCGACCACAAAGTGGTCGAAGAAGGCGTGAGCGGAAACCCGTCCCGCTTTTTGTTGAAATAAACCTTGGATGAAATCACCTGTGAGTGCGGCATCTTCTTTTTTAATTATAGGAGCGTGAGCTGTTATATGGTTTATTTTTCATACTGATTTTTAGCAGGTCAATGGAGAAGTGGTAAACATAGAGAGAATACTCTGGGAGTGTAATGGACATTTCATAACCCATTGGTACTGTAGCCTAAAATAAGGACTATAATGATAATCTGGCTACATAACATCAGTTCATTCATTTCAGAAGACTGTACTTCCTTGAAGATATTACCAAGGATTAGATATTTGGAGATAGAGTGATTTCAATATATGCTTCATCAAGAAATACCTTAATGAAGAACCCACTTAAAAGAATCTTCAAACACTCAGGGGTCTATTAGGAAGTCCGCCCATTGGTCCCGCACAGGCAATTAGGATGCCACTGCCACGGTGGCATCCCACATATATTGCATTGTGGCGGGCGGTGCTGTGAGCAGCACCCGCCACAATGCAATATATGCATGTTGTGCATTGGCATGCACAACGTGACCGGCACTGCGCAGTACCTGCCACCTTGTGCATGCCAATGTTGGGGGAAACCATGGGTACCCCCAAGTGCAGCCCCCCACCCCCATTGGCCCGGAACAGGCCCCCAAAGAGAACTCTGCATGCCTTTCCATGGCAGAGTCTCCATGGAAAGGCATGAAACCGCCACCATCCTAGTATGAAGGTATCCGCCGCGGTACCCCATACCCTGCTAATGTGGTGGGGATAAAAGGCCGAACGGCAGGGTGTTTTGGCGTGCAGATAGCCACCACGGGTAGAGCGGTGGCGAACCACACGCCATCCTTATACACCCCATAGTATTTACTTAATAGTAGTTGGATCATAATAACAAAACTCCTAGAATGTATTCCTTTCTAAAGACGATTCATTTTTAACAAGCTCTAACCCAAATGCAAAACCTTTCTGTAATTCTAATTCCTCGCCTTATACGTAACCCTAAACCTGTACCTGTTTAGTGAAGATCCATGAAGTACAGCTCCATTGCAGATGTACAGGAGTTCATCATACAACGCATTTACATATAATTATTTGCAATTAAACTCAATTGCATAGTCAGTGGACTCCTGAAAATCTAAAGTGGATCCAGCACCCATGGTCCTTGTAAATACCACCAGCGACTATAATCATGCCCTTACAAGTAAATCTCACCCTTTAAACATCCTTAGCTTACATGTTTCATTAGATTTTTACTGAAACCTTAATAATAAAAATGCTTAATGGTATTTTTTTGGTATATGTATTTATGGGATACTAACTTAAAAAATCTGTATTATTTCTATTTTTCATTTTTGTGGTTTCTTCATAATGGTATTTTTTCATTAAAGTTCATGAAAAGTTTTTTCATAAGTGTTTAATCCTGTAAAAAAACAACTTTACAAAATTGAATTAAAGAGGAAAATCTACAATCTTCACTTTACCAGAAGGTTTCAGCATGCAGGGTGTTTACTTTCACATTTATACCACAATCGTTTGTGTTCCTCATAGAATATGAAGGTACTCTCTTTTCTGGTAGTTTACTTTTTTACGTTCTTACTAAATTACTTTGCATGCCACTGATACTATGCAGTCTTATTGGTTTTTTTAACATTTTATTGGAGCGTCTTGAAATTTGTATTCTCTCGTTTTCTGCATCAAAATGGTCTGGGCTTTTCATATGTTCTTTTTAAGCGCTGTCCTCTGAAGGTCAGCAGATCAACTCTGTACATGAGCGTCAGAATTGTTATTTATACTCTGCAGCAATTCAAGTTTGCAACGCAGTATTTACAAGTACTGATTTTTAGGCGGGAACCTTTTACAATAAGCTGCTTTTCCACAAGTATCAAAACTTAACTAAACTTAAGTGAATAATCTTTCCCTTCCTTTAGGGGCAACACATTATAGCTGCTTCCTATGGAAACGCAGCACATCTGTGGAACATAAACCATAGTCTTCCCAAGGTAAGTGTCATTCATTTTGTTTTTGTTGAAGTGAGTCAGGAGGTAGACATTGTTCTTGCTGGTTGATGATATGCGAACCGAGATTTCTGACAGCAAACCTGTACACTATAAATATGACAACGATCATTTATATATTTATTTTTGACTTGAGCATGCTGATATAGAAGCAGTACATGGTACGAACTCCCTTGTTGGAAGCATCACCCAGAGTATTTGACTGAAGCATTTGTATATTTGTGAGAAATGATCAGCGAAACCAAACAACAATAGTACAATATGAAGATGGACTTGTGGCATATTGGATGCGTTGTGTTTCTTTAATTGTGCTTTCAAGACTGTTGTGTCTTGGAAGGTAAAATGAGGCAACAACCACTGAGAGTCATCGCCTAAGAGGACTGTCCGCACAAAAATTAGGAACGTTCTGCCAATTCACATGCGGTAGACAAACAAACTAACATTCACTCCTGTAGGATTTTGTCTGCTTTTAGCACAAACCCACAGCTTTTGTAGCATTCTCAAATAATTTCTAGAGCACTTCTAAACCTGTGACTGTTGTAGTTTTCCATGATGGCTCCACTCATACCTTCTAACAGTTGTAATTTTAAGGGTACCAAAAATTGACCCACGTGTATTTTCACAGGTAACTTTGTACCTCCACTGGGAACGCTTCATAATGGAGGAACCCCTTGTCCTATATCTCCAATACATATTATAATGTTGCCTCTCCACGGCCATCCTGGAAACTCCTACTTCTGCCTTTGACGGGTGTAAAACGTGTGATTGTTTGAAGGGCAGCAAACTATCTGCAAAGGGTATGTGAATTACCACAAACCTGTGAGTTGTGGTTGTTCACCTACTTTTCTCTGGAGAGACATTCAGCAAATAGGTTTAGTTTGGTACGTAAAAATCATAGATCGACCAGGCTGAGTCCATCTTACTAAAAAGTAGATTGTGAAAAGTAATGCACAGAAAGAGAATTTACTATTACGAGGTAAATAGACATTTTAATTGACTTACTCAAAATAAATACTGCATATGTAAGAGACATAAGCCACATTTATTTTTAAGAGTCATTTTTGTATGACAAGCCATGAAGTGCAAAGTAATGAAAACTGATTTAATGACAAGTTGCAGCATATTTCAGCTAGTCATTTGCTGCCATATGTTGAACTCTACACCCGGTAACAATACTCGTCTTAAATCTGTGCTCTCCTCTAATGAGTATCTCACACATATATTGAAGACTTGGAACCTCATTACCAACTGACCATATTCACTGCAAAATAAAATAATATTTCCCAGCAGGCAAATAAAGTCATCTGGCAGCAAACGGAATACAGCCAGAAGTAATTAAATTCAGTTGCAGCCTGGAAACGGTCACACAGCAGAAAGCCACCACTGAAGGGGTCAGCTATAAGCAAAGTTATAAAAGGGGTGAGATGATTCTTTTCTGACCCCTTTCTAAAGTGGAAACGCAGTGCTGTGCAAGGGAAAGCCACATCTTGACAATGGTGATACTGGAATTATATTGGTGGAAGCTGGACACCTAGAATTTGGGGTACTGGCCCTGAATTCAGGGCACTGGGAACCCAGCGTACCTGAGATGGAACATGAGGCACAGGTAGTCTCTTCTACAGGGCCATTTCTCCAAACCTTTGTTGTGTCCTCTCTGCAGATCCACCCGAATGAGCAGCACAGCAGCAGCAAGGAAAAGGTCAATTAAAGATATTTGTTTAAACTGATACCCTGTGAATGCACATGTAAAGCATGTGCAGTGTATATGATTACTACCGGCTGTCACAGAGTCATCAGAGCTTGTGGCTCTGATGATGCCAGGTTGTTGCAGGGACTCTGCACATATACAGAACTATGCGCAGGAAACCAGGACCTCTGTAGATAGTGGTGTACCAAGCTATCCGCTCAGTGCCCAAAATCCCCAAAACAGAATAGCAATAGTGTCTCATTCGTTCTCCGACTAACAGCGAAGCTAACAATGATTAGACAACCCAGAACACGACACTCCTGACTCTTTCAAGAATCGCAGGAACAAGACAACTCTTTCGCTCGTTTACTCATACTTGTCCACAATAAGAGTAATCAGAGTCACGGTATAGTTTAAAATGTTTATTTTAACTAACGTGCTCTATGGTACAGTACACATGCCATTACTAGCAGCAAAATGCATAAAAACAATATAGTCAGCATTGTTACAATTCCATAGAATACAACAAGGATATAATTTTCTAAAGACAGTGGAAAAGGGCTACAGTGCTAACCACCCTCCCCGTGCTAAGATATAGTTCATTATAAAAAAAGAAGACCTCTGGGCTTTGTCAGCAGACCCCATACCTCAAGGCCTAGATGAAAGGTTTACATCTCAGGACAAGCCCAGCTCTTCTCTCTGGAAAGGTTTCTCTCCAAGTGCCTGCACAACATGCTTAGCTTGCAATATTAAAGCATACAATTTTCAGTAGTGCAGCTGTGTGTCATGTTACCTGTTGGTGTGAGGTACTGACCAGCATAGAATAACTAGGGGCATTGTTGATCGACCTTGTACATCGTGTGCAGACTAAACCTCAGAGCATAGCAGAGAAAGCGAAAAGCAGACAGTTCTCATGTGAAAAAAGGCACAAAGAAAGTCTTGCAAAATAAAGCCATGTAGTGTTGTGTTCAAAAGCAGCCTAATGGCAGCGAAGCTCATGTTAACGTGACAATGTACCCACCATCCATACTACACCCTACCTCTGTTAAGTCCATAGTATGTAGACATAAGACGTAAACAGAGTTTAAATTAGTACGAGCAGAGTTCAAAAGCTCCTTCATTTGTAAAAAAAATAAAAATAAAGAAGAGTGAATAGAAGGGAGAGAAAAAAATGTCTTGAAGGGAAACAGCAGAAATGTAAGATCCTCCGTGATTACATTAGCGAGGTTAATCCATCACAGTATATGAGCAAAAGAATGCAACACCCTCTACAGAGACATCATTATCGTCAGAAGAAAAAATAGATGGCATCTAATTCAGCAAACTGAATGAACACGTGTGTTCCTCATAGTCGGGTGCCCCCATGAGCATTGCCGGATAACTTACTTGATATTCGATGTAACTTTGAAGTAGGAGATTCTGTGTAGCCTCACAGATATCCCAATGAGCCAAGACTCCAAGTGCAGCCGCACTTGCCATAAGGCTAATCCCAGAACAGTTCTGCTCATGAGCCACTAAGGAACCCATTGGCTGGTTGAAATCCGTGTCTGGACATGACTTATTGGAGAGGCATAAATCCAATGCCCATGTGAACGGACATCTGAAGCATGAAAATACTGGTTGCAGGCAAATGAAGAACGCAAAGCGGAAGACCAGCCCATTAAATACACTGAGAGTTGCCAGTGGCAATGTACCTAAGCATCCATGCATACGGTCACGGAGCAGTTGCAGCCGGCCCGGTCTGTGCAGCACTACTAGATGAGTAGCCATTGCGCAGCAGACACAGTAGAAGCAGGATTTCAGTAGCTAATGCATGTATTTAAGGTAATCCTCCAAAGACTCTGGAAAAGATAGAATGAATTAATGCAGGTATTACACCAAATATAGTCTGAAAAGAAGTCACAAGGCCAGTGCTGACAGCTTTAAAAAAAATGTGCAAGGCCTTCAGTATCAGATGCATTAAATATGTGATGTATTAGCTCCCCAAAATGTAGTAGGAGGTTAGTGTTCAAAAGAGTTTGAATTTCGCTCACGGTGCTCGCCATCTGCAGATTGAAGGTCTTGCGCGCGGAAGTACGGGGGACTTCATGTTGGAATAAAAAAACTTTTGGTCTGCTCAACTTGTTGAAATCTGTTTTCAAATTTGGTATGGAAGGCCAAATTGAGCTATGGAGCTTTCCACGTGGGGGAGGAAAAAGCTCATTTTTACAGCAAATAACGCGATGTGAAACCGTTACAATGTATGGTATTCCAGCAAGAAAACTGTAGCATTCTTGATTATTTAAAATAAGATAACTACCATTAGTAAGCAGAGTGAATGTGGGTGTTATTGCAGTAACTGGAATACTTTTTAAAACACAAGCAAGGTTCAGGGCGGACACATGACAAGCCCTGTGCAACTTTATGTTTTTAGAAACGGGAATAACCTACTGTAGAATCACAGTCCTCCCCCATAAGGTATACTTCGGTATCATCCCGCATACATCTGTATATGAAAGGCAAAGACCAAATTTCATGCAAAATTGCGCAACCCAGAGGTTCAAAGTGGCCTAGCAGGTAATGTTTCATACAGGAGCCGAATTGAAACAAAGAGAAAGGTAAAGATAGAACTCCGTGGAGGAGCCAGACAGCAGAGTCAGTCTCTGCCACAGAGAAAGGCAAAGGGTCTATTTTTTCTATGTGTAGAAGAGTGTAAATTGCATCTTTCATGGACATAAGCTGCTGTTTGACAGGTTAAATGGTAAAAAGAAAGCAGACGCATTTAAATAATCCCATGGTATCTTACCAATTTATCCAATGTGTAAATGCGGGAATACAGTGTGTTAATACTATTGTCAACAACAGCAAGAACTTTTCTAAATTTGCTTGGTCAATTTCCCGTAGACGTGACACTGCTTCAATATGTGAAAATTTTCATATTTCATTGTAAGCTTTGTAAATGTTAATGGGTGTCTTGTATAGCGCTCGGCTACTCCGAGGAGTGTCCCAGCACTTTCTAACCCATAACAGACTACCGAGGGCAGGCAAAAAGGAGAGAAAGGGCAAGCAAATTACTGTCCATAAAGCCACGTCTTCAGACCCTTTCTGAAGGCCAGCAGGTTCAAAGTACAGCGGAGTGACAGAGGAAGGGTATTCCATAGCTGGGGCGCCAAGCGTTTAAAGGAACGTCCCCCCACCCTTGCTTTCCTGAGAGCAGGTGAATGAATGAATGAATCTTTATTGTGTGGTTACTTAAAACCATTACATTCGACCAGGTATAAAATTACGAAAGTTAAAAAAAAAGCCACAAAATTTCTGTAAGCAGGCATTTGTTAAAAAAGTTCCCAAAGTTCATAAGGGCGAAAAACCACAGCATTTTTCATGACAAGCGTTTATAAGAAGTTCCCAAAGTTCATACGGGCACACGCGGTCAAATGCCTTTAAGGGCCACCGGGGGTCCAATGGCAAGGTCTCTATTCCTGCGTGGCCTTTGCGGCTATCAACTCCAGCCGGGCTTGATGTATAAATTTTCCGAATGAGGCCATCTGTTTTACTACGCTCAGGGTATATAGGTAATGAATTGCTTCCTTGGCTGTGCGTGTCCCAGCGTCCCTAAGAATGGGCCTAAGGTAGAGGGTGCGGGGAGCGCGTAGAGCGGGGCAGCAAAACAGTAAGTGGGCCAGTGACTCTCGTTTGTAATTGCAGAGTCTGCAATGCCGAACTCCTATGCCTGCATTTTCCGGGTGGTATAGTTCATTGAGCGGCAAGGGATGCAATCTGTAGGCGAGGATTTTGTGGAGGGCTGGGAGGCCCACAGCCTGCGTGAGGTGGTTTCGGGGGTTGTGCACGGAGTGTGGCAAGTGTAAAGACTCATGGAAGGCTCTTTTCCTGAGGGACTCCAAGTCCAGTTCCCGGGAACATGCGCGCACTTGCCTCTTTATCATGTGTTTGATGGTCGTGTAGTTGACAAGATCTGGGTTCCACGACTCGATCGCCAGGTTCAATTGCGTCTTGGCAGCTTCGATGGTAGTTGACCAGGGGTTCCCTGGTTCAATGAAAATGTGTTTCAGAACGGCCTTTAGTGTGTTATCGGTTGCCACTGTTGTGAGGTAGTAATATTTACTTAGGGCTGCCATCTCTTCCAGGATTTGTTGGTTAAGGGCGAATTCCAGGCGGATTAGGGTGTTTCTTGTGCATTTCGGCAGGTGATACAGTCTCTTGTATGCCCCACATTGGATTTTTTCCAGCTCCTTATTTAATTTGCCTGGGTACGCCTGTTGTGCGTAGTTAAGGGCAGGCATTAACTTGGCCTTGAGGACTCTTTGAATGGCCGTTGCTGAAGGGCTGTGTATAAGGGCTTGTAGTTTACATAGGGCAAAAATGATGGATTTACCTTTACCCTGAATTTTCTTTAAGTGGGTGCCGCACAACCCTGATTCGTGGAAGGAGACCCCTAAGTATAGGTATTTCTGGGTGCTGTCGAGGGTTAAATGGCCGAGACTCCATTTTGCTCTTTGTTTTTTGGGGTAGTGCCCAAAAATGACTATTTTTGATTTAGTCGGGTTTGCTACCAGCCTGTTTTTGTTGTTATATATAGCCAGAGCAGTGAGTGCTTTTTGGAGTCCTGTTTTTGTGTGGTCCAGAATTACGAGGTCATCCGCATACTGCATGAGGTGTATTTTGGTTGCCCCGATCTTTGGTGTTACTAAGGAGGCCCCCAGCAGGGCTGTCTCCATGTCTGCTGTATATAAGTTGAACAAAAGGGGCGCCAACACGCACCCTTGTTTTAAACCGCGATTCGTGGCTATCTTATCCGTTGCGGAGTCGTTTGAAAGTTTGATTCTTACCCATGTGTTTTCATACAGGGATTGTATCGCTCTTAACAGGGAGGGGTCAACGTTCCAGTGGGCCAGCTTTCTCCATAAGATAGTACGGTCTACCCCGTCGAACGCGGCGGAGTAGTCGATGAAACAGGCAAATAAAGGGAGGCTTTTGCGCAGCCGTGCTCGATTGATTAGGTAGGAGAGTGCTGTGATATTATCCACGGTGGAGGACCCAGGTCTGAAACCGGTTTGGCAGAATGGCAGGAGATTTTCTTCGCTTGCCCAGTCTGTAAGGTCTTTCAGGATGGCACTTGCGTAAGCTTTACCCTCGATATCCAACAGGGCGATCATGCGGTAGTTTGTTGGGTCTGATTTGGGCCCTTTTTTATGAATTGGGTGCAGGAGCGACCCTCGCCATGAGTCAGGCACGGCCCCCGACAGCCAACAGTCAGAGAATAGGTGGGTCAGGTTTTTAGACCAGAATTCAATATTTGATTTGAATAAGTGGCCTGGTAGGCCATTGGGGCCCGGTGCGCCGTTTGCTCTGTTTTTTTTAAATATTTTGGACACTAGTGCTTTTCCAGGAGGGAATGTTTTGTTAGTGGTTGAGGTCGGGTTGAAGGACTGGGTTCTTTGGACCCAGCGGTGCCAGGGCACAACACCTGAAACCTTCGTGGGTAACCTGCTCCGGCGTACAAGTCACAGAGACACGGGACACTTCCTTCGGCGTCAAAGAGTCAAGGTTTATTTACTGCAGGGAACACAGAAGTCACAGGAAGTACATCGAGTGTAGTTCGGGGAGACTGCTTCAAATTGTATTTGTGGATCGCTCCTTTTATACAGTTTTTACCCATAGGATAACATGATACACAATAGTTTACAACCTGGTTCCCACAAGTCGCTCTCAGAGGGGTCGCTTAGATCACTTTGAAACACACAAGATCCGGAACATAAGTGCGGAAACATTTGGCGGTTCCCAACTGTAAAAACCCATCTTCCCACCATTAGCAAATTCCAATCAGCAGTAAAGTAGATCGAAATAGGAACGAAGACAGGTGCAGAGGAAGACGGAGACAGTAGGGAGATCGGAAAGGGTGTAAAAGGGGAGTGTCGAGAAGCACGAGATACAGGCATCAAAGGGACGTGCCTAATGAGATGCACGACTGAGACAATAAGCCCGTGCGGCAAGATGAGCCTCGAGCGGCGCCATCTGCCTTACAGTAGCATCCCCCTCGTCATAAAGACACTTACAAAGAACATGCGTCTTCCGCCATATCTTGGGAGTCCCAGGGTCGCGAAGCGGACAGCGTCCGTTCGCTGGCTACTTGAGGGCAAGAGACAAAATGGATGCCGTATCTAAGATGGAACCCGTGGGTACAGATGACAAACCCACATAACAAACGAACGGTTTAAGTTAGCACAGCGAAACTGCGCACACTTACAAAACTCGTCGTTTGCGGTTCATAGATACTAGACTCGACCATATTCGTGCGAGTTAAAAACACCACTTACAATTGTCACGGAACCTCAGACGCTCCTTTTGCCCTCATGTAGGCAAGCACTAGTCGGAATCATACTCGATATTCATCAGACCATCAAGATGTCGTTGTAGCATAGCTCTGTCCAACCGAGTCCCCTTGGTAACAGATGGTTGTCTCATACACGTTGTAGCACAGAGGCCACATAAGGCAGGACCACACTGCACACAAAGGCAACACGTGAACAGGAACACTACCACAACCCCGATGATCGTCAGAATCTTCCAACCCCAAGTCGACACCAGGCCCCAAAACCAACCAAGTAGCGTCCAATCCCCTACATCCACGTGTATGGATTCGGAGATCTTGTGCAACTTCGAGATGGCTTGATAGACAGTAGGAGCATTATCTGGAATGAAAATGCAACAGCTCGAATGGATCACTTTACATACCCCACCGCGATCTGCTAAGACAACATCTAAAACCATACGGTTTTGTAATGTCATAAGTCTCTCCGCCTGAAGTTCTGTGGTGATATTACCAAGGGCACTGGCAGTAATGTTAGCTGTCGATTCTACCACTCGAGTCAAATGTCTCAGGTTCCTACTATTAACCATAGGTCCCCAAAACGGGAGGAAACCCTTGAAAAAGTCTCCTGCCTCTTGACCGGCAGTATCCTCTTCGCTAATTACGCCTCGTACAACTCTAGTCTTATGATAATCGGCATCTACAGTAAACGTCGGAGGCAACAGATTTGCAACAAAACATGAGCCCATGAAGTCTGCGGGCAACCATGTGTATGCACGATCATGACAGATAAAGTATGTACCCTTGGCAGCCAGAAACACAGGGGACGGGGACATTGGCAAAACGTAACTTTCAGTGCAAGCACTTACTCCAAGTGAGGCTTGCGAGCCACGACCCACAAGACAAAGATTACCAGTGTGGGGTACGACCCATATTGGAGACGAGCTTTTAAGCTGCTTTTCATTAATGAACATACTATATTCCCCTCTACTTAGGACCCTATAGGCTTGTACCTCTTCTTTAGGGATAAGAAAAGGATCATGGATCTCATCTTCCATCTCCTCTATTGCCATCGATAGCACCCACTGATACGAGGTAGGACCAGCGTTGGGGGAACGTTGTTCTGGAGTGGGGTGGAAACCCAGTGCGCTTCGAAGCATTGTTTGGAATGCTCGAGCTGACCCTTGGGAACTATACGGTAACACCAGATATGGAATTCCCTTACCCGTAGTATGTGGCATCAACCCACACACCCAACAATTAGTAGTGTTAACCACTAACTGATGCTGATGGAGGAGCTGGATAAAGGAATTGTTGCGGAATTCTACACGTCTAGCCTGTTCGTGTTCTGGTAACATATGAAAGGAATGAGGAGAAGCAGTAGAAGTAATGTTAGGGTAAGGAGTAGGAGTAGGGGTAGGAAGTAAGAAGTAAGACATAGTGTAATACACCCCACCCGCCAAAAATGCAGAAGCAGTTAAAAACAAAACAAACAACTGGGATACAAAACATTTCGTACGACTAAGTTTCTGCAGCTTGACTCTATATGCCTGAGCTCCTTCCAAATCATTCAGCTTCGAAAATGCCATTTCCCTACGACCGTCCGCAACGTTTCTTGACGCACTTCGTTCTGTGCAGCAATAGTCAATCCCCAGGAGTTCCTAGGAACCGACGGTCTTTAACCTAGTGTCAAGACCTACTGTCCAGAAGGAAGTACGCGCGCGGCCCTACGGCCCTCAATACACAATATGTATATATTAGCACAATATTTCTCAGCTGTGGAAGAAAAAGATACAAGGAAGAAGCTTGATATATATATATATACAAAACAATTTTCAATGATACGAATGTTCAAAGTTGATCATGGGAAACGAAGATATTGCAGTTATCAATTTCAGCAAAGCAAGCAAATTTTTATTTGTCCTTAGTGTGAGATCGCAAAGAATATCGATGTTTCCCGGGACGTGTCTGCACGTCGAACAAAGGATCTGTCGAAGAGACAGCGTCCTGCTGATCAGTTCGTTGGTCTGGTCTTGAGTCTCTTGCTGACAAATGTTCAACAGTGGCTTTCTGCTGCGCTGAGGGTTCTCCAACAAGCTGTGCGTCGCTAAAAGGTACAAACGCCGGCAATGTTTCTGTTTCCGTTGACGCAATGCCTTTCCTTACCCACGGGTCTGCCGACAAAGGAATAGGGACTCGCTTACAATGGGTAGCATGTACCCAATTTTTCCGCCCCTCAAGACGAACGGCAGTCCTCGTGGCCAGGAGCACCTGGTAAGGTCCGGTGAAGCGAGGGTCCAGATTGTTTTTTCGTGAAAAATTTCGGGTAACCACCCAATCTCCGGGCTGGAGCTGGTGGCCTGGACCCTCCGTCTGCGTCGGCAAGGCGTCGTAAACCTGTTGATGAATTAACCTCAGTTTAGCAGTCAAGTCATGTAAGTAATCAATCAACATCGGAAACTCAAGATCAGAGAATATTCCTGGCCTAGGAACCCCCCACACATTCGCAGGACGGCCGAACACTATTTCATAGGGACTGAGCCCTATTCGGGAGTGTACAGTCGCCCTAGTTGACAGTAATGCTAGAGGCAAAGCATCAGGCCACGAAAGTCCAGTCGTAGCTTGAATCTTCGCTAATTTTAGTTTAAGGGTGCCATTGTACCCTTCAACCAATCCAGCTGACTGGGGATGATTGGCGCTATGGAATTTCTGATTTATTCCAAGGCCCTTACACACACTCTTCATCACACTTCCAACAAACTCACTTCCGTTATCTGACCACACGACTCTAGGCATTCCATACCGAGGAAAGTATTCCTTCAGTAGGATTTTCGCAGTAGACAAAGCAGTATTGTCTTTGAGGGGATAGGCCTCGATCCATCGGGAGAATGCGCAAACCACAACCAAAACGTATTTCAGGTTATTGCATCGCTCCATATGGATGAAGTCCAATTGGATCACCTCAAAGGGATACAAAGGAGGAGCAAAACTGCCAGGGGGAGTTGGGGTTCCTTTGCCAGGATTGTACATTATACACACCATACAATTCTTCACCAAACGTTCAGCACACTTAGTAATTCCATCATTCTTCCACACATCAGCCAACAACTTGCAAATACCTTTCGCGCTAATATGTGCTAACCCATGTGCCATTTGCACAACGGCCAGTACATACGCATCAGGCAACATCCATCTTTTCTGATCTGACAAATCAATCCAGCAACCATTCACATCCAACCTTCCCGTACTTTCTTTCCACTTCATCTTTTCAGTGTCGGTGGCCTCATTCTGAATTGCTTTCACACTCTCTATAGTATTCTCACACATACTTGATTCTGTAGGCCACCTAACCGAATTCGTCACATACATTCGAGTGCTAAGGTTCCGGGCAGTCTCCTTAGCAATCTCATCTGCAAACGCATTACCACGACCAACATCATCCGTCACTTTACGATGCGCACTACATTTAACAATTGCAACTTGAGCAGGCAAAGTCAATGCATCCAAAAGATCGTTCACAAGCTGGCCATGCTGTATTTTCGTGCCATGTGACGTCAAGAAACCACGTTCTCGCCACAATCGTCCGAAACTATGCGCTACACCGAAAGCATACTGACTATCGGTGTACACATTCACACGTTTACCTTTTGCTAATACACATGCTCTAGTAAGAGCGATCAGCTCTGCAGCTTGGGCAGAATTCTGATTCAATCTCGCAGTCTCAACAACAGTATTCAATGTCACCACAGCATAAGCAGTAGTCACATCACCATTCGGCAATTTAAAACATGACCCATCCACATACAGGATGCCATCCGGGTCTTCCAATGGGGTGTTTTTAAGGTCCACACGACCTTTTGTTTCCTCCTCTGTCCGCAAGTAACAGTCATGTTCTGTTACTGCATCTGACTCTGCACTAATTGGTAACAAAGTTGCCGGATTTAGGACATTACAACGTTTTATCTGAATGTGGCTTGCCAAGAGCGTCAATTCGTACCCAGATAACCTCGCACTCGTCAAGTGCTGAGTTTTCGTACGGTTCAAAAGAGTATCGACTGCATGCGGAACCATCACCGTAAGCATATTATCCATGACCAATCCTGCTGATTGTCGGATGGAGACCGCAGCTGCCGCAGTTGCTCTCAAACAACTCGGCAATGCTCTAGCTACTGGGTCTAAGGTCGAGGAAAAATATGCACATGGACGTTGCTTACCACCAAAAGGTTGCGTTAAGACGCTTAAAGCACAACCTTCCCTCTCGTGAACATATAACGTGAACGGTTTACTGTAATCAGGGGTACCTAACACAGGAGCCGAACACAATGAATCACGTAATTCAGAAAAACTTTTCTGACATTCTTCCGTCCATGGTAAAGGAGTCGAAACATCCTTGCACGTAAGAGCCACCAATGGTTTCGCTAGCAATGAAAAATTAGGAATCCACTGCCTGCAGTACGATGTGATACCTAGAAAGGCACGCACATCTCTTTGGGTTTGTGGCACAGCCATGCGCGCAATCGCTGCAATTCTCTCTGGGGTCAATCTCCTTCCCTCCTTTGACAATAAGTGACCTAGGTAGGTTACTTCTTGACAACAATATTGGAGTTTAGAAGGTGACACCTTGTGATTTAACTCACAGAGATGTTGCAGCAACGACACTGTAGCAATTTTGCAAATGTCCTGAGTATCAGCAGCCACCAATAAGTCGTCGACGTATTGGATTAAAGCCGCACCAACCGGCAACCTAAACGCATCTAGTTGACCCTTCAAAGCTTGACTGTAAATCGATGGACTTTCACAGTAGCCCTGAGGAGCGCGTTTGAACCGGAAGCTACGTCCACCAAGAGAGAAACCGAAAAGGTCCCTGCTCTCTTCGGCAATCGGGATGCTGAAAAACGCATTTTTCAAATCAATCACCGAAAACCATGAAGCTGTAGCTGGAATCAGAGTCAGTAGCGCCGTAATGTCAGGCACAACAGGGAATTGAGGAACCACAATTTTATTCACCTCCCGTAAATCGATAACAAAACGATAAACAGGCGGTTTGGTAGGATCAGTACGTTTAAGAATGGGCAGTACAGGACTATTGCACACGTTTCCCCGAGTTTCTTCAATGACATCTTTCTCGATCAAATCATAGATGATCGCTAACAAAGCTCGTTCACCATCAAGGGAGATACGATATTGGGGAATACGTGGCAATCGCACATTCGATTTCAACTGAACAACATAAGGGGAGATATCAAGTAGGCCCACGTCATTTGGACCCGTCGCCCACAAAGATGCAGGAAGAGAACTCAATTCCGGTGGAAGCTTATCGAGGGACAAGTACATGGGAGAGACTACCCTCTCTCCGAACGTAAGCTTTACACCCGCAGGAGAACAATACAAAGTCGCATACAAGCGTTTAAGCAAATCCAGACCCAAAAGATTTTCGCCACAACCAGTAGACAAAATCAATGGAGCTTCGAGCTCACGTGGCCCAATTTTAAGGGGCAAAGGGCGCGAAACTGGATTGCTAACGGGGGCGCCAGAGAATCCAACGGAAACATTTGTTAAGCCAGACAAAGGTGCGCCAGGGAGTTTCGAATGCATGATAGAACTTTTCGCTGCACCAGTGTCCAACAGAAAAGGCTCAACGACGCCCGATGTAGCAACTGCGACGTAAGGCCCTCTCTGATCAACCGGAACTGATACCACTCCCTCTCCTTGTCTTTGGCTGTCCTAGTAATTACTATCGTCAGGTCCCTGATCGACGTAATAATCGTCTACATTGTACTGCGCAGATCGTCCTTGCGATGATCCACGTTGATCGAAACAGTTATTAGAATTTGATGAATGGTCAGAGCGATCATTCTGAGCACCACGACCTCTACCACGTGATGCGTGCTGTGCACCACCACGACCTCCTCTAGACGAATTACCACCACTACGGTCATTTAAAGCAGGACAATTGAATTTAATGTGTCCCTCCTGTCTACAATAAGCACATTGATTGTACCCTAATGAAGATCTCTGAAAAGATGAATCATTACGCGGCTGCGATCGATTCGATTGCGACTGCGATCTATTCTGCTGAGGCGCATTCTGATTAGAACGCGGCGGATATGCTTGTTGTAACAACACTTTAGTTTTCAGCTCTTTCGTCTTTTTATCGGCACGGTCATTTTCCTCTTTTTCTCTATTTTCGTAATATTGTGCCGTAGCCAATATCTGAGCTGAGGTAGAAACGGCCCATGAACTTTCTGAATTTTTCAATTTATGGCTCAAGTCGGGCAATAAGTTCGATACGAATTTATCCACAAACAACCTCTGTCCACCCTCAGTACCCATATCCTGCCCACTATGATCGACGAATGTTTCCTCGAACCTCGTAAAGAAGTCTGAAACACTCTCATCTTTCTTCTGCTTACAGGCTGACAACTTGTCCCAATTTACCCTCATAGCTGGCATAAGCGTTTTCATTAATGTAATGATTCGCTGGGGAAGAAGTTCAATCAACTGATCGGGTTTAGTAGCAGCCACTTGTCCAGCGTCTGCCGCTGTAATGGCAGCCCAATCACCACCTAATTCATTCGCGTGATCTTGGTGACGAATCTTGGCCCATACCGGTTGCGGTACG
The DNA here is from genome assembly GCF_964263255.1 of Lissotriton vulgaris. Taxonomy (NCBI): domain Eukaryota; kingdom Metazoa; phylum Chordata; class Amphibia; order Caudata; family Salamandridae; genus Lissotriton; species Lissotriton vulgaris. The sequence goes on from NC_141696.1 coordinate 117,698,041, forward strand.
ACATTGCCAAACAACATGTCGATATCGGCCAGATTCATTATCGTAGCGTCTACGAGCTGCGATAATTCTTTGTAATACCCCGCAGGATTTTTGCGAGGATCAGGCAAAGTTTGTTTCACCTGAAGCACTTCCGATCGTTTCCAAGGGAGGTGTATCCACACTCTCTGGAAATGTGCTGGTATTGGAGCATTAGCATTAGTATTATCAGCGGGTACCCAAACTGGCGGAACTTCACGCATAGGATATTGGCCAGACCCATCTCGTTGTTCAATGTCCTCAACGAACAATGCATGAGGAATAGGAGCGGGACGAAGAGATAGCAACCGCTCAATAGCACGTCGGACATTAGTGTCGACTATCAGTCCAGTTGCGAACTGAAGCCGGAGTTCAGACAGGGCGGTCAGCACCTCGTCAGGCGCATTGGCCGCTATCTGATCATGTAAGAACTTGCACATTTCATCAAACACATATCTCTGAGTAGGTATGTTGAATTGATCAAACGTTTCGAGGACAACACGAGGTGGATTTCTAACAGGGTTTATCATCCAACCCATCGCCATATTGTATAGCGCAACACGTTCTCTATTACCAGGAAGCTGGCTACGTCTCTGTGGACCATCAGAACCTGCAGACCCAAAAACAGGTCCGAGCGACTGAAAGAAGTTTGTCGCAAGGGGAGAATCACGATTACGAGTAGAGGGAGAAGAGTAAGACACAGGACTAACAAGAGAAGGAGTAGAGACGTTAGCAGCAACAGGGGTTAACAACACAGGAGCAGTAGCGTGAGCAGTAGCGGGAACAGGAGTATGTGGAAGCGGAGGAGCAGTAGGAATAGAAATAGGCAAAGGAGCAGGAACAGTCGGAAGAGCAGGTGCAGGTTGAGGAACTGGTGGAGGAATAACAGGTGGAAGAACAGGTACGGCAGGGACCACAGGAGCTGCGGTACCCTGTACGTACGGAGGTGGCGACTTCATAAGATAGGACATTAAAGAATCCTCAACTGCCTCTTCCTTCTTATCCGACTCCGTAGGCAAAACAGGATAGCATTTGTCTATGGACATACGCTGTAATCTCTCAAACACTTCCTTATCCTTATCCTCCTTATCACGCTGAAACTGCTCAGCTTTCTTCACTATAGTAGCAACAGTATCTCGCTGACTACGTTTATTTTGTCTGATCTCTTTCTGTCGGGCTTCTTTGCGCCAGAACCGAAAGGCATCAAACATGGCCGGCCTTGATTTACGTTCGAACAACTTTATTTCCAAATTATCTAAGATCGACGCTTCGAAGCTACCGTGAGGTGGCCAACGAAGATCGCCGTCTTTCTTTGTATATTTGATCCAATAATCGTTAAAAGCAATCGGGCCTAGCCCATGTTTGCTATATAAGTCATATGTAGGAGTTCCAACCGGAGGTATCGGACACGAGTCCTCCAGCAGGGAATCCGCACCACAAGGTCTAAAGCAACTGAACAAAGTACTGCGACCAGGCATCTTGCACACTAGCCGAGTTTCACAAACTTCAAGGGTTACGGGATTTCGGGATTTACCAAGTCCCAGCAAAGAACTAAACCCTCGGTCTTTGGCGGCTGCAGTCGTCAAACAAATACAACAACAACAAAGTACGCTAGCAAAGTGTCACCGACAAAAACACTCACACAGCGTGTACAACAAAGACACCCGCTAAAGTGTCTACAACAAAAACACTCGCTAAAGTGTTTACAACAAAGAACTCTGGGAGCGACCCACAAATACTTAACTCAAAGATCAATGGCGTCCTCAGGAAGGCCCGTCAATCGTCTCGCTATACCAAGGTCTACGCCAGGCGCCAAAACAGGTCTACAGTCAGGGCAGCAGTCCGTCGCAGCCGTTAGGAGGCGGGAATCTTCGCGGGAAAAGTCTTCGGGCCACTTATTTCGACAACAGGATCGATGAAGCGGGGTGCACCTTCCCTCGGAGATTTCACACGAAGTTCCTCACGATCGTCGGGCTTGGACCGGTACCACTGATGCAGCCCCACGTTGGGCGCCAACTGAAGGACTGGGTTCTTTGGACCCAGCGGTGCCAGGGCACAACACCTGAAACCTTCGTGGGTAACCTGCTCCGGCGTACAAGTCACAGAGACACGGGACACTTCCTTCGGCGTCAAAGAGTCAAGGTTTATTTACTGCAGGGAACACAGAAGTCACAGGAAGTACATCGAGTGTAGTTCGGGGAGACTGCTTCAAATTGTATTTGTGGATCGCTCCTTTTATACAGTTTTTACCCATAGGATAACATGATACACAATAGTTTACAACCTGGTTCCCACAAGTCGCTCTCAGAGGGGTCGCTTAGATCACTTTGAAACACACAAGATCCGGAACATAAGTGCGGAAACATTTGGCGGTTCCCAACTGTAAAAACCCATCTTCCCACCATTAGCAAATTCCAATCAGCAGTAAAGTAGATCGAAATAGGAACGAAGACAGGTGCAGAGGAAGACGGAGACAGTAGGGAGATCGGAAAGGGTGTAAAAGGGGAGTGTCGAGAAGCACGAGATACAGGCATCAAAGGGACGTGCCTAATGAGATGCACGACTGAGACAATAAGCCCGTGCGGCAAGATGAGCCTCGAGCGGCGCCATCTGCCTTACAGTAGCATCCCCCTCGTCATAAAGACACTTACAAAGAACATGCGTCTTCCGCCATATCTTGGGAGTCCCAGGGTCGCGAAGCGGACAGCGTCCGTTCGCTGGCTACTTGAGGGCAAGAGACAAAATGGATGCCGTATCTAAGATGGAACCCGTGGGTACAGATGACAAACCCACATAACAAACGAACGGTTTAAGTTAGCACAGCGAAACTGCGCACACTTACAAAACTCGTCGTTTGCGGTTCATAGATACTAGACTCGACCATATTCGTGCGAGTTAAAAACACCACTTACAATTGTCACGGAACCTCAGGGTCCAGTTTTTGTGGTGTCATGTTGTGAGGCTTGGTGGTTGATCCTTCTTCCTTGTAAAGCGCTTTTACAAGGCAGACCCAGACAGATGCCTCAAGGGAGTTTTCTCTATGATTTGTGCCTCGACCGAGGTGACTAATATAACTCCAGAACTCTTGTGTTTTTCCAGGGCTCAATAGATCGAAGATTTTCAGCCACTGTGCCTCGCAATGGTTGCGCTTTGCAGCCCACACTTTTGTGGAGTGGCTCTTTGCGGCCTCTTGCAGTTGGATTTTGTTTTTGATTGTGCGCTTCTTACTGTAGGCTTTACGTTTTTTGTTTAAGTCCTTTGCACTGGTTTTAATTTCTGCGTTGAATCCGAGTTTGGTCGGAGGGTGCCAGCGGATTGCCCTTGGTTTGTCTCCACCTCCCCTAAGTTCTGCCGCTAGGGTCAAGGTGATTCCTTCCCATGTTGCTATTGTCTCCTGGTTGTGTTTGCACGGGGGCCAGCCTGCCCACGTGTTTGCCCAGTTGTTAAAGGTTGCTGTGGCTGCCTGCCCCCATTTTATTCTTCTTGGCAGTTTTGTTAATTCTTGGCCGTCCGATGCCCCCACGCATATCGGCTGATGTCGTGATTGCACCGATAAGTTCATGGTTATTGTTAGGGCAGCGTGATCGCTATCATTACGTTGGTGAACCATGAAGTTTATCATTTTGTCTTGCAAGTTATCGCTCAAGATGATGTAATCGATCGTCGTTTGGTTGTTATAAGTGTGACCGATCGAGGCTCCCGGGGTGTTCTTTAAGAGCAATGTGTGGGCCGTCGCCAGTTTGTGGGAGTTTAAGAAATCATTCAGTGCTTCGGTCCCCCCGCGGTGTTGTTTTTGCTTGGTTGAAACCCCTATGTTATGAATGTTGAAGTCGCCTAGGATAATGCAGTCTAATAGTGGATAGCCTAGCAGTAAAGTTTCTAGTTGATTTGCGAGTTTGAGCGAGTTGGATGTATTCTCCTGCGAGTTGTGATAGATATTGATCAGTAGTATTGGTGGGGTTCCGTTGATGGAGTTGGGGAATTTGAGAATACCCGCCTGTAAGGTGTCTGGTACATTATGTAGTTCCAAAAATTCTATGTTCAAGGCATGTTTTATGTAGACACACTTTCCCCCTGATGGTCTTCCGAATATGTTGGTCTTTTTAGCCGCTTGACTGTATTCTGCATATCCTCTTAGCGAGAGTGGTTGAGTCAGCCAGGTTTCCTGTGTGCAAATAATGTCTGCTTTCTCCAGGAATTTCACCGCAGCTGGACTTAGTAACAGCTTTTTGAGTCCTGAGACATTCCACGTTAATATTTTTATACTCTCGGTGGATTTCTCTATTTTCTTCAGATTTTTTTCTCCCTCGCTAGCAGCGTATTGAGGTGTTCGAGCTGATTTTGCGGGGCGGGCTGTATTAGGAGCTGGGATTTAGTGCAGATGACAGCCAGGACCAGTCGTTGCAGGGGTGTCCCCTGGTTGCGCACAATCGTATTCCTTGGGTAAGGTTTGTTGTGATCTTAATTGGGGTGCCGTCGATTGGGCTGTTATTTATGCAACCTTTGCACCCCTGGAGAACAGACTCAGTTTTTCGCCGATGGGTGGATAGAGCATTTGTGAGTGTAGAGACAACCATGCCCTGTGCCTGATTGTCTGGCTTAGAGTGTAAGATTGATGCTTTTAAAATTAAGGGATATTTTTGGGTCGGCTTTGCCTTTATCTTTATGCCCCAGCTTTCTAGTAATGGTTGTTGACTCCTCAGTGCCTCCGCCAGGTCTGGTCTGGTGAAGGTTAGTTCCGTTGTTTCATTTTTTTCTTCTGCGTCGGGGGGCAGGAAGGAGATGGTTTCGATGTCTTTGGTTTTTGTACCTTCCAATCCCGGCAGGTTTGCGCAGAGTATTAAGAGATTGCTTCGATTCAGGATGTCCCATTTTCCTTGCGAGGTGTATTCTGGGTATAGCAGGATTTTCCGATCCTCTGCATTTGCTTGGCTTGGAATGGCCTCTTTAAGCCAGAATTTGTCCTGGGTTTTGATTAGGGGTGTCATCCTCAAGCCAGGCAGGTGAGAGTTTGTCTGCTGGTTTGGCCCTAATGTCGCTTGGAGTGCTTCCATGGGCGTTGTGCTAGGGGAGCAGTTCTTATTCCGTAGCCTGTCAACTGCTTGCTCCGGTTTGAAAGATATTAGCCCATAGGGGGCGCTCTGAGAGTCTCCGATGGTGGCATTAATAGTTTTTGAGTTATCGGGGGCTATTGCTTCGCTCATTATGAGCTTGATTTGCGCTGGGTTCTCAGAGCTAGTTTGGCAAGGCTCCTGCAGGTTTTGCTTGGCTTCCTCATGGGTGGTTGCCTGTGATTCATGCGCATGTTTTTGTGTTATTGGCGCTGTCGCAGATTGAGAGCCCATGGGCGGCGCTAGCAAGCTTGGGACCTGAACTGAAGTGAAGGTGTGTGAGTTTTCGGGCGATGATCCTGTGGCTTCTTCTATGTGCGAGGGGGCTGCCGGGGTAGGCTGCTTATTCGGTCGTAGCCAATTCTGAATGACGCTGGTGGCGTATGCATTATTTTTCTTCTCCTTGTTGAGTTTTCTTAGTTTTTTCTTGTTTTTCCTTGACAGGTTTTGTAACTCTGGGCTGGACGGCTTGAATGTTGGTTGGTGGTCCTGACTTTCAGCCTTCGTCAGGGTTAATCTTGTGCTGCCAGCAGAGGGCGAGGTCAAGGGTGCTGGCATTTCCGAGCTATTTGGGCAGGGGGTGGGCGGGCTGTTATCCGTGGGGTGTGCCATAGCAGGTCCCTGTGTGAGTGAAAGCATACTCTTCAAATCGTTTTTTTTATTTGCTTCACCCTTGAGGTCCTCTATTAGAGTGGACATAATATTTGGGAGTTTTTCTAGGCTCTGCAGAATCGGGCTGCAACTGCATGACTCTTGTTTGAATTGCGTGTTGTCCTGTGCTCTGCGTATCAGGGCGTTTAAGTTGTCCAGTTTTGAGTCTATTCCCGATATCAGATTTGCCACTAATTGTAGAATGTTGATCTGCACATCAAGCTTGTCTGCGTGCATTATCGCTGCTCCGGTCATTGAGACAAGGGCTTCACTGATTGATGATAGATGTTCAGTATTTAAAGGAACGTCCCCCCACCCTTGCTTTCCTGAGAGCAGGTACAACGGCAAGGCCGAGAGATTCCGATCTTAAGGATCTAGTTGGTTTGTAGAAAGCAAGACGTTTTTGAATATATTCAGCTCCCACAGCATGGAGTGCCTTGTGCGCCAGCGTAAGTGCTTTCAAAACAATCCGCTTCCGAATAGGCAGCCAGTGTAGAGAGTGTAAAAGATCCGAGGCTCTCGCTCGGCGATGTAGGCCAAAAACCGCCCGTGCCGCCGAGTTTTGGACCACCTGGAGTCTTTGGAGTAGGTATTCGGGAAGACCAAATATAAGACATTCGAATAGTCCAGCCTTGAACAAATAGGAGCCTGGACCGTAGTCTTCGTATGCGTCAGCGGGAGCAGGGGAAGGAACTGTCGTAGCATTTTAAGGAGGCCATAACAAGAGCCGGTCAATCCAAGGATCTGGGACTTAAGCGACAAGCTGTTGTCAATTTTGACCCCCAAGTTCTTAGCAACCAGAGAGGAAGATGCGGGAGGGAACATGTTCACCGGCCACCAATCCTGTCAGCTCGGGTCAGCCTGACACCCGAAGAAGAGCACCTCCGATTTATCTGGGTTGCACTTGAGGCTGTTTCGCTGAAACCATTCGAAAACAGCCCCAAGACACCCACGGATGCTCTCTCAGTCAAACTCAGCCCCCTTCCCACAGGTGAAAAGGAGCTGGGTGTCATCGGCGTATGACACGATCTGAGCCCCGAAGGACTCCGCCAGCACCGCCAAAGGGGTCATAAAGATATTAAAGAGAGTCGGGCTCAGCACCGAGCCCTGCGGGACTCCGACCTCCATAGGCGGTACTTCGGCTCAGTATGGGGGGGCCCAGACCACCTGCCGACGACCGGCTAGATAAGATCGAAACCAGCTCAACACCGTCCCCCTCAGACCGATCTCATGGAGCCTGCTGAGGAGACCCTCATGAGGGACGGTGTCGAAAGCCGCCGACAGGTCTAACATTACCAACATGGCCCTTCCTCCTGCATCCAGCACTTCCTTGATGGCCTCATTGACCTCCAAAAGTGCCGTCTCAGTGCTTAGGTTGGATCGGAAGCCAGACTGGGTGGAGTGCAGCAAGCTGTGGGTTTCAAGGAAAGTAGAAAGCACAGTGTGCACATGCTTTTCTACTATCTTTGCGAGAGCAGGCAGGAGGGAAATCGGCCTATAATTGGCATGGAGCTCGGGGTCAAGACCCGACTTTTTAAGGAGTGGGACAACCATCGCCTGTTTCCAAACCGCGGGAACCACACCACTAGTCAGTGACAGGTTAAGGATGGGATTAATCAGCGGGTTCAGAACCTCTGCTATCCTAGCCAGAAATTTAGCAGGGCAAGGGTCAGAGGGTGAGCCTGACTTAAGCTTAATCAGGAAATCCTGAGAAGCGGAGTCAGAGAGAGATGGAAACTCCGAGAGAAAGGGTCCAGATCCAGTTGTCAAATTCAACTGGTCCCCCGTGATGGTGACAACACTCTGGCCCAAGGAAGAAAAAGAGTCCTGAATCCGCTTGATCTTAGTGGTGAAAAAGCTAGCTAGTGAGATCACCCACGGCTCAGAAAACTCATGATGCGACGCATTTGTCTTAGGAGTTATAAACTCCTTCACAATAGTGAAAATTTCCCTGCAGGAGCTTGAAGCAGTCTCAATTCTAGAAGAGAAATAGTTATTCTTTTCGACCAAAATGTCCGCATAATAGACCTTGTTAGTAGCCCTATATGCAGCCTTGGCCCCAGGATAATACTGCTGGCGCCAGAGCCTCTCTGCTACCTTACAATTGCGCCGGGACAGCGCCAAAGCCTCCATGAACCAAGAAGCAGAGGTCCGCCTAGAGGTTGTCCGGGGAGCAATCGCCGGAGCTAATTCGTCTAATCTCTCCACTAGCCACTCCTGCAGCAAATCGAGATCCCTCTCTAGGTCTCCTGATAGAGGGCAGGGATGATCCAAGCAGGCCTGGGCCAGACTTTCAGGGGTCACCTGATGATATGCCCGACCAGTCTGCCTAGGATGAATCTTTTTGTTCTAGGAACCCTAGGTCCCAAGACAAAATCTGCTAAATTTATGTTATTGGAAAATAACGATAAGTGCTGTTTAACGGACGAAAGTGTAGAGTGCTGCAACCACTGTTAACATAATTTTCCCACCGAATAGGTGGTTACCAAATGTGTTTGTGAAAATCTAGGGACGGGTTTATCTTGTGTATAACCTAAACTAGTGTTATGAAAACAGAGTTGGCAGGCATTTGAATTTGACTGCCAAACTAACCAACCCAAATGATCCATTTCAGACACATTAAATGTGTTATTTTGAAATTAAGATTGTTAGTCAGTAATTGTATAATTCGTGTACATGCGTCAATTATTATATTCAGCTAAAGAGGGAGTGGCATGGGTGTTCAGCTTTTTTGCAGTTATCAAACCACAGCAAGTAGTTTGGTATACTGTATCATTTAAAAAACGAATTTGTGCTGGGATGAGGCAGGCACGATAAAAGGCTTCAGTGCCTCGCACCTGCCATGTCTTAGAACCCCAGATTGATTTCATCAGTCAAAATGACTTTGGTAGTTGAAGGAATATTCAATTTAAAATAATAGGAGTCAGGTTTTGACCTATCAAAATCTGTAAAGTACGTAAATTTATTTCTAAGTGTTTTTGAACTTCCTTTTACTGGTGTATGGCAATGTTCCCACTGTTTATAATTTACAGCAGGACGTAATGTATTAGTCTTATGTATGAAATGATGCCCATAATGTTGATAATAGAATAAATCTGCATAATTGGCAGAATTTAAATACACATTTTTAGCATTAAAAGCAGCACAATACTTCAAATCTGTAAACAATGATTTTTTTGATGCACATCCCAGTCAACTTATGGCCTGTGTTACCACATCACTCATGGAGACACGAAAGACTTATGGTATGTTAATTATTTCCCTCGGGCCATGGACCTGAAAATCCACTTTATCCCAGACAATGCCATCTGAAACTGGGATAGCAGAAATGTTAACAAGAGTCTGGTCACGCTTCATGATGTGGGAAGATGAGTGGGGGACCAAAATACCATCAACCAAGTTCACAGCAGAGCGTTCTGGTAAGTAGTGACCATTGATTAGTAGGAAAAACACTGCCACAAATACAATTGACATGAAGAGAAAAATCAGGACAAGGACCAACCAGATGTATGTCCAAGGAGGGACAAAGTAAGTCTGTTTAAACCAGGAGACAAAAATAGTCAATTTGGTAGAGCCAATTGAGTTGATGGAGGACGAGTCATAAGAAAAGCTGCCAGGGTGTAGAGGACTTTTGGGCAATCTGTGCAAAGTCTCATTTGTGGGATAAGCATATTCCACTTCCTCGTTGCTGGAGGAAGCAGGCGGGACAGGAAATGGTCTACAATAGGGTCTATCTCGATGACAGATGAAGTAGGTGAGTTGAAAGATGCGCCAACCCCAGGATTCATCGAAATTGTGGAGCATGAAACAGCAGGCATCACACTATTCAGAAACGGCCAGATGTTGTTGCTTGACATTGTCAATTGAGATGAATCTGTTGTCTTTGCGACCAGGAAGCGGTGGTAAAATGACTGTACGAGTACCCTTCCAGCCAAGCACTGAAACCGGTGCATGATAGGAGGGACCGATTCTTTTTTTGTCCTCCAACTTCCCTCGGACAAGATCACCAACTTTCAGAATCCAGCCGACCACCGGAATCAATAGTGCAGCATCAGTGGCAGAGGGCAAATGTTCAGTTGCAAGACTGTCATGGGTCTCTTGTAGGTCCTGTAACATTGTAGAATGATTATCTACGCCAAAGGTTGCGGCTACCGCCGCAACGCCTAGACATCAAGGTCTAGCACAAACATTTTGATGCCAAAGACAGTCTCGCATGGGGTCCGCCCATTCAGAGGTCTTCTGGGGAGTTTATTTAGTGCACGTTGAACCCCATACAAATAGGCTAGCCAGATCCTGCCAGTACCTAAGGCTCTAGCTGTCAAAGATTGCTTTAAGTCACCGTTCATCCGCTCCACAACTGAATTGCCCTCAGGCCTGTATGGAGACGAAAACTGCACCAGCCCCCCCTAGAGTTCATCGCATCCTTGTACGCCTTGGAGGCGTACGCTGGACCTTGGTCAGAACTGAAGGTGCCACAGGCAAAAATCTCTACAAAGACACGCAAATATCTGATGACATTTTGAGCATCAGCACTGCGTTGTGGCCATACCCAAAGGAATCGAGTGCACAAATCAACCACAACTAAAATGTATTTATATGCAGTATCTGAAGATAATGGACCGCAGTGATTAAGATAGACACAACCAAAAGGCCTATTAGAATATGCATAGCTGTGTGGGTGGTGGACGTGTCACCTTAGAAGGCTTAATTTGATGACAGATGTCACAAGAAAACACATAATTACGTGTTTGTTTATATAAACCACGCCACCAATAGTGTTGCTGCAAGATAGAAACTGTCGCAGACACGCCGGCATGGGCCAAAGCCAAGCCTTCGTGTGCGCTTTGATCAAAGAATATCTGCGATTTACGTTGGGGATCAGCCGATCACCAACAACAGGAATTCTTGCAAAGGTAACTTGTTTGGGAGTTAACTGATAAGGATACTTTGAAGGAAAACCCTGTGGGTAATTAGTGCCCTTTGTTGTAGCAGCTATAGCTGCCAAAATCTCATTATAAATCTTAGTCATGGACCTTGTAACAGCTGCTACGGAACACGTGGCTCCTGCAGATTTGGCTGCTTCATCAGCCAAAGAATTACCGAAAGCGTGTGCTCCCACACGCTGATGGCCAAGAGTATGTATGACCTGTATTAGGGGCAGACGTTGTTTAAGATCTGCCACTCAAAACCAAAGCGTTTTATGCTTAATCGCAATGCCTTTAGAATCATAATAATCATTTTGAGACCAAAAGAATAAAAGTTGTCATTGAAAGACTGAACACAGTAGTAAGAATCACACACAATGAGAGTAGTTACATTCGGATCTGCAAACTCAAGACTAAGAACAAGAGCTCGCAGCTCAGCCAATTGGGCGGTACAGTCTCCTAGCCCCTGTGTATGCACTATGTTAGACCTGAATTCTCCGTTCACCATTGTACCAGCCATAATAGCAGAAGCCGCTGAACAAGCATGTTTAGAACCGTGGCTGGTTGTGCCGAGCCAATGGTGTAGATAATACATGTATACTCCTTCAAAGGGAGCAAAGACAGAGGAGGTGGATGAACGTGTTCATACTGCAGGAACTCCTGTGTCTGAAGGGAGGGGTCAAAAATAAATGTGACATCAGGAGACATCAAAGAAGTAGCCCATTGTTCCAACGGGGATGTAATGCTTTAGAGTTTGGTACACTCACCTTTGTCACTGCTTCTACGGCTGGGTAAGGAGTAACCACCATAATGTGTTTCTCCTACGCCAGTGCGCGTTCCTTCAGGACTGCCATTTGCACAGCTGTTAAAACTTTTTCAACAGTGGAAAATCGTATGTCAGATGAAGTGTACAAATGTGATTTGTATGCAATAGGAACTGTGTCGCCTTCATTATACGTCAAGTAAGTGAAATCCACTGCGCCTAGCACGATTCGTATCACCAGGTTTGTGTGGTTGTCATGTGCCAACAAGTACTTGGATTTAAGTAGATCAGACTGCAAAGATTGCAGAATAGCAGAATGTTCCGCAACCAAGCTGGCTTTAGAAAATGTAGGTTGTATAAAAGCATAAAGAGGCTTGATACGCTGGGTATAATCAGGAATGTAAGTCTGCCCAAAATTCAAAAATCCCAGCAAAAACTGAAGTTTTTTCAGAGTAGTTGGAGAGCGCAGACTTGCACATTTCTCTAGAAAGTGGGGTGCCAAGCCCCTACCTTAATTATTGAGCTCATAGCCCAAAAAGAGCACCGCATAGCAAGCGCTGTGAGATTTAGCAAAATTAAATTTGTACCTGTAGTCCGCAAACAGGCCAAAGTTTGTCGTCTGTCAGATAAATATCGTTAACGTACAAGTATGCATCAGGGTCAATGCTGTCTAACAAAGAGACAACATGGGCGACGAAACCCCAGGGCTATTCTTATGCCCCATAGGTAAACACCAACATTTTTTTTGTTTTCCACCTGCCGTGAATGCGTTCGATTGCCTGCATTCAGGGGACAGGTTATGGCTGAAGAAACCATTGGAATTGTCAAGTGTTGTTTTATATTGTTTACAAATAAAACTGTCTACAAGAGCAGAGCTATGGGTATTCTGTACCGCAAAAGTACGACAATGAGAGTTCAAATGTCGGTAATCTAACACTAAGCGATAAGACCCATCAGGTTTGGATACAGTAAAAAGAGGATTATTCATCGGTGACACACAAGTCTCAATCACACCATAATACTCATTTATTTATTATTCATTTAGAACATCAGAAAATGGGACCTTTAGCTTCCCGCCGGATGGGATATTGGGGTTGAGCTTGTGGCATAGGCCACAATGGAATCTCATGTGATGGAGAATCTTTATCCCAGCCTACTTGATTACGGTACAATGCCAGAGCCCACTCAGCTGCAAAAGCCTGTGCATGCTCCTTGGCGACATAATGCGAAAAACTTAGAAGTATCACGTCCTCCCCCTTGATGCGGCCAGAACAAATGGTGGTGGCCAATCCGCCTCCGCCAACAAAATGTCATAAGAAGAGGTCAGATTCTCCCAAAAAATCCCTGAGATAACACGCTCAATGTCGCCTTCAATTTGAAAAACTATATTATACAGTCTATCGGGGGGCAACTTGGATGTCCGCTGTCTCTACTGTAATGAAAGTTTCAGTTGCTGTCGCCTCCAGACAAGACCACTTTGCCTACCGCACTATGGTAACTTCCGCTGCACTGTCGAGTAGTCTCACCCCCCCCCCCCAAGTCCAATCCAGTAGTCATGTTCTCACCGTCTGAGGCATATCTCGCTGTTAAAACAGCAACTTTTTTCTTTTGAAAAGGAGGTCAAAAACGAGGTTGATCATCTTGTTTTCCTTTAAGGTCAAAATGACGAGGCTGATCACGTCCCTGTGGCGCAGGTTGACTCTTGCCTTGATCCTGGAGATCTCCTCCACCGACTTGAGAGCCAGATATGTCCTGTGAAGAATGAGGAGAACGCTGATCAGGGACTTGAAATCTATCCGGAATCTTAATTTTTGCACGGGTGCGCAAGTCATAAGTATGCTCAGAAGGTCAGGTGTCGGTGAACTTGCACGCGAACCTTGCTTCTGTTGGTGCTGCCCCTGTTTTTTATTTTCCAGTTCCTTTTAGGAAAGACCGGACGCCCGTCTTTATCGGACTGAGCTTTTTGTTGTGTTTGAGATTGAGTTTGCGTTTGAGTAAAAGGTTTAACTCCCAAGCTAATACGGCCTATGGTTTTATTAGCCTTTGCAATAATCTTTAGTAATTTACTTGGTTTGTCTGCATCAGGCACAGCCTTGAAGCGGTTTGCCACTTGAAAGCTTACTGCATTGCCCTTGACATTGGCAAGGATCATATCCGCAACCACGTCGAACAACCCCACCAGTCGCTTCCCCAGCTCAACAGCTGCTTCTGCCCTGTGTTCCTCTTGAACATATGTAATCACGGAGGGGAGTGCAGTCATTGAGGGAGTGCCGAAACACTTTGAATACACGGCTGCAAATAGTCTACCCCAGGTGTTACAATCAGCCACTTCAGGAAGTAAGTCTTTAGGCAAACTTATAGTCAATATCCTGTGTTTCTCCACAGAACTGGTATTTGGGGGGTGCACATGGGGGGTGTCTGCCACGTTGTGCATGCAAATGCACAACATGCCTTTTTTACATTGCGGCGGGTGCAGCTGAAAGCACCGCCCGCCCCAATGTAAAAAATGCTGGATGTGCCCGCTAGTGTGGCTGGTGCATCCTAATATGCATCAGTGGACCGCTGCCATCGTAATAGACCCCTAGGTATTGCCAAGCTGTAAGCGTAATTTCCAGAGACCGATAGGGTTGATAAGCATTAGGAAGGGCTGTGGCAGTGTATTCATGAAACAGATTATCTGCTCCATCCACCTCCGGAAAAGTGACCCAAGAATAAAACACTTCGAAGCGGTATGCTGCATCCACTTCCACTACAAAAATCAGAGCAACTCCAGCAACAGGGACCCCAAGCTAAGTCAAATAAGCTGTGAGAGCTGCGCGACTGTGAGGCGGAACATTAACTGCCATCTCTGAAAACAAAGGATAACAACCTAGAGCGTGGCAGCGCAATAATTAGTTAAGAAGAAAAAGAAAAACCTTTGCAGAACTTCAAGCTTGAAAGAACCTATAAAAACATCAATATAGGAGGTTACACCGTCACAGCTGTCTACGGAAACAGAAGTGAGGGTATTGTGGACAAGCACAAGCACTAATCAAGCGTCTCGCAGATAAGAACCAGACCACACGTTGGCTGCGCCATGATACGGGGATTCTGCACATATACAGAACTATGCGAAGGAAACCAGGAACTCGGTAGATAGTGGTGTACCAACCTATCCCCTCAGTTCACAAAATCCCAGAAACCGACTAGCAATAGTGTCTCATTCGTTCTCTGACTAACAGTGAAGCTACCAATGATTAGACAACTCAGAACACGACACTCCCGACTCTCTCATGAATCGCGGGAACAAGACAACTCTTTCGCTCAGTCACTCATACTTGTCCACAGTAAGAGTAATCAGAGTAACGGTATAGATTAAAATGCTTATTTTAACTAACGTGCTCTATGGTACAGTACAGGCGCCATTACTAGCAGCAAAATGCATAAAAACAATATTGTCAGCATTGTCACAATTCTATAGAATACAAACAGGGATATCATTTTATAAAGACAGTGGAAAAGTGTTACAGTGCCTAACCACCCTCCGCATGCTAAGATATAGTTTATTATAAAAAGGAAGACCTCTGGGCTTTGTCAGCAGACCCCATACCTCAAGGCCTAGATGAAAGGTTTACATCTCAGGACAAGCACAGCTCTTCTCTCTGGAAAGGTTTCTCTCCAAGTGCCTGCACAACATGCTAAGCTTCCAATATTAAAGCATACGATTTTCAGTAGTGCAGCTGTGTGTCATGTTATGTCTAGGTGCGAGGGACTGACCAGCACAGATAACGGAAAACCCACACTGACTGTATTTGGTGTGTCAATATTCTGTGAGAGACATCGACAATTATACTGCTTATATTATCATTATAGAACATACATCAGTTGTATATTGAAACGTTGTGCAGAGCAACATTAGTACTAACCAGTGACATACAGTGAGCTATATTAGTGGGCACACATAGGGTACAGATGACTCCGTCACTTAGCATTCTTAGTGACAGAGTAATCTGTACCCTATGTACTATAATGATTGTCTTTCCTATAACATCTAAAGTCTAATTTTGTAGATAAGTAACACTGTTATAGCGCCTATTGAAGCGTTTTGGTAAAACACGTTTGACAGTGTAACATGTACCCAAATCTTCTATAGGTTACTGTAATGTCTGCATTACATTTTTTTACTTGTTAAATATAAGCGGTATAATTGCCGATGTTTCTCATGGAATATTGACACTCCAAATACAGTGTGGGTTTTTCATTATCTGTGTGGATGACGAGATACAGTATTGTGAGGCCACATTGCAGATTGTATTCCAATTGAACAGTACAATTGTCGATATTGCATGTATGTAAATTATACTCTGTTTAAACATAAATACTTCTCAGCAACCCGATCATCAGAACACTGATGTCATTACGGATTAGCCTCTCTATACGAGCAGGGGAGACATCCTTTTATGGACTCATTGTGGGAGCAGACCATGTGTTCGGTCATCCATGATTCTCCCACTAATGGGTGACCAGGGGCGGCCTTAGGCATGTGCAAGCTGTGCACCTGCACAGGGCCACCAAACCCCAGGGGCCACCACGCCAATATATATCCTTAATATAATAATCCTCTGAGGATGGATACATATTTGCGTGGCGGCCCCTGGCAGGGATTTGGTGGCCTCTGGCTCTGTTCCACTTCCAAACACCCTGACCCCCCCTCTTCACTGGCCTCCGCGCCCCACCCCGCCCGGACCCCCTCTTCCGGGGCCCCCTACCTACGCTCCCTGCCCAGGGCCGCCATGAGCCTAGAGCCGCCCCTCGGGTGACGTTTCTCTTCGATAACGTAGATCCCGGGTAGCAGCATTCAGCTTCTGCCGGTCGGAGCGTACCGTATGTACGTTTCCGGCTTCCCTTTATTAGATGACTGCCTCAGTGCTCCGACTTGAACTGCTACGAATGGAAGTCGCTTCCTCTTCTTTTTGAAGGTATCTTCAACACTCCGAGACCTCGGAGAGTTGTCTATTTGTTATTCATGTCCATATTCAGTTGGCGAGTGAATCATAAGCTATCGGTTGTCTCTCCTGATTTTTAGCAATTTGGGAATCTTGAAAGTCTTGATCCCATGTTCAACAGCCTTGAATAATCAGAAGTAAGTGATCATTCACTGTTCCTTGGGGACATTTATGTACTTGCTTGTTCTTCCAGCCGCAATTCATGTGCGCGCTAGATCTTATCATTTTATTTATTATTTTTTCACATACGCTGGGTAGTGGATCCTTAACTACAGGTTGTCTCTCTTGGTTATTTTTAGCAACTTTGGAATCCTGAAAGTACCGATCCCATGTTTAGAAGCCTTGAGTAATCACAAATAAGTGATCTGTCACTGTGTCTTGGGGCCATTTACGCATTTGCCTGTACTTTCAGCCGCAAATAATCTGCGCATTAGATCTTATTTAATTAATTTTTCCCACATGTTTTTTCTACATGTATTTTCAGACACCACTAAAGGTCCCCTTTTGCAGTTGGAGCCTCCGGGCCAACTCTACTTACCACCGTTTTCCCTTGGAGGTTATGGGGTAATTTAGCCTTTTGTACCATTTGACCTATATTTCATTTCAGTTTGATTCACCTGTTTAGCTTATAGCGGTCCCTTTATCGTAGGTGTCCCACTCCTTGTCCTGATGAAGATCCTAATGTAAGAACCACAAGTATCTACATTTACCCCCTAGGGTCGAAACGTCGACAGCTATTTACCCTCTTCACCATCGTGGACAAGAGTATTAAGATTCCTATGTGCCCATCTAAACAGATTGGCCATGCTATAGGTCGGATTGGCACTCTCAACTTGATTTTGATGTTTATATTGTTCACTGCTATCCTTTTTCCACTTACCTTCACCTCAACACAATGTTACACTTCCCTTACCCTTCCTCCCTGGGCACCTTCATGAAGACAAATGTTTGAATTTGTGAAAACTTTTATTCATGATATTTTCTGACTAGGCAAGAGATATCCGTGTCTGTTGTGGATAAATGTGTTTATTTTTCGCTTTGAAAACTGCATTATTTTTACAGGTGTATTTAAAGAATGCATGTTTATTAGTCTGTCCACTAGGGCCAATTGCCATATGTACCGCATCCTACCCAGGTCCTAGTGATTTAGATGGGTTAACCCCTTGTATTGTAACTAAATCTCAGAGCACAGCAGAGAATGCGAAAAGCAGGCAGTTCTCATGTGAAAAAGGGCACAAAGTCTTGCAAAATAAAGGCATGTAGTGTTGTGTGCAAAAGCAGCCTTGTGGCAGCGAAGCTCATGCTAACTAAGCAATGTCAACAATGTACCCACCATCCATACTACAAGGTCACATATTTACAGACTATTCCACCCCAGGCTTCCTGCATAGGCAACCTAGAGGATTGTTAGTGAGCCCCCAGCTGATAGATAAAGTGCCTGACGTACATTAGAAAGTGACACTTGTTGTGTGTCATCTAGGGGTGTGTGAGGAGGTCCTGAATCCAGGGCTGGATTAAGGTAAGCACTGGTTTGTCATTTGTATTTTTAAAGTGCGAACATATCACCCCTCAAGGGTTTCAAGGCACTGGGGGCCGTCAGGGAGATTAAGTGAGCTATTGCCCAGAGTCACATGATGCTGAGCTGAGCTGTCGCCGTGGATCGAACCACGGCCCCTAGCTCCGGAGTCACTGTTCTGGCCGCTGCTCCACACCTAAGACAGCAAGGTTATAAAGGATGGAACTTGTGCACTAGCCCGTGTGCCAGTGGAAAGTGCCCGGCTGTCTGACTCTCATTCAAACTAAGGTTATAAAATGCCAGCCAGCCAGGCTTCTCTAATGTTTTAATTACTATTATTACATTATAATAGTAATTAGAAAATGTGTGTGTCTTTGATGCAGAAAAGTGGGTGGGTTCCACTTCATAGCCCAGCTGCCCCTGTCTAAAAGGGCAGATGTCGCCAGTCCAAACGTGGGGCACACAACTGAACCTCACAGTAGACCAGAATATGCCACCAGATTGAAAGCAGTTCATTAGTGCCTTGATGACAAAATAAACACATGCACAGAGTGAGCATGAAAGAGTCATAGTATTATTTTCTCAAGGGTCAAGATGTACATAGACTGCTGTTATGTGGAAGCATGTTGTGCTGGAAATCTATTTAGCACCTACTAACAATGGCAATTACATTGTATCTCATCAACAGCGGTAATTTCACTGTTATCACGATCTAGATCACAAAATTGGATCCGTACACATTGAAATGGCCTCATGTACTCCATACATTATTTCACATTCCTATCTCAAGTAATTTGTCCGTGGGTTCCGGACTTAGAGATGGAGCTTGCTGAGTTATCCCACAGAACTGCTGCATATTTCGTAACAAATGACACAGTAAATGTATGTGGCAAATTCACTGTAGCAGCATTTTCAGCCAGTAACATATAAACCATGACCATCTTGGTCCACCATCCACTACCCGACTTTGATTCACACGTGCGATTGATTCTGCAAACAAAGTATATAGTATAATGTTATCAATAAATATGTGTAATGAATTGGCTAAATCCTTGTTTTGTTATCCATCATATCTTCACCAACCCATTTTTTTCCAACCACGCTGCTGCAAGTGTTGGGAAATACCTTACTGATGCTGTGTACAACACGCCGGTGAAACAAAGCTGCCACATTTCAGTAAATAAAAATAATAATCCAAAGAGTCTAAAACTTCAGAGTGGAGATAGTCGTAAAGCGATGCTCTGTTTCCTGTCTTGTCAAGAACTCTCCTTTGTACAAGTAGACATGTCATAGCAGTGTTTTTATCTGCTCCAGGAAAGCTCCCTCTGTGGCGACGTTAATACTTGTGAGTTTGTGTCACTGTGTAGGTCTCTCTCACGGGACACGAGAGGAAAGTCACAGCGGCAAAGTTCATGTCCTTGCTCCACCGAGCCGTGACGTGTAGTTGGGACAGGACGGTGAAGGTATGGGACCTGACCAAAGGCGATTGTAAGTAGTTTTACCTTTCTGCATGAGTTGCCTTTAAAGTTTTATTTTAGATCTAGATTTTTTATCTGGTAAAATGTATCTGTGTTTAAAACAAGAGATGACAGAAGTAAATGTGTACCTAGCCTAAGGATGCTGATGTATTGTGTTACTAAATGTACTGTCTAATGTAAGAAATACATCTTGTTAGATGTCAGGCATTGCACATGTCACAGGCTGCTCAAGAACATGGCGGTCATCAGCCACTGAAGAAGGCCTGAAATCACATCTCTGGTGTGCATTAGACCGCGTTAAATGGTGAGCCTATCTTAGTACAAATTCAGAAGAGGTGTAAAAAGGCAAATCTGCTAGCAACAAGTTGCATTGAACGCAGTTGTTAGTGGTGGTGTTTCTTTATTACAAGCACAGTGGCCTGGAGGTCAGAGTTATCCACACGGGTGAAGCTAAATCTTAGTGAAGAAGCCCAAAGAATATTGACATTAGCAAATGTACTCATTGCTTTAGTCCGTTTCTTCGTTAGACGAGTCAGTACTTTTCACATCCAACTACTCACATTTGCAACATGTTGAAGCAGCGCCATGTCAGCATGATTGCAATTTACCAACTGATTAGGAATTAAATTGCTCCTTTTCATAAGGGTTGTTCTTTAAATGTAGAGGCTGTGAGAATTCCAGGTGTAGAAGCCTTCACATCTGTTGTGAGAATATTCAGGGAACAGAGATATATTCCTGCAGACACAGGACGTTAGGCGACTAAAATAATCGAAATTAGCAAGGGATTAATGCCGTGCGAGGCATGAGGGGGTTCCAGTCAGGATGATCTTGATATTATTCACGACCAGGTAATATACAGTAAAAGATGATCTCAGTATGTACGTATGAATGTGGTATTTCTACAGTATGAACCTAGCCAAAGGGCAGCAGGGCACTGTGCAGGTTCAAAAACAAGCTTAAAGTCAATAGGTGGTAGGAGAGGTATCTAGTTTGTGGACTGTTGAGCCACTGTGACGTAGTTTTCTTTAGAGAGGAGAATCTCCCATTTTTCACTAATTTGGAGCAGCATTGAGGTGGTCCTTATGGATTATAGATGTTGTTCCAGCTCCTGGGTGCATTATTTTGTCTAAATGCATGTACACGCAACAGTACAGTACATGATCCTAGGCTAGTCCAACAGAAACAGAAAAGTGACTCCTCCTTGTAAACAGTAACCAGTAGATACAGGAAGGACCAGGATTTTAGGGAAATTAGAAGATAACTTCACAATAAAATACTTAATTTCAGGACAATGGATAATGAGATAGAAACATAAACCTACACCAGAAATCAAAAAAATAAAAAGAGTAAAGGAATGCAACATTTAGGGCCCGATTATGATGTTGGTGGCCGTCTGCAGAGCTTTTACTTAATTGAAATCGCTTCTAGCACGGCCTGTGGCAAACAACATGCAACAAACTCTCAGTATTCGTCTGCAGATTCCTTCCAGTCAGATTTCGCAAGCAAGAATCATGGAAGAAGTCAATTCAGCGTTTTAGTGGGGGTTCCAAAGTTATAATTAGCTCAGACTGTCTGCCTTAAAACCAAGCTAACTATTAATCAGTGGATACTTTTTGAGGTTGGAGGGTAAATACGGCTCTTCAGCCTGGAAGGGTGCTTCAGGGAGCTCACGATGAATAGCTTTCGCTGTATTGAACTCGAACCAAGCATATCCAAGGGACATCAGTGTGCAACAAAGTCTCACTATGTGTCCAATCGGTCTGCAGCTTTGTTCTGGCCAGGTTTTACAGAGCTGGAACCAGGCAAATACTTTAAATACTCTAGGCTGGGTATCCAAATGTAGAACCTCTTTCAGCTGGCCATCTTCCTGCCAAGCTCTCGTGAAGCAATTGGACAGTGTGTGCTAATACTCCCACTGCTTCAGTGCCATTCAAAGACCAAGGGCCAGATGTATGAAACTCGTATTCATTCGCAAATTGTGCGAATTGCAATATTCTGCCTTCTGAATGCAAAATGCCTTTCCTTATGTATGAAAAGCTTTGGCATTCATAATTTAGCTAATCAAAATTTTTAGCGATTACCGAAATTGCGAATGCAAATGGGGAGTTGCAAATAGTGAATCCCTAATACACATGTAAGAAGCCTTTCCTAAATGCAAATTGTGCATTTAGGAAATCAAGTGGTAACCATGTGCAAATGTTGAAAAATGCATAAACTGCATTTTTAAAGTGCCATGTAGCACACACATACCACTAGGGCATGTGTCAAATGTCAAAAGCTTTTATATAGCGCAACAATTCACCAAAAAGGTCTCCGGGCGCTTGGCAGGGAACGGCAATTAACCATTGCAGGGGGCAAAAAGTGGGTGAGAGGGAGATTACTTGGGAAAGAGCCAAGTTTTCAGGCTCCTACGAAAATCTAGATGGTTAGAGAGAGACAGCAAATGGGAAGGCAGTTTTTTCCATAGCTGCGGAGCCAGATAGGAGAAAGCCCTACACCCGTTTCTGGAGGTGCGCGCCTTAGGTTGAACAAGAAAGGATTTCGTACTTGAACGTAGAGTTCTAGACGGTTTATACCACGCTAATTTCTTTGCCAGGTAGGAGGGGCCTATACCATAGAGGAGTTTGTGGGTGAGACTTAGGATTTTAAACTGACATCTTTGCCGCACTGGGAGCCAGTGTAGTTTTTTTAGGCTAGGTACAGAGGCAGACCTTGGAGGTAATCCCAGTACCAACCGGGCTGCCGCATTCTGTAATATTTGGAGTTTAGTAAGCACACCTTCATTGATTGACATAAACATGGCGTTACCGTAATCTAGACGGCTGATAATAAGCCCCTGAACCAGAGGTTTTCTTGCCTCTAGAGGTAGCCATTTAAAGATTTTACGCAGTTTTTAAGTATACCATAACACATGCCTGATATTTGGTTCACATGTGCTTTCATTGAAAGAGTGCTGTCTAGCATAATGCCCAAGTCACGTACCACTTCTTTTGGCTCTGGGCAAGGACCAAGTTTGTGAGGCCACCACTCCTGGGACCAAATGGTTTTGGCTGAGCCAAATAGCAGGATTTCGGTTTTGCTATAATTAAGCTGGAGCTTGTTATCACTCATCCATCTGCTAATATGGACCATGCACTGCTTGAACCTTAGACATGTGTCCGGACACCGAGAATTGCAGGTAATTAATACCTGCGTATCATCGGCATAGGAAACTGTGGAGAAGCCATAGGATTTTATGATATTGGCCAGTGGGGTCACATATAGGTTGAACAGAAGGGGGCTAAGAATCGACCCCTGCGGTACCCCCACAGTGAGAGGCCTATTTCCAGACACATGGGTGTCCATTTTGAGATAGGTATAGCGGCCGGTGAGATAGTCTTCGAACAAGGCTAAGGCATTGCCCCTGACACCAATCTCCCACAGACGATGTTTCAGAATGCTGTGGGAGATGGTGTCAAAGGCTGCCGATAGATCCAACAGGATCAGAATTGCTGACTCTCCTCTATCCAGGGAGAGCCGAATGTTGTCCACTATCTCAATGACTGCGGTCTCTGTACCATGTGCGGCGCGAAACCCTGATTGTGAAGGATCAAACAGAGCATGTGTCTCAATATAGGTGGTAAGTCGTTTATTCACCAGATGTTCCAGTACTTTCCCAAAGAAAGGTAACAGGGATATAGGCCTATAATTGGATAGGGTGGAAGGGTCACTGTTGGGCTTCTTGAGAATAGGCTTGACCTGGGCTAACTTCCAGCTACTAGGAATTGAGGCACTTTCAAAGGAGCGGTTATAGATGTCAGACAACGTGCCGGCCAAAACCGGGAATATCCCACTACATCTAAGAGGAGGCAAACAATCGGTAGGAGAACCTGATTTCATTCTTTTTAGGGCTTCTAATACTTCGTCCGAAGTGGTAGGCTCAAGTTCAGTTAGGGACGGAGAGTGAGTAATGTCAGTGAAAGCCATATTCTCTTGACATACTGTGCCTAATATGGGCCTATCCTGATTATCTACTGGGAAAGAGGAGTAGATTGACTTGATTTTGTTGTCAGAATAACAAGATAGTGAGTTTACCCACTCTGAGGTGGGACTAAAGGTGGAGCGCTCCACTAGGGGGGAAGTGAACTCTTTCAAGATTTTATACAGTTCTTTGTTTGACTTGGTCGCTTTATTTATTCTTTGAGAAAGGTAGTGAGTTTTTGCTTTCTTTATGTTTTTTAGATATTTAGAATGAATGAGTTTGTATTTATCGCGGTCTTCTTGCGTTCGGTTCTTTCCTAGTCTTTCAGCTGTTCTACAGGTCGCTTTCTCACACTTCAGGTCCTCAGTAAACCAAGGTGAAGCAGTGCTCTTAGCCTTAACAGAGGTTTCTGGGATGATTTCATCTAGAGTGTTTTTTATAGATGTTTCCATTTGGGTTGCCATAAGTTCGATATTCTCATGGTTGTTGCTGGGAGGTATGAAGTGAGACAAAAATGCCTCAGGAGTTAGTTTATGCCAAGGACGGATAACTACTATTTCTTTCTGAGTGGTTGTCCTTGACCCTAGAGGTATAGGAAATTTAAAGTTTATTAAAAAGTGATCGGTCCAGGTCATAGGCATGGGTAATTCACAAGTAAAATTGGCAAAGTTAGTAAAAATTAAATCTAAGGAGTGGCCAAGTTGGTGGGTCGGGCCGGTTACCCTTTGTGTAAGACCCAATGTGTCCAGAGAAGCTATGAGGTTACAGGAATATGTGTCATGCAATTGTTCTGCGTGATGATTAAAATCACCAAGCAGAATAACATTATCAGTTGCCAGTACATGCGGTGCTAACAGATCTAAAAGGGTATTGGCGAATTGTGATTTATCTCCCGGTGGTCTATATACCAGAGCAGCCCTGCCAAAGGAGTTAGAGTTAGGTTTTATATTGATTATTAGAATTTCTATCCATTCGTTAGAGAATGACTCAAGTTTAATAATCTCAATAGGAGCTTTTGCCGCAATGGCAATACCTCCCCCTTTCTTTCATGTTCTATCGTGTCTAATAATCTGGTACTCATCAGGAAAAGCAATCGCTACATCCGGTGAAGCCAAGTCATGTAACCACGTTTCGGTGAAGAAGCAGATATCGGGTTTATTGTTATCCAATAAACTCCAGAGCTCGAGGGCATGTTTAGGGATAGATCTGGTATTAAGGTACAAAGCAGAGAAGCTATCACTGTCTTCATTCATACTGGTATTAATAGTTACTTGGGCGTTGGCAGGCGCTCTCGTATGCGGAGCCCTTGATGTTACAGTTGCCGCTGCCCCAAAGGGTTCGGTGGTGAAATTAATTGCCTTAGTGCATCCTGGGGTATTAACTAATCCACTATGCGGCTTTAAAGATAGAAGTTCCTGCCGACTGTAACGAATCATTGTAGTTATACAGACAACACCTCAGCAGAAATATAAAGAAAGGAAAATGATATACCAGGGGTTTAGGCGGGAGGCGGTGTCCAGGCGTGGACGGGCGCAGATGGGCTTGCCTTTGGCGCGCCTTTGGCGCGCCGCTGCGCCCGTCCGCGCTAGTGTCGGGAATATGTAGGGAGGAGGGCGGGGCAGCTCTGATGATGCTGCAGGTGTGCCTCTGCTTCCTGTCCCTCCGCACAAACGGCACAGGCCGCGGCGGAACGGGGACCAGCAGGGAAAGGCAGTGAGAAGCAGGTAAGATGATTTAAACGTGCAGTATTAATCACCGCACGCAGTTAAAAACATAGATGACAGATACTGTTAAAAAGTTACAGGCAATTTATATTACACAGCCTTAGTTTTCCTATCCCTGCCAGACAGACTTTCCTCCCGAGTTCATCCCTCACGCACAGAGCAGATTGTGTGTGCCTTACATGTGCACCTTTTTTAAGGGTGGTTCAGGAGTGCCTTAGGCCCCCTGGCACCCTTGCCTTTGCATTACCTAATTTGCGATTTCCAATTAGGTAATCACAGTTTAGGTAATGTAAGATCAATCCCCCTATTGGGCCTTGAGGCCCATAGGAAGGAATGGAGTCACAGTTACAAATAGCGATTCCCTAATTGCATTTGCGATTTTTAAGAAATCTCAATTAGGGAATGGCTAGTTCCTGTCTAGTTTGATACATCTCATTTTATGATTACCAAATAGCGATTTCATAAAAATTGCTATTTGGTAAACGCAAAATGATATTTTCATACATGTGGCCCATAGACTGTTCAGAAACCTATATTTACAGTCATTATGGTTGCATCTGTTTCTCTGCATTCTCCATACCTCAGCACTTTCTGGTTCTAGGCACTTGTGGTCACATCATTCCTCTTAATACCTACCTCCAGTTCTCTCTTGACCTGTTACCTTCACCACACCTCATTCTCACCCTCACATCATCAGTAAACACACAGTATGCTTTGTCTCTTCTTACTCTCTCACTCACCAGTGACCCCTTCCAGTTAGTAACCCTCTTGTCCATTACTTCCCAGACCCCTTTTCCATTTCTCCCTCTCAACCATCGTCTGCCCCATTAATTTCCATCATTTTTCATCATACTGGCTGCTGTCCTAGTACCTTTCCCATCCTCCTTTGCCCCCACACTTGTCACCTTACCATCCCAACCTCACCACTCTGTCATCTGTCACTTCCCCTAGGTTACATTCAAGGTGGAATGCATCAGAGAAACCTCAGAGCATCATACATCAAGCCAATTCTAAACAAACCCTCCCTTGATCCCAAAAACCAAAATAACTAAAGGACGAAACTGGCATTTTGGATGACCTGAGAGAAAGGACAATTGTCAAAACAAGCCCAGATTTTTAGTAGTTGAATGCCCAGCTTGTGTCTTCGACAGCCTCACATTATACTGTGAAATGTTATTTTACCACATGCTATATGAACACTGTCCTGTAATGTCTGATATGAGCACAGTTAATAAAAAGATTTATAAAAAAACAAGGCGTTGAATTGTACTTTGTCATTCTTCGCATCTTCATCTCCAGATTGGCTCAACTTCTCCTTTCTCTTCTTCACTGCACTCGCTCACCACCCAGAGGTCCATCGGATTTTTTACCTTATGGAAAATCTAGCTCAATTCCTTGCAGTTTGATTTTCTTTTTTCAACCAGATTTTATTGGTTTTCAAGACATCATCAATATACGTAAACATTTTTCTGATGGATACATCTGCCAGTGGATTCCTCACCTTGTGAATATCCCCCTGCGTCAGCAACATTCGGAAATTCTTTTGTAGCTCTTCACGCCGACGTGGACGACATCACAGAACGTACGGCTTCACGCGCGCGGCTCCGCTGACGTCACTGACTCTATAATAGGACTCCGTCGGCGTGATGACATCAGTTCCCTTTTTTCCGCGTCGTCGACGCTAGCGGTTTTCGAGGGATCCTCTGTAGCTATTGAGTGACTCTGTTACTGTTTGTTGCTTTCAGTGTTTTCTTGATTCTTTGTCTCCTGTCGAGATGTCCTCGAAGAAGACCAGATTCAAGCCGTGCGGAGAATGCGGGAAAATGATGTCAATCACTGACCCGCATGAAGATTGCGTATGGTGCCTGTCCTCAGACCATGATGTTCAGGGGTGTTCATGCTGCAGGAAAATGAACCCCAAGGCCCTTCGTGAAAGAGAGGCGAAGCTCCTAGTTGCCAAGATGAAGGGTTAAAAGGACAAGAAGAGTTTGAAGTCGCGATCGAGGTGGTCGAGGTCCCGTTCGATGTCGCCTTCGAGGTCGTCTTCAAGGCATGCTTCCAGGTCGACAAAAAAGAAGCATAAGAAGAGGAAGCACGGATCTCGACATCATTCTGGGAAGGATTCGGATTCGAGACCGAAGTCGCCAGGTAGAAGACATCGTAAGGATGATGTATCTCCTTCTCCAGATGCTCTGGATCCGGAAGTTGAGGCTTCGCCCATGGAGTCGCCGGAGCATTCACCGGCTCCGGTGTCGAAACCCTCTCCGGCGCCATCTCGAACTCCAACTCGAGAGGAGGAAGAGGCTCCCTTGCTTGAGGATTCGACGACTCCGGCTCACCAACCTGAGGAAGAAGTCAACACAAATCCTGTGCCTCCTCGAGAGCAGCCTTTGGGTTCATACCCTCCCTTTACAGGCCCGGGGCAAGACCCTACACAGTATTTAAATGCTATGTATGGTGTCTTCACAAGAGCCATGTACCCCTCTGGTCACCGGTTGGTCCCATGGGTCCGATGGCCTTTAATCTGGGAGTCCCCCAGGCGTATGCTCCGGTGCCGTTCATGCCATTTATGCCGGCTCCGACACAGCCTTGCCATCTCTCAGCGCCGCCGAGGTCTTTGACGCCGCCGAGGTCTTCGACGCCGATTCCTTTCACAGGCGCCGGTTCCAGTTCGACCTCGAGTGCAGTGGTCTGTTCCTTCGGCTCCGAGCTTGACGCCGGCTCCGGCTCCATCTGAGTCGATTGCGGATCCGCCGACTTCGTTCCCGAAGGAGAGGTCGAGACGTGAGGCTCAGCGACTTCTAGAGGAACAGAGGTGCAGAGATAGTGGAGATGGAAGAAGGTGAGATGCAGGAATCGGATGATTTCTTTGATGACCTAAGGGATGCTAGTGGATTGGAACTGTCTCCAGATTAGGAGTTATCCTCTGTCCCAGATGCCCCTTCAAAAGATGTGGCACCATATCATGTCAATAAGAAGGCAGCAGAACTGTTGAATTTAAATCTGCCTACTGTGGAGTACAAGTCAAATATATTAACAGAAGACCTCAACTCTCCATCTTCTGTGGTAGAGCCTATGCTTCCTTTTAATGAAGCTTTAACAGAGCCAATCTTGGAGGTGTGGAATAGGCCTTTTACAGCTCCAGCAGTTTCGACGGCTACCGCAAGAAGATATAGGGTGGCTCCTGAAGACCCAGACTTTTTATCTTCTCATCCTTTACCAGAGAGCTTGGTGGTACAGGCAGCCTGCTCCAAAAAATCTGCAGGTGCTTTCCCTCAGGTGCCTGGAGACAAAGATTCTAAAAAACAAAACCAAACAGCAAAGAAAGTTTTCACTTCAGCGAGCATGGCTCTCAAATCGACGAACGCCACATGCCTCTTGGGGCGTTACATCCATGCTCTGATTGATTCTGTGAAACAGTTGGCCCCTAAAATTCCAGAGGAGGACAGGCAGAATTTTAATGAGGGGCTTGTTGATACCCAAGCAGCTGCTCGGCAAGTCATCCAGAGTAGGTTGGACATGGCTGACTCTGTGGCGAGAGTCATGGGGTCTTCTATTGCCACCAGAAGAGCAGCTTGGCTGAAGAGTTCCGAATTCTCTGCTGATGTCCAGGCTGCCTTAATGGATCTACCTTTTGATGGTTCGGGCCTTTTTGGGAAGAAGGCTGATGCTGCGTTGGAGAGATTCAAAGATAGCAGAGCAACAGCCAGGTCTTTGGGTCTACAGTCCAGAGGTACTGTAGGTAAAAGGTATTGAGGATTTGGAAGGTCCTCCTTTCGAGCCTGCAAGCAGCCGCAACAGCAGCAGCAACAGCAAACTCCGCTGTACAAATCGTACAGGGGCAGACAAAGAGCTCGTCCTCTAGGACGTCAAGCTTCCTCCTCCTCCTCCTCCTCCTCCTCCTCTTCCTCTTCCCACCCCCCTCCAACCTCAGCAAAGCAGCGCTAGATCCGCCATTCCGGATCATGCGGGTCCTGTGGGGGGTCTGCTTACCTATTTTCTACGAGATTGGGAATCGGTCACATCAGACCTTTGGGTTCTCAATTTCGTGGAGAATGGGTATGCTCTTCCCTTTCAGGAATTCCCTCCGAATTACCCTCCTTGCCAAGGGTTTTGCTCAGAGGACCACCTGCTACTTCTGCAGGAGGAAGTCCTGGCGTTACTAAGAAAAGGTGCGATAGAGGTGGTTCTGGAGCAGGAAAGGGGTCAGGGATGCTACTCCCGGTATTTCCTGATCCCCCAAGAAGGATGGCAGACTTTGTCCAATCCTGGACCTCAGGATTTTGAACCTCTTTCTGAAGCAGGAGAAGTTCAAAATGCCCACCCTTGCGCAGGTTCTTCAAGCGCTGCTGGAAGAAGACTGGATGGTGTCGATCGACTTGCAGGATGCATATTTCCACATCCCCATCCTGACGTCGTACAGGAAGTATCTCCGTTTCACTGTGGGTTCGCAACATTATCAGTTTGCGGTCTTTCCGTTTGGTCTTACTACTGCACCTCGAGTCTTCACCAAGGTGATGGCTGTGGTGGCAGCACATCTCAGAAGGTCAGGGATACCAGTATTCCCTTATCTGGATGATTGGCTTATCAAAGCAGAATCTCCAGAGAAAGTGCTCCATCATCTGCAAGTCACAACTCAGTTGTTGTACAGGTCGGGCTTTTCGATAAATGTGCCCAAATCTCACCTGGTGCCCTCCCAGCGCAACCTGTTCATAGGTGCTGTACTGGATACAACTGTGTGCCGGTCATTCCGTCCTCCTCAAAGGATTCACGACATACAGGAAATGATTCCTTTATTTTACAATGGAGCGATCGTTCCAGTCCTGAAGGTCCTTCGTCTGCTCGGTCTGATAGCTTCCTGCATTCTGCTGGTCAACCATGCGCTCTGGCACATGAGGGCACTCCAGTGGTGCCTCCGCAGGCAGTGGTATCAACACAACAGAGATCTCAGGGAGTCTGTGAGGATCTCAAGAGAAGCTGCAGCGGATCTGTCTTGGTGAGGCGTGGAAGGCAATCTGTCTCAAGGAAAACCTTTTCAACTGCCTCCGTCGGTGGCCTCAGTGATAACGGATGCATCCACTCTAGGGTGGGGTGTTCATCTGGGGGATCTGGAGATCAAGGGTCTTTGGTCTCCAGAGGAAAGGTTACTCCACATCAACCTTCTGGATTTGCGGGCGATTCGTTTGGCGCTCAAGGCCTTCCTCCCTTCCCTTCGCGTCCGTCGGTTCAGGTCCTGACGGACAACACGACTGTGATGTGGTATGTCAACAAACAGGGAGGAGTGGGTTCGCGGTGTCTCTGCAGAGAGGCTCTGCATCTTTTGTCCTGGGTTCAGGACCATCAGATTTGTTTGATGGCAAATCATCTGGCCGGAGTTCTGAACGTGCGTGCAGACAGTCTCAGTCAGCAGTTCTCGGCCGATCACGAGTGGAGGCTTCATCCAGAAGTAGTTCGTCACGTCTTTCGGACGTGGGGAATTCCTCAGGTGGACCTGTTTGCCACTCACGAGAATGCTCACTGCCCGTTATTCTGCAGTCTCCAGTATCCGATGCAGGGAGCTTTGGGGGACGCGTTTCAGTTGAGTTGGGACTTGAGACTCCTTTACGCGTTTCCTCCCATACCCTTGATTCCTCGGGTTCTGAGGAAGATATGTCAAGACCGGGCCCAAGTCATTTTGGTCACCCCCGATTGGCCAAGAAGGGTGTGGTACACAGATCTTCTCCACCTCTCCTCGTGTCCACCGCTCCGTCTCCCTCTCAGGGCAGATATCCTCTCTCAGATGGAGGGGCAGGTTCTACGCTCCCACTTCCAGACCTTACACCTTCATGCATGGAGGTTGAACGGGACAACCTAAATTCTTTTTCTCTCCCACATGATGTGGTGGATGTCATTTTATCGGCCAGGCGTGATTCCACCAAGTCTATCTACTCTTATAGATAGTCTAAACGTGTCTCTTGGTTGGTGAGAAGTCCATTTACCCTCTAAAGACTCGATTGTCTGACATACTTCAGTTTGCACTTTCTTTGGCTCAGCAAGGGTTTGCTATAGCTACGGTCAAAGGTTATCTTTCGGTCTTGTTGGCATTTCTCTGTCTGCCAGATCAGCCGTCCTTATTTAAATCTCCTATTGTTTTAAGGTTTCTAAAGGGCCTTACAAATACATTTCCTCCTACTCCCTTTATTGTGCCTCAATGGGACTTGAATCTTGTGCTCACTTCCTTGATGGGTTCACCTTTTGAACCTTTGCACAAGTGTCCCTTGAGACTGTTATCTATTAAAACGGTCTTCCTGGTTGCAATTACCTCGGCAAGGAGGGTAAGTGAGCTTCAAGCTCTTAGTTCAAAGCCCCCATTCTTGACCATTCATGCTGAACAAATGGTTCTCAGGACCGGGGCTGCTATTCTGCCTAAGGTGGTAACTCCCTTCCATCTAGGGCAGTCCGTTACCCTTCCTACCTTTTATCCTCCCCCTCACCCTTCCAACGAGGAGGAGAGACTTGACCGCTTGGACCCGAAGAGGGCGGTGAGCTTCTACTTGGACAGAACCAGAGAGTTCAGATTGGATGACCGGCTCTTTGTGGGTTTTGTTGGAGCCAGAAGAGGCAAGGCGGTGCACAAGCGCACGCTGTCAAGATGGATTGTCTTGTGTATCAAAATATGCTACTCTCTGGCGGGTAAGGAACCTCCTGAAAGTTTAGGAGCTCAGTCTACTAGAGCAAGGTCTGCTACATCTGCTTTGTCTAGGGGTGTACCTGTAGAGGAAATTTGTAGAGCGGCAACTTGGGCCTCCCTCCACACTTCCGCGAAGCATTACTGCTTGGATTCCGAAGTGAGGAGCGACGGCCACTTTGCACGTTCTGTCCTCAAGGATTTTCTGGTATAGGAGAGTGGACCCCCTCCTGCGGGAGTGGGGACTGCTGTGGGACTCTATTCACAAGGTGAAGAATCCACTGGCAGATGTATCCATCAGAAGAACAAGTTACTTACCTTCGATAACGCTTTTTCTGGTGGATACTGTATCTGCCTGTGGATTACTCACTGGTCCACCCGCCTCCCCGTTGTCCACTCATCTATACCTGTATTAGTGTCTTTGTTTTAATGTAAATATTATATTGTCAAACGAAATGTGTTATTATAATTGCTTTCCTGCATTGACTACACACTGTGTGTGTTATTTTGAAATATTTGGTACTGTGTACATTGTGTATATCTACTGTTGTCAGTCCATCCGTGTGCATCGAAGGCCCGGAAAAAAGGGCGGAACTGATGTCATCACGCCGACGGAGTCCTATTATGGAGTCAGTGACATCAGCGGAGCCACGCGCGCAAAGCCGTGCGTTCTGTGACGTCGTCCACGTCGGCGTGAAGAGCTACAAAAGAATTTCCGAATGTTGCTGACGCAGGGGAATATTCACAAGGTGAGGAATCCACAGGCAGGCACAGTATCCACCAGAAAAAGCGTTACCGAAGGTAAGTAACTTGTTCTTCACGCCAAATCTAGTGCATTTTGTACATAATATACTTAGTCGTTATTTTCTGGCGTACTCCTCTTAACATTGCCTACTAACAAAACATTCCCCCCTTGAGTTGCGCGTAAGTGGACATGTTACTACCTCTGTGTATTGTTGGGTTCTCGTGGGTCGATCTTTTGGGTTCTATGTGTTGCGGTGTCGGTCGTCCCTAGTCTAAGTGCCCCTCTTATCCGCTCTCCTGTCCTGGCTCCACCAGCCACGGGGTTCTTGCTTCATCATTATTGTCCTGTCTGTTCATCGTCAGTTCACTCACCAGGCTTTCCTATGCTCTGGTCCTGTCTATTTTGCCTTTCCCTCTGCTAGCTTCCCTGAGCAACTGTCTACCTTCTGCTCCTGCCCATTTCGGAAGCTCTTTTTTCCAGGAAACAATCCATGGTCCTCCCAGTGCTTTCCAGTTCCTGGCTACCTCTCTCTTGGCCAGGACATAGGCGAGCTCCTGGCACGTTCCAGTTGTTTTATTTTTGGCAGTGTGGGGGAACGACCCTAACCGAAAGTGCTTTAGGGTATACAGAAGCTGATTGTTGATGCGGTTGCCTATCACTTGTCCTATCTCCTCCAAAAAGAGTTGCAGCGTGGGGCAGCTCCAAAACATGTGAAGTATGTGTGCCTCCCTCTCCCCGCATCTTGCCCACGCTGCTGTGTCTGTACCGAAGTATCTCCTAATTCGAGCCAGTGTTAGGTATGCTCTATGTAGCACATAGAAATTAATTTAAATCTTGCATTTCTAGATGCTTTTGGGGTTTGCTCTAGGATCTTGTCCCACTAGACCTCCGGTAACTGTTTACCCAGGTCCTCTTCCCACTGTAATCGCAGGCGCTCTAGTGGCTTTTACATATCATACCTCATTGCCTAGTATAGGCAGGACTTTCTTAATCCCCCCCGCTGACAGCACAACATATCTACAGCCTGCTAGCGCCTGTGGTTCCATACCCCCAACGTTCCAGTGCTTTCTAATCCTTCATGTGGGGGCCCCATGCTTCAGGAAGTGACCTCCCTGCAAGTCATATTCAGTTTGTAGTTCTTCAAATGGTAGCAGTGCAGAGTCTTGATACAAGTCTCCCATCACTTCCAGTTCTGCCTCTACCCAGTCCTCCAACCCTGCTCAGGGCTCCCTCCCCCTGTGGCAGACAGCGCAGCATTGTGATAGGTATGTCCAGGTAATAGGGGGGGTTGCAGCGCCCGCTCTTCTCATGCATCTAGTCCAGCAACTCACCACCACTCTAATTTCCATAGTGTCTTCAGAAGTATTCCGACGCACTCGTAGTAGGACTTTTGCCAGGCTTGTGGCATGTGGCGTGGCCTGGTATTTTTCCCTTTCCGGGTCGCGGTCCGCTACCAACCATTGGATCAATCAATACAGCTGGGCAGCCATATAATAGTTCTCAAAATCAGGGACTGCGAAGCTGCCTTCTGCTGTGGAGCGCCGCAGTGAGGCCAGCGCTACTCTTATGCATCCGGCTCCCCAGAGGAATAACATAACCATTGAGTCAAGCTGTTTGAATGTTGCCCGCGAGATCCACCCCGGGAGAGTCCAAAAGTAGTATAATAGGCGCGGCAGCGTTACCATCTTCAATACGACTACTCGCCCAGCTACGGACAGCAGCAGCATTCCCCAGAAGTCCATTGCAGTTTTCGTTAATCGTATCACTCTACCCACATTACCTTCTAGTAATTCTGATGAGCTGTGATATATTTTGACTCCAAGATACTGCAGGCAACTAGGTTCCCATTTCAGGTGTTCTAGATCGGGTGGTGGGGGGGTGTCGGGCATCATTGGGTATAAGCTGGACTTTTGCCAGTTAACTTTGAGGCTGGACAAGGTGCTAAATCGGGCCAGCATGTTACAGGCTCCTCTCAGTTCGTCCGCTGTATTGCTGAGGAATAGCAAGAGGTCATCTGCATACAAGACTATGAAAAGCTGCACGCTATTGGCCCTGCACTCCAGTGGCTCCATAGCAAATGCGAACATGAGCAGGGAGAGGGGTCATCCCTGCCTCGTACCTCTCTCCACCCTCTGTCTAGATGAGATGGTTCTCCTGGTGCGCACCCGGGCCGTAGGGGATGCGTACAGTAGCCGCACCCATGCCAGAAATCCTCCTCCTCTTAGGCCCATCCTAACTAGGACTTCATAGAGATAGGACCACTCCAGGCTGTCAAAGGCCTTCTCAATGTCCACTGCAAACACCGCCCCGGGATAAAGCCTGCCTGGTCCACGTGGACCAGTTCTGGCATGTGGGGTAGTAGGTGCCTCGCAAGGATTTTGCTTAGGATTTTGTAACCCATGTTTAGCATGAATTGTGGCCTGTAAGCCGTAATATCGTATGGTTCCTTCCTAGGCTTAGGGACCTGGTCAATAAGGGCCTCTCTAGCACTCTCCGGCAGCATTCCCACTTCTCGGGACTCTTGGTACATTGTGACCAGTCGGGGGGCCCAACTCCTCCACAAATGTTGCGTAATACTCAGCCGGTAGACCGTCTATACCGGGGGACTTGTTTCTCGCCATACCCTTAATGGCAGCCCACATCTACTGCTGTGTGATGTCTGTCCCCAATTCTTCCGTCTCTTCTGGGTTCAGCCTTGCCATCCACAGATCTGCAAGGTATTCCCTTGCACCTGTGTGCTCGCCTTGTCACAACCTTCTATACAGTTTGGCATAGTAACAAGCAAAGACTTTGTTGATCTTCGCCTGTGTATAGTGTCTGACCTCCATCTCATCTTCTATTTCCGCCAGGGATGAACCCCTTCTCACCGGGTTCGGCAGCCATGCCAAGAGCGATCCCGATTTGTCCCGCTCAGCATGAGTACGCTCTAGGTATTTCTTCTAATCAAAGCATCTAAGCTTCTCTGTTTGCTTTGCCACTTCCTCCTTGGCCTCTAAGAGTGCCTGCTGCAGCTCCGGGTTCTCTGGTCAACGGGATTCCAACCCTCAAAGGGTTGTCTCCACCCCCTCTATTTCACCCAGGATGACACGCCTGACCCCCGTGATACACGTTATACTTTGGCCCCTCAGGACCATTTTAAAAGCGTCCCACTGTGCGTTCGGCGATGAGGCCTTCCCTGCGTTGGCCTCAAAATAATGTGCTATTTCGCCCCTAATCTCTTCCCGGAAGACCTGGTCCTCCAGGGTGTCCGGGTGAAGCCTTCATTTAGAGATCGCCGTTACAGGGTGCATCCACTTCAAGGATAGAACTAGTAGGTTAGGATCCGATATTGTTCGCGCAAGGTATTCCGCGGCAGTAACGTGGTGCTGAGCGTCTACTGAGCCCAAGAAGGCGTCTAGTTGCGCATGCACTTCAAGAACCACTGAGAAATAGGAGTAGTCCCTTTCTGTCTCTATGCAGTGAATGCATGGGAGGCATGCACTGCTTGGAAGTTTCGCTGTGGGGGCTGGGATCTGTCTAGGAGTGTATTGTCTACACTGTTAAAGTCGCCCCTCATTAGAGTAGTGCCTGTCAGGTATTGCGTTAAGCTGTGACTGTCTCGCAAAAAAGATTGGTTGTTCGACATTGGGGGCATAGATACTAATTATACTAATCTGTCGACCCTCTAGTCGCCCCTTTATGGCTACATATCAAACCTCTGGATCTACCAGGGAGCTCGTCATCTGAAATGGATCCCCCGCTTGTATCCATTTTAGCACCCCCCAAATTCATTGCCGTTTGATGAATTTGTATTAACTCACCGGCTTCATTATATCGCCCACAAGCATTGACTGCTCAGTACTTTGGCTTTCTCTCTTCTCTTTCCATAACTGAATGGTTAGAAACCATCTGAGACTCAACGACAGTAAAACAGAAGTACTAACCTGTTAGAGTTTGTCGCATCATGTGTCATCATCTTGGATGCCTTCAGGGCTGAGTGTTCTATTTCTTCCATAGTCATCTGTAAAATGTTTTCATCTTTGATGCAGACTTTACTTTTGAGCTCAGTACAACTCGGTTGCATCACTCTATTCTCTTCTTCTGCTGTTGTTCATCTTGGTTTCCTTCACTTGCATGATTTGACTTTAGCTACAATGGCTTCCAAAACCAAACTTTAAAGGGAACGGCGGTAGTGGAAGTCTAGTGCCAAAAAGCATGTTTATGTTCTACAAAAGCAAGTAAGATTTGATAGCCCACATACAACACTTTCTAAATAACAGATGTCCTGCTTGTTGAAGCTTGTTTGCTCTTCTTGAATTTGTTACATCAAGAATCGAAGCAGAACATGCTAATATGTTTTTAAAATCTGTAATTAAATAAGTATTCTGCCATCGAGTTGTGGGTCTACTTTTCAAAGAGGGTTAGTTGACATGTGAATTAGTGACACTTAGCAGAAATTAAAGGCTTGCAGCAATTTATTGGCCTGTTCACATTTGCACCTAGTGGTTTTCTGAGTGACTCTTCTCATTTGAGTGACAAGGAGATCTAGCCATGATAAGTATGGCAAATAAAGGTAGGGTATAGGGAATATTGGTATCAAGATTGGGACCTTCTAAATGTAAGTTTATTAACCCTACTACAAGGAAAGAAATTGTTTCACTTGATCGATCAACCACTGAATGAAATCAAATCAAATCATCTTTATTCGGTTTTCCATTGTTTTTGAAAGACCATAAAAGTTCATAAAAATACATCAGTTTCATATTCATATATAAAAACACCCATTAAAAGCATAATAAAAGTTCGCATTTTTAAGTTTCAAGTATTAAAAACTATTTTTTGCCAGTGTTCATATACACGTGAAACAGTTTGATCCACTTATCACAGATTGGTACGATGTCTAACGCAAAATTTAAGAAAGTATACTATAGATTTTGTCATAGGTTCATTTTCCAAGAACTGTAAGGCCAGATAAGCTGGGCGATACTGGCGCAACTTCAGAACCTTCAAAAGTGGTACTATTCACCGCCTGCGTGGTGAAACATAAAACTTACAGAAAAAAAGTACGTGAATAGTAGATTGTAAGGAAATAAAATCACAAGGGCCGGGGGAAAGATTTGCAGACCAATCATTTTGGGAAGGGAAGGAAATCATACGATGAAACATGTTAAGCCGTGGGGGGAGCAGCCAGGAAGGACCCTTCGCCTGCCCAGCCGTGAGGGAAACGGCCAACGCGACACGAACCTCAGGGACGCTCCTGGACAAACCGAGCGCCAGGAACCACAGTTCCCAGCAGCCCCGGCACCTGGCGCGCTCGTGACGCTTCCGCTGCGCCTGGAGGCGCCTCAAGAAAGCGGAGCGCCGAGCGCGCCTGGGGGCATTTTTGAACACTTACCTGTGGCGGTAGGGAGCCGTGGGGGGAGCAGCCAGGAAGGACCCTTCGCCTGCCCAGCCGTGAGGGAAACGGCCAACGCGACACGAACCTCAGGGACGCTCCTGGACAAACCGAGCGCCAGGAACCACAGTTCCCAGCAGCCCCGGCACCTGGCGCGCTTGTGACGCTCCCGCTGCGCCTGGAGGCGCCTCAAGAACGCGGAGCGCCGAGCGCGCCTGGGGGCATTTTTGAACACTTACCCGTGGCGGTAGGGAGCCGTGGGGGGAGCAGCCAGGAAGGACCCTTCGCCTGCCCAGCCGTGAGGGAAACGGCCAACGCGACACGAACCTCAGGGACGCTCCTGGACAAACCGAGCGCCAGGAACCACAGTTCCCAGCAGCCCCGGCACCTGGCGCGCTCGTGACGCTCCCGCTGCGCCTGGAGGCGCCTCAAGAACGCGGAGCGCAGAGCGCGCCTGGGGGCATTTTTGAACACTTACCTGTGGCGGTAGGGAGCCGTGGGGGGAGCTGCCAGGAAGGACCCTTCGCCTGCCCAGCCGTGAGGGAAACGGCCAACGCGACATGAACCTCAGGGACGCTCCTGGACAAACCGAGCGCCAGGAACCACAGTTCCCAGCAGCCCCGGCACCTGGCGCGCTCGTGACGCTCCCGCTGCGCCTGGAGGCGCCTCAAGAACGCGGAGCGCCGAGTGCGCCTGGGGGCATTTTTGAACACTTACCTGTGGCGGTAGGGAGCCGTGGGGGGAGCAGCCAGGAAGGACCCTTCGCCTGCCCAGCCGTGAGGGAAACGGCCAACGCGACATGAACCTCAGGGACGCTCCTGGACAAACCGAGCGCCAGGAACCACAGTTCCCAGCAGCCCCGGCACCTGGCGCGCTCGTGACGCTCCCGCTGCGCCTGGAGGCGCCTCAAGAACGCGGAACACCTCCCGCCCCGCGGGACGCGCGCGGGACGGCGCCGGGCTAAGCCCGGGCAAAGGGCGGGCCCTCTGTGGCCCTCAGAGGCACAAAGAGGCCGGGACGGGCCACTCCACTTGGTCCTAACATTAGAGGTACAGAGACTTTATACCTTATACATATCTATGTTCAACTGTCCAGTGTAGCTATCGGGCCCTACGTAGTCCTCCCATTATGTCTATTTGGGAAGAGCTTAATGCCATGTGCGGTACTAACTATGTTCCTGATATATTAACCCCCCCCAGAGTGGGTAAAGACAGTGATCTCACAAACTGTACCACCCAGGCTGTACCTGTATCCCCTGATTTAATCCTGTTTAACAACGAGGAAACTCCATTAAATGTCGATCTTATGGGTTGTAGCTCCCTGCCAATCCAATTGTATTAACGCCACATAAAGCAGGGACTACATTAAATAATCCTGTCCCCCCCCCCCTTCAATCGACCCTATTGGCCCAATTTGAGCGATTGTTGAATGCTGCTCTGTTACCCCTGGTCACTAAAATTAAGGAGTTGGGAGACAGGTTGACCAGTGTAGAACAAATAGTAAAAAGTACTTACCCACCAACTGTAAATTCTGCTGTTTCCCCACGTTCCACGCTCTGTACAAACCCTGACAAGCCTATTTCCATTGAACACAGGAAAGCAATAACAATTGACCCTGCCCTGAGCATACCCCTCCCAAGGGGCCGAAATAACACTCTTAAGCCTACTAGTGCCCCTATTAACGCCTCTAGATATCCTCAGGCAAGAAGGCATAGAATTAATTTACCCCCTGAAGCCGCCCCTTACGTGTCCGTTCTTTCCGGGGTGCCTGAACTTGGTCAGGGCAATCACGAAACAAGCGAGGATCTGCTAAATAAGACCATCTTTTGGCTTAACAACAACAGACCGCTGCCGCCCGCCTTAGATGGCGGAATTTTGAGCGTCAGGAGGGTGGGGTGGTTAGGCAGATTGCCTAAAGACATTCCGGGAGACCTGATATTAATCAGATTTAAACACAGGAACATTGTCCCCTACTTAAGACTTTCTCAACCAAAATCCGGAGATGGCCCTATTTCCATTTGGGACTTGTTTGATTTTTACCCGGGCCCCAGAGTAATGAACAATAACACTTGGTGAAAGGGGACTCTGGCTACCACGTGTTTATCCAATATGTTCATAATAATAGTCTTGTCGTACATGCTATGTCATTCTTTCTTTATGTATCAAGGCCTAATCGATTGCTTGACGCTAAGGCTGGTCCTCGAGATCTTGCTTTTTAAATGGGTATGATTTCTCCGAAACACTTTTTCATTTTTATTTACTTATTTTAATGAATTGATCTATAATTGCATGCTTGTATGATATTTTATGACGCTTATATGATATTTCTTTGCCGAATATCGAATAAAGCTTATTTTGATTAGATTTGATTTGTTAAACCTAAAACGGGTCAACAAAAATTTACCATAGTGATTTAAATTGAACTGTAGGTATGGTTGGATCGTGGGAACGAGTTGTATTAGTAAACATTGCTGTACAGTTGGTTTCCCTATTTCATTTAGCAAACGCATTTGGGACAGATGCGACAAACATGCTGTTTTTAGATCTTTTTTTGAGAGGTCCAATACTGATGGGGGGTCGTCAAAGAATCTTGCAAATCCAATGTCAGTAAGGAATGCTTTGACGTAGACCAGCCACCTGATCTTCCCCATATTGTCAAGTTTCATGCAGTCTTGGACAATTGTTCTCGTGAGGTGACATTGTTCCGTTGCCCAAATCCTTCGCCACAGCCTGACTGGTTGGATTTTAATAATGTCCGAAATATAGTCCAAACCTAGTTCAAGATGACAACCATATGTTGTGGTACTTTTTGGGACTGCCAACAAGAACCTTAGAAATGAGTTTTCAATTTTTTGAAGCTGATCTACATTTGCCCCACCCCAGACCCCTGCTCCATAAATCACAATACTGAGACATTTTGCATTATATATTTTAAGCATTTCAGTCGGGGGTCTCTTGCCTAACCGAAGTGCAAAAGCCTTCAGTGCACCAAAGGCCCTTAAAAAAGCCAATTTGCGGGAATTGACGGCTTCCCTCCATTTGAAAGCCTCGTCAATTAAAATCCCTAGATAGGGATATGTTTCCGTTCTTTCAAGGGGGGATTTGTCCACATAAATTTTCTTGGGTTTTCTACGCATTATGCCAGCATGCATCACGTACGTCTTTTTTATATTTACTCTGAGATTCAAGCTGGCCATAAACGAGCAGTACTTGTTCAAAACCCGTTGGAGCTGGACTGGGGTTCTGGCTAGGATCACCGCGTCGTCGGCGTATAATAAGGATGGTATCTGCCGACGACCGGCTGCTGGGAGATCTTCTGCACCCTCTAACATAGTGGCTTCCAACCCATAGTATACAAGGTGAATAGGAAAGGGGCCAGCACACACCCTTGTCTGACCCCCTTCTCTATCAGAAAACTATCGGTTAGTTGGCCTCCAGTCCCAAATCTCACTCTTCCCGTTGCCCCTGAATATAGTTCACGAAGGAAGTCGACTATTGGGGGGTCAATTCCCATTTGCAGCATAATTGTCCATAATCTTGAGTGTACAACGCAGTCGAACGCTGCTGTTAGGTCCACGTATACCATCTGTAGAGAAGAGCTTTTTGCCTCTACATACTTTCCGGCCAGTAGTGTCAAGTTTAGGGCCTGGTCCACCGTACTCAATCCTGCCCTAAACCCGTATTGCAGATCAGAGATTGCCTCGTGGTCGTTCGTCCACTCCTGGAGACGGTCGAGAAGAATGCGCCCAGCCTTCTTCCCGAGCGAATCCAGGAGTGAAATGGGGCGATAGCAGGCAGGACTGTCTCTATCTCCCTTTTTAAAGATGGGAATCAATATCGAGGATGACCAGGAATCGACCAAGCCAATCTCTTTGGCTGCATTCAATACGTTGGTGAGTAATGGGGACCACAAATCTGGGTTATGTTTAAAAAGGTCCACGGGGACCGAATCCGGTCCTGGTGCCTTTCCGGATTTAGCAGTTTTTATTGCCTTCTCTGTCTCATTTAGTGTAAAGTGGAGGGCTAGTGGGTATTTCACTGGAATCAAGGATTCTAGGTGTTCTGATTCAGGGACTTTTTTCCCGCTAAAAACCTCAGAGAAGTATTGCACCCATTCCCCTGCATCGATTGCGACGTCTAGAAATGGTGCATCTACTTTATCTGTTAGGAAAGGAGATTTCACTATCTGCCAAAAGGCTGTACTATCCTTTAGGATGCTACTTCTCTGTAGTTGGGCCCATAGATTTGCTTGTAATTCCTTTTTCCTGATTCGCAATGCGAACGCATAGGCCTTCCTTAATTTTATGATCTCCTCTCTGTCTCTCTCTGCTTTAGCTAGAGCCTTCATTAGGTTGGTATGAGCTTTTGTACATTCTGTACTAAACCATCCCTTTCTAGTGCTCTTATTTTGCTTACAGTCCCTGGTTAGTTCTTTCCTAATATTTTCTACAATGTCACCATAGCTGGCCAAAATCTCGGTTGGGGTTGTAGAGGGATCTAGACATCTTTCCATCTCGTTTCTGCTTGATCTTACTATTTTTGTGGTTATGGCTTCCTGATCTAATTTGCCCCATTTTAATGTAAAACCATTTAGCCTGTCCAATGTTAATGTCTGTTGGTGTAACAAGCTTAACTGGACCATATCTCCTCTTTTCTGTGATTTAGGTTCCTGGAGTGTCATGCTAATGGGGGAATGGTCACTAAGTGCATTGTTAAGTACTTCAAAGGTCTTGATATTTGAAGCTTTATTGGTAGCCACTAAAACATAATCTATCAGGCTTTTGAGACCCCTGCCATGAAAGGCTGGCATAAATTCAGTTATAGGTGTTTTTAATTTATTGGCGAACCCCATATCCAGTTCGACCATCATCGTCTGCATGTTGTTACCCTCAGATGTATGTGTAAAGTGGGTTAGACAGTTTCCGTGTTCATCAGTGATCCCACAGTTAGGGGTATCGCTCTTGTTGCATAAGTGCAGATTAAAATCTCCTCCCCAAACTACTGTGTGGAATTCCTTTGCATATTTTGTTGCAAGATCGTGTACCAGATGGGAAATCTCGCTTAAAGCCCTGGTTAACTCAGATATGGTCATGTTATTGTAGAAATTGATGATCGTATAGACCTCTTGTCTAGTTCTACGTAAAATAATAAGCTGGTAATTCTGCTCTAACTTTAAGGGTATTACTTTGCAACAGGGCCAGAGATTTGAGACGTATGTTACTAGCCCTCCCTTGCTCCTACCTGCATTAGATCTTATGGCTGGAGAGAAGTATGTTTTGTAGCCCAGGAGATGTATAGGGTCATTAAGCCAAGTTTCCTGGAGACAAATTAGATTACTTAAATTTGCCAAGTAAAGGAAACTATTTTCAGAGTGTTTGGAGGCTAGACCCGCCACATTCCAAAATAGTAACCTTAATTCAGAGTTGGAACTTGTGGCGATTGATACCCCACTCTGGGTGCGATTTTCTTCAGGGTAACTTAACTGTACTTCGCGTTTCGATTTTAGAGTACTTCCCAGCACCTCTAGACTATTTTGCGTGGGAAAGACAGTACCGGTGGAATCCTCGGGAGAGGCAGGGAGCTCGTGTGTTAGGTCTACCGTGATTGAGTGAGCAATTGAATTACTTAATCCAATTGATCTTTTAGCTGATGTACAGCATCCCTCATACAGACAATTGTTTGTAGGGTTTTCTAATATATTTGTGTTTATATCTCCGGTGTTTACTGGGCTAATCATATCATGCTCCCTTTGTGATGGTGGTCAATCAACCATCTCTAGACAGCTGTAACTATTAAAGGTTGGTATTCCACCCCAAAGTTCCCTTTGTGATTGTACTCTCCTACCATTCGTTTTCCAATCAGCCCAATCTCTGTTTTCATGCCCGCATCCTCCCTGGTTCCAACCCCTTTGCCCGTTATCTGGCTGATTCCAGGTCCAATTTGAGGACCAATTTGAGCCTTCAGGATAGTGGCATATCGGGGGGTAAAAAAAGGATAGACGTTTGGTGTTTATACCTCCATTCCTGTCCACTGTGTCCCAGGAGCAAATACAGTCCACTGTCCGAGGGTTTTCGAAGTTAACTATAACATAATCACCTGGGATTGTTTTTTGTTGGTGTCCTATCCATGGAACCCTTCGTGCTGTGGTGATTCTGGTAACATAGTTTTGCGGGTTTGGTCTGTTGGCATTCAACCAATGCCGAACTTTATATAATAGGGACCAAGTTGGTTCCTCTGTGTCATGACTCAGTTCAGGCACCCCTGTCAAGATAACTACAAACGGGGTTGCTTCAGGGGGGAGGTTTATGGGCTTAGTCCATCCTTTCTTTGTCCGTTCTCCCTGAGTATTATACCTCTGTGGCTGTTCATGATGTGGAGTATTTATTGGGAGTGACTTCGGGGGGATGTGTATTGAGGGTGGGTTTTTCTGTAAGTCTGAAACTTTCTTAGGGAGCTTTTGGGGGGACTTGGTTTTTGGAGTTGCAGGGCCCTTAGTTGAATTTTTGGCAATTTCTCCTACCTTAGTAGTAGGGGTGTTACTTGTAGTAGTAACATTTTTGGAAGGTTGTCCTGGCATGATAAGTTTTATTTTTTGGTCTTCCCATATTTGTCGGCCCTAGGTTCTTTAGATTTGCAGGGTTTTTTAGAGTGGCGGCCAATACTGCTATTTGCTTCTCTATGACTTCCAGGCTCCTTTGAATGGGCTGTAGCTGATGCTTTATTAGTTCAGCTATCCGAGCCATCAGATGCTGATCTGTTTCGCCTATTTTACATCCTTCGTCCGAGTCAGGGTCTAGATCTTCCTTATGAGCGCTGTCATCATTACTTTCATTCGCGCTGAGATCCACAACGGTAAGATGGGAATTAATGGCACTGTTGTCTGCTCTAGCTTCGTTAGAGATACTGTTTTTCTGCCTTTGCTCATTTGTTTTATTTCCCTCT
Source organism: Lissotriton vulgaris (assembly GCF_964263255.1). Lineage (NCBI taxonomy): Eukaryota > Metazoa > Chordata > Amphibia > Caudata > Salamandridae > Lissotriton > Lissotriton vulgaris. The sequence goes on from NC_141696.1 coordinate 117,742,897, forward strand.
CTCTGGTTCTTGGGACGTGGCGTGTGTTGTAACTTTCTTATTTTTGGAGCTTTAATGTCTTTCGGGTTTCTTTTACTTGTGCTCTTCTGTTTCGGAATACCTCCCTCCCTTAGCCCCCTTTGTTCGTTCTGGTCGAGGTCGTTGTCCTGCAGAGGCGGACTCGAGAAAATATCGGGCGTTTTTTCAAGCGCCTGAGTCAATTGCGAGTCCAACAATGACAAAGACGCGGACAAATCGACCAGGTTTGGGATGCCATGGATATCCGTGCGTATTTCCGGAGCAGCTACCTTCTCCGGTTGAGTTAGAGGTGTTTGCGCTAGTATCAGGGGTCCCAATGACGATCGCCTTGCTTGTGCCAGTTCATATGATACTCGACGATCTAGTAGTATTATACCCTGATCAATGGTTTGATTGGCTTTTTTGATGAATTGATCAATAGGACCAACGTTTTTAGCCATGTTTTGGAGTGTTTTGCTTCTAGTACCTCTCGCGACATTTATAATGGGGGAAGGTGATCGAACAATAGTAGAAAGACAGGGGATGGCCAACTGCAATCTCGTGTATTTTTATGTTATGATAGCAGCCTATCTAAGCAAGATGGGTGTAGAAGAAATATATCAGGCAGCATAAGAGGATTACCTTGTATACACTGTTAGAGGGGCCCAGTCCAGTCTCTTCCGGTCTGTGACTGGATAGGACGGGCCCGCCCTTGGCCCGGGCATCGCCCGGCGTCCCGCGAGACGGGTCTGGTGACGTTTTTAAGCGCCTCCTGGCGCTTACAGGTGACGCGCTTCAGAAAAGGGGGTGGTGATGAACAGAGTGTCTGAATTAAGCAGACCACTCTTACCCAGTCCAAAGATCAGGTGACGCGCATCACCGCAAGGGCTGCTGGGTAGTGTAGTCCGCCCCTCGCCGGTCTCCTCTCGGCGGCCCCGCTCTAGATGGCAAAAGAGCGGCCGGGCAGCGGGAGACAGGCGGGCGGGTCCGCGATAAAATCAAGAGCTGGACAAAGGGTTCGTGGCCAAAAAGATTCCTCGTACTGCAACAAGAACAAGTAAGGTTCCCCCACTCGATGGGGCTGGTGACGTTTTTAAGCGCCTCCTGGCGCTTACAGGTGACGCGGATCACCGCAAGGGCTGCTGGGTAGTGTAGTCCGCCCCTCGCCGGTCTCCTCTCGGCAGCCCCGCTCCAGATGGCAAAAGAGCGGCCGGGCAGCGGGAGACAGGCGGGCGGGTCCGTGATAAAATCAGGAGCTGGACAAAGGGTTCGTGGCCAAAAAGATTCCTCGTACTGCAACAAGAACAGGTAAGGTTCCCTTTATCTACAATGGCTTTCAAAACCAAACTTTAAAGGGAACGGCGGTAGTGGAAGTCTAGCGCCAAAAAGCATGTTTATGTTCTACAAAAGCAAGTAAGATTTGATAGCCCACATACAACACTTTCTAAATAACAGATGTCCTGCTTGTTGAAGCTTGTTTGCTCTTCTTGAATTTGTTACATCAAGAATCGAAGCAGAACATGCTAATATGTTTTTAAAATCTGTAATTAAATAAGTATTCTGCCATCGAGTTGTGGGTCAACTTTTCAAAGAGGGTAATAGTTAGTTGACATGTGAATTAGTGACACTTAACAGAAATTAAAGGCTTGTAGCAATTGATTGGCCTGTTCACATTTGCTCCTAGTGGTTTTCTGAGTGACTCTTCTCATTTGAGTGACTGGGAGATCTAGCCATGATAAGTATGGCAAATAAAGGTAGGGTATAGGGAATATTGGTGTCAAGATTGTGACCTTCTGAATGTGAGTGTATTAACCCTACTACAAGGAAAGAAATTGTTTCACTTGATCGATCAACCACTGAATGATTTAAATCCTTTGTGTTGAGGAAACCACATGTGAACAAACAAGATTTGTTATCTAGCCACGTAAACATGCACAAATGCTTTTTGAATGACCTCCATTTTAAATTCAGCTTTTTCTCCTGCTTTGTTTTGTTTCAGGTGTAAGTACTATTAATGTACCATCTCTATGCACCGACGTGGTCTGTGCTGACTACTACATCATCAGTGGACACCAGGATGGAAAAATCCGGTTCTGGGACTATAGGTAACATTTTCTGACCGCTGATGTGTGTTACAGTATTCCTATCATTTCATTAGGACATGGAACTCTTGTTCATACCAAAAATAAATAGATATTTGTAGTTCATCTGTCAATACGGAGGGTCATGAATCACGAAAAACAGCATTGCCTGGTAACTGTATTCCAAGTAGCAGTAACATCTGATACCCCAACATCCACTGTGGCATTGATTATGCTAAAGGTCACATCACCATATCTATTGCTCCCTCACCTTTGTGCTTTTGGTGTTCACTGCCTAGGGCTTGCAGATGATGTCTGCCATGGTGAGTCTGAATTTGTGAGTGAGTGGCATGAAGTTGCAGTGCGTCATTTCGCCGTCATTTGTGGCTCCAGCTCAGAGTACCAGTGTGAAAAAGAACTCGACAGGAATCGAGCCGAAGCAGCTGCTGGCCATGTGGGTTAATGCATGTAGTGGTTCCTTTCCATTTTATGTTTAAGTCACCCATTACTGAAACTAGCACCTGGTTTTGACATCCATCACGAATATGTTGAACCTCTTGCTCAAAGTTGTGTTTTTTGAACAACTTTATAAGTGGAGGTCTTAATAAATGTTGATCGGCTTTTCAGTGATATTCAAGATATTTGGTGACATTTGATTCTTGTTAATCCTGAATAATTGAGTAAAATGTTTGATGAAATTCCTATTTGAAATTAAATTATTTAACTGGCGCAGTAATTAATTTTGAGGAAGTAATGTGTCAAGGAATAAATATAGATTGCAAAAGAAATTATTCGATAAATTACATGCCTTTAACTGTCTCAGTCAATTTAAGGTTGTTCTCCTAAGCACTTAATGGTGGGTCTGGTGGCTCAGTGAACTTATGCATTCTCTCCAGAAACTTGTGTTTCTCGTCATGGCCACTGGTTCAATTCCCAGCGGGTTCACTAAGCCTTTCGTCCTTCCGTGGTCTATAAAACAAGTGCCACTGATTCTGATAGATACATCTGCCGTGTGGATTCCTCACCTTGTGAATATCCCCCTTGCGCCAGCAACGTTCGGAAAATTCTTCGTAGCACACCGGCGTGGACGACGTCATGGGAGCACGGCATTGCGCGCGACTCCGTCTGACGTCACCGACTCCTTATAAGGCCCACGTCGGCGTGATGACGTCAGTTCCCTTTTTTCCGCGTCGTCGACGCTAACGGTTTCTGGGATCTTCTGCGATACTTTTGGTATCTTGTTGCTATTTGATAGTTACAGTTTCTCTTTTGAGATTTTCTTCTTCGTCGAAGATGTCGTCGAGGAAGACGGGGTTCAAACAATGTGGTTCCTGTGCCCGTATGATGTCGATTACAGATCCGCATTCCGACTGTCTGTGGTGTCTTGGGTCGGACCATGATGTAAAGAACTGTCGTTCCTGCTTCAAAATGAACCCCAAGGCCTTACGTGAGCGGGAGGCGAAGCTTCTTCTAGCGAAGGTGAAGGGAAAAGAAGCTGGGAGATCTTCGAGGTCGGTTTCCAGGCGCTCGAAGTCGAGACAGATGTCGCGGTCGAAGTCGAGGTCGGCTTCGAGGTCCAGAGTGAGGTCGAGGTCCAGAGAGAGGTTGAGATCCAGAGAGAGGTCGAGGTCTGGATCCACGTCGGCTTCGGGCCATGCTTCGAGCTCCTCGAGGAAGAAGCATAAGAGGAGCAAGCATCGCTCTAAACATCACTCTGGCAAGGAGTCTTCGGATTCGAAGAAGAAGTCTCGCAAGCATCATAAGGACTTTGTGTCTCCTTCACCTGCTCTGTCTCATGTTGGTTCTCCTGTTCAGGAGCAGGATCCGGATCTGGAGTCGCACCACTCTTCGGTACATGAGGAAGAGGAAGTTCCTCGAGTTCCGACTCCGGATGTGGAGCCCGATAATCAAGAGGTTCAGGGTGCACCTTTGCCGGATCAGCCTCCTTCGGAGCGGCCGTTTGGTTCGTACCCTCCCTTTCCAGGTCCAGGTCAGGATCCCTCGCAGTTTTTAAATGCCATGTTTGGTGTTTATTCGAGGGCTATGTACCCCACTGGCGCACCAGTAGGTCCCATGGGTCCATTGTCCTTTAATTTAGGTGTGCCTCAGGCTTATGCCCCGGCCCCCTTTATGCCGTTTATGCCGACGCCTTGTGCTCCTTGGCTCGGTACGGCGCCGCCGAAGTCGTCGACTTCGCATGCGGCATCACCGACTCCGGATCGTCCTCGTGGTGATTCCGATCGTGATGCATCCCGTCCACAAGTTCCTCGTTCGACGTCGGCTCCGGCGCCGTCGGAGTCTTTGCCGGATCCATCGACTTCGGTCCGTATGGAATGGTCGAGGCGCAGAGCTCAACGCCTCTTGGAGGAGAAGGAGTATATGGACTCCGAGGTTGAGGAAGGAGAGCTACAGGATCAGGGTGATTGTTTTGAGGACCTCCAAAGTGCTAGTGGCCTGGAACTTTCTCCTGAGTGGGGTTTGCCAACAGTATCAGATGCTCCTTCCAAGGACGTTGCACCCTATCACGTTGTGATTAGGAAAGCTGCGGATTTGCTAGGCTTGACTTTGCCCACTGTTGAGTACAAGGCCAACATCCTCACAGAGGTTTTGCATTCGCCTTCTTCTATTGTGGAACCTACTCTTCCTTTCACTGATGCTTTGACTGAGCCTATAAAGGAGGTTTGGAAGAGACCTTTGACTGCTCCTGCGGTTTCAAGGTCAGTGGCAAGGCGTTACAGGGTGGCCCCTGTGACCCTGAATTTCTTTCAACTCATCCTGCTCCGGAGAGTCTGGTGGTACAGGCCGCTTGTTCCAGCAGGTCCGCGGGTTCTTTCCCTCAGGTGCCGGCAGACAAGGATTCTAAAAAATTGGACCAGTCTGCTAAGAAGATTTTCTCCTCCGGTAGCATGGCCTTAAAATCCACTAATGCTACTTGCCTGTTGGGGAGGTATGTTCATGCCTTGATGAACTCTGTGAAACAACTCTCATCTAAGCTTCCAGAGGATGATAGGAAGAATTTTAATGAAGTGGTCTCTGATACCCAGGCTGCAGCCCGTATGGTAATACAGAGTGGCATGGACACGGTGGACTCTGTTGCCAGAATTATGGGCTTTACTGTTGCTACCAGAAGGGCCGCATGGCTTAAATCTTCTGATTTTTCTTCTGACGTTCAGTCTACCTTGTTGGACTTGCCATTTGATGGGTCAGGCCTCTTTGGTAAGAAGGCTGATGTGGCCTTGGAGAGATTCAAGGACAGTCGAGCAACGGCGAGGTCTTTAGGCCTTCAGACAAGGGTTTCTGCAACTAGGAAGTATAGGGGTTTTGGCAGATCCAATTTTCGTCCCTTTAACCAAGGTCAGCAACAGCAGCAGCAGCAGCAGCGTCAGAATCCCCTGTATAAGACCTACAGAGGAAAGCAAAGGGGTCGTGGTCGTGGACGCCAAGCCTCCTCCTCCTCCACTTCCTCTAATAACCAACCTTCTCCCTCTACAGCAAAGCAGCCCTAGATCCGCCATTCAGGATCATGTAGCTCCGGTGGGGGGTCGGCTTACTCATTTTCTACGGGATTGGGAATCGGTTACGACAGATCTTTGGGTTCTCAATCTCGTAGAGAATGGGTATGCACTTCCTTTCCAGGAGTTCCCTCCCAATTACCCTCCTTGCCAAGGTTTTTGTTCAGAGGACCACCTGCTTCTCCTGCAGGAAGAAGTCCTGGCACTGTTCAGAAAAGGTGCGATAGAGGTGGTCCCAGAGCAGGAGAGGGGTCAGGGGTGCTACTCCCGATATTTCCTGATCCCCAAGAAGGATGGCAGGTTACGTCCAATCTTGGACCTCAGGATTTTGAATCTCTACCTCAAACAGGAGAAGTTCAAAATGCTCACTCTTGCACAGGTTCTTCAAGCGCTGTTGGAAGAAGACTGGATGGTGTCGATCGACTTGCAGGATGCGTATTTTCACATCCCCATTCTGAAGTCGCACAGAAAGTATCTCCGATTTACGGTGGGATCGCAACACTACCAGTTTGCGGTTCTTCCGTTTGGACTTACTACTGCGCCTCGAGTTTTCACCAAGGTGATGGCGGTGGTGGCTGCGCATCTCAGGAGGTCGGGGGTTCCTGTGTTCCCCTATCTAGACGACTGGCGGATCAAGGCAGAGTCGCCCGAGAAGGTGCTCCATCACCTGCAAGAGACATTGCAGCTGTTGTACAGGTTGGGTTTTTCGATAAACGTGCCCAAATCTCACCTGATGCCCTCCCAGTGCAACCTGTTCATAGGTGCGGTACTGGACACTACTGTATGTCGTGCATTCCCTCCTCTTCAAAGAATTCGCGACATACAGTAAATTATTCCTTTGTTCTACAATGGAGCGGTTGTTCCAGTCCTGAAGGTCCTTCGCCTGCTCGGTCTGATGGCTTCTTGCATTCTCCTGGTCAACCATGCACGCTGGCACATGAGGGCACTCCAGTGGTGCCTCCGCAGGCAGTGGTATCAACACAACGGGGATCTCAGGGAGTCAGTGAGGGTCTCCAGAGAAACTGCTGCGGATCTGGTTTGGTGGGGCGTGGAAGGCAACCTGTCTCAAGGAAAGCCTTTTCAGCTACCACCGTCGGTGGCCACGGTGGTCACGGATGCATCCACTCCAGGGGATCTGGAGGTCAAGGGTCTTTGGTCTCCAGAGGAAAGGTTGCTTCACATCAACCTTTTAGAGTTGCGGGCGATACGTTTGGCGCTCAAGGCCTTCCTCCCTTCCCTTCGCGGTCAGTCGATCCAAGTCCTGACGGACAACACGACCGCGATGTGGTACATCAACAAGCAGGGAGGAGTGGGGTTGCAGTGTCTCTGCAGAGAGGCTCTGCGTCTCTGGTCCTGGGTTCAGGATCATCGGATTTGTCTGATGGCGAATCATCTGGCCGGGGTTCTGAACGTACATGCAGACGTTCTCAGTCGGCAGTTCTCTGCCGACCACGAGTGGAGGCTTCACCCGGAGGTTGTACACGACATCTTTCAGATGTGGGGGACTCCTCGGGTGGACCTGTTCGCCACTCGCGAGAATTCTCACTGTCTGTCATTCTGCAGTCTCCAGTATAAAAATGCAAGGAGCTTTGGGGGACGCGTTTCAGTTGAGCTGGGGAGGTCAGCTCCTTTACGCGTTTCCTCCCATACCCTTGATTCCTCGGGTTCTGAGGAAGATTCGTCAAGACCGGGCCCAAGTCATATTGGTCGCCCCGGATTGGACAAGAAGGGTGTGGTACTCGGACCTTCTCCACCTCTCCTCTCACCCGCCGCTCCGTCTCCCTCTCAGGGCAGACCTCCTCTCTCAGGTGGAGGGGCAAGTTCTACACCCCCACCTCCAGACATTACACCTTCATGCCTGGAGATTGAACGGGGCAACTTGAATTCCTTTTCTCTCCCTCACGATGTGGTGGATGTCATTCTTTCTGCCAGGCGCGACTCCACCAAGTCCATCTATTCGTATAGGTGGTCTAAGTTTGTCTCTTGGTGCAGGGATAGGGATGTTGACCCTTTGAAGGCTCATTTGTCTGACATTTTGTTGTTTGCTCTTTCTCTGGCTCGGCAAGGGTTTGCTGTTGCCACAGTCAAAGGATATCTTTCGGCTTTATCGACTTTTCTCTGATTGCCGGATCAGCCCTCTCTTTTTAAGTCTCCTGTAGTATTAAGATTTTTGAAGGGACTCACTAATAAGTTCCCTCCTTCTCCCTTTATTGTTCCTCATTGGGACTTGAATCTTGTGTTAACTTATCTGATGGGTTCTCCATTTGAACCCTTGCACAAGTGTCCTATGAGGCTTCTTTCTTTTAAAACGGTCTTCTTGGTTGCGATTACCTCGGCAAGGAGGGTAAGTGAGCTTCAGGCTCTTTGTTCCAAGCCCCCTTTTCTAACCATACATACTGAAAGAATGGTTCTCAGGACCAGGGCTGCTTTTCTGCCTAAGGTGGTTACTCCCTTCCATCTAGGTCAATCCATTACCCTTCCTACCTTTTATCCTCCCCCACACCCTTCCAAGGAGGAGGAGAGGCTTCATCGCTTGGACCCAAAGAGAGCAGTTAGTTTCTATCTTGATAGGACTAAGGACTATCGTGTAGACGATCAGCTCTTTGTGGGTTTTGCTGGCTGCAAGAAGGGCAGAGCGGTGCACAAGCGCACTCTTTCAAGGTGGATAATCCTGTGCATCAAGATTTGCTACTCCCTGGCGGGTAAGGACGCTCCTGAGGGTATTAGAGCTCATTCAACTAGAGCAAAGTCTGCTACTTCTGCATTGTCTAGAGGTGTTCCTGTTGAGGACATTTGCAAGGCCGCGACTTGGGCCTCGCTCCACACTTTTGCGAAGCATTACTGCTTGGATGCTGAGGTGAGGAGGGACGGCCACTTTGCGCGCTCTGTCCTCCAAGATTTCCTGGTATAGCGGAGTGGACACCCTCCTCCGGGAGTGGGGACTGCTGTGGGACTCTATTCACAAGGTGAGGAATCCACACGGCAGATGTATCTATCAGAAGAACAAGTTACTTACCTTCGGTAACGCTTTTTCTGGTAGATACAGTATCTGCCTGTGGATTCCTCACTGACCCACCCGCCTCCCCGTTTGTCCACTCTGCTATACCAGGGTTTATGTGCAAATGTATTTATGAGTTTATATTTTTGTTATTTTATGCTGTTGCACTTTTAGTATTTTTGGATTGCGTGTACTTTGTACATGGTATATATGTGTATATTTGTTGGTCCGTCCGGGTGCCTCGAAGGCACGGAAAAAAGGGCGGAACTGACGTCATCACGCCGACGTGGGCCTTATAAGGAGTCGGTGACGTCAGACGGAGTCGCGCGCAATGCCGTGCTCCCATGACGTCGTCCACGCCGGCGTGCTACGAAGAATTTTCCGAACGTTGCTGGCGCAAGGGGGATATTCACAAGGTGAGGAATCCACAGGCAGATACTGTATCTACCAGAAAAAGTGTTACCGAAGGTAAGTAACTTGTTCGTTGGGTGACAACACCTGTTACTCAGCGCCGGGATGCCTCATGGGGTGAAGGTGTGCTTTACAGACACGTGTTATGTCATGTCGGTCAGTATTTCCACAAAACTGCTTTTTTATGTTTTCTACACCGGTTGTCTGTTGTGACCAGAATGTCTTTTGAGACTCTCTGCACGGTTCAGCTTTGTCCTTATGGCTAGGCACCTGAGTTTCTGAAAAAACTGCCTTAAAAAAAACTACTGGTGCATGAGCTTTGATCTGCTGAGTTGGATCTTTGATCTGTACCATGCTTCTATTCCCAGAGGTTAACGGGTCTCACATTCTCATAGATAACAAAATAGTTTCAAGAATATTTATAATTAAACTCTCTAATTCATGACCCCCAAAATGAGTTCAGGCCCCTGAGAGGTACCTGAACCGAACAATTTGCAATAAGCATTTCTAAGAGACTATCTCTCCTGTCCCCTTGACTCTGAACGCCACCTCAATGCATTATAGAGCCAATAATGACAATATGGGTGTTGAAGCCCATTTATCTGTTGGGTCAGCACACCTTTGTGCACTATATGCAAAATCTAGACTATGCATTCTCCCGCTCACTTGATCCTGCCTATGTGCTCTGGAAACCCCTGCAACTATGTTAAGCCTTCCGTTGGCCACTTTCATATGCTCCAAAGAAATTGTTGTTGCCATTGTTGGAGCAAGACCTCTGACCTCTGGTCTGAGGCCCACTCTCTCCCCAGCAGCTCCGCTGTGCTCTGCTCCGCCGTCGATCCTCTGACCCTGTCCTCATAGTAGAGTTCGAGGCCGCTCCATGCCTGCCTGCTTGCCCGGTTACTGTGCCTTGTGCCCTTCAGTCTTATTTCATTTTTACTTGTGCCCATTCAGTTTTGGTTTTTCGCTCTCTTGTGCCTTTTGCCCTTTAGTTTTTTTTTTCGTTTTTTTTCTGGTGCCCATTTTGTTTGTATTTCGTTTTCTTGTGCCCTGTGTTTAATTCTGTGTGTTTTTCGAGTGGCGCTCAATTCTTCATTGGGTCGTCTTTTTACCGCCGCTCCCGCAGCCCCTCCCCCTGAACGTCCCCGCCTCCCAGCTGCACTTCTCTCCCCCTTCCCTTAATGGCGGCCCATCTGCGCCCCGCCGCAACCAGCGCAAGGGACCTGGATCTCCTACCATCCACCACTACAGCACAGCCGCCCTCCACGCACTTAACCCCGGAAGACTCAGAGACTGCCAACAGGTCACACCAAATATGACCCACGGCCAGTTCTCCTGCCTCCACTGCCGTCAGACCTTCCCCACCACCCCGGCCACCACCAACACCACCGACACCAACACCTGCGACGCCCTAGGATGCATCCTCCTCAATGTGTGCTCCATGCACAAACACCACGTGGAGCTCTGGAACCTGCTCGATTCTCTCTCGCCCGACATCGCCTATTTCACAGAGACCTGGGCCAAAGCCTCCTCCTCCCCCGACATCAACACCGCCATCCTGGACCTACAAGGAAGTCATGGCAAACTACCACAACCGAGTCAGAACCACCAAAAGGACTTTCAGCCACAACTAAATCCTCGCCAACTCCAGCAATTCAGTGTCATCCAGAAATTCACCAGCCCCCGCAGCGAAGCCACAGACATCACCTCGTCCCAAGACCTCTGCAATAAGCTTGTATTCTACTTCCACCTCAAGATCAAAAACCTCTACGACAGCTTTGTCCACCAACCACCGGATACCTCAGCTGCCCCGCCCCCCAAACACACCAGGCAGCCCACCATCTCCTTCTGGACCCCGATCACGGCCGAAGACACTGCCTCAACCATGAAAGGCATCCACTCTGGGGCCCCCACCAACCCCCGCCCGCCACACATCTAGCCTCAATCGCACCCAAACTACACTACACCATTAACACCACCTTTGAAACAGGCACCTTCCCAGATGACTGGAAACGTGCTGAGCCAAATTACTATGAAAAGGTCAACCTGCCGATATAAACAATAAACTGTGCCCAAAGAGGGTCACTAGATATACACCATAACTGGGCTACCAACCATATTATGCCAGAAACAAGGTTTACAAAAAATTATTTTTTATATATATATATTTTTCATAATTGGTATTTCATTAAGTTGATCACACTTCTTGTATATAAAGTTACTGACATAAATACATCAAATATGTAGAAATAAATTAGGTCCCACACACACATTCAAACCATACAAGCATACTCAGACAAAACTATCAATAAAACACATTCAAGTCGCACATAGAATAATAAGGTAATTCCAAAAAATGAGGGACACATAGACGGACGCTGAAACCAGCTCAGCAAAAGATATATAGAATAAACGTGATAAGTAGGTTCCTAGGGTTCCAGGTACATATTATTGCTGCAACCTGATATTAGAGGTCGATATCTTTATGTAGATAGGCTCATCGGCGTAAATAACACCAGTTGCGTAAACATCCACGATGAAAGTACGCTTAGCCGTGGCATGGATTCCTCGGATGGTGGGCGCGAGGCAGGGCTCCCGCTTCTAAGGATCCTGAGGTCAGGCCCCAGCTCAAGAAGCCCTCAGCCGACCTGACAGACCTCAAGAACTACCGGCTCCTCTTGCTCCTCCCCTTCGCAGCCAAAGTGGCGGAGAAAGCAGTAAACAGGAAACTGACAAGATTCATCGAAGACATCGCCATCCTCTACCCGTCCCAATCTGGATTCCGAAGCAACCACAGCACTGAGACTGCCCTACTCGCCGCCACAGACCATGTCCGCACCCTCCTGGGCCAAGGCCACTCCGCAGACCTACTAGACCTATCAGCAGCCTTCAACATCGTCTCCCACCGCACACTCCTCACCAGACTACACGACGCCGGCATACAAGGAACCACCCTAGACTGGATCCGATCATTCCTCACTGGAAGAAGCCAAAAGATTAGACTGCCACCCTTCCTCTCTGATACCACGGAAACCACATGTGGAGTCCCACAGGGGTCATCACTAAGCCTGACCCTCTTCAACATCCACATGGCCCCCCTCGACGCCATCGTCCGACAACACAGCCTCAACATCGTAGCCTACGCTGACGACACCCAGCTCATCCTTCTCTTACATCGCAGCCAAAACCTGGAACGAGCAGACATCAGACGCCCCCCTCCCGTAACACCTTCAGGGAGACCCTCAAGACCTGGCTCTTCGGCTAAACTGATCTGCTGCCCCCCTCCCTACCCCCTCCCCGCGCCTTGAGACCTCACGGGTGAGTAGGGCGCTTACAGTTCCCCTGATTGATTGCTGATTTATTGATTGATTGTTCAAAAAAGCTGACATGTGATTCTCAAGTGAAGATAATACTCTGTCACTTGGCAAAGCCAATGCTTGAGCAATATTCAGGGTCCATTACATGTCTATCCTCAGAGGCAAAGCACTTTATAGTCTGGCAGAGGTAGCTTTACACAGGAAAGGGTCAACCCACATCAGCCATTGCTTAATGCATCTTTCATTCACATTTTGGATCAGCCATGGTTAGTGGCTTAGTAGACTAATGCATCCGCTGCAAGGATCTGTGTTTGACCTCAGCTCAGTCTTGTATCCTTCTGAGGTCAACATTGAGTTGGGTGAAAGTAAACATCTATTATTTGAGCCCCAAGATACCCATTAGGGTTAACATTTGGTGTACAAATACACGTTCTGTTAAGAGCCTACAAGACAGCAACCGAGAGATGGAGCTGTCAGTCTGGAGATTTCACCCACAGCCATCCAAAACACAGTGTGAACCTAAAACCTGGTCTCTTCTGCCCATATTGCAGGTAGGACAACTGCCTTCTGCAGCCTTTAAAAGGGAAATTTGCGTTTTCAGGAGGACCCGTACATAAAACATTGACACAACCCATCTTGAACTGAGTTACCATGATCCTTTATTTCATGTAATGAGGCACTTACCACAGAATGTGAAGTTTTAGTGACATAAACGAAGTAACTGAAGGTGGTAACAAACTTGTAGGGAACCAGTCCAGCATGCTGTGGCAAATAAAGGTTCGCAATGTGATAGTTACAATCGTGAACAACAAAACAGACCACGAAAGTTCTAGCACCGCCAAGATCTGACACACAACCCCAAATATTTTTATAGTGTTTTCACCTGGAGGTGCTACAAATCAGTTAACATGATTTTCCTTGAGCAGTGTTGTGAGTTCTCTGCTGTCCTGTAAATGTGTGGCTTCAGTCCTCTTACAATGGCTTTGTTACTGCCTCCACCCAAACAGATGTTGCAGTTTGTCAAGTATGTTATGTTACGACCTACACCCTTGTTTCACAGTGGCCCTTGTTCAAGGGGGATACCTCTGTAGGTTCTGGCTAAGACAGCTGAAAATCTGATGTGCATACATATTCTAAACACCCAGAAACCCAACACTTCAACGCCAGCTAGAATTCAAACCTACAGAATATTATGGTTTTAGTTTGCTAACAAACTGGTCCACTGCCCAGTTAAGGGGTCTCTCTGCTCCAGTGTTGGTTATGTGGGAGGAGGTACACTGGACACATTCAAACTCCAGTGGTCGGTAATCGGGAGTGGGCACATGAGACGCAATTCAAGGGCAGCCCAGTTACTGTCTCAGTTGGTCTCCAAGTCCCAACAGGTGGGCTACTGGTGTTGGGTCTGGGCTATCACACACAAAAACTAAGTCTGGCACCCACATGTCATGAAAGGTGACTGTAAAAAATGTTGGTGGTGGCAGAAGCACCCACAGGACACGAGGCATCCTTTGGATATCAGTAGTTATTGTTATGTTATGTTATGTAAAAATTACTTGTAGAGCACATTTACACCAAGTGGTTTCATGGCGCACAGGGATTTCAGAATGGAGTCTGAGTTGTCTGTAAAGTGTGATGCCTCCAAAATCATAAGGGCTAGAGTGATAGGTTCCAGGAGCAGGGCTTTCAGCAGCAGATAATGTGCGCTCTTATACATTCGGGTCTAGCTAGCGCTATATAAAAATCTGAAATAAATAAGTAATCTTGAATTATTCGCTTAAATGTTGTGCTTTCCCCTACTTTTCCAAATGCTGATCCGGTTAATGTTTCTCGCTAACACTCCATGTGAAATCTTTGTATTATGGTTTTTGCTGTTACATATGAATTAGGTGCTCTGTTTATACTTTTTGTCTATGTTGTGAACATTTACTGTTATAAAGCTCTTTGACTCAGAAGCTCTGTATTGACTTGTTATCTTTGATGTGAACATTTACTGTTGTAAATCGCTCTGATAACTTCGGGTCTAACTAGCGTGGTATAAAACTGAGATGAATAAATAAATAATGGAATGCTACACTTAGACATAGGTTGAAATTGAAAAGCTCTGGTGCCCTTCGTGGGCTGAAAAAAAGGCCATACAAACGTCCACAGAGTTTGAAATAGAAGCAATATGTGAAGTATTTTCCTTGGTCAGATCCCCTGTTTGCTGGTGGAGCAAAGCTTCTCCTCATACCCAACTAAACACTGCCTTCTGTTCTGAAGGGGCTGTGTTTGCCTAAATCTACATAGGCGGGGTTCCAGTGCCGTCACCTGGAGTACTGATTTATTAAACCTTGACAACAGACAATAGATTTCAAGAACATCTGCAGAGATGTTCTTTCGGGAATTTCACAAATGAAGTAAATGGTGCCCGCCACTTAATAGTGAACAGTAGATTTCATGTTAGAGAGTATAGACTTCTCAAGTATTGTCTATGGCCCATATGTACGAAGCTATTTAGCATTTCTTAATGGACCAAATCGCAATTGTGGGCCGTTACGAAATGCTGAATAGGCTCTCCATATGCACATAAAGGGAAATGCAGTTGCAAAACACGATTTCTACCAAGTAGAAATCGCATATTGCGATTCCCAAAATTGGAAACCGCAAAAAGAGATTTCCTATTTGCGATTTCCTAAGCACTTGTACAAAGCATTTCCTAAATGCGAAATGGGCAGTTCGAAAATTCTGTTACCATTGGATCCGATCTTAATAGTTTTTTAGAAGATCAAAAAGGTGGAGGCTACAGAATGACAAAATAGCTTAGGTAAGTGCTGAGTGTTCATTCGGGTTCTGGGCCAAATCTATTTTGCATCCAGATATCAGATGAGTCTGAAACCTTGAAAGGTTTTTTGAGGCTCATCCCCAGTGGTTACTGCAGAGATAGGGATGCCAGAAACTGCCTTACACTTTGCAGGGCCACACCATCTTCTGCTGATTTCAACATGCATGTTTGTAAATGGCATCATTCGAACCATACATGTTGTCTACGCACACTGCATCTAAACTCAAACATTTTCCTTTTCCTTACTGATCATAAACCGGATATCTTTTTCCTAACGGAAACGTGGCTCAACACCGGCTCATCCCCTGATGTTCTAGCTGCCTTACCCGACAATTATTACATCCTCCAGGCAGACCGAGCAACAGGGAAAGCAGGCGGGGGAGTCGCCGCGATTATTAATAAGGATCTTACCTTTTCTAAGATGGCACCGCTTGATTTCACCGAAGTTGAAAACTTGGTCGTTAAGCTAGACTCTAGTTCGGGACCTCTTGTATGCATACTGCTATACAGACCCCCCCAAAACATGCCGTCTTTTCCTTTTTCCTTATGTGATCAATTGTCCTCTTTGGTCACTGACTACACCAACATACTGCTCATTGGCGATTTTAATTATTGGCTCAACTGTGCGAATGGTGGCCCTGCAGCCACGGAGCTCATGGAGCTTCTTGCTGGACTCAATTTTCTGCCTCATATCAATACTGCGACCCATGTCAAAGGGCATACTTTGGACCAAATCTGGAGCACTCACGTCGACATCTCTCCCCCCACTGTTTCGCCGTGCATCTGGTCAGATCATTTTCTGATCCAGTTCAATATCTCTATTTCTGAACCCTCAACTAAGGCAGTCACTGAACAGGGACTTATCAGGAAATGGGGAACCTTGGACACCCCTGCCTTCTTGGAAAGTCTAATTGACTCGCAACCAGCCCAAAACTCGGACCCCAATTCTGCCGAGTCAGATGTCTTTAACTGGCTTAAGGCTGCTAGCGACACCCACGCCCCATTGAAAAAATGTAACACCATTCGTCATTTCAAAGCCCATAAATGGTTCTCATCGGATCTGAGAGAAAAAAAGCTCTTTGTTCGGCAAAAAGAGCGTGCATGGAGGAGAACCTATAATTCCCTTGACAGGGCCAGTTACCTGGCTGCTCGTGCAGACTATACGAAAACTATTCTGTCTGCCAAATCTAAGTTATTTTGCAATTTAATCGAACAATCTAACAACAACCCTAAGGAGATCTTCTCCATCGTTAAAAAACTCTCGAATCCTGGTAGAACTGAGTGTAAACCTGTTGCCAATCAAGAATTCTGTAACACCTTGAATCAATATTTCTTGGATAAAATTGCCTTAATCAAATCCAGCATTCCTGCCACTGTCCCGGATTTGCCTGTCTTGGCCTACCCACCTAACCATCCAATTTTGGATTGCTTTCCTCTTCTGGACACTACTACCTTTGCATCCCTATTAAATAGGGTAAAATCAGGCTCCCCCCATGACTGTTGTCCCCCTCACATATTAAAGACGGTTTTTACCGCCGTCCCCACTCCGGCGCTGAGCCTTCTTAACACCTCTCTGCTCCAAGGGACTGTACCGGAATCGTTTAAGGATGCAGTCCTGCTGCCTCTCCTGAAAAAACCAGGAGCAGATCCCAATGCCCTTTCGAACTATAGACCCATTTCCCTGCTTCCGTATTTGGCCAAGGTACTGGAAGCGCACGTCACCTCTCACCTCTCACTATTCATTGAACAGTCAGGTGTGCTACATCCCTCACAGGCCGGTTTTCGACCAGCCCACTCAACCGAGTCAGTTATCGTAGCGGTCTTGGACTCCCTACGCCTCAGTGCTGACTTGGGAATACCTCAAGCGCTGGTCCTGCTTGATTTGTCGGCCGCGTTTGACACGGTCGACCACAAAATCCTTCTCGACAGTTTCAGATCGGTGGGCATCTGCGGCCGTGCCCTTGACTGGCTCAGATGTTTTCTTTGCGACCGCACTCAAGCGGTCGGTCTCCCCCCTTTCTCCTCCCACAAACTCCATACCACCTGTGGAGTTCCCCAGGGCTCATCCCTATCACCGTTATTGTTTAACATTTATATGCTTCCTCTGCTTCAGTCCCTTCACTCATTCAAAGTCACTACCTTCAACTACGCAGATGATCTGCAGCTCACCTTCACAATTGATAACTCCCCTGATTCAATTCACCAATTTCAAAACACCATGCTCCATATTTGCCAGTGGATGGATGTGAATCAACTCAAGCTGAATCCGGGCAAAACGGAACTGGTCTTGTTCGGCGATAGTCATCATTTCTGGGGCCCCCAATACTGGCCATCTAAGCTGGGGCCCCCACCTGTGCCGTCTAGATCAGTCAAAAGCCTGGGGGTAGTTATTGACGACGAGCTTTCTTTAAAACCTCAGGTTAATTCCGTTGTGTCCACCTGCTTTTTCCAATTACGGAAAATAAAAAAGATCAGTCGGATGCTCACTCGATCTGCTCTGACGCAGGTTGTAAGAGCATTAGTGTTGTCTCACTTAGACTACGCTAATGCCATCTACCTCGGTCTGCCTGTCACTCTCAGCAGACGTTTACAGATGGCACAAAACCAGGCAGCGAGACTGATATATCACCATCCACGATGGCAGTCCGCCAGACCGTTTCTGAGGCAACTTCATTGGCTTCCGATTCAACATCGCGCCACTTTCAAATCGGCCTGCACAATTTTCAAAGCCCTTCACAATTGCGGCCCTCAGTTCATTCAAAAACTTCTTCTTAGGTACACCCCCTCTCGCAGCCTTCGCTCTGCTTCCCAAATTCTCCTGACTGTCCCCCGTTACAAGCTGTTGCGCAAGGGAGGCCGCAGGTTTGCCACCCTTGCTCCCAAGTTATGGAACTCTCTCCCCTTGGAGATTCGCTCATGCACCGCTCTTCTACCATTCAGGAAGCTCTTAAAGACATGGTTGTTTACCCAGGCTGCGGCCTAGTGCTTGAGGTCTCTTGTAAAGTCAGTTCCCTGTTGGTCAGCGCCATGAAACCTTTGGGTGTGCGAGCGCTCTATAAAATTTTGATAAGATAAGATGGAAAATAGAAGCTCCCCAGTTATGAGAAGATTTCATTTGACACTCTTTCCCCCATATGTACTGGTAAAAAGCCCTTTGTCATCACTTTGATCTTGGATTTCATGAACAATCAATCACCACATAGCTATGTGATTGAGTAGCAACCACTGTCTATGCTTAGGGGTGGGTTGTAACCACTACCTGCACTTTGGGTACATCCTAAGTCCAGCATTGCTTTGTTCCCTGCTGGTGAACCAATACCAAAACACATACACCTCCCTAAGCGGTCCCTCTGCTGTTAAACCCATGGAAAAACAAACAGTTGCCAAAAGGTTGATGGCATCGCTGTTTGCACCCTGTAAGGATTGTTATGGTATGTTATGTTAAGGGGGGATTTATAAAGCGCACAGCTACTCAAAGAGTGTCCCGGCGCTGAGACAGAAGAAAAGATGCAGAGTCACAAAATGAAGAGAAGCATTGACCCTAAAAGTAGAGTGATCAGCCTGCTTGTTGGAACAGCCAGGTTTTCAGTTTCTTCGTAAAAGCCAGAATATTTGTAGTTTGCCTAAGCGGTAGAGGAAGCTTATTCCAGGATCTGGCCACCAGAACCTGAAAGGAACGGCCCCCACAGCAGGCTTTAAAACATTTAGGAGTTGCCATCAGATGTTGGTGAGCATACCTAAGGGGTCTGCCAGGAGTATAGAATGAATTTGTTTTACGGTTGTAGAGTGCCCCCATGCCATGCAGAGCTTTGAAGGCCAGAACCACAGCTTTGAAGAGTATTCTGCAGCGGACTGGTAACCAGTGCAGTTTCTTAAGAAGATGGGAGATCTGGTCTCTAGGACCGAGGCTCAAGACTGCCCTCGCTACCGCATTCTGCACGACTTCCAATCTGCTGAGCAGGAACTCTGTCAGGCCCAGATAAAGGATGTTGGCATAATCAAGCCTGGAAGTAATGAGAGCCTGTACCACTGTCTTGCTATTTGAAATAGGTAGCAAGAATAGAAACCTGCGAAGCATCTTCAGAAGGCCAAAACAAGTGCCTACAACCGACTGTACTTGTGATTTCATGGATAGGGTCTCATCCAACTTTACACCCAAGTTCTTTACGATCTTAACTGGTTTAGGGATACAACCTTGTTATAGTGTATATATAATGCAGTGATATTATGTATTACTTCCAGCCCTGAGGAAGTCGTGGGGATACACCCATACACGACGAACCGCGTTGGCACAAGGGAGTGGAAGGAAGTGACAAAGAATAAAGGAATAAAGACAAACACAAGCACAATTATTTCTTTAATTCACATGTTTATTTATGTGTACTGTTGATTATTGTTTTTTTGGGCCTGTGCTACAGACAATTGTGAATAGTGCTGTGTCAGGTGGCCGCAGAAGTCCAGACTCGGATTACTCCCGCACATATTCGCCTTGCAGGACCACTCCTCGGAAAAGCACTCCGGCTTGACCCACGAAGTCTTCCATTCGGAGACCAATATCGCCTCCCAGACCAAGATCACCTCCTAGACCACGATCGCCGTCCAAACCAAGATCGCCTTGTACACATTGGTCTAGGTCCAGGGGTCGTCACAGCTTTCATCATGACAGACCCTATAAAAGGAGGCGCACAAGATCACCCACATGGTCTTCCTCTACAAGGTCTACGGTCCGGGACTACTCCCGACCTTCTCCTCAACGCCTCCATCTCGAGTGTGGCTCATAGATGACATCTCGACCTTCACAGATGTTCTGGGTAGGAGTGCAAAGAAACTCAAAATCACTTTGCATACCCCGGTGGTCCCCACGTCTGTCATCTTCGATACCTTGCATCACCGGACAGCTCCTAGACAGCTGCTACCACTGGTGCCAGGTTGTTTGGAACCGGCTATTGTCACCTTCCTCACTCCTGCGATGGTGGGTTCCGTGCCATCCAGAATCGCCAAAAAATACTAGATTCCAGCAGAGGACCCGTTGTTTCTCAAGGCTGACCCACCAGCGGGCTCGGTCATTGTGGCTGCAGCCATGAAGTCACACTCCGCTTCTACATCATCCTCTGTTCCTCCTGAGAAGGATAGTAAACAAATGGACTCATATGGGAGGAAGATGTGCAATACTTCAGCGCCAGTGCCTCTGCCCTTCTCGGGAGATATGATAGATCTCTGTGGGACTCCCTGACACGATTCACAGAGAAGCTCCCCAAAGAAGACCAGCAGGATTTGACAGAAGTTCTACAAGAAGGGGGGGGGGCGCTATAGAGCGCACTGCGGAATGGCCGCACTGTCGTGAGGCTCCCGCTGCCTGGAGCTATTATCCGCCTAGGGATCCTGTTGACCATCGCTGCGCCCTGATCTGACCCCACGGATCTACTGGGATACCGACTGACTACCCACGGTCCAACTCCTGGGCCATTTGGAGGTTGCTGGCCGAAGTTATGGGGACCCCAAGTTTCCCCGACTTGCGCTCTGGAAGTCTGATGCCCCCTGGCCCGGCGTCGTTGCTCATGCCAGTCCGGGGCTCTGCACGTGGGGTGTAGGCCTTGCTCCGCCCCTCTTCATCGGGGCCCGCTCGCTGGCCGGGCAAGCCGTTTGGCTCTTCCTTGCTGTTGGACTTATCTCTTGGCTCCTGCATCTGCCTGCCCGGATACCATTGCTCACGGAGGCGCAACGGATCTTCTTCTTGGTTTCTGGGGGCTCGCTCCTTTGGACTGGGAGCGGGGACGGCCATTCTCTCGTCGTTGGGAGTGGCGGGGCGCGCTGGCCTGCTCGTGCCCCCACGATCCGAGCCTTTTGTTTTTGGCCGTACCCTTGGTCCGCTTTCGGTCCTATTTGCTTTTTGTCCCCCATTACATCACTAGCGCACCATTATGGGGAAGCCGGACACTAAACAATCCAAATTGTCCTTTGACTCTGGAGGGGCTAGGCGGGCGACGCGTTTGCTCCAGGACGCCGGAACTTCGCTGTCCCCCCCCCCGAATGTCGCTGATAGTGTCCCGCAGCCGCCACCACATGACTTTGCCCAAATGATGCAGGAGATGAGGCAGGGGTTTGCCACGATAGTGGACAAAGTGGACAAGATATCGTCGCGCATGGATGCGGTTGTCCAGAAGTTGGACGTGCACGAGGAGCGCTTGACGGCGGCGGAACAGCGCATTTCGGACCATGATGACACGGCGACCACCCATATCACCCAACTGGCGAGAATGGACAATATCTTGCGTGTCATTGCCACTAAGAATGAGGAGTTGGAGGCGAGGAGCAGGCGCAACAACGTGCGCATTGTAGGTGTGCCGGAATCCACGAATGTGGGCAAAATGGAGACTTATGTGGAGAGGCTACTTGTGGGCGCCGTTGGGGCGGAAGTGTTCTCATCCCAGTTCATCGTTGAGAGAGCGCATCAGACACTGGGACCTCGGCCGGCCTCTGGGGCTGCACCGCGCCCCATCATTGCGCGCCTTTTGAACTATCGTGACCGGGACGACGCCCTCCAGGCCGCCCGCACTAACAGGGCCCTCTCTTTCGAAGGGGTGTCTTTCACCATGTACCCCGACTTCACGCCGATGGTGCAGGATCAGCGTCGTAAGTTCCTGGGGGTGAAAAAGAAGCTTCGGGAACTACAAGTGGACTACGCCTTGCTGTACCCTGCTAAACTTAGAGTGACGCACCAGGCTAAGCAACATTTCTTCACCAACCCACAGCATGCTGAGGATTTTGCAAAGCGCCTCCAGCGTGAGCGAGCAGCTGCGGATCGGGGAGGCGATCGAGACCCTGAGGACGAACATTCGGCGGCTGAGGAGGAGGTCGCCTGATTGTGGTGACTTTGGACTTTGTCTCTCTTTTTCCTGTTTTTGGAGTGTTCTGGACGTGTATCTTTCATATTGAGTTCTACTGCCTTCCTTCTCCGCATTTGCGGCCTTCCTATTGCCCGCTTTTACTTTTGTTGGTGCGGGGGTCATGTCTTTCATGAGCTGCGTGAGTGCGTGTTGTTTCCTGGGGTCGGTGTGGCACCGCGGGATGGTGCTATCTGATGTCGCGCTCCGGGCACCCACCCCCCCGCGCGGCGCCTGGGGCCGTCTGACACTTGTTGGCGCGGACACTGGCGTGGCGTGAGGGAGTGGTGTCGTGCACCTCTGGAAGGTTCCCCGGAGGGTGTGCCCCATGTGTACCTTTGGTTTGGATTCTAGTCCTTTGTTGTTTGACTGGATGTGTGTTGGGGAATGGGGGGGGGGGGTGGGGACGCGTATGGCCTGATTGTTGGGGTGGTCTCAGGTGGGTGGATGGGGCGGGAGTGAAGCTGTCCATGTTTGGTTGCCCAGGATCTCTGGGTCGGTATGATAGGTGCTGCTGCTGTCTGGGTGCACGGGTGTGGTGCTGTGCCCGCTATCTAGGCTGGTTCATTTCTCTATCTGGCGGCACTGATCATGTGGTCCGTACTGCCGTCCATCTTGGGCCCGAGTGCACTGGCCGCCATCTTAGGCTGCCACGTGATGGGGTGCGCTATGCAAGAGAAACACGTGTGCGAGTTGTGGGTCGCGTGAGATGGATTGGAGGCGTGCGGCGTGCAGTATGTTCTGAGCGCTTGTTGCATGGATGGTTTGGTTGGGGGGGGGGGTCGTTGTGGTTTTGGTTGATTGGTTCGGAGATGGCTGGGGAATGTGCGGAGTGTCTGTGGGGGGGTGTCTGCGCCCTAGGGTGTGGACCTGTTTTTGGCTGTTGCTGGTAGTTGGATGCCCTGTATTTGCTTATTGGGTCCTGTGGGGCCCTGAAACTGGGTAATGTCGACTGCTGTTATACATCAGATATCGATTCTGTCCTGGAATGTACGGGGACTTAATGATGCCAGGAAATGTCGTAGTGTGATCCAGTACCTGGACAGGCATGCTATTCATGTTGCTCTCCTCCAGGAGACGCATCTGCTTCCCGCTCCTTCCCCCAACTTTGGCGGGAGGTGGGCTGCGGCCAGGAGGTTTGCTTCCTATTCTTCTTATGCTCGGGGGGTTGTTATCCTTGTTAAAATATCGCTCGCATTTCAGGAACTGGGATTTGTTGGGGACCCTGAGGGGCGCTATGTGCTACTGTGGGGGCGGCTTGGGCAGAACACTGTATTGTTTGTTAATTGCTATGCTCCTAATGTCGATACGCCAATTTTTTTTGTCACTTTGTGGGGTCATGTTCTTGCTGTGGATGCCACTTACATTGTGTGGGGAGGTGATTTCAATCTTGCATTTCATGCCCAGTCGGACAGATCGGAGGGGAGCCCTCAGTATAATGTACAGGCCAGAGAAGTGTTGCGGGGGATTGTGGAAGAGGCCGGGTTGGTCGATAGCTGGAGGTACACCCACCCTGCCACCAAGGAGGGCACTCATTACACCACACATGCTCGTTCATGGGCAAGACTGGATTATGTGTTTCTCTCTAGGGGGCTGGGAGCTGGCCTACGGGAGGCTACACATCTGGCTCGGACGTACTCTGATCACTGTCCGGTGAAGGTTGTTATATCCGTCCCCGGGTTGCATAGGCCGCGCCCACCTTGGCGTCTGTTTCCGACTGCTTTGCTTGACCCGGTGTTCAGGGAGGAGCTTGGTGTGGAGGTAGAGGCGTTCTTCCCTAGGAACAAAGGCTCTGTGGACAGCGTCGAGGTCATCTGGGAGGCGTTCAAGGTTACTATCCGGGGTGTCACTATTTCTAAAAGTTGTGGAGTACTTCGGCTGATTGTTCGGACCCTCGAGGGCTTGGAGGCTGACTTGCGAGACTTAGAACGCAGGATGCAGGTTGACTCTGATCCCGATCTTCTGGCGCAGTTCCGTACTAAGCTCTCCGAATATGAGGAGGAGGCTGCTAGAGAGGCTAAGCATAGGGGGAAATACTGGACGGCGAGGCGATACTGTGAAGGGGAGCGGCCCGGTAAGGTCCTCGCTGCCCTTACTAGACATCCAAGGCATGGGTCTGACGTGCTGGAATTGGTGTCGCCGGATGGCACTCGCTGCCGAGACACTTCGGAGATCCAGCGTACTTTTATTGACCATTATACACACCTTTACACGACACAGCAGACGGGTGAGACTCGATGCGGCGGATTTCTTGATGAGCTGGCACTTTGTTGGTTATCGGATGGTCATCGGGAGTTCTTAGGCAGGCCCCTGGAGGTGGAGGAGGTCAGGAATGCCATCATGTCTCTGTCTAATGGGAAGGCCGCCGGTCTGGATGGCCTTCCTGCTGAATTTTATAAGTGTTATGTGGACACAATGGCCCCTGTGCTCCGTGAGGTTTTTGAGGAGTCCCTAGAGGAGGGGCGTCTGCCGGGGGTCCATGCGCGAGGTCGCCATTACGTCGCTGCTTAAGCCGGGTAAGGATCCGTTGGATGTGGGCTCTTATAGGCCCTTCTCATTGCTCAACTGCGATGTCAAAATTCTCGCGAAGGTATTGGCGGTAAGACTAGCCGAACTCATGCCCGTTATTGTGCTGCCTGACCAGTCGGGATTTGTGCCTGGCCGTGCTACCTCCCACAATCTTCGCACCTTGTTTTCGCTTGTGTCAACCATTGATCCTACTGTCCCGGTCGCCGCCATCTTTATGGATGCCACTAAGGCGTTTGACTCTGTTGAGTGGGGCTATCTTATTGATGTTCTTTGTCGAATGGGTTTCCCCAGGATCTTCATCTCATGGGTTCAGCTCTTATACACTGATCCGATGGCGAGGGTGGTGGTGAATGGGGTGCTATCCCCCTCGTTCCCTCTTACGAGAGGGACCCGACAGGGATGCCCCCTCTCGCCCCTCTTGTTTGCTATAGCCATTGAACCACTGGCCTGCAGGATTCGTCAGTTTCACCAGCAGAGCGCCTTTAATTGTCTTCAGCGGCAGGTCGGTATTTCTTTATACGCCGATGATGTTACACTCTATGTCAAGGACCCTGAGAACAACCTTAATTCGCTCTTGCGAGAGCTGGTCGCTTTTGGGGGGGTCTCCGGTGTCCATATTAACTGGCGGAAGTCTCAATTTTTCCCCCTCACTGCTGCTGTAGCTAGGTTTCCCCTTGACTACCCTCTGGAATGGTGTGATTCGGAGTTGCGTTATCTTGGCATTGTCGTGTCCTTGGACAGAGAGGAATCGGTTCGGCTTAATTATGGGGTGGCTATTACCAAACTTGCAGATGATGTTACCAGGTGGATGTCCTTGCCTCTTTCCATGGCCGGTAGGGCGTCCCTTATCAAGATGGTAGTTTTACCCCGCTTTCTTTACCTCTTTCAAAACCTTCCGTATCATCCTGGTGCTTATTTCTTTCGCAGGCTCCGTTCCGAGCTCTTGCGGTTGTTCTGGGGGGGCAGGCAGCCACGAGTGGCTTGGGCTACCCTTACGTTGCCCTATGCTGATGGCGGATTCGACGTCCCTGACTTCGAGCTTTATTATCTCAGCGCTCAGGCGCATTACGCCAATCACTGGATGCGCCCCACGCCGTTCATGCCCCAGATTGCTGCTGAACATTGGGTTGCCCACCCGCTCCCACTGGAGGGGATGGTTTTGGTCAAGGTGTCCGACGTGGAAACACCTCGCACGACTGTGACGTGCACGGTGGATGCTTGGAAGCGGGTGGCTCAATTGCTGGGCGTCTCCTTTCTTTATTCGCTGGCTCTGCCTCTGTCTTATCATCCTGATCTGTCGCTGTTGCTGGAAGCGGGGTTTCAACGAATGTGTAAGCGTCTGGGCATCCTCACGTGGGGCGACTTGTTTCATGAGGGCGCCTTCCGTACGCAGGCTCATTTCTTTGGAGCTGCTGCTTGCTCCCCTCTAGAGCTGTTCTATTTCATCCGCTTACGGCAGGGCATGCGTGCTCTGCTTTCAGATTTCCCTTCGGAGCCTGGGGTTACCCTCCCCCTCCACGTGCTGTTGGTTTCAGATGGACGACACCTGGTGTCGAAATTATACGGGGCTATTCGCAGACAGCGTTCGGTCCCGGCCAATCGGGTGCGCGAGCAGTGGGTTGCCGAGTTGGGTGCTCCCATTACCGACGAGCAGTGGAAGTACTGTTGTGGGCTCACGGCCAATGTTTCTTCTAGTTGTCGCCTTAAAATTATCCACTACAAGTTTGTTCAGAGGTACTATTATACCCCGGCGAGGAAACTACGGTTTCATTTAGCGGAAGATGACAGGTGTGCTAGATGTCGTGCGGAAGGCGCTGACTTCCTGCACTTGGCTTGGAGTTGTGCGAGTGTATTAGAATATTGGACTCAGGTTCATGAGGCCCTGCAGATTATGGCGGAGGATGGGGTAGCATTTGACCCCTTAGTGATGTTGCTAGGCTACTCTAAGGACGTGCCTGCCTCTCACCGTAGATTTGTTGACGTGGCCCTGCTGCTGGCTGGGCGTAGGGTTGCTTGTTGCTGGGGTCGTGGCAGGGTGCCGCGCTTTCAGGATTGGGTGACTGACCTCATATACTGTCAGGATCAATACAGCGTCTATTCTGACCTTATGCCTGTCCGATGCAGACCGAAGGACTTTTGGAGCCCGCTCCAGGTGTACCTCCTAACCAGAGCTGTGCAGGACTCTGATTCTGACTCAGGGGACCGTGAAGGGATTGGTTGATGGCATCTTGATGGGCTGGGATTTTACATTAAACCTGCTGATCTCCCAGTGTTGGGGGAAAGGCTACGCTGTCTCCTTTCCATGCGAGCTATTGGGGGCTGTAGTTCCCCTTACGACAAGTATATGGCTGGGAACTGAGGTCGTATCCCTGTCGGGTACCCTTATTGTATGTGTCCCTTACATCTGTGTTTCCTTTGTTTTTATTTATTGTGCGCTAATCGACTGTGTCCGTATTGTATTGTCTCATTAGCTTGCCTGAACATACTGGATCATTGCTCTCTAATTTGCACTGTGCATTCCGATGTTGCTCCTTGTATTGACTTGTCTGCTGCCCTGTACTGACTTGTATATCGTTTTTTTGGTTCTGACGTACCATTGTAATGGCCATAAATGTCTGTATGTATTGTGTATGCACTTCCCTTGACCCTGCTTGTCTCCAAATAAAGGTTTAAAAAAAAAAAAAAAGTTCTACAAGAAGGGGGCTAGTAGCCAATCAGGTGGTAAGTGCTGCAGCAGACGCTTCAGATCTTGCCGCTCATAGCTACTCCCATGGAGTCTGTTCACAACCCTCAGCCTGGCTGCACCTCACAGGCCTCAAGCCTGATGCCCAGAAGAAAATTTTGAACCACCCCTTTAATGGCTTGTCTTTGTTTGGGGCTCACGCTGATGACGAGATGACAAAAATGAAGGCTGAGATGGACACTGTCGAGGCTGTTGGTCTGGAGAAGCGCAAAGAGTTCAAGAAACGTTTCAGTCAGGGCGACAAACGTTCTTTTCAACAGAGCGTTCAAACCCCTCAATGGTCCTCCCAGAACCAACAAAGATCCCAGTTCCAACAAAGGCACCCTGGAAGAGGAAGAGGCAATAACAAACAGCAGTCCACCTCTAAGCAGCCTCCCAAGCCTTGAGTCGTTGCTTCCTCCTCAACCGGTTGCCACTCCGGTGGGAGGGAGTGTAGCTTGTCACCTGGAAGAGTGGAAAGCCATAACAAAAGACAAATGGGTGCTGAATATTGTGCAGCATGGCTACTTGCTGAGGTTTAAGTCTCCTCCTCCGCAAGTGCCCCCACAATTCAAGTGCCTTCCTCAAATCCAAAGTCCGCTGTTAAAGGACGAAGTATCTATCCTTCTCGCAGAGAAGGCCATAGAGGAGGCCCCGCCTCTACGAAGAAATCAGGGGGTATACTCCCGTTACTTCCTAGTCCAAAAGCGAGGAGTAGCCAGAGAGTACAGACCTATCCTCGACCTACGCCTGCTGAACAGGTTTATCGGGAAGGAGAAATTTCGTATGCTGGCCCTGCATCAGATCTTTCCGCACCTTCACCAAGGAGATTGGATGTGTGCCATAGACCTGCAGGACGCCTACTTTCATATACCTGTCTCAGTAAAGCATCGCCAATTTCTTAGGTTCCAGATAGCCCGGCACCACTATCAGTATCAAGTGCTTCCGTTCGGCCTCAAATCCGCCCCACGGACATTCTCCAAGTGCATGGCAGTGGTGGCTGCCTTCCTCCGCAGGCGGAAGATCTTCGTCTATCCCTACCTAGACGACTGGCTCCTGAAAAGTTCCACACCTGTTCTACTTCAGAGCCATCTCTCACTGCCTCAACCTGATGCATTCCTTGGGGTTGCAAGTCAACTACAAAAAGTCGGTCCTCAACCCTTCCCAACGGATACACTATCTGGCGCCTCCCTGGACTCCGCAGAGGCAAGCGTGTGTCCTTCGGAGGAGAGGTTCTGCTTCTGAAGTGCCGCACCCTTCTCGACACCCAAAGTCCTACAGCCAGACCAGTGTCGTCACTTCTGGGATCGATGGCCTCGTGCATCTACATTGTGCCCAATGCACGCCTTCACATGCGGCCTCTGCAGCAGGCACTCTAGTACCAATGGTCTCAAAGGCCAGGCCACTGGGAAGATAGTGTCTCTCTCCCTCAAGTTGCCAGGGACTCCATCAGATGGTGGATGAAACGCTCTCACCTGCTGCAAGGAGTACCGTTTTATCAGTCGCCTCCAACACACAGTGGTCACGGATGCCTCAATGCAGGGCTGGGGAGCTCATATGGACCAGCTTCAGGTACAAGGTCTCTGGTCCAAGACAGAAAGAAGCTATCATATCAACTTCTTGGAGCTACGGGCGGTCTATCTGGCGCTCAAGTCCCTGTACCCGTCTCTTCGGTCCAGCCACATTCAAGTTCAGACAGACAACACAGCAACGATGTTCTATCTGAACAAACAAGGAGGCATCAGGTCACGAGTTCTGTCTCTGGAAGCTCAATCCATTTGGCGGTGGCTTCTGGCGAGAGGTTTATCCATCATGGCAGTTCACCTTCCAGGGATCTTGAATGTTCAGGCAGACGACCTAAGCAGAGACTTCGTAGAAGCATACGACTGAGTGCTCAACGAAGACGTCGCTCAGGAGGTGTTTCTACGATGGGGAGTGCCAGACATCAATCTGTTCGCAGACGCGGCAAACGCAAAATGCCCCGTCTTCGCGTCTCCATTCTCCCAGCATGGATCACAGGGGAATGCACTTTTGATCAGCTGGTCTCAGACATTGCTGTCCGCTTTTCCTCCACACCCTCTGATCCCGGCGGTGATACAGAAGTTCTACAGGACCAACACTAGGATGATCCTGATCGCGCCGGAGTGGCCACGCCAGTGGTGGTACCCGGATCCCCTCCAGTTGTCGGAGGTTCCTCACCGGAGGCTGCCCTGCCACCCGGACTTATTGACCAAGGACGAGGGGAGGGTGTTTCATTCAACCTCCCTTCTCTTTGCTTGACTGCATGGCTCCTGAGGTCATCCAGTATGGCCACCTAGACCTTTCGGCTGACTGCATGAACATTCTTAAGGAAGCATAGAGGCCCTCCACTAGAAAGTCTTATGCATTCAAGTGGAAGAGGTTTTACATTTGGTGTATAGACAATCCTCTTGATCCGACTCAAGGTCAGGAGCAGGTGATTCTCCCATACTTATTACATTTGGCAAGGTCAGGCCTTAAGTACCACTCCATCAGGGTTCACTTAGAGGCGTTCACAGCGTATAGGAAGTCTCCCTCCCAGACCTCATTCTTACTGATGCCTGTGGTCAAAGATTTCTTAGAGGGGCTTAAGAAATTGTTTCCTCCAGTGAGGTCCCCTCTCCTCCCTGGTAGCTTAGCATTGTACTTACCAAGTTGATGGGTGCTCCTTTTGAGCCTATTCATAAGGCATCTTTGCAGCACTTGACCTGGAAAGTTGCTCACCTCAGCCCGCAGGGTAAGTGAGATTCAGGCCCTGTGTTGCAAGGAGCCTTACACAGTTTTTCATGCCAATAGAGTGGTGCTGAGAACACATCCAGGCTTCCTGCCCAAGGTGGTCTCGGTTTTCCACATCAATCAGACCATCACACTGCCTACTTTCTTCCCTCAACCAACTACTCCCCTGGAGAGATCTTTACACTCCCAAGCTCTCCGGAGGGTTTTGAAATTTTACCTGGCTAGGACTCTTCCACTGAGGAAGTCGGACCGGCTCTTTGTTAACTATGGTACAACTAATACCGGTCTGTCAGCTTCAAAAAGGTCTATCTCTCGATGGATCGTCTCCTGTATGCTCTGTCTTATCAATTAGCTAACAAAGCATTACAGGGCAAACCACGTGCACATTCCACTAGAGAGAAAGCTTCTACAACAGCTCTCCTTCGCAAAATACCTGAGATTTGCAAGGCAGCTAAACGGCGCTCAGTACATACCTTTCCCCGCCATTACTGCTTAGATTCAGCTTCACAGGCCGATGCCCAAGTGGGACAGGCCTCTTTGAGGAATTTGTTTGCATAACTGCATTATAAATGTGATGTTGATTCATGTTTTTTTCTGTGTACTTGGTTGCTCATCCGCGAGACTTTGGGTATGGGCTTGCTTCTCTATTCATAGATTATGACTATTGATGAGTATCCCCTGTTTGAGAAGGATTAGTTAGTTATGACGTCGACGGTGGCTTCGACGGCGGTACCTTTGACGTCGAGCCGTCACGTCGTCTCGACCCGGAGCGCCGGGGAGAAGGGGAGCACACCGCCGTCATCCCTCTCGACGTCGTCGTCGATGCCATCGATGTCGACGGAGACCGGGACCGCTTGCTGGACTTCCTGCCCCTGGGGAGCCCCCCAGAGGCCTCAGCAGGGGCAGAGGGAACCTTCCCAGACTGCCCAGACCCACCTGCAGCCTGCAGACGCCTCTCCTCAAGGCCAGGAAGCCTGATCTTCACCCTGTCCCTCAGAGTCCGAGCAGTAAACTGCTGGCAGATGTCACAGTCCTCAGGGATATGATCTTCAGGGAGGCAGACGATGCAGACATCATGGGGATCACTCTTGGCCTTCTTCCTCCCACATGCTGGACACTTATCAAAGAGTCCAGGCATTTTAGAGCCCTAAAATACCTAAATCAGCACACAGAAGAGAAAGAGAACACCAAGAAAGTAAACTTTAACACTTTTAAAACACAAAAGTGCCAAAATATGCAATAAACCCTTGAAACAAGGGAGAGCTCAATGCCAGGGTCCTGTAAGCAGGAGCCGGAAAAAAGAACTGAAAGTAAGTTGGACCTGCTATGCATTCTGGGATACCGGGAGAGGCTTTTGGAAGGTTTCCTTAAAGGCACAGTATCCTGTTTAAGCCACATAATGGCAGCCTATGGGGCTTGTCTGTCCATGCCTTCCTCTCTATCATTCCAGAGTCTTTTTAATGGTAGAGGCAAGTTTCTCTTGGTAGAAACTGGGCTGGCTGTCTTGTGTGTGGTGTTATTTGGTGGAATTTCTAGTTGAAGCACTGGACAGTGTAGCCTGTGGATATAGGCTGCATTATCTGTCTTTAAATTCTCTCTTAAGTGTCTTTGCAGTTTCTGCATGATTTTGACAACTTAAGAGATTATTTTTGATTGCCGGGGTCCACACACATGGGCGGGACTATTCACTAGATTATGACTATAACAGAGATACCCCTACTACAGAACAGGAGTTACAGGACAGAAACTACTCCTTCTCATCCAGGGGTATACTCATCAAAGTCATAAGCAAGCGACCCGCCCACCTCCCCGGACGAGCATTACTGCAAAGTTATTGTATGATGATTGCGGATTTACTCAGGTGCTTCTACACCTCCAAAAAGAACTGACCTAACTGCCACCTGTAGTGCATCATGGGAGCAGGAGGTCGCCTACAGGTCTTAAAGGCACGGTACCCCTACTCTAATGCCTTAAAGGCAAGGTGTCAGTTTTCTTTGTTTCTTTATACTCTACTGCAGCCTACTGGCAAATGCCTGAAAATTACAGGTTTCTCTATGGCAATAAAGCATTGTTGTATGACAAATGTTTACTGCTCTTTTTCTTCCTTAGGGGTTGTGAGAGTCTAGGTGCTACTATACAAACCTATGTAATTTCAGCATTTTGGCCATTGTGGAAATGGTTTAGGCTGCATATGTATATATGTTTCACATATGTATATATATATGTATATATATGTATCTTTCTATATGCTCCGGGATCTCACACATGGGCGGGGATTATTCATAGATTATGACTTTGATGAGTATACCTCTGGATGAGAACTAGGATTACAGGTAAGTAACTAATCCATCAAGAACATCTCCTTACAGCTGCTGGTGCTCCCTTCGATGCGTTCAGCTAGCGCTCTTTATCTGAAAGATACACGTTAGTTATAGATTCCTTTCCTTAGAATTACCCCCAGGCGTCAGACTAGATCCGGAATGTTTTTCGTCAGCAGTACCTCTGCACGTCTGATGGTGGCGTCGGTCAGCTCCACGTCCGTCCTTGGCGTCGTGTCGCTGGGATGACGTTGTGTAGCTACTTAGACGCCACCCTCACATGCTGACGTCAATTCTTTCTTTTTCCGTACCAGCCAGGGCAGATCCGGGAAGAGCGGTACCTCCAGTCACTTTTTGACTGACTTTTTTCTCGACTTTTGTCGACTTCTTGTTTGAGACTTCGACTCCTGGTGCATGAGGGATGCCCGGTTTCAGGCCTGCGACTCCTGTCACCGACTGATATCGGTGATGGATCCGCACCGCGTGTGCCTCTTTTGCCTGGAGCACGACCACGACCCCAAGTCGTGCTCTGACTGCCGGGCAATGGCGCCGAAGTCTTTGCAGGAGCGGTCCCGAAAGTTGGTTGAGTTCCAGCAATCGACTCCGCGCCGTTCGAGGTCCTGGTCGCAAGGGAGGTCGAGCGACCGGTCGTGGAGCCACCACCATTCGTCCAATTCTTTGCAGTCTAGGTCGGGTAAGTCGAAGCATAAGAAGAAGTCTGGGAACTTTGTCGCTCTTTGATTTCTCCTCGTCGGCTGATCCGACGAGGGATGCTGGTGGTGCCCCTCCGGTGGCTCTGCGTGTGGAGCCTGAAGAGTCGACTCTGTGTTTCCCTCCCTTTCCATGACCCAGAGCGACACCAGCTTTGAACGTTCTACGAGGCGATGCATGCCTTCTTTGGGTGGACCAGACTCGCTGGCGCACCTTCGCGCCCCGCAGAACTGGTTGGGGGGCCTTCTCCGCTAATGGCTCCGGCCCCGGCTCCACAGGCTCCACTTGGATCCAGGCCTGGATCCGGATCGGCGCAGGTTGACCTTAATGCGCCTCCACCGGCGCCGCTTCCTCCGGCACCATTACCGCATTCTACTCCGATCGGCCCCTCAGCTGGCGTCGACCCCCCCCCCGGCTGGCGTCGACCCCTTGGCTGGCGTCTGTAGGAAGGTAGATCCTGACTATGGTTGCCCCCAACTTTTTGCCCTGTGTTTTAGCTGGTTTTTGACATAGTTGGCCTGGGACCCTGCCAATCAGGACCCCAGGCCTACTGCTCTCTCTGTAAAATGGATTCCATGTACCTTAGGTGCATTTACCAATTGGTACTGGGCCTCCTTATCAGACCCTGTAACTCAGGGCATAGGTGTACCCAGGGCCTACCAGGGGCTGCAGCATGTATTATGCCACCCCTGGCTGGCCATCTAAATCTGACACAACTGGCTGCACGACAGCTGGGGCAAGGTGGTGTAATCACCCTTTGCTTTAGATATAGTATACCTATATCTAACCCTAAAATGGACACCTGTATTCCTATCAGTCACTCCTATGGCAGGCCTTAACAATCCTGAAGGCAGAGTGCTTGGAATCAGGTGAAATGGTGCTCTGGCATGAGCTGAGCCTGTTTGCAGCTTGCGGAACCAAGTCCTAATAGCTGTTCCATGATAACGCGTACCATATACTCTTAAGTGCATTATAATCCTCGCGGTTATATGCCAACTCTGGTATCGCTTTATCAAAACATGTCGAGTAAGGTGTCATACGAATTGGAATACTAACCCCTCGCCAATTCTGGCGACGGGGTTTAGCATTCCACCCTTCTAGAGGGACACGACATGTATGTAAATGTGAACCCCGGTTAAAGTTAATTCGAGCCTCAGCATCACAAAATGGATGCTCCCACCACAGACACAAGTCTGACCCCCTACAGCTGGGAGTCCTTCCAGCGAGGGGAGCTTGGACAAAGGGTTTCCTGTCAGGGGCGGTGCTAGCACCATCTCAGACAGGGTTTTGTGTATCCTGGGTAGGCAGGGCTTTACAGGAAGGTGACTGCAAGTGGCACCCCGGTGCTCACTATGCATAGGCCGGCTTGAACCAGTTCCAGGGGCACACCAGCCCCTGAGCTGGGGAAAGTCTGGCATGGGAGAGGGGTGTAACCACCCCCCTTCCTGGTCCCACCCATGGGCAGGACCTAGTCGCGTGCCAGCCCCTTTTCCTAGTATAAAGTTAGGAGCGGGCCCCCTTCCAAATTAGATCATCTTTGAATCCTGAAACTACTTTCTACGACTCAAGATTTCTCCCTTGTGACTAAGGAGTAGTCACCCTGCAGCAGCAGGCACCAACTAAGTATCTGCGGTTTGCTAAGACGTCCTTCCTCCAGGAACCAGACCGACCAGCACGACGAGACCCGGACTCCCTGCCCTCTCTGACCTCTACCTGCCTCTACAGCACAGCTGAAGAACCGTGGGTGCGACGAGACCAGTGGACCCGGCAACCATCAGAACCAGCACGACACTGACCCAGCACGACCGCCGAGGGACCCTCGAGTGGGTGCAGTGGGGTAAGAGAAGCCCCAACCCCAAGCAGCACGAGCACCGAAGACCAGCCCCCCAGCATCCACCAGATCTGCGTGGGGCCCTTTTGCTTCTGTGTCGCTTGCCACGTTGTCCGGTCACTTGCCCGTTGGCTAGTGATCCTCCAGACGACGTCCTACGTTTGTTTCACCGCTGGTCTAGCTCCTCTAGACTGGCCCTAGTCTCCTCCTGAAGGGAACCTTCCTCGGACCCTCCTGGTCCATCCAAGACGCCATTTTGTGTAGCCACGTGGGCTTGCCGTAGCCAAGGCTTGTTGCCTCCTTCACCGGATCCAGCATCGCCAGCAGCAGACATCCGACGTGGGACAGCTCGCAGACCTCCAGCCTGGTCGACATCAGCGCCCCTGGTCCGTGCAGCAGCAGAATCCAGTGTCACCTCTTCACCTGGCGGAGTGACCTCGTCCGGTGCCATCCTGGTGCCCACCTAATCACTGGCTAGTGATTCAGAACTTGGTCCCCTCTGCTTACAGGTATCCATCTTCATCAACCCAGGCTTGGGTTGCATCGAACAATCTTCACTGGTCGCCTGCCAGCAACTTCTTCTTTCAGGCTCCTGGTTCGTCAACGAGGGTTGCCGACAACACTTGAACCCTATGCAGCCGCAGCCCCTGGGCTAGGTAAACCAAGTACCCCGGTGCTCCAGCGTAGAACAACTCTCTAAGTGCCTAGATCCACTTTCTTTTTTGACCTACCTAGTCGGGTTCGCCCGAGAACACTAACTTTTGCATTTGCTAGTATCCATAGACTTTGTCCCGCATCCCGCGTGAGAGTGCACACTCTGCACCCGAGTCCCCTAGGCCTCCTGCTAGTAATCTCGAGGTTCAGTAGTCCAGTCCTAG
Organism: Lissotriton vulgaris; assembly: GCF_964263255.1. Classification (NCBI taxonomy): domain Eukaryota; kingdom Metazoa; phylum Chordata; class Amphibia; order Caudata; family Salamandridae; genus Lissotriton; species Lissotriton vulgaris. Next base: position 117,778,661 of record NC_141696.1, read on the forward strand.
CGATTCCAAACCCTATGAGATTAGTACTTACCTGCTAGTAATTTCGCATTCCACTTTTAGTGTATATGGTTTTTCGTGCCCCTCGGGCATTTGTGTAAATTGTGCAACTTAAAGTATTTTCGTAAGAGTTTTGTTGTGTGCTTAGTACTCTGTCCTCATAGTACAGGGCTGTTGTGATCTAAATAAATACACTGTTTATTTTCATAACACTTGTGTGGTGTCCTTTCACTTGGTGTTCAAGGGGTATATGTGATGGTATAACAGCTGGCTTAACACGCCCTCTAGAGTTTAGCCCGAAGACTGCTCGTATCCATGCTACTAGAATAGCTGGTTGTTGTAACAAAATAGTCCAAGGAGTAGGCCGGGTGGTAGTTCCAAGTAGTTCCTTTATTAGTTTCAGTTATAGTTGTAGAAGATGAAGGTAGGATGGTAATAGGATAGAAGTAAAGATGTACAACAGCCCCACCAGGAGCAGTCTCCCTCTGCTCAGCCTCTCATCCTCCAACTGACGCTCTCCACCAGTCCACACACCAACATTCCATGACATCACACATTATTCTCCTGCCATGCAGGCTGAACAGAGAGAGCATTGATGTGAAGAAAGAAGAGGGGAATTAACCATTACAACACTGGTCTATAAGGTTGACTTACAACCAATCATCAATAAGGGTTGTTTGGACTGATACAAAGTGCTCACTAGAATAGTGAACATTATATATCAGGCCAACTTCTCACAGCGTCGACCCCGGCCTCCATCCTAACGTGGACCCGGAGCCGGACCAGCGTCGCACGACACCAGATCTGGCGCAAGAGGGTTTTTTGTACCCCTTTTCACTCCTGGGGTCCCCTTTCAGCCAGATTGATACCCAGAGGGCGAGGAGGAGGACTGGGAGGGGTCAGGAGACCCTTTAGCTGATCAGGTGGAATCTGAACAGGACTGGAGAGAGGAACTGGGGGATGTCAGTGGTCTGGACACCTCCCCTGACCTTGGCATGTTCTCTCCTCCTACCGTGGCTACGAAGGAGGGAGCTTCGTACGCAGTGGTTTTGCATAAGGCAGCCTAGGCTCTCAACCTCGAACTCACTACCGTGGCAGTCAGGACTAACCTCCTGACAGAGGTGCTTCTGCCGGCGGCGAGCTCTTCGGAGCCTCTACTTCTTTTCAACGAGGCCCTTACTGACATCCTTTTGGGCACTTGGTCCAGGCCCAACACAAGGGCTCCCGTGGATAGGATGATTGCCGGACGCCACCACCCGGCCCCAGGTGACCCCCATCCTTTCCCAACACCCCACCCCTGAGAGCTTGGTGGTCCAAGCCTCTACCTCCAAAAGCACAGCTGCTGCCTCAAAGTCCGGAGGAGGCCCGGACAGTGCTCTCCCAGGCTTTAGAGCTTTTCAAGGACTCACGTGCCACGGCCAAGTCCTTGGGCCTCTCCAGCCGCCCCGGGCAGCCTGCTTTTCTCCCCTTTCGTGGCTATGAAAGGGGTACCCCGCTACGTCCTGCACAGAGCTACAGGCTGCAGCAAGGACATGGAAACACCGTTATAGTTCCGGGGCCCAGCAGGCTGGCCAGTCCACAGACCCCCCCCTCTGCAGCAGCCTCCAAACCTTCCTAGCCTGACATTTCAGGCCCATCAAATGCCGGTGGGCGTCAGGATTCGCCATCACCTCCCCCACTGGCGCACCATCACATCGAACAGGTGGGTTTTGCAGATAGTCCGAAGGGGCTACTCCCTCCCCTTCGAGGCTACCCCTCCAGCCATGCCACCACAATACCACTGCATGTCAGAGGATCATCTGGCCCTTCTCCAGCAGGAAGTTATGGCTCTTTTGGCCAAGGGAGCCATCAAGCGCATTCCTGTCCCAGAAGTAGGCCGTGGTAGTTATTCCCACTGCTTTCTGGTCCCCCGGAAGGTCAAGAGACTGTGTCCTATCTTGGATCTCCGGAACGTCAACCGCTTCCTCCGGAAGGAGAAGTTCAAGATGTTGACGCTTGCTCAGGTCTAGTCGGGCCTCGACCCGGAAGGCTGGTTGGTAGCGTTGGACTTGCAGGACGCTTATTTTCACATCCCCATCCTGCCAGCCCACCGGTGTTACCTTAGGTTCACGGTAGGCCACAAGCACTTTCAGTTTGCCGTGCTTCCCTTTGGCCTTAGAGTGCCCCTCTGGTGTTCACGAAAGTGATGGCGGTGGTAACAGCTCATCTGCGCAGATCTGGGATTTCAGTCTCGACGACTGGCTGTTGAAGTCGGGGTCGCCCTGGGCAGCCGTCTCCCACCTCCAGACTACGGCCGACCTCCTGCATTCACTGGGGTTCTCCATCAATGTGCCGAAGTCACACCTGATTCCCTTTCAAAAGCTCCTCTTCATCAGATCAGTTCTGGACATGACGCGGTTTCGGGTCTGTCCTCCGGAACAGCGAGTCCGGGGTATCCAGGCTATGATTCCGATCTTTTAGCCTCTATCCTGGGTTTCAGTCAGAATGACCCAGAGGCTGCTGGGCCTCATGGCCTCCTGCATTCTGCTGGTAGATCATGCTAGGTGGCATATGCGGGCTATGCATGGGACCTGGCGTTCCAGTGGGCGCAGCATCAAGGGAATCTGTCTGACTGCATACAGATCTCGGAGGGCACTGCACGACAATTGCAGTGGTGGCTCACGAACCAGGAGTGGGTCAACGGCAGATCCCTCTCCCTTTCCCAACCAGACCACACAGTGGTGACGGATGCGTCCCTTCTGGGATGGGGCAGCATCATGGGGGAGGCGGAGATCAGAGGCCTCTGGTCTCCGGCGGAGTCCGGGCTCCACATCAACCTTCTGGAGGTTTGGGCGATTTGTTTTGCACTAAAAGCATTCCTTCCCTCTGTCCAGTGAAGGGTAGTGCAGGTGTTCACGGACAAGACCACCGCCATGTGGTACTGCCACAAACAGGGCGGGGTACGGCCGTTGACCCTATGTCAGGAGGTTCTCCGCCTCTGGACATGGCTGGAATATCAGGGCATATCCCTGGTGGTTCAACCCATGGCAGGTTCCATGAACGCCAGGGCAGAGGAACTCAGCCGCAGGTGCATGATGAATCACAAATGGCGTCTTCACTCGGAGGTGGTGCAAGGTCTCTTTCACCAGTGGGGAGAGCCTTGGTTAGATCTATTTGCCACTGAAGAGAACGCACAATGTCAGCAATTGTGCGCATTGAAGGCGGCACTCGCTAGGCAACGCTTTTCGTTACAAGTGGAGTTGCGGTCTGTTTTACGCCTTTCCGCCTATAGCACTTATGCCCAGAGTGTTTAAGAAGATCAGGTGCAAATATCCAAAGAACAATTGAGGAAGTGTAGAGGTAGGGGTGATAGAATCACCCTCCAAAACGATATGAAAAAACAATGAGATTCTATCAATGTGAAGTGATCGAAATATTTTTATGTATATTTTCAACTTTGCAGTGAAGTGGGAGCTGCTCTCTTCGCTAGTGGCAGAAAGAGAGCACTATGTGCTTTTAAAATACCCCTCACACACTAAGAATCCCTTAGTGTCATGCTTCATCATAGGGGTCTTCCCGTCCCTCTACAGGGCAGGGCGTGCTACGACCTACGAGCTACGCGGGAGCACTGATATTAATGACGATAGGCTATGTGTGGTGTAGGACAGTGATAAGTGATAGGAGTGTAGGGACCTAAATACGTGAATGTAAAATATTTTAAATAAAATCCCCTGGCTAATGGAAAAAATTGAATTAATGACTTCCCTAGCTGGGAACAGTAAAAAGGGGTTGAGAGGTAGAACAGAATACGTTAACTACCTAGTCAATGACTAGGTAGTTAACGTATAATGTTCTACCTCTCAAAAATTGATTTAATGACTTCCCTAGCTGGGAACAGTAAAAAGGGGTTGAGAGGTAGAACAGAATACGTTAACTACCTTGTCAATGACTAGGTAGTTAACGTATTCTGTTCTACCTCTCTCTCTACACAAACGAACTGTCTCCAGATGGCTCGTTTTGTGTATCAAATCTTGCTATTCTCTGGCGAAGAAGGAGCATCCAGTGGGGTTGCCCGCCCATTCTACCAGGGCAACGGCAGCAACTACTGCTCTGGGAGGAGGCGTTTCTCTGAATGATCTCTGTCAGGCAGCTACATGTGCCTCGCTGCACACGTTTACAAAACACTACTGTCTTGACGGTCAGGTCCGGAGAGACGGCTTCTTTGGCCGTTCTGTTCTCCAGGACTTTCTGGTGTGAGATTGGTTTGCAGTCCCACCGCCGGTGTTGGTATTGCTAGGGTATCTATTCTAAGCTAAGTAGTCTATAACTAATGTGTTTCTTTCAGATGAACAAGTGACTTACCTTTGGTAACAATATATCTATAAGAAACATTAGTTATAGATTCCTTACCACCCCACCCATCCTCCCCATTCTGCGAACTGATTTCTAGGGTTAAGGATATCCTTTCAGGGCCTTAGTTTTGTGCACCAGTGGTCAGTGTCTTGCAAGGTTCTGCGTTTCTGGAAAGTTGTTTACAGAACTGACGTCAGCATGCAAGGGCGGCATCTAAGTAGCTACCACAACATCATCCGGGCGACATGACGCCAGCGACGGACGTGGAGCCGACCAACGCCACCATCTGACGCGCAGAGGTACTGCTGACGAAAAACTTTCCGGATCCAGTCTAACGCCTGGGGGTAATTCTAAGGTAAGGAATCTATAACTAACTAATGTTTCTTACAGATATATTGTTACCAAAGGTAAGTAACTTGTTCTTTTGGTGTTTCTCAGATGCTGGTGATAGTGCTTGAGTGCAGCCCTGTAGGTGGTTCTGTCTGTGGCTGGCTCTCCATCTTCTTTCTAGATGTTTGTAGTGTCGTTTGGAATATCGAAGGTCCTCTGTGTACCAAGAGGCTTGCTTGTTGGTTATTCTTTGCTTGTTGTGTTTGAAGGGTGCGAGGGTGTCTACGTAGTTCATGATTTAGTAGTTGAAGTAGTTGATGTCTTTGTTGAGGTTGTTCATGGGGTACGGTTGATCTGACGATGTTAAACAAGTCTACAAAGACTTAGGAGGGAAACCTGCCTTTTGATTGAGGAAGTATCAACGTGCATGGAATGTGAATTTCATTATAAAAGATAAAACCTTTCCTGGTTAATGATTTAAACCCTCTGCAGTTCTGTTGGGCTCCACACTTCATTGATGAGCTACAACAGAAGACTTATTGTTGTTTGTAGGGGCTTACAGTGTATTATTCCATCAAAACTCCTTGTTGGTAATAGAAAGGCTAAGTAATTACTTTCCTCTTATGCATTGGGTGTTTGTGTGTTCCGATGTTAGTGTGTTTATAACTTATTGTGTGATCTTGTGCAGTCTTAAGTTGTATTGTTTGTTCCATTCCCCAGATCGAAGCAGTGTATGCATGAGATTCCACCACAGGGGAAAATCACGTCTCTCAGCCTGAACTACAACCAAACACAGCTGCTCAGCTGCTCCCGGGATGATGCACTGCATATGATCGACCTGCGCATGACCCGTGTTTGTTTGAGCAGTAAGGTTTTCAGGTAACCAGTAGTAGGATGTCACGGATCTATGGGAAGGTGATTTAGGGCCTGAGGTAGATCTCTGCGTACGGGTTCTCTGTCACAACCCATCTGCCGAAAATTGAATCCCAGAGGATATAATAGGATTTATATTTCAGCGGATGGGATATCCGTCACCTTTGTGCCGAGGTCTAAATCAGGCCCTTGGAGTGGCTGCCGATTGCAGATGTTATGTCTGATTAGATAAATAATAAGTAAAGTGGAGGCATGCACTGATCTTTACTAGATACCTTATATTTGCTTTCATAAAAGATGTAAAAGAAATAATTTGTAAGACCAAAACCACCCCCAACTCACTATAAATAAATATAGAGAAACAAATGTGCACTTGAAAAACTGTCTGTAGTTTATCTTTATGGCAGTATTTTGACATTCCCTGTGAATACTTCTAAGATAGTGCTATTGGTATGCCATTATCAATACAAAATGAAACTGTAGGAATGTATATTGTTAAGCTATGGAAGAGAGAGTTCACAGTCTTAATAGAGCTTAGACTGAGCTCCCACAAAGTCAAAGCCCTCACATTCCTATTAAGTACAGTTGTTTGCGGTAAGTAATACGTGGCTTAACCATGGCACAAGGGTACTGGCAGTGAGGCCTTCTTCAGAGAATAATGTCTCTGGTACATGTGCAAAAATGCAGAATGCATGCAGAGAAATAAATTACTTAAATTGTCCAAACCAATTAAATTAAAACCAATACAGTTTAATAATTAAGAAGACACAGAAATTAAGACAAGTCAATGACCAGATGAGCAGTTAGTTTAAAAAAAACAATAATGGTTCCAGTAGAAATAATACCAATTTTTTACTTGAGTGTGTTAGACTGAAACCTAGGAATCCTCTACAGCCACATGGCGATGGAGCATGGTCAGATACAGCTTTCTGCTTTATCTCGGTGAAAGATTTTGGAGGCTGGAGATGTGAGGACCTCTTGCAGCTGACTCTTAATAGAGTGAGGCTCAGGAAAAGTTGGTGGTTCATTCTGGTCAAAGATTTTACCTTCAGAATTTATGAAGATTTAACTTTTTCAGCAGGCCGACGCTGTAAACTGTAGCCGGATAAAATCATGAGATTGCATTCTCCTTTTTGGTGGTCCTGCAGTAGTCTCAAACGTAATGGCCCGAATTCAATGCCTGTACAAATCGCTAAAGTGGATTGCAGCTGCGTAGTCTGCAATTGTTAGAAAGACTTTTCTTGGTCATTCAAGCATGAAAAATGTCAGAACTTGTTTTCACCATGCCATTTGAAATGCCTCCAAATGTTCAGGAAATGCTTTTCAGAGACCAGGCCACTGATTCAGTTTGTATGAAGACTCACCGCAGCTCCATTTCAGGTACTTTGAAAAACCTCCATTTGTAATTGATTATGCATATTTTCTGTAGGTTCCTGAGTCGAAAGGTCTTCTCCATTCCCAAGGCACAGGGGAGGCATTTGACATGGACTGGCTGAAGAAATGTACTTTTCATTGGTTTATCGTCCTCATCCAAGTGAACAAAGCTTCCTTTATTTTCAGGAGCTTCTGCACTTTGCAGCTCCAGCAGAGAAGTAGAACGGGCAGGTAGGCTCTTTTGGAAGGGCCTGGACCTCTTTGTCTTTGGGGTCAGCTGGAGACTGGCTTTATTCGTCCTTCTTTTTCTAGCAGGCAAGGCATCTTCTCCTCTGGAGCAGGAACCTCTTTGTTTGGGAGTGTTCTAGGGGGACGTGTTTAAAAAGCATATTTAGTCTGTGATTAGTGACTTCCGCTAAACAATTCAAACTAAAGCTCTCATTAAGGTTCCTGTTTCACGTGAGCTTTATTGCAAGCACTACCCCACTCTCCTGTACACTCAAGAAATCCAAGCCGTCACTTTGTGGTATTTTCAAGTCGTCGTCTCTCCTCGTCTTTATATGGGTGGATCTGTGAGGAAACACAGGAAGCATGGAAGTACGACCATAGAATAATTTATTGAAGGAACCTCAGCTATTAATCTGTGTAGATGGTAGCGAGGCAGCACATGGCATATATTCCACAGATTAAAGGACAGTTAATGTATGGAATGTACATCTCTGCCTTGCACATTACTGCAATACTTTCTGTGCATTATTACAACATTTACCTCCTTTAAGAATTGATAATGTACTTTTGTCACTGCTTTGGTTCACTTTCCGGGGGATGCAAGCTCATTGGTCTCCATGACTTTTTACACAGCCATATTAATGGCAAATTGTGTTCTATTCTTGCTAATTATCCTTTACATTAATAGCAGTCACTCTCAAATAATCTCCCCATGCACTCAGAGTGTGCATGGCTTTCTCAGTCACTCTCATGCATACACAGCATCTTTTGAGCCATAAAAACAGAACCTACTGGATACAGATTACAAATCCTCCCCTGACCACCACGCCTCATGGTCTCATCTTCCATACGGTTCTTGCTAGCACAACACAAACTAGGTCTTTCGTGATTGACATGCTCTAGTTCAGCGACATCCTTACTATCAACATAACCTTACTTGTCAGCCCGTCCACAGCAGAGGCATCTTTATTCTCAGAACCTGCTCCTGATTAACCCAAATAGCATGTGCCCTCTGTTTCAGTGTGATACAACGTGTACGCCTGCACCATCTCTTCCAACAACATTTGTACATCTTAATAATTGTCCAATGCCTGTTGCGCAACCCCTTTGTATCATCTATTTCCACATTTCCCTGACCTACTCGATCGGCCTCTTGCATTTGCACTCATGTTCCATCGGGAACCCAGGTTTGTGTGTGCTACGTCGAATTTTATTAATGCTGGTGTAATTTCTGAAATTTCATGTAACACAGAATTACTTCATCGTGCCACGTCGCCCAATTACGTCACATTTCACAGCAAAATTTGTAGCACAGGAGTACAGGACCTACGGGAATAATCAGAACTCAAGTGGCTGTTCGTTGTGGCCATTGTTTTTTTCGCAGCATTTGTTTTAGAGCAAAATATATCCATGCGTCAAAAATGGATGAGTATCTATTATAGATAAAGTATTGTTCTAAATGTCCCCAAATTTCCCATATTTATGCAATAGTGTCTGTAAATCGCACAATTTTCGCACACCCCATGACTTTTGTGTATGGAAAATATACACACGTTTTTGACCCGTAAAGTGTGAATCCCAAATATATATGTTCACCATTGGCAAACAGCTGAAAATCTGTGGACTGGAAACTAGGATACATGCAACGGCAACAACTTTTTTCATTAAAAAGCTGAAACTCTACTGTCACCCATGAAAACTTTCATCCACTCATCTTGCTTTTAACAGGGTCGAAGTTAAAGAAAACTTGTTCAGAAGTTTTCGAACCAAGCAGTTAAGGTTTTGAACTTTCTGCCAATTTCCCTAAAGGCTGGTGATGAACATCAGTCTTCAGGAGGGTGAGGAATATCCTATTGCCTTTCAGTAGTTACTCCCACTGAGTTATACCCACTCTTAATTTTTTACAGTGCCAAGAAGCCTATCTGGTGACATGTCACCCTTTAAAAAGAAAAGTATAATTACTTAAATCACATATCACAGCAGACAATAACCATATTCAGTATTACCGTGGTCAAGCAACTCACCTCCTAAAGTTACTTTGAGATTGCAGAAGAGCAATAACCCATTTAGGACACTAAAGACATTCATGTTTTCTGACTAAAACAGACAACTGCGCAGTTAACCACATGGATGCTGCAGATATTCCTCTGCTGGACCTTAATGTAAATGGGTGTGGTCATGACGAGCTCAGCTCGTCATGAGCACACAAGAGGTGTAACTCATGACGAGCTGAGCTCGTCATGAGCATCGAAGGGGTTAAAACCCCAAACTGCCATGTATTAAGCTATACATAGTATGAAATATTTGCTTGGGAGTTTTTAAATATATGATTATGTTCGCAAGCTAGTCTAGTTGATGGACATCATCCTGGTAAACTACTTTTCTCAAGTATGGTAGTCTTTTGGTGAGCTTTTCTGTTCCTTTCCATGTTGGTATTCATGCAAACAATGTATTGTTTTTCTCCTCAGGGCTGACGGGTTCAAGTGTGGGTGTGACTGGACGAAGGCGATATTCAGGTACTCATGTAGTTTCAGAGACATGCCTTTGTGTGTTGGGTTTGGGGAGGACAACATGGTTCTGCTGTTCAATGCAGTGCAAACCAGTGAATGCTGGTATCTCCTCCTGGTATTCATGGCGTTCTCATCCAGGGGATACTCATCAATAGTCATAATCTATGAATAATCCCAGCCCATGTGCGGTATCCCGGAGCATATAGAAAATACATATAAATATATATGTATATATATATGTGAAAACATATATTTGCAGCCTAAAACATTTCCCAACAGGCAAAATTGCCGCAAAATTACATAAATTAGCAGACACACAGTAGTACTCTGAGGAAATATAAATCTTATGGTCAAGTTGTGTTCCCTAGCGCGTACCCCACCGTCTCCATGTACCAGCTTAAAGTGCATGTAACTTCCCTCCTGTGTCAGCTATGAAGACGCAAATACATTTGCGTCCAACGTTAACATGTCCTCTTTCAGATCCACCCTGAATGGATTAAATAGCCCGTTCCTAAGTATGTTATGCCAACGTCTTTTTGTAGTGTACCTTACATGTTTTTCTGCTCTGGCAAGGTAGGCCCTGAATTTCTGCCATCGAGCCTCTTTTCTGGCTTCTGACTCTGAAAGCCTCAGCCCAGGCTGCCTCTGTACCCGTGAACTCTGACTTACTTCCAGCGCGGCCCACCGCGCTCAGCTCAGCCTGCTGCCTGCCAAGACTGACTATAACCTTCGAGTTATCTGTTCCGCTCCTCGAAAATGCATTCCTGCCTACTAGCTTCAGTAAACATCCCCCTCAGCTACAGGGCCAAAGGGCCGACCTGTCTCCGTACAAGTAATTCACAGCCTCTGTTACCATGGAAGGCCCCATGCCCCCACGTTTCTCATGCAGACACTTAGGCGCTTATACACGCACTCATAGTCAGTATAGAATAGCTTCTGCCCCAGAGACCTTTCCGTCCAGATAATATGGTTCCCAAACATCAGATATCAGATATGATAGAAGTACAAGTTGATCTGACATGCCAGACTTCTGTCTCTTTCCGTCAGTGTAAATGTCAAGTCCCCTGCACCCTCCAGTTTCACGTCTATCACACGTCATGCAGCTGCGCGCGCATCCAAGCTTCCGATTTCTGCTGACATTGCAACATTTCTGTTTGGTGCCACCCCCTAGTGACACCTACCTGTGACGTTTCTAGCACACACCTCCAGTTCACGCCTAGTCCACGCCTTCTGATTACGTACTAGTAACACGTGGATACTGTTATCTTGTCTTCTCTCAGCTGTTACGCCTACTGTACTGTTTTCTATGACATGAATTAAGTATATAAGCTATGTACTGTCAATAAAATGTAGCGCGCTCTATCCCTTCTTCCACCCCTGTGGTGGGAATAACATGATATTCTGGTCTTGACCATTCCTTTTTGAGGAATAAAACCCCTAAGAACTCTAACACCACGGACTCTGGTTTTTTTCTTTCCGATTTGAGTTATTATTGATTAAGTACTTACCTGCATAGAAATTAAGACGGTAAATTATATATTTACATCATTTTGGCGCCCGAACAGGGACCCCTCCCCCACCTCACGCGCCGGTTGGTGCGTTGCAAGCTCTGTCCCCTGCCATCAGTTAGACGGAAACTACGCGTACCGGCAGGATTTCCTGCATCTCCCTCTGGCCCACGGAGGTGACGAAGACTGCGATCAGTACCCAGACGAGGCGGTGAGGAGTGCGGAGGATCCCGACCAGAGCCTAGCCGAAAGAAGCAAGGTCCGAGGTGTCAAGAGGCCCACCAGTTTTCCGAAGTTTTCCGAAGTTTTCCGAAGTGTCGAGTCGAGTCCAGTCGAGTTTTCCGAGGCCTTCTGTTTCCGTGCTTCCCGGTGAGTACCATTGCTGGGACGTATCTAGACGGGTTTGGGTACACAAGTCCGGTCTGCACTGTTTTTAGACAGTGTATCTGTACTGTTTAGCAGTATATCTAGTATTCTGAAGTTCTGCACTGTTTACCAGTGTATCTGTACTGTTTAGCAGTACATCCAGTATAGGGGGTAGTCATATATGTTTCAAAATGTCTTTTCATGTGAGCAATGTCGTGGTATGAATGTGACCGTTTTTAAATGTGCCTTATTGTGTTCTTGTATAGCTAGCTGTATTCAGTATTAAGTAGTAAGGATTGAGCATTCAGTATTAAGTAAACAAGATGCCGTTTTTCGACAAATTAAAGCAGATAGGAACTAGGAAAGGGATACTAGAGGAAGCAATTCCTATCCCCCCTAGGGACACTCCAGGAAACTTCATGTACCACAAGCATGGCATAGACGCCATATTATTTCTAGAGTTATGGGCCGACTATACTAAGCACCTAGACGAAAGACACAGATGGCCTGTTAACGGAACATGGGATGCTGAGTGCATCATGAAGGTGGAGGAAGTACTATGGAAAAAGAAAGCCAGACAATCTCAGAAAGACGCCATAGAGTTTTGGCGTAAGGAATCGCATAGGCGTGCTGAAAAAGCACTACGTAGAGAAGACAGACTTAAAGAATCAGAAAAGGCCCAAGAAAACGAGTTAGTTACCGAGGGGATCCGAGTAAAAGCAGAGCAAGTAGACCGCGCACGAAATAACCTCGTGAACGGTATGTATCTCGCGGCTGAGGGTTCGCCTGAGGCCATTTCTGAAATACCGAAAAATCTACCGCCACCATTAGTTCCAACTAAAGTAATGCATAAGACTACTAAAGACATATTCCTGAATTCCTATCTAGAGGATGTAGCACCCGCTTACACCAATCTGCCTGTCCGCGCCCTGCCTAACGACAGGGACGGGGGTGGTAACCCGCCCCAAGATCAAATTCCGCCAGTACCACAACAGAAACCTCCTGTTCCACCACCTCCACCACTTCCCGCACTTAAAGTTGATCTACCGAAACCACTTCTACCTGATCCTACTAAAAGACAAGTTCAAGTTCAGATACAGACTCCGCCGAGAGATGATGCCCAAGCTTCCGCCTCAGGGGGTGCGTCCGGGGGTCTACACACCCCGCCATTGACACGCAGGTTACAGCTCAGGGACTTGCGGAGTCCTTTTACGTTCAAGTCTCCCAGCCTTGATGTATTCAAGGAAAACCTTTCAGTTTGCAGATATGATCCAGTACCCGGTAAAGACAATGTAATGATGATGGCATCACTACGGTTAAGATCTGCTACTGATTTCCTGCTATGCTATGCGGGAATGAGGGAGCGCCTAGATAGAATATATGAGTTTGTTCAGACAGGGAAAGACCCTGACAGTATTCAGGAGGCCATGGAGAAACAGAAAGTTGACGTTCAAGCACAGATACTACGTTTTTTCATAAATTGCCTAATAAGAGAACGAGACAGGCCTGGGACAGATCAGAGTGAATTAGATGCACTAAACAAGTGGGGTCAAAATATATCTGAAGGAAAACACGATAGGGGAACTTGCATAGCCAGTATGTACAAGAAAATTAGAAAGGCAGTAATAGATATACACCAAAAAGAGAAAGAAAAGGCTTCCTCCGAGGAGGAAGAAGAACTTGAAGAACCAGAAAAGACTACAGATACTATAGCGTATGTAGGTAAGGGAACTTACCTTAGGAAAGGTATCCGTCCGGAAAGCAAGAGAGTTTTCCTCTCTGCCTTAACAAACCCGAATTCTTCTGAACACCAGTTCCAGGAGACTGATAAAAGACTCCGAGACCGAGTGGGGTACCACATACTCAATTCAATGGATGAACAAGAACTAGCCCGGTCAGCCATATTATGGGCTGAAAATCCGGATATGTATAATGATGATACATTAGCGCAGACATTTCTGAACCTCTCCCCAGACGAACAGAAACTAGCAGGTGTATACATGATTCAGCACCTCCTCACGAAATACAGAAACCAACATTCTGATCCAGGTCCCTTACACGAAACATTAGAAGCACTACTCATGGATAGATGGAGAGGTTTAAGTACCAAGTTAATACAAATAATTCTAGAACAGCTACGTAGATATAACACTTTCATAAGCTCTGAATATGTTCCCGCTCCGCCCCCAGAAAGGAAAACGTATCACATGCAATGCCTGAGTGGCATTGAAAGTCAGAACCCCTTACGAGAAGTACACCCAGTTATGGGTGAGGATCATCTCTTGAAACGTGTATATGTACACACGCCACTGACTAAGTTAGAACTGTTAGAAATGAAGAAACTAGTCCCGAGCCATGATAAAGACCCTGCAGGTTTTCACAGAGAGCTTAAAGACATGTTACTGATGGGGGATTACACATATGATGATATCATGAAAATGTTAAAGGTGCTGCTGCCCACGGGCATCTACGAGAAACTAAAGGAAAAGGAATGGGAGGTGGGAGAGAAAAAGATTGTATGGGCAGAAATAGAAGACGAAGAGAATAAACGTGTCCCAGGGGTAGGCCTTGGGGACAAAACTGAAGCATTACCAGGTTTAATAGTACAGGTTTTGCCAAGATTATTGGCAACTAGAAAAGAAGACTGGGATGCAATCTCAGCATGTAAACAGAAGCCCGACGAAGATACTAGTGACTTTTATTCAAGATTCGAGAAATGTTTTATTATTAATAGTGGTCTTAAACCAAGTAGCGAATCGTACCCGCATCTTTTTGTATCAAAGTTAGTTGAGAATTCCCTGTTAGCAGTCAAGAATCGTGTATACAAGGTTGAGAGTACATGGCAAGCAAATACGCCGTCCCAGATGTTACAAATGTTACAATACCATCAGAATAGAATTAGAGAAGAACGGGAACAGGAACAGAAACGTATGAAAGACACGAAAATGAAAATGTTAGTAGCCCAGTCGGTCCATACCGACGGAAACAGAAAGGGTACGAACCAGACAGGTCACGTCGCAGGTCCCGTTAAAGGGACATGCAATTATTGCAAGCAACCAGGTCACTACGTACATGAATGTCCAGTTCTGAAACATAACATAGCGACAGGTAAAACTAAAGAGAGACCGCATCCACCTAGACAAGATCAGGTTCAGCAACAGACTTCACAGAATGTACAGCCCATGCAGAATACACAGCCTATGCATGCTTCATCTCATACAGCACAGACAGTAGCGGTACCACAGCCCACTGCCACGACTCAACAAGTTTCTCAACAGATGTACCAGTATGCCCAATCTGCTTATCCTGAGTATCAACGATACACATGAAACAGCCTAGAGAGGGAATTTGGCTTGCCTCTTATTGAAATTCCTGTAGATCAAGAAGGTCCTTATGTACACAGTCAAGTATTGGGAAAAGACAGAAAGTTTTTAATTGACACAGGGGCAAGCCGCACCACAATCAGTCATAATGAAGTCCCAGGGGCACCCCTCTCAGGCTCACAGAATGTTTCCCTTGGTTTTTCAGGACAGCCCATTGTAAATGAAGTATCAGAACCAGTACCCTTGGCTGTGGGGCCATTATCACGAGTTACAGACTTGTTACTTACGAAATCATGCCCAGAAAATCTGTTAGGAATTAAAACATTGAAGGCTCTAGGAGCTATAATCTGCTGTTCCCCGGAGGGAGTTAGACTCTTTCTACGGGATTTCAAGGGTCATTATGTTTTGCGAGAATTCGATGTCAGATTGAAAAATGTACCAGATCACCTGTGGGCAAAAGGCCCAACTGATGTAGGTTGTATGCATATCACACCATACCGTGTTACACTCAAGACAGGAGTTGTTCTACCACGAATCAGGCAATACAAGTTACCACCCGATGCTGTAGTGGCTTTACTGGAAATCATTGAAGAGCTCATAGCACAAGGAGTGGTCGTAGAGACTGACTCCAATATCTGTAATTCACCCATCATTCCAATTCTTAAACGTACTGACCCCAATGCACCGCCAGTATATCGGCTGGTGATTGATCTTCGAGAACTGAACAAATGTATTGTACCACAGTACCCTGTGGTCCCCGATATCTCTTCCCTATTGACTGCTATTGATTCAGAAGCAACGTTCTTTACTGTAATTGATCTCAAGAACGCTTTCTTCAGTGTACCTATTGATCCGGAGAGCCAATATCTCTTCGGATTCAGTTTAAATGGACGAAGCTTCAAATTTTCCCGCGCACCTCAAGGATTCACAGAAAGCCCCAGCATCTATAGTCAAGCACTGAAAAGACAACTAGATTGTATTCAAATGCCAGTTAACACCGCTTTACTGCAATACGTCGATGATCTGCTGATCACCGCACGAAGTGAGCCCGAATGTGAACAAGCATCACTGACAGTTTTACATTTTCTGGCAGACAAGGGACACAAGGTGTCTCCTTCGAAGCTACAATTCTGTGTTCAGCAAGTTGTGTACTTGGGTCACTTGCTGTCCAAAGTGGGGAGACAGCTCACTCCCGATCGCATTCAGTTAATTGTAAATATGCCACGACCCCAGACACAAAAGGAAGTGCGGGCCTTCATAGGCCTCACCTCGTACTGCAGACAATGGATTCCTCAATATGCATTTCTAGCTAAACCACTCATCCAGTTAACGACGCAGGAGGCAGCAACTTCGACTGCCCTCCCTTGGACTCAGGAACATACACAAGCCTTTGAGGAATTAAAGAAAGCATTATGTCAAGCACCAGTTTTAGCGACACCATGCTACAGCAAACCGTTTACACTTTTTGTTACAGAACGTGATGGTACAGCATTGTCTGTCCTCACTCAAGACCAAGCAGGTTCACATAAGCCTTGCGCTTATTTCTCTAGTACATTGGACTCAGTAGCCCAGGCACTCCCTGCGTGCTTAAAGTCAGTAGCAGCAACAGCGTTAGCAATAAGACAGAGCGATTCAATTGTTTTAGGCCATCAGTTAACAGTACAAGTTCCACATTCTGTAGAGGTTCTTTTAAACAGAACTCAGACTCAACACTTGACTATAGCACGATTGACAGGTTACGAATTAACGCTATTCCAGCCACACATAGAGATCAGACGCTGCAGCATTCTGAACCCCGCAACACTGTTACCTACAACTATGACAGATCCAGCCCCGCATGATTGCATAGAGATCATTAATGCAGTAACAAAGCCCCGACGAGACTTAACAGATGTTCCATTGACAAATCCAGACCTGACACTTTATGTGGATGGTTCATGTATGCGAACAAGTACAGGAGAATTAGTGGCCGCATATGCAGTGACCACTGAAACCGAAGTTAAAGAAACACATCGTATTGACACACTGTCCGCTCAAGCAGCAGAGCTTATTGCTCTGACCCGAGCCTGTATTCTAGCCAAGAACAGAAATGTCAACATATACACTGATTCCCGTTATGCGTTCGGAGTTGTACACGACTTCGGTATGTTATGGCAAGAACGAGGTTTTTTGACCTCTCATGGTGCCAAGATCCAACATGGTCCCCTCATTCAAGCACTGTTAGAAGCAATACATCTGCCTTCAGGAATATCCGTCATGAAGTGTAAAGCACATACTAAAGTCACAGATTCTGTTTCCCAGGGTAACGACCTGGCAGACCAGACAGCAAAACATACAGCACTGACTCACACTCAGACAACTGACATGACAAAGACAATAGGACCGACACATTGTATGACAGTCAGGGATCCCACACTAGATGTTATCGATATTCAGACACATGCTACCCCAGAAGAAATAAAGAAATGGATTGAACTAGGAGGGATCCAGACAGATCAAGGTTGGGTGACGAAGGGAAAATCTACATGGTTTCTCCCTGACTCTATGGTTCAAGTCATGATTAATACAGCACATAGTCCAGCACATCTAGGAGAAAAAGCGATGCTAGACAGTTTACAAAATCTTTGGAACAATAAACACTTACGAGCAGCAGCAAAACAGAAAGTGCGTACTTGCATGATCTGTTGTCAGTTCAATCCAGGTAAAAGCGTCCCTGTAGAGCAAGGTGGATTTCATCCTCCCGATCACCCTTTTGAAGTCCTCCAGATGGATTATATCCAGATGGACCGTTGTCGAGGATTTAAATATGTTCTCGTAATTGTTTGTGCTCTGTCCCGTTGGACCGAAGCATACCCAGTCCCAGATTACACTGCTCCGACCACTGCCAGGCAGTTGGTTCGTGAATTCTTCCCACGGTACGGCTTGCCTCGTGTCGTGTACTCAGATAACGGTCAGCCATTCTCATCCGAATTAATGAAAGAAGTTTCTTTATTGCTAGGATACCAGTGGAAATTCCATTGTGTCCGACATCCCGAAGCCGCAGGCCTTGTAGAGAGGCATAATCAGACATTAAAGACACGACTTGCTAAAATATGTAAAGAGAAAGGGGTCGACTGGATAGTCACCCTGCCCGTGGCACTGTTCTATATGAGGATGGTTGCCCATTCGAGATCAGGACTATCCCCGTACGAAGTGGTCTTTGGTAGACCACCGAATATGTGGGGGACGCCCGTTCCGAAGAAAATTACTGATGTTGATTGCAATATGTTGACAGATTACCTTGCCTCCTTGATGTCTGCACTCCAATCATGTCGTTCACAGGTTGCCGCAGCCTTCCCTGACAACACTGATGTAAAGCCGCATGATGTCCGTCCAGGTGATCTGATCCTTATAAGGAACTTCGACCGGAAAAGTCCGTTGGAGCCCCGCTGGAAATCGCCGAAGACCGTTCTACTTACTACAAGGACAGCGGTGAAGGTTGAGGGCAGGAAGGGGTGGGTCCATATGAGCCATGTTAAGCTGTGTAATGAACTGAAATCCGACCCAGGCTCATCCACCCCTTCCAAAGACTGTATCGAGCCCAGTGACTTTAAAACTTCCGAACGAGAAAAAACTCCCCAAGAGGAGTACAGACTCAAGCTCCGATCTAGCAAGTCAGACAGTTTAATTGTTTAAGTCCTCCCCTAGGTGAATCGGTTAAATAGTTTCTGACATGTATCCCCTAGATAGAGAGAGAGAGAGAGAATTCAAGAAACGTACATACTGTAAATCACTGCGTAGTCACTGTATAGTGACATTGTTAATAATGTTTTTCTAAGTCTTCTGATAATAGTTGCAAGTATACTTCTCCCTATCTACTACCCTATTTTCAAGCGTGAACAATCTGCTTACAATGCCTCTGCTGAACACACTTTTAGCGAGTTACCTCCACACGAACTCTCCTACAGACTTGCGCTGCGCAACAACACATTCATTAGTATGCTACACCATTCCCATCAAACTAACAATGCTACAGACTGCTGGATATGTGGCCGACTCCCTCCCTACCAGAATTACAAGGGAGCTCTGCCCCTCTTTCCGTACCCGTTCACTCACAATGGCTCCTGTGGTGCATGGTTTAAAATAATTAATTCCTTAGATCCTGATATTGCTGTTTTCGACGGGGGCTGGGTTTGGGGAAACTTGAACTTGGTCCTGCTCGACGTCTGTTACCCTGATAAGGAGGGACTCCCCACTAGAATAGGAACTGATCTAGAAAATGAAGTATATGGATTAGGTAATTACACAATTAGCCTTATGATTCTTACTGTTGAATCCGAAGCCGCACCAGTTCTACCCATTATGTCAGTATTACCAGTCACTGGTGAATTATGTATCAGGAAGAAAGGTTCAGTACACTTAGGTCATAGTAAATGCACTACTGTGGTCGAATTCAGTGATCATGGTAAATCGTCCTTTAAAGCTATTCGTCATTCTTATTTTGTTTGTGGTCATACCGCATACATACGTCTACCTCCAGATTGGGATGGTACCTGTTACATTGCATTCCTTCTGCCACCTGTTTTCCTAGCTCCTCCTGATTACCACAGAAATACAAATCTAGTAAAGAATAGACCCAGAAGAGATATCCCACTTGTCGACTACACAGAAATGGCATGGGAACAGTACACCGATTTTAATAAAGGATTCTTTTTCTTTTTAGGACCTGTTCAAAATAGTAAACTAATACGCAGATTAACTAGAACACTTGAAGCAGTAGTGAATGAAACTGCCTCCGCCCTAGGTAACTTAACAGAAGAGCAGTCCGCCATGCGGGTTGTTGTCCTTCAGAATCGTCTTGTTATTGACGTCATCTTGGCAGATAGAGGTGGAGCTTGTAAGGTCATCGGGTCAAGTTGCTGTGTTTTCATTCCACAAAACGCACCATCTGTATATCAAGCTATTACACGTCTCCATAAAATTGCAAATCAGATACATCAGAATCCAGGCACCTGGACTTGGTCCGGTTGGTTCTGGACAACGTTAACCGCTTGGGGATGGAAGATCCTATCCTTCCTAGGCATTGGCCTAGTCCTAGTATTCAGTTGCTGCCTGTGCCTGCAGTGCGGGCCAGCGATTTGTGGACTGTGTGCCACATCTTGTATTGAACATTCCAGTTTTCTCTCAAAGCATAAAAGAAAGAAAGAAGAGCAAATGATGTTACAAGAACAAACTGATCGATTCATGAGGATCGATATATCATGAAGGGTCCGTAGGGAACAAGGAGGGAATGAGGAAATATAAATCTTATGGTCAAGTTGTGTTCCCTAGCGCGTACCCCACCGTCTCCATGTACCAGCTTAAAGTGCATGTAACTTCCCTCCTGTGTCAGCTATGAAGACGCAAATACATTTGCGTCCAACGTTAACATGTCCTCTTTCAGATCCACCCTGAATGGATTAAATAGCCCGTTCCTAAGTATGTTATGCCAACGTCTTTTTGTAGTGTACCTTACATGTTTTTCTGCTCTGGCAAGGTAGGCCCTGAATTTCTGCCATCGAGCCTCTTTTCTGGCTTCTGACTCTGAAAGCCTCAGCCCAGGCTGCCTCTGTACCCGTGAACTCTGACTTACTTCCAGCGCGGCCCACCGCGCTCAGCTCAGCCTGCTGCCTGCCAAGACTGACTATAACCTTCGAGTTATCTGTTCCGCTCCTCGAAAATGCATTCCTGCCTACTAGCTTCAGTAAACATCCCCCTCAGCTACAGGGCCAAAGGGCCGACCTGTCTCCGTACAAGTAATTCACAGCCTCTGTTACCATGCTCCCATGGAAGGCCCCATGCCCCCACGTTTCTCATGCAGACACTTAGGCGCTTATACACGCACTCATAGTCAGTATAGAATAGCTTCTGCCCCAGAGACCTTTCCGTCCAGATAATATGGTTCCCAAACATCAGATATCAGATATGATAGAAGTACAAGTTGATCTGACATGCCAGACTTCTGTCTCTTTCCGTCAGTGTAAATGTCAAGTCCCCTGCACCCTCCAGTTTCACGTCTATCACACGTCATGCAGCTGCGCGCGCATCCAAGCTTCCGATTTCTGCTGACATTGCAACATTTCTGTTTGGTGCCACCCCCTAGTGACACCTACCTGTGACGTTTCTAGCACACACCTCCAGTTCACGCCTAGTCCACGCCTTCTGATTACGTACTAGTAACACGTGGATACTGTTATCTTGTCTTCTCTCAGCTGTTACGCCTACTGTACTGTTTTCTATGACATGAATTAAGTATATAAGCTATGTACTGTCAATAAAATGTAGCGCGCTCTATCCCTTCTTCCACCCCTGTGGTGGGAAGAACATGATATTCTGGTCTTGACCATTCCTTTTTGAGGAATAAAACCCCTAAGAACTCTAACACCACGGACTCTGGTTTTTTTCTTTCCGATTTGAGTTATTATTGATTAAGTACTTACCTGCATAGAAATTAAGACGGTAAATTATATATTTACATCAACTCTCCCAACCCCTAAGGAAGAAAGAGAGCTGTAAACATTTGCATACAACAATGCTTTATTGCCATAGGAAAAACCTGTAATTGCCGGCATTTGCCAGTAGGCTGCAGTAGAGTATAAAGCAACAAAGAAAACTGACACCTTGCCTTTAAGGCATTGGAGTAGGGGTACTGTGCCTTTAAGGCCTGAAGACGACCCCCTGCTCCCATGGTGCACCACAGGTGGCAGTTGGGTTAGTTCTTTTTTCCAGCTCCTTCTGTGAGGATCCTGGAGCTTGAGCTCTAAAGTTTTTAACTGAAATTGTGATTTTGAGAGGTTTTGCTCAGAAAATTCAACATCTTCTGGCTTATTAAGGCTTCTAATTTGGTTTTCTGTGGTAACCCACAAGAATTTCCTGTCAGAATGCCTGCTTTGTTCCGGAAATGTCCTTCTTGTGATAAGAAGATGGCTCTGGCTGACCCACACACAGTGTATATTGTGTGCCTTCCATCTGCACACAACCCTGACCAGTGCCACCACTGTAAAAAAAATTCTAGACGGACTCTTCGTGACAGGGAGAGAATTAGACTTCATGCCATGCTGGAGAGAGACAGAACTCACCAGGTGGGTGCTCCTGCAGCCCCCAGATCTTCTCCTACAAGCAAGCATGGCCAGAAACGGCATTGTTCCGCTTCTCTGCCCCCAGAAAGCGAAAGGAAAGTCGAAGAACTCCGTCGAGGTCGCCGTCGAAGAGGCCCAGACCACCATCACCACGTTGAAGATCTCCGCCGCAGTCAAGTAAGTCGGCGTCGAGACGCCACACTCCGGGCTCGAAGTTTGTGGCTGCTACCATCTCTAAGTCGACGTTAAGGCTTCCGTCGACTTCGAGACACTCTCCGCCGCCCCCGAGGGGGTCCGCGTCGAAAGCTAAGACTGCATCCAGGTCGCCGCCGGCTGGCTGGCCTCCGTCGAGCGGGACTTCAAGATCCTTCCATTCGACGTCAAGGAGGTCGACGTCGAGGCGACGCCAGGAAAGGTCGCCACGACGTCGAAACAGGTCGTTCGAGGCATGTGGGCTGCTGAATTCATATCTGTGCATAGATCGCCGCCTAGTGTTGGGTCCGGATGATTGCACATTGTTGTCCTGGAAGAGTCTTCGAAGTATCACGAGATAAGTGGCTCCTCCCCTGGACTACAGTGCGCATGGGCATCGCCTCCATCCCCAGATTGTTTTTTTCCGCCATTGGGTTCGGATGTGTTTCGGTTCCCTCTGTCGGAACCGATCGTTGTTCAACTTCTACTCGAGACCAAAAGGTCTTTAGGCTGGGCGTCGGTATAGTTGCGTGCGGGTTTCTTTTCTGACTCTCAGCTCCGATCTCTTGCTGCCCTTCCACGTGCTTCGGCGCGGACGGGCCTACACTACACTTTTGCTATGGAGCGAACTCCGTTTAAGAAGTGCCCGGTGTGTAACTCCAAATATTCACACCTCGACGTGCACCCTGTGTGCAATACATGCTTGTCACCGGATCACCACGAGGACAGCTGCATGGCGTGTTCGAGATTCCGGTGCAAGAAGACTTTGAAGATTCGTCGGGCCAATAGGCTCCAGGCTCAGTTGTCGGCTGCGGCGCCCCCACCAGACGACATATTCCAGGAATCTGTCGAGGGAGAAGACGACGCGCAAGGTTCGGACTCTAGTCCCGCGTCCGAGGGGGAGACCTACGATGCGGGTGAGGAGAACTTTGACGAAGTCACCGACGAGGTAGGGGACGACGATCGGGCTTTTGCCACTGTGGAGGATAGCTCGGAGGAAGAGCATCCCCAACCAGACTCAGGGGTTACTCCCCTTCATACGGCCCAGGTCGAGGGATCGCCTTCGGGCCTTACCCAAGATCTAATTATGAGTCCTACGTCCCCGCCTCCGGGCCCGGTCGCGGACATCTATGAGAAGCCACTTGCGTTGAAGAAAACGAAAGTGAAGCCCACTGGTCACGCACCCTCGGATGCGAAACCGGAAGTGAAAGTGGCGCTGGTGCAGAAGGTTCTGGAGGCGTCAACTTCCAAGAAACTCAAAATGGCCGACTCGAAGCGCCACGCCAAGATGGCCAACCCGAAGCCCTCGGGGTCGGCGCCGAAGGCGAAATCGTCGGACGCGGCTGCGTCGGGTCCGAAAGGGGTCGTGGACCCGAAGACGGCTTCGAAGAAGCGTCAGGGCGACGACGCACATAGGCATGGGGTGTCGGCCCCGAAGAAGGTGCCTGCTGGTGATCAGGCTCTCGACGCTGAGAAGTCGCTCGAGCCGGTCAAGCCCTCTCCGGCCTTGACGAAAAAGGTGGCGGAATCCCTGCAGCGGATTCGAAAGGACAGTGTGGTTCCCGCTCAGGACACTGTGACGCCTATGCTCGCGCCTAAGCCTGCGAAGGAGCAAACGCCTATCCGTTTCACCCTTCCTCCCAAGTCGGCGCCGAAGGCCTTCGCGCCGAAACAGAGCGGACCCTCGAAGGAGGTATTGGCACCGAAAGCTGCCTTGGTGGTGTCGAAGCTCCGGCTCCAACCGCTTGCTGAAGAGGAACGTCGTGAGGTAATCATCGACGCCAACACCGGGAAACTGTCTCTCCTCAAACGGAAGATCACGACGGAGCCGGCGTTGGAACATTTTAAGATCCCTCTCAAGAACAAAAGGGACTCTGCGGAATCTTCGGCGCTGGTGGAACCTGTGTCCCCACAAGCCCTGGGACACTCGCCAACGCGTTCCGCCGCAGGCGATGTGGACGAGGAAGACGCCGAGTACAACTATCCGGCGTACTCGGATCCGGAGGAGGAGCACGAACCTTGGTCCGCCGGAGGCGACCCAGAGGACCCGCAGTCGGGCCAGGACGCGCAACTTTTTGCGGCAAAAACGTCCCCGACGGAGGACTCAGCGGCCTTTAATGCTCTCATCGAAAGAGCTGCGGCTAACCACGACGTCGAACTGCACTCGGACCCCGTGGATGTGGACTTCTTGTTTGACACTTTCTCTGTAGCTGAAAAGTCAGTCAAAACGCTGCCGATGCTTAAAGGGGTGCTTAAACATGCCACGGAGGTCTTCAAGGAGCCCACCCGGGCGCGTGTGGTCAACCCTCGCATCGACAGGAAATATAAAGCAGCGCCCACAGCTCCTACATATATCAAGGGACACTTGCCATTGGACTCCTTGGTTGTTTCCAACGCTCGGAAGAGGGCGAACTCTCAAACTACTGGTGACGCTCCTCCCCCCGACAAAGAGTCTAAGATCTTTGAGGCCTCAGGCAAACGAATTGCTGCACAGGCAGCCAATATCTGGAGAATATCTAACACTCAAGCCCTACTCGCACGCTATGATAGGGCCCATTATGACACCTTAGAGTCAATACTGCAACACTTGCCTGACCAATACAAGGAGGCAGGAGAAATGCTGATTCAGGAAGGAAAGCTCATTACGAATGCATCCATAAAATGTGCACTGGATGTGGCAGAAACAGCCTCCAGGGCAATCAATACCAGTGTGTTGCTTAGACGCCATGCCTGGCTTAGAATTTCAGGGTTCAAACCCGACATCCAAACTACAATACTGAATCAAACAGTGAATCCTGACCACCTGTTTGGCCCTGAGGTAGATGCCACCCAGGAGAAAATGAAAAAAGATACGGAAACTGCCAAGTCTATGGGGGCTTTACAAAGTCAGCAGTTTCGGAGTGGTTCCTTTCGCCGCTCAACTTCCAGAGGCACCTCGAGGGGACAGGCATCGCAGTCCACACAATATTACAAGGGTAACACCCAAACCTCGTACAACAACAAGGGTAGAGGTGGTTACAGAGGCAATAACGTCAAGGGCAGGGGACGTGGAAACAATAGCTCCAGGTCCACCACCACCAACAAACAGTGACGTCTTGTCACTGCCCCCCGACCATACAACACCGGTCGGGGGGAGACTCCAGCAGTTCCTGCCGGCGTGGAAGTCCATCACCTCGGACAGGTGGGTGAGGTCTCTTATCCAGTACGGGTACTGTCTAGAGCTTATTTCCATTCCACCGGACATACCCCCAAGGAGCCGTCCTATGTCAGGCGAGCACTTGACCTTGTTGCAGCAAGAAGTTCGAGTCATGCTGCAAAAAGGGGCGATAGAGCTCGTTCCATTGCAAGAGCGGGGAACAGGGGTTTACTCCCTGTATTTTCTGATTCCCAAAAAGGACGGATCCCTCAGGCCAATCCTGGACCTCAGGCCCCTAAACTGGTACATCCTCTCGGAGCACTTCCATATGCTCACGTTGCAGCAGGTGCTTCCCCTGCTTCAGCAGGGGGACTTCCTGGCTACGCTGGATCTGAAAGATGCCTATTTTCATATCCCCCTGCATCCTTCCCACAGGAAGTATCTCAGATTCACGATTTTAGACCAGCATTACCAGTTCAGGGTTCTGCCGTTCGGGGTCACCACGGCGCCAAGGGTATTTACAAAGTGCCTAGCGACTGTGGCGGCGCATCTCCGTCGCCAGAACGTCCACGTCTTTCCCTACCTGGACGACTGGCTCATTCAGGCAAAGACAGAACGACAGTGCGTCGACCATGTGTCACGCACCATTCATCTCCTGCACGATCTGGGATTCTCTCTGAACTATCCAAAGTCCCATCTCCAGCCCGCCCACGTGCGACAGTATCTGGGCGCGACAATAAACACTCTGGCAGCCACTGCGCAGCCAAATTCAGTGAGAATCGCCAGTATCCAGGCGCTGATCCAGCGGTTCAGACCTCAACACTCGCTTCCAGCGAAGGTGTTCATGCAGTTGATAGGCATGATGGCCTCCTGCATCTCCATTGTCCCGCACGCGAGACTACATATGCGTCCGCTTCAGGAGTGCCTTGCACGTCAGTGGACTCAGGCTCATGGGCAACTGACAGACCTAGTGTTGGTGAGCGGTCGGGCATACAACTCTCTGCATTGGTGGAATCCACAAAACCTTTGCAAGGGCCGACCATTCCAAGAGCCTGTGCCACAGATTATCCTGACGACGGACGCCTCTCTCCAGGGATGGGGAGCGCATGTACTCCAGTACACGGTGCAGGGACTCTGGACACTACAGCAAAGGAAGATGCACATCAATGTGTTGGAACTGATGGCAATCTTCATGGCCTTGAAGGCGTTCAAAGTACATCTGTGCAACAAAGTCGTGTTGATCTGGACGGACAACATGACGGCCATGTACTATATTCAGAAGCAGGGAGGCTCAGAGCATGTGGAAGTGGGCCATTCAGAGGAACATCTTCCTCATGGCAGAGCATCTCCCGGGCAAGGACAATCAAATGGCGGATCTGCTCAGCAGGCACAGCCATCAAATGCACGAGTGGGAGATACATCCATCAGTACTCCAACCGTACTTCCAAAGGTGGGGTCATCCAGAGATAGACCTGTTCGCCACAAAGGAGAACGCAAAATGCCAAAGCTTCGCCGCCAGATTCCCACACCCGCAATCTCAGGGCAATGCGATGTGGATGAACTGGTCAGGCAGATTTGCGTACGCTTTTCCCCCAGCACCTCTGATACCGCTGGTGGCACGCAAGCTCAGGCAGCACTCGATGACTCTCATCCTGGTTGCTCCAACGTGGGCTCGCCAACCATGGTACACCACGTTTCTAGAACTGTCCGTGGTACCGCATCAGAGGCTTCATCTCACTCCCAGCCTTCTGACGCAGAACCATGGCGACATTCAGCACCCAGATCCGCAACAGCTCAACCTGGCGATCTGGCTCCTGAAGTCCTAGAGTTTGGCTACCTCAATCTTCCTCCCGATTGCATGGACATCATTCGGGAGGCAAGGAAGCCCACTACGAGAGCTTGTTATGCGGCCAAATGGAAGAGGTTTGTCATCTACTGTGATAACCACGATATTGACCCACTAGATGCTTCCATTCAAAACATCATTTGTTACCTGTTCCACTTGTATCAATGCAATCTGGCGTACTCTTCCATCCGCATTCACCTGTCTGCTATGGCAGCATACCTCCAGAATAGGCAACACCTGTCACTCTTTAAGGTCCCTGCTATCAAGGCCTTTCTGGAAGGACTCAAAAGAGTCATTCCACCAAGGACCCCACCAGCTCCAGAATGGAACCTCAATGTGGTTCTTACAAGGCTGATGGGTCCTCCCTTTGAGCCACTGCACTCTTGTGAGCTTCAGTTTCTGACTTGGAAGGTTGCGTTCTTAGTAGCCATCACATCGCTACGGAGGGTTAGCGAGCTGCAGGCGCTCACCATCCAAGAACCTTTCTTCCAAGTACATGCTAACAGGGTGGTGCTCCGCACTAACCCTAAATTCCTACCCAAGGTGGTATCACAATTCCACATAAACCAGACAATTGAATTGCCGGTGTTTTTCCAAAACCCAGAGACGCTGGCGGAGCGGATGCTCCACACCCTTGATGTTAAGAGGGCCTTGATGTACTATGTAGACAGGACAAAAGATTTTCGCAAAACCAAGCAGCTTTTTGTTGCTTTTGCCACACACCACAAGGGAAACGCTATCTCCAAAGCTGGGATCGCTAGGTGGATAGTGAAATGCATTCAGATCTGTTACGCTAAAGCTAAGCGCACTCTCACTATCCCACCGAGAGCCCACTCCACCAGGAAGTTGGGGGCCTCTATGGCTTTCCTAGGTGACATTCCCTTAGAAGATATCTGTAGAGCAGCCACATGGTCTACCACACATACTTTCACTAAACACTACTGTGTAGACGTGCATTCCAAACAGCAGGCAGCTGTTGGTCAGGCTGTTCTAAAAACACTTTTTCAGACTGCTGCAGCTGGCACGGGCGGCCGCCGCTAATGGAGGGACTGCTATGTATTCTATGCACAGATATGAATTCAGCAGCCCACATGCCTCGAACTGCAAATGCTACTTACCAGTATGCATCTGTTCTTGGCATGTAGGGCTGCTGACATTCATATCGCCCACCCTCCTCCCCGGCGCCTGTAGCAGCTGCAGTATTTCATTCATAGGTATATATGTATATGCTCATAGCATGGTCATCACTCACATTCTTCACTCCATCTCTGCCAATGGCTAAAAACAATCTGGGGATGGAGGCGATGCCCATGCGCACTGTAGTCCAGGGGAGGAGCCACCTATCTCGTGATACTTCGAAGACTCTTCCAGGACAACAATGTGCAATCATCCGGACCCAACACTAGGCGGCGATCTATGCACAGATATGAATGTCAGCAGCCCTACATGCCAAGAACAGATGCATACTGGTAAGTAGCATTTGCAATCGTCGACACGACGTCGAGGGTCGTCGTCGACACAACGTCATGGAGGCTCCCCATCTGACAGACGTCGAGGAAGATCGACGTCGAAGTCGCCGGATCGACATCGAGGTTCGCAGTCGAGCCCCTCACGGCGTGGGCGATCGCCGTCGAGAGCATCAAGACCCCGCTTGACGCCACTGGTCACACAGACATCTTTGACGTCGAAGCTTTCGCCATCGAGGGATCAGGTGACGGTCGTGGTGGAGTCTCCTGGTTCCAGGTCTTCAGGAGACAAGTCATCATCTCCTGGATTAAATATCGTGGAGATCTCCCCGGAACCTTCCCCCAGATCTGCGGACAGATCACGCAGCTTGGTACCTCATCGTCCTCAAGGGGCTGTATCTGGCGGTCATAGTAGTCCGGGCTCAGATTACTCCAGTGTAGGAAGGTGGATATCTGACTATGGTTACCCCCAACTTTTTGCCTAGTGTTTAGCTGGTTTTCGACTTAGTTGGCCTGGGATCCTGCTATTCAGGACCCCAGGCTTCCTGCTTTCTCTGTTAAAATGGACTCCATGTACCTTAGGTACATATCTAATTGGTATTGGGTCACTCTTGTAAGTCCTTGTACAGTGTACCATAGGTACCCAGGGCATAAGTGCACCCAAGGCACCAGGGGCTGCAGCATGTATTATGCCACCCCTGGCTGGCCATCCAAAACTGACACAACTGACTGATAACACAGCTTGGGGCAAGGTGGTGTAATCACCCTTTGCTTTAGATATAGTATACCTATATCTAACCCTAAAATGGACACATATACTCCTATAAGTTACTCCTATGGCAGGCCTTAACAATCCTGGATGCAGAGTGCTTGGAATTATGTGAGATGGTGCTCTAGCATGAGCTGAGCCTGTCTGCAGCTTTCGGAACCAAGTCCTTTAGCTGTTTCCATGATAACGCTATACCATATACTCTTAAGTGCATTATAATCCTCGCGGTTATTGCTAACTTTGGCATAGCATTATCAAAACATGTCGAGTAAGGTGTCATACGAATTGGAATACTACCCCCTCGCCAGTTCTGGCGACGGGGGTAGCATTCCACCCTTTTAGAGGGACACGAGATGTATGTAACTGTGAACCCCGGTTAAAGTTAAACCCGAGCCTCAGCATCACAAAATGGATGCTGCCACCACAGACACAAGTCTGACCTCCTGCTGCTGGGAGTCCTTCCAGCGAGGGAGGCCTGGACAAAGGGTTTCCTGCCTTGGGAGGCGCTAGCACCACCCCAGACAGGATTTTGTGTAAAGGTAGGAGCTGGTCCCATTCCACATTTAA
Source organism: Lissotriton vulgaris (assembly GCF_964263255.1). Lineage (NCBI taxonomy): Eukaryota > Metazoa > Chordata > Amphibia > Caudata > Salamandridae > Lissotriton > Lissotriton vulgaris. Next base: position 117,808,575 of record NC_141696.1, read on the forward strand.
TTAATCCTGATTTGAAACTCTACAAGAAGAAACTCTGGACTTCGACGTTCTGCTCCACAGAAGACTGAAGAAATCTCCCTTGTGGCCAAGGAGTGACCACCCTGCGCAAGCAGGCACCATCAAGCGTTCCAGCGGTTCACTTTGTCGTCTTCCCTGGTGGATCCAGACTTCAGAGCCCGACGAGACCCGGACTTCCAGACCTCTCCGACCTCTACCTACATCTGCAGCACAGCTGTGATCCGGGGGTGTGACGAGACACGTGGGACCGGCCATCTTGGAAAAACTGCACTTCGCTTCCAGCACGACTTCAGAGGCATCCTCGGCGAAGTGCTTTGGGGATTAAGAAGCCACAGCCCCGAGCAGCTCCTGCACAGAAGATCAGCCCTCCAGCATTCACGAGATCTGCGTGGGGCCCTTTTGCTTGATTGCTGCTCGACGCGTTGTCTGGTCACTTGCCGGCTGGCTAGGGGCCTCCTAGACGACGATCCACGACATCAACACGGCTGGTCTGGTTGCTCAAGACTGGCCCTTGCTTCCCTACAAAGGAGAAGCACCCCGGACCCTCCTGGTCCGCACCAGATGCCTTTCCACTCACCGCGTGGGTTGCCTTTGCCAAGGCCTGTTGACGCCGAATCCGGAACCAACACCGCCGACAGCGGGAGCCTGCGTGGGACAGCTCGTGCCTCCATCCTGGTCGTCCAAGACACCTCCTGGTCCACGTGGCTGCAGAGTCAAGCGTCCACTCTTCACCTGATCGCGACGAGAGCATCTGGTTCCTTCCTTGTTCCACTCCAGTCACTGGCTAGTGACTGTGAACATTGTCCCCTCTGCTTTCAGGTCTTCATCTTCCTCGATCCACCCTTGGGTCGCTCCGGACATCTTCCTTCTGGCCGCCTGCAGCATCTTTTCTTCCAGGCTCCATAGACTTCAACGCTGAAACCCGACACACTTTGACACCTATGCACCCGCAGCCCGTGGGTGAGGTAACAAGAGCATTTCAGTGCTCAAGGGTAGATTAACTCTCCTAGTCTCCAGATTTCCAGTCGTTTTAGTCCTAGCTAGTCGGAACTGTCTAGTACTTACCTTTTCGTAATTTGTACTGTCCATTGACTTTGTTACGCATCTCGCATGTGAGTTCACACTCTGCACACGCGTCCTGTGGGCCTCCTGCTACTTACCTAAGGTTAGGGTAGTGTAGTCCCGGCGAACCTACAGCCTCTGGACAGCTCCATTCCTTCTATCGACTTCCTTATACCACTTGTTTAGTATATGGTTTGACGTGCCTCTAGGGCACCATTGTATTTCGTGCAACTTAAACGTATTTTTCCTAAGAGTCTTGTCATGTGCTTAGCCCTCTGATCTCATAAAGAGTTCAGAGGTGTTTGTTATTAATAAATATACTGTTTATTTTCATAACAACCTGTGTGGTGTCCTTTCACTTGGTATTCAAGGGGTTATATGTGGTAAAACAGCAGGCTTCACATGCCAAAAGAGTTTAGCCTAAGACTGCTTTGTCCCTGCTACCATTAGGATAGCTGGTCTATAAGGTTGACTTACAACCAATCACCATAAGGGTTGTTTGGACTGATACAAGGTGATCACTAGAACTAGTGAGCATCATATATCAGGCCAACTTCTCACATCCCGCACATACTCTCCGTCTACTGCAAGAACCCCAGCCAGACCTTCTAGGTCTCCTCGGAGGCCTCGAGTTTCACCCAGACCAAGATCTCCTGCCAGATCACGTTCTCCAGTGCGGCCAAGAACACCTATCAGGCCAAGACCTTCTCCTACCAGGCCAAGACAGTCTCCTAGACCGAGATCTCCGTCAAGACATCGCTCTAGGTCCAGGGACTGTCACAGCAGGCATCGTGACAGGCCCCATAAGAGGCGGCGCACAAGATCGTCATCATGGTCGTCTTCCACTAGGTCGTCTTTCCGAGATTACTCTTGGACCTTCTCCTCGACACCTCTATCGCGAGTCTCTTCAATCGATGACATCGCGACTTTCTCAGATGTTCTGGCCAGGGGAGCAAAAAAGCTCAACATTACGCTGCATGCACCAGTGGTACCCACTTCTGTGATGTTTGATACCCTTCATCATCACATCATCATCGTGGTGGGATCTGTTCCATCTCGGATAGTCAAGAAGTACAAGACCCCGGCAGAGGATCCCTTGTTCCTCAGATCTGATCCTCCGGCGGACTCCATAATTGTGGTGGCTGCCATGAAGTCCCATTCGGGCACTACCTCCTCCTCGGTACCACCTGAAATAGACAGCAAACTCATGGACTCGTTTGGCAGAAAGGTATGCAACACCTCCTCTTCATATATGAAGGTTGCTAGTGCCTCTGCCTTACTTGGATGGTATGACAGGTCCATTTCGGACTCCTTGACTCGCTTTGCAGAAAAGCTTCCTAAGGAAGATTGGCAAAACTTTGTTGAAATTATACAGAAAGGAGGGCCATAGCCAATCAGGTCATCAGCGCCGCAGTAGATGCCTCTGTCCCTGCGGCCCATGGCTACTCACATGGTATTTGCTCCCGTCGTTCGGCCTGGCTCCGCCTGACAGGACTCAAGCTGGACGCCCAGAAAAAGATATTGAACCTCTCCTTCAATGGTAATTCTCTGTTTGGGACACATGCGGACGACGAAATGTCCAAAATTAAAGCGGAAATGGACACTGTCAAGGCTGTGGGATTAGAAAAGCGCAAGGAATTCAAGAAGCGCTATTGCCAGGGACACAGGAGGTCTTTTCAGCAGAGGGTTCAAACCCCTCAGTGGTCATCACAGTCTCAGCAGAAAACGCAGTTCCAGCAGCGACGTCCTGGCAGAGGAAGAGGCAACAATAACAAACAGCAGTCTGCCTCCAAGCAGCCTCCCAAGCCCTGAGCCGTTGCTTCCTCCGCGACTGTTCGCCACTCCGGTGGGAGGGAGTGTTTCTCATCATCTGGCAGAGTGGAGATCCAGAACAAAAGACAGATGGGTGCTGAATATTGTGCAGCATGGTTACTTGCTGAGGTTCAAATCCCCCCTCTTCAAGTCCTCCTTCAGGCAAGGCACCTTCCCCTATTCCAAAGTCAACTGCTGCAAGACGAAGTCTCCCTCCTCCTCAAGAATATGGCCATAGAGGAGGCGCCCCCCATGCAAAGAAATCAAGGAGTATACTCCCGGTATTTCTTGGTTCAAAAAAGAGGAACAGTCAAAGAATACATGCCCATTCTGGATCTACGGCTGCTGAACAAATTTATACAAAAAGAAAAGTTCCCCATGCTCGCCCTGCACCAGATCTTCCCGCATCTCCATCAGGGAGACTGGATGTGTGCCATCGACCTGCAGGACGCTTACTTCCACATACCAGTGTCAGCCAAGCACCGAAAATTTCTAACGTTTCAGATCGGACGCCATCACTACCAGTATCAAGTGCTTCCGTTTGGCCTGAAATCTGCACCTCAGACATTCTCCAAGTGCATGGCGGTAGTGGCCGCTTTTCTTCGCAAAATAAAGATCTTCGTCTATCCATATCTTGACGATTGGCTGTTGAAGAGCTCCACTCTGACTCTGCTTCAGACCCATCTGTCGTTCTGCCTCAAACTGATGGACTCGTTGGATCTCCAAGTCAATCTAAAGAAGTCAGTACTCAACCCTTCCCAACGGATTCACTACCTGGGCGCTTCCCTGGACTCAGTACAGGAAAGCGTGTGTCCTTCAGAAAAAAAGGTTGTCATCTATGCTCCTGAAAGGTCGCCTTCTACTGGACACTCACGCCCCCACAGCCAGACAAGTGTCCTCTCTCCTGGGGTCGATGGCCTCGTGCATCTACATTGTGCCCAATGCACGCCTTCACATGAGGCCTCTGCAGTAAGCCCTCGAGGACCAATGGTCTCAGATCAGGTCGCTGGGAAGACCGGGTCTTGCTTCCTCAAGAAGCCAGGGACTCAATAAGATGGTGGTTGAAACGGTCCAATCTCCTCTGGGGGATTCCATTCCATTGTCCTCCTCCATCTCAGTCACTCGTCACGGATGCCTCCCTTCAAGACTGGAGGGCTCACATGGACCAGCTCCAAGTTCAAGGCCTCTGGTCCGAAGTAGAGCAAGGCTACCATATCAACTTCCTGGAGCTTCGAGCAGTTCATCTGGCTCTCAAGTCTCTTTACCCTTCTCTGCGTACCAACTACCTCCAGATTAAGACGGACAACACGACAACTATGTTCTATCTGAACAAACAGGGAGGCACGAGGTCAAGAGTCTTGACTCTGGAAGCATATGCCATCTGGCACTGGCTCCTGGCAAGGGGCCTTTCCATTGTGGCAGTTCATCTACCAGGACTTCAAAACGTCCAAGCAGACTGCCTAAGCAGAGTCTTTGTAGAAGCGCACAGTTGGGTGCTCAACGAGGAAGTCACGCAGGAGGTTTTTCTGCACTGGGGCGTACCGGACATAGACCTGTTTGCAGCTGCGGCCAATGCAAAATGCCTTGTCTTCGCGTCCAGGTTCCCCCAACAGAGATCACTGGGGAACGAACTATTGATCAGCTGGTCGCAGACATTACTCTACACCTTTCCTCCCCTGTCTCTGATCCCGGCGGTGATCCAGAGGTTCTACAGGATCAACACCAGGATGATCCTGATAGCACCAGAGTGGCCACGCCAGTGGTGGTACCCCGATCTTCTACAGCTTTCAGAGGTCCCGCACCGGCGACTTCCTTGCCATCCAGACTTGTTGTCCAAGGACCAGGGGAAGGTGTTTCACCCCAATCTCCCCTCCCTTCGCTTGACGGCCTGGCTCCTGATGTCATCCAGTATGGACACCCAGACCTCCCAGCAGACTGCATAACCATTCTTAAAGAAGCGAAACGACCCTCCACTAGGAAGTCATATGCTTTCAAGTGGAAGAGGTTTTTCTTATGGTGTCATGAGCACTCTCTCGACCCAGTACATGGCCAAGAGCAGGTGATTTTACCTTATCTGTTGCATTTAGCGAGATCAGGCCTAAAAAACCCCTCCATCAGGGTTCATTTAGCTGCCATCATAGCATATAGGAAGACACCTACTCAAACATCTTTCTTCCTTATGCCTGTAGTTAAAGATTTCTTAGAAGGGCTTAAGAAAGTCTTCCCACCGGTGAGGTCCCCCTCCCCTCCCTGAGAGCTTAATATCGTCCTGACTAAACTGATAAGTGCTCCTTTCGAGCCTATACATAAGGCTTCTTTGCAGCACTTGACCTGGAAAGCTGCTTTTCTAGTGGCGATTACCTCTGCCCGTAGAGTCAGCGAAATCCAGGCCTTGTGTTGTTTTTCATGCCAACAGTGTGGTCCTACGAACGCACCCAAGTTTTCTGCCTAAGGTAGTTTCAGACTTTCATATCAACCAGTCTATTACCTTACCTACCTTTTTTCCTCAACCTTCTACTCCCCCGGAGAGGTCATTACACTGTCTAGATCTCCGGAGGGTCCTGAAGTTCTACTTGGCTAAAACCCTTCCACTTAAAAAGTCTGACCGGCTTTTAGTTAATTATGGCACCACTAATACTGGCCTGTCAGCTTTGAAACGGCCCATTTCTCGCTGGATTGTCTCCTGTATAGCCTTAGCTTACCAACTAGCTAACAAGACCTTACAGGGTAAAACACATGCTCATTCTACTAGAGGGAAAGCTTCAACTAAAGCTCTCCTCTGTACTGTTCCTATTTCTGAAATGTGTAAAGCGGCAACTTGGCGATCTGTGCATACCTTTACCCGCCATTATTGCCTGGACTCAGATACTCGGGCCAATGCCCTAGTAGGGCAGGCCTCTTTAAGGAACTTATTTGTATAAGATGTGTTTGCAATGTATGACTTACTCAGTCTTTGATGTATTATTTCTTGCTCGTCCGCGAGACTTTGGGTATGAGCTTGCTAATCTATTCATAGATTATGACTATTAATGAGTATCACCTGGATGAGAAGGATTAGTTACTTACCTGTAATCCTAGTTCTCATCCAGGGTTATACTCATCAAAGTCATAAGCTCCCGCCCACCCCCCCGGACGAGCATATTCATAAAGGTATGAGATGTTTTACTGTGGATCTACTCAGGTGTTATACACCTCCAAAAAGAACTGACCCAACTGCCACCTGTGGTGCACCATGGGAGCAGGGGGTCGTCTTCAGGCCTGAAAGGCACGGTACCCCTGCTCCAATGCCTTAAAGGCAAGGTGTCCGTTTTCTTTGTTGCTTAATACTCTACTGCAGCCTACTGGCAAATACCTGCAATTACAGGTTTTTCCTATGGCAATAAAGCATTGTTGTATGCAAATGTTTACTGCTCTCTTTCTTCCTTAGGGGTTGAGAGAGTACTACTGTGTGTCTGCTAATTTATGTAATTTTGCGGCAATTTTGCCACTTGGGAAATGTTTTAGGCTGCAAATATATGTTTTCAGATATATATACATATATATGTATATGTATTTTCTATATGCTCCGGGATCCTTCACATGGGCGGGGATTATTCATAGATTATGATTTTGATAAGTATACCCCTGGATGAGAACTAGGATTACAGGTAAGTAACTAATCCTTTTCCACGAGGCCTACCTATTTTTATTCCAAGATGTTCTATGCAGATGAGCCCCAAAGTATTTCGTCATGACTTATGACCGGTTATCTTTTCATTATGTGGATTTTATTAAGGATATTTCATAACATGGTTTCATAGTGAACCTTGAGGCATGCAGCCACATCTCCACAAATCATTCATTACTATCCTAAAAGGAGCTTTGTGTGTACAAAGTATGCAAAGTACCATTCCAAGATGGAGACCTGCTACAATGTTTTTTTGTTTATTTCACTTTTTTATTGCAAGTATATATGCTCTCCATGTTTATGCTGCATTTTTCTACATGCATTGTAATTTATTTTGCTTATGCTTGCTGATTTAGTGTCTGTTTTGGTTTGGGTAGGGAGAGAGAATGCAATTATTATTTTGCCATTTGTAGAGCGCATCCGCTATGTAGAAAAGTGCCCTGGTGCTGCAACAGCCATGCTGAGCGGACTCACTCCAGATTAATCAGTATAGAGCCAGGTCCTCAAAGATTTTCTAAAATGTAGGTGATCTTTGATTAATTAAAGAAAGGATGGCAGATTAGGTGTGGTATACATCTTTATTCTATTAAAATAGAACCATAAAAGATACATATAAGCCATAAAAACATATTATAAAATCAGTGAGCACATAATATAGGGTTCAACCCACATTCAAACCATTAAACCATTCATTGCAATACTATATCAAACATGAGAAGAGGCCTCACACGTTTTAAATAAAAGAAAAGGCCTCTAGTAGGTCCAATAGGCTCTAACCAAAGAACAATAAAATAGCACGATTATTTCGCACCCATCAAACCAGTCCCACTGTAAGATTACGTCCATGCCTCCCAACTCTTGATTACGCTGCTCAAGACGTTGGGTATGCATACATAGATGTAAACATTCCTAAGCATCAGGAGATGTAGCAGGCAGGCCTAACCTTTTTGAATTGTAAATCTTTAAGAAGGGATATTAAAATTGGTTTTCTGGGCTAGGTAAGGTAGGGACAGAACCAAACAAAGAGAGCAATAGTTTAGGCCGATGATCTGTCACATTCACAGGGACCCAAAGTACACTGAGCAAACCAACCCTTGGGAAAACTAATCAGATGAACAAAAAGATGTAACCTTACCAATAACTGACAATGATAAACATCACCCATGTCAAATAGGGTTCTGTTGAAGAAACTGTTTTTATTACAAAGAAAGCATTGGCAGCAGATTTCTGTAATTCATTACTTTCCCTTATGGCTGCGGCATGGGTAGTAAAGTTATGTTTAGCCCGCTCATAAATCTGCTTTGATGATCTTTTCAAGGTTATGATATCAATCCGGGTGACCCAGGCTGACAAATTCAGATTTTATACAACCAAGCCAAGGAATCGGTCCTACATTGTCCATAGAAAGACAATCCCTAATGATCACTCTGTTAAGAGTTGGCTCACTTTTATACTGCAGCTAAATCCACCGTAGCAAAGGTCTTAATGCAATGGTGTCTGAGATGAATTTAAGACCCAGTTCTTTATGAAAAACAAACATTGAGGTACTTTGTGGGACCACCAGTAAATGTCTGGCAAACCTATTTTCCTCAACCTGAATAATGTTACAATCATTGTACCCCCAAATATCACTGCCATAAGTTGTCGCTGACACACATTTAGCCTTGTAAACCTGAAGACAGTGCTTAGCATCAGAGGACCACAAATGCCGTGCAGGATGATGGCAGCAAAATTTGCGTGCAAGTAGGAGACTCAAGAGGAACCTATGCCAAGGAGAAGAGCTGGGAAAGCTGAAGAAGAAGTACTGACCCTCTGCTGTGTGCTATGTGGATTGGCCTGCTGTGCCTGTTTCTGCCAAGGGGAGGACCAAGACTTTGCTGTGTGTTGTTATCCTGAGATACCTTGATCTCCAAGGGCTTGGTGTAGAGCTTGGCTCCTGTTCTGAAGTCAAAGGGAAACAAAGACTTTACTCCACCTGTCCTCCTGCACCTGGAACTGCTGTTTCAGCTGCCACAGAGGGAAATAGCAACACTGACGCTGGTGAGCGAAGCAGCGACCTGCAACAAAGCTGTGGGCACCGCTCATGAAGTGCACGATGCGTTTTAACGAATTGCACCGCAGCCCTGACGCTTGCCGATGTTGCACCATACTGACGCCGTCACTGAGGCCGCTGCCTGCATCAGAGCCGAGGGCACCACTCGTGACACTCAAGACACACTGCCTGACTCGTACTGCAGACCTGACCTCACCAACACTGGTGCTTCATCATCGAAGAGCCAATACCTGACGTAGGTGACCTCCCAAATCTATCAACCCTGCATCGTCGTAAGGAACCAACACCTCGGTGCCCCCACAAGGTCACCTCCCCAGCAACAGTAAGGAACCGACTCCTCACCTCCCCTGCATCGCAGTAAGGAACCATCGCCTCACCTCCCCTGTGCTTGTAAGGAACCGTCACTGCCGCCCGGCGCCAACGAAGCATCACATTCCAGACGCCGTGCACCATCTTTGTCATCATTTGCCATGGTACTGTACTTTGGGGGTCTGTGTGGCACCAGGCCTGATGCGGCACACCTCGTGGTTGGCGCTGTACTTTGGGATTTTCATCTGTCACAATTTCATATTAGCCCGGCTTGCAGCTATTTGTTGCTACAAGCTTTATTTTTTTGACTAACCTCTTTTTGATGATATCTTGACATATGCATGGTGGATTTTTTTTTCGTTTCGTCTTGTTTTAGTTTAGATAACGATTTCCTATTTTTCTAAAGTAGTGTGGTGTATATTTGTAGTGTTTTAACTGTTACTGTATGTGTGCACAAATGCTTTACTCTCTGCCTCTGAGATAAGCCTGTCTGCTCATGCCAAGCTACCAAAGGTATGCGCAGAGGTTGTCTAAGGGCGTAACTCTTTTACCCTGAATAGAAGCAAGGGTCCCTACTTTGACAAAGGTGCAAACCATTGCCAACTAGAGACACCCTTTCTAAAAACAAATATGCTTTCAAAAGCTATCCCAGAGTGCTTTTCATAAAAGAGAAATAAAATGGTAGCCTACTGGGTACCATTCTCTTCTGCTCTTCTCAGCAGGTCTAAAGATATCCCGATAAGGGACAAAGAAAGCTGCCATCAAATTCTCCATCCACTTAAAGCTTTCTCTGTCTAGTTCATTGAATTCAATATTGGCACTTTGAGGTACATCCCTACCAAAGAGGTATATCTTCACTAGGTAAGCAGAGGCACACATAATGTCTTTGGGAAACCTAAACAATAAAAAAAAAAATCTGAGCCAGCAGATTGTTGTAGTGGTTAATTCCCCTCTTCTTTCTTCTCATCAATGCTCTCTCTGTTCAGCCTGCATGACAGTAGATTAATGTATGATGTCATGGAATGTTGGTGTGTGGACTAGTGGAGAGCGTCAGTTGGAGGATGAGAGGCTGAGCAGAGGGAGACTGCTCCTGGTGGGGCTGCTGTACATCCTATACATCTTTACTTTTATCCTATTTGCCATCCTACCTTCATCTTCTACAACTGTATCTGAAACTAATAAAGGAACTACTTGGAACTACCACTCGGCATACCCTTGGACTATTTATTACAACATTTTGGCGACGTTTGGACTCTTGAACCTACTTATATCTTCTACAAGGAACATTGAAACATCAACTAAAGAACCTACTTAAGAATCTGCAACGTACGTATTACAATCTTTAAGAATATACATGAGTATTTAAGTACTTTATAATGGAACTGGCAGCTTCAGCCCCACCAGTGGCCTTTCACACCGGCCAGCCTTAAACTACCCTGCCAGATTCTCATTTTCTGACCTATGTCCACATGTGACTGCCTCAGTGCTTATCGGTCCAACACAGAAACCTGCATCTTTCTTTGAAGATACTGACTTGTTTATGTTGATACAAAATTATTTTCGGTTTTTCCTTACAACGTGTTATGTGAGATTTCATTTTCTCAAAGGAGCCGATTTTATTTGGATTTGCGTTTATTTTGTGACTGGGCAATCATATTTTTATTTCCTGGAATAACGCTTTTTACCTGTTCAAGTCTGCAGGCCAACTGCCTTCTCCTTGCCAGCATTTCCGTTGGTCAGGAGCTCCTGTCTCCTCCACTGCCTCTGTGTACTGGTGACGCAATGGAACCTTGCTATTGGGTTCTCTCTCGTGAATGTCACGTCATCACGGCTATTTGTTTCCTTGGTGCCGCCGTGAGCCATCCGGAGCTACGTGATATGCGTGCAAGCTATTGTTACCATGGCAACTCTTGTCAACGCTTGCTAACGTGGCGGAAGGCTCCCTTTCTGTTGCGCATCATGTAGTTTGTGGTAGAGGCTGTGCGCACTCAACGAGCGAGCATACATGGATTTAATTTTCACCCTTTCGAGTTTTGAGAAATGCTGTGAGCTCCAGTGCCTGCAGATTGTCATGAAGATCGAGCGCCCTTCTTGTCAGCTAAGTTCTGTTTCCAGCTAAGTTCTGTTTCTTGCCTCAGCGCCTGCAGATTGTCATGAAGATCGAGCGCCCTTCTTGTCAGCTAAGTTCTGTTTCCAGCTAAGTTCTGTTTCTTGCCTCAGCGCCTGCAAGTTTTAGCCAAGAGCACGTGTGGAAAATGTTCCACAGACGGAGACTTCTTCATAATTACGTTGCAGTTCATGTCTTCCTGAGAACTGTTCCCTCTCCGTGGATTTGTGTGAAGATGTTTTTAAATACAAGGAGTTACTTCTTCGTTTTGTCTGCCGGTTATTTGAACACTCCTTTGATTCCTGATTTCCAGTTTGGCACAGATAAGATTTTGCATTATTCTGGAACTTGCATTATTCGGCCTTTATTCCTTTTGATGTACACTGTGCGCCATCTTCTGGCATGTTTTGGGATCGTTTTTGCCTTTATTTTTTGACAAACAGTACAATTCATGTTCCTTTTAATGTTATTTCATTGCACTGTTTTATCAATGCTTTTGCTTACGTGCTCAGTTTTATCAAATGTCTACATTTACGTGACAAAGTTAAATTTGCAGTTTGGTGAGTGTATCTCATTGCTTGAATGTTTGGGTGAGTGTATCTCATTGCTGGAATGATATTATTTACGAGTTAGTGCGCATTTATACAGGTTCCTGTAATTTACATTTACGTGACGAAGTTATATTGCAGTTTGGGTGAGTCTATCTCATTGCTTGAATGTTTGGGTGAGTGTATCTCATTACTTGATGCATTAATTTTACTTAGGTTACTGTATCCCGGTATTTTAATTACGTGTGAGTGTATCCCATTATTTGTTAGTTATGTGAGGTGTATTCTTTCATTGGTGTCTTCTTTGTTGTGTATTAGTTGTCACGCATGCATTCTTATACATACATTCTAGTTATGGTCCAGTCCAGTTTCAGCGCTGGTTCGCTGTTTACTCAACGGCTCTTGTTTATCCATCTTTCTTTTGTTGTCGTTGATTGGATCTTTGATGCATAGGCGAGCCTGAGACGTCAGGTTCACTTTTGTTGTGCGTGTGCTTCTCTTCTTCTTTCTTGCTTGTGACGTATTGTTTCTTCCAGTGTGGGTATTTTCTTGGCACAGGTCTGGTTTTGCCTTCCTTTGAGAGAAATGGGGATGGTGTGCGTGCCATTAGGTTGCTTATATTTCATGGTGCATTCATTGCTGTCATGTTATTTCTTTCATTTTCACGTTATAGCATTATTACATTACATTGTGTTCTAGGTTATCGTGTGATTTCATTGCACATTTGCATTTTCATTATTATTACATTGCATTTCATCGTTTTGCATTATTGTACTATGTTCCATTATTGCATTTCATTATTGCAATGTCTTTGTATTCTTTCTGATTCTTTACTTCTTATTCTTCTATTTCCTTTTGTTGTGAAGAGAGAGGATATGTTGTAGTGGTTAATTCCCCTCTTCTTTCTTCTCATCAATGCTCTCTCTGTTCAGCCTGCATGACAGTAGATTAATGTATGATGTCATGGAATGTTGGTGTGTGGACTAGTGGAGAGCGTCAGTTGGAGGATGAGAGGCTGAGCAGAGGGAGACTGCTCCTGGTGGGGCTGCTGTACATCCTATACATCTTTACTTTTATCCTATTTGCCATCCTACCTTCATCTTCTACAACTGTATCTGAAACTAATAAAGGATCTACTTGGAACTACCACTCGGCATACCCTTGGACTATTTATTACAACACAGATCAACCAAGTTTTATAATTTAAGAAAAAAGTAATTCAAAAATCAAACATCTTTTCTGAGCCAGAAGATCAACCAAGTTTTATAATTCAGGAAATAGTAATTCAGAGTGGACGCTAGTTGAAGAAAAAAACAAAATGATGTATGTCAATGAATTAAGCAACAAAGCATTATACATGCTTTTATATATCTGCTGTTTGTCTTTAGATCTTGTGCAGCTCAATATTCAGCAGCATCCGGGGAAGGAGGAAGTCCTGCAAAGATCCCACCTAAGTTCGATCTGTCTCCCATACCCTGGGGAACGGGTTGCACTGTTTAACAACACTAGACATAGTCTACGCCTGGAACCCAGTTTATCTTGCCTTCAAGCTCTGATGCACTGTACACCCTTAAAGAGATGTGTGGATATATTTAAATGGCCCATTCATTGCCCAGCATGCTAACTGATGGGTAGGCATATTAGTAGTGTGCGTTTAGCACCTACAGGCAATCACAAGGGTTTCGGGGCCTGAGTCTCTCTGGCAGTGGGTAGTATTCAAGTGTTTGTATTGTGGGAGACCCTTTAGCGTTTTGACACTGATTAGACTGATTGTCCAACTGGGCACCCTAGTTAAGGATTAGGATTCATTTACACATCTATACTGTAGTGTTTCGGGAATTGCAGGTCACAGCAAGATGTTCCCAATGCTTCTGTTCTCAAGGCAACCACTGCAGTCATGCTGTCAGTGGAATTAATTACTTTGGACCAGGAAGAGAGGGAATGATGAATCATGCTACCACCCTCTCTAGGCCACACCACTAGCCACCTCTAAGCCATGAGCGTAAGTACTGACTACAAGCCCATGGGTCTAGGATTCATGATCAAGGGAGAATGAAGGCTCATCTTGTGTCATTCTCCATGCAGGACAGGGCAGCCCATCTCACTGGGAAGCTTAGCAGCTCATATTCCAGACATTCACTGCAGCACATCCTTCTCTGGTTCTAAGCTCCTTCCAGCAGTGGAGGAAGCAGGTGCTGAAACTCCTGGTCTTGGTAAAGTGGGAACAAAGGAAACACAAGGAGATGGTGAACGGAGCACTGAAACTTTTCAGATACTCACCCCCAGTCACAGATCTTGGTTGAATCCATCATCGTTCTTTAGCTCACTTCACCACCCCAGTTCAGACCCAGCTATATGCATATCAGTGTTGACCCTGTGCCTCATTGGAACAGTCCAGCCCGAACTGCCAAGCCAGGTCTTCCCTGGACCGTAATCCAGCATCCCCGGACCAGTTTCCGGGTAACCACCCTCATTAGCCAGGCTAGCCTGAATCCAGTGGCAAAGTGGACAAGGGACCCACGTCTGGGCATTCCCTGCCAACTTAGGGTGAGCAAAGTAAACACAAGGAGATGATGGACGCAGCACTGAAACTTTTCACTCACCCTAGTCACAGATCTGAGTTGAATCCATCATAGTTCTTAAGCTTACTTCACCATCCAAGTTCAGACCCAGCTATATGCAAATCAGTCTTGACCCTGTCCCTCATGGGAATAGTCCAGCCCGAACTGCTAAGCCATGTCTTCCCTGGACCGGAAACAAGCATCCTGGGACGGTTTTGGGGTAACACCACTCATCAGCCGGGCTAGCCTGAATCCAGTGGCAAAGTGAGCAAGGGACCCACATCTGGGAATACCCTGCCAACTTAGGGCACACAAAGTAAACACAAGGAGTCGATGGACGGAGCAGTGACTCTTTTCAGACTCCCAACCCCAGTCACAGATATGGGTTGAATCAAGAAACTCCTGTCATCTGGTGCTGCAGAGCTTTCTCCCAGCATCTTCCCTCCTCCAAGGATCTACTGCATCAGAAATAATGACTACTGATACTCAGTTTACTTCTAGCAGCTACTAGAAATGTGGAATCTGCCTTCTGGTAATATTATAGATACCTCTCTTGAGCACATGTCCAACATCCAACAAACCATCAAACCTACTCCACGCTTAAAGGAGCCATCTATTGAAAAGAATAAAGCTTGCCCTCTTTCACAATCTAAGATACCACATACTACCTAGAAAATAAACTTGAACTATTGTGCTCCAGCCGGAACCTCAAAAGTACATCCACCCTTCACTTGAAACCTCCAAGATTCAAAAAGAAAAGAGCTTACAACCGTGCGTTCATCGGTCTTGCTCTTAGAATCTGGAACTCCTAGCCATCCGTGATCAGATCTAATCCTTACAATACTTTGTTTAAAAAACTAGTCAAACGGCATCTAATGAACGAACGTTAACGCATTGATCATTCTTGTGTGTTTTGTTAATTACCAAAATCTTGAATCATTTTCACTGATGTTCTATTTTATATTTCTTTACCCTTTGTTTTGTTCTAGTCTTCGATAGTTACTGTTGATTTTTGCTTGTTTCCTTTTTGTTAAAATTCCCGATGCACATTGCACATCTTTGTTCTTTCTATTGTATGATGTTCTACTCAGAGTGCTCTATGGCACCTCTGATACACCCTACGTGTTATTCTTGAATGTTTTCCCATAGGTTGTAACTTTACTTACCTTCTTTATGTTTTGTATACTTACTGGCGCCAACTCTGTACAGCGCTCTGATACCCTTTTGGGTTTTCTTCACGCTATATAAAACTTTTCAAATAAAGAAAAACAAAATTAATAAGATGTTCAAGTATCACCAAGACTAAGGGCCTAATTAAGGACCACCAGACTCGTGAAGGGGTGGTGGTCTTCTGACAACCTCATTATGAACTGGCCGGTCGTGCTGCCCTGGGACTGCCGAACCTGCCAGGAAACCGCTGTTGCCTTGCGGTGGAGCAGCTATCATGAGGCAATATTATGTTTGGCAGGACCGCCGCGGTCCTGCCAAGCATATTACGACTTTCCTCACTTCCACTGTTTTCATGGAGGTCTTTCCTCCATGAAAACAGTGGCAGTGGGGAAAGAAAGGGGGCCCTAGTGGGCCATGTGTGGATGCACACAGGGGCACAAAGTGTGCCCGCCCTGTGTGCATGCACCCCCCAATTCCAGCATGGCATGGACTTCATAGTCCATGCCGTGCTAGAACTACCGTTGACGTTCCCATGGGGATGTCTATTTTATAGGCACAGCCATGGGAATGCCAAAGAAACTGCCTGCCAGTGACTAAAAAAGCCATAATACGGCAGGCGGTTATCACACCGATTTGGTGGTGCGGCGAAGAGGAGGTCCTGTCGCAGCACCTGCCTAACTCGTAATCGTGCCCCAAGGGTTCCGATATGTTTTTCATTTGATGGTGACTGGTTAGGTTGTAAACCCTATTGTGACATCATTCTTTAGATTACTCAAGGGAGTGTATGATACTAAAGATGCGTTCTTCATTTCTTAGGTAGCAGAGAGAGGTTATAAAAATGCTAGAATGAGTCTTAACTACTGGGTCCCATTCCATCCCTTTGTTTTGTAGCTTATAAGGGCCATTACTGAAGAGGACTAATTATATGCAAACATTGGTGGCACCAACACAAAAGGAGAATTTCTTTCTGAACTTCTATGCCACAAACCATAGATGCCTATCAGACTACTTGTGCTTTGTTGATGAATTGCAGCGTGGCTCAGCAATGTTGGAAACTCATATTGGAATATATCTGAAAGCTAAGGAAGCAATTTCTAAGGCGAATAAGAATCCTATGATGAGACTTGATTAACTTGTTTGAAATTCTTCACATGAGCATGCTACTATAGTAATGCTGTGACGTTTGGTACAGAGCATGATAGATTGATTGGTCTCGCAAGCTTCTGTCATCCATTTGACTGTGTTGTGGTTTGAGAGCCTTTTTATGTTACAGGACGAAATTATTACATTTGCTCTTTATGTCTGTACTGTAGTTAATCTCTAGCACAGGATCCTTCAGGGGTCTTTCCACCACTCCCAAGATCGTTATTGTCTGTATTGCTCTAGTCTTGTTTTCCCTCAAAACAATTTGGGGTAGAATACCATTACCATGATGAACAAATTGAAATGCACGCCTCTGATGTCAAGAAGCCTTTGCATCCACTATGGGGCTGACTGAGAAGCATCCAAACATGATCCGTTTCAGCTAGCTGCAGCAAAATGTTATAAAATCAAAGGCAATGGTATTGGTATAAAAGACTAGCCCCAACACGGGCATTACTGTTTGTTCCCTGTTTATGGTGCGGAGATCAAGGCTTGGATGCAGACACAGACTTAGAGAATTGTCTTTATGACTTCTCTGTTCGGGGAGCAGCGTAGCATGCAATGAGCAAGTATTATGACTAGAAACGCCATTACAAATTCTTAACCTTAAAGAGGATTGCCTGGTATGAAATATTCCCTAGGACCAAGGTCAAAGTGTCTGCCCCAGCATCCTCAGTCTCTCTTATCCTTTTTCACCCTTCTTTTATAGGCAAGATTTTTACTTCAACCTCTCATTCTTTATTTCCAGAATAGAGACTTCCCATCCCCTTATTCAGTCATGCAAAGGTAAGTGTGATACCCCAAGGCATGGCATGGCAAAGCAAATATAGGTTAATTAAAGTACTGGGGGAAAGCATGCTTTAGGCATAAGGTGTATTTCTCCAGTGATGCGGCTAGCAGCCCCCAACCAGTAGTCTGAGAGCACTCCAAAACCATCTCTACCTACCCCCACGGTTGTGGCCTAATTACCAGCTGCCTGTGAGGAAAAAGCAGGAGCAT
The DNA here is from genome assembly GCF_964263255.1 of Lissotriton vulgaris. Taxonomy (NCBI): domain Eukaryota; kingdom Metazoa; phylum Chordata; class Amphibia; order Caudata; family Salamandridae; genus Lissotriton; species Lissotriton vulgaris. The sequence goes on from NC_141696.1 coordinate 117,826,024, forward strand.
ACCCAGATCACCCTTTTCTTGAGCTGGGGAAATTAAGATACTTCCTTAGAGTGAACCTTCCTTCTGGCGCTACTGCAGAAAGTATCCTCTTGCTGGAAGGGAGGGAAGCCTTCATTATCCATACTCCACAGATATCAGCCATGGATGTGTTGGAAAGATATGCATCCCAACCAGCACTGAGGTAGACATTTAATTATCAGCATGCAATCACTTGTTTATGTAATATATATGTTAATCAATGTTAAATCAATCAATCAAAGCATTTGTAAAGCGCACTACTTACCCGTGAGGGTCTCAAGGCGCTAAGGGGAGGGGGGGCTCTGCTACTGTTCAAAGAGCCAGGTCTAGAGGAGTTTCTGAAGGTCAGAAGATCTTGGGTCTGCCGTAGGCGAATGGGGAGGGTGTTCCATGTCTTGGTGGCGAAGTGGAAAAATTATCTGCTGCCGGCGGTCACTCTTCAGAAGCGGGGGACAGTAGCAAGGGCGTGGTCGGCGGAGCGGAGCTTGTGGATGGGGGTGTAGAAGCTGAGGCGACTGTTGAGGTACCCTGGTGCGGAGTTGTGAAGTGCTTTGTGTGCGTGTGTGAGGAGCTTGAAGGATATCCTCTTGTTGACGGGGTCCCAGTGCAGGTCTCTCAGGTGGGGTATGACGTGGCTGTGGCAAGGGATGTCGAGATTCACGAGTGCGGAGGTGTTCTGGATGCGTTGGAGCCGTTTCATGAGTTTGGCCAAGGCTCCAGTGTAGAGGGCGTTTCCGTAGTCCAGTCTGCTGCTGACGAGGGCCTGGGTGACCGTCCTTATGTTTCGGTGGGGATCCAAATGTAGATCCTGCGGAGCACGCACAGGGTGTTGAAGCAGGAGGAAGAGACGGCATTGACCTGCTTTGTCATGTAGAGGGTGGAGTCGAGATGACCCCTAGGTTATGTGCGTGGTCGGAGGGTGTTGGAGCTGTTCCTAGTGTGGTCTGCCACCAGGAGTCATCCCAGGCCGAGGGAGTGGATCAGAGGATGAGGACCTCCGTCTTGTCTGAGTTCAGCCGGCTGTTTCTCATCCATTTGGCGATAGCCTTCATTCCCTCGTGGAGGTTGGTTTTGGTGGTGTGGGGGTCTTTGGTGAGGGAGAGGATCAGCTGGGTGTCATCGGCGTAGGAGATGATGTTGAGGTGGTGCAGTTGTGCGACGTGGGCGAGCGGTGCCATGTAGATGTTGAACAGCGTTGGGCTGACGGATGAGCCCTGGGGTGGCTTCGGAGCCGAAGGGCGGAAGGCGGACACTCTATGTTCTGCCGGAGAGGAAGGAGGTGGTCCAGTCCGGGGCCTTCTCTTGGGTCCCAGCGTCATGGAGGTGTGATCGTAGTGTGCAGTGGGAGACCGTGTCGAAGCTGGCTGACAGGTCCAGGAGGATGAAGGCAGCGGTTTTTCCGTTGTCTAGCAGGGTCCTGATGTCGATGAGGGCAGTTTTGGTGTTGTGGTTGCTGCAGAACTCTGGTATACGAGGGTTGCCAACATTTTTCTGCACACGGACAATGACCTTATTGGTGCAGCAGATGTCTCCTCAAACCTTGCTTAGGGATTCTACTCAGCAGGATTACCCCCTGGACTTCACTCCCTCCAATGCTCTCCTTTTCCTTATAGGGCACATTGGTTTTGGCAATCAGGCAGGCGCAAGTGCTCCAGGCTCCAAAACATGTGATCTTGGATTCCCTGGTCGATGTCCTCTCACCCAGCAGGCCTTGGCTACAGGCATAAGTCTTACAGAGCTTCTCCTACTCACACAGCCAGACTGGCTGCTTGAGAACTGACAATTTTTGGGGTCTCAAGCTCCCATTTCTATAGTCCATTTCCAGACACCAAATGTGATTTAGAGGCCAAGTTTGTGATGTTTCTGTTGGATGTCTACTTCCTTTTGTTGTACCACTCCTGTTATGTCATATTGATTTGTATAGCACACTACTCACTGAGAGGGTATCTAGAGGCTTGTGTAGGTATACGGTTCCCAAAGTTCTTATATGAAGAGCCTGTCTTCAGCTTATTGAGGAACTCAAGAAGTGAGGAACCCAAGAAGGCACAGACAGAAATCAGTCCACCACAGCAGGAGCTACTCTGAATCTGATAACCTTACAGCACAGGCCATGGGGGTGACTAGAGCTTACATCTGGATGTCCACCAATGATATATGTATTGAAATGTTATCCCAGGGCCTTAGCCCTACTCTTTCTGATTCTATTATCAGCCCTATCTCCTTCCCGATATGTGCCCAGGCCCCTTCCTTGTGACCTCTCTCTGAATCATAGAGCACCCTTTGAAGTGCACCTGGGGAAGCCCGGCTCTCCCATTTCCATTGTGTCCCATCCTGCTTACAGTAATGCAGCAATCTACAAATCTGTCTGGGGGTATTCCTCTACCTCCTCGTGTTTTACCAAGCAGCCGTTGGGCTCCCAAAATGGAACCAAGAGTCAGCCATGTACAGTACCCTTCAAAGGCACACACACACCCATCACATGCATATACCATATACTCAGTGCACAGCACTGCATCCTTCATGTATTGTACCACTCACAATACACATGTTCGAGGCATGTGGGCTGCTGAATTCATATCTGTGCATAGATCGCCGCCTAGTGATGGGTCCGGATGATTGCCCATTGTTGTCCTGGAAGAGTCTTCGAAGTATCACGAGATAGGTGGCTCCTCCCCTGGACTACAGTGCGCATGGGCATCGACTCCATCCTCAGATTGTTTTTTTCCGCCATTGGGTTCGGATGTCTTTAATTCCCTCTTGTCGGAATCGATAAAAAACTTTCTTGAGACCAAAAGGTCTTTAGTCTATACGTCGGTATTGTCTTGCGTTCGGCATTGCTTCTTGTAGCTCGGCTCCGAGCCGAATTCTATACTCCCGCGTGCTCTCGGCGCGGAAGGCCCGGTCGACGCTCCTGACCTATCGACCATCCATCATGGACCGAAGTCCATTCAAGAGATGTCCGGTCTGTTACTCGAAGTACCCCCACATCGACGTCCACCCGGTGTGCAACAAGTGTCTATCGCCGGACCAGGATGAGGACAAGTGTATGGCTTGTTCCCGCTTCAGGTCTAAGAAGACGCTTAAGCTTCGCCGAGCTGCGCGCCTGGAGGCCCAGCAATCTGCTCCGGCGCCTGTGGACATCTTCGATGCAGGGGATGTCGAGGACTAATCTATCCAGGATGTTTCTGAATCAAACCCCGCGCCGGACGTCGAAGAGGACTACGACGCGGATGCTGAGGTGTTCGAGGGCGAAGAAGTCGTCGAGGAGGTAGGAGACGTCGACGGAGCCCTCGGGGCCATGGAGGATAGCTCGGATGAGGAGCTTCCTCAAACTGACTCTGGGGCCATGCCGATTTATAAGGCCCAGGTAAAGGAATCGCCTTCGGGCCTTACCCAAGATCTCGCTATGGGTCCCACGGCCCCGCCTTCGGGCCCGGCCACGGACATTGTTGCCGAGCCACTCCCTGGCAAAACGAAACCGAAAGTGAAACCTACGGTCTCGGCACCAGATACTGCGCAGGTGCCAGCATCCAAACCGAAAGTGCGCATCGCTTTGGTCGGCTCCAAGGCTTCGGAGGCTTCGGTGCCGAAGAGGCCGAAGGTGGCTGTCGAGCCGAAAACTCCAGTCAAGGGCGCTGAGACGAAGACTGCTGCGCAGAAGGCTAAGCTGAAAGTGGTCGAGACGGGCGCGTCAGCGTCGAAGACAATCGACACCGGCAAAAGCCTTGTCGACCCGAAGAAGTCTGTCGGCGAGCCGAAGAAGACTCTCGGTGACCCGAAGAAGCGACTCGATGACCCGAAGGTCCTCACGACCCCGCGTCCGCACGACAAGGCCAAGGGCGCTGCGCCCCGTGAGTCGAATCCGAAAGTGGCCTCAAAGGGTTCCATTGAACCGGCGCGCCCATCCGCCGCGTTCACCAAGAAGGCAGCGCATCCGTGAGGGCACCGCGTCGGTCGATCCGAAGGATCCTCCGCCTGCAAAACCTGTGGAGAAGCCACTTAAAGCGTCTACGCCGATCCACTTCACGTTGCCGCCGAAGACGGCGCCGAAGGCTTTCGCTCCTAAGGCAGTGGCCGGCGTATCCGAAAAAGGGTAGGGTGTTGAAATATCGATTACAAAAACATAGTTGACATAAATATAGTTGTAAAAATATCGTTTACAAAAATATCGACACCCTATACTTAAACAGGTAAGTACATAAATATCTACTCAAAAATATCGTTGTAATAAATATAGATGTAAAAAATATCGACTTTTTAAATTAATTACATTTACATTAAATAATAAATAAATATAAGTAGTATTAACAAAATACATTACATTACTTTTATTTTTAAACTATTGAAAACAAATTAACTACACTTTTTCATTATAAACCTAATAAATGTGTACATATACATATATTTAACACATTACTTTATATAACAACAATAATACATACATATAATTAAAATATACAATATATTATTAGTTAAAACATTTGATAGCGTAGGTGTAAAAATTACTATTCCCACTCCAGAGGGTGCAACAGTAGGGAAAGCGTTGGATAGCGTAGGGGTAAAAATTACTATTCCCACTCCAGAGGGTGCAACAGTAAGGAAAGCGTTGGATAGCGTAGGGGTAAAAATTACTATTCCCACTCCAGAGGGTGCAACAGTAGGGAAAGCGTTGGATAGCGTAGGGGTAAAAATTACTATTCCCACTCCAGAGGGTGCAACAGTAGGGAAAGCGTTGGATAGCGTAGGTGTAAAAATTACTATTCCCACTCCAGAGGGTGCAACAGTAGGGAAAGCGTTGGATAGCGTAGGGGTAAAAATTACTATTCCCACTCCAGAGGGTGCAACAGTAAGGAAAGCGTTGGATAGCGTAGGGGTAAAAATTACTATTCCCACTCCAGAGGGTGCAACAGTAGGGAAAGCGTTGGATAGCGTAGGGGTAAAAATTACTATTCCCACTCCAGAGGGTGCAACAGTAGGGAAAGCGTTGGATAGCGTAGGGGTAAAAATTACTATTCCCACTCCAGAGGGTGCAACAGTAGGGAAAGCGTTGGATAGCGTAGGGGTAAAAATTACTATTCCCACTCCAGAGGGTGCAACAGTAAGGAAAGCGTTGGATAGCGTAGGGGTAAAAATTACTATTCCCACTCCAGAGGGTGCAACAGTAGGGAAAGTGTTGGATAGCGTAGGAGTAAAAATTACTATTCCCACTCCAGAGGGTGCAACAGTAGGGAAAGCGTTGGATAGCGTAGGGGTAAAAATTACTATTCCCACTCCAGAGGGTGCAACAGTAGGGAAAGCATTGGATAGCGTAGGGGTGAAAATTACTATTCCCACTCCAGAGGGTGCAACAGTAGGGAAAGCGTTGGATAGCGTAGGGGTAAAAATTACTATTCCCACTCCAGAGGGTGTAACAGTAGGGAAAGCATTGGATAGCGTAGGGGTAAAAATTACTATTCCCACTCCAGAGGGTGCAACAGTAGGGAAAGCGTTGGATAGCGTAGGGGTAAAAATTACTATTCCCACTCCAGAGGGTGCAACAGTAGGGAAAGCGTTGGATAGCGTAGGGGTAAAAATTACTATTCCCACTCCAGAGGGTGCAACAGTAGGGAAAGCGTTGGATAGCGTAGGGGTAAAAATTACTATTCCCACTCCAGAGGGTGCAACAGTAGGGAAAGCGTTGGATAGCGTAGGGGTAAAAATTACTATTCCCACTCCAGAGGGTGCAACAGTAGGGAGAGCGTTGGATAGCGTAGGGGTAAAAATTACTATTCCCATTCCAGAGGGTGCAACAGTAGGGAAAGCGTTGTATAGCGTCGGGGTGAAAATTACTATTCCCACTCTAGAAGGTGCAACAGTAGGGAAAGCGTTGGATAGTGTAGGTGTAAACATTACTAAATGTATTTACTCATTTATAAAATAACAAATCGTTTTTTTAATTTAATTAATCATTAATTAAATAATTATTCACTTAAAATGTAATTAATTCACTACATTTTCACTAAAAAATTCCAGTACACACACCTAAAATTAATTAAACAATTAACATAATTAATTACATAATTATTAATCAATTAACTAATTGAAATTAATTAACTATTATTTATTACACTATTTATAATCATTTAAAACATTAATTAATCTATTATTTTATTATATTTAAATTACTTCCCACCCTACTCCCCTATAAACCCACAACCCGCTACGGAACTATTAACACTAAATTCAACATAAAATACATTATTAACTAATGGAATACTACAAAAAATACTACTTTGACAACAAATACTCATTAAAAACACTACATTACTTATAATTATTTAAAAAACGATATTTTTGTAAACTATGTTTTTGTAAACGATATTTATTACAACTATAATAATGTCTGTCGATATTCTGGTCAAACTACATTTTTGTCATCGATATTTCTTCCTGTAGATATTTTTGCGGCAATATTTAGGTTAGTCGATATTTTTACGACGCTATTCCTGCTCTGTACCCCGAAAAGGTCTCCTCGGCGCCGACGGCGTCTTCGGTGGTTCACGGCCCGCGGCCTCGACGACCTTCGGGGGATGAGCGTCAGGAACACTTCATCGACGCCGAAACGGGCAGGCTTTCCCTCCTGAAGCGGAAAATCACCCCAGAACCCCAACTGGAGTCTTACAAGATCCCTCTCAAGAAAAAGAAGGACTCAGCTTGCTCTCCCGTCTTGGTGGAACCCCTTTCCCCACAGACTCATAATGTGTCGCCCACTTACTCAGATGTGGACGCTGGTGAGGGAGATGATGAGGATGAATACAGTTATCCCGTCTATACAGACCCGGAGGATACCAATGAACCCTGGGCAGCTGGGGGGGACCCTGGGGATCCTCACTCAGGACAGGACCCTCAACTTTTTTCTGCTAAGACTTCACCTACAGAAGACTCTGCTGCTTTCAATGCCCTCATTGAACGGGCCGCTAACAATCACAACGTCCAGCTACATGCTGACCCTGTGGATGTGGATTTCCTCTTTGACACCTTTTCAGTATCAGAAAAAACTGTTAAAACTCTGCCTATGCTGAAGGGTGTTTTAAAGCATGCGGCTGAGATCTTTAAAGAACCTACCAGGGCAAGGGTCATAAACCCTAGGATTGACAAGAAATACAAGTCGGCACCTACTGATCCTACCAACATTAAGGGACAGTTGCCTCTGTACTCCCTGGTCGTCTCGAATGCCCGGAAGAGGGCTAATTCTCAGACTACGGGTGATGCTCCTCCCCCAGACAAAGAATCCAAGGTCTTTGAGGCTTCGGGGAAGAGGGTGGCAGCACAGGCAGCCAACATCTGGCGCATTTCTAACACACAGGCGCTTCTGGCGCGCTATGACAGGGCGCACTACGATACACTAGAGACCCTGTTGCAACACCTGCCTGATCAATACAAGGAAGGGGCTGAGATGCTGATCAGGAAGGGAAACTAATCTCTAACGCTTCCATTAAGTGCGCTCTGGACGCAGCTGACACCGCTGCCAGAGCTATAAACACCAGTGTTATGCTTCGGCGACATGCCTGGCTGAGAATCTCTGGATTTAAGCCAGAAATCCAAACCACCATCCTAAACCAAACGGTTAACCCAGATCACCTGTTTGGCCCGGAGGTTGACACCACCCTCGAAAAAATAAAAAAAGACACTGACACTGCAAAATCTATCGGTGCCTTACAGTCCCAGCAGTTTCGGGGTGGGTCCTTTTGTCGCTCCAGCACTAGAGGCGTCTCCAGGGGCCAGCTCTCCCAGTCCACGCAATACTACAAGGGCAACACTACTTACACCAACAAGAGTCGAGGTGGATATCGTGGCAACAGCGCCAAGGGCAGAGGACGTGGAAACAACAGCTCCAGATCCTCTGCCACCAGCAAACAGTGACGCCTTGTCACTGCCCCCCGACCACACAACACCGGTCGGGGGAGACTCCAGCAGTTCCTGCCCGTCTGGGAGTCCATCACCACGGACAGGTGGGTCAGAAAACTTATCCAATATGGTTATTGTCTGGAGTTAACATCCACTCCACCCAACATGCCCCCAAGACACCGTCCTATGTCGGACGAGCACTTGCACTTATTGCAGCAGGAGGTCACCGTCATGCTGCAAAAAGGAGCAATAGAGCTTGTGCCAGTGCAGGAAAGAGGCACAGGGTCTACTCCCTGTACTTCTTAATACCAAAGAAGGACGGGTCCCTCACGCCCATCCTGGACCTCAGGCCACTCAACTACTACAGCCTGTCGGAGCACTTCCATATGCTGACCCTGCAGCAAGTGCTCCCGTTGCTCAGGCAGGGGGATTTTCTCGCAACTTTAGACCTAAAGGATGTGTACTTTCACATTCCACTGCACCCTTCACACAGGAAATACCTCCGTTTCACCATACAAAACCAGCACTACCAGTTCAAGGTTTTGCCTTTCGGTGTCACCACAGCACCCAGGGTGTTCACAAAGTGCCTGGCGACAGTGGCGGCGCATCTCAGGAGACGGAACATCCACGTCTACCCTTATCTGGACGACTGGCTCATCCAAGCGAGGTCATTTTTATGTTTACTGTCCCCTCTCCACACCATTCACCTCCTGCACGATTTGGGATTCTCTCTGAATTACCTGAAATCCCACCTCCAGCCCGCCCATGTACGGCAGTATCTGGGCGCCACCATAGACACAGCCAAATTCAGTGAGGGTCAGCAGCATTCAATCGCTGATACAAAAATTCAGACCTCAACACTCGCTTCCAGAAGTGTTCATGCAGTTGATAGGCATGATGGCCTCCTGCATTTCCATAGTCCCGCACGCGAGGCTACATATGCGTCCGCTTCAGGAGTGCTTAACACGTCAGTGGACTCAGGCTCACGGGCAGTTGAAAGACCTAGTGTTGGTGAGCGGTCGGGCATACAACTCTCTGCATTGGTGGAATCCACAAAACCTTTGCAGGGGCCGACCGTTCCAAGAGCCTGTGCCACAGATCATCCTGACGACGGACGCCTCTCTCCAGGGATGGGGAGCTCATGTCCTCCACTACACGGTGCAGGGGCAATGGACGCAACAGCAACGGAAGATGCACATCAATGTTCTCGAACTGATGGCAATCTTCATGGCACTCAAAGCCTTCAAGGTACATCTGTGCAACAAGGTTGTGTTGAATCGGACGGACAACATGACAGCCATGTACTACATTCAAAAGCAGGGAGGAACACACTCTCCGCAGCTGTCTCACCTGGCTCAGAGCATGTGGAAGTGGGCCATTCAGAGGAACATCTTCCTCATGGCGGAACACCTCCCGGGCAAAGACAATCAGATGGCGGACCTGCTCAGCAGGCACAGCCACCAAATGCACGAGTGGGAGATACATCCATCAGTACTCCAACCGTACTTCCAAAGGTGGGGTCATCCAGAGATAGACCTGTTCGCCACAAGGGAGAACGCAAAATGCCAAAGCTTCGCCGCCAGGTTCCTACACCCACAATCGCAGGGCAATGCGATATGGATGAACTGGTCAGGCAGATTTGCATACGCTTTTCCCCCAGCACCTCTGATACCGCTGGTGGCACGCAAGCTCAGGCAGCACTCGATGACTCTCATCCTGGTTGCTCCAACGTGGGCTCGCCAACCATGGTACACCACGTTTCTGGAACTGTCCGTGGTACCGCATCAAAGGCTACGTCTCACACCCAGCCTTCTGACGCAGAGCCATGGCGACATTCAGCATCCAGATCCGCAACAGCTCAACCTGGCGATCTGGCTGCTGAAGTCTTAGAATTTGGCTACCTGCACTTGCCTTCTGACTGTATGGACATCATTCTGGAGGCAAGGAAGCCCACCACCAGAGCATGCTATGCGGCAAAATGGAAGCGGTTTGTCATTTATTGTGCAGACCACAACATTAACCCGCTAGATGCTTCTATTCAGAATATCATTTGTTTCCATCTGTACAAATGTAATCTGGCCTATGCTTCCATTCACATACATCTGTCTGCAATGGCCGCTTATCTCCAGAACAGGCAGCACCTCTCCCTTTTCAGGGTGCCTGCCATTAAGGCCTTTCTGGAGGGACTCAACGAGTCATTCCTCCGCGGACTCCACCAGCTCCGGAGTGGAACCTCAATGTGGTCCTCACCCGGCTGATGGGTCCTCCCTTTGAACCACTGCATTCCTGCGAGATTCAATTCTTGACATGGAAAGTGTCTTTCCTCATAGCGATTACATCACTGCGACGAGTTAGTGAGCTCCAAGCACTAACTATCCAAGAGCCATTTATTCAAATTCATTCTAACAGGGTGGTGCTTCGCACTAACCCTAAATTCCTTCCTAAAGTAGTGTCTCAATTCCATATTAACCAAACAATTGAATTGCCTGTTTTCTTCCAAAATCCTGAGTCATTGGCGGAGTGGATGCTCCACCCTTGACGTCAAAAGGGCCCTGATGTATTACATCGATAGGACCAAGGATTTTAGGAAGACTAAGCAACTCTTTGTCGCCTTTGCACCACACCACAAAGGTAACCCTATTTCCAAGGCTGGTATTGCTAGGTGGATCGTTAAATGTATCCAGATCTGCTATCTGAAAGCAAAACGTACTCTCACCATTCCACCGAGGGCCCACTCCACCAGAAAGTTGGGGGCCTCTATGGCATTCCTTGGAAACATTCCTTTGGAAGACATATGTAGAGCAGCCACATGGTCTACCACACACACATTTACAAAGCATTATTGTGTTGATATGCACTCCAAACAACAGGCAGCTGTAAGGCAGGCTGTTCTCAAAACACTTTTCCAAACTGCTGCAGCTGGCACGGGCGGCCGCCGTTAATGGAGGGACTGCTATGTATTCTATGCACAGATATGAATTCAGCAGCCCACATGCCTCGAACCGAATATGCTACTTACCAGTATGCATCTGTTCTTGGCATGTAGGGCTGCTGACATTCATATCGCCCGCCCTCCTCCCCGGCGCCTGTAGCAGCTGCAGAATTCACATATACTTCTAGCATGGTCATCATTCACTGAGTTTCACTCCATCTTGGCCACAATGGCAAAAAACAATCTGAGGATGGAGTCGATGCCCATGCGCACTGTAGTCCAGGGGAGGAGCCACCTATCTCATGATACTTCGAAGACTCTTCCAGGACAACAATGTGCAATCATCCGGACCCAACACTAGGCGGCGATCTATGCACAGATATGAATGTCAGCAGCCCTACATGCCAAGAACAGATGCATACTGGTAAGTAGCATATTCGACTTCCAGCATATGCATAAAACCAACATGCACTGCACAGTCCTGTATTGTACCATTATCAGGCACACATACATTCAGCACAAGTACTCCACACATGCATTGTGCAGCACTCCACACCATACCGATGTAGGCCAAGGGTAAGTTAAGTACACAGCAGTTGAACTTTAAATGAGTATGACTCCAGTGACACAGGTCAAAATGACCCAATCACTCCTACTGATCACTATATGGTATGGTACCACCACCTCGCTCGTGCTGCTTAACTTCTGGTTAAGGCAGTGGCCTGCCACAACTTTGAGGGTATCCCTTTGGGCGCCCCTCCTAGTCCAACAAGATCGCAATCTGTGAGGCAGACGTATGTCATGGTGTACGTGCACAATCCGTGTTTTCCTGTCACAGCAAAAATAAGCATTAGGTATCCAGACGTCTTTACAGTTGGGGCACTTAGGGCAGGAGTGCATGTCCATTACCATGCGGAGGAGTTTTCCGTTACCAACAGTGACCACATGTTTTTTTTAATTCATGTTCTTTGCAGCATATGTTTGCAGTAAAAAAATAAATTGCCATTGTAATAGATTGCGAAGGCCAGACCTACAGGCTTTGCCAATGCATGATTTTGTTTGATATTTTCTTTAGGAGATATCCAGCTTTAGAAGATGAAAAATTATGTTCTTTTGATCTTGTAGAAAATGTCTTGTTTGGTCCATTTAAGATGCACACATCGTCGTACAATCAACGTTTTGTTCATGTTAAAAAGTTTTTGAGGGCGATGTCATGCAAAGCGCATCGTCGCTATTTTTTAATTGGAGGTATCACTCCACACAAATAACTTCTCTTGGACCAGTATTGCAATATTAAGGAATTTTCATAAATAGCTGTGCTATACCTGTCGATGAACACTAGTCAAAGTATCTGAATGGTCACAGTTCTTCAATGCCAGTTGCACTAAGTTAAAGTCTAGCTTTGTGGGGGCGCTAGAGGGCGCACAAGCGGAATGGCTGCTTAAGCGCGCAGCTCCCGCTCCTTGGTTGATAATTCTTCATACATCCTCTGCCACAGAGTGCCAAATCGATTGATTTCTCCACAATTTGCCGCAGGACATCATTTCCCACACTCGACCCAAGTCTGGTGGCGCTGCGAGACTCGATACCGGAGTTACGAGCCCTTGAAGGTTAACCGGCTATTGCTCTGGAGCTGGCGGGCGAGGGCGGGCGGCTGCAGCAAACTGCGCTGCACCGGGGATGACCACGAGGACTTAGGCCGCAGATCGGCGCGGCCGGCGGATTCCTCGCCAGGACTTCATCAGTGGGCTCGAAACGGAGGTAGGAAGCTGCCTTCTCGCCCGCGCGAGGCCCATCCCCTGCTGCTGCTACCACCCTCGCTACTGGGGCTGCGGGCGAGCTCATTGCTCCACATTTGTGGACGCCACGGGACGTCCCCCGGACCTTCAGAGGAGCCTTCATCCAGCTGGTACTCTCGGCAGGGCAGTGCGGATCTGCGGGCTGCCCGGAGGGGAGTCGGGTGTCGTGCCCTGGCCCCCGCGGCCGACGGGGCCGCCGCACCAGACTTTGGCCGACCCTAAACTTCTGCCTTGCTATTGGACTCGAAACGCTCCTGCTTGCCGCTGCGCTGCCAGGATTTACGGGCGGCAGGGCCTTGCCCCCCCCCTCCCCTCCCCGGACTGCCCTAATCTGATCCTTCCTCCAGTGATTGTGCTGCGTGAGGGGGCCCTGGATTGCACCTCCGTAGGACGCGATCCACCTGAGACGCTCTTCCCAAACGGAGCTCAGCCACCCCTCGAGCCTCCTCATCTGGGACTTTTGCGACGCCATTGGATCGCGTGGCTGCGCTGAGGGAGGAAGCTCTGGTGCCACCTCTACCTGGGCATTGTCGCCCCCCTCGCCGTCAGAGCGTCTGAAGAGCGTACGAACCTGCCAGAAACCATTACCTCCCCTGGTTGGACCCTTGCTAATTTGCAAGAACATTACTCTGTCCGGCGGTTGTTGTAACACAGCTTTCCGGCAATTGCTTCCCTCAGTGACAGTCCGAAGTGCTAATACGCTCCACAGTGCTCGGGTGCTGAGCCCAATCGCCACCATGGTGCGGCCTGAGAACCGCCAAACCAAGCTCAGTTTCGATAGCGCAAAAAAGGGCGCGAAATCAACGCAGTTGGATCCTGAGCCTAGCGTATCGTCCCCAAAGGCTACCATCTCTCCTGCTAAAGACATTGACCTGACCAACCTGATACAGGAGATGAGACAAGAGTTCGCCACCGTTGTTGAAAAGGTTGATGGAGTCACTGCTCGACTGGACGCGCTGGTGCACAAAGTTGACCGTCACGAAGAGCGTATCACGGCTGCGCAGCAACGTATATCTCACAACTCGGATGTCGCCTCGACTCACACGACGCAACTGGCCAGGATGGACAATTTGCTCAGGGTCATAGCGGCTAAAAATGAGGATTTGGAAGCCCTCAGCCGCCGGAACAACATACGAGTCACCAATGTGCCGGAATCCACGGACACGGGTAGGATGGAATTATACAGGGAGAAATTGCTCAAGGGTTCGATTGGCAAGGATGCCTTCTCACCTCAATTCATTGTGGAAAGGGCCTACCGCTCCCTGGCACCTATGCCCAAACCTGGACTACCACCGCGGCCTATTATTGCTCGACTATTGAACTACCGGGACCGAGACACTGCACTCAGGGCGGCCCGGTCTCAAAGGTCGCTACAGTACAATGGTGTCGCTTTCTCCATTTACCCAGACTTTACGCCAATGGTTCAGGAGGAGCGGCGCAAATTTCTCCCAGTAAAGAAAAAGTTGCGGGAGGCCCAGATAGACTATGCGCTTCTGTACCCTGCGAAGCTGCGAGTTACACACCAGGGTAAGCAAAGGTTCTTCACCAACCCGCAGAAAGTGGAAGACTTTCTTAAATCGCTCCGAAGGGCATGCAGGGAGGACCGAGAAGCTGCAGAAGAACGGGAGAATGCAGACTTGTCTCCGGCGCTACACGACGACTAACTGCCGACATGTGCTACACTACGCGCATTTTCTGCACTGGATTATATTTTCTCTACAGATTGGAGCGCAGACATGGGGGAACTTGTGAAAGATGGACCTGCACGGAATCTACACCCCTGTGGCAATGTAAACCAAGGACCACTCTCCTGGCCCTAGTCTCCACCGAGGGCGGCACAGTAACGGAGCTAGGGACCGGGAAGTGGCTGTGCGTACTCTATGTCTTACCCCTACTGGGTGATCCCCTTTGACTTGCTGATGTTTCCGTTGTTGTCGTTGCTTGAATTGGGGGCGGGGAGGGTGGGGGGAGGGTTGCTGGGTGGTGATGCCTGGCTGCTGGCATGATTGGGATGCTGGGGTGGGTGGGGGGAGGGTGTTCCAAGAGGCATTCATCAATTGGACTCTGCGAGTGGACTTTGTTTTGGTGTGTGCGCCGATGCTGGTGGGGCGGGGGTGGCTCTGTCATGCTGCCTATTCTGGCACTGCTATGCTTCTTGTTGTTCTTTGTATGGCTGCTTTGAATGTGAGCACGCAATTGACCTGCTTATCCTGGAATGTTCGAAGGTTGAACAATGCCAAAAAATGTCGAAATGTCATTGCCTATCTTGATAGACACCATGTACAAGTTGCCATGTTGCAGGAAACACACCTATCATCACAAGGCGGAACCTCTTTCACGAGCAGGTGGGCTGGGAACCGCACTTTCTCCTCATATTCAACCTATTCGAGGGGGTTTGCCATCCTCATTGCCCGCAAAGTCCCATTTCAGAGGTTTGGAGAGCAGATCGACAGGGAGGGCCGTTATGCATTGCTGTGGGGCAGGATAGGCCGTGACACATACACATTTGTGACCACATATGCACCTAATGTCGACACACCTGCTTTTTTTACTACTCTATGGGGCAGGATTCTGTCTGTTGGATCACGACACATTGTTTGGGGTGGGGATTTCAACCTGGCACTGGTACCTCAATTAGATAGGGCGGATGGAGTTTGCTCCTACAAGCCTAGGGCACGAGAGGCGTTGGAGGGAATCATAGAGGAGGGCGAACTATTGGATACCTGGAGACACTTGCACCCTCATGGGAGGGAGAGAACACACTTCACATCACACACCGGGACTTGGGCACGTTTAGATAATTTTTTTATTACCAGGGGTGTGGCTGCGGAGCTGGTAGGGGTGCTTCACCTGCCGAGAACATACTCTGATCACAGTCCTGTCTTGCTACACTTCCGCATACCGAGGTGGGATAGCCCGCGACCGCAGTGGAGACTGGGGAGGAGATAACAGACTTCTTCACTAGAAATAAGGGATCAGTAGATTCGGTTGAACACATATGGGAGGCATTTAAGGTCACTATTAGGGGATATTGCATCTCCAAAAGCCATGGTGTGCTACGTGATATCCTTAATTCGATCAGCACGTTGGAAAAGGAGCTGCGGGCCCTGGAACTTCGCATGGTGTCTGAGACTGGCCCCGAACTCCATGCTACCTTTAGGGAGACACTGTCGAGGTATGAGGAGGAGGCCGCAAGGGAGGCCAAATTCCGTGGTAAACACTGGCAAGCCCGTAAGTACTGCGAGGGGGATAGGCCTGGGAAGGCACTTGCCTCACTCACACAACCTTCGCGAGCGCATAATACCATACTGGAACTCACCGACAATTCTGGCACTACTGTTAGGGATTCGGATGCGATACTTAATACATTTGTGGCGCATTACCACTCGCTTTACACCTCCACAACGGGGCCCGGCGCGTCCTATTCTGAATACCTCAACGACGTGGCGCTGTGTTGGCTTAGCGATGGCGATAGGGCATTCCTGGCGGCACCTTTCGAACTGGATGAGGTCCGCGAGGCCATCATGTCCCTCAGGAATGGCAAGGCCCCGGGACTGGATGGCATACCCGCCGAGTTCTACAAAGCCTACATTGACATCATGGCCCCAGTACTCCGCGAGGTATTCTCGGAATCCCTTTGCGACGGGGTGCTTCCCTGTTCTATGCGCGAGGTGGTGATCACCTCACTCCTAAAGCCAGATAAAGACCCCAAATCCTGCAATTCTTATCGCCCACTCTCCCTCTTAAATTGTGATGTTAAAATACTTGCTAAAGTATTGGCCACCCGGCTGTCGCTACTAATGACCAGACTTGTGCTGCCTGATCAATCAGGCTTTGTGGCGGGCAGATCCACTTCCCACAACCTTCGCACCCTTTTCTCTTTGCTCCGCACGGTTCACCCTGATACACCTGTAGCAGCCGTATTCCTTGATGCGACTAAAGCTTTCGACTCTGTCGAGTGGCCTTACCTGTTCTCGGTTCTAGCCAGTATGGTGTTCCCCAAATTGTTCATATCCTGGGTCCGCCTCCTTTACACTCATCCCACGGCGAGGGTACTGATCAATGGTCGCCTGTCGCAGCCTATCGCAATCACCAGAGGCACACGGCAGGGATGCCCACTCTCTCCCCTGTTGTTCACCATAGCGGTTGAGCCTCTTGCCTGTCGCTTGCGTCAGCTACACCGTGGTGGAGCGGTACAGTGCCTACAGCGTCAAATTGATGTGTCCCTTTATGCGGATGACATCACGCTGTATGTTAAGCATCCTGAGACACATCTTAATCCCTTACTCAGAGAGTTTGTTATGTTTGGCGGGGTGTCAGGTGTTCACATCAACTGGTCCAAGTCGCAATTTTTCCCCTTAACAGAGGCGGTGACTGAGTTTCCTCTTGATTATCCACTTGAGTGGTGTCGGTCTGACCTCCGATACCTAGGGATCCGCATCTCTCGCGACAAGGACGAGACGTTGCGATCCAATTACGGAGTGGCGATAACCAAGCTGACCACCTCCGTGGATCGCTGGATTACTCTGCCGCTCTCCATGGCCGGGAGGGCGTCACTCATAAAAATGGTGATACTTCCCCGCTTTCTCTACCTCTTTCTCAATATACCTTACTTCGCTGGTGCTTTTTTTTTCAAGACTCTAAAGACGGAGTTGCGCAGGCTCTTCTGGGGAGGCAAGGGTCCCCGGCTCAAGTGGTCCACGCTAACCCTCCCCTACGACAGGGGTGGTTTTGATGTCCCTGATTTTGAAGCCTACTACCAGTGTGTGCAGGCGCACTTCGCCTACCACTGGATGGCTCCTACCCCCTTCATGCCACACATAGCGGTGGAGGACTGGATAGTGCATCCTCTCCCGCTCAATGGTTTGCTCCACTGCCCTGAATCATCCATAACTACGCCGAACACATCGGTTTCATGTACTTTGGATGCGTGGCGCCGCATAACCAAGAGCTTGTCTTGTCAACTACTTTACTCGCCCAAGTTGCCGCTTACTTATCACCCTAATCTCACCCTCTTGTGGGAACCAGGTTTCCGCAACCTCTGTGCTAAGATTCATATTACCTGCTGGAGTGATTTGTTCACCGACGGTTGTTTTAAATCGGCGGACCTATTCTTTGCGATGCATGACCGCACCCCTCTCGAGCTCTTTTACTATATACGTCTGCGTGCGGGGATGAGAAACATCTTACCCGAGTTTCCCAACGAGCCCGAGGTTCTGCCTCCGCTACATTTCTTATTGTGCTCGCAGGACGGGGCCCACTTGGTCTCCGGCCTTTACCGTCAGCTCAGGGGAGCTGCTCCGAGCCGGTATCCAGTGCCCGGCTGCGCTGGTCTACTGAGCTCGCTACTGATATATCAGATGAGCAATGGCACCATTGCTGTGCGCTCACCTCCCGCATCTCTGCTAGTAGCAGATTTAAAATCATCCATTATAAATTCCTACAGCGGGTGTACTACACGCCGGTGAGGAAACGACGATTTGGCCTGGCGGAGGATGACCGTTGTGAGCGCTGTCGCGCCGACCGTGCCGACTTTCTCCATTTGGCATGGGAATGTCCCCAGGTGGCATGCTACTGGCGGCAGGTAACGGATGCTCTCGCGGAGATGGTGGGGGGACGGTACCCATGGATCCACTGGTGGCCCTTCTTGGGGACACGCTGCAGCTTCCTAGGTCTTGCTGGAAATTCATCGATACCGTACTCCTTTTGGCCAAAAGGCGTGTGGCGTGCCGATGGGGCAGAGGCAGAGCGCCCAAATTTAAGGACTGGCTGGCGGACTTGACCCACTGCCAAGACCAACATACAACATTTGCTGAACTACTGCCCATCTCGAGTCGGCCCAGCGACATCTGGGATCCACTGGTGCGCTATCTACTCACACGATCGGACGATGTGGATCCGACGGAAGACCAACCTATCACGGATTAGTGCCCTGACTCGTATCCTGTACCTGACCGAAGGCCCTACTTATGTACACGCACTTCCTTTCTGTATGATCCTCGTAGGGACCCCCTGTCCCCTAGCTGTAGTGTTCTTACCCACCCCCCCAGACCCTCACGCGATGCTTGACATCGTAGATCTACCCCCTTGGATAGCCCATCACTCCTCCTTACTTGTACACTGACACCCTATGCCTTACCCGCCATATGCTACTATACCCTCTGTTAGACGACACTTCAGGGCTCCGTACACGTCACTACTTCCGGCCATTGGTGGCCCTATTGTTAGGACAGCTGTGATGCGGCTACGGTATTATGCACTCCTCTGCTCACCTGGACTGCCACACCAGATCACCACCACTTATCCTGTTGTGTAGACATGAATTGCCTCTTAGTTACTGCATCGTTGGGATGTTTTGTTGAGCTGTTATGACCATAACTAAAATTTTCAAAAAAAGATTGTTCTACTGCTGCTCATCCTCAATTGTCCTGCAACACCGGCTGTGTTATTACATTTCCCCACCTATATGCAGTGCCGCCGGGCCTCCGGGATGCCGGCCGTAGGGCTGTGTAATAATCGTCTCCTTCTGCTGCCGGCCTCCGGGTTGTAGGCACAAAAAGCTGTGTATTATGATTCATCTTATACAATAAAGCAGATTTGAATTAAAAAAAAAAAGTCTAGCTTTGTAAGTTCATCAGTCATCGTGCCATTTTTATCTCCTTATCTATTTTCTTGTGACCTTCCGTTCGTGTTTTTTGGTCAGATGTCCTCAGACGATTCCCTTTATTGAATCTCTTACTCTGTCACACTTACATTTGTTTCACTTGTCTTGGTTTTGGAAATGTTTCTGTGCATGTTGGATGTTGAAAGGTGTTATCACTTTTCCCAAACTTTTTCTCGTTGTTGGAATATCTCCTACTTTAAGAAGATTATTCTGTCTTTCTCTTTGAGCTAGCAACCGGACCATACCCTAGCTAAATAAAAGCAACCTCAAACCAATCAGAATCATTCCAGTGTAATATGGGGCATCTGTATGGCACTTCAGAAACCTCTACATTGTTGATACTGACTGCAGCAATAATGCCTTCTCTGCAAGACCAGTTCTGAAACAAATGACCTGAGCTACTCTTTCAATGTGGTGCATGAGGTGTATTAGAATTGGGGACCTGTGTGCTCCTTAACAGATTTTATTGAAAAAGCTTCTACAGATATTAAGACTGTCCCTTCTCTTGACAATTTTTAGACAGAATGTAAATCTTCAAAAAACAAAAGAGAGAGTCAGGACAGTGTGTGGGCCGTCCTTGTCCCAATGTAATATTCAAATAATCAACAGAGACGGGCCACTAGAGAGTGACTGGTTAACCTGAGTAGTGTCTAACACCACAGGAATTGTTTAAAAGAAACCTCACACACCAACCTAGTTGGTGTCATGCTTTATCATTGGGTTCCCAGTTGGGTAGCCGAGTGCTATCCAACTGTGCTGCAACACCTGATTGTGTGGAGCTGGTTTTTGGTTTTTGTCTGATGATATTGTGAGTGTGGTGATGTTAAAAATACCTCTGGGAAACTCACTATACAATACTTTATTCCCAGTGACCCAGGGTATGTTTAAAATAGGGTAAGATGGATAATATGTCAGAACTGTAAATAAGTGTCTGGATTATCCTTAGGTCAGGTTGACATGTTTCAGGTCATCCGAACAATTGGTTGGAGCTTTCTTCAGGGCCTTGTAAAATAGTGATTAAAGTGCAAAAGTGAAAAAGTGGGTAGTAAAAATTAAACCACGTGTATAACGCATTTTTACACACTCGCTAAGGTGTGCTTATCAAGCAGGGGTGGACTAACCATGAGTACTGGTCCATCGATAGTAACATTCGTAAATCATGGTATTTCCATGGCCATACGATTCTAGGGCAGGAAGAGCTCCTATCATGTACTTTTGTCTCAGTGCTCTCCCGCGTCTAAACCTGTTGCGGTGTCCTCTGGACCATCTTGTTCCATGATTTACAAATGTTACTATTGATGGGCCAGTACTCATGGTTAGTCCATCCCCGCATGATAAGCACACCTTAGCGAGTGTTTAAAAATGCGTTATACACGTGGTTTAATTTTTACCACCCAGTTTTCACTTTTGCACTTTAATCACTATTTTGCAAGGTCCTGAAGAAAGCTCCAACCAATTTTCCTGATGAGCTGAAACGGTTGTATGATGTTACAACGCGATCCGAAAGATCGCGGTACATCACAACGCATCTATTACAACGCAAGTCGTTACCACGACTTGCGCTGTAGGGTGCTGGACTTAAGAATAGTAAGATTTACTGTTCCAACTCCAGCCTACATACAGTAGGGAAGGTGTTGGAATAATAAATCTACTATTCCTTAGTCTAGAGCGCCCTCCAGCGCAAGTCGTGGTAACGACTTGCGTTATAAAAGACGCGTCGTAATGGCACTGCAGTGTTTTCACCGCGATGTAAAGGCTGTTTACCGCTGAAACATGTCGACCTGACCTAAGGATAATCCAGACACGTATTTACAGTTCTGACATATTATCCATCTTACCCTATTTTTAAACATACCCTGGGCCACTGGGAATAAAGTATTGTATAGTGAGTTTCCCAGAGGTATTTTTAACATCGCCACACTCACAACATCATCACCCAAAAACCAGCTCCACTGTAATCAGGTGTTGCAGCACAGTTGGGTAGCACTCGGTTACCCAACTGGGAACCCAATGATGAAGCATGACACCAACTAGGTTGGTGTGTGAGGGTTCTTTTAAACAATTCCTGTGGTGTTAGACACTTCTCAGGTTAACCAGTCACTCTCAAGTGGCCCATCTCGGTTGGTTATTAGAACTTAAACCTCACCATTTCTTCCAGTATCTATCCCTGCAAAGACTGAGTCCACCAAACTTAGCCAGGAAGAAACATTGTCACATATTCTAGACTTTCTCTGTCACTGCGTTTCCGGATATCTATTCCTCTTCCTTCCCAGTTTTATGTGTTTCTCTGTCTCTGGGTCAAAGTTTGATGATGACAAATAAGTACCGGTCCCCAAAAATAAGTGCTGGTGCACTACGGTAACCACCGGCTCACCTTATGCACCGCTTATGTCATGTGACAGCCTTGGTTTTGTAGTGAGGTAGAAGGCTGACACTGTAGGCTGAGAGCAATACTAAAGTAAAGTTACTTAAAGAACGAGCAACCTAAGATGTTTAACTTAATGATCATTAGGAGAACGAAGTACATACGTGTGACGTGCGAGTTCTGGAATGTTCGCGCTAGTGCCCAGATGAGCGGCCCTGGGCAGAGAGTGCTCAGGCTGGCTCGGACCCTTGCAGAATGTGACGCCTCTGTAATGGAAATAGATGCGGGTAGTCCATTCTTTGTAAATTCATAGATGATATTTATTTAAGTAGTAAATAAGGAGAGCCCCACCAGGAGCAGTTTGTGCTCTGCTCAGCTCATTCAGCAACTGACCACATCATACCAACATTCTAACCTTCAACATTCTAAAATACACACATCCTGGCTCAGCAGCATACTACAGCCTCCGGTGAGAGTCCCGGCGCTGCTCGGTTGCTCCTGCCAGAATCTCTCAGGGGAGGGAGAACCGACAGCGTTATCAGCAGCGTTCATTGAAGGGAAAACAGTCATATTTAACCCAGCTCCGTCGTGAATATCTAGGAATGAATTATTTATAGAGAGTTTCTGCTGTCAAGAAAAGGCCTTGCTATAGCTGAAGTGTCCTCCCTGCAGAACGTCACAACAGACCTGTCCCTACAGCTGCCCTTGACATGGACCATATTGGAGTGCTGACAGGCAGCTGAGGCCGGTGATATAATGTCTCGCAGGAGCATACCATCCCGCCCCCGCTGCAGCCAGGCTGGCAGGCAGCTTCTCAGTTTACTGACATTTCTCTCACAAATGCCATTTTAGTCGGAAGTGGAAATGACGCAGCAGTGAAAGAAACCACACAATGGCGAGCGTTCTGATAATCTCCAGATGTGGGCTGTGTTTAAACGCTATAAACAGGCTACACACACACACACACACACACTATATTTCAATGGGGCAATCTATTCAAACTGATGACAGTTCATAGTTATCACTTTAATTTAATTTGTTTTGCTTTAGTGTCCTTCTGTTTGAATGTTGCTGGCGCTGGTGTTGAATAATGAAAAGTAAGAGTTAGTAGGGGGTCAGCTGGCCAGCAGTGTGTAGCACTGGGCAGCTGGGTTTGCAAAGGAACTGGTTTAGAAGGTCTAGCGCAAGCTGTACCCTCACATCTCCCCTCCTCTTCTCATGCATGATGCTAAATTCCAAGACTGCATAGGCCTGATTCCACCTCGTGCCTCTTTAATCACACTTACCCACTTTGTCACTGTTTTTCCGTTGTTGTCTTCCTTCTCCTTTCTGCCTTTTGAGTTTTTCTCTTTCTCTGGATCAAAGTCTGTTGAGGTGCACTGCCACTAACCCAAATTAATAAATGCAAAAGTAACAAATGTTGGATGGAATGCTGAATAATGCAAACATTCACCCCAGTCCCAAAGATCTGGGTTTAACCCATTAATCTGTTGCTCACCACACCACCCATTTGGACCCAGCCATATGCTAATCAGTCTTGACCCTGTTCCTCATGGGCACAGTCCAGACCAAACTGCCAGTCCAAGTTCTTCCTGGACTGAAAATAAGCATCCAGGGACAGGTTTCGGGGTGTCACCCCTTGTCCTCTGTGACTGGGGCTGAGTGTTTGATAATGGTCAACATTCTGTCCATCATCTTTTTGTGTTGTAATAAGTTGTCTAGTCTGCAATGAACATCCTCCTAAATAAATGCAGTGCATAATGGGCTACAGTGACAAGGTTAAATATCTTCTATTGTTTTTAGCCAAAAATTGTACCATTTGAACACTTGTAAGACATTGTCACAAACCAGCCCAGGTGTACAGCATTTCCCTAATCTAGATGAGAATTAATACACACTTATACTACAGTTGCACACATAGGGCATGGAATAAAAGACAATATTGTTTTTCAAATAGCAAATATGGAAAAGAATGAACACAGTGAGAGAGATCTTGGTACAAGATAAACCCAAGATTTTCCCCTTTGGTCAATGGAAAGTTAGGGTGTAAGAAACTGGAGTATTAGTTGATGGGGTTGAGAACCCTCCTCAAATAATAATTGCAGTCCTTGTCAGGGTGAACCACTAAAATGACTAAATAATCTTGTCTTTAACCCCATAGTAGATCAGCACAAACTGGTCAGGCTTAACTCAAAGGAATTGTGTAATTTATTTATGCAGTACTTCAACAGTAATAAAGTGAAAACACAACACAAGAAAAATCCCAAACCAAATTAGAAAACTAGAGACTATTTTAATAATTTTAATAAATCAAATGGCACCAAAACGAAAAAGTTGAACAAGTGCAACCGAAGATATGAATTTAATTTTTTTAAATTGAAAGTAGCCCCCAAAAAACAGAAGGCACCAACCGTGGTTATCTGGTTGCACTAGACAGGTCAAAGTCAAAATTTAGGGCCGAATGCCATGGATTGCTGTTGACCAGTTTCACCTCGATGTAAAGTTTACCTTCAGACTTCGAAACCTTCATGGGCAAAAAGTGTTTATTTAGGACTTGTCATGAGAAAAGCTGATAACTGGATCCGAAGAAGGGTACAACAACAACAGGGAACCACTGTACAAGGCCTCGGAGTGCATTGGAGGATACTCTGCGTCTGACGCAGTGATGCCATTGACAAAGGCTTTCTGCATTTTTCGGATGTTGGTTGGCATTGAGTCAGGTGAAGCCATCTAATGCGTGCTAATCGGCTCGAATCCATGAAGCTGTCGAAGAAGGTTGTCATCCTCAATGCTCAGCGCCGACCCTGGTGAAGCGTGCTGGTAGGCAGAGAGGAGTACACCCTGATCACAATCAGAGCTCTATGATGTTGGGGACAGTATTTGGGGATCAGCACTCACTCCCACAGAGGCCAACAGAGGGGACCATGTAACTCACACCACACAGGAAGTCAGACATCTGAGCCTTTGAGTCACTTATGGTATTTTAGGTTCAAGGCAAGCTAGTCTGGTCTTCCTTCAGCTTCATCAGATAGCAGGGCACTCCTTTTGATTTTTCACCTGTCTAGGAGTGTTCTGGGTAAAGGTCTGTGGAGTCCATCTTTATGCCCAATGCCAGCCTGTGGTTGGAAGTTAAACCTTTTTCCACCCCCCTAAACAAGTTCTGGGTATTTTTTCTCCTCCTTCTGGGTTTGGCGCCAGCCTGCTTAGAGAGACAAAAGGGAGGCAGACCTAAATGTGTGCTTCATCTGCCAGTGCCATGGAGGGCATCATTTGAATCTCAGGAAAGGAGCTGAACACCATCTCCCAAGCAGTCGTGTTAAGGGAGGAGTCCCCTCCCCACACCCAAAGACCTTTGTCCGCTGTCTGGAGTGTCATGTAGTTCCTATATTACCTATACAGGATCTGTGCGTCTGGATAGCATAAATTGTGAGATTGGTGGCGGACTGATTCTGTGCACCCCCACCGGATACGTTAGCCTGTCTGTATCAGCTAGTTCACAATGCCACTCGAATCTCCACTTATTGGGGAGAGAATAGTTCTTGGCAACCTCAGAACATGACAACCCTGATCCCTCAGGATCGTGGAAACAATGTACTACTTTTCACTCGGTCACTCGCGCTCACTAAGTGTCTCCCAGACCGGGCGTTTTTCAATTAAGGTTTATTGAACAGTTGTTATTCTAATGTAGAATAGATGAGCTGCAACAACCATTAGACAGTAGCAGAGATATATGATTAGAAGCACTAAGAAAGTAAATGGATGGTATATCTCCATCATTTTGCTATAATCATGATTACAAACAGGATATAAAACACATGATGAAAAGTGCCTACTCCTATGATGCCTCCCTCACTAGATGTACCTATCATCTGTGTAGGTGTTATGCCAAAAATCCATTTAGGCCACTGCATGCTGGAGCGTCTGCATGCAGGAACCTCAGCGTCTCTGGTCAGTGTATCAACCGGGAAGTCTTGGTCTCCTCTGTCTTTCTATTCAAGACATGATGTATATATACCCATAGGTCTCCCCAGAAGTCCTACCCTGCTGTGTTACTGTGTGGGCATAAAGGATGACATCAGCCCTTAACTTTATACAGAGATATTATACAGGAGATGTTCATCCTGCTGTCTGTCCTGCTGTGCTTCCAAGAAGCCTCATGCATAATGTATGAGATTCGAACTAGGGGAAAAACCCGCTTTCTGAATGCAGTGTCATATCTAGGTAAAAGGTTAGTCCCTAAGAACTGTTATGTATGTAACGTAGGGAAGAATATAGGTGAAAGGTGCAATGTTACCTGCGCTTATATTGGGTACCTATATGGAATATAACAGGAGCAGTACACATCTTACCACAAGGAAGCCACCAGAGGTTGTGTGACAGCTGAACGCTAGCAGAAAAACCTTTTTGTTTTAGGAAGGAAAATGACAATTTCTTAAAGTGTCAGTTCCAAAATAGTAATATAAGATGTGACTTGACCCTCAAGTGGGATTTTAAATCACTATTAAAATGAGCCCTTCAACAATTTTCAGCTATTCTCTGTATGAATTTTGAACGTATTAAAAGTATTAGTGTAATCCAGTGTTAACGTATGGGAGAGCCTGTCTTGCCACAGTGATAATACACTTTGGAGGTTTTTCACTGCCAGGATGTGTAAAACTTTAAATATACATATCCCATTTTTTAACTTCCGTGCACCCTGCCCTGTGGGCTTCAACGGCCTACCTTAGGGGAAACTTATAACTATTAAAAGAGAAAAGTTAAGCCTAGCAAAAGGATAATTTTGCCAGGTCAAAATGGCAGTTTAAAATTGTACTCCCAGGCTGCAGTTGGCAGGACTGGAGTCGATTTACAGGGCTACTTTAATGCTGCAGCCCACGTGTAATATACAATTTGCAGACCGTGGCTATATCTGATACCACATACTAGGCAGTGTTTAATTTGTAAAAGAATGAGCTCCGGGGCCCAAAATTGTGCTCAGAAGTTTGCGTTCGGCGATACAGAATTACGGAAAGTGTGAAGGCTTAATCCCACCTCCTGCCTCTTTCATCCACCACCAAACACTTGCTGCCCATTTATCTCACTCTTGCAGGTTCTTTTTCCTCCTTTCTGTCTTTGTCACTGTTTAGCTGTCTTTCTCTTTCCTTCTCCCCCCCCCCGCCTTTTTGTGTTTCTCTCTTTCTCTGGGCCAAAGTCAAATGAGGAGAAATAAGTGCCAGTCTCCAAAAATAAGTGCAGCAAACACCAGCTTAAATAAGCACCAATACTAGGGACTTATAAGCAAATTGTTTACTAATTAGGTGTTTACCAATTTTACCATGTTTAGGGCCCGATTTAGTTAATTCTAATTTACTACTTCTAAAATACCGAATCATACTGAATCGGTATTTAAGAAGTGGTAAATTAGAGGGGGGAAATGTAGGTAATACAGAATCTGTAAATACCGAATCGGTAAGATTCAGTATTTACCGATTCTGTAAATACCGAATTGGTATCCCCCATTGATTCCTATGGGCCTTGAAGCCTATAGGAATCCATGTGGGATACCGAATCGGTATTTACCGATTCGGTAAATTTCGATTGTTGCAAGGGTGCAGGGGTGCCACTTTGACACCCTCTAGCACCCCAATTCCGGACTTGTGTGCCATTTGGCACACAGACATGCCCTAAGGGCATGTCTGTGTGTCATATTGCACAGGTGTGCATGCACAGATGTGCATGCACACCTGTATTCGGTATTTTACCATCCAATAGGTTTGGGTGGTAAAATACCGATTCATAAAGCCCTGTGGCACTCTGACATGTGCCAGCTACATCTGCATTTACAGAATCGGTATTTTACCTAGTCTGTATTTACCGATTCGGTAATTTTACCGAATCAGTAAATACAGAATCGGTAAAATACCGATTCTGTAAATGCATGCCCTACATCTCAAAAACGTAATACCGGTCGGAAACGGCCGAATTCGGCCGTTTCCGACCGGTATTAGGGCACCTACATCGGGCCCTAGATGAGGAGAACACAAGCACTTTACCACTGGTTAGAAGGAGTACAGGGCACGGAGTTCTATAGCCAACAAAAATAGGGTTCACTAAAAAAAGGCAAAAAATCCTGGGTGACCCTGCAGGAAAGGCAAATTTCCACCGGGAACAATGATAGGGTGTCCACCAAGATTAAACTTGATTGACAGTCAGGAACTTTGTGTTATCATAATTTAACTATTAAAAAAAGGTTATTTGCCATACAGTGCTGATGCAGTTACAGGTTCAGAATAACATAATGTTTATATTCAGTGACCTTCAGAATAAATTAGAGTTTTGAATATGTGGCAGCGAGTTACAACATGCATGCAGTGACCCACACATTTGTTCACTGGGTGAAGGGCGATGTATCTCAGTGTTGCTCTCATTCAAGCAGTTTCCTCATAAGGACTTTCTTTGATGCAAAATGTACAGTCTCTCTTGTACCGAAGGAGACCGTGAGTGTTTATGAGCACACACTGTATTAATGTGAAGGGAACATGTTGCTCTTATAGTAAATGTAGAACTATTTGTGTCCAGAGATGTTCAGCAGGATCCCGCCTGAGAGGCTGTTGTCAGTTTGGAATGGCGCTACTTGACAACATGTTGAGCTTAGGCTTGTAGCTGCATTTTTACTGGCTGCAAAGCAGCCAAAATAACAAGTGAGAAGCTGTTCCCGGATGACACTAAGCAAAATTCTAAAATTGCCTTCCTTGCTTTAATACGCGAGTTTTTTGCTCTAACCCTGTTTAGTGTGATTTTCTGAAATTCTAATAGATTTACATACAAGCCTGTAAACCATCAGTACAAATTCGATTTCTTACAACATATTTAGGAAAATAAGTATCTATAGCCCCCCACACCATGTCAAAATGTAGTGGGCAATGATTATTAAGTGCTTCCTCTTGTCTTGTTTCCTTCAGGAATGCTCTATTCGAATGTTGACACAAACGCAACCCCACATCCATGTCTAGCCCAACCAGCTTCCTTTATCAACTCCAGCCGCCACTCTACAGCTATGTCCGGCCATACCAGGGTCCTCATACCACGTCTAGCCGCTCACAGCCATGTTCAGCTCTGTTATGTCCTACCACCTGCAGCTGCCTCTCCACAGCCATGTCTAGACCTGTGAATCCCCTTTTAACATCTCCAGCCGCCACCCCACAGCCATGTCTAGCCATACGAATATCCTGATGCAACCTCCTGCCATTGCCCATGTCGAGCCCTACCAATGTTCTTCCTTTTCCAGCCACTGCCCACAGCCAGGTCCAGCCCTACCAATGACCCTTTACCACCTCTATTCTGGTGATTCACCTAATTGGATTAATGTGGGAGTTCACGTCTGCACGTCATTGCCTTTTCATCATTTCTGTGGGAATGGAAAATTGACTCTGGGCCTGATGACAGGCACCCTTGTTAAATGCAGTAATGATCTCATAGTCCAACTTTTGGGGGAATACGGTGATTTTTCTGCTTACTGCACCTAAATCCTTAGGTCCTAGTAAATAGTGGCCCTTCTTAGCTTATTAATGATCTCCTAGAACCTGTTATACTCAGTGTCTCTTACTGTTTTGAAGGACCTTAAATGTAAAGGAAATGAGTTCTACACACTAAGAAACATGCCATTGTAAAATAATGAACATTGTATATAAAAGCTATGGTTCTTACCGTTAACATCATAGACAAACCAGGCGCTGTCCACTTTGTGGAGTCACTCATTACCTCTTAGTGAAAATCCTCCAAGTTGTTGACATCACCTGGAACTGAGAATCAGACTGGCACCAATCAGGTGTACTGGCCATAGATAGGCCACCATGGGTTGAGGGTCAACAGCGACACCTATACACAACACTGGAGTTCGCCACCTCTGCTGCTAAACCTCACAGTAACACAATGTTGAACCTTCTCTAGTTCTCTGTATATAATCTGTTTGTGCATTTCAGCACAGATCTCGGTCTGACCTTTTTTCAACGTCTGACTGCAGCTCTCTGTTATCAAGCTGTGTTATTGCAAAGAAATTACCAACAGTTCTGTCTCGTAGTATCACCTGGTCTAGAGTTGAGTGTAAATGGAAAATCCTTAGATTTTTAGATTTATGTGCTAAATCTGAAGAAGAATCCAAACAATGTGAAATTTCTTCATTTGAAATTCACACCTTATATTGCCATGTAAACAAACAAGGTATACAAAACAAATGCAAAAATATGTTTCACTTCCTTGAAGATTCAAAAATAAAATAGTTTTTGAAACAGTAAGAGGTATAAAGGCTTCATTTTCTGCAAGAAGCAACAATGCATCGCTTGAGGTTAGACGCTTTAGACAGCCCCAGCTTGCTCAGTGGAGAAGGCTCCCCGGGGTCTAAGAGACAGGTCAGCACACAGATCCAGGATGCCTCACACTAGCGTGCCCGGCTGTCTGGGAACCCCATGAGCATTGTAATGGGTACTGCAGCTTCCACACTTGAGTTCTTCGAGCCCCCCTGTGACTTTCTACCATGGAAAAGGTCCATATGCTGTGGCCAATGTGTGTATGTAGATAGTGTGAACCTAACTGGGCAGAAATAGAGAACTGTACATCATGTTGGTTGTTGGTAGGCTATACAATATAGAATATGTTAAGAAGGGGTTTACATCTTTGAATTGCACAACTACATAACATATATTTACATTTATAGTAACAGCAAGATTCAGTGGTTTTACCCTCAATTAAATGACTGTCCTTTAAGCGCTAATCTCAGATTATGACCCAGGTTCCAAAATCAGCAGATTAGCTGGTCCACTACGGTTGCAGTCCTGGGTGACACACTTCCACTTGCCCACCTGCCTAGCTGGCTGAATGTCTGAAAACTGGCCCTGCTCACGCGCCACAGTTCCAGCTAGCGGTACAAAAGGGGGTGGTGATGGACGGAGCATCTGAATCAATCAAACACTCACACCCAGTCAAAAGATCTGGGTTTAATCCATCACCGTTCTTTAGCCCACTCTGCCACCCCAGTTCAGACATGGCTATATGCAAATCAGTCTGACCCTGTGCCTCATGGGAACAGTCCAGCCCGAACTGCCAAGCCATGTCTTCTCTGGACCGGAAACAAGCTTCCGAGGACCGGTTTCTGGCATTCCAGCCGTCTTCAGCCCGGCTTGCTTGAATCCAGTTGCAAAGTGAGCAAGAGACTCATGTCTGAGCATACCCTGCCACACTTATGGCGGCCAAAAGCGGTGCAAAAGGGAGTGGTGATGGACGGAGCATCTGAATCAATCAAACACTCACACCCAGTCAAAAGATTTGGGTTTAATCCATCACCGTTCTTTAGCCCACTCTGCCACCCCAGTTCAGACATGGCTATATGCAAATCAGTCTGACCCTGTGCCTCATGGGAACAGTCCAGCCCGAACTGCCAAGCCATGTCTTCCCTGGACCGGAAACAAGCTTCCGAGGACCGGTTTCTGGCATGCCAGCCGTCTTCAGCCCGACTCTTACTGTTTTGCAGGACCTTAAATGTGAAGGAAATGAGTTCTAAACACTAAGAAACATGTCATTGTAAAATAATGAACATTGTATATAAAAGCTATGGTTCTTACCATTAACATCATAGACAAACCAGGCGCTGTCACTTTGTGGTGTCACTCATTACCTCCTAGTGAAAATCCTCCAAGTTGTTGACATCACCCGGAACTGAGAATCAGACTGCCACCAATCAGGTGTACTGGCCATAGATAGGCCACCATGGGTTGAGGGTAAACAGTGACACCTATACACAACACTGGAGTTCACCTCCTCTGCTGCTAAACCTCACAGTAACACAATGTTGAACCTTCTCTAGTTCTCTGTATATAATCTATGTTCGTGCATTTCAGCACAGATCTCGGTCTGAGCTTTTTTCAACGTCTGACTGCAGCTCTCTGTTATCAAGCTGTGTTATTGCAAAGAAATTACCAACAGTTCTGTCTCGTAGTATCACCTGGTCTAGAGTTGGGTGTAAATGGAAAATCCTTAGATTTTTAGATTTATGTGCTAAATCTGAAGAAGAATCCAAACAATGTGAAATTTCTTCATTTGAAATTCACACCTTATATTGCCATGTAAACAAACAAGGTATACAAAACAAATGCAAAAATATGTTTCACTTCCTTGAAGATTCAAAAATAAAATAGTTTTTGAAACAGTAAGAGGTATAAAGGCTTCATTTTCTGCAAGAAGCAACAACGCATCGCTTGAGGTTAGACGCTTTAGACAGCCCCAGCTTGCTCAGTGGAGAAGGCTCCCCGGGGTCTAAGAGACAGGTCAGCACACAGATCCAGGATGCCTCACGCTAGCGTGCGCGGCTGTCTGGGAACCCCATGAGCATTGTAATGGGTACTGCAGCTTCCACACTTGAGTTCTTCGAGTCCCCCTGTGACTTGCTACCATGGAAAAGGTCCACATGCTGTGGCGAATGCGTGTATGTAGATAGTGTGAACCTAACTGGGCAGAAATAGAGAACTGTACATCACGTGGGTTGTTGGTAGGCAATACAACATTGTATATGTTAAGAAGGGATTAACATCTTTGAATTGCACAACTACATAACACATAGATTCAGTGGTTTTACCCTCAATGAAATTACTGTCCTTTAAGCGCTAATCTCAGATTATGACCCAGGTTCCAAAATCAGCAGATTAGCTGGTCCACTACGGTTGCAGTGCTGGGTGACACACTTCAGCTTGCCCACCTGCCTAGCTGGCTGAATGTCTGAAAACTGGCCCTGCTCACGCGCCACAGTTCCAGCTAGGGTAGCATTTAAAATTATGTAATACAATTTGGCAATAAACATGGACTAAGAGAGCCATGTATTTCGTGTGGAAAAAAACGAAGAGTACACAATACATCGTAACATATTCCTGTCCCATTCAATAGAAAAGTATCCAGTTCGAACATATCATAAAATAGCAATTTAGAACGCCAAAAAATGTAAAAAAAAAAAATAATAATAATTATGTGCAAACACAATTCTTTAAATAACCAGGAGCTTTCTTGTGTCTAACAGACCAAGGTGTAGCAGTTGTGAACTTGCGGGAAAGGTCAAGTAAAGGATTATGAATATCAGATAGTGTTTTTTCAATATTTCTTGTGTCAGATTGAGATTCAGAACCATCATTTACCATGTTCTCTTCTCAGACAACAGTGCTTCTTCTATATTCCCTGTATCAGATTCTGGCTCAGAACAAGCATGTCTCGAATTTCTGGTCTCACTCCATACACCAGAATCACACATACTCGCTTGGACATCACTTGTAATACTGTTCTCAACCCTAGCACCATGCACACATCCCTCAGCAACACAATCCCTGAAAACATTATTTTTCATGTTGGCCATAGTGTGGTATGGTGACCAGAACCTACAATCTTGCTCAACAATCACACCATCACATAAACAACTCTGAGGTGGACTCAAAACCACAAAACTTTCTTTACCCTTGCAGCCCATCATTTTGCACTTTGCCATGCTCCTCTTGCTTTTTCAAAAGCAATTCTGCACTTATATAGAGGCGCCTTACTCAAATGACATTCGTAGTTTTAAAATGCATTGATTGAGCCTTTGTCAGGACTGAAAACTTTCTATGAATTGGCAATGTCCCCCATTTTAAATGTACACTGACTAACATGATGAGACTTGTACCTTTCAACATAATTCATCTGCTTATCCCTTACGTGTTATCCTGTTGTTTGCAACCAGCATGACACCTGCATAATTTATACCACACCAATCTTGTATGTACACCGGTACCAATTTAGAAATAGGATCCTTTAACTGAAGCAGTTTAAATGGGCTACTACCTGTTATAGATTGTGTTGTAATGTGATAATTCCAAAACCTGTCTCTTAAAGCTTTGTCAATATTTATACCCTCACTGCATACACGTTTGATGGTCTCCTCACCCACCCTGTTTACTCGTGTTTACTCTAGCCAACATGTTCTTGTTTTTGGGGCTATAAATTGCCACTGTGAGCTGTTTAATGCTAGACAGAAAGTAATCCTTCATTTTGTGTGACATGAACTGAACTCCATTGTCCAAGACAAGCCCCTCCAGATCCCCTTAAGTAGTATAAACCCCTTCATGAAAAATCCCCAACGTTGATTGCGGTAGGCGCGTTTTATGAGGAAATAATACATCCATTTCAAATAATAATCAACTAAAAAATTGTGTATTTGTTACCACGCTGTACCACTTGAATTGGTCCCATGAAATCAATTGCACGCTTCTTCAATGATCTTTGGGGAAAACTCAATAAGGCTAAGCGGTTAATTTCTCTTGGTTAAACTCTTATCAGCATTTGGACAGACATGATAAAATGACACAAAGGCCCGCACATTGTTGTCCTTGGACGGCCACAAGTAGTGCTTGTGTAGTCTTTTCTTTGTTGCTGTCATGCCTTGATGCCCCTCATGAGTGAAGCACATGCGCCTAGAGCATACATTAATAGCAGGAACAACCTTTTCTCCTTTCAAACAATACAGTGCTCTAAGCTTAGTGCATTCTGGACCTGAAAAAAACTTGGCGGCCCACCCTACAAACAACATGTTTTGAGCAAGCCATTCACAATATATTTCCTCACGTCAGATAAAATGTATTTTTTTTGCAGAGTTTTCTATAGCGCGAACTTAACCAGAATAGGGTATCAGAGCGCTTTATTATCATTATTATTATTATTATTATTATTATTATTATTATTATTATTATTATAGAGGCTTTTGTAGCGCGCTCTGTTACTAAGAAAATAGTATCCTGGCGCGAAAGGGATGAGAGGCAGGGCAGAGGGGGACCCTATACAGTGATGTTGAAAAGGTGGGTCTTCAGTCCCTTCTTGAACAGAGTGATGGATGGAGCTGTTCTTAGCTGCTGCGGAAGGGTGTTCCATGCTCTCGCCGCTCTGACTGAGATGGATTGGCCTCCGAGCCTGCTGTATTTGAATTTTGGGACAGTCATTTGATGCAGGTTAGATGATCTGAGGGGGCGGTTGGGAACATATAGGGAGAATCTTTTCCTCAGGTAGACTGGACCAGCTTGGTGGACAGCTCGATAGGCGAGGACAAGGATTTTAAATAAAATCCTGTGGGCAACTGGGAGCCAGTGTAGGGTACGGAGAGGTTGACGGACACTTGAACTTTTTGGGATATTAAACAAAAGCCGTACAGCGGCATTTTGTATAACTTGGAGGCGATGGATCAGGTAGGCAGGAATGCCGCAGAAGAGGCCATTTGCGTAATCCAGTCTGGATAAAATGAGGGCACGGATGACGGTCTCTTTGGCCGCTCTCGGGAGGAGTGGGAAGAACCTGCGTAAAGTTTTAAGTGTAGAAAAGCAGATCCCAGTAAGTTTTTTTAAATGATCCTCGAATCTGAGGTCATTGTTGAACCAGACTCCAAGATTTTTGGCAGGGCCTCCGATGGATTTGGGGCATGGTAGATTGGCCGGCCAGAGAGAGTTGCCAAAGTTGTCTGGGAAGGAGCAATATAGCAGGATTTCAGATTTGCTTTCGTTGCATTTTAGTTGGGCGAGGGCAAGCCAGCGAAAGACAGATGACAAGCTTTACATAGCACCAGTTGCATTACATGAGGACACATTCATTTTTGTTAGGCACCGGGAGATTAAGTGATTTGCCCAGAATCACAGGATGTTCAGCGTCATTGCCGAGACTCAAACCCAGTTCCCCGGTCGACCGCCCTAGCCGTTAGGCCAACTCCTCTCCCCAAATGTTATCCTACCACGCACTTGCATCCTATTCCAGCAATGATATAGCACCATTAGACTGCATCACTCCATCAACAAATACCTGCTGCACATTCCAGAGCATCACCAGTTGTCACATTTAAATTATGGTAGTCAACAAGGATGCGTGACTGAAAATCTGCTCTCGTGTTATTTCTGCTGCTGTAAACATGTTGTACCCTTTTTGCCTAAAAGATACTGAAGAGGTTTGTGGTTGCCACATAGAAAAAACTTCCTACCCCAGAAATAAGTTCCAAAATATTCTTGACTCCCACACACGTTAGGGCTTCCTTTTCAACAGTAAAATAGTGAATCTCTGCTTTACAAAGGCATCTTCAAGCAAAAGCTATGTTATATTCACAAAGAGGTAACTTCTGACAACACCTCTAATGCCACAGGCACTTGCATCCACAGTGATTACACACAACCAGAATGTGAGGGGGGTAGCTCAGTGTATTTACGTGCAAGGGAAAAATAAACACGGGTCGGTGTATCACTTACATGCCTGTCGAGGAAGGGTGATATGAAATCTAAAAAAAATCCCGTTGACGACATTCATAGTCTGTCCTTTATATTGTTTACACGTGACTGAACACGTGATATCACATTTTTGAACTAAAGAAACGCGGGAAGCATTGCTTTTACCGGCGTTCTTCGGAGACGAGTATCGGACCGATCTACCTTGTTTACATCCTTCAGGTTAGTTCTCGTTACCCTCCCAATTTAATTTCGGAGTGCGCTACGGAGCACTTTAGCCAACAGGCGCTGACGGTACTCTTTGTCAATCTGCTCTTTTTTTAGATTTCATATCACCCTTCCTCGACAGGCATGTAAGTGATACACCGACCCGTGTTTATTTTTCCCTTGCACGTAAATACACTGAGTTACCCCCCTCACATTCTGGCCATTTGTGCACATCTTCGCACCTTTACATTAGTTTTAATAATCAGTGCAAGTTTTTGCAAAATCATTTGTAAGTCACTTTGCAACAAAACGTATTGTTTTTCCTATGTACATATTTCCCATTTATATTAATGTTTGTCCACATTATTGTTTCTAGTGTCAATTCCCTGACGAAGGGCATGCCATTAATGCCCGAAATGCATTGGACACGTTTAAAAGACAGTGCCTGATTGTTATATTGTTGATAATGATTTGGAAGAAATTTGAACTGGTCACCTAAACATAAGCACCTAAAATAAAAAAACGAACAACAATGAACATTGAATGAAAGTCGTTTTCTTGACCTAAGGAATGACAACTATGTGTGTGCCAGCGAAGGGATGAGACTAGAGACCCTCTAGCCTCACAGTCTTAAGCATTAAGTTTGACGTCGTTGGGCCCTCGACGCCTCCTTGCAGAGCACCACAAAACATATCAAATATCACTCAACCAACGAACGTTTAATCCAGAACAAAACACTGCAGTGCATCTATCTGAGTATAGTTTTATTACGTCCTGAAAAGCATGACATCCATGCACATCCTGTAACAACTTAAACATTAACATTTGAAAAACTGAGGCCGCTGCCAGCCCAAAAGGTCTTCTAGGGTAGCTGTAGGCACCGAAGGAGTAAGAAATGTAGGTAATAACCTAGATCCTAGACTACTCATTTTTTTTAATCACATGCCAATCTTAGGCCAATTGCAGAGAAGAAAAAGAGCATTACCAAACTGCAAAAATGTCTAACATTGTGGGTAGTGCATGACAGTCAACAAGTATGTTTTTGTTGAGAGTCCTGAGATCGACACACAAACTAATGTTCCCAACCACAACTGGGGTAACCTTTTCAGAGGACTCAATAGGTTGAATTACCCTCTCGCACTCCAGATGTTTCAAGTGGTTGCGTTACTGCATTGTAAAACTTAAAACTACATGGCTTACTTTGAGACAAACCAGGGCAGCAGATGTTTTCAAAACAATTTTGTTTGTTCCTAAATATCTCAAGATGAGAATTTAAAATATTCTGAAGTTTATGATTTTCCAGTGTATCCAAGGAAATCAGACAAGTAGTTCCTGGTCTGAGTGCCCTGCCCATAGTTCCCTGATATTTTTCCACCCAAGAATATTATACGCCTTGTGTGTCACAAACACCTTTGTGAAGATCCCAGATGATATTTCACAAAAATAACCAAGCATGTCAGTTTTGTTGCCTCCATAAAATACAGTTCTAATATCAGATGGAAGATCAACATTATTCCGGTCATAGAAAAGAAGTTTGTCTGAAATTATCGCATTTGTTGACCCATAATCAGCAGTAACCTTCTACACTGTCTTCCTTTTGCAAGTACTCATATGCTGACAAAGTTTGTCACATTCTTAAAAAATGTCCTATTTTGTGACAATTATTACAAGATTTGTTCACTGCAGGACATGTATGTGAACTTACCAAATTTAAATGTGACCCAAATTTAAAGCTTGTTGTTTGTTTATGAAATAATTTCAAATGTTCTCATTAACTCTTTTCTCTGTGTCATCTATGTTTGTTGTGGTTCTGTTCAAGAGACCCTGAAGCATTAATAGACACAAAACGTGGTGTCCGTAGCACCAATCGAAATCTAATTGAAATCAACAGATTCCAGAACCTTAAAAGCATGGCAGATTTATTTCCCCTAGCATATAGAACAGACACCTCCACAAAACCCAAAATAAAAATGAAAAGGAATATATTGGAGTTTAAACCCATACATAATCTCCAAACCGAGCTAATTCTCTACACATCATCACACACAATTTTGCTTGTAAGACCCATCTCAACTCTCTCTAGCTCATCGCCACAATGTTCACCTCCACGTCTTTATGCAGATTCCCTCAATTCAATCTGTTCTCCACCTTCCAACTCCTCTTCAACATCAGTTCACTGCACCTTGAAGCCCTCACATACACTCTGTTAGAAACGGGACCCTGGCCGGCCAAGACTCGCGTCGAGGTCAGTCAGGGATCGCCACTTCTAAGTGTCAGGGCAAGGGAGTCACACACCAAGGCAACCCCCACTCGCCCTCTAGGTAACGTGGCGCGAGCAGTCAAGGCTAAACTTGGAGGCGATGTAAGTTAAGTATTTGCGCACGCACCCCAGCAACAACACCCAAGGCCCACCACAAAGAAACACTCCACACAAGGTTATGTAAAAATAGCCTTTGTATTATAATAAATATACATCAGATAAAACACACATTTTGTTACACTGTGCCAACAGGCACGGGCGGAATTTACAAGGGATATTTGTACAGGACAGGGCCACTTGGACCACTGTCAAGGGTATCAGCACTTTTAGAAATAATACTTTCAGTAATAAAGCAATACCTTCAGTAATAGCACTTTAGCAATACCTTCAGTAATAAAGCAATACCTTCAGTAATAAAGCAATACCTTCAGTAATAGCACTTTAGCAATACTTTCAGTAATAAAGCAATACCTTCAGTAATAGCACTTTAGCAATACTTTCAGTAATAAAGCAATACCTTCAGTAATAGCACTTTAGCAATACTTTCAGTAATAAAGCAATACCTTCAGTAATAGCAATACCTTCAGTAATAAAGCAATACCTTCAGTAATCACTGGTAACAGGGCCTCACTAGCACCACCTGTACTAGAGAGAAAACAACCACCTACACGTCACACTACCTGTAGGGGTGTAAAAGCAAAACACATGATGCCGTAACATTCAGAGGTGTGTAAACAATAACACTTGCGCCAAACTCACAAGTCACCACCTGTGACTGTCCCGGTGTCCCAATGTCAGGGCCTAAACGTGGCAGTTGCCCACAAAGTGCTGGGCAACTGGAGCAGGGAAAGTTAGGGCAACGTTGGAGCCTCTCTGGGCTTGAAGAACCACCACTGTGGCACTGGTGAGCCTCTCTCAGGCTCTCTTACACCAGTAAGGGGGGCTGCTGAGCCTCTCAGGGCTCCAGCAACGAAAAGGTGCAGCCTCGCTGGGCTGGGGGGTCCCTCGCTCTGGGGACCCAAAGCAATGATGCTTGCCAAGAGCCACGCTGGGCCCTAACTCCACTGGTGCCCCCGGGGCACCTCGTGCCTCCAAGAACACGGAGGTGCTTTCTCTCGTTGGAGCCTCTCTTAGGCTCGGGTTGGAGTCCCCCTCTTGGGGACTCGGATCGCTCAAAAATGCCCCATAAGAGCCTCTCTGGCTCTTTGACTACAGGCGCGAGGTCGCGCCACAGAGCGGGGGCGGGGCGGACACCGGCAATGTGTCCCGACGCTCCCCCCTCCTCTGCAGGCACCTGCACTCACCGGGTTCGAGCTGGGGTCTCCAGCGAAGGCGGGTCTCTCCCGCTGGTCCCGGGGCTCTCCTCTCCACTCGGGGAGCCTCGGCAGGCTGCTTCTCGGCTCTGCAGCGGGGGCGGGACTTCCGGGTTGACTCTCCCGGGCCGCGCGGTGATTGGACGGCCGTCTCTCCACTTCCGGGTCGCCGCGGGCAGCGCGGCGGCTCGCTTTAGGCAGGCAGGCGGGCTCCCAGATGATCCGAGGAGTGGGCTCCCTCGTAGATCAATAAAACCGGGCAAAATAAAGCGGCAAGGAGCGGGGTGGCACCCGCGCCGCCAAAGCACATATAAAGCGAGGTAGGCACTCGCTAGGCACCGCAATTTCGGGCTGATGCCGGGTGGGCACCGGCTGGCTCTCAAAGCGCTAGCAGCGCTAGCCTCTAAGAAAAGGCGCTCCCAAGCGCCACCGGGCCAAATGCAGCGCTCTCAAGCGCTAGACAAGGGATTCCAGCGCTCCCAGCGCTGAAGGGCAGAGAGCAGCGCTCTCAGGCAAGAAGTCCTCAGTG
The DNA here is from genome assembly GCF_964263255.1 of Lissotriton vulgaris. Classification (NCBI taxonomy): domain Eukaryota; kingdom Metazoa; phylum Chordata; class Amphibia; order Caudata; family Salamandridae; genus Lissotriton; species Lissotriton vulgaris. The sequence goes on from NC_141696.1 coordinate 117,866,241, forward strand.
CTCCCCAGCACTGGAGGACAGGACAGGGCTCCAGCAGGGCTGGAGGCAGGCAGGGGGGCAAGGCTGGGCCAGAGCCAGCACACTGGGTCTCCAGGCAGGGAGACTCCCCAAGTGGCGGTCCTTCTGGCCCCAGCAGCGGCACAAGCCCCCTCTGGCAGGATTCAAAAGTAGAAGATTTTCCAAGGGGACACAGCCCCTTTTTATACAGTAAATCCTTTTTTACAATGTGCAGGGTGGGGGGAAAACCAGTCGCAGCTGGTTCTGGAGCACTCTTGATGGCCCAACCACCCATTTCTTTCACTGGGGAGGCTAGGGTCGTTAGACACACCACAGGGGGGCGGAGCCAGCATTGTGTGGGGAAAACCCAGCCCATCCAGGACCCAGGTACACTCCTCCCACACATGACTCATGCTAATCTCCCACTCACCACCGGGCAGACCCATCCAGACTTCCTGGAGCCTGGCATGCCAGCCAGCTCCAGCCAATCACGCTCCAGCACCCTCACTGTACACATATCTCAATGTCCAGAAGTAGCACTTCCCAACTAGACACACACATGCCGCAGACACCATCTTGCAGCATTCACTCTCACGGGTTTAAGCATACCAAACTCGAGCCTGCACTCCCCACGCATCAGGAACTACCAGGGACACACACATCCCCCATGCATTCCTATGGGAGGGCAGGCCAGCCATGCTACACGCACGCACTTTCACTCTGGGACCCAGGGGAAAGTGCGCAGAGACCCAAAAATCACTAACACAGGGTCACAAATAAGGCAAAAAGTCTAGGGGTGAACCTGCCCTGCGGGCCAAGTCCAACACACTCCAAAAAGTCTGATATACTGCCGCCCTCCTCCTATTCCACCTTTAGCTATTCTTCAGCACAGCATAATTACCCTGCATTAACCGCACCCTAAATGGACCTTGTAACTTAGATAACCCCAAACCACACTATTCTGACGTATCCTTCTCCAAATCACCTTTCTTTATGTACATTTCAGCATTCATCAACCCTGGTGTAATACATTTCCTCTCTTATTGCACTTTCCAACCAAACAGGTCAAACATGCCTGGAATGTGATATGCTCACATTGTTCGCAACTGCCCTCTGCACTTCCAGTCTTGTGTTACCCATTATCTACATCGCTCTCTTCACCAGCATTTTGGTCATCTCTACCAATCCGTTAGCTTGAGGATCATACAGTGCTTTCCTGTTATGCTTTACAATGTATCACAAAACAATTTCTCTTGGATGACTTCGCTCATTCACCATATCTCACACTCTACTGTCCATACACCGACCACATATTCTCAAAATGCTCTTAAGATAGGACCCATCAATCAATTAGAAAGATCTGTTAAATGACACAATTAATTAAATTACAATCATATAGGGAACAGTTCATATAAAAAAAACATTTTTTTAGTTAAAACAATCCTAAAATTAATCATAAAATGATGCTTTTTTTTAACTAAACAAAAAGTGACCCAGTAATGCAAAGTGGCCACACTGTGACTTACTGTCACATTCAAACACTAAAATGAATAAGTAATTCTGTGTTCTTGCAAGCTTGTCACATTTTCCAACTCTGGTCCCCTGATGCTGTTGCTATTGTTGCATGTGGGTCTGGATATGAGGGATCGAAAATACTTATGCCTCACTGCTAGACCAGTGTTGGTATTGTTACAAGAGGTAAAAATATCCCCTTATCGTAACTGGAGTTGCTTACCAGGTATTCATCCGCTAATCTATCCTTTAATTCACCGCCCCACTCTTGCATTAATCCACACACCCATTTATTCATTTTTCCACCCTCTGTGACATCCAGCTATTCAACCTCCTAAGTGCCCAATGATACAACCCATATCCATAAATTCATTTACCTCCCGACAATCCATCAGTTCATCCACTAATAACACACCCACCCAACTATCACCACCTTCATCCTGTCACTAATGCACCCATTTACACATCCTGAACCCAATTGCTTATCCACCTATTGTCCCATTCATCAATTTTCTCAACCATTCATTAATTCAGTCAATTATTCTGCTATCCTCTCATTCATATAACCACCCAATCATCCATTCACCTATTCACATCTTTATCCATCTATATAACCATTCATCTGACAACTTTTTCACACACTCATTTACCCATCTAATACCCATGCTTCTACTCATCTTTTCAATATTAATTCACACATTGACTCACCCACCTCTTCAACGTCCACTCACCCAACCATTTACCTATTCATCAACACCTAACCAGGCACCCACCAATCCATCAATCAAAATCCATCCATCCACACATCTATGTATTCATCTGTTCAACCACCTACTCATAAATCCACCAACTCATTCATCATCTCATCTATCCACCTAGTCACCTACTTAAGTTTCCTTCTAATAACCCATCCGTTCATATAATTGCTTGTCAACACACTATTCAATGTTTGTCTGTTGTGTGCTCACTGCATGCCTGGACCTGCATTTGTGGACACAGCACTTCCACATGTGTCCGTTCGGGAAAGAACCATTACATTGCAGGCATTACAACGCAACTGCCTTTACATTGCATGCCATTACAACGCAGCCATTACAATGCATGTCTCTACAACGCATGCCAATACAACGCATGTCACTACAACGCATGCCATTACAACGCATTACCCCACACTATCCAACACTTAAACTACTGTTGCACTCACTGGAGTGGAAATAGTAAATTTTACCCCAACACTTACCCTACTGTTGCACTCACTGGAGTGGGAATAGAAATGTTTACCCCTTCACTATCCGACACTTACCCTACTGTTGCCCTAAAAGTATTATGTGTTGTAATCGTATGCGTTGTAGTGGTATGCGTTGTATTGGAATGCGTTGTAAATTTAGTTTCTAAAAATGCGTTTGATGGCATGCGTTGCAAAATCATGCGTTGTAATCGATGGTATGATGTAAAAACCGCGTTGTAAAGGCATGCGTTGTAACGAGGCCTATTCTTCCATTCCTGCATGTATTCTTATGATGCCTGATAAATCCACAAATGTTGGATACATACCTACCAGAATGTCGATGCCAGCTGCTTCATTGGTGTGTAACATGCAGATGCATACTGTATAGACCTGCTTCTCCACCACCAATTAATTCATCCACTAATTTACCATTCACTCATCCACTTGCCACTGCCTCTACCCATTCATCCACACACCCCTCTATTCAATTCCACCATGCTTATTTATCCATCACCCACCCATCCATCAACCCAGCAACCCACAATGCAACTCTAGTACCCATCCACGCACAATACTCACCCATTTATCTATTCACTGTGATGTTCATTGCTTGCCCACAGTCCGCCTGTACACGCACACAATCCCACAGTGCCTGCAACGCCTGGATTCCCATGATGACAGGCAATGCACAATGCATGCTTGTGCTGCCGCACATGCCAGGATGTTGATGTTGGTCTACTCATAGATGTGCAAATATAGAGGCATCCTTGTAATTAAGCACATGCCCTCAAGATGTTGATAGGAAACACCAGAGTTGATAACCTAGTCGAAACCTGGGTAGAGTAATGTGTAACAATCAACAATATCTCAACAGGTTATAAATGTAGGCAAGTATGTAAAGTGTAAAACATCAATTACAACTGAAAGGGAAAATGGAGACAACAAATTGTTTGTATAAGTTGCATAGGGTGCTCTATATTGAAAGAATATTGAATACAAGTAGCATATCAGCACTATTTACATTGTATGTTGGTGTAACCCAAACATTTGTGTGCGTATCAGTGCTCGTGCAAAAAGTGAATGGTGCAAGTGACATGTGAAATAGTATGAGGAAGATGTTGAAGGCACCATTCTTTCTGGGCGTGGTGCCAAGAGTCCTCTCTCGGCACACAAACACTGATGGTCATTTCAGCTCCCTGGCTGCCAAGCAACATTCTTTACTCACAGCCCTGCATGCCACTTAAACCATTGCCTGGGTCATTCAGTTGCAAAATAAAATCAACCCACCACACTGCAGCTTAAGAAAAGCAAGCTTGAATCTACCCTGGGAAAGCAACAATCTTGCATTGTCATATACAGCCAGTGCTTAATTTGTAGGGGACCGGCACTTATGTTTCCTCATCAGACCTTTCCTGAGAGCAAGAGTGAAGAGATGTAAAATGCACAAAGTGTAAAGACGGAGGCAAAATAAAGCAGAAAAACTGTCACAAAGGGAGAAAACAGGGATCTGTAAGAGTGAGGTAAATGGGCAGGGAGTCACTTGTAGTCCATCAATGAGGCATGAAGTGGATTCAGACTACTCTGCCGGGGCAATAGGTGCGATGGTGTAGGCCGCAGCCTTCTGGGCGGAGATGTGGTCACCAGCAATTATTGTTCTACAAATTAAACACTTAAGTTACTGAAACAGAAGGTCAGGTCTGGATTTCCTCAAGCCACTAAAGGTATCACCTGAACATTTCAGAACATGTTCAGAACCGTTCACAGCAGTCTGGCACATCGTCATAACAAACACCTAGCGCAGTGACTGTAAGCAGGTCACTACCAGTTGACATTGGAGCATCCAAGTCCGGGGTAAATTTAGATTACAATATAAAACAGTTTGCTAGTTTTCAAGTTTCACTTACCCGGATATTTGTGTGATGTTTTGTCACTCATGTTCCTCATTAACATTGTCATAATGAAGACCTATCATGTATATTATGGGAATTTATCAATCAATCACGAGATTTGTAAAGCACACTGCTCACCAGTGAGGGTCTCAAGGCGCTGATGGGAAGAGGGTGGTGCTATTGATCGAACAGCCAGGTCTTGAGTATTCTCCTGAAGGTTAGTAGGTCCTGGGTCTGCCGTAGGCGGATGGGGAGGGTGTTCCAGGTCTTGGTGGCGAGGTTGGAGAACGATCTACCGCCGGTGATCGCTCTTCGGATGTGGGAGACGAGGGCGAGGTTGGTGGATAACAGCTGGTGGTTCGGGGTGTAGAAAGTGAGTCGTCTGTTGAGGTATGCTGGTCCGGTGTTGTGAAGTGCCTTCTGTATGTGGGTGACGAGCTTGAAGGTGATCCTCTTGTTGATGGGAAGCCAGTGCAGGTCTCTCAGGGGGGGTGTGATGTGGCTGTGGCGAGGGATGTCGAGGTTCAGGCACACAGAGGCGTTCTGTATGCGTTGTAGACATTTCAGGAGTTTGGCTGAGGCTCCTGCGTAGAGGTCCTTTCCATAGTCCAGCCTGCTGCTGACGAGGGCCTGGGTGACCGTTCTTGTTTCGGTGGGGATCCACCGGTAGATCTTGTGAAGCCTGCGGATGGTGTGGAAGCAGAAGGATGAGACTGCGTTGACTTGCTTGGTCATGGAGAGTGTTTAGTCGAGGATAAACCCCAGGTTGCGTGCATGGTCGGTGGGTGTTGGTGCTGCTCCCAGTGTGGTCGGCCACCAGGAGTCGGCCAAGGCTGAGGAGGTGGGGCTGAGGATGAGGACCTCCGTTTTGTCCAAGTTCAGCTTCAGGCGGCTGTTCTTCATCCATTCGGTGACAGCTTTCATTCCTTCGTGGAGGTTGGTTTTGGAGGTGAGGGCGTCCTTGGTGAGGGAGAGAATCAGCTGGGTGTCGTTGGCGTAAGAGATGATCTTGAGGTCATGCAGTCGGGCGATGTGGGCGAGTAGTGCCATGTAGACGTTTGACAATGTTGGGCTGAGGGATGATCCTCGGTGTACACCACAGATGATCTCGGAGGCTTTGGGGCGGAAAGGGGGGAGGCGGGCATTCTGGGTTCTGCCTGAGAGGAAGGAGGTAGTCCATTCCAGAACCTTGTCATATCCTTGCGTTGTGGAGGCGTGTGCGCAGGGTGCAGTGGCAGACAGTGTCGAAAGCGGCTGATAGGTCCAGGAGGATGAGGGCCGCAGTTTCGCCGTTGTCCAGCAGGGCCCTGATGTCATTGGTGGCGGCGATGAGGGCAGTTTCGGTGCTGTGGTTGCTGAGGAACCCGGACAGGGACGGGTCCAGGATGTTGTTCTCCTCGAGGTAGCGTGTCAGCTGCCTGTTGAGTGGATGGTGTTCATGATTTTGATGGTGTCATCGTTGTTTATGTTGGTCAAGGTGAGCAGGGGATTGATGTGGGTGGTGGCCGTTAGGTCTGAGGTGTCGGTGGCTGTCGAGGCGGTCAGGTTGTTGAAGCTGTCGTGGATGGCTGCGATCTTGCGATGGAAAAAGGTGGTAGAAGGTGGCACGGGAGTCGCACAGGTCTTGTGACGGTGGGATGTCGTTGGTGTTGGAGCTGGGGTTAGAGAGCTCCTTCACGATGTTGAAGAGCTCTTTGCTGTTGTGTGCGTCGTTGTCGAGGGGTCCTTGAAGGAGGCCTTTCGGTGGATCTGATGAGGCGATGGTGTCAGCGGATGGCATTCTTCTGGGCTGCGTGGCTGTCCGGTGTCTGTTTGCGGTGCCATTTCTTCTCTAGCCTCATAGATGCTATTAAACATTCCTCCCCAGTGCTGCGCTGTCCATTGGAACTAGTGCTGAATGGACGTCCAATGGTCGTGCGCAGCACTGGGGAGGTAGTGCTGCCGTCTGCCAATGCACCGAGGCAGCACTTAAGGGGCTAGATTTTGGCAGGTTTGCTTGGAGGTCTGCGGTGAACCAGCTGGCTTTCTTGTCAGTGCGTCTGTTGGAGGGTTTCTTGATTGGGTCGAGAGTGTTGGCACAATCGTCGATCCAGCGCCTGAGGGTGCGAGCAGCTGTGACTGAGTCCGTGGGTGGACTTCGGGCGAGAGTGGTGTTTAGCTGGTCGTATGTGATTTTGCTCCAGCTGCAGCGGGGGATCAGTTGAGTGCAGTTGTGCGTGGTGGGTTTTCGGAAGGTGAAGTGGATGCTGCGATGGTCGGTCCAGTGGAGTTCGGTGGTGTGGCCGAAGGAGACGTGGGGGCTTACGGAGAAGATGGGGTCAAGCGGGTGGCCGGTGGAGTGGGTGGGTGTTGTGACAAGCTGTCTGAGACCGAGTGTAAGAAGTTACCCTGGCATATGATGTCAACTAGTTCTAGTGGGCACCTTGCACCAGTCTAATCAAACCTTATTGATGGTGATTGTAAACTCAACCTTATAAAAAGCTATCCTAGTGGTAGCATGGACCAGCAGTCAATAAGCTAAGATTTCAGAGAGCATGTGAAGCCAGCTGTTTTACCAATTATAATCCCTTGAATACCAAATGAAAGGACACCACACAAGGTATATATCAAATATATATGTATTTATTCTTAACACAACCCCTCTGTACTCTTTATGAGGTCAGAGGTAAAAGTACATCACAAGTTACTCAAGGCTGGTTGGGTCCAATCCGGATACCGACACCGCAGACAACTAGATCCATCGTGGGACAGCTCAAATCCAGCACCTGGTCATCGCCAATGCCTCCTGGACCTCGTGGCTAAAGAGACAAACTCACCTTCTTCACCTGAGATCTTCGTGACATCGCCCGGTTCCTTCCTGGTACCTTCCTGGTCACTGGCTAGTGACCCAGACTCTGTCCCCTCTGCTTTCAGGTTCTTCAGATCTTTGATCCACCCTTGGATCCACCGGACACTTTTCCTCAGGTCGCCTGCAGCACTTCTTTGCAGATCTCCATAGAAAACGACGACGAAACCCGACACCAAAAGGCACCTATGCATTATAATCCTCACGGTTAATGCTAATTTTGGTTTGGCTTTATCAAAACATGTCGTGTAAGGTGTCAAACACTTTGGAATACTATCCCCCCCACCAGTGGCGGCTGGTGAGATTTGAAAGTGGTAGGGCGTAAAAAATTATTATTCTGCACTGCAATGAGCAAGCGTAACGAGGGAGCCCGAATAACCGAGAACATTTTGAAAAAGAGTTGACAAATGGTATATAATTAGTGAATGCCCAAAACAGAATTGCAAACTGCAAATGTAGTACAATTGTGTGAAAAATATTTTCTGAATTTAAAAAGGAAACCGAAACAACGATATTTGGGTGACAAAGCTTGGTGTGCAGTCGCTAGTCATGCTTGCAGCTTTCTTAGCAACCCTCATGATTGGAAAGCCTGTTTCACTACCCTCATACACCCGGCTTCTTCAAACACTGGGATTACACATTTTTAGCTGCTGCTTTTGTTTTGTCTGTAGGCAGCCAAATAACCAACCTCAAGAACTTCTGCCAGCACCATGCCCTAACACAAAAATATGAATTTTGATTCAAACCAATTTGTCTCATAATAATTGGGAATAAACACAGCTCAGCCCACCATTCCACCTTAGAACCAAAGACAGCCCATCACAGACCTAACAATAATAATCATCAAGTGCATTCCATGCAATAAAGTCACATCCCTCCCTACAAGTGGCTGCTTTACCGATTTCTTTCTGTGAACATTTCCCTTAAAAAACAACACAGTTTGTCCCTTTCTTGATTGAGGGATGCAGGACAGGGGGGGCCAAAGGAACAAATTGAAAAGGAGCATCAAACTGCTGTTCAGTCACCACCTCCCACTGATTACCTATTTAACAGCATCTGCCAGACATGCATGTTAATTCCAGTTCATAAACAAATAGTACCGAATCCAGCACCACAGCTACGCACTACCCAGGTCTGTGGGACCCGGATTGTAGTACACCCCTGCTGCAAGAGGTGTAATATATCATGACAGATAATCCTTGCCACCTCTCCCAGGCCACGAGTTAAGCAGTGCTTCCCGACAACAGGTTGGTCACGAGTTAGCACTCAAGGCAAGTATCAGGTAACAGGACACTTTGTTGTGTGTACACGCCTGTCGTCCCTCACCACGAGCACAAATGATTGCGTAACATAGCTCTGTTACACGTCACGCTGCTCTTTGTGTGTGTTAAGCCATGGAGTGCTGCTGAGGCTCTATAGCCACGAAGGATCTCGTTATAGCCACAAAGAAACTAATGTGGGAAGCAGTCACGGCTCGCTCACAGTGGGAGCCAGGGGGGTGGGGATAAATAAAATAAAAAACTTACCTTGTCTTCACTTGACCGGGTCCGCACCATCTCTGCTCTGGGGTCCCGTTGGCGCCTAGACTAATTAGTAATGGCTGCCAACTTGCCGAGACACAGTAGTAGCCAATCCTGATGCTGCTCTCTTTAGAGGAGAGCTGCTCTCTAAAGAGAGTAGCATCAGGATTGGGCTGAGCCTTAAAAAAACGTCGTTCGTTTTTTCAGCACTGGGGTACGTTGCATTAGGCAGGCAAACCCCTAATCCGTTGTTTTTTTTAAAGCCACATAGTTTGCTAGTTGGAGAAGCCCTGCCGGGCAAACACCACATGCGCAGTGAGTGCGCACTGTGCCGGCACAGAGTCAGTCCAGCGCCACCCAGTGTCAGACAGTGCATACTGTCCATGTCCATGACACACACCACGGCCGCAGGGCAATAATTATCGGGCAATTTATTCGAGCGGCGCGTTAATTTATAAAACTTTTATTAACGCGCCGCTCGAATAAAGTGCCTGATAATTATAGGTGGGGCAACGCCCAAACGCCCTAATGGTAAAACCGCCACTGCCCCCCACCAGTCCTGGTGGCGGGGGTAGCATTCCACCCTTCTAGAGGGAGAAGACAAGTAGTCTGCATATGTGTCTATATATAAGGTAGATATAGGTATACTATATCTAAGTAAGGGGTGATTCCACCACCTTACCCAGGCTGTGTGAACAGACCTGTGGGTCAGTTTGGAGGGCCTGCCAGGGATGGCATAATACATGCTGCAGCTCCTGGTAGGCCTTGGATGCACCTACTCCCTGGGTACCTAAGGTACACTATACGGGACTCACAAAGGTGACCCAATACCCAATCTGGTATGTACCTAAAGTACATGGTATCCATTTAGAGAGAGAACAGCTAGGCTGTGGTCCTGATTAGCACGGCCACAGCCAGTCTAAAGTCGAAAAAACAGAAAATCACAGCAAAAAGTGGGGGTGAGCATAGGAAGCAAACCCTACTCTCCTATACCGAGGTTGGCGAGATTGTCAAGCAGGGTGGTGGAGTTGGTGTCATTGTTCTCGAGGTAGAAGTTCAGCTCTCTGAGGAGGATGTAGTCCGTGGAGGCAAGAGCGTGCGTGCTGACAAAGTCGGCGATGGAGTTGCTGAAGTGGGGCCTGGGTCCGGGGGTCTGTAGACGAGAGTTCCTCTGAGGGTGGTGTTGGGATCAGTGTGGATCTGGAAGTGCAGGTGTTCGGCGGTGCTGAGGGTGTAGTCAGTGCTGGTCGAGATCCTGAGGGTACTCTGGTGGATGATGGTGATTCCACCTCCTACTCCGTTGGTGCGGTCCCTGCGGGTGATCTTATAGCCCTCCGGGATGGCTATGGCGATGTCGGGGCCGAGGAGGTGTTCATCCAGGTCTCAGTCAGGAAGGTGATGTCCGGGGGAGGATGTGCTGAGCAGGTTCCCGAGTTTGACGGCGTGTTTGCGTGTGGAGCGGGTGTTCAGTAGTATGCATCTGAGGTGGTTGCGTCCTGTCACAGTGGGTGGTTTGGCGGCTCGGAGGCTGGTGACACTGCAGCTCCTGCAGGAGAAGGATCCTCTGGTGTGCTTCGGGGCGGCCAGGAAGCAGGTGTGCTGCCGTCCGGTGTTGAGTGTGTGGAGGGTGCTGGCAGCGTTCGGTGTGGCGTTCGCGGGAACCAGGGGGTCTGGCACTGGGCGCGGTCCAAGCGCAGACGGGCTTGCCTTAGGCGCGCCTTTGGTGTTATGCTTGTCTCATTATTGTCCTTTGCCACCTCACCTTTAACCTGTCTATTTGTGGGGCTTTGTGTCCCCTTTTACTGTTCAGCACTCCTTTGCTTTGTAGATATTTTTGCTTTACACACTTCTACATGCATGGACACATTTAATTAGTTCCATCAAGCAATTCTATAGAAGATTAAAAATCCAGAGTGTTACAGTATAGTCATTGGAACCTAATTTTAAAACAATTGTCAAATAACAATATTGTATAAATGTATTTTTACCACTTGATGGGTGTAAACATTTAGGTGGCTTTAACTACTGTTGCCTTTTTTTGTCCACAGTACCAAAGTGTTCCTTGAAAACTTGGTTTATTTGTACCTGATATTGTGTGGCTTCTGCTGTGTCTGTATTCCTTGCTCACCTTTTGCTCTTCTATTTGATCCTTCTGTAGCCCTGATGGGAGTTATGTGATGGCTGGCTCCTCCGATGGCACTCTCTACATCTGGAATGTCAACACAGGGAAGCTGGAGAAGAGTCTCAACGAGGAGCATAGGTGGGAAATCTTTGTTGCATACAACAAACAGTGCTCCATCAGATTGACAGTAGGCCACAGATGTTTTGAGTGTATGATACTTCCTGATGCAGACAGGAGGAACATGATTAAAGGATTAAGGACTCTTAGTTTCACAATATAGACGCCATCAATAAATATTAAACACTGTCATCAATAATGTCTTCAGGTAGCATCTGAAAGCCTATAATGAAAACACAAAGATTGAGAAAGCATGTACTCAAAAATATAGGCTACATAATAACCTTTACATGCAAATGTCCCCATTTGCCCCCAGATGTGCTAAAAGTGGGGATTTGCTGTAAAATAAAACTAGAAAGAAAGAGAGACAAGTAAAATGTACTCTACAAAAAGTAGACTATACAAAATATTTTAAATGTAGTAAAATGTATGAATTAGTATAGAGTTAGGTTAAAGTTAGGCATAGGTTTAGGTTATGTTTTGGGGTTGAGTGTTAGAGTGTGTTATGATGTGAGTGATGGTAGTTAGGGTTGGTATAAGGATAGGAATAGAGTAAGAGGTGTTGTTAGGGAACGTGTTAACCATTAGTGTTGGAGTAAGAGTTGGGTGTCGGGTTTGAGGTTAGGGTTTACGTAAGGGATAGGGTTAGTTTTAAGTTGAGGGATTTGGTTAGGATTTGTATTAGAGTTGGAGTAATGAAAGGTGTATGTCCTTTGTGTTGGTTGAAGTTGTGGAACAGGCGTAGACCATGAAACAGTATGTAACAGCTACAGATCAGAACAAATGTTAAATAGATCTATGTAGCATTAACAAATGTTGTGGTAAAAATGTATTGCCTTATTGTAAGCTTTATGTAAAGTATGTATAAGAGCTATTGGAGCTGGAGCATATCTTTTCCATGAAGAAGCAGCAGACAATGAATGTTGGATTCCTAGTAGAAAGGTGGAGAGAGAAACCGGAGTACAGAATGTAAAAGTGTCCCAATAATCTTGACTTTTTGTGGGATTATTTAGGGACTGGAGGAGAAGGTGCTATGTCATGGGACCACTCAGAGGGTAGATGGATGGACTGCATTTTACTCATTACTAGAATGTACGTGTTTTGCCTCAATTCTTGCAATAGACACTCTTTTTCTTCCAGTGGTCTCAGCATGCATGATGATGATGAGATTCTCAGGGTGGTTGTGTAGCTGGAAGTAGAACAGCATGTCATTCTCATACATTTAGAGGATATTTTGGTGATGAGGTAGGAGACATTTGTAGATAGTGAATAGCAATGGGGGATGATGCTTGCAGAATGCCTCAGCATGTTTAGTGTCTGTTCAAGTTGCCTGACCCAATCATCCTAACTCCCAATCATAACTTTTTTGTTCAAGCTTTAAAGAAAATACTGTCCTCTTGGTCTAATTAGTGGTGTAGACCTCTGCTATAAGGATTCTTGGTTCTAATTTCCATGTGTTGTCGATAGGTAAAGCATGATGTATCCTCTGCCTGTATTACAGGTCTTACACACTGCAGGTAGGGATCTGGGTGTACATGGTTTTGTAGCGCAGAAAAACCCTGATCTTGCTAAGCAGTGATTCATAAATATGTTTTCAGAAGTATATAGGAGGCCCTGGGAGGTGCTTGATCGTCCTTCCTTTGTAGGTGATGCAACAGTGAGTGGCCTACCTCTGTTCTTCGTTGAGTCATAGTATATCATTTATTTCCATTTTCTTTGAGTCCTTCGTATTTAGTTTGGAGTGGAGGGGCAAGTGGTGTGGTCGATTTCGTCCAATTGCTAGTAGGCAGCAATTCTGCCATAAACTGCAATGCATCAGAGCTCGAAACGGTAGCAGGCCCTCAACTAAGATGGCCGCCATTTGGCAATTCTCGTGAGAATGTATCCTCTCAGCGTTGTTTAATATGTGAGGCTTAATTAAGTGAGGAGGATGATGGCTACCAGCATCAGTATGGGGGACATGATTGATATGCTGCGGTGCGAGTTGACAATTCAGCAGGTCCCCTTCACGCTGCTGGACTTGGTTTTGTGAGTCCCATTTACAGAATTATAACAAAGAAAAAAAATTGGAATATAAAACTTTTTGTGTACATGGGGTACTGTTTGAGTCATAGTTTGTTGCTTTTTGCAGAAAATACTATATTTCGTTTTTCTTTTGTTCAAGTGTAGAATTGGCGATTAAGTGGTAAACGTCATAGTGTTGCTAGAGATAATGAAGTCTTGAATATTGTTTCTTTTTTTGTTGTTGCTGTTTTTGATGAGATAAACACAGGATGCAGACACAGCAGTATCTTTTCAGTGCTGGTGGCATTTTTGAAAATTTTGTTTAATGCCTGTTTACTTCCTACATCCTCTGTACTGAATATCGAAAACCACAGAGGTACATGTGCAATATTTCCTTCAGCTGTAGTAAGGAAGGTGATCCACAGGGTTGAGTCGGGATCATGTGCACTCACCGTGGAAATAATTATGAAAAAGAGATGAACCATGGATAGACGTTTTCGGATAAAGACGGTAAAAATGAGTCCCTATATTGTTTTGCATTCACAGCTTTAAAAGAAAGCCATCCTGACACAACCTCCGTGTAGGCTGATGTGAGATGAATCCAGCATGTCTTTGAAATAGAAATGAAAGTGTGAATCATGTGCCTTCGACCTGGAGCCTTTCATTTGAATAGTACTTTTTAGAGGTGTGTTGAAGGGGCGGGCACCGAACCAGCGCGAAAAGCTTGACAGGTTACATGAATGCAGAATACACACTATGCATCTGCATACCCTACCATCTCTGAATTAAGTTGGAAAAGTGTGACGTGTCACTGGTGTCAGGAAATGGTGCACGACCAATGGCCTGGTTCTTGGTTCAAAATAACATTTATACGCTGGTTGGGTGTGCAAATGTCATTTTGTACCCTTTACTTGCTGCAAATGACAATGGAAAATTCCACCAGTAACGGTGGAAAATTGCTTGACACTGCTGCAATCTGTTTGCCCGCCCCCCGGGATGAGACGGCGGCTTAGTTGGGTAACGGTGAAGGAACCTGCATATTGGGGGGGGGGGGGGTACGGATTCAGATGGGAAAGGCCACGAAGATATCTCCAAGAGGTAGTGTAAAACCAACCCATTGTCTTTTCAAATAGATTATGTACATCCCCATTTAAAAAAACATCACCCGTTTGGTTCTTAAGGCGGTATGGGTGAGGTGAGTGCTGCTCCGTTGGGGTCCTCTGAAGAGACAAGTCGCTACTGGCCTTTATCGAAAAGAAGTGAGGGGCCCCCCTGAACCAAGGCAAAGGCACAGTCTGCCTCGATTCTCTCTTGGAAAGGCCCTTTAATGTAGGATTCCGAGAAAAATCCTAGAGTAATGTTTTGTGGTTTAAGCCCTTATTAATTGACTTTGACAGGCAGATCGCTCTGAAAGTGTTCACCAGCCGAATGATGGCTGGAGGTATCTTTGCGTGAGTGTGCCTGTGTTGGGGGCTTTGATTTCTTGTCTCGTTTTCTTTCTATCTTTTCAGCCCCCCAACCTCCACCCCAAGGCATCCCTGGCCCTCCCAAGGGTAGTTCACACTACGAGGCTCTCTTCTTTAATATCATGGTTTCTAAATCGCAATCTTTTAAAGGCACTCTGGTTTACCATCCACCCGACCCTCTTGCCACTTTTTTTTACAAAACTTCAGTAGCCTATTAGAGGCTAATATTCTTTGTAACAACTAAACAGTGCTTGGTGACTTTATTTTCCAACTAGATGCCTTAGAAGGTATAGATACCCCTGCTTTTCTCCAGACTATATCCGCCTTTGGCTTGGCACTGTTGGTTTATGGTCCCACTCACTCAGCAGGACAGACCTTAGAAGGCATTTTTACTAAGAGTCCCTCAGTACACTTCATAAGTCCCCTTCCATTAGCATGGTCAGATCATAGTGCCATCACGTTCTACCTCGTCAGTAATTTGTCTTCTCATCCTCCTCAAGCCACTCATAACCTTTTCGTAACCTGTGCTTGGCATACAATCGATGCGGACAACCTAGCCTCCTGTCTAGCAGACTCTTACCCCATTCTCTCTGATGATCCTGACACAGCCATTGTCCAGTATGCTCATTGGCTGGAGCCTCTCTATCTTTGGCCCCTCAAAACTCCGCCAATTCCAAAAGAAACAGGCCTTCTACCCCATGGTTCACAGCAGATCTGAAATCTCTTAAGCAGAGCTGCAGAAGGCAAGAAAAACAAATGGCACCAGGAATACAATGAAGCAGAAAAGATCGAGTACAAGAGCTGCCTGGCTGTTTGCAAAAACAAAATCTTTACAACAGACTGCCTATCTTACTCAGAAAATTGAATCAGTCGAGGATTCACCTAAAGAACTTTTCCTAACAATCACTAAACTTACAACAGACTCTGACACAAAATCAAATAAATCTATCCAATTCCTTTGCAATGATGTGGCTAGTTTTTTCTTTAATAAAGTTGAAAAAAATCTTTAGCACCTTTTTCTTCAGACAGACTCTATCCCCTGGCTTCCAGACCCCTCCTAGCCCTATCTTAGCTGATTCCAGCTTTGTGGCCTTCACTCCTTCGACCATTGACACATTTTCAGATTGGTCAAAGCGGCAAGATCTCTCCTCTGCCCACCCTGAATCGCTACCCTTGTTGCAGATACTATCACCCCAGTCTTATAAAATATCTTTCAGCTTGTATTTGATTTGGGCTTCTTTCCAACTAGGTGGAAGAAAGGCTCAGTCCTGCCTCTTCATTAAAAAATCTTCCTTGGACCTGGCTGATCCAAATAATTATTCCCCGATATATTGTCTCCTCCTGCCGGGAAAGATTATCAAAAAAGTAATGGACTCTCAACTTACTGACTTCATTCACCTCAATAACCTTTTAGATGGCACGCAATTCGGGTTCCGTTCTAATCATAGTACGGAAACTGCTTTAATCAAGGCCACTGAAGAAACTAGGATGACCTTAGATGCTAGAGGTAATTTGGTCTTGATTCTATTAGATTTGTTGGCGCCGTTCGCTACTGTTCATCACAACAATTTGTAATCCCACCTGACTGGCATTGGCCTGATATTGGTATGTCTGCCTCTGCCTGGCACCTTCTTAGCTTGTTATTATCAGGATGAGAGCATTCAGTCCAACTGGACAACTACGTCTCTCTGCCGTTCTTTCTTCCCTGTGGAGTTCCAAGGCGATTCGCACTTAGTCCAATGTTGTTCAACATTTACTTTACCCCTCTGGCTGAGTGTAGTATACTGGCAGGAAGAACTGAACCTAGAGCATACACCAACATACTAGAATTTAGAACATAGCATTCAAAAGAATACAACAATAAGGTTAAAGGGAAACTACAATAATAAAACACATACTACACTGAGCTAGTTAAATCTTTTGGCTTTGCCATTACCCCTTATGCGGAAGACACAATTGGTTGTCTCCATTGGTAAGGAGGGTCCCAACCAAGGCACCAGGTTTTCTAGCTGCATGCAGGTTGTTCGTAATTGAATGTCAGACAACTGCCTCCAGTTAAATTCAGGTAAAACTGAGTTTCTATTTTCTGTGACATTTCTTCATTCTGGACACACGCCTGGTGGCCCCAAGAGCTCAGTCCCCTTCCCACGCCAGTCAGTAAAGCCCAGAATCTGTGTGTTCTGATAAATTACAAATTTTGCCTCACTGATCAAGTCAACGCAGTCCCTTCTAAAGATTTTTATACTTTGAAGATGATAAAAAACTTTTTCCTTTCATTCCATCACATCTGCAAAACGCATTAGTTACCTCTCTGGCAATTTCCAGACTTGATTATTGCAACACACTTTATCTCAATGCTCAACACGTGATTAAGCTACAAACGCTACAAAATATGCGCCTCATCTTCTCCTTAATATTTGAAAACACCAATCGGTGTCCAAACACTTGAGGACATTTCATTGGCTGCCGATCAGGCCCAGAATTATTTTCAAGGCGCTCTGTATCACCTTTAAGGCCATACATGATCAAGGGCCTGCCTTTTTGAAGAGTAGTTTTAACTGGTGGGCCCGTAACAGGCGTCTCAGATCCTCCTCAGCCAAATCTGTGATTGTGCCCAAATATAATCAGGTGTCATGGGGAGGCCGCAGCTTTGTACTGGGTGCCTCCACTATCTGGAACAAGCCTCCTCCATATTAAATCATCCACGACTCTCCTAGCTTTCAGAAAAGCCCATAAAACCTGGCTATTCAATCCTGTATAGGTATTCAATTCTCAACAGGTTTTCCATTTATGCTCAGTAGCCAGCGCCAAGACACCTACGGGTATTTGTGCACTTAACAGTTCATTTAACATAACATAACATAACATAACTTAGAAAAGTGTCCATTTATTTGGAGGTTTAACGGTGACCTGATGCTGTTGTTTCTACCCACCCACAGAAGAACAGCAGGGTGCCCTATGCCGCACATAACAACAAAAGACAGAAAACGCCAGGCCCCACTAGTGGATAATTAATCGTCAGACTGCGAAATGCCACACAACCTGAAAATAGTTTTGCATTCCCAAGAAAAGTGAAAGGTATACATTTGTACAATTAGATAATAAATAGTTTAGGAGTGGTTTCTTTTCTTTTCTTCCTACAGCAAAGCAGTTCCTAACATGCAGTTCTAAATGGAAAAGAAATGTTGCCTTTTGATACTTAATTAAAGGACTTTCTGTGCCCCATTCTCCCTAATTCACATGATGCAAGCATATTTAGATGGGTGTCTGTGTCGTTTTTGTGACTTCTGCTGGACTAATGTGTAGTCTGCAGGACACTGTTTTGAGCGGCAGCATGGGCTTCTCAGCATATCATCCTTCTGAGATTCATAAAATGGAATATATTGTCTTGACAACTAGGGACTCTTGCTATTTGCAATGCAACAGAAGAATGTAATATGTATATACGTTTGTGTATATTTCTTCCATGAAAAAAAGTTTCAATCGACGTTAAAGGTACAGTGCAATGTGGATTGCAACACATAAAAAAATGAACACGTCTCAAGTTACAGAATCACATCAGTTAAGATCTATTTGTAAAAGATTATTGCAATCATAGTGCTATATAAATATCTTAATTATTTGTCAATATAGCAGGGAATCCTGGCTTCCTGATAACCATTCGGAAATGGATACAAATGTATTTTGCATTGCAAGTGTGTTTTTGTCACAAATGCTATAAACTGATGTGTAGCAGTACAATTGATGTATAGTTTAACCCAATAGCTGCTGAGGCTTTTGCTAATTGGGGTACTTCAAACGTACGCATCTGTAACTTTTTTTCCAAGTAAAATATCCACACCAACTCTGTATCTTTTTTTCCCCAACATCTTGGGGATTCTAGAGATATCCAGAGTTTGTGGATTCCCCTGAAGGGGATCTAAAAATATAGCTACATTTTGAGTTGTTGGGGGGGGGGGGCGGGGGGGGGGGGGGAATAGGAAAAAAGTGTTCCGCAAAAAGGTGTCTGTTTTTTTCTCCAAAAATAGCATCAAAGAAAGGTTCGCTGTGCTAAAATCACCATCTTCCCAGGAGGCTACTACCTTCATCCCAATGTGGAAGTTGCTCTTAGTGGCTGTAGGGTCATTGGTGAGGGAGAGAGTCAGCTGTGTGTCTTTGGCGTAGGAGACGATGTTGAGTCTGTGGTTTCTGACCATGGTTTATGAGCCCCCTGCACACTCCTCATCTTTAGCTGGCAGGGATCTTAGTCCTATGGGTGGGCAGCTTCATGCACCTATGGAGAGCCTGATGAAATTCGAGCTCAAAGACAGCTGACACTCCATCTATGGTAACGACAATACCAGTGGCACTAGGTACCTCCAATACATTAGACTAAGGGCGGAATTATGACTTCGGCCGTTTGGCAGCGGGCCGCAAAACCAACGCATCGCTGCCACACCACCAAAGCCGCACTGACACTCCATGCCAGGATAGGGGTTTTTCCCTGGTCTGGCAGGTGATGCCTTAGCGGTCCCAGGCAATGAGCCTTAGGAAGGCTCCGCTGTTGGAACACCAAAGCAAGTTCCTGCAAGGCATTAACTATTAAGTTCATGCCATGCAGGAACTGGGCGTGCATGGATATGGGGGGGGGGGCACACCATGTGCCCCCTGCATGCATTCCCAAAGCCCTGAGGCACTAGGGGGGCCTGTAGGGCCACCTTAGTTTCCTCACCGCCAGTTTTCATGGTGGGCTTACCGTTATGAAAACTGTGGTGGGGAAGAAACTTCTAATATGCCTGGCAGTGCTTCAGAGGCACCACCGCAGCATATTACGGGCCTCAGATCGCTGCAAGACCATGGATCCCTGGCGGTAGCTGTGGTCCTATGGCGTTCTGACCTCACAATAGAGCCATCGGACCGCTGTAGTCATAATCAGGTCCTTTGCCAGTGCTTAGCATCTCTGTAGGAGGGGTTCCCTGGTGCAAGGCTACATTTCTAGCCATAGGAGCATTTAATTAAAAGAGTAGCAGCTGGAGCATTGTGATGCCTGATCTTCATAGGAAATGTATAATCTCTATTGCAGTAATTTGGGGAAAATGTTTAGTCCTATATATAGTCCTAGCATTTTGATCCTCAAATGTTTTAGGGCTCCATAAGTTTTAGGGCTCCATAAGTCACCCTATCCTAACATATTAACTTAGAAGTGGCCTTAGTTGGTGTCAACTTCTCTCCTATTTGCAACTGTGGCTTGAAAGAACCACAGTCTAACACCCTTCCAAGCTCTGCATGAAGTTTTTTTTTTGCTGAGTTTTATATAGCGCGAACTCTGGGTATCAGAGCGCTTTACATAGCACCAGTTACGTTACATGAGGAGACACATTCAGTTTTATTAGGCACGGGGAGATTAAGTGGTTTGCCCAGAATCACAGGAAGTTCAGCGTCATTGCCGAGACTTGAACCCAGTTCCCCAGATTCGAGGTCGACCGCCATAGCCGTTAGGCCAACTCCTCTCCCCCACAGGCCATAGTTGGCTGTGTATTCATATCAGCAATTAATCAACTATTTATATAGTGCCCAAAGCTCATCTTACATCAGTAAACACCACCTGCCTGTTAGTCAGGTACACCAATGCCCTGAGGGAAATGGTGCAGATCTATTTCCAGATCACCTTAGGGACAACTTTGCTGTGGTGGTCTGAGATGGACAAAAAGCCGCAAAGCAGATCGTGAGGGCGGATGTTGACACTGTGGACTCAGTTGAAGGTCCATGGGTCTATTAGATACCATGCCTGGCTCCTCTCAAAAGGGCATCCTCTTTGACTGGTTCCTTGAGCAGTTTAAACAAAGTGGAGCAATGGCTTGACCCTAGGGCTTGCTTCCTCTTTCCATCATTTTCATGGGCTGTACTGCACATTTTGTAGCTACTCGTGGTAAATGCCTTTTCACCTTTGCTAGTCCTTCAAGCTAGTCGAGCAAGAACACCAGTTCCGCTGACATAAGGGAGGCCGAAGGTGGATTAAAAAGCCCTGAGAATGAGCCGCACCGCCCCCTCTTCCACACCGCTCAGAAACCTACTTTTGTGTCCTAACAAGGAAACACACATGGCCTGTGTGGGAGAGGGAAACACATATGGCCTGTGTGGGAGGGAAACATACATGGCCTGTGTGGGAGAGGGAAACACATATGGCCTGTGGGGGAGGGAAACATACATGGCCTGTGGGGGAGAGGGGGTCAGAACGGGCTAGTGGGTCATACCGATAACAGAAATAGGTGATGCTGTTCCTTTATTACAGTTTCACCCTCCCATTCCCCATCTTTTCCTCCGACTCAGATGAGCATGTTTGCATTCTTCAGCAACATGTCCAGGCCCTTACAAATATTGAGTAGGAGTGTTACTTCCTTGTGGTTAAAAAGGATGGCTAGCTGCATCCCATTTTAGACCGCAGGTCCTTGAAAACTTTTCTCCATAAGGACCGATTCAAGATGTTATCCTCCATAAGTCTTCTTCTGGCCCTGCAACAAGGCTACTTATCGTGTCTTCCAAGTTGCTAGATGCGTACTTTCATCTTTCGATTCTACAGTCACACGGAAGATATAGCTTTGTGGGAGGTCCCATCCACTACCGATTTGCAGTCCTTCGGTTGGGATTGCTATCGACCCCACTGGTCTTCACCAAGGGCATGGCAGTGGTTGCAGCACATCTGCACAGGTCCGGAACAGAAGTATTCCCATACCCCTGCTGTCTGCTGTCTGCTGTCTGCTGAAGGCGTCTCACTGCAGTTGGTGTCAAACCACTTAAATGCAGCAACCATGTTGTTTGACCTGGGATTTTTCATCAGTCTGCCTGTGTTGCTCCTGGAGCCCTCACGTTGCCTTCTGTTCATGGGGCAGTGCACAACACAGCTCTTCTCAGCGTTCTCGCTCCTCCTCATAGGATATGGGGCATTCAGTATATGATTCTGATATTTCGGGAAGGAGCTCTGATTCCAGCCGTTATGGTCCTTGCCCTGCTAGGTCTTTTGACTTCTTGTACCCTCCTGATCTCACATGCATGGTGACACATGCAGACTCTATAGTAGCGTCTCCACCTGCAGTGGTTCTAACATGAGGGCCATCTAACAAACTGAAGCCTTGGAGATGACACAAGTGAAGAGCACAGCAATAACAATTCAGGAGCATTGTGCCAAATTCAATGATGAATAATTGTTCCCTGAACCTAAAAGCTGGGAAACAGTCTGTGGATGGGGTAACACGGTAGATCATGTGTGTTTCTTTAAGGCGATCTGTGGACACCTGTTAGCTATTTTAACTGGACAAACCTCATTTCTGTTGCAAATAACCCAAGGTGTGTCATTCAGTATGTGCCTGACTGCATACAGATAAAATGCTAACCTGTAGGCGTCTTCAGTCTTCTCAGTAGCCCTGCTGTCATCTATGTGGATTCTTCAGAGCAGCTAGATACTACAAACAAGGGCAGTGAAAAGAAAGAGTAACCCAAGTGCAAAAATGAGTGCGATGCAGGAGCCTGATTTAAATACTTAGAAGCTTACTCCTATAGGAGAAGCCAAGTAAACAGTGATACCTACTGATGAGATATATCTTTTGATGCAGTAATAAAGCCCCAAACAGAGTGAAACAATAAACCTGTTTAGAGCCATTTTAGGTCAAACAGGTCAGCCTCTTAAATTCTTCTCTGTCTAAGTCAATGTGTTATTTTGTTTCAATGTCCATTTTGCATTTGTGCTCATTTGTTGCATTTTCTCCATAGGTCCTCAGTGAATGCTGTCGCCTGGTCCCTTTCAGGAGAGTACGTTGCCAGTGTGGACCGGGCAAAGAAGGCTATCCTCTGGAGCGAGTTCTAAAGCCTGTGCCAGATAGCCAATCTTAAATCTCTTCCCGTGCAAGGGTTCAACATCAGATCCACATCTCATCATGTGCCAGGGCTCCAGCTGGACCCACTTCTCATCGTATACAGTGACTCCAGATCGGATCCACCTCTCATCACATGCAAGGACTCCAGGTGTGATTTAACGTGATAAGTGCCACGTTCCCACTGAGTGTGACTCGGAATTTGTGGACACGCCTTCTCCAAAGGAAAAATATAGATTTAGGAGATAGTGTTGACTCTTTGGGAAGCAACAAGAATAATGTAACTAAAGCGCTGGACGTGACCTTTCCATCCATCCTTCCTGTATAAACTGGGAGGCCTCCTCTTAGGAGGTATTCGTTTTGCCAAGAGAGAGCTGGTTTCTTTCATTGACCTACTTGCAATCTGGTTGTAGGAGCTGCAGTCATACAGGACTGAGGGGGTGGCTGTGCCACATAACCCCATCTGCGATAATGTTAATGACTACTCGTGCCTTATGGAGAAACTGATGTTCATATTCTTTTCCGTTGGAGCTTCCATCCGCATAGGTCCATCGAGTTGGGCATTTTACTGTAGGACAAATAAGGGAATCACTTTAAGGAAACTCTGTGGACACTTCTAGAATGTATTATTTGGGTCTGAGTAGGAGCTGGGGTTTCTTGTTGATCTACTTGCAACTCGCATGTTCGAGCTGTGGCGGTGGCTGTGCCAAAGCACCCTGGCAATGTTATACTCGATTGATTTGTTATAATTCATGAAAAATGCATGTGCAGATTAATTTCTGGCAGAGCTATCATCCACATCAATCCATTGTTTTGGGCACTTTACTGCTGGAGGAAACCAAGGAATAACACTGTCTAGCTCCCAAGGCCACTCTGAGGAGTTTTTTTTAGACTTAAGATATTGAGGTGCAAGGTTGGACTGGCTTATAAGGCAATCAGGCAGTGGCTGAGATGCTTATCTGATAGGTCATTGTGTGGGCCGGTATTTTGAAGGTTTGTGGGCCTGTTTTATGGTCTAGTGGGCTAGTTTTTACGTTTCATGACCCTGATTGATATAACCACAGATGCATGCATTCTCCCTGACTGTGCCTAAGATCTATAAAGCACATCTTTCCAAGTTCAAAACTGCCCTATTTGCAAACGTGGGCAACTTTTTAGCAATCTGATTTGCTAATCAGGCCACTTTTACTTTGGTGCCCGGGTCTACTTTCTGTCCCAGTCCGACACTGCTCAGGTACACACTTTGAATTGCAGGTGATGTATTGTAGTATTACAGCCCCATAATTAGCAACAAGATCTCTTTCCACCCCTAAGTGTGAAGGCCCTGTAGTGTGAGATGTTGTGCACCACGCTCAGACAGAATACATTCAGGTGAGGTTTGTTCATGAATACAGTTGTACTGTATATTTAGGAGTGAGGAGTACACACGGATTGCCTTGTGACTCAATACTTCGGACAGCTCTGAGTTGTGTAGAGGTCCGGTAGCGGCCTATTACGTACATGTTAGGGTGCCCAGATGGTGTTTCATCTGGTACAAGGCTGCAACATGGCTGCCAGTGATTTAAAGGGGACATCCAGTGAATGATGTCACAATAGATCTCAAAATCCCTGCTGACATCATCAAACAAACGAACATTTCACAATCCGTATTATTGCTGATTTTTAAAGATGGAGGACTGGGTAAAGAGGACAGTTTTTTCTCTACATTAGATGGTTCCTATAAGCAACAGAAGGAGATTTGTCACATGGGTGGCATCTTGGATATCTGAAATGTGATTACTTGAGACTGCCACACAGCACTCGTCAAACAGGACTGATGCTATAACATGAATATCACTATAAAAGGGTAGCTCGCTATCCTCTCCTGGGGCATATATTCACAAATCCAGGCCTCTCCTGGTTAGCTGTCCATGGGAAGCGTTATTGAACTGCATGCTGGTTTCATATGGTTAGCAGGCTGATAGGGTTCTGCAAGTGTTACAGAAATCGTCCAACTAGTGCTTTCAAAAAACACAGAAGTACTTGCTCAGGCAAACAGCAATGCAGTATACTAGTGTTAATGCCTGTTCTGGCGGCTCAGCATACTAATGCATCTGGTTAAGCGACCAGGGTCCAGGATTGAATCCTGCCAGGACCTCTCTGCCTTTCATCCCCCTGAAGTCCATAAAACAAGAGTTGGGTAACAGTAATTGTTTGTTATCTGTGAATAGAGCCTGGAGTCCTCTCAATGAATGTGCACTTTAAAAATGCACTTAATGTTAAGGAACTGAATCACTATGATTCCAGCAAGTCGCAAACACAATTAGTGCGATAACATGGATAGCAGCGCTGTTACAATTGCATCAGAATATTCGCTTAAAAATAGCTGCCAGTGTGGTAAGAAATGAGCCAAGTTTGGTTATTTGTACATAAATTCAGGGATGTCCATATGGCGAGTTAAGGCAGCAGGGTTGGGGCCAAATATAAAACAAGCATTTGGTGGTGGTGTGGCTCACTGATTAGAGGCGGCAGACCCGGGAGCAGAGGACGGCCCGGGACCAGGGTTCAATTCCCGACGCGGCAGGGTGTCTTGGACCAGGGTCAGCGGACTCGATAATTCTCGCCTCGGTGCCTACTCTAACTAGAGATCATACTCGGCAACTCTGGGCATTAGCTTGCCTCATCTCCACAACAGGCCCACACATACGCCAGGGATGCCTGGTTTCACCTTGGAGATACCCAGTAGGGACCATCTCATAGGGAAAGCCAGGACGGGTTCCACAGCGGTCTATAGCGCAGAGATACTCCTTCTGGAGTCAATTCTAGCGCGTTAGAAACCCGCAATTAATGCAAGAGGTCTCGCATTAGTGATAGTTTGAGGTATTGCCATTGCAAATAATAATGCAGCACTATATAACTCGTACTTTCAGTAATGCAAGACCTATTGCATTGCAAATGCTTGCTTGGAGTGCAGTACCGCAAGCTGCTCCTTGAGGTCCCCAGTGAGCAAGGTACCAGCACTGCATGTCTAGGTGCAGTACCGCAAGTTGCTCCTAGAGGTCCTTAGTGAGCATCATAACCTACCGAAACAAAATAGTACACAGCTGCTTGAAATATGAACAATTATATGTCTAAAGTCATACGACCCTGGTGACATCAGTGGACAGCTGATGATCCACTATAACAAAACAAGCGCACCCATGTTCAGGTAAAAGAAAAGCATGTCCCCCATTATCCCATCTGAGGTGGCCGTGTTGCTTAAATTTTAAAAAAGCGTTGAGAGAGAGCCAGGCAGAAGAAAGACAATTAAGAAAATACTGCTCACAGGCTCTAATTAAAGCATACATGTAACAACCGAAGGAAAAGGGTCAGTCCTCATGGGAAGTTACAAATGAAGACAAGGCGGTACTAAGGAGGGACTAACAAGCCTATTGACCAATCATAAGCCAGCATTTACGTAAGACAATGACATAATCCAATGACAAATATGGGCGGAGAGTGGGTGAGGCTACAAGAACATACTACAATACAGCATGCCTCGCAGAACAGTGCATGTGCACTGACTCTAGGCTCGACCTAAAAAAGTCCTTTAGTGGTAGAGCTAAATATAATAGAAATCCTGAAAAAAAGAATTTTTCACTGCATGCAAATTTGTGAAGAGCACTGAAAATATTTTCAGTATTCATGACAAATGTACAAGCTCTGTAAAATTTTCTTCGAATGTTTTGTTTTCCACCTCTGTCGGCAAATCTATCTGGCCTGTATATCTGGATATTGAACATAACTTTACAGAAGCATGGTTTGAGCATTTTCAGTACATAGCTCTTAAACCTACATTATTCATTACTGGCATGGCTAGAATTAGTGTAAGTGCACAGAGGGCGGTTCATAATCTACACCAATGACAGCTCACTCAATATGGGCCCTGATGGAAATCCCATCTGACCACTTACATAGGGTTTTACTGAATCCATTTGAAGCATGAGTTTTGACTTCATACTGTGCATGTCAATTGGGGTAACAAAGGTTAAATTAAATTAAATACCAATTGAAATCAGTAGATGGCATTATACGTCAGCAGAAAGCTTAAGGGCACAACTGGAATTTCTCCATAAAAGTTTGTTAGATGTTCAATTGCCCAAAGGCCTACTACTTTCCAATACAAGCCACTTTGGGCAAATTACATTTCCAGAGGGAGCTCATACTAAGAATGAATAGCGGTGAAACTTAGCAGATGTTTGTATCAGAGTTGAACATTGTACAGCAATTTGAGCTGAGGCTGACATTGGCATCTGCAGGCATGGGTTCTAATCTTGACTTCAGCACTTTTCCAAAAATTGTAAGTCCAGTTAAAGCACTTTATTTCCATGGGCCTCAAACTGAAAATATGTGCATTGTGAACTGTGCACTGTGTTGCCCAATACTGTCCAAACTGCATATTCACCCTCCCTGTCCCATCAAATCCTGGTTTCTGTATTCTAATTTCAAATGGATCCCAATCAAATGGACTGTTATGCGTACAGTACTTCTTGTTCTAGATGCTGTTGACAAATTAAATGTGGCCTTTTTAGAGCGTTCTGCGTCTAGATCAACAACTGGCAAAAAACAACACTTGTTCCGTTACTGGCAGGGCCCACTTAGATTCGTATAATTACATGGTGCTGCTGATTTCCATATATTCCACACATCCAATTACAGACAAAGTTTTGTCAGTATGCTTGAGCCACAAAAAAGTGATTTATCTGCCAACCAGAATCGGTAAAGCACCTATGGCGAGTAAGAATTAAATTCAGACTCCCACATTTCTGCAAGTTCACATCATGGACATTCTTCTACAAGTATTTAGCAAATCTAATTGATAGCACTTTGCATAATCCTAACTAACCAACTACTGCCTGATAGATGGCAACACATTATTTACCATTCATTGATGTTACAATAGCACCAAGGAGCTGTGTTGCTTGGAGTTGGGAGCAGCTGAATGGCCTTTCTTTAATACCCTTTATAGATTTACATACAATTTTTATATACATGCACTGATATGCTTTTTTGTATTCTTTTTCCTGTTCACTCCGCAAGAATGTACTTTTTTTAGCAGAAAGTGAACACTTTAAATGACGAGTAAAGGTAAGCACTTTTGTGACGGAGACTCACACAAAAACTGAGATATGCATTTTCTACTAATTTGGGTGTTATTTATTTATCTGTATCCTATAAGTTTAGGGTAACTTTACTTTGGGGTCAGTACAGTGTACATGTCTGGTAGTTTGTGGAACTTGTTAACATGTAGTCTTGTTATACAAATGTAAATAAACCTCTTTTAATACGAATATTTAGTAGTGTGGTTCCGCAAGCACATGTCATGTCATGTATTAATGCTGTCACTTTTTCAGGTGGACTCCACATTTTAGACCAAGCCACAGGTCCCCTCAATAGACTGCAGGAATGCAATTCTGCACCACCCAACATGGACTCAACCTTCTCTATGGACCCAGAATACAATATCAGGGTTTTTAGCATTGGCTATTGACCCTTTGTGTCAATCTATAATGTTTAGGATGCCATACATGTGTCAATTACAAAGTTGCTGCTGCTGGTCTTTGTTGTTAAAGGGTTGTCCCGGGGGCAGTATATCAGTCCGTAGACCAGAGACACAATACCGATAGGTAATCGGCCTGGCTTACTGTTTCAGCATGCCTTGACTGCAGGAGGGGAGAGCATGACAATGTTCAACAGAGAAGCATACGGAGATGTGAACCGGAAGAGCCCTCATGGTTAACCTCAGTCGGGCTCTGGGTGAGATGGCTTACAGATGCAATGGTTAATGTGATATCTTGGATATTGGTCAACGACAGTATTGAGTGTTGTGCATCAGTCAAGCACAGGGGAATGTACAATTCAGAGGTTGTGCATAATGAAGCAGAGAGTGTTGTCCAGCAGTGGACTCAGTGATTTACAGTGGGTGCATCTGGTGTACAGTGGAGGTACATGCTGACTTGTTGCAAGTAATATGGGACTCCTTCCTCCAGTCCTGCGTTTCTTTGGCATTTTGCAGTTTTCATTCTTAAGAGTTTTTCAAGCCTACACACATAATAGTAAACACAAAACGACAAGTCCCAGATTACACAGTTTTCTGAATTAAAAACAAGGTTTTTTGCAAATCTTTATTATTGAGTAAGCTGCTGAGCCATCTTCAGTTAACAAAAATGGCTAAAAGCAACAAACAAAAGATTTTGTCTCAAAAAGCATAAGTTGCCATAATGGTCCCCGGCACTGACAGGAACAAATTAGTGTGTGAATGTGATGCTAGTGAAAGGGCAAAATGCCACCACTTACAGTGAAGTTATACAATGGCTGAAGTGGGCTGACCCAATATCAAGTGATGTAGTGGGTAGAAAACAAATGTGAATGACAAAAACAAATTGTATGAAAAGGGCTACCTGAAAGGCACTATAACTAAGTATATTATACACATAAGTTTGGTAAAATCTAAAGATGATGGCCAACGCAAGAACTAACAAGAAAGGTCTGAATGTGTAAAACATGACATGGATCACTTGGCAACTATGCATCGGATAAATGGATGAAATCAAAAAATTAAAAAACATACATTTTATCTTTTTTATAGCATTTTAGTTTGATAAACACATACATTTCCTGTTTGCAACAGTTTCATTTTTATTTTTGCTGCTTTATGAAGTTGGTGTGCGTTATCACACTTTCTGAAAAAGGTGCATTTAAGTCACAGACTGGTGTATTTTAAATGATCTTCATCCTATGAGTTGCTTATGATGGATAGACATCCTCCAGATTCTTCACTTTCTGAATACTGCTTCCAGGCTTCTGACTAGTGCAGAAACCTTTTCCCCAGCAATGACTTTACAGCACCACCAAGAGGTGTCTTGTATCTCCAGCCATGCCAGAGTGGTGGGAGGAGGTGACATCACCTGAGAATATTCAGAGCCCACTTGCACAATGTCATCAGTTCCTGTTTTTCACCCCCATATTTGTACATTTTGGAGGCCTCCATTGGTTTCTCACCCACAAATTCCTCAGTTTTTGACATTGACTGGGTCATATGTCTCCCTAAGGGCCTCAGAGTTTAAGCCTTGTAGATGGTGCCAAATGAAGATGTCACTAGCAGACCCTCTCAACAACTGTTTGAGGGTGTCTGGGGGTGCAACATAAAGCCACAGTCTGTGACTCATTTCCGTTCCATGAAGGCGGACTCTTTCTTGACACTGAGCAATCTCCTGGAGTGTAAGAAGATGAGACTAGACTTTCCTGGTTCTTTTGTTAACCCCGGCTAGCAATGCTGGATCTTTTCAGGATGCCTCTGCAACACTCTGGGGTAACTCTCCAATTGAAGTCTGTTATAATCTACTGCTGCATTTCCCTTGTCTATGGTTTTCTTCTCTACTGCTCAGCCAGTGTGAGTGTTGGTGTGCCTGAAGATGTCTAGATTGTTGGATGTATGATGATGTTTGGAATGTTGGGTGCTTGGTGAGCTGTGGAGTGTCAGTTGGTGTGTGCAGGCTGAGCAGGGCAGAGGCTTCTCCTGGTGGGGCATTATATGGATTTACCATCTTCCAATGGATATTGATGTTATTATCTCTTCAATAAATCTAATGAATATATCTACTCATCATCTGGTCTCTGAGGACTATCTTATTTACAATACTGGCGACGAGGTAAAAGGAGCTACGTGTTGGTGAAAGATTACCCTGCATTACCCTGGATTACTCTGGAACTAAGGACTTGATTAACTACAGGAACTAATGAACAGAACTTTAAAGAAAGAAGATTACAAAAGCTACGCTCTGGTAAGCCCCACCAGTGTTCTTAGTCAACAGGACAGCCTGCATTCCAGAGCGTTTAAAGTTTGTTGGCTTTCCTTTGAACAAGAGATTTGGATTTACCAGCCTTGCATGTTACCTGAATTTTTCTATTATTATGACTTTCACATGTGCTAGTGTATTGTGGAGATTACTTTGGATGGCAGTTTCCTTGTCTCTTTACCGCTTTTAATCTTTATTTTGGTGCACTCTCCTGCTGCCCTTTGAATTTGACCTGGGACTGGAGGCAGCAGACGGCAAGTTTTTTCTTCACAGTTATTACGAGTGGGCAGTTTTGCTGCATGTGTGAAGCTTTAACCTGGGACCAAAGGCGGTGTTCACGTGTGAAGCGGACTAGCTGCGAGGGTAGAAGCAAGGTTGGGGGCTGAGTGTCGTCTCGCTCATTATGAACTTCTACATTTTTTTTTTTTTAACGGGCCAATATAATCTTCGTCAACTCAGTAGGACAATTCAGCGCATTTCCAGCGTGTTTTGGACATGAACATTTTCATTTTAAACGGGCCAATGTATTTTCCGATGTCCGTCAACTCACCGTTGTGGAGTCGGTGACGGTTGGCCAGCAGAGCTCTTCTGTGTTCCTCTGCTAGCGTCCATTTGGTGACGTTGTTGGAATCATTCAGCGTGTTGGTGAAGGTGATTCTTGGGTAAAAACGAGACCCATCTCCTTTAGAAAACGACGCCAAACGACGTTGTGGTGGCCATCTTAACACTTTGGGAAGGATCTTTCTAGTTTGCTGAGGATCACGACGTTTTTGTTTTTTATTTTTAAAAAACGCTTTGGATTACTGTTCTATGGACTTTGAGTCTAGTGACATTCCATTTTCATTCACGATGTCCATCCGACTCCTCTTCACTCGTTCTTGTCAAGGGATGTGGCGATTGACTTTGCAAATTGATGGAAGGTTTGTCGTGTCCTTGTTGGTGCCGACCCTTGTCATTGGACTTTCAGAGTTTTTACTCTGTGGGCTGATAGTTGCCACTGCTGAATACTTTGTGCTGAGAGATGTTGGGTGAGGACACCCTTGCCTAAGGATGGTCATCGGTAGTCACACTAAAGCAGGATGTTGTTGGAACGTTGTTGTCAAGACTGAGACTGTGGTACTTGTGATGCAATTGCGTGCATCTGGAAACACTGGATCTGGCCTGTACCACATGGACTTCGGGTGAGAGGCAACAAGGATTTCGGGTGAGAAATCGCTCACCGATCATAGACAATGGTGTCTACGTTTATTGTTTTAATTTGTTGTGTTACTGTTGGTTTTACCTATTTATAACGGTGTGTTTGCAGTATTGTATGGGGGGCATGTTGCACTTGTCACAGGTTCTTTCTGTTTGTTTTTTGTGAATTCATATGGAATTAGAGGAGGTTGTGTGTATGGTCTTTGTTGTCTTTGCCTTCATATTAAGGTTGGTGTAGTTTTCCGTTACGGGTTGCTTTGAGTTTGGGGGTATAGTACTTATCCCTAGTTTGCCCTTTTCCTTTGGTTTATCAACCACTTATTTGTGGTTATGGATTCACATTTTATGTGTTACGATTCACATTTAGTGCTTTATCCTGGTTGACATTCGTTTGTCGATTTACTTCACTTTTGGATTGGGAGAGTGAATGTTTTTATGTTGATCTGCGTAGAGTAAACACCTTCACATGAAGTTTCTCTGCGTGTACACTCACTATTAGGTTTGTGGGTGAATGGTGTTCCTGGTTGAGTATTGTGGTTTGGTCTGCGTAGAGTAAACACCTTCACATGAGGTTTCTTTGCGTGTACACTCACTGTTTGGTTTGTGGGTGAATGGTTTTTCCTGTACTTTCTTTAAGTGCTATCCTGGATAAGATTGTGTTGCAGATGACACTTTCTTGTGTTTTCTCTGTTTCTTACTTATTAAATGTTTGAGTTGAAGCAATTTTAGGTTTTACCTGGTTATGAGTCTTTTTGAGGTTTTTTGGTTTTACCTGTGTTATGTTGGATTGATTGTTATACTGTCGATGTTTAAGCTTTCTGGGAACTCTTTTATTGTGATTCAAGGTGTGTGATTTCATTGGCATTTTGGATTGTCATGCATTTTCATATATGTTATGTGTACTTGATTCATTTGCTCAGTGTATTTTCATGCATCTTTTATTATCCTTTATTGTGTTTGGTTTCTTTAGAGAGGGGATGTGTTATAATCTACTGCTGCATTTCCCTTGCCTATGGTTTTCTTCTCTACTGCTCAGCCAGTGTGAGTGTTGGTGTGCCTGAAGATGTCTAGATTGTTGGATGTATGATGATGTCATGGAATGTTGGGTGCTTGGTGAGCTGTGGAGTGTCAGTTGGTGTGTGCAGGCTGAGCAGGGCAGAGGCTGCTCCTGGTGGGGCATTATATGGACTTACCATCTTCCAATGGATATTGATGTTATCTCTTCAATAAATCTAATGTATATATCTACTCATCATCTGGTCTCTGAGGACTATCTTATTTACAGTAAAGTCCATTCCTGCGAACATGGCTTCTCTTCCAGGGGATCCTCATCAATATATATATTTAACAAGGATTTAGAGAGCAAAGGGATTTAATCCACTTGGGTGGACGGAAGGGTACTCCCAATCCCCTGGTTAGGTAGCTATATAACAAATTTAAGGAGTACCACCAAAGATAAGGCTAGAAAGCCAATATTGGTGGAATGAGACACTAGTGTGAAAGAAGAAGTCCTTCTTTGTTTTTAAGGAACCCCTCACTCACCGACCTGGTCGGTGACATGCTTCATCATCGGGGCCACCTTGACAGCCGAGTGCCGTCAAGGTGTGCTGCGACACCTGAGATACAGTGGAGCGGGTATGTGAGTGATGAATGTGAAAAAAGGAAAAGAAAAAAAAAAGGTCAGTGAGTTAAAAATTGTCCTGGTATGACTTATCCAAATATTATTTATTCTAAGGCTACTGGACAATGTTAAAAACAGTGTATGTTGATACAATAAAGGCTTTAATAGGACCTAGTGTATCTGTGGTATGTGTTAGGTCTACATGTTTCAAACCAAAGTGGGAGTTACCGGTTTTTCTTCAGGACCAAAAAGATGTAAAAGGAGTTGGGTGGTCAGGGTACACTAACACCCTGCCATACCTGCAACCCTTTCAGGACCCTAAATAGCGAAATTGCTAAGTGGGTAAAAACAAATTGTAACCCAAATGTGGAGAAATGCTTGCTGCACAGGGATTGAGGGGAGAGGCAGCAGAGCTCAAAACGTATTAGTTTTTCTGCTTAGAAATCGGCAAATAACCTAATCCGCCCCTCCGCGCACCCGTTGACGGGTGCGCGGAGGGGCGGATTAGGTTATTTGCCGATTTCTAAGCAGAAAAACTAATACGTTTTGAGCTCTGCTGCCTCTCCCCTCAATCCCCGTGCAGCAAGCATTTCTCCATTAAGGAGTTTTTTGCAGCTTTATTGTAACCACATTTGGGTTACAATTTGTTTTTACACTAGGTCCTATTAAAGCTGCAATTTTTTTTTTTCCTTTTTTTCACATTCATCACTCACATACCCGCTCCACTGTATCTCAGGTGTCGCAGCACACCTTGACGGCACTCGGCTGTCAAGGTGGCCCCGATGATGAAGCATGTCACCGACCAGGTCGGTAAGTGAGGGGTTCCTTAAAAACAAAGAAGGACTTCTTCTTTCACACTAGTGTCTCATTCCACCAATATTGGCTTTCTAGCCTTATCTTTGGTGGTACTCCTTAAATTTGTTATATAGATCCTCATCAATAGTCATGAGGACTGAATATTCCCGCCCACGTGCGGGGACCCCGGAAATATATAAAAATATATTTGGTTATCACATATATCTCGCTCCCCATATGTGTAAGTACATATATTATTTTTTCTCACACCAATGCAGCCCCAAACTGAGGCTAAACAATGTAGTTTTCCATACATAGACTGTATTACCAAGCATATAAAAAACACAATTGGTCAATTCGCACTTGAACTCTGTGTTTTAATGAGTGAAAAACTCATAAATACTGAAAATTGCTAATAAATAGACATTGTTAGCCCACAGGCTGCATTGTAAAGCAATAGCATAGAAAATGAAACCATTTTCAACAAAAAACTGGCACCGTGTCTTTAAGGCAGCCATCACATCTGGCTTCCCATCATGCCTCAGGGGGGACAGTTAGGTCAGTTGTTCCGGCTCCTTCTGTCAGGACCCTAGTTTAACAGCTCCCTTCTTTTTGACTTTCTGTCAAAAATTCTTTGAGAATTCCTTCAATTTTTGCTTTCACTCGACGTTTTTTGGCATTAGGGTGGTAGTGCTGCCTTTTTTGAGTTTCAAAAAAGGATCATTTTTGTCAAAATGCCTTCTCTTTTTGACACCTGCCCTTCCTGTGGGAAGAAGAAGGCAAGGACTGATACACATCCTGTGTGTATCCTCTGTCTGCCTGAGACACACTCTGCAGATTCCTGTGAACACTGCAAGACTTTATCTAAAAGAACCCTCAAAGATAGAGAGAGGATAAGAATTTATGGACTCTCTGAGAGAGGTAGGTCTCCTAAGAGGCAGAAGAAACGTAGGGCGCGATTAACATCGAGAGAAGTCGCGACTTGTTGACCTTCGGCGTCGGGATCGGCGTCGAAGATTACGGCGACGGCGACAAAGACAAGTCATCTTCCTTCGACGGCGAAGACTGCAGCGTCGAGAACCAAGGTACCTCCGCTGCCATCAACGGGTGTCCTGCAAGACTTTTTGGTGAGCCTAGACCCTCCACCTTGTAGTGTTATTGCTTTGAAATAGATTCTAATGTGAGGAATCTGCAGGTAGAAGTGTCCATCATAATAACAAGTTTCTTACCTTCGGTAACACATTTTGTGTAACAGCAGATTCCTCTCTGCCCTCCCACCTTTCTGTGGAATGTTCTCTCTCTAACATTCATAAAGGTCCCATGAAACTGACGTAAGAGCGCAGGGGTGGCACTTGCATGCGACTTCACTTTATGACTTCTGGGGTGGTATGGAGTCAGAGCTGCATGGCACCACCTATCAGCACACAGGTGACTGTTTTCAAAGTTCTCCTACTCCAGTCTGGTGCTTGGTGTATATCCTAATCTAAGAAGTTTTCGGTTAGATAGAGTATCCACCAGAAAGAGCACTGCTGAAGGTATATAAGTTGTTCAGCAGGCCTACCAGAGCATGAAAGTAGAAGGCTGCTAAACATACCTACCGGAAAAGGCATTGCACCTGAGAGGAAGAAAATGTTTAATTACTGCACTTCTTGGGTGATGGAGCACTCGCATCCAAAAACCTATATGTAGAAACTGGGCAAATACCCAAAGGCAATTGTGTTTTTTTTAATAGAAAACCCAAAGTTGACAAAGCTTTGAATGATTTATTGTAGACAAGGTAGCTCAGTGAGATAACTGCTTAATGCTGAAAGTTGCGCACACCCTGACGGTCACAGGTTTGAATGCGGTTGACTCCGTCTTTAATCTGTTTGAAAAAAGAACAATTGATGGACGGAATGCTGAAAATGTCAAACACTCACCCCCAGTATAGAGATCTGGGCATAAATCCATAGTTTGTTTGCTCACCACGCCACCCAGGTTTGGTCTAGTCATATACAAATCAGTCTTGACCCTGTTCCCCATGGAAACAGTCTAACCCGAACTGCCAAGCCAGGTCCTCCTTGGACTGAAAACAAGCATCCCAGGACTGGTTTTTGAGTATCACCCCGGCTAGCATGAATCCAGTGGCATGGCGACATGGGACCCAGTTCTGGGCATCCCCATCCCATTTGAGTTGGCAAATGCAAAAAGAATAACTGATGGATGGAATGCTGAACAAACTGTTGGGCGAGACTGTCCCCATGGGGAGAAGGGTCAAGACTAATTTGCATATGACTGGGTCCAAACAGGAATGGCGGGCAAAAATGGATTTAACCCAGATTTTGAAATTGTGAATGCTTGATTTGTTCAGTATTCCGTCCATCTTTGGTGGCCGATAACCTGAGTACACTGGAATGTTGTATTTTCAAGGCCTGTTATTTGCATTAATCGGCGTGGGTCAGGGGCAAAACGCTACAACTGCGTCAGCATACCTTAGGCTAAGTACAGGTTATATTTCAGATTAATTTTTGTTGATTGCCGCCTGCTAATGCTGACAGTGCAGTTTGTTCCTTTATACATCGGTGTGAACGGCCACTAAAAGTACTGCAGGCACTGGTTCTAGCTGTGTATGTACATCAGGGGCGCAACTAGATCCGAAATTCGGGGGGGGCTTAGACTCCCAGCCTGGGCTGGCCCTAGCACTAGTCACACATGGTGCAAAAGTCTGTTTTTGACGCCCCTCCCCATTCCTACTGCTCCACATACTGCCTCACTACCATTCGCCAACAATGCACCTCATCTCTCTATAGCCCCTTTCTGACAAACATTTCATTTTTTTTATAGGGCCACTCGTAGTTTACTCACTCAGTTTTGTGATGTGCATGGTACACGTTCTTTGTAGCTGGCACATTAACCCTCTGCGTTGTGTAGGTGACAGGAGTGCCCATGTGAGTGCACAGTGAGCGATGCGACAGTTGGAGAGTAGGGTGAGAGGAGTGACTGCAGGGTGTGTGAGGAGACTATGAATATGGATGCGGATGTAAGTGCAGAGTGGGACGAATGAATGTATGGTTAGTGATGGGCTACTTTGAGAGAGTTTGCAGAGTGAACAGTGAGGGGGACAGGTGAGTGGTGTCCAATGAGTACAGGGTAAGTAGTGTGCTCATGTGACCGCTTGGTAAGTGGAGGGAGAATGCTGTGAGTTCATGGTGAATGGCATAAGTGGTGTGTGGTCATTGTGAGTGCAGGGTGAATGGTGTGTGTATGGTGATCAGAGTGAGTACATTGTGATCGCTGTGCGTGCAGGGTGAGTTTGAAAGTGAAGTGCGAGAATAAGGAGTGAGTTGTCTGAATGCAGGGTGCGTTCCCAGACACTTGAAGTAACTCAGCATGTTATTGAGGGCTGGTGTAGAGTTTGAGATGTCAGTTGAGCTACTGCTATTATGGCATTATTCAGGGTCAGGGCCTGAGCGTGAAGGAATTAAATATTTTGCTTATCCTGCAACAAACATCCAGTCTTGTAATTAGGGTTTCCAGGTCTTCATGTTGATGTCCCAGACATTACAAAAACAAGCATTTGCAATGCAATAGGTCTCGCATTAGGTAAGTTTGAGCTATTGGTATTGTAAATGACAATTTTTTTATTTATGAGTTGATTTTGAAAATAGCGAAATTAATAGCTTTCTCATTTACAATGCCAATAGTTTTTTCTTTCGCAAATGTGACAACTATAGCATTTATAATGCAATATGTGTTGTATTTACGTGAGTTTGATGTATTGACATTACAAATAACAATGACAGTGATCCGGCATAGATGGAGACCATGATTAAAAGAGGTACCTTGAGTAAACAAGATACCCATGTAAACATTTGTGCTCTGGCGTACACAAGTGCTCTGGTGAATAGAGTTGTTCTGTGGAGGAGAGATGCACTATCGGGTACTCCATGGTGACTGGCAGGCCTATTGTGAACAGAGGTTATTTGGTAATGTGAGAGCCCCCAATTGGGGGAGGTGGTGAGGTAGAAGGAGACTCTTGGGTGAAGACAGGTGACCCGTTGAAGAGAGGTGCGCTGGTAAATGAAGGTGTTGTGAGCTGGTAAAGGCGTGTGCCTAGGTGAGGAGGGATGCGATAGTAACGGGAGGAGCTATGGCGAAAGAAGGATGCAGTGTGAAGAGAGGTGCTGTGGTGAAAGAAGGTGCTCTGGTGAAAAGAGGGGCTTTGGTGAAAGGGGGGCTTTGGTGAAAGGAGGGGCTTTGGTGAAAGGAGGTACTTTGGTTAAAGGAGGAGCTATGGTGAAAGACGGAGCTATGGTGAAAGACGGCTGCGGTGTGAAGAGAGGTGCTCTGGTGCAGAATGGTTCCCCGAGAAGAGGAATTCTCTGGTAAGGAGAGCGCTCTGGTGAAAGGAGGTGCTCTGGTGAAAAGAGGGGCTTTGGTGAAAGGAGGTACTTTGGTGAAAGGAGGAGCTATGGTAAGGAAGGCTGCCGTTTGAAGAGAGGTGCTCTGGTGAAGAATTGTACCTCTGAGAAGAGGGGTGCTCTGGTAAGGAGAGTGCTCTGGTGAAGGAAGGTGCTCTGGTGAAAAGAGCAGCCGTGGTGATAGGAGGTACTTTGGTGAAAGGAGGAGCTATGGTGAAAGAAGGCTGCAGTGTGAAGAGAGGTGCTCTGTAAAGAATGGTTCCTCAGAGAAGAGGG
This sequence comes from Lissotriton vulgaris, assembly GCF_964263255.1. Taxonomy (NCBI): domain Eukaryota; kingdom Metazoa; phylum Chordata; class Amphibia; order Caudata; family Salamandridae; genus Lissotriton; species Lissotriton vulgaris. Next base: position 117,904,894 of record NC_141696.1, read on the forward strand.
ATTCTTTGGTAAGGCGAGTGCTCTGGTGAAGGAAGGTGCTCTGGTGAAAAGAGGGGCTTTGGTGGAAGAAAATACGTTGGTGAAAGGAGGAGATATGGTAAAGGAAGGCTGCAGTTTGAAGAGAGGTGCTCTGGTGAAGAATGGTTCCTCTGAGAAGAGGGATGCTCTGGCAAGGAAAGGTGCTCTGGTAAAAAGAGGGGCTGTGATAAAAGGAGGTACTTTGGTGAAAGGGGGTGCTCTGATGAAAGGAGGTGCTATGCTGGAAGTAGTGCTATGAAGTAGAAACCACCAAGAAGTGCGATTTGAGGGTCCTTTGACCCCTCCAAGGTGCCCACCCTAGTGCTCCCGCTCGTAGTTGGTATTATTTACACTATGTCCACGTGCAGCAGGTGCCCGCCGTGCTCACTTGTAATCTCCCTTTTGGGGTGCCTTTTTTATCATATCACAGAGGATGTTTTTCCTGCTTCAGTGGCTGGTTGCCCTTGCATCTCTGTCTGAGTCTTTTAGGAAAGCACCTCTTTACCAGAGAGGAGGCGCCGCAGTGCGGAAGGTGCCAGCTGGAGCCTGTCACATACACTACCATTTAGACACCCCCCCTCACACACACAAAGCTCCTTCAACCCTCACCCTGCGTCTCCCCACCTTAAATCTCGCCTGCTACTTATTTCTCAGCTCCACTGCACCCCTTCAGTGCCTCGAGGCTACTTTAATGTGACATGAAGCTCTATAAACAAGCAGTGGCATTCAAGGAAAATAATCAATTAGTGCGGGGGGAGAGGGGGCTTCTCTCTGAGTGCTGAAGAGGTGGGAAGTGTTTAGATTAGGGATTTTCAAGGGCACCCGTTTGTTTAAAAAAAACAAGGAAAGTGACCGATGACAGGAGTGAGTGGCAAAGAGTTTACAATACCTGAGCGCCCAATGGAAAGTAAACTAACTTAAAACTAGCCCATTACGTGTTCTGCGAGGCGCCTGGGCAGACAAAGTGTGTAAGGAGTGGGAGGGCGGGGGGCTGCCTGCGCATGCACGGCATTTCTAACTTTTGTTTTGAGTACCGAGCCCCGGAGCGAAATCGAAGTGGCAGCTGAAGTCCCGGGTCCCAGGAGGGGGCCAGGGTGAAGACCAGCGGATAGCACTGCGGGGCTCCCATACCTAAGGAGAGAGCCCCGCTTCATGCTGGCCTGGCAGAGGAGCTCGAGTGCTCTGCGGGGCTCCCATGAAAAGCCCAGCGTGTTCCACATGGTGCGAGCCCGGTGAGGTAAGGGGGGGGAAGGGGTGTGTGCCTGTGTGTGTGCCTGCCGTGTGTGTGCCTGCGTGTGTGTGTATGCATGTGTGTATGTGTGTGTTTTTAGCACTTCAGGGAATCTGAGGCAGGAGATGTGCACAGCGCAGGCCTGGACGTGCGCGTCCACAGACACCGATCACCGCGCGTGCCCGACCCCTGTCTCCGAATCCCAGTAGGCGGGCAACATTAGTTGTCGAGATGGACGCAATGCTTCGCATTGCTTTCTCCAGCTCGACCTAATAAGCAGTCACCTAAAGCCTATATTTAGCACTTATCTGTGCATTCTTGGAACAGCAAATATAAATAGAAAGCTTTTTAATTGTGTTCTGAGGCTGCCTGAATGATCCATGACTGATAATTAAAGGGAACATGCAGCCTTATTCATCAAAGGGCCGTTTTGCGAGTCAGTAATAGCGATTCATAAGGAATCGCTATTACTGGCTTGCAAAACGGTATTCATGTAGGAATCGCAAAACAAAATGCGATTCCTACATATTCCTTATTTGCGATTAGCTAATTGCTAATCGCAAATAAGGAATAACTCCCCATTCATTCCTAGGGGCCAAAAGGCCCATAGGAATGAACGGGGAGTATTCCTTATTTGCGATTAGCAATTAGCTAATCGCAAATAAGATAGCGATTTAAAGGGTGCCAGGGGTGTCCAAAGGACACCCTGTAGCACCCCTTAAATGCAAATTTAAACAGGTGTTGCGCACACACATGTCCAAAGGACATGTGTGTGGGCAACATGCAACTTAGAAAAATGCTTTTAAAAGCATTTTTCTAAGTTTTCGTTATTTACCACGAGGTTTGACCTCGCGGTAAATAGCGCCCCGAAATTGCGAATTCGCAATTGAAAAATGGACGATGAATTGCATTTAAGGAATCTCTAATAGAGATTCCTTAAATGTAATTCCTCGCTAAATAGCGAAATCGCTATTTCCGATTTTTGCATTTGGGATGATGAATCCCAAATGCAAAAATAGCGCTCGCAAAGGGCCAGATTCTGAGAATCTGGCCCTTTGCGAGCCCATTTCGGCTTGATGAATCAGGCTGAAAGACATAAAAGTCACATTACAAATGAATACATATGATTTTCTTTATAACCCTATTTAGTGTCACGAGGAGGCCTATCCAGGCTCTTTAAACAACAAATGGCTGGTATTTTAGTTTTGGCAACCCTACTTTATATTTCTTTTCATGAAATGCATTCTCACACTATTGCAGTTAAAAGTAAAATCCAAAAGTAAGGAATAGGCGGAGTGGGGGCCCATGGGGTACTGGAACCAGGAGCAAAAACTAAGCCTCAGTAAACAGTTTACAAAGGTATGTAAATATGTAATTGGTATGTCAAAGACCTGTGAAAAACCCGGGCGTGCTGGAGACAAGACTCCAGACCAGACACTGCCCAGCCGAGTCCATAGCAGCTGGCGAGGGAAAGGGGGCTGAAGCCCTTTCAGCCCTATGAGCGTTGCGCGCCTGCTGTACATACACATCGGGCAACCACAAATTGTGAGAAATGGCTTCCGACTGCACTTGCCTCTGCCTCCGGCTATGGGGCCACCCACCCACTCTCCTTCCAGAGCCCTGGAGCAGGGGCGGCTCTAGGCTCATGGCGGCCCTGGGCAGGGAGCATAGGTAGGGGGCCCTGGAAGAGGGGGTCCGGGCTGGGCAGAGCGAGGAGGCCAGTGAAGAGGGGGGGGTCAGGGTGTTTGGAAGTGGAACAGAGCCGCCAAATCCCTGCCAGGGGCCGCCACGCAAATATGTATCCATCCTCAGAGGATTATTATATTAAGGATATATATTGGCGTGGTGGCCCCTGGGGTTTGGTGGCCCTGTGCAGGTGCACAGCTTGCACATGCCTAAGGCCGCCCCTGCATGGAGACTTCAAAGGCGTCCATGGAACCGAGGCTCTGCAACGATCCGCCAGCAGCGCACCTCCAGCTTTGCCCACGCACCCCGCTATGCCCTCTCCTAATATGCCTGCGCGGGAGGCGGACTCAGGGCACCTCGAGCACAGGCAGTCCTCGTACCCGCCTCAGCATCCGTTCAATCTACATGTCTAGAACGAAAGAACAGAAATGCCAGAAAAGCCAGGAAAAAATGTAAAAAAATATGTGTAAATATTTACTTTCGACCTGGGACGGTCTTCTCACAATAACCTCAATATCCGAGCTCAGCTCAGTGCATTTGCCATTTCCTGGCATCGGCTGCCCCCTGGCGGGGTGCCATTCTGTTGCATGTCAAAATATTGTTTTAAAGGGTTCATGTGGAGGGGCGTGACCAAGATGGCGACCGCAGCGGACGTGTGCTAGCAAAGCTCCCGGTCCCGGCCCCGGTTAATGCCCGATTCGCAGCGCTGAACCCCCCCCCCCCTAGCGTCTACCTTTGGGGGCCCCTGACACAGAGACTACGGTGCTCTCCTCGCCGGAGCGGCTGGGGTCGCAGCGGCACTCAGAAGCAGAGATCCGGCCGCAGTGGCGCAGCCTCGGATCGCGAGCAGTGCGGCCCCGGATCGCGAGTAGTGCGCCCCCGGGCTGAAGAGAGCCGGAGCTGGAGGTGGCAAATTGGGCCGCTGGCTGTGAGCGGTGGATGGCGGTCCGGTAATCGGAGGCCCCGCGGCAGTGGCAGCTACGGCGGAGACCGAGGTGAGAGGCACCCTGGGGCAGTGAACGCGCGCACCCGGGGGGCGCGAAACTCGAGGTCCGGGCTCGGAGGCCTACTCCCGGAGGGGCGGAGAGCGGGAAGAACAGCCGATACTCCGGGGACAGCAGAGGAGGTACCGTGGGACCCCCCGGAGTGCGGAGGATGGCGAGGCAAGCTAGATGGGCAGAGAGGGCAGGCGCAGATGACCTGAGGCCCGGCGGGGGTGGCGAAAATTGAGTCCCAGGCTTGGAGGCCTACATCTGGAGGTGTGACTGGAGGTGCCGGGAGCGTGTGGAGGTCTAGCTCCAGGTGAGACCGGGACTCTAAGGCCTGAGGGCGATACCTGGAGTGGGGGCCCCTGATGTCGTGGAGCCTGCTGTCGCACAGCCTGGGGACTGTGTGGTGGCCACAAGATTGACTGGCACCTTAGGAGGGCCCCGGAACACCCCTGGAGTGAGAGTGAGAGCCCAGCGAGGACGTGCGGCCTGCTCTTGGCGTGAGACTCGGCCCTGGAGCCCCGTCTGGATGGGGCCCCTCTTTGAAGCCTTGGTCGGTTGGCGGGAAGCAGCCTACGCGAGGGGGCCCCTGAACACATGGGCGCCTGGAGTGTTGCAGAGGGGTGCTCCCCAGGGGCCCAGCGGTGAGAGGATCGGGACTGGACTGTGGGGGCCCCTCCTGGGACCTGGAGCATTGAGGACACTGCCGGCTAGGCTAGCTGGCCTCCCAGCTGGGGGAGCCGCTGGACGGGTGGCCCAGGTGAGGCTGGTGGGCCCGAGAGTTGGTGGTGGAGACAGAGGGAGTGCGGCCTCGTGCCATGGCGGGGTTCTCCTAGCAGCACATACGCGGCGGGACCCGCCATGTCCGGGGGTCACGCAAACAAGGACGCACCATCACGGACATGTTGACGAAGGGAGCGGCTAAGGGGACGAAAAGCCCTTCGGGCCCGGCGGCGGCCAAAGACTGCGGGGCGAGAGGAAGAGGGGGCCCCGATCACTAAAGCGTTCCTGGAGTCCCTGTTCAATTCCCTAGGGAGGATTTACAGACCCTAAAGCAGGATATAGCGGGAGAGTATCGGGAGCTCCGCCGCGACGTCGATGGGTTGGAGGACAGGGTGGCCGCTGTCGAAGAGGCTGATCAAACGCGGAGTGAGGAAGTAAAGCAATTACAGCAGGAGGTGCTGTGCCTGCAGGAACAACAATTGGACTTACAGGCCCATGCAGAAGATTTAGAAAATCGCTCCCGGAGGAACAATATACGCGTCCGAGGTGTACCATCCAAAGCGGAGGGGGGTGAGGTCACCCTGTTCCTGCAGGGCCTTTTTCGGGAATTCTTGGGGGAAGGGGAAGACTTTGGGATACACATTGACAGGGAGCACAGAGTGGGCTTGGCGCGCAGAGCACCCGCTCCTCCGCCGGACATTTTGGCGTTTCTGCCGGATTTTCCGTTGAAGGAGAGGATAATGCAGGAAGCGTGCCGAAAGCAGCCTCTACGCTATCAAGGTCAACAGGTCGCACTCTATCAGGACCTTTCCGCTATTACTTTACAGAAGAGGAGGGCCTTCAAGGTTGTCACCACGTTCCTCCATGAGAAGGGGGTCCCTTATTCTTGGGGTCACCCCTTTCGCCTGGTTTTCAAGTGGAACGGCGCACTACATCAGCTCCGATCTCTGGCGGACGCGTGCGCCCTGTTGGGTATAGAGATGGAGGAGGCCTCGACAGCCAGAGATGATGCAGGCGACCCCTCACAGGAGAGGCTCCCCCGCTCCAAGGGGACGGGCTGGCAGAAAGTGCGGCGTCGGCGAGCGCCCAAGACTGCCCGTAGGCCGGACCCAGCGATGGTGGCACAGGAGAAGGCGGCGGCTATCGAGGAGGTGTCCAAGGATACCGCAACACAACACTGAGCCTCTTCCTCATGTGCAGTGGAAGGGGGGCGGGGGGGCGTTCTTCTATTAGCACTGATCTCATGTGGGCTTGAATGGGGCTGGGCGGGGGGCCGCTGGGGTTGCCAGTGCCACGTTTCCCACCATTGCTTCATTCCGGGAGCCTGAACAAGGACATGACTGGCCCAGGACTCTTTTGACTGTTGGGGGGATTGTGGTTGGGGTTAGGGAGGGCTCCGGGGAGGGTTGTAGCTCGGGGGGAGCTCTGCACTAGTGCGGGGCTCAAGATAGGATGGGGGGGTTCCAGGTTCCGGTAAGAATGGATGAGTGTGAGGACGCTGGTGTGCAGGGGCTTCAGGGGATGCAGCTTGAAGGATTGAAGGTTCCCTATGTCGGCGACTGATATGTGCTTCCTCACTTTAAATGTCCGAGGCTTGAATAACCCGGTAAAGAGCAGGGCGGTCTTGTCTCTCCTGGAGAACTCGAAGGGAGATATCTGCATCCTGCAGGAGACGCACTTTCTGCCCAAAGATTGTCATAGGATGAAATCGCGCCATTTCCCAACGCAGTTTTTCTCTTCAGCATCCACGAAGACCACAGGGGTTGCGATATTGTTTTCCCACTGCTTTAGAGGTAAGTTTCTGCAGAAAAGAGCTGAGATAAAGGGGCGGCTGCTATCCTACAGCTTCTCTATGGGTGAGGTCACTTTCACGGCTAGTTCAGTATATGCACCTAACGAGGGACAAGAAAAGTTTTTTCACCAGGTTCTTAATTTGACAGCCAGGTCACCGGATAGACAAATTGTGATAGGGGGGATTTTAATTTGGTCTTTGACAACCTCCAGGACAGATCAGGGCAGCGCTATTCACAAACAGGCACTCTGTCGGGGTTGACTGATCTTTGAAGGAGCTTTCACCCAGGTACCAGGGATTACACATACTACTCCAATGCTCACAAGACCTATGCTCGTTTAGACTATCTATTGAAATCCACCTCACTTACAGCGCTGGCATCCCAGACTGACATTGGAGCGATGGCGCTGTCAGATCATGCGCCGCTCACGGCAGTGTTCTATTTCCCGCCCCTCGCCCACGCTCCGCGTTGCGGGAGACTGCGCGACACGTTACTTTGTCGGAAAGAGGTTATAGCCAAAATCAAAGGGGCCATAACGGAGTACATGACACATAATCAGCCCTCTGACACCTCACAGACCACACACTGGCGGCGCTTAAGGCGGTGCTAAGAGGCGAATTCATAGCGATATCGGCGGCGGAGAATGCAGAGCGGGCGCGAAAAAGGGAGGAGCTGTCGGCGACTACGCGTGAGCTAGAGAGGATCCACCAGCGAACAGGGGTGCAGAGAATCTGGAGGCAGCTCCGTCTGGCACGTCAACAGCTGGCGGCTCTTGACCAATATCGTGCCAAATACTCGGCTTTGAGTGTCCGTCATATGTATTACACAGATGGGGACCGCTGCGGGCGGCTGTTGGGAAGGGCGCTCAGGGAACGGTTTCAGCGCCACACGGTACAAGAGCTAACCACACAGGCGGGCAATAGAGTTACAGGGGATAGGGACATAGCGAATACCTTTAGCGACTTCTACTCTGCGTTGTATGCCGGAGCTGGTCTTGACCCCGTAGATAGTGAAGCGTTTTTACGGGATGCAGCGCTGCCCACTATCTCACCTGAGCAGTCGGAGGCACTGGAGGGGGCGATAAGACCGGAGGAGGTGATTTCAGCGATCTCACGACTTAAATTAGCTAAGGCTCCGGGCCCTGATGGCTACACCGCCGACTTTTACAAAACCTTCTGCCTCAAACTAGCTCCGCTGCTCACCACTCTTTTTAACTCATTTTCAGAATCAGGTGCTATTCCGAGGGATCTGATGGAGGCCACCATCTCGGTCATTCCCAAGCCTGGGAAGGACCGCACGCAATGCGGAGCCTATAGACCCATCTCCCTCCTCAACTTTGCTCTCAAGCTTTTGTACTAGCATTCTCGCCTCCCGGCTTGCGCCACTGATGCAGGGGTTGGTTGACCCGGATCAGACAAGATTTATCCCTGAACGACAGACGGCCGACAACACTAACCTGATCGAACGGGCCACAAGATTGCCCGGCGAGTTCATGATGCTGGCGATTGACGCTGAAAAGGCGTTCGATCGGGTCCATTGGCCGTATCTGGAACAGGTGTTGATAAGGACGGGATTGGGTGCCAAATTCCGCACGGGAGTGCTGAATTGTTATACCTTCCCCACAGCGACTGTACGCGTCAATGGTTGCTCATCAGCCCGGTTCCCTATTGAGCGCGGGACCCAGCAGGGGTGCCCACTCTCCCCCCTACTTTTTGCACTGTGCATGGAACCGCTGGCGCAAGCCCTGAGGACAGTTTCCAGAGTTAAGGGGATGAAATTTGGAGCCTACATCCACACAATCAGTTTATATGCTGATAACGTGCTCCTGTCTTTGGCCACCCCGAGGGAATCCCTACCGGCCAGTATTGAGATTCTAGACGCATTTGCAAGTGTCTCGGGCTTTAAGGTGAATATGGCGAAATCGCTGGCTCTGGATCTCTCTCTAGAGCGCCAGACTCGTGCCTTTCTGGAGGAGCGCTTTCCCTTCCACTGGTCCTCGGAGGCGGTCCCCTACCTGGGGATTCACCTGGCGACAACTTTACAGGACACGGTGCGTATTAACTATGCCATCCTCCGCCGTACTATCCGCGTGGAGCTGGGACGATGGCGGCATTTGCCTCTTTCTTGGCTAGGGCGGGTGGCGGCAGTGAAGATGACCATCTTGCCACAGGTTTTGTATATCTTTCGGGCTATCCCGCTCCGACCGCCTGAGGGATGGATTCGCCAAACTCAATCGGAACTTGCGCAGTTTATCTGGAACGGAAGGCGTCCGGGGATGAAACTGCGGTTGGCGATGCTCCCTCCAGAGAAAGGAGGTCTTGGACTGCCTGATCTGACGCTATACTACCAGGCGACGCAACTCCGCACCCTGGTGGAGTGGAATAAGTGGGAGTCAGAGCGGCACTGGCTCTTTCAGGATCAGGCGGTGGCCGGCCGGCCCCTGCAGGGGGTCCCCTTCCTCCGTAGACAACACAGACCACCTAATCTGTATGCCTCTTTCATCACCAGAGTTCCTCTGGAGGTGTAGGATCAGACTGATGCCCGACATGGTCTGACAACGTTTCCCTCGCCCCTGACGCCGCTGTTGGAAAATCCAGATTTTGGGCCTGGCAGAGATGTGCAGCTGTTCGCTCGTTGGCGCCCGGCGGGCTGTCGGGTTTTATTTCACATGTACTCCGAAGGAGGGGTGACACCCTTTGAGCGCCTACGTCAAGATTATGGCCTACCAGAATCGGAGCGCATCCATTATCTCCAGGTGCTTCATTGGGCGCTTGACCCCCGAGAAAGGGAGGGAGCTGACCGGAAGCTCAGCCAATACGAGTATTGGCTACTTTCCCGGACGACGGACAAACGACTTATATCGGACCTCTACCGATTGCTCCTGGAGCGATACTCTCGAGTTTACAATGCGGGGAGGGCACGGAGTAATAAGGAATGGGAGGACATTTGCTATCGGGCCCGACACTCTGCTTACCACATGGGCCTAACGGTCACTTTTACCAAGCTGGTGTCATACTGGTACTACACGCCCGAACGGTTGCACGAGATGGATTCTTCCCGGGACGCGACCTGCTGGAGGGGCTGCGCAGAGACAGGCACACTGACACACCTTTTGTGGGATTGCACACACATTCAGGGATACTGGAAGGTGGTTCTAGATGAAATTGATGCCCATTTCGACACGGAGATTCCGAGATTCCCGGCCTATGTCCTCTTGGGGCTTCCCAACGCCATTACTTTTCCCCTGAGAGCTAGAAGAGGGCGGTTGATCGCAATAGCGCTGGGCTCCACCATTCAGACTATTCTGGCATTATGGCGCACGGTGCATGTGTCCACCATGCAGGGCTGGTTAGGCAGGCTTTGGTCAGTCTTAGGAATGGAGAAGCTGTCCCTGGTGAAAGCGGAAGAGGGGGCTAAATATGCGAAGTTATGGCAACCCTTTTTGTCCCTGTTGGCCACAGAATTCAGGGAGGTGACCTGTCCCCGTTACTTACGGCTGCTGCGGCTATCTCAGCCAGATGATGGAACTAAGGATGTGTGACTGGATGCGTGTGTGGGGTGAGGAACTGGACCTGGAATGAGGGTGGTGGGTGGGCAAGTTGAGAGGGGGGGCGGGATACGGGGGGGGGGGTTGGGAGGGTTGGTGAGGTTTGCTCTCTTTTTTGGCATTTGCACTTCAGCGTCTTATTCAGTCGCTTTTCGGTACAGCACAGGGACTCATTTTGCCATGTATGCTTTTTGATATGCTTTACCCTGATGATCCTGTTTCATATCTAGCACTTGTCGCATATACACTGTTTGCTGTGTTCTTGCTGCATTGCATGAGAGTCTTTTGTTCAGTAAAAAGATTTAATACTAAAGGGTTCATGTGGCGAAAACCCCAAGCAGAGTATCAACACGCAACAGAACATTCTAGAATGCTGTTGGTTGGTGATGTTAGTGCAGCGGGCGGATGCGGACTGGCTACCGGGCATTTTGGCATGCTGCCGAGCTGGGGGCTGATTTCATTTATGGGGACCTGCGTGTGCTTAAAAATATTGTTTTGCTTTGTTTATTTCAAAGCACACACAGGTCCCCATCAACAAAATCAGCCCCCACCGCAGTGAAATTAGCCCCCAGCTCGGCAGCACACCAAAAAGCCCTGTAGCCAGTCCAGCCCTGGCAGCGGGAATGGGTTAAGAGAACTGTTCTCTTCATTAAATGACCCTTTAAGGAGAATCGTACGTTAACCTGCTGGCTCATCTGAGTCATATATGAGTGTGAATTCCAAAATGTATGAGGGTGAGACTGCTAAAGTGAATGACCGATTAGGTGGGTGATACAGGTTTGGAAATAGGGCGACCACACTGAAGCCTGTAGATTTATCTTGATTTATAGGAGAGTGAAAGCCATTGAAAAGAGTGACACCCTCTGAAAAGGGTGAGTTGAGGGGTATGTTCCTGGTGCTCTAAGGCAGGGCCAATTTAATTATACAGCAGAGAAGGACCAAATTATGCGGCAAGCTTGACAAGAAAAGGCAAATTATGTTACTTAATTGAGTCATTTTCACTCTCACTAACACTAGTTGGTAAAAAATGTCACCTCATTAGTTGCAGTTTAGCAATCAAATACAGCAATAAGCAACAGAAAGGTGGCCAGTCAACCTTTGCAGACAGTCTACCACTGTGCTGGAAAAATGTTTGTTAAAATGTGCAGATGATGCTGCTGATGATAGATTTACATTTTTTTTTAATTTGTTTGATTAATTAAAATCTTACAAAAATGTGACCTTAGAGAAAATATCAGCATCAATACACATTTAGATTTATATAGATGTATTTAGATTTACATGGAAGATGCAGCAAATCCGTGATTACGCGGAAAACGCTGCAGAATCTTATTCCATGGGACCTGCTCTTAGGTGATTACCTGTTTTTCTAGTAAGGGTTACAGCTTTTCCTTTGACCCTGAAAGATTACACGACCACAACCATTTTGTGATTTTATGAATATTTCGAGTTCTTCTGGCCCAAGCATTTTGGTGAATCTACAGCTATGATACTTCAGTTCTATATTGCCCTATTGTACTCTTGAGCACTTTATTATGTCTTGGATTAAGCACACAAGAGCACCATGGGTTTGTGAATGTCAATGCTCAGCTCACAAACATTCACTGTGAAACAAAGATGGATGCGAATAGGAAGTGATAGATGTTCGAACACTTAGGATCTTATATCGTTTGGTAAACTGGATTATCCACCACTAATATGAGGGATATCCCAACCTCGGTATGAGAAGTGCATTACTGCCGACGGCACTTGTGATGTGTCAGGTTTTGACAGAGTACCCCATCTGCCAAATTCTAAACAGGACCTCTACTTCTTGAACTGGTTTCCGGGCACTTGTACCCGTTCACAAGTCGTGCAGCATCCAGTGACCTTACATCCCCTGATGTGGAATGACCGCCCCTTTTCGATTGTGACCACTTTCTCTTGAGAGATGGGTGTTTCTATTCTACTGAAAAGTGTAGTTGTTAGATTTGGAATCTTTTGGCGTTTTTCCCCTGTCTTTTTGCTTTCTGACCTCCCGGTTTTGACTGTTTTTGCTGATTTAGTGTCTCTGCACACTTTCTTATTGCTGTTCACTGTTAAAGTAAAAGTGCTCCTGTTGTAAATTGTTATTATGGATTGGTGTTTCCATGATTGGCATATTTGATTTACTGGTAAGCCCCTAGTAAAGTGCATTGAGTGTGCCAGGGCCTTCAAATCAAATGCTACTAGTGGGCCTGCAGCACTCATTGTGCCACTCACATGAGTAGCCCTGAAAAGGTATCTCAGACCTGCCACTACACGGTTGGTGTGCAGTTTGTAACTGCCGTGTTGACCTGGTAAGTGCACCTACTTGCCAGGTCCTAACCTTCCCTGCTCTTACATATAAGTTACCCCTAAGGTAGGCCCAAGGTACCCCTGTGGGCAAGGTACTGTGCATGTTAAAGGTAGGACATTTACTGGTGTGTGTGACATGCCCTGGTGGTGAAGTACAGTGTACTTCATTTTTCACCATTGCAAGGCTATATTTCCCATATGAAAGAATGAGAGTTTTACTTATAACATCTTACAAGCATAACTTCCCATTGGGACAAGGTAGGAAAATGGATTTTAGTATGCCTGGACTCAGAAAGTAAAAATGCATCATTTGGAAAGATGATTTTCATGTTCTGTGTTTTAAAATACCACTTTTAGAAAGTAGGTATTTTCTTGCTTAGCCATCCTGTTTCCCTCTGCTGGGTTTGTGGATTGACTGTCTGGATTTGAAGTGCCAGGGGCTGGGGTTGTGCATTCTCCTCAGACAGCCACTGGGAGGGGGTGTGGTGGGGGGGTTGGGTGTGTCCTGCCTTTCCTGGATGAGTCAGGGCTGGTCTGAATAGACGTGGGCTGCATTTAGAGTAGTGGGAGGAGATTTCCTTGTACCTGAATGGGCCTGGTCTGCCTTGAACAATACTGTCTCTACCTCCTGCCCGGAAGCTGGGCCAGAGAGGACAAAATTGGTTTGTACTAAGCACAGACACTCTCTGCCGGAGAGAACAAAGGAATTTTGAGTATAAATATTGGGGCCCAAACTGCAACACTTTAGAACTCGCTGGAATCAAGGAACCTGCCAAGAAGAAGTGCTGGAAGAGCTGCCAGGAGGAGTACTGCCCTGTTGTTGTGTTGTTGCTTTGTTAGGCTGGCCTGCAGTTGCTGCTTCTGCCTTGGGAAGTGAAAGGACTGTGCTGAACTTTCTTTACTTGTGCTGAATATCTTAAAGGGCTTGAAGTAGAACTTGTCTCCTGTTCTGAAGTCTCCGGGACTGCAAATACTTCACCAGCCTCTCGGTACCGCTTCTGTAACCGCTGTTTCAGTTGCTACAGAGAAGGGAAATGCAACCGACTCCGTCGCTGGCTCTGTGTCCTGACGGCACTGCAGAAGGCACCGTCCGCATTACGCCTCCGCCACCACCGAGCCGCTGCTTGCACCATGACCTGTGCGCACTGCACTCTGCACTGCCTCGCATCACGCCGTCACTGCTGCTGACTCCAACACCTATGACCGCATCATAGCTGGGGGCACTGCTCGTAAGTTTCATGATGCACCATCTCGTCCCACATAGCAGTCTGGGCTGACCGACGCCAGCTCCCACTAACTGGCTCTGCCGCTTGCACCGCGACCTGCCAGCACTGCATTGAGCACTGCCTCACCCTGCAACATAAGCCTTGGTCTCACCATCACCGTCTGGACGATCGTCACCGAGCCGCTGCCTGCACCGCACCCTGCACCTCTTCCATTTTGCAATAGAACCGCTACGGTTGCCAGGACCGGCTCATACCAACGTTCCAGCCACAACAAGAAAAGGTACTGTTCACAAGTCTGTCTACGCTTTCACTGGCCTGTACCGAAGCGATTGGCTGGAACTGCTAGACTCTGTTCTTTTCCGCATCGTATTAGCCCTAGAGGGAGCAACTGACTCGTAGGAACTGTGTTTTTGAGATATTTCTGCAAAGTATATATTTTTAAGTACTGTATGTTGGATTCTCATCGGTTTGGTCATGTTTTGGACATATACAAATATTGGATACTTTTCTAAACTGGTGTGGTGTCTTTTTGGTGTGTTTTCACTGTATTACTGTTGGTTATGTGCAAATGCTTTACACACTGCCTCTGAGATAGGCATGACTGCTCGAGCCAAGCTACCAAGGGGGTGAGCAGGGGTTGTTTTAGGAGTGTAACTCCCTTGTCCTGACTAGGAAGAAGGGTCTCTACCTACCTCTGGCAACTAGCGACCCCCATTTCTAACTGTAGTGATATCCAGGTAGAGAGGACTGATATTCCATCAAGGCCTCTGACTCTTAAGGCGAATCACTTGGCAACGTGGTTCAGTACCATTGACCAGCAACAGGATTAAGAGACAATGCTATCCCTACTACAGTGTACTAGGAGAGGAGTTCCCCAATGCCACCACTTTGCTGAAGAAAGAACAATGAATGGAATGCTTTGATTAATTTCAGCCTGTTGTTAATTATTAGGACCTCATCCAGTTGATTGTGTTTTTCAACCCAGTGTGTCACTACAGACGACATTGTGCAGCAGGAACATGTCAGCCCAAATTGTGAACACCTTCAGCCTTATTGGGCCTTATCAGGGGGGAAGCTTAGGTCCTATGTACAGAAAGCTACAATACCCACATCTTGGCACACCCGTCACACATAGGTGTCTCATTCAGAAAAACTAAAAACAAACAAAAAAAGTGACAGGATTTCTTCCATCTGGTCTCCTCTTATGGTAATTTATCAGTGTTTGCGTTCCAGTGCATTATTTTCTTCTCACTGTGCTACCACAGACAGATACTAGCCATATGCAAATAAGCCTTGATTCTGCTCCAATAAGAACAGCCCTGCCCTAAATACTAGGCCATATCCATATCCCCTCTGAATGGGGAAAAAAGCAACATTAGATCAGTTTTAGATTTTGGGGCCTCATTAGCGAGGTGCAGCTTGAGTCCTAGGCACAGGGAGCTATAGGACCCATGTCTGGGAATAACCGGTGCACCTAGAGTATCTCACGTTGAAAGTAAAAAGTGATGAGTGGAATGCAGAATTAATAATGAAAGTGTAATATGACTATGATATGAGTGTAAGAATCCTTCTTCAGAAATCAGAAAAGTCTTAAGGGATTTGCCAAAACCAGATCAGTTATTAATATTTAAAGGAGGAAACCAGGAGTTTCCAATCACTGAGACTTTGGCAAGAGAATGTTTGAGCATCACCCAAAGCCAAAGTGTGACCCAGGTACATCTAAGAGTTCTCCACTCGAGCATCTAAGTTTATCCGGGGGGATTAGCGTTGGAAGTTAATATTTATTTAATGGACATATCTGTGGCCTGCATATAGGTAGAGGTGGGTAACAGTACTGGCTTGAGCGCCGGGCGGGAGAAGAACAATAATCCTACCAAATACCAAAAAGACCAGAAGTTATTTGCACACCTTAGTATAAACTATGGGCCTCATTTATGGGGATTTCGCAAAGGGCAACGCAGCAACTTGCCTTGCTGCACTGCCCTACGTTAAAGTGAAAGGGCAGGAATGCACTGTATTTATCCAATACAAGGAGGATCTTTTGCATTTGGTTTGTTCCTGCAATACTGTAAGAGAAGAAAGAAAAGAACTGTTAACAAAAGCTTTCAACCAAAGAGGAATATGAACAAAAAGACAGGCTATTTTAGACTGCTTCGATCCAGGAGACTCTCAACTAAATTGACGCTTTGTCAAAGTTCTACTGAAAGTGGAGCAAAGACTTGAAGAACATGAAAATCATTCTGTGTTTTTGACATAAGAAGCAATTTAACTGTTATACCAAACATTTAGAAGCAAATTAGAGTCCCCACAACATTACTAGGGGTTGAAATATTGACTCGAATGGAATCCCCCTAAGGACAACCACTGAACTTGAATGTTCTTTTTCCATAAGTTATGACCTATGCTTACCTCCTACCATTAGAAATATTTGGATACTATAGATTTTATTTTCTAATGTAGCCTCATTATAAATTTCTGATTTTATTATGTATATATAAGTTACTATCAGATGAGAATATTAATAGGTGGGCTGTTATGCGAATTTTAATCTATTGGCATATATACGAATTGAAATGTTTCTGTGTACCAGCATTTTTAATTTTAAATTGAAATTACCAGATTTCTTTTTAATCTGCTACATTTGATAAATGAAGATTGTTACTAATGATTTTAACTCACTATGGAAATATATATTTTGTATATATTGCAAGGGTTTTAAGTAACCAAGCAATTGTTCAAATAAAAACTCAAACTTAAACTCAATACGGTGCATTTCTGTCCTTTGCCCCTCCACTGGCGCCGTTTCAGCAGCGTAGTGCCAACACAGGCACCCTTGCGCCGTGGTGCAAGGGTGCGTGTGTTGTCAGTAGAATTATTATGCGCAGGAAGGGGCATCTTTCTGCACAAAAAAAATCCTGGGAGGCTTTTTTCGCTTTCTATGAGTGCTGCAGAATGCAGCACACCTGGAAAGAGGAACAAAGGCGGAAAAATAAAATGATTTCTCCTTATTGTGCGTCCCCTGGGAAGGCATAAGGTTCTGACGCATCAGTCAGTTTCCATTGTTTTGTAAAGCTGGGGAAGTGTCAAAACTCCATGGGTGTTGTGTGCCCATGTAACACCTCCCTAGCACAGAGTACGGTAACGCAGCGATTTGCATTGCCCTGCCTTATTCCAATCAACGAGGCCATTCAAAGTCATGCAAAGTGGCTTTGCGTCAGCCCTGCCAAGTACCATGCATCAGGAGTTAGGCTAATGCATTTCAGTATGGTCGCCTGCATCACCGCACTGAAATGCAACGTCATGCCTTATAGCGCATTAGCTGTCAAGCGCCGTGGCATTATAATAATGCACCAAATACAGCTGAAATGGCAGCGCGATGCCTGCTGCTACCAGCAGGCTTAGGAGCTCTGGCTCAGCGGCTAGTGCTCCGCCAGCACAGTGCTACAATGCAACACTATGCACCCTACATCTGCGCAGCAATTACCAGTAGCAATGGCAATCACTGACCTCAGTCATCACAGTCGAAGTGTCAGTGCCCAATGGCAACACAAAGAGTTGCTTCTGAGACACATCATGATGGTCCATCTGTTCCTGGTGCCTCCTGTTGGCCACCGCAGCAGTTCTTATAAAGTTTTGGACTGCTGCTGAACAGTGCAGCTCAGGGGCAGATGGCAGCACAGCTCACCCCCTTCACGTACGGTGGTATCAGGATCCAATCCTGCTGATTCCTGCCACAGACCTGACTCACCACAGACCAGCTTTCTCAATGATGCTGGGGCACACACTGACAATGAATATGGCATTGGCAGCACTGCACGCCAGCAGACGGTATCCCGCCACTGGAGGACCCAATCCCAGTGTTGGCATCTGAAACAGTGTGTGTGGTGTGTTGTGCAGCTGCTAACCCAGGCTGAGCCACAATTGCGACTCAATGTGACCACCATGGTGCCTGCCAAGTGTCGCAGCGAGGGCTCGCTCGCTGGCCTACTGCCTCTGAAAGAAGTTAGTGTGCCCTCAGAGCCCGGTATCTAGTTACTTTTGGCTGCTATAAAATTGCCTTCATTTTGAGCTGCCTGCATGCCCCTGTACTCTAAAAACTATGCAATCAAACAGTCCATCTCTGCGCAGGACAAAACAACTATATATCCAGCATCGGGCTGTCCCGCCGCTGCTTAACTGTACGATCAGGTTAAACAGGCACTAGAGTTTCCCTTTTCATTGCTTGACTGCTAGAAAGTGTCCCTCATGGTCGTTGAAATGTCACTCATAATTACACTGAAATTATGAAAATGTCACACATAGCAATCTGAAACCTCGGCAGCTATGTTGCGTGACCTCATAAATATGATTTTGTGGATTGCGCTGTTGGATCATCACAAAAAGTGACGCTACAGCAGCGCAAGGGGCTCATAAATATGCCCTTATGTTTGCAAATAGCACTTATGAACGAAAACATCTATTGATGGAGTTTTGCATACAGTCGATTTCTTACACATTTAAGGCCGGATAACGAAGGGTAGTGAAATTACTGGACACCGGATTTACTGATTCCAAACAGAATTGCATCCCTGCACTGAAGGATTAGAAGACTGTTATGGTTGTGAATTTACCTGTAGAAGTTAATGTGCGGTAGCTTTCTTCAGGCATTGTCATGGTTCTGGAAAAGTAGTTTGTGGATAGTTCCAAGTGAGTTGGTGAACCTATGGTCTCCAAAAAATATTCATTCTCCACTTACCTGTTTTAGTGTTCTTCGTGGGAGTGAACCTAACAGCTTGGGAGGAGACAGGCCCCTCTCACCAACCTCCTATTGGACCTACCGAGGGATCATGAAGGAACAGCTAGCTTGATGCACCCAGACAACTCAAATCCTGCCTTCTTGGATACTTGCTCATCAACCACCCCCGTGAGGGATAAGTTGGTTATCTGGTATTTCTGGGGCCAAGATAATCTACAGTACTGAGGATTGCCGGCTTGTGCTACCTTTATTTTGAGCGGTTTCTTTCAAGTGCATGCAAGACCGCTTGACTGTTTGCCGCATCCCAGCAACAGAGCTCACCAGGTGACCAGTGTGACATCACTGGAGCACATCAACTGCGGGGTGTTGTGGTTAGTTACATGATGCATCATACAAGTGATTTGACCTACATGGGGCAGCCATTTTGGATTGAGGTCCCTCCCAATTTGTTGTTATGAGTCTACACGCGGAAGGATAATTTTAATGTGGGAGTTACAGTTCACTCCAGGAGAAATGCATCGGAGCACTGCAGTGATTAACTACACATAGGTACTTTTCATATATGGCTGAATTTAAGTGTTCTACTCATTTTCAAAAGAAAGTATCCAGAGCAGTATAATGATTTTCGGTATGTACTCACTCAGGTGTACTACTGCAGAAAACTATGCAATATTAGACAGTCTACCAAATGCCACATATCATTCTCACTTTAATAAGTAATTCATCTGTTGATGTTGGCTTACTTGGAATAATTGCAGCTACCAGCATGCCCCAACCACCAGCTTTCCTCTCAGATTGGAGTGAGCCATTATTACCTTGGAAACGATGGAAAATATTGTGGGAGAAGTGTGGAAACGCTGGATAGCAAGAATTCTGCGGATCTATGCAGATACAGAAATTTTCCTCACATAAATGTGAGGTTAACAGTGGTAAAGTGTGCAGAGTAAGTAAAAACAGGAGGATGAAGGCAAAGTATTGTGTAAAACCATACCAGGGATGTCAGGTCCAACATTTGTCCCCCCAGCTGAAAGCAGAGAGAACTGCCCACCCTCATGGAAGTTCTCAACGCTAAGTCAGAGGCACCTGGAGAGACCATCAGCATTGGCGTGGTCAGGTCCAGGGCGCTGTTACACCATAAAGTCCATTCCCTATAGGGAGGTGCACCACTTCAACAGTTAGTAACTCTCACCCCTCATCTGCATTAGTTATCTGATGGTCTGTGGTCTGTCTGAACCCAAAAGGAGCCCCAAACAGGTATCGTTAGAACTTCTTCAGTACGCAAAGGCTAGTCTCTTTTCCTCGAAGCTCTCTCAGCCTTTTCCCCTGATAAGGCTCTCTCAGCCTCAGTCTTTTCCCTTGCCAATGACTTTCTAAAAGTGGCATTTTCAGAATTGTGACTTTAAATCCAACTTTACGATTAAAGAGCATTTTAAATTACAATTTCATATGTACACCAAACTCCTACCTGCTCCCAATTGAAAGTTATCACTTATTAAATGTAATAAGTTAACCAAACGTTATCCAATGGGAGAGGTATGCCTAACAGTAGTGAAAAAGAAATGTTGTGGTTTTCAGTACCAGGACATGTAAAACTTAAAAGTACATTTTCAACTTTTTTAATACACTGCATCATGACCACAGGGCTGTTTAGGACATACCCTGTTTATGGCCTACCCATGTAAGTCACCTAGGGGTGACATATGTATTAAAAAGAGAGGTTGGGACCTGGCAAGAGGTTTATCTTGCCAGGTGGAAATAGCCGATTAAAACTGCACACACAGGCAAGTCTTAGACATTCTTAAATAAGCTACTTAAGTGGGTAGCACAATAAGTGCACGCCCACCAATAGCATTTCATGTACAGGCCCTGGTACATGTAGTACCACTTTACTATGGAGTTATAAGTAAATTAAATATGCCAATTGAGTGTAAGCCAATTTTCCTATGTGTAAAAGAGAGAGCACTTTAGCACTGGTTAAAAGTAGTAAAGTGTGCAGAGTCCTAAGGCCAGCAAAAATGAAGTCCGTAAAAATAGGAGGATTGAAGGGAAAATGTTGAGGAAATTCATGCCAAGGATGTAAGGTCCAACAGTGCTAAATACCATAATTTCAGACTGGGCACCATTAAAATTGGCCTGCTTTTTTTATTATTCTTTTTTTTATTTTTTATTTTATTTTTTACTAAGAACATGCCCTCCTGGAATGATGATACACTATGCCTTTTGCCGTATCCTCATAGTGCACATACATTCTTTATTCTAAAATCTTACTATCTCAGCTAACCATACACAGAAACGACACTCACACACTACCACATATAAACGTGTGAAGGTCATTATTCAGTCCTCAAATATATAGCACCATCTCTTTACCACATTGCTGATACCCTGAAGGGCCTAAAACCAACTGCAATTTGTAAGGGCCATATTACTGGAGCCACTGCAACTGCTGCACCAAAAGGAGGTGAGGAGCGACACCCCTGTGCAGGAGTGTGCTCTTCTTGATGCGAGGGCAAACAGGGAACTTTTGGGCAAGTTTGTTCTCTGCCACTACACGACAGGTGGAATCAGGGGCATAGCTTCGATTGATGCAGCAGGTGTAGTCGCACCCGGTCCCTATGCATGAGCGGCCCACTGATTATTGCTGTATTTTATAATTCAAACTCCAGCCAGGGAGTCGTTTCCTGTCTGGACTAGAACCTGTGACGTACTTGCTGTGCTAGTGGGTGGGAGCGCCCCTCGCCCATTGGCGGGGTACAGGTCTTCTAGTGCATTGAAATCAAGATGAGATGTAATGACGCAAGAGGCTATCTGGTCAGAACAGGTAGGATCGGAAACAGAACCGGAGGATGAGGAAACACTGTTTCGGAACCGTGGACGAGCAAGTGTGGGCCACAAGAAATCGAGCAGGGTGAAGCGTTAACTGGGGAGGCTGCACTGCCCTCTTAGCACCACCAGGGGGCAGCAGAGGCGCCTGTATCTCTGAAGCTCTGGGCTCATAAGGAGACTGACACGGAAAGGAGTGACTCCCGAGGCCAGTGGGGAAACAAGGGGCACATATGCACAAATGTTTGAGGATTCTTGCATTTAACCCACCTGAACATGGCTTTTTTTTAGTTTAGGCCTCTGCCACTACCACTGTAGATTGAGATGAACACAGCAGGGGCAGGAAAACTGGGCTTTTCCCGCGTGCAGGCAGGCATCGCACAGCATTCTATGAGCCCCAAAATAGATGCGCTCGTTCTGTGCCTCTGATACATTTGGGAATACGTCAGATGCAAATGTGATTCAAATCAAATCCAAAGTATTCTCTGCCTCCTCCAGTGATATGCTTGCTGAGTTGCTGGCTCCTCGGCTCTGCTTCCATTCCCCGCCTCCGCAGTGTATGAAGGAGGCAGCTGGGGTGCTCCTGCGGTGTTCAGGTGCCAGGCTGGGCTCTGTTTATGTTTCTACCGAGGCCCACATGAAAAACACTTCTGCGCTTCTCAGACTGTCGAGAAGGCTGCCGTTCTATATGGGATTTAATTCTAGCAGTTCGTTCTCAGTGTCAGCTTTTAGTACATGTGTGGCTGTGTGTTCTTGACAGTGAATCCCTTTCTCTGGCTAAAATTCTATTTGTGTTTGTGAGGGGCCAGAAGGGACACATGCGGTGTTCACCATTTCATACACCTGTTGTTGATGCTCCACATTTGCTCTTTCTGGATAGGGGGGCTGTTTTGAGGGATGTGCTGCCAGAGCCTGCACTACATGCATGTAGTGGTTCGCCCTTGGCACTCTGCATACCAGCTTTCCCACCTTGAAAAGATGCAATTGGTATTTGCCCAAAAAGCATGCTGTACACGAGCAGATTTCTAGCACTTTCTGAGCTGTATTTGTCTGCAACATGAGCTGAAAATTGTCTATTTCACCATAACTGCGCGGTACCAAACCCCACCCCAAATTTAACAGCACTTCCATGACATCATTAAACATTACATATTGCAGAATAATTGGAAACGTTGGCCCCTGTTCAGAAAAGGTTGAAATTCCAATGTGTTCCAGGAGTGTGTTGCCTCAACCTGTGCATCACAGTGAATTGTTTTTGTTTAGGTTATGATATACTTTGGTCCTTGCCTTTCAAAGCAGGGCATTGTGACAGCTGTTGGCTGTCCTGATTCTGACTCATTTCCATGATAATGACCGTGAAGGAGCACCACCACATCTGTGGAGATACTAGGCGGAAATCCCAAGTTTTGCTGGATGTGGGAAGACATCCAGCAACGCTAGGAGGTTTCCACGCACATTTTGTTCGTGCTGGGGACAGAGACCCTGATGGGAAGGATGAGGCCAAAGAAAAAGCCCTAGTGCGTCATTATGAGTCCAAAAGCTGGGTCTGCCCCCTACTGCCATTGGCTTACTTGGCCCATCCCTTGTTATTCATTTGATGGCTTAGCTGTCAGTTTTAAGTCAAAACAAAACCCTTTCAGGCATAGAGTGACGCATAAATTAGGCAAAAAAGAAGGAGAGAACTTGAGAACTACCCAGAGTTCTCTGCTTCTTTTTTAGCTGTCAGTTTCTCATGCGACCTGCCCAGTCGAGTATGACCATCTTAACAATTCCCATTGATCTAAATATGTATTCTTCTTCTTGTGGCATCAGAGATTTTTTTATTTGATTTTACCATCAGTCAGAGGTGTGTAAAGCACAGCTAGTCACACGTGAGGGTCTCAAGGTGCTGAGTGGAGGGGCTGCTGATCCATCTGGCTGTGGAGGTTCAGTCGAAGAGTGCAGTCTGGAGTTCCTTCTTGAACTGGGTCAACAACGCGGATTGCCTGAGGTGGAGGGGCAAGCAGTGTGTTCCACGTCTTGGCGGCGAGGTAGGAGAAGGGTCTTCCTCTGGTTCTGCTCTTATGGAGATGTGGGATGGAGACCATGACGAGTTGAGCGGAATGGAGTAGTCTGACGGGTGTGTGGAAAACGAGGCAGTGGCTCAGGTATTCTGGTCCTGTGTCATGGAGGGCCTTGTAGGCACTTGTGAGTAGCTTGAAGGTGATTCTGTTGTTAATAGGGAGCCAGGGGAGTTGTTGGAGGTGTTGTGTCATGTGGCTACGGCGAGGGATGGGAAGGACCCGTCTGGGTGTGGCATTTTGAACATTCTTTCTTTTCCGGAGCTGTTTCTGGGAGACGCTGGCCTGCAGCGTGGCCGTAGTCCATTCTACTGGTGATGAGTGCATAGGTGACCTTCTTTCTGGATTCTGTGGGTAGCCATCTGATTGTCTTTCAAAGTAGGCGGAGCATCTGGAAGCAGGATAAGGAAACTGTGTTTATTTGGCAATTGATAGAGAGCGAGGAGTCCAGTATGAGGTCAAGTTTGCATGTGTGGACTGTAGGGGTGGGAGGGGTTCCTAGTGCCACGGGCCACCAGGAGTCATCCCAGGCTAAGGAGGTAGGTCCCAGGATGAGTATTTCAGTTTTGTCCGAGTTGAGCTTGAGGCAGCTGTCTTGTATCAAGTTAGCAACTGCCTTCATTCCTTTGTGAAAGTTGATTCTGGCGGCTGTGTGCTCGTTGGTGAGGGAGATGACCAGCTGAGTGTCATTGGCGTAGGAGACGATGTTGAGTCCGTGGCTTCTGACGATGGCTGAGAGGGGAGCCATGTAGCTGTTGAAGAGGGTGGGGCTCAGGGAGGAGCCCCGGAGCACTCTGCAGCTGATCTCTGTAGGTTCTTAGAGGAACAGGGGTAGTCTGACTCGCTGTGTTCGGCCGGTCAGGAAGGAGTGGACCCAGATTAGTGCCTTGTCGCAGATGCTGGTGTCGTGGAGTCTCTTCATTAGGATGTGGCGAGAGATGGTGTCGAAGGCGGCCGAGAGGTCCAATAGGATGAGCGTTGTGGTTTCACCCTGATCGAGGAGGGAAAGGATGGGTGTGCGGTCTCGGTGCTGTGGTTTCTTCAGAAACCAGAATGGAAGATGTCCAGGACGTGGTTCACTTTGATGAATTCAGATAATTGGGTGTTGATGACCTTCTTGAAGACTTTGGCTGGAAAGGTGAGGAGGGAGATGGGAGTTCTTGAGGTCTGTTGGGCCAGCAGACAGTTTCTTCAGAAGGGGGTTGATCTTGATTTGTTTCCAGTCATCAGGGACAGTGGTGTTTTTGATGGAGCAAGTGATGGTGCGGGAAAGTCGGGGGCGATGGAGGGGGCTGCTCTTTGGAAGATGAAATAAGGGAATGGATCCGAAGGCCTCCTGAGTGGATGCTCTTCATGGTCTTGGGTGTGTCGTCTGTGGTGAGCGAAGTCCAGTTGAGCATGTTCTGTTGAGGTGCGGCGTGGATGCGTGAGGTGGTGGTGGGCGTAGTGGCGGGGTCTTGGGCGTTGAAGCTGTTGTAGATCTACCTGATCTTCTGGTGGAAGAAGGTGCTGAGTTTGTTGCAGAGATCTTGGGAGGGTGGGATGTCTGGGGTTTTGCAGTAGGGTCTGGCAAACTCCTTGAAGATGGCGAAGAGTTCCTTGCTGTTGTGTGCGTTGGGGTTTATTCGTTCTTGGGAGGCCGTTTTTGTGGATTTGAGGAGAAGGTGGTGTGCATTGGTGGTGGATTTGAAGCTTGCGTGGGTTCCAGGGTTTTGTTGTTCCTCCATCTCTTCTCGAATCGTCGGCAAGCGCGCCTGGACTCGAGGAGGGCGGGAGTGAACCAGCGGACTTTCTTTGAGTGTTGCTTGCCTGGTGTCTTCTTGAGGGGTGCCAGAGTGTCAACGCAGTTGGAGATCTGTGGGCATGTGTTTTCTTTAACTTGGTGGTAACAGAGCTGTAGGAGTAGAGCTGAAAGCTTGCTGTAGGAGCTCAGAATCTGTGTTTGCTTATTGTTATCTTCCTGTGCTCTCGCTTCCTGCCCCTTTCCCACTCCCTGCTCTCTCTGATTCTGCTCCCCTTCATCTGTTTTTATGAAGATCCATTAGGCCCTCACAAGCAAGCATTCTGGTAAGCATCCCATGCATACTCTAAGAACAAATTAAATTCCAAGATGTCTACGGGCCACCTTGGAACAGTAAATGAATAATCTTGCATAACAAGAAAATAATTGTAACAAGACCACCCGGACAGGACATGGCAATGCTTGTTTGACCAGCCATCCTACCATTTGTCTTTCCCCATTGGATGCTGGCAGGCTAGAGGCAGCAAGACTATAATTATAGGAAGGGGTGACATTGGACAACAAGCATTGGTAAATGTTTAGGCTATGGGATTATTAATGAGTTAAGAGGTGTGGGAGCAGAGTATGAGTGCAGGAAGAAGGGTGCGAGTGCTCTCTGTGCTGGGTGAATGGTGCCTAAATGAAGGTTAATAAGTGTCTGAGTGCAGGATGAAAGTGCCACAATGCATGGTGATTGATGTGTGTTCAGTGGATAATGAGAATTGTGTGAGAGTACACGGTGAGAGATGTTACCCTGTACAAGGTAAGAGGCGTGCTAGAATAGGGTGAACAGTATGTCAATAGTGTAAATGCAGGATGAGGTGTTTGGAGTTCAGGCTGAGAGCTGTGGGTGAAGGGTGAGAGGAATGTCAATGGTGTGTGGGTGGTGGGTGAGCAGTATCCGATTGCCAGGGCAATGTCAGGGTGACTGTGCAGAGTGAATGGCGGGTGAGTGTGCAGGGTGAGTGGTGTCTGAGAATAGGTGAACGGTATGCAAGTGAACAGACATATGCAGAGACTGTTAGGTGCTGAGTAACTGAGCTGGGTCCACTGAGAGGCTTTAAAGGAGACAAGATGCAACTAATGAGAGACTGCAGGGAAGACCTGTGTCCACTTAGAGTCAGCTGTGTGCCCAGGAAAGGTGCTGCATCCAATGAGAGACATCAAGCCCTACAAGAGAAGAGCTTTGTTCTATTAAGTACTGGCGAGTATTGACAGAGAAGAACTGCGTTGAAGAGATATCACTGAATGCCAGAGTACCTAGACTGATTCAAATGAGATGCTGGTGAGTGCCAGAGAGTAAGAACTGTTTCCTTGCAATGCGTTTGAGTGCCAAGAAAAGAATGACTGTGTCTACTAAAAGACCACTTCGATGTGTATAACCACTAGCTGCTTGGTGCTGGAGAAGACCGGAGACATCCAAAGAGAGAGCACCGGAGACCAGAAGACATTCATGCTTTGACTGGTGTTCGCCAAGCTGTCATTGACCGCCAGAGAAGAGCAGTGCCCACTCAAAGACTGCTGACTGCTGTAAAGGACATGTGCTCAGTAACACTGCTGAGTGCCTAAAGAGGCAACGTGTTTTTAACACAAGGTTTTGCGGAGTCGTATACACAGGAAAGTCGTATACCTACAGGCATTGTATACACAGGCTGACACTGTACAGCCAGCTACTGTGTGCATTTGCAAATTCTTCACCAGAGGCAGGTTGTGCACTCCGAGCAAGCTGTGTTGCAAAAACACAGATGATTCTCCAGCAATGTGGGCACTGTGCTAAAGTGAAGTAGTGGTAAATGCATTAGGTGTCACCTATGTGATTAATAATTAGCTATTTTGAAGCACAAAATTACATCGAGGATACAGCGTAACCAGTGGTGGCTGGTGACATTTGAAAGTGGTGGGGCGTAGCACGCGTACCCGAACAAAGCTCCGTCCACCCCCCCACCCCACCCACACCACCGAAAAAATTGTCTTTATGTATGAACTGGCTTGGCCGTTCATGCTGGACTGTTCCGTTTGGAGCAGGGTGAAGACTGGTTTGCCTATAGCTGGGTCCAAATTAAGGTGACATGCTTTGCACTGTGCACAAAAACAACGAATTGGAATGCAGCCTGTGTAATCACCTGATGAATTCAAGAATTCCATCCATCACTTTTTTGTATTCTTTAGGATGTTTATTGAGGTCAGCTTACTTGAATCTACCACTGACTCGGTGACACCACAGACCAAATGTTGTGGCCCCTGGGAAAACGTTTGCTAGTACCCATGGTTCGTGACAACAAATTATTCCCCGAGGGTCCAGCTTCCCGCAAGCAATAAGGGTAACATCCACAATTAAAGCGTCACCCCCTAGGAAACATCTGTTCTACATTTATGCAAATGATCTACTCGAAGTCAAGATAATTTCCGAATTACTGGCTTGTGGGGGTTTATTTCACCAGCATTGGGGGCAGAGACACGAATCCCAAGACACACATGTCTGCCTGGCAGAATGAATGCTGTTGTACATCAGCGCTGAGAGTTTGTCTCTGCTGGACGCTCCACATTTTGGCTAAATGGGGAACCGAGGTACAGCTGAGGGTGTGCCACAGATCACACAATTTGTTTAATAGTAGCTAGGCATCAAAATGCTGCTGTGCTCATTCCTCCCAGCATTGAGGCAGTCTTCGACGGAAGATCCAGATATGGCTGTGGAGCAGCGTGGCTCCCTGCCCCATTCGGAGACCGGGGGCTGCGGCATGAGGCAACCCTCGGTTTCCCAAGGGGGAGGCTACTGCGCATGTTCGGGCTCTTCAGAAAAATGACCAGCTTGAAGCAAACATGCGTGCCAGTGCCAGTAGCACTGCTGAGCAGCGTGAGCACGCACGCTCACAACAACCCGTTATCTGGTGCGGCCGGTGTAGTTTCTGATGGCGGTGCGCATTGGTTGGTGGGGCAACGCCCGAACGCCCCAATGGATGCACCACCGCTGGCGGTAACTCCTTTTAACGTACAGCATCAATGGTGCTAGACTCTGCTCGAACGGGGACACGCTGAGGAATCCAGGGAACTTGTCATAAGTGGTAGAGAGTACTATTCTAAGTGTCTTGTGGCAATTCAAGACCGCGCTAGTCAGAGCAGGCTGCCATCTAAAAAGGTACTGGACATGCACCTATACAGTGCGTGTGCAGGACATGTTGGACAGTGTTACACGCCTGCAGATGGCAGACTCTACCTTGTCACGTGTGCTGCGTGCAGTTAATTAGGGGAGAGGATGTAGCCTGACGGCTAGAGCAATTGACCTCGGAGCTGGGGAACTAGGTTCAAGTCTCAGCAGAGACGCTCAACATTCTGTGTTTCTGGTCAAATCACTTAATCTCCTTGTGCCTAACAAAATGAATGTGTCTGTCTGTAATGCAACTGGTACTGATGTAAAGTGTTCTGATACCTTCAGGTCAAGTTTTCTCTATATAAAACTGAAAAAAAGAGGAAATTAGCAAACTGCCGGAAAAATGCAATGCTGAGTTGCCTCACCTGTGTAATGTATGCGTCTTCTATGCCTCAAACACAAAACGGACTGCAAGCAGGTTAAAAACAGAATGAAGCTGGGGTTGACCCGTGTAGCTCGGCTTTATAAAAGTTGCACCTTTTTGAAATTGCAGACATGTGGGTGATCTGAAAAGGCGGGCTTAACCGCACACATATTGGGTGCCTTCTTGGTGTGGGTACTACTAACCCTTCTTGGCATCCAGGAGTTTTTCTGTACCCAGACCCGCCCACCGGCATCATGAATGAAAGAATTTTCAGCAGCGGGCTTCTCTTGGTGTTGAAAGCACAACTGAGCAATAAAGATGTGCTGCGTTTACATAGGGCAGATGTAGGTTGTCCTTTTTGTTCACAAAAGGAAAAGCATAGTCTAGGAAGACATGGGCGCCATCTTGTGATGGTTACTAGACCCGTTGTGGGAAAAAGATTTCCTAGTTAAAAGGCAGCGCACGTCAAAATCCTGTGCTGCTAAAAGTTTCTACTTACGAAAACAATAATATGATACCTCAACGTGTATATCTGGTCTTAAATTAAATTGTCTGTGTTCAGCACTCAGAGCTCCTTGAGAAGTTATTGAACAGATACACGTCTAGTGGGATGTAAAAAATGACACAAGCACAGTGCAAGTGCTCTGCATGCAAAACCTTTAAAAATAGTTCCACAAAAGCGGATGGAAACACTGTTTGGCCAACAGGAAGCTGATAAGAGAAGCATACGAGGAGCAACACGAGGACAGTATGCTACAGCCAATAGAAATGGAGAAAAAGTAAGTGGCAGGAACCAATGAAAATTAAGGAAAGTAAGGGGGGCAGGATGTAAGCCCCTTTTAAGATTTATATTAAATACAATAGATTTCACAAGCACAGCCCAAGCGCTGACTAGGCAAAACTAAAAAAGGTGTGCAGTTTTTATGATGTGTGTTAGCAAAGCCTCTCTGTTGGATTTTGAATAGCAAATGCAACTTTGGGGCATCCTCTGCTACCTTCGATTGATGAAACTTCAGGAAACATTTTGTGCATTTATACTTTTTTTGCTAAACTTAATGCAGCTTGGTCAAGTTAAACACAGTTACAGACAACTAAAACATTTTTCCAAGGGGTGAGATGACTGAACATAGTCTACATAGACTACATAGGGCCAGATGTAGGACACCAAATTCCGGCCGCTAACGGCTGATTTCGTCCGTTACCGACCGGTATTTGGTGTTTGACATGTAGGGTGCCTAAATTTTACAGAATCAGTAAATTTACCGATTCTGTAAAATTACCGAATCGGTAAAATACCGAATCGGTAAATTTACCGATTCTGTAAATCAAGATGTAGGTGGCACTTAAAACAGTGCCAGAGGCCCTTAAGAATTCGTTATTTACCACCAAATACTATTTGGTGGTAAATAATGAATTCCTGTGTACCTGCTCATCTGTGCATGTACACCTGTGCCATGTGGCACACATACATGCCCTTAGGCTTGTGTGCCATGTGACACACATACATGCCCTAAGGGCATGTATGTTTGCCACATGGCACACAAGCCAGAATCAGGGGTGCAACAGGGTGTCAACGTGACACCCTGTCCCCCTTGACAATTTGGTAATTTTACTGTATCGGTATTTACCGATTCGGTAATTGGCATTGATTCCTATGGGCCTCAAGGCCTCAAATACCGATTCGGTAATTACCGAATCATTCCGATTCGGTAAAAATTACCGAATAATTACCTACATCTTATTTACCGAATCTAAAATACCGAATCGGTAAAATTCGGTATTTTAGAGTCGGTAAATAAGATTTACGTACCTTCTGTCTGTGCCCTTTTGTCTGTCTGCCTGCCTATTATATTTTACATTCTCAGTGATTGAGATATAATTTTCACTAGATTTAAATTAGATAATCATGCGAACAGCTTGAGCTTCCGCTGAGATGATAAACGCTTGCAGGGATAATTCATTTGCTATTAATTTAATATTAACATCTACATTTTGTCTCTGCGGGGTTTGACCAAAAACAAAAGCTCAGGTGATTTAGGTACAAACACGGTGGCTGCAAACAAAGAACTCCCCTGGGACGTGCACGTCTTTCATCCTGCATCACTAAAAGATTAAGATCCAGGAGTGAGTGAAAGTAATTGTTGTCATTAAATTTTCAAGAAATGTACTAGAGTGCAGTGGAGCCTGACACATTTCCACTTGCAGCCTGGGCGCCGGGTGTGTGCCAGCCTAATAGGTTGTGGGTTCATGCATTCCAATGTGGCTTAAAATATTTTACAAGATAATCCTCTGATTAGGTGTTTGATTTTCTATTATTAACTCCAAAAACCTACCTAATGTTTCACTAACATTATTTCATATCCCTCCTTTTGCCATTTCATATGATCCTCTCACTCTTGTGTGCCTTCTGGTCCCCTCACTTTTTATATGGCTGTTCTTTTTCAGTAACACCTTAATCATGTATCATTTGCCTTCCCTTCCTCGTCTGTTGTATCTCTTATCCCTTAATCCATTCCTGACATTGAAATCAACTCATCAAAATGGCAGGGTTAGAGGAGGAACACCAGAAAGAGGAAGTCAATCAGGAACAGGAAGTGGAATTAAGCACCCTGCAACCCCTGCAATGACATCACAGAGTTGACCCTTGTCACGCCCTTACCCCTCACAGCCTCTTAATGGCTGCTTAGGAGATAGGGGAAGTAGTAGAAACTACAGAAAGTAAAAGGGTCTCCTTTAGCCCTGCCCTAGACTTGATTTCACCTAAGAGCAGTAGTAGCAAGAGTAGTACCAAGGCGCCTCAAATGCAAGCTATGGGTAGAAGCTGATACTCTTGGCTACCTCAATTGACCAATTACTGACCACTACCAGAATGCACAATATTTCATTACCATGAAGCCCTTACATGGCCATGTGGTACATATGTATGTCAAGGGTAAAAAAAGTGTAACATTGTGTTTAAGGGGGTTTGCATATATGTTCAAATCAATGTTAATATATGGAGAGGGATTCAATAGAGACAGCTGCCCCAAGACATCTGGGCCTCTGTTACTTTTGTCAGGGGATGTTTCCTTTTTTGCAAAAAGGGTTTTCCCTAATATTTAGTCTAAGCCAGGAATGTGCCATGTAGGTCCAGAAGTGCCAGAGAAACAGGTTAGATTTGGTAAACAAGTTCCATTTAGAGTTATTTCAAGTACATTTATCTTAGGCGGATATCATTAAAATCTGGACCTAGGCAAACACCCTTTGAGTAAGCCAACTTCTGAGGGTTTATGCCCTCTTTCAAAATATCTGCTGGCAGTAGACCAGTTGCCTTTGTGAGCACTTCCTAGGTACGTCCAGGTATGAAAAGATATCTAAATAGACGCTTCATCAGCATCAGCTGAAGAGTATTCAGGTGTGCGATTAAGTGGAAAGGTGCATGAACGAAGACTTCAAAGCTTTGTCAGTGGTGTTTGTGTTTTGCTGTCAGCATCAGCGGTGGTGGTCTGAGAAGCAGTGACATCTAGGTGCACCAGCGGTGTACGATCCTTGATGCAAGTGTGACTATAATACAACACCACGCTCCACATACCACTGACCGATGAACGACCCAGAACAAGGGTATCCTCCATTGATGAAAGATCAAGTCAGGTGAGAGCCTTACACCTCACGCATGTGCCTGGTATGCATACGTAGAAATTCAGGGATGCACAGTATATAGTCCTGAAGAAGGCCCGAGACCAGGACAGGCTTTTTGCATGGGTCAAAACATGTTGGCTTTGACATACCAGGTTTAATTGAACAACTAGATTCAAAATAACCCTTAAAAACGTTTAACTCATACCCAAGGTACCAAACTAATAAAGAAATACTTTGGGTATACCTGTAGGTATTTTTAGACTTTTTTCCCTTCATCTGGATCCCTGCTTATCCAGCAAGAATGTATTTAGGAACTCCTATCTATTTGGTTGAGTCCACCCTGGTGGTACCACCATATGGGGGTGGGGATAGATATCTTTGATGAAGCATGTCACAATAAAGTGAGTGAGGTGTTAATTTCAATATCGTTTGATACCTGGGAGTACTTAGGAAGTACCATCCCTGGTAGACTTTGTCCATCTCCTTCCTCCTTTTATTTCTGCCCCCTGTGTGATAATAGTGAGTTTGGGAGGATGCAACTGGACATATTTTCTTTCTCTCTTCTCTTTGTGAAGATGGCCTTTGAAGTGTAGTTCCCATGGTGGGTACCATTGACTGAAGGCCGTAGAGGACTAAAACTCTATAGAGACAGAGTTGCCCCTATGGTGGGTCACTCAAGGATAGCACTTGGCCATATGAAACCTTTTATACAATTTCAAATGCTGCACTCACAGAAGTGGCCAGGGCTGCTGCCATACTTACATGCAGTTGCACAACCAAATCTGACCATTTTTGCAAGTCTTCCGGACTCTCATGTGTTCTGGGTTAGTATGATGACAACTTTGATTAGGGGGTTGGTGGGAGCTAAAATGTCCTTCATTTAAGCTTGCTCAGTTCTATACTCTGAATTGTGTGGTGGCCAAATCCAGGAAGGCACATTGCGGGATGTGTGCGTGCCCTGCCTCTCCTAATACACTTTATGAAAAGGGGTGCGTGCTATGCAGAGGAATTTATCTGGATAGATTTACTGTACTCTGCCACCTCATTGTTTTGCACTATACATCTTATGTAATAAAACCTACTGCCTCCTAAGCCCACTGTTTGCTATCTCGCACTCTCTCGCTGCTTTATATCCCAAATGGCAAACTATCCTTTAACAAACAACAAAGTGATGAAAGAAGTGCTTGAATTAACCTTGTCCACTGGTAATCTCCCGAAATTGTATTCCAGGACATCGTTTTTTGCCTACTGTGCAACTTTATACAGAGACCAGCCATATGCAAATTCCATTGGCCAAGCTCCTCCTTCAGGAAAAAGTCCAGCATGAACATCTAGAACAGGTCCCCTCCAGGCGGGAAAACAAGCAACTCCTGACGGGTTTCATCTCACTTGAGCCTCCTAAGTGAAGTGCGGGTTGAGACTCATAGCACACTGAGGGAATCATAAAAAAATAATTCAAGATTCTAATTTCTGTAAAGTGCTGGTCCAATGGGAAGTTTTTTTTTCTTTCTAGATACAGCTATTGCTGTTATATAGATTTCTACACCCTTAAATGCAAAAAAACCCCAAAAACAATCTATTGTTTAAATCTATATTTTTGTATGTAGGGGTCCTGGACTCTAATCTTGAGCACATTTACCAAAACATCTTGTGGTTCTGAGCAAACCACTGTATACCCATGCAAATGACATGCATCAATGGTTTAACCACCGCAAATCATTTATCGTTTACCCTCCTGTCAAACTATCTATTAGTCACTAAGTGGAAGGCAGCTTCCTCTCTATGTATTACTCAAGTTGGGAGAGCACGGATAGCAGATAGAGATCCAAGGGCCGCTGCATGCTCTCAACCTAATGTCCATTTGCAGGAGTCAACATATTTAATGTTGGAATTCTGTGGATACAAGGATAGGATTCTGCTGTGCCTCGCTCTCCTCCACCCCTACTATTGCAGGCATTAGGAGGGATTCACAAAAGATCCATTGCTCGTTGATATTAATAAGAGAGGGTTTGGTGAATACTACAGAGGGCCACTTTTATGCTGTGACAGGTTAATACGTCTATATTCGTAAAACAAAGGGCAACCAAGTAACACTGGGACCTGGGTAGTACAGTAAAAAAGGAAACCATAGTCCCTGAAGGGGGAAGTGTGAACCTCAACTTCCTTGGTAAACTAGTGAATAACCATCAGTAGATTGGTTTAACTAGAAAAAAACTTTTTTATTTGATTATTCAACATTTGGAATCATAAGAAGACTAAGTCATTATTCTCTGTTATCATGTAAATTCGAAATTCAAGAGGTGTTCACAAATGATGCAATGGCACACTGAAAGTGAGGTAAGTGAGTAAGAAGTGTGCTAGTGCTATGCAATATATACATAAATAGTGACTGTGGAGCATGCACAGTTGTTTGATCTAAACTCTATCATAGAGTTGCAGGCTCCTGAGCTATATAAACACAGTACACTATTATTGTGTCAACGTTTCGACCCTTTGTGGTTTTTCTCACAAGGTCATCATCAGGACGAAGAATTGGAAAAACCTATTAAGTAGTACTCATGCAGCAAATGACAAACGGAACATTCAGGATTGGATATGCAAATCATTGGTCTTGGAATCTAAAAAAAAGTACTAAAGTCTTCTTCAGATATTGGAGGACTCTGTTGAGATGGGTCCATTATAGAGCCATAGACTGTAAAGTGATTAGTGTATCTCGCACAAAACATAATCTTGGATTGCATAACATATGCAGTGCAAAAATTGTATCTGCATGTAACCATGGTAAGTACATCAGGCCTTCAGTTCTATCCCAAGTACAAGTGTCCAGAATCCCACATTGCAATCAAATTATGGTGTATGTGATCTGGATTCAATTGGATCCCACACACCACTGCGTACTATTACTGGAACACTTGCTGTGCTGCTCCTTTGCTATTACATGCTCTCTGTAAGGTGCTTTTCTTCCTTGCACTATATTAAATGCCTGTAATAAAAGACACACATCACAATTACAAATGCAAGTAATAGAGGCAAACTCCAAAAAGAAATCACATTGAATTTGTTGGCGGTACTCAAAAAGTATAGAACATAAAAAAAACTGGAGAGAGGTTAAAGCTTTTTAAAAAAAATAAGTGTGAAAGCAGAAGTTACATCCCTGCTGAGAGTACTTCAGAGCAATTCCCCAGCAGGCTTTTATGGTGAATTGATTTCTTAAATATACAGCACTATTTGTACGTAGGCGTCAAGGTGTATGAAGGCCAGATTTACACACCATAAAACACTGCAGAAACAGGCACTGTGATGAAAACATTCTCATAAACCGAGGGACGGTCTGCTCAGCATATTTTAAAAGAAAGCTAAAGGAAATTGTTTTATCCCACCAGGCACTATGAAATGAGACGCAAACCATGAACAGGGTAAGGGCGTTTCTGTATTCTGATGTACCCTGTTTATCGCAGAGGCTGCCCCCGCGAAGGGGGGGGGGGGGCTCAAGAGCCGGTGCCATAACGGTCACCGTGCTCCCCCTTCCACCCCCTCCCCAGGAACAAGCCAGCACGCCAAAATTTGGCGTGCTGGCAGGCAAGGGCGCGAAAGCAGCCTAGGCTCCACGTAACACCCCCCCGCCCTCGCACCCCCTCCACCCCCCACCTGGACCGTCCGGGCCAATGGGGGTGGGAGTAGGTTACAAACCAGCCAGTAGGGGCTCGGCCCATGAACAAGGTAAGGGCGTTTCTGTATTCTGATGTGCCCTGTTTATAGCTGCTTCGTCCTCAATTCCCGTCACATCCTTCCTCCTCCCATGACGACACTTCCTGTCCCTTGACCTCCTCTGCTGTGCCCAGTGCCCTCGGTGTCCTACTTTCTCGACTCCACAGAAATCAGCCAGGGGTCTGCATGGACAGAAATGTAAGATCCATGAAATTGGGCTGCGCTTCATGATCCTGGATTATTAATTTAGGGGATAGAGCAACCTGCGAACTCCCATAAATTTAGCACCTCATTGCCTTGATAGGTATGGCACAAAGCAGCAGACCTTTTCTTAGGAAAATGCAAGTGAAGTATTTAAGCAAAACAAAGTAATCGTTAAAGCCAAGTAACCATTCAGTAAAGTTGGGGGAGAGGAGGATTCAATGGTAAACACACTCTAGAGCTCTGTTCACTACTATAAGAATCGAACTATCTGGCATCCTGCTTGGTCTTTGGAATTCATCCGTGTTTTCCCCTCTCATTACGGGGCATATTCACAAGGAGTAGCGATAATTATCGCTAAAAGCTCTAATCACATTTTTTTTTTATCGCCGGATATTATCGCAGAGATAACGTGCTATTAGCAACTTTATCTCCAAAGCGGTAAAATATTCCGGCGATAGCGGCACAATGCGTGAATATCGCTGGCGATATTCTGGCATTATCGCTAATGTGGACTTAACCTGAATATCCACCTCCCATTCGATATACAGGTTAAGAAGTGGTCTGAGCAGGCGTTAGTTTCTAGCGATATTCGCACTTAGCGCAAATTTTTTTATCGCTTCGCCTGTCTTGCTAATAGCCGATAGCTGTGTTAGCGACTGCTTTCAGTCGCTAACAGGTTGGGTACGCCCACTTTGCATGTCATTAGCGATAAATATCGCTGACATGCAAAGCAGGCCCCAAATCTGTACCTATTTCCTGCAAGCTGTCGCTAACTGCTGTTAGCGACAGCTTGCTAATAGGGCGATAAATATATCGCCGCTTTCGTATGAAAAAGTCCTGCTAAAGCGGCGATATCGCCCTTACTAATATGCCCCTGCATTCGTAGATCATTATGGACGGCTGCTCCTGTAATGCACCTCCCCTGCCTTCCTGCCACAAGGCCAGCAGCAGCAGGCTGCTGGTTCCAGGGGCTCTTTGTGCTTTAATGGGAACCATTTCATTCCTCTTACCTGAGCCAATTGTTGATCGGCCTAGAGGTTGCAGCACGTGCACTTGGAGGTGTTTTGCAGCCTGACAGTGCACATGGTCAAGTATGCCAGTGCATACTGTCTGAAAAACATGAGGGATCCAAGCAAAAAGATGCACTTTTCCATTTGCCCTTTCAGAGTGAGGCTTCCAGCCAAGTGTTTCTGGTTCACAGGCAGAACAAAACAAGTAGTCCCCCCATCTGCTCAACGCAAACTCTGAGTGCTTCAAGGACATTGATTTGACAGTGTTCAAAAAAATACACCTGCTTTAGTGAATTTTTGGAAAAAAAGAAAAATGCCAGCTGGCCCCTTATGTCATTAGGACATGGTGTGCCATCTGTCACTCAGCAATTTCGGCTACAGTGCAGCCACCAAGTCAGTCAGTAGTCTTTCTTTAAATATTGTGAGCCACGCAAACGGAAACACTTCAGCTGGCTGGCAGGCCTCCCCTGGGCTGGCGGT
Organism: Lissotriton vulgaris; assembly: GCF_964263255.1. Classification (NCBI taxonomy): domain Eukaryota; kingdom Metazoa; phylum Chordata; class Amphibia; order Caudata; family Salamandridae; genus Lissotriton; species Lissotriton vulgaris. The sequence continues at coordinate 117,942,353 of NC_141696.1, forward strand.
GGCAGAACCTTCGCTGCCCTGTGGTTGGGCAGCCTGCCCATACAGGATTAACTGAGACCCATTGCCATGGTTAAAAAATAAACCACTTTATGGAACAGGTAAATAAACTTTCCCATTTGAAGCTTTGTGAGTTAAACAAATATGATCCTGACAGCCCCTTATAAAAGAAAAATTAGTTAGTAATAATAAAACATTGCACCATAGGTTTTGAACCTCCTATTCAATAACCGCATTTGCCAAGGACTTTATTTGCAGTGGATTAGCAAGAAAGGTGCCTCTAGCTAGCAACACACTGTGGGGCATATTACCAAGCAATAGCGATAATTATCGCTATTGCTTGGTTAGAGCCAAAAAATTACCGCTGAGCTGCGGCGATTTGTATCGCAGATAAACCTTGGTATTACCAAGGTTTATCGCAAATGCGATAAAAAACGGCCGCAATGCATGAATATCGCTGAAAAGTCAGCGACATTCATGCATCACCGAGCTAATGCTCTTAGCCATGTTATCCACCTCCCATTGGATAATATGGCTAAGAACTGCTCAGGGCAGGTGTTAGCTTTTGGAGATATTCGCGCTTAGCGCGAATATCTCCAAAAGTTGGTAATAGGAGATAGCGATGTTAGCGACAGTTTCCAGTCGCTAACATCTTGGCACGCCCACTTTGCATGTCATTAGTGATAAATATCACTGACATGCAAAGTCGGGCCCAAGATGGTCGCTATCTCCTACTAGCTGTCGCTACCTGGTGTTAGCGACAGCTAGGTAATAGGGAGATAATTTTATCTCCGCTTTCTTGGCTTTTAAAGCCAAAAAAGCGGAGATAAACCCCCTTGATAATATGCCCCTAGATGCCTCTTGCAACAGGAAGTTTCTCTCTTCATTTGATTCACACGGGTTATTGGGACATGTTTTCAACAGAGAAATACATCTCTCCAATGAAAAATGAAGTCTAGGCGGAGGGCATTTTATCATTTTTTATTATCTTTTAACAAAATGAACACATGATACTATAATAATCCCGCTAGAATATAAAAATGGGTTTACGTATGCGAGAAACTGCACTGCTATTCAACCTTTTCTATGTTCACTCTTTAAAAGAGAACAATTGGGAGTCTCTTCCCTTAGGCATACCATGAGAAATAAAAAAGAAATGATTGGCCCTAGCGAAGGAATAATGCGATAAATGTATATCATTTCTTGGACTGTAATGTAATTCAACTTCTGACAATAAAGAATGAAAAAAGAAATGTAGAAAACACTTTACCACAAACATGATGGAATTATTCAATAACTACGAAATTAAGGTTTAGAAATCCGATTACAAGTGACCTGAATTTTACAGGGAGAGTCTTTTCAAGCAGCCAAATTAAATTCCACACATACAGAGACTGTCTCATCTTTGCCACTTCCCGTTTGAAGTCATATATAGTTATGAATGTTTCAACTCTAAAAACATAGAGAATTCCCTCAATTCGCATGCTACATGATTGCAAATTCAAAAAGGTGCAAAATCTTCACATGGTCATGATTGATTGCACCAGCATGTCACATGGGTGGGTCAACCTGGAAACAGGAAGCCAATACATGCCAAAGTCCATTTTCAGGATGTCCCATGGGTGGGGCATTCTGGTGAAGGATGCCACTGTGTGACGATTACCTGTGCTTTCCTAACTTCCAATCACTGCAGCCCATTCTGGCACACAAGGTAGACCAGGCAGGGCTGGAATAGGATTTTGTTGATGGCATGAGGCGTGTCTGGGGCAAGCATCCGGTAAGGTGGGTGAGGGCTGATATTGGTAGGATTGCGGCAGGAATTTGCCTTGGGGCAGTAGCGGTCGGTGGTGGGAGCTGCTGCGGGGGAGGGGGTAAGGGGTGATGTGGTGTGGGAAGTGGCAAAGATGAGATAGCATTTGCAGGTGTTCATTAACTACCATCCAACGTTCGCAAGCAGCAGACACAGAAAGAGGAAAATGCCTCAGGGTGTTGTTTTTGGCCAGGAAGGTGTCCCTTCCGGCACAAAAGCAACCCAGCTTAAAAACCAGGCACCCTTGCGCCATGGAGCGAGGGTGTCTGCATTGGTGCTAGGCAGCACATTCTGTGCCAGAGCAGGGAAAGACAGGAATGCGCTGTATAATGTCAGATAAGGCACATTCCTTCCCTTTCCCTATCGCGCAGCGCAGCACAGTAAAGTGACTTGCTGCCCCGTGTAATTTTCTAATAAATGTGCCCCTAATGTTTGGGTGTATCGGGCTGCCCATATCTGTTGCTGGTCTGTCTCCTCCCTCCCTTTCGCACAATCAAGTCAGATTTTGATGTTAAGTGAACTTCCTGAGGAGACAGGGCAGGGGTTTGGACCTGACCTGTATCCTTGTTATTGCCTGAGAAGTGGCTATGTTACACCAACCTGCAAGTGCTGAAAACAGGTGATGCAGTGGATTTGCACCATGTAGATCATTAGTGCAAACTCAAAGCTGCACTTGAGCCGATGGACCTTTAGGCGCGGACTGAGGGGTGACTTCCACAAATCAACAACTAATCAATGACAGTGAAGCACATTAGGCCCCATTATGATGACGGGGAGTAGTTGATCTGCAAACCTTGTAGGTTTATTAGCAGATTAGCAAAGTTACAAACTCAAATCATTTAATGTTAACAAAGGTGAATAGTCAGTACTAGAATATATTTATTACAGAATTCAAATTGATTCCAAATTAGCAAATACAAGACAAAATACTAAGAGTTGTCATAGAGCAAAATCAAGTAAATTTAGATACCAAATAAAGGGAAGATTCCCTTGTCTGCTAAACTAGAGGAAATTGAGACATTTGCAAAAGAAGTCACACAGGAGGTGTCTGCGAGTTAAGCTTCTAAAAGGCATGATCAAATGAAGATTCAGTCAAGTAAGTGAGAATGGGTTCGCCCAGGAGACTTACTTTTTTGGGCAGGAGCAAAGAAGCATCTCTCCTGAGGAGAGTGGAAAAAGCATCAGAATGTTACTAACTGAATCGATTGTCACAGTGGAAAGTGACTGCCAACAGTTGCCATGAAGAGAACCAAGCAGGATCAAGCATTTCACGATAAAACAGTTTCAGGCCTCCTTCCCAGCCATGGCACATTGGAAGTGTCTACTGCATGACCATGAAGAGATACCTCATAGTAGGGTGGTACAGCAGGGTTGGCCTGTCCTCAGCACAGGTGCAGCCATTCATTATTCAGCTCTCCATGGATCTCATATAGAAAAACATTCACACAGAAGCTTTAAACAAGGAAATACATTTAGGGCCATATTTTTTAAGGGTTTTATTGCACCACGCAACAGGGTGCCTGCGTGACGCAACACGTGAGTGCGGTTTATCAAGCCACACAAGGCCACCGTGTGTGGATCTAAGTCGCTTGATAAATCTAGAGTAGCGCAACACAATGCAGTGCAAATCGCTGTATTGCTTTACTCTGCCCCAGCGGAGGAGTCCCATGGGTGGTGCGTGGGTATTCCCATGCAACACCCATGAATTTCGATGCATTTCCAGGTTTACCATTAGTGGTAGACCTGGGAATACGCCGAAACTGCTACACCTCCCTATGTGAGGCGTAACGAGGAGAAATATGATTATTTCTCCTCGGTGTTTCCTCTTTCTAGGTGTGCTGCATTGTGCAGCGCACCTAGAAAGAGAAAAATGCCACAGGGGATTGTTTTTGTGCTGAAAGGTGCCTCTTCCTTCACAAAAAAAAATCCTACTTACAACGCACCATGGTGCAAGAGTGCCTGCGTTGGCGCTCTGAAATTGTGCGCCAATGCTGGAAAAAGGCAGGAATGAGCCGTATTATGTTAAATACAGCACATTCCTGCCCTTTCCCTGTCATGCAGCGCAGCAAGTTGACTCTCTGTGCTGCGTGACTTTTTGATAAATAGGCCCTTAATTAAAAGTTGGCAGTTTCCTCTTGGCTCCTGAAATGAGAGACAGAGAAAAAGTGCACAGCAGCTGAAAGAACATTTCATGTTAGCATGAATCATCTAAACTGAGGCTTACATTAACTATGGTCAACTTTAACTGTGACAATCATACTTTATATATAAATGCATGTTGATACATGTTTTATTATTTATTTCAGCCCTGATGATGTCCCTTGAGGACGAAACGCGTCAGCTGATTTAATATGTTGAAATGAACTGTGATTGATACGATAATGAAGAAGACCTTTTTTGAACTGAATCTACTGCCTAAGGACTTGTTATTGGAAGCTTTCTAAATTATAGATTTGTGCATGCCTAGAGACTTTTTGGCGCTCCTCTTGTTTGCATTTATTATAAATGCATGTTGTGCAGATACATTAAAGTGGAAATTGGTGTAAATATTGTGCAAAGCATAAAATAATGCATCACCGGAGAGCGGATCGATTTGAACCAATATTGCTGCATTTGAAACAGTGAGTGGAGCAAGGCAAATATCGCACAGAATGATTTCACGTTAGTTTTGCTGTATTTACATAATATGAAGTGAAGACACACAGTTTCTCTTTTTTAAAGCGTGAAAGATGGTACTGTTCTTGAACCACCAATATTCATTCCAATGTTTTAATGTAAAAATAACAAAATAGTGCAAAATCAATTGCTCTGTTGAATGGTCTATTCACTGATGAAGTTGAATTTGTTAAAGATTCTGTAAAATATATCACATTTGTTTTTCACAATTACATTGGTGTGTGCTTGCACTGCCGCAAAATACTTTCTGTGATCCAGATGATAGCAACATCTGCAGTGCTCCATCCTCTACCAAGCAAGCAGCAAACATGGTGGGTATGGATTTGTCCTGTTTTTGCACTGGTGCAGATTGTCTGTAATGTGACCTCAGGTTGACCTAGAGAACCGTCAGAGCAGTCCTTGTCCTTCACCTCCAAGGACGCCGAGCGAACAGAACATTTTCTAATTGCCTTTTCTTTCAAGTTCCTGGTACCCTGGGAGCTGCCAAGCTTCTCCGCTCTTGCTTTGAAACAAGCAAGTTCACATGGTCAGCGACTAGCTGCCGCCTCCCCCCCAATCCGGCACCCAATACCCAGGAACGTGGACACGAGACGTCTTTACTTTTTGGAAGGCGGGCGCTAGTCGCCCGGCCGTATTTATTAAAGTATGAAATTAAAAAAGGTTTTAATTGCATAATCAACAATTTATACAAAAATTCAGCAGGACATTTAGGTTTAGCAATAAGTTTGAGAGCCTGACTTTAACAAAACTCTAATACATGTTATTTTCCTAACTTATACTAAACATCCTCATCTAGAATTTTTGTACATTTCTGGCCATATGGCAGGGTCACTACCGGTGTCAGGTCCTACAAGCTGCGCCTCCCCTCTGGATGTGCGCATGCGCAGTGTTACCCCGGGAATTGCCCGGTCTACGCCCTGAACTCCATTTACCCACTAAAGGAGGGCCCTTACTCTGCGCCGGTGGCGTCGTGAGTCCACGCGCGCGGGGTGGCTACCAGCCTAAGGAAAGCGTGAACTACTCCTACCCGCGCTCCTTTGCTTTGTAGCATCCATTACCTTGCCCCTGGAGTTGTGGGAGTGGCCCGCAGGCCCCTCCCCCTGGGCGGGAACCTCCATAGGATGATGCCCGCCCCCTCAGACCTCAAATATGTGCTCACCGATAATGACCTTACCGCATGCCCCATACCTAATAAATACGACGACCTATGGGAAAAAAATTCTAAAGGACAGCTACACTGGCTAATAAAACAGTATCAACGTATAGCTACAAAGGGAAAAAAGGCCTAAAGACACATAGCATTAAATACAGTTCACTTCAAACAGTATCAACGTATAGCTACAAAGGGAAAAAAGGCCTAAAGATACATAGCATTAAACACAGTTCACTTCAAACAGTATCAACGTATAGCTACAAAGGGAAAAAAGGCCTAAAGACACATCGCATGAAATACAGTTCACTTCACACATGACTTGATAAAAGGGGGAAAAATTCCTAGACAAAAGCATCAACAAAATATACCAACAGTTCATCTCTATTACCCTGTGAGACCCGTGGACCGTACATCCAGAACTTACCATTCAACCAGACATAAGAACTGCTACCAAACATTTTGTTCCAAGGGATGGTGGGTGGGAAAACAAAGAAGCCCCGAGCGCGGGGCACACCGTTTCGGCGAGGGAGCGTCCAGGGACAAGGGGGTCTCCTGGGCGCTCCCTATCTCTTTATTCCCGAGGGGCCAGGTGGCCCCTCCTCTAGCCCGCCCCCCTTGACCCGGACCCACTTCCCAGGATCCGGGTCAAGGTGGCCGCCAGCCAACCGGCGGTGGGCCGCGCCCCCCAGGGCACGCCCCCACCGCCGAATGGCAACAAAGGAAACTGTGGGGGCGACGGTCGCCGCGCCGCCATGCGTGCGGGGGGGCCGAGGGCCCCCCCTTTTCACATGGTCAGCGACTAGCTGCCGCCTCCCCCCCAATCCGGCACCCAATACCCAGGAACGTGGACACGAGACGTCTTTACTTTTTGGAAGGCGGGCGCTAGTCGCCCGGCCGTATTTATTAAAGTATGAAATTAAAAAAGGTTTTAATTGCATAATCAACAATTTATACAAAAATTCAGCAGGACATTTAGGTTTAGCAATAAGTTTGAGAGCCTGACTTTAACAAAACTCTAATACATGTTATTTTCCTAACTTATACTAAACATCCTCATCTAGAATTTTTGTACATTTCTGGCCATATGGCAGGGTCACTACCGGTGTCAGGTCCTACAAGCTGCGCCTCCCCTCTGGATGTGCGCATGCGCAGTGTTACCCCGGGAATTGCCCGGTCTACGCCCTGAACTCCATTTACCCACTAAAGGAGGGCCCTTACTCTGCGCCGGTGGCGTCGTGAGTCCACGCGCGCGGGGTGGCTACCAGCCTAAGGAAAGCGTGAACTACTCCTACCCGCGCTCCTTTGCTTTGTAGCATCCATTACCTTGCCCCTGGAGTTGTGGGAGTGGCCCGCAGGCCCCTCCCCCTGGGCGGGAACCTCCATAGGATGATGCCCGCCCCCTCAGACCTCAAATATGTGCTCACCGATAATGACCTTACCGCCACAGGCCAGCATTGTTAACCGACGATCTGGCCTCCCCCTGCCTAGACCTACCCTAGAAAGTTCTCACTCTAGCAAACCTTCCAACCAGGCCCAGACCCCAGGCCCCTTCCTTCCTCTGTCAAATGGACTCCCCTTACCAGGTAGGACAAATACACCCATGTTGGATCATCTGGAACTGGGGCTTGAAATAATTTGTCCCGCTGTGTGTTGATCCTCTTTATCGAGTGATTCAACGCCCTGACCGGGTCCTTGCCACCCTGGGATCAGTTGAGACCCACCCACTGTGCCACCCGGGCTTGTCCTGAAGACCCACCCACAGTGGAGATGAACCCATCAATCAGTATTCGCCTCCCCAGTTTGGCCCATTCAGTCCCCCCTAGGTGAGGTATCACCACTGACAGGGGGTCGGGCTGCTGAGCTAAAAGTCCCTGAAAGCAGTTCCTGAACTGACCATGGCACAGACCCTCAAACCCACTCTTCCCTGTCCTGCGTCCGGCACGTTGTTTGTGCTGGCACATTTTTAGCTCCTCAACTTCTGACGAGGAGTTCCTCCCCTGCGTGGCAGGTTTGAGAAACTGCAAGAACCAGAAAAAGACCAAGAAAACCTGGGCAACCATTTTTAGCTCCTCAACTTCTGGTGAGGAGTTCCTCCCCTGCGTGGCAGGTTTGAGAAACTGCAAGAACCAGAAAAAAGACCAAGAAAACCTGGGTAACCATTCCCACTTCCACCTTAGGGAATGGGTAACACTTACACCTGCCAGCAATACTTGGGCCCTTGGTGTCTTCTTTCTCGACGTATGCTTTCCTTTTGACGTCCACCCACTGATGATGTTGCGGTGTGGAGTACTCCTCAGATATCCGCCATGGACCCAGCCGTGACTGACGTAAGCATCCCTTGGGCTGTCCACCTGTTGCAGCTGCTGTGATATGGAGCACTCCAGGTATCAACCATGGACCCGGTCATACATAAATTGGAAAGATAGACACACACCATTAGTCTTTCCGGCAATAACTGCTGTACACGTGTCAGACTTACATTACCATCAGTCGCTAAACTTAGCTAATCTTAATGCCAGATCCGTACACCTCAACACGCCGACAGCAAATGTTAAGCATAGCCTCAGTTTGTCTGCTTCCTACCCACGTCTTTATGCATAGGATCTATGTGTTAAAACAAGACGGCTTACTTAGCAGTGCAGTATCACAGTTGTTGGCTCAAGATTTAGCACAGTCCAAACTCCGCCAGGCCCTAAGCTGGCCCCAAGGACCTTTTAAGTACGCCACTTTGGCTTCTGGGAAATATCATCCCAGCCACCCGGACATGATCACATGCATCCCCAGAACTATGTGATGCCGCAACTAGGCTCTTGGGCACCTTTTAGGTGTGACATCAGAGTGTGTATCTTTATCAGGACCCCCATTATTCGTTCTAGAGGCTCTAGGCCCTGTCTCTATGCCATTCGTGGTTCCCCCACCATATTATTAATATATGGCTTTGGTGTACCCCTAGAGCTCAACGTATATGGTGGTAAATTACTGTGTGCTATAGAGGTCTTCCCACCGAATCATTTGCCTCCAATCTCATCCTAGGCTCAACGTATATTGGCCCGTTTACCTGTGTGAAAAATAAGTTTACTGACTGAACCAAAGGGGGTGTGTTTAGTACAAATACATATATTTGTTGTTATACACCTGCCCTTTTCCATTTACTCATTCATGACATTAAAGAGTGGTAAAACAAGTAGCTCTATATTCCCTCAAGACTTAGCCTGAAGGCTGCACGCAATACAGCTAACCCTAGGATAGTTTACTAATAATGTTGGTTTAAACCTATCATCCATGAAGGGGGCGTTTGGACAGGTGCAATGTTAGGACTGGCGTATATCCCCCCTATATTAGTGAACAGCACCTCATATGGTGATTAGCTCCACAATGAAATAAGTCCATTGTTTGGCTTTCTGCCTTGGCTTGCGAAGGAAAGTGGGACCTGGGAAACTGTCCCTCAGTCTCGCTAAGCCCTACCCTTAGATGTCGTTAACCCCCAGGTTGACCCCAATGGAAGGTGGTATACCCTATTCGTGAATGGTTCCATGATTGTTCCAACTATCACCTAGCAGACCACTGATAGTCGTTCTATAATGACAAATTTGACTTATGGCAATGGCTGTTCCTCGCGTAAGAGAACTAAGCAGCAACCATGGCTTCGATAAAGTATAGCAAGTGCTTATGGGACATGAATAAGCAGCCCAGGCATGTCACCAACCATCCCATTCTCTAGGTGAAATTTAATGTCCCCATTTTGCGTGAGCTCTGATTTAGACAATGAGTTTTTCAGAACTGAACTCATCAACCGAATGCCAACAGAGCATATTTTGGGTAACTCACCACCCCTGGTGGGTACCCGTCTCATCAGGGAGCTGCGTCTGCCTTGTGAATTCTACCCAGGTACAACCCGAGCATTTTAAACGCCCAAGTTCCCCATTGCTGGGTCCCCCCCGGCACGTGGATGCGATCCAGTTGATGGGCATTGGTGACTTTGTGTACCTCGGGTCACATTGAATACAGCGGATACCACCCGTGCCAATTTAAGATGGCGTAGGTGCCACCGTTTTTTGGGCTGACTGGATTCTTAAATGCTTGAAGAGCTGGGGATGTGTTACCTTACCACACTTATGTTACACTGGCTACTGATGAAAGAAATGTTAAAGGTACAAGTCTAATTTCTGCTAGAAAGGCAGCAGCCTGCCCCCCAATAACCTTAATGTAACAATATACCCCGATAATGTACACAAAGTAATATAACAATAAAATAAAAATTGTTTAGGGCACAACATTGCGACAGTCAGATCTGCCTCCTGCCCAACAGCTTTTTTGCAATAATGAAGTACAAACACTGCAAAACCAAATTTATCAGAACACATCGCCTTCCTCTTAAGATGTCACACAATTTGGTAACGACCAACCCTGAAGTATTTATTTAACACCCACCCGAATGTCTCAATTTACTACGAAGGACATAACAATGTTCCGTGATCCGGGACATTCTGTTTTGTCCAGCACAGGGAGATTACGCGCTTTGTCCAGACTCACGGGATGTTGAGCGTCATCACAGAGTCTCGAACCCAGTTCCCCAGAATTGAGAGCAACCACCCTAGCCGTTACAGCCACTTTGTCTGTGGTTGATCTATATCCTGCCCAAACTTCACAAACACCCTAATGGTAGTCCAGGCAGACCCGTCATCTCTGCCTGTGGATGCCCGCCTTTCCTATCAGAACCCTCACACAATTTCTAGACACCCTTTTCAAACCGTTTATTGTACTACTGGGGCAGTTTGTGATGTAGGACTCCCTTCTCTAATGTCACCCAAGACGAGACCATATCTGGGAATAAAGATGTGGTGAACTCAAGGACACTGCCACCCCAGGCCCCTCTAGAATTTCTGTTGAAATGGCATCACAAGTGGTACCGCTATATAAATTATGTCATATGATTTGTTTAAAAAGGACATGGTTCGCACTCTAGCAGACTGAGTATTTACCATGATGCATGATACGGAGAAAGCCAATTTCTCGGACCTAGCCTATGTTAGTTATAGAAGGCGAATAAGCGTGTAACTTGGTACACAAAACCAATGAAAGCTCAACACATTATTATACGTCCCCGAAGGGCACCCACGAACACTGGAAGGAACTCTACCCTTTGAGCAAGTCCCCCGTATCCGTAAGTATTGTACCATTGAAGAGGACTACCTCACAAATGCCAATTCGCTCTCTAATAAGCTTAGCAAAGGAGGATAGCGCAAGGAATTAGTTCAAACTTCTTTAAAAGGACATGTTTCCCTACGAGACCCTTTCAGTATACCAAGGCAAGTACTAACTAATCCAATTATTAGTGTACTGAAATAAAACTGGAAAATTATTATTCAAAGAATGTGTCCCACTTCTAGTCGGGGGTCCAGACTAGCCTACATTTCCAATTGAAATGCGAACCAATTCCTTCTATGTTGTAAAATGCCCTTATGAGAAGTTGTACCTAGGGCAAACCACTCAGGCAGTAAAGTCAAGGGTTTTACAACACCGGTACCGCATCAAGTGCGGTACTCGAGCGGCACCGTGAATCCCTCTCAGGACCCGAACCGAATCAGGTATCGGAGCGCTTTACATAGCCCCAGTTACGTTACATGAGGACGGACCCACATTCATTTTTTAGCACGGGGAGATTTAAGTGATTTACCCAGAATCACAGGAGGTTTTGGCGTCCTTACCGAGACTAGAACCCAGATCCCCAGTTTCAGTGCCCTAGCCGCTAGACCAAATCATCTCCTCTAATTGCACTACATTGTCTCAAAATTAAACGCTTTGGGAGTCCTTTCCAGGTGAAGCCTCTGCGGACCCCCTTGATTTTTGTAATACTCCCTGGAACAGCAGTCGGAGAATACTTATAGCAGTACAGTGTAGTGATTGTTTTAAATTAATGGCGTACAAGATTGAATATCAGTATAGCCACACTGCGCACGTCTCTGAACACAAAGCTGCCATTGTTGACAAAGTGCTTCCTGGAACCATACATGTTAATGAGAGGGAAGCTCCTACTGTAGTTGCATTAATTAAGCAGTGCAAATCCCTCTAACCAGATCGCCCACATTTTACAATTGGCAATTACAAGCAAACCAAACTCGTTTGTGCCTCTCACCTTTAGGAAACACAAGCAGAGAAAGTAACTGTCATAATAGTGACTGTACACGTTATTTAAGAAAGAGAAAGCGGTAATTCATATGTCAGTGTAAATGTGAATAGAAATGGTAAACACAGATGAAGCATATATAAGAAGGACGTGAATTGTTCTGTAGAGAATGTGTTAGCTGATCAGAACATGTAGGGTAACACTGTCAGTGTTGTTGCCTGAACGTTAATTATATCTCAGAAAAAACATCCATTTAACGAGATGTAAACCATCCGCCTCGGAAGCCTGTGGAATGCCAGAAAAAACCACGCGGTGTCGAGAGAAATATACACAGCAGGAGCAGCATTCTGTTATCTACTGGTGTTTAACCCACTTTAGCGCGCAATCCTTTAACACGCCACTCCCGCCCCACCTAGGCTCATTGTAAGGCTGAAGGGAAAATCACAAAGGAGAGACTCAAATCACCTATTTCTCTGACCTGCATCGCACTAAAGAAGCAATTCTAAAATAACCGGCTTCTCAACCGTACACTTGCAACAGCTGTGTTCTCCACTTAACTTTTCGGGAATCACAAGCCTTCCTCCGAGCTCCGCGCCCTTCCGACTCATGCTCGCGCTCCGACACCCGTCAATCCCGAACCCTGGTCAACGCCTCTGCTTGTGACATGCCGGACGACCTCCACCTCTGTCTGTTAAACGCCGGACGACGGCCTGTAGCTCCCCCGAAGCTGCTCCGCCTGGAAATACAAAAACAGGGATCACGACGTTCCGGGCAATGTCCAATGTTCCTCCTGTAAACAAGGAGTTAGCTTCCAGCGAGGTCCCGGTGCTCTGCAACGCCGACCGAATCACCTGGAAAAGAAAGCGAGATCATTAAAACAAAGAAGCCCCGAGCGCGGGGCACACCGTTTCGGCGAGGGAGCGTCCAGGGACAAGGGGGTCTCCTGGGCGCTCCCTATCTCTTTATTCCCGAGGGGCCAGGTGGCCCCTCCTCTAGCCCGCCCCCCTTGACCCGGACCCACTTCCCAGGATCCGGGTCAAGGTGGCCGCCAGCCAACCGGCGGTGGGCCGCGCCCCCCAGGGCACGCCCCCACCGCCGAATGGCAACAAAGGAAACTGTGGGGGCGACGGTCGCCGCGCCGCCATGCGTGCGGGGGGGCCGAGGGCCCCCCCTTTTCATTAGGCCCTTGGAGATGCTCCCTGTATCCGTTCTATGATGGGCCGTCTTACGTAAGCGCCGTCCTGCCTGGCACATGGGAGACTGGCATCGTTTTCACGGGTCTTCCTGGGTCGCGTCATCCGGGTACCAGCCACAGAAGTTGATGAGGAAAAAGTGAAGTAAATACTTGAGCTACAAACAGCTTTCTAACCCTGGCTTGGGCTGACTAGCTGCTTCAGCTGGAAGTAAAACATTCCTGCAATGTAATAGTATGTTTATAAAACTCTTGGACGGGTTATCATACTGTTGGAATTGGACAGAAAACAGGTCCAGGCACCAAAATAAAAGTGGACCCCATTAGTGAATTGGATACCTTAAAAAGTGTCCTATGTTTCAGAATAGAGGCAGTTTTCATCTTGTAAAGAAAGGAATGCTGTATAAGTGTTATGCAATGTATGGTGTATAAGTGGATGCAATGTATGGTGTATTTGTGTTATGCAATGTATAGAAGGCTGCATGGATTTGAGCTTGCTTCAGACAATGTTTGTTTTAATATTAAGGAATTCTACTGTAAAATCAAGCTCACCAGACTATAAAACAGGACCAAAAACAGTCAAAAAGCCGGCATGTTGGGCACTGCCTGGTAACCCCATATGCTTGGCTTACCCCACTGTCATATATAATAATACTTTCAGAGATATAGGCTTCTCACCTGAGCACCTCCTCATGTTCCATCTTAAAACAAGCTGTAGAGAGCCGAACCTCTTCAAGAGCATGATCTACTAAGTTCAATTCAATTCAATTCATGAAGCTTTATTCGGCACATGTAAAAGACCATAAAAGCACAAGGATAAAAATACAGTAAATATTAAATACAATAAATTTCAGAATAAAAAACAACCAGAGAGTTAGCAGACATAACTCTTAAAAACACATGCTTTTCCTGGCATTGATAGACTGGTTTAGAAACGTGGCAGTGTAGAAACAGATATCGGCGAATTGCAGATTAAAAATTAAACTCCTAGCCTGATTAACTGTACGTACACCATATTTAACAAACATGGGTTTCAGATAGGCAGTACGAAAATTCGTGTACAGTTTACAAAACAGTAAAAAGTGCAAGGTGCTCTGCTTGGACATACCATCACATAAACAAGGCCCAGTTGGGTGCTTCTTAAGAATCGGAAGCGCCACCAAATGGTGTGCTACACCAAACGTTAATCTGGTCAATACAAACTTGTGCGATGGCCTTGTCACCATGGCTAAGTAATGAAATCCTTCGCCAACCTTATAAGTGCTGTAGAACAAGACAGTGGATAAAGATCCATTTGCTAGTGCCCGCTTCCTCGCTCTAAAAGTCAGAAAATTGTTTTTCAGTTCTGCTTTAGAAATCAGGGATGCTGCACTAGGGTCACTCAATATGTTAAAAATTAAATATCTTGGAAAAACAGACAGCCACATATTTTAACCAGGGAATATTAAGGTGTTTATCCAGAGAGAGACAATCCTCTATTATAGATCTATTAAAAGACTTTTCTTCTTGTAGCGAAATGGAGCGCCAAATCATAAGTGGCCTCAAGGATAATAGATCAATCAGGTAGTTAGTATCCAATTCCCAGTGGATTAGCTCAGTTGGGGCGGACGCAGGTAAAGCCAGTAGTTTTTTTTTAAAACGGTTTTCCTCCTGCTGCAAATTATGGTCACATTTGTGGCCCCAAACACCCGCCCCATAAAGTGCAATAGTGACACATCTTGCTTGATAAATAGTGAGCATGTCCCTGGTGCGGCGGTCCCCGACCTTCGCCGCAAACCTAAAAAGACCATGGGCGTTTTTTGCCATCTTGTTACGGATATTATTAAATTCATTAAGCTATTTTCTGTCTTTGGAGAAGGTTATACCAAGGTAACAAAATGTGTTTACATGTTGCACCTTGTCACCGTCAATAAAAAAGGCATTTACAAATTTCCTTTTGGCCCCACAGGTCATGGTATGTGTTTTCCCTTTATTAATGATTAGTTTTCTTTCTTTTATAAAGATGGAGAATCTATCAATCAAGCGCTGCAGTCCCAAAGGGGTTCTTGAGAGCAATACAGCGTCATCGGCGTAAAGTAACACCGGCACAGGGACACCTTTGATCTTAGGGGCATCTGCATTTACGTTTTTTAAAATAGCATCAATTCCATTAATAAATAAGATAAAAAGGAGGGGGGCCAATACACAGCCCTGTCTTATCCCTCTCTTAACTCTAAATTTCGAGGTGCATTCCCCATTGGAGCCAAAACGTACACACGTTTGTAATTTCCCATATAGCCTGGCTAAGAAGAAAATTATACCCTCTGGCGCACCTAGCTGTAACAGTATTGTCCATAAAAGAGTATGATCGACCAAATCAAAGGCACTACTTAGGTCAGCGAAGCAGAGATAAAGAGAGCCTTGTTTAGCTTCGGTATATTTCCCGATCAGTAGGTCAAGGTTAATACACTGATCTAGGGTACCCCTGCCCTTTCCAAATCCATATTGGCTGTCGGCCAGTATACCCTCTTGCTCTGCCCATTCCTCTAACCTGACCAGCATAACTCTGCTCATAATCTTGACTGAAGAGTCAAGTAGGGAAATGGGGCGATAATTTTTCACATCCGACCTACTGCCCTTTTTATATATCGGGATAATGATCGATTCCCCCCAGGTATCGGGTACCTTAGAACAAACTGCAGCATTAAAAATGATGGCCAGAATGGGGCTCCACATCTCAGGGGCCGCTTCGATAGGCACCCCCTCAGGGCCCGGGGCTTTCCCCCCTTGCTGGTACGTATGCCAATCTCCACCTCACCCACAGAGATGTCCAGCGGCAGAGCAGTCCAACTATTAAGGTTGGTAAGTGCGCCACTATTAGAATAAAAAATGTTAGAAAAGTGTGTTACCCATCCATCACTAGGGACATTAGATTTTAGCTCCAAAGTATTTTCATCCTTAAGGAAAGGGGAGTTAACCGTAGCCCAGAACAGGGTACTATTAGATAGCTCAGCGGCTTGGTTGAGGGAATCCCAGGCAGGTTGCTGTAGCTCAGACTTCCTCCTTTTCGGGGTATTCTTATATTCTAATCTTAATTTTGTAATAAGACCAGTGTCCCTAGGCTTTTGGGCAAGAGCACTTTTTAATTTGGTTATGAAGTAGTACACGTGTGATCAAACCAACCCGGTCCATTTCTACGTTGGGCATTGCTCGGTCGCGTGAACCTGGCATCGATTAATGGATTAATCCCTTTAAAAGCAAATAAAACCTGTTGATGATCGGTAACATTATCAAGGATCAGATTAATATCTATCAGACAGTCCCTGACAATAGAGCCGATTAATTCATGGGCCTTGTCCCCTGCCCATTTAAGTCTGACACCGTTTTGTCTGTGGGGTTCTACATTAGTGATAGTACTCCCTATTTTAACAGAACTTCCTCCTCAGAAGGTGGTTTCCAGGATAATACAATTGTGATCACTAATTGAAGTTACCTCAATCCTAGGGGGAGCACAACATGAAACAATTTGGGAGGAAACAATCACGTGGTCTATGACTGAACTAGTAGTGGTACTGATATGCCGACTCTTAAAAGTGGGGATAGTCTGTCCTTGTTCCCCTTTAACAAAGTCTAGTATTTCTAAGTCGAGACACCCCATAAATTTATTCAAAGTTTCCCCGTAATTATTATGTGCAAAATGCAAGTCATCTGCTCCAGCGTTATCGGTAACCCCGCAAACTTTTTGTGCAGACAATTCACATAGAATAATATTAAAATCGCCTACCCATATAAAATCAAAAGAAACATTAGCTTCTAAGTTCAGGTTATCAATCACATTTGCCAGGTCATTTACAACTGTTACCCTAGAGTTGTCAAAAAATATTGTTATAGTAATTTATCAGTAAAATATTACGACCCAAATCACCATGGAGCCAAAGGATCTGCACATGGGCTCCTTCGGTAATATACCTTTTTACTGCAATCGGGCGGGAGATAGATACCAATATTACTAAATCACCTTTAGCTCTCCCTGGGCCAGTACCCAGTGCAGGCAAGTTATAGGAAACAAACCCCTCATAATTAACGTCCTCCCTGGACCATGTCTCCTGAAAACAGAGAATATCGTAGTTATTAACACAATCCATCCAACCTGGTATATTATCTTTAGATTTCAAACCTGCAATGTTCCAGCTAACAATGGTTATCCCTTTGCTCCATGGACCAGGGTTATCCAAGATCGTAGTTTCATTAGAGCCATCTCCCCCACCTGAATTTTCACTCGGTGGCTCCCCACAAACATTGTTCAAGTTTAGATCAGCCCCCTGGATTGGAACAAGATTGTCCATGTTCGTAGTTTCATTAGAGCCATCTCCCCCATCTAAATTTTTACTTGGTGGCTCCCCACAAACATTGTTCAGGTTTAAATCAACCCCCTGGATTGGAACAGGATTGTCCATATTCGTAATTTCATTCAGACCAACACCCCTGTCCAAATTTCCCCTCGATGACTCCCCACAATCATAGTTCGGGTTTAGATCAGTCCCCGAAACCTGGTTATGTCAATCGTTGGAGTCCATGCTATTTAACATATGGAATCGGTTCTGCATTGGGATGTCAAAAACTGGATAATTAAAAGACATGGGTGGCCTGGTTCTAGTACAATCTTTGGGTGGATTAGTCATAAAATGGCTATAAAAATAACCAAGTGGGCGTGCACACACACTATTATCATTGGATGGCAAAGAGGCTGCTCTCAGCAGAACGGTCGCGACGTGTTGTGGATGCTTAAAATTAACAATAACACAGTCACCCCTACAACTCTTTCTGGAATTACCTATCCAATTAACCCTTCTAGCAGACAAAATCTGGTCAGAGTAGGCCGTTGGGAACCCACATTGCTTGTGCAGCCAGGAAACAGTTTTATTTTTTAATGAAGCATGTGATTCCTGCTGGCGCTGGGTCATTAATGAATCAGAGGGTGGTGCATTAGTTAAAACCACCACATAGGGCGCGCAGTCAGGGGGAAGATTAATAAAACGTTTCCTCCTGACTTCTGTCCATCCCTCCTTACTCTCGGCGTCGGCTACTACTGTGTCCTGTTTTTCTAAACTGGCCGCTTGCGGGGGCACTGGCGTCACTGTCTTATTAGCACTTGACCCCCCCTCACAAGGAATAGGCATTTCATTACTAATACTAGGGGCTTTTCCAATGGGTTTTGGACTTCCTGCCAGGTCAGGGCGGGTACTCAGAAGGCATCCCAATCTGTTTAGCTCTGTTGTTATCAGATCAAGTTTATCTACCAAGGGTTTGATGATCTTACCTATCTTGGCATCAATGATGCTCACCAGGAGATCAAATTGCTTGGTGTTCAACGTAACTGTACCTTCTTTATCTGTGGTCTCGTCCTCACCAACGTTTTTTTTGGGTGAAGTAGTTACCCTTTTTTTATTACGAATTACCCCCCTTTTCATTTGGGCTTTCCAACAAGCTCTAACAACTCTGGGGGCCGGGGTACAAGGTTCCGGGTTATCAATAGGTACAGATATCTGTGTCTGGGTAAGCAGACTGTGTGAATTGTTAGGGGAATTCCCCCGCCCTAATGACCGTCGCCGTTCAGTATTAATTTTGTTAACCGCTTTAACTAAATAATTATCTAAAGTGGCTGGTACTGACGAGGTGTTAGTGGGTTTCTGTTTAGACATGATTGCAACCTATAAAATATATCCCCCTGAAGTTAATTTTATACTAATAAAATACTAAGGCTATCATGAATTGCACTTAAAAGTTAAAAAAGGACTATCAGGTAGATTCATCAAACATTTTTGCGAGCGCTTCCGGTGCGAATCGCAAAAATCGGCCATTTGCGCCCGCAAAAATTGCATTTGGGATTCATCAATGGTTCATGCTCTTGCAATTTAAGAATTCGCAAATAATTGCAAGTTCTCAAATTGCGATTGCATTTAAGGAATCACAATTTGCGATTCCTTATATGCAATGCATGAACCATTTTAAAATTGCGGATTCGCAATCGGGGGCTGCTATTTACCGCGAAGTCTAACTACGTGGGAAATAGCGAAAACTTAGAAAAATGCACGTTACACACACATATGTCCTTTGTCCGCAACATTAGTGTATATTTCCATTTCAGGGGTGCTACAGGGTGTCCTTTGGACACCCTAGCACCCTTGAAATCACATCCTTATTTGCGATTCGCTAATTGCTAATCGCAAATAAGGATTGACTCCCCATTCATTTCTATGGGCCTTTTGGCCCATAGGAATGAATGGGAAATCCTTATTTGCGATTAGCAATTTGCGAATCACAAATAAGGAAGCAGTAGAAATCGCAAAAAATATTGCGATTTCTACATGAATCCCGTTTTGCGAGTCTGTAATAGCGATTCCTTAATAATCGCTAATACAGACTCGCAAAAGAGGACTTTGATGAATCTATATGTATGTCTGCGCCTAATACATGACGCAGATCTGTGGAAGACAACAGAAAAAAGTAATCTCCACCAAATAGGTCCATAGGGGCCACAGAAAGAGAATATAGTTATACTTAGCGGCAACCAGAGTCAGTGGCCCAGCCCAGCTTCGTCCTGCCCCGGACTGCCACAGACTGCCCGCCCTTTGGCCGGGCTTCTCCCAGGCAGCTCCCGCGCGCGACTCGCGGGGCGAGAGGCGTTCCTGTTGCATCCTGCTTTCATTTCTTCTCAGTCCTTCTTTAGTGTTTGTCATTAATTGCTCAGCAGGCATCTATGATGTCGCATAGTGTTCCAATTGTGTATGCTTGAAAGCAGGGACAGTTACATCTGAGGCTGAGCTGGAGTCGATCTGCTCCTGGTGGGGTTTCTATTATTGGATCTACTTTATTCTATTTTATCTACCTGACTTGAATCTTATCTTCAATAAACCTAATCTGTTTCATATACTGGACTTAAGGACTTCAATTTGTTATAATTTTGGCGACGAGGATGGGATAATACTACAGTGAGATAGTATCTTTAATGGAGGGAGCCATTTTTATGCTCAACGTAGGTTGAGATGCTGTGTCGTTTTTTATTCAGATTTCTGATGTGTTAGTTATTCAATGGAGTGAGCCATTCATATGCTCAATTTAGGTTGAGGTGCTCAGTTGTTTTATTTAAATCCGATGTAGATTGCATGTTTGATTGCAGTTACATTTAATGTTCATGTGTTGGGACTTTTGGTGTGTACATGCGTATTTTGCGGGACCACATTTTGTGCTCATTTATTGAGGTGCTCCATTCTTTATTCAATTCCAGTGTTTCTGTATTTTATGTGTTTACGGCTTGCATCTTATGATGAGCCATGTTTGAGAAATTTCAATATTTTGAAGAGTTTTAGTATTTTGCTAAACCACAATGTACTCTAATATTGTTAGAGGTGTTCAGTTGTTCGAGGTTTTAGTGCTGTAAATTGCTTTAGGATGTGAACCGTTTTAGCGCTCTAATATGTTAGAGGTGCTCATTTTGTTCAAGGTTAAAGAGCCGCAGGTTGCTCATTTTTAGAACCACAGGTGTTCTCTATATTCGATGTTTAAAGAGCTGCAGGTTGCTCATTTATAGAACTACAGGTGTTTGCTATGTTTGATTTGTAGAACCACAGGTGTTCGCTATGTTTGATTTGAAGAACCACAGGTGTTCTCTATATATGATTTGTAGAACCACGGGTGTTCGCTATATTTGATGTTTGAAGATGTGGATTGCTCATTGATGTGAACCATTTTAAATGCTCTAATGTTTTTAGAGGAGTTCATATTTAATTTATCATATCCATTCATTTCTATTCTTATGGATTTTGTTACTCTAATGTTTTAGAGCAGTTCATATTTAATTTATCAAATCCATTCATTTCCATTCTTGTGTATTTTGCATTTTGTGGGTGACTGTGTTTTCTTTCATATGTTCACCATTTGATGTTCTATCTCTTTCTTTTATTTTACCAGTAATATTTACTGTGTATATGCTATATGTTCTATTATCTACTTTTCTTCACTCTTTTGTTTTCTTATCTTGTTTTATTTTGTCAAGGGGGGGAGATGTGTTGCATCCTGCTTTCATTTCTTCTCAGTCCTTCTTTAGTGTTTGTCATTAATTGCTCAGCAGGCATCTATGATGTTGCATAGTGTTCCAATTGTGTATGCTTGAAAGCAGGGACAGTTACATCTGAGGCTGAGCTGGAGTCCATCTGCTCCTGGTGGGGTTTCTATTATTGGATCTACTTTATTCTTTTTTATCTACCTGACTTGAATCTTATCTTCAATAAACCTAATCTGTTTCATATACTGGACTTAAGGACTTCAATTTGTTACAGTTCCGTTCTTTTCAAATGCCTCCGGGCGCTTGTGCTGTCGTCACTGGTGCGCCCTGACCCTCGGGGCACCTGGGTGTTGAAGTCCTCAGTCGTTGCCCTCACTGCTTCGGGAGGACAGAAGGACGCGAGGCACAGGAGCCGTTCCCCTCACGGCTGGTGCTGCGGTGTGGTGAGTAGTGCGATATCCGCAATTGCCCCGAAGGAGCTCTCGGCGCTCCTTTCTTTTCAAACGCCTCCGGGCACTTGTGCTGTCCTCACTGGTGCGCCCTGACCCCCGGGGCACTTGGGTGTTGAAGTCCTCAGCCGTTGCCCTCACGGCTTCGGGAGGACAGAAGGACACGAGGCACAGAAGCCGTTCCCCTCACGGCTGGTGTTGCGGCGTGGTGAGTGCTGCGATATCAGCAATTGCCCCCCTACTAAGTTATTTTGCGGTCGCAAATGCCTTGATTCACAAAATCACAGTGTTTCCTGTTGAAAAAGCATCACGTATAGTGGTCTGTTGCCCTTCGAAGGCCGCCTTTGTAGTATTTGCACTCAATCACAGGGATAACAAATTGTGGTGTGACTAGTCATAGCCATTAGGCAGGTCATTTTAAGCCTCTGTGCAAATGGAGGATATGCTATCTGGAAATAGATTGCATCTCACACTGCATCCCTGTTCACCAACCAGTCGGTGTACAATTTTGATCTGTGAATGGGGATGGTACATGAGGGCCTAAGTCTATGATAGTAAAATATAGCTCTTTAGAACATTTCATCACATTTTCTAGAGCAAGCAGCTAAATGTATGGCATCTTATATCCAGTGACAGATAACCTCGGTTTACTCTGTGCATAACTGACAACAGATCTACTAGCTACAACCCACATGATTCTATCTTGTATCCCACGTCAATGCTGCTAACTAAATCCCATGCCATGTCCTGTACCAGAAGGTTTCTAATGGAATGCAGCTAATTGCTTTAAGTCTGATATTCAACAACCAAGCCATTAACTACACCTCTCATATTCCACAAAAGAACCCACAACTACAGCCTATTGTTTCATTTGCTTTTGAGACTCAAATGTATTTCTAGAATAGTTCAAACTTTTTTTAGGGCAAAAATAATGGGGCATATTATCAAGGCGGGCAAAATGAAATTATCGCCGCTTTAGGCGATAATTTAATCACCCTATTAGCAAGCTGTCGCTAACATCAGTTAGCAACAGCTTTTAGATGATAGCGAGCGGTGTGGGGCCCGCTTTGCATGTCAGCGATATTTATCGCTAATGACATGCAAAGTGGGTGTACTCAACCTGTTAGCGACTAAAAACAGTCACTAACACCGCTATCGCCTATTATCAACGCAGGCGTAGCAATGGAAATATTTGCGCTAAGCGTGAATATTTCCAAAAGCTAACGCCTGCTCAGACCAGTTCTTAGCCATTATATCCAATGGGAGGTGGATATCATGGCTAAGATCCTATTGGCGTTAATGCGTGAATATCGCTGTATTCTCAGCAATATTCACGCATTTCGCCGCTATTGCCGGATATTTTATCGCTTTAGAGATAAACGTTGCTAATAGCACGTTATCTCTGCGATAATATCCGGCGATGCCTGGCGATAAAAAAAAACTCGCTAAGCCCATTTAGCGATAAATATCACTACTTGTTGGTAATATGCCCCAATGTTTCTTCATTTAATAAGGCAAGGTCAACCACTGACCGGTCTGGTATGTTTCTGATTGGTCAACACCCTTTATAACCATTAATCAATAAGAAAACCCAAGCACACACACAGAGTCCATGGTTGAAGTATACATTCAATATAATTATCTTCTTGTTTCAGATTTGTAGTGTGTAGTTAAAGATGCTTTATTCTCCGCACAGACATGTGGTGGTTCAGTAGAAGTACATTCTTCATTAAATATAGGCAGCCAACGCTTGTTTCATCCGTAGACTTCCTCAAGGCTGCAAACGATATTAAGTGATGGTTTTTGTTCATGAGTACAGATAGTAAGGGACGCAAGTAGAGGATTAATGTGGTGTCCATCTCCAAAGGTATTCTATGTCACACCATAGTGTATAGGTGATTAGACAGCGAGAGTCCAAAAGATACATAGCGTATGGAAAAGAAATAGGTTTCTGAATGATCAGTAGAGAAATCCCACTAGTTAAAGATAGGTTAGTAAAGAATCTTATACCAAGTCAGCAAGCGATGAAGCATTGAAAACATGCATTCCAAGTAAAGTAAGAAAAAACCCAAGTGCTTCCAATCTAAAAGTGTTTGGTGAGAATAGAGCTGGTGCGCATTGGACTATGAAATCTGTGACCTAAGTAACACGCATATGTGTGCTAATCTCAAACTTCGTGTATATTTGAGATAATATTAAGCCAGTAAAGCATCAATTTCAGACCTGGAAGAGTTTCACTGTTAAAAAACAGAAGAAGGGAGCATGTTATTTCTGGAATCCACCAATAAGTATACCAGTATACCCAAGTAGACGGAAGAATAAAAGCAGAAGACCGGGGGAAAGATGAACAAAGGTATTGTCCGCAGTAAGCTGGTGTCCCTCAGATAACTAGTCATTCGAAAAAGTTGAGTGTTCCAGACACGGTTATTAGGGCAAACAGGGTGTCGTTTGGATTGAAGGGCCCTAAAGGCCAGAGAAGTGCATATACACAAAACGGTATATGTTATCATTGAATACAAGTTATTCTGGTCCAAAAAACACCAGGACAGCGTGGTTTAAAACATAAGGACTGAGACCAGTAGTGCTAGGTTACATCCCAGATGGACTGTGATAGTAACTTAAATTTCAAAAAGTAGAATTAGTTTGCTGGTACACATATAAGCGCCCACTGGTGAAGTTGAAAGACTGGGAATCAGTGTATTATGGGGAAGTGTTGGAAATGGCCCTTTTTATGGGTTATCCCCAAACATTTTGCTTCTTCCTCCTATTTGTTTGTGCCCTGCTGTTGTTGGTTTAAGGACTCTGGGCACTTTACCACTGATATTCAGTTCTAAAGTGCATATGCTCTCTGTGAAATCTGTATTATGAATTGAAGATTCCATGATTGGCACATTTGATTTACTGGGAAGCCCCTAGTAAAGTGCACTGAGTGTGCCAGGGCCTGTAAATCAAATGCTACTAGTGGGCCTGCAGCATGTATTGTTCACCCACATGAGTAGCCCTGAAAAGGTAACTCAGGCCTGCCACTGCTGAGTCTGAGCACAGTTTGTAACTGCCATGTCGTCCTGGCTAGTACACCCACTTGCCTAGGCCCTAATCTTCCATTTTCTTACATATTAGTCACCCCTAAGGTAGGCCCAAGGTACCCCTGAGGGCAGGGTGTTGTGTATGTTAAAAGTAGGACATGTACTGGTGTGTGTGACATGTCCTGGTAGTGAATTACAGTGCATTTTGTTCTTCACTATGGAAAAGCTATCTGTCCCATAGAATAGATTGGGGGTTTATTCATAACATCTTATACATATAACTTCCCATTGAGACCAGATAGGAAGATAACGTTTAGTATGCCTGCACTCAGAATGTTAAAATTAATCTTTTAGTGAGGGTGATTTTTACATTCTGTGTTTGAAAATACCTCTTTAAGAAAGTAGGCATTTGCTTGCTTTTCCATCCAGTAAGGAACTACACTTTGCTGAATGCTTTGCTCTGTTGGTCTGCAGTGACTGCTTCTGTCTTGGGCAGTGAAAGCACTGGGCTGAACTTTCTACAACTTCTTTATTGAGTTTCTCCAAGGGCTTGAGGTAGAGCTTGCCCCATGTTCAAGACGTCTCAGGAACAGCAAAGACTTCAAGTTCTTCTGCCATCAGCGCTGGGGACTGTGCAACAGAAGAAAAAGCAACCTGGCGACATCTACAACACCGCTGCCGACTCCGTGTCCTGAAGGCAACGCAGAGGGCAACGCAGCACCACATCCCTGGTCTCACTGACGACGACGCCCGATGCCGCCACCAAGCCGCTGATTTCCCCGCTGCTTGCAACAGAGAAATACATCTCTCCAATGAAAAATGAAGCATAGGTGGAGAGCATTTTTTTCATTTTCTTTTAACAAAATGAACACATGATCCTATAACAATCCGGCTAGGATATAAAAATGGGTTTACATGTACGAGAAACTGCACTGCTATTCAACCTTTTCTATGGTCACTCTTTAGAAGACAAAAAATAAAGGAGTCTCTTCCCTTAGGCATACAACTAGAAATAAAAAATACATTATTGGCCCTAGCTAAGGGCTAATGCGATAAATGTATATCATTTCTTAGACTGTAATGTAATTCATCTTCTGACAATAAAGAATGAAAAAAGAAATGTAGAATACACTTTACCATAAACATGATGGAATTATTCAAGGACCTCGAAATTAAGGGTTAGAAACCCTATTACAAGTGACCTGAATATTACAGGGAGAGTCTTTTTAAGCAGCCAAATTAAATTCCATGAACCCGACAAAAATAAAAAGAGATCCCTGAATAAATTCAGAAAGAAGAGCTGAAATCTAGTAAGGAACTTTTCAGTCTTTTATTTCTTTATTGAGAAGGTTGCATGGTAGTTTCTGAACACATACAAATACTGTCTCATCTTTGCCACTTCCCATTTGGAGTCATATAGAGTTATCAATGTTTAATCTCTCAAAACATTGAGAATTCCCTCATTTTGCATGCTTCATGCATGCAAATTAAACAGATGCAACATCTTCACATAGTCATGATTGATTGATCCAGCATGTCACATGGGTGGGTCAACCTGGAAACAGGAAACCAATACATGCCAAGGTCCGGTTTCAGGATGTCCCATGGGTGGGGCTTTCTGGTGAACGATGTCACTGTATGACGATTTCCTGTGCCTCCCTGACTTCTAATCACTGCAGCCTATTCTAGCACACAAGGTAGGCCAGGCAAAGGGGAAATAGAATTTTGTTGATGGGATGAGGCGTGTCTGGGGAAAACACCCAGTTAGGTGGGTGAGGGCTGATATTGGCAGGATTGCCGCAGGAATTTGCCTTGGGGTGGGGTGATGTTGATCAGTAGCATCAGACTGTGCACCCCCAACACATTGCCACATCTGGAAAAGTTTGTTGTGGAAAATGGCTTCTGAAGCTGCACTTCTCAAACTCCATAAACTTTTAAAAGAAAGAAAAGGACTTGGGATTGGGTTGAAAAATGACCCAAAGACTTGGGATTTATGAAGTAAATGTCTTGGTATTTCTTGGTCCAGGATTTTATTCCCCATTCAGGGCATAGAATCTCGAGATCACTGGGCAGGAGATACCTGCTGCAGTTGGTAACGCGGGGCCTGGTAGCTTCCCATCCATCTCATAAGGGTGCTCCTAGTAGAGTCTGCAATGCCGCCGCAGACATGGACTGAAGGGATGAAAATCTGATTAAGCTTCAAATATACTGCCACTATATGAATATCCGAAGATCCCTTATCAAGCTGCACATAAAACAATACTAATAGTATTGTATGAAAGGAAGCCCTGTAGTTCCCCAAATGTTCATTTTCTTTACCCATTAATAAATCTCACATCCCAGATGTCCATATACACATGTTGAGACATATTTATCAAAGAGTTGTCACCCTCGTGCCATGCAACTGGGCGCACGAGTGATGCAACTTTCAGGTTAGATTCATCCAGACTCGTAAGGCCACCTTGCGTGGCCCTGAGTGGTTAATAAATTTAGAGTAACACAGTGCAAATCGCTGCCTTGCATTACTCTGTCCCAGGGCAAGATTTTACACCCTTTTAATTTGCATGCGTGAAGCAGGCAAAGTGAGGGAATTCTCTATGTTTTGACAGAGATTAAACATGCCTGACTCTATACGATTACAAATGGGAAGTGGCAAAAATAAAATAGTATTTATAGGTGTTCATCAACTACCATGCAACTTTTGCAAGCAGCAGACACAGAAAGAGGAAAATGCCTCAGGGTGTTGTTTTTGGCCAGGAAGGTGTCCCTTCCTTGCGCCATGGAGCAAGGGTGCCTGCATTGGTGCTAGGCAGCACATTCTGTGCCAGAGCAGGGAAAGACAGGAATGCGCTGTATAATGTCAGATAAGGCACATTCCTGCCCTTTCCCTATCTCGCAGCGCAGCACAGTAAAGTGACTTGCTGTGCGGTGTCATTTTCTAATAAATAAGCCCCTAATGTTTGGGTGTATCGGGCTGCCCATATCTGTTGCTGGTCTGTCTCCTCCCTCCCTTTTGCATAATCAAGTCAGATTTTGATGTTAAGTGAACTTCCTGAGGAGACAGGGCAGGAGTTTGGACCTGACTTGTATCCTTGTGATTGCCTGAGAAGTGGCTCTGTTACATTAACCTTGCAGTGCTGAAAACAGGCGATGCAGTGGATTTGCACCATGTAGATCATTGGTGCAAACTCAAAGCTGCACTTGAGCGGATGGACCTTTACTTCCGGACTTAGGGGTGACTTCCACAAATCAACAACTAATCAATGACAGTGAAGCACATTAGGCCCCATAATGATGACGGGGAGTAGTTGATCTGCAAACCTTGTAGGTTTATTAGCAGATTAGCAAAGTTACAAACTCAAATCATTTAATGTTAACAAAGGTGAATAGTCAGTACTAGAATAAATGCATTACAGAATTCAAATTGATTCCAAATTAGCAAATACAAGACAAAATACTAAGAGTTGTCATAGAGCAAAATCAAGCAAATTTAGTTTCCAAATAAAGGGTAGATTCCCTTATCCGCTAAACTAGAGGAAATGGAGACATTGGCAGAAAAATCAGACCGGAGGTGTCAGCAAGTAAAGCTTCTAAAAGGCATGATCAAATGAAGACAATTTTGGAAAAGGTGATGGACAGAGTTTCTGAATGATGCAGAATACTCCTACCCCGTCAAGAGATCAGGGCTTGATCCATCACAGTTTTTTAGCTCACTGCACCATCCCAGCTCAGAACCTGGCTATATGCAAATTAGTCTGTTCCTGTCCCAGTGCATGATGGGAACAGGGCAAACCAAACTACCAAGCCAATTCTTATACCTGGAAGGAGACAAGCTACCGGGGACCGGTTTCTGGCATTTCAAATGAAGATTCAGTCAAGTAAGTGAGAATGGGTTTGCCCAGGAGACTTACTCTTTTGGGCAGGAGAGTGGAAAAAGCATCTGAATGTTACTAACTCAGCAGTGCTCAATCAAATCATACAGATTGTCACAGTGGAAAGTGACTGCCAGCAGTTGCCATACAGAGAACCAAGCAGGATCAAGCATTTCACGATAAAACAGTTTCAGGTCTTCTTCTCAGCCGTCGCACAATGGAAGGGTCTACTGCGTGACCATGAAGAGATACCTCATAGTAGGGTGGTACAGCAGGGTTGGCCTGTTCTCAGCACAGGTGCAGCAATTCATTATTCTATGGAACTCATAGAAAAACATTCTCACAGAAGCTTTAAACAAGCGAATACATTGAGGGGCACATTTTTTAAGGGTTTTATTGCTTTTGCACCACGCAACAGTGTGCCTGCGTGACGCAATCCTTGAGTGCGGTTTATCAAGCCACACAAAGCCACCGTGCGTGGCCCTGAGCGGCTTAATAAATCTAGAGTAGCGCAACACAATGCAGCGCAAATCGTTGTATTCCTTTACTCTGCCCCAGGGAGGAGTCTCATGGGTGGTGCGTGGGTGTTCCCATGCAACACCCATGCATTTCCAGGTTTACCATTAGTGGTATACGCCGAAATTGCTACACCTCCCCATGTAAGGTGTAACGAGGAGAAATATGATTATTTCATTGTTGTTTCCTCTTTCTAGGTGTGCTGCATTGTGCAGCGCACCTACAAAGAGAAAAATGCCTCAGGGGATTGTTATTTTGCTGAAAGGTGCCTCTTCCTTCACAAAAAAAAATCCTACTTACAACGCACCATGGTGCAAGAGTGCCTGGGTTGGTGCTCGGAAACACATTGTGTGCCAATGCTGGGAAAAGGCAGGAATGCGCTGTATTATGTTTATATACAGCACATTCCTGCCCTTTCTCTGTCATGGAGCGCAGCAAGGTGACTTTTTGATAAATAGGCCCTTAATTAAAAGTTGGCAGTTTCCTCTTGGCTCCTGAAATGAGAGACAGAGAAAAAGTGCACAGCAGCTGAAAGATCGCTTCATGTTAGCATGAATCATCTAAACTGAGGCTTACATTAACTATGGTCAACTTTAACTGTGAAAATCATACTTTATATATAAACTAATTGCTGCCGGCCAGTAGTATATTGTTTTGTAGGATTTCGTTTTGATAGCATTTCTTATCTGTGACAGGCCTGTGCAACGCTCCGATTCACAGTGCACTGCTGATGGACTTAAGAGTGCGCGTTCAGTAGTGTGTGAACTCGAGTTTCCCTACTTTATTTTTCCTTGCAATATTATATAGCGCGAACTCGACAACATGGCATGAGCACAATTTACATTACAGAAGAACACATTCATTAGTGGTAGGCACGGGGAGACAAAGCGATTTGCCTGGAATCACAGGATGTTGGGCTGATGCAGAGATTCGAACGTAGCTCCCCAGATCTAAAGTTCGCAATTCTAGAACTTGTGGCGGGAGGTGTGTCTAAAAGTGTATGTCGGTGCTGGCATCAAAGAGAGAGACCTGTGCATTTTTCAAATGGGTGGTGAAAAAATATGAGTATGTTGCTGGAAATGTGGGCCACCGTGCCACCAATGTACTTACCGGGAGAGGGTAAACTAACCATTATTCCGCAACTTTCTTTCCGCATACCATCACTTCGCATACTTTCATTATGAAAGTACCATGACTCCGCAATGCCATTATAACGCATGGCACTACATTTTATATGCTTTTACCACGCATACATTTACAACGAAATTCGTTGTAAATGCATGAATGGTAAAAGCATGTTTTTTAAAAATGTTTGGATGAGGTAAATATGGGTATAGGGGTATATGTTTTGGGGTACTGAGGTATATGTTTTGGGTTGTTTGGGTATTTTAAGGGTTCAGATATAGTTTTGGGTTATGGGGTACAGGGGTAGTTTTATGGTTTAGGGATAGGTATGGGTTTTGGGGTACAGGGGTATTTTTAGGGTTCAGGGCTAGGTTTGGGTTTTGGGCTATAGGGGTATTTTTAGGGTTCAGGGGTAGGTTTGGGTTTTGGAAAACAGGGGTATTTTAAGGGTTCGGGTCTAGGTTTGGGTTTTGGGGTACAGGGGTGTTTTAGGGTTCAGGAGTAGGTTTGGGTTTTGGGGTACAGGATTATTTTTAGGGTTCAGGGCTAGGTTTGGGTTTTGGGGTACAGGGGTATTTTTAGGGCTCAGGGGTAGGTTTGGGTTTTGGGGTACAGGGGTATTTTAAGGGTTCAGGGCTAGGTTTGGCGTTTGGGGTACAGGGGTATTTTAGGATACAGGGGTAGGTTTGGGTTTTGGGGTACAGTGGTATATTTAGAGTTCCGGGCTAGGTTTGGGTTTTGGGGTACAGGGGTATTTTTAGGGTTCAGGGGTAGGTTTGGGTTTTGAGGTACAGGGGTATTTATAGGGTTCAGGGCTTGGTTTGGGTTTTGGGGTACAGGGGTATTTTTAGGGTTTAGGGATAGGTTTGGGTTTTGGGGTACGGTGTATATTTATAGGGTTAAGATGGGTTAGTGTTTAAGGGTGTTGGGGTATTTTAAGGAGTAAGGGTGGGTTATGATTATGGGGTGCAGGGGTATTTAAAGGAAGCAGGGTGGGATTAGCACACGATATGAGACATGGCATGAAGGGCGGAACGTACCACGCGCCCCCAGCGTTTTTCACGCCCCCAGCACACGCCCACAGCACAACGCTGACACTCCCACAAGGGACTACTTTGCTGGCACGGTTCTTTTGCCTTTTAAATGTATATGGTGGGCGTCTGCATAGCCTATGTCCTTCTGCTGCAACTGCCCTTTCCAAAGCTGTATTGGGTGTTGTGATTGGTGCTGTGGTTCCTGAGATTACCCGCCTCAAAGGTTTGGGCTCTCTCTTTATTATATTAGTATATATATATAGATGCATGTGGTGCAGATACATTAATGTGCAAATTGGTGTAAATATTGTGCAAAGAATAAAATAATGACAGCATCACCGGAGGGCGGATCAATTTGAACCAATATTGCTGCATTCGAAACAGTGAATGGAGCAAGGCAAACATTTCACTGAAGGATTTCACGTTAGTTTTGCTGCATTTACATAAAAAGAAATGAAGAAATAGAGGGGCATAACATCATGGCGGCGCTATGAAATTATCGCCTCTTTTGCGTCCGTTTGCGGGCAAAAAGCGGCGATAATTTCATCGCCTTATCAGCAAAGACACGCTAACGCATGTTTCGTTGACTTAGCGCCAGTTACAACAACGCCCAGCTTTGCATCTCTAATGAGATGCAAAATGGCGTTCCTTCCCAAAATAACTGTAGAAATGTCGCTAACCGACATTTCTCCAATTATAAAGCTGCACGCTAACAGGCAGAGCGATAGGAAAACTAGCGCTAACCATGGTTATCGCTACTTTCCTTACGCCTGCTTGGAATCTTACTTAGCCATGTAATCCAATGGGAGGTGGATTACATGGCTAAGAACACCCTGCCCTATCAGCAAGGTATCGCCGGTCGCAGTACGATTATCGCTGGATTTCCAGCGATAATCATACTGTTTTCCAGCTAACGCTTGGATTCCTATCGCATTGGAGATATGCGTTGCTGATAGCACGCTATCTCCGCGATAGGAACCAGCGTTAGCCGGGGATAATTATCCTAGCGCTAAGTGTGCTTAGCGATAATTATCGCCTGGCCTTGCTGATATGCCCCTCCGTTTCTCTTTTTTAAAGCGTAAAAGATGGTACTATTCTTGAACCACCAATATTCATTCCAATGTTTTAATGTATAAATAACAAAATAGTGCAACATCAATTGCTCTGTTAAATGGGCTATTCTCTGATGAAGTTGAACTTGTTAAAGATTCTGTAAAATATATCACATTTGTTTTTCACAATTACATTGGTGTGTGCTTGCACTGCTGCAAAATACTTTCTGTGATCCAGATGATAGCAAAATCTGTCGAGCCCCATCCTCTACCAAGCAAGCAGCAAACATGGTGGGTATGCATTTGTCCTGTTTTTGCACTGGTGCAGATTGCCTGTAATGTGACCTCAGGTTGACCTAGAGAACCGTCAGAGCAGTCCTTGTCCTTCGCATCCAAGGACGCCGAGCGGACAGAACATTTTCTAATTGCCTTTTCTTTCAAGCTCCTGGTACCCTGGGAGCTGCCAAGCTTCTCCGCTCTTGCTTTGAAACAAGCAAGTTCATTAGGCCCTTGGAGATGCTCCCTGTATCCGTTCTATGACGGGCCGTCTTACGTAAGCGCCGTCCTGCCTGGCACATGGGGGACTGGCATCGTTTTCACGGGTCTTCCTGGGTCGCGTCATCTGGGTACAGCCACAGAAGTTGATGAGGAAA
Organism: Lissotriton vulgaris; assembly: GCF_964263255.1. NCBI lineage: Eukaryota > Metazoa > Chordata > Amphibia > Caudata > Salamandridae > Lissotriton > Lissotriton vulgaris. The sequence continues at coordinate 117,975,079 of NC_141696.1, forward strand.
AAGTGAAGTAAATACTTGAGCTACAAACAGCTTTCTAACCCTGGCTTGGGCTGACTAGCTGCTTCAGCTGGAAGTGAAACATTCCTGCAATGCAATAGTATGTTTGTATAAAATTCTCGGACGGGCTATCATACTGTTGAAGTTGGACAAAAAGCAGGTCCAGGCACCAAAATAAAAGTGGACCCCATTAGTGAATTGGGGGGCATATTACCAAGCAATAGCGATAATTATCGCTATTGCTTGGTTAGAGACAAAAATTTACCGCTGCGCTGCGGCGATTTGTATCGCAGATAAACCTTGCTATTGCCAAGGTTTATCGCAAATCCGATAAAAATAGGCCGCAATGCATGAATATCGCTGAAAAGTCAGCGATATTCATGCATTACCGAGCTAATGCTCTTAGCCATGTTATCCAGCTCCCATTGGATAACATGGCTAAGAACTGCTCAGGGCAGGTGTTAGCTTTTGGAGATATTCTCTCTTAGCGCGAATATCTCCATAAGTTGGTAATAGGAGATAGCGATGTTAGCGACAGTTTCCAGTCGCTAACATCTTGGCACGCCCACTTTGCATGTCATTAGTGATAAATATCACTGACATGCAAAGTGGGGCCCAAGATGGTTGCTTTCTCCTACTAGCTGTCGCTAACTGGTGTTAGCGACAGCTAGGTAATAGGGAGATAATTTTATCTCCGCTTTCTTGGCTTTTAAAGCCAAAAAAGTGGAGATAAACCCCCTTGATAATATGCCCCTGGATATCTTAAAAAGTGTCCTATGTTTCTGAATAGAGGCAGTTTTCATCTTGTAAAGAAAGGCACGCTGTTATGCAATATATGTGTTATGCAATATATGGTGTATAAGTGTTATGCAATGTATGGAAGGCTGAATGGATTTGAGCTTGCTTCAGACAATGTTTGTTTTAATATTAAGGAATCCTACTGTAAAATCCAGGGGAAACGACCTTTATAACGCAACTTTTACAACGCACTACCATTACAACAAAACTTTTACAACGCAACATCCATTACAACGCATGCACTTACAACGCAACCATTACAACGCATGACACTATAACGCATGTCATTACAACACATGTCATTACAACGCAGTCATTACAACGCATGCCATTACAACGCATAGCATTACAACACATAGTACCCTTACACTATCCAACACTTACCCTACTGTTGCACCCCCTGGAGTTAGAATAGTAATTTTTACCCCTACACTATCCAACACTTACCCTACTATTGCACCCCCTGGAGTTAGAATAGTAATTTTTACCCCTACACTATGCAACACTTACCCTACTGTTGCACCCCCTGGAGTTAGAATAGTAATTTTTACCCCTACACTATCCAATACTTACCTTTTTTTTTTTATTTTTTTTTTTTTAGTCCTCATTTTGCAACTTTTAAGTAAGGAGAATCAGGGTCACCCTTTCCCTTTTTTCTCTTGCCTTCCCACCTTCCTGGTGGATTCCGGAATTTATCTTAGTGGGAAAATTGGGTCCCCTTACATCCATTTACTTATTTTGAAGGTTACTTTCCGGGGTTGATTGAGCTAGCCATTCTGGCTACTCTATTTGGCCTTCACATAAATTGTTGCTTGCACTAATCATAGGACTCAGGGAAAAAAAAAAAAAAAAAAAAAAAACAGAGAAAAAAAAGAAACACATCCCAAGAGCCATCTCGTTTTCGTTAAGTCTTTAACCGCTAGTATGATGATTCTCCCATAACTCCCAAAATTTGTATTTTTTAGAAAAAGGTTTTTTCTTTTTATCTAACCTATAAATTCTTAGAATTGACGTCAGCCACTCACCCTTAGTAGGTGGATTTGGCATAATCCATTTTAGACAAATCTCCCTCCTAGCCAAGAGGATTAAAATAAACAGTAGATTTTCTTCATGTTTTGTTAATTTGACTGCTGGAGAGCCAAATACCCCAAATAATATTAAATCAATACTCACAGTTAGCCGTTTTCCCAGTACCTCTTCGATAGTCTTACCCACTTCCTTCCAGAAACCGTCGAGATGGGGGCACTGCCAGAACATGTGTAGGTCATTGGCCTTCATTAAACCACATTTTGGACATGACTTCACTGTATCTCCGCTGAATTTGGATAATTTATCCGGCGTCCAATAAGCTCTGTGGGTGGTATATAAGTGGTTTCTTTTTAATGCCGCAGAAGTTACTATAGACCAGCATTTGCACATTGATACTTGCCATAAGTAATTCGTATCCATCGTTGGCAGCTCTTTCCCCCAAATTCTCTCCGGAATCCGAAATTCTTCCTCCCCCGCAACTATGAGAGCCCAATACCAGAATGATATTTCCTTCTTGAAAGGTTTTCCCAACATTTTCTTTTCCAGTGGGATATTGCCAGTTTTGTTTTCCTTCACAGACTTTGTCCAGCTCGAGAGTTGATAATACTTGAATTTAGAGAGTGAGGAATTCGTGATTTGATTCAGAAACTCCCACTCCAAGAGTTTATTCTGATAAAGCAGTTGTCCCCATGTCGCTATTCCTGCTGTTTTTAGGGGAGTTGCAAGGGAGTCTTTAAGACACTCCGGTGTAGTAGGTGAGTTCCATATTGGGGCTTTATCACTATAGAGTGGAATATTCACTGTCGATCTGACACAGTACCAGGATTTAGCCGCTGCCCTCAGAGTCTTCAATTTAATTTTTTTGAAAAATTTCGGATGGCCGAATTTAAACAGGAAGTGGCTAGTATTCTTGGTTAACTTCTGTAAATATAATGGGTAATCTTCATATGGACCTAGCATAATTCTTATATTTTTAAATTGAAATGCTCTACAATATTCCAGGATGTCCGGGGTAGCTAACCCTCCCTGATTTTTCTTTCTCCTTATTTTAGTCCAAGCAATTCTAGGTTTTTTGGATGACCATATAAAGCTTGATAACTCTCCCTGGATTTTCTTTAAGTATTCCCTATTAAATTCTAACGGGATTGCACCAAAAATAAAAGTAAACTTAGGCAAGATTGACATTTTTAGAATATTCGATTTCCCTAAAATCGTCAGGGGTAGGCCTTTCCATACATTCAATAATCTCTTGACCTCCCCCTGTATCTTATGGAGATTAACTTGTGCTACCTTATCTTGATCTTTGACCAAGCCGATACCCAAATATCTGATTTTTTCTTTATTATAAGGACTTTGATAGTTCTCATTCCAAGTCATGGTTTCTGTTTTGGACTTATTTATTAAGTAGCCCGATATTTTCCCAAATTTTGTTAATGTATCCTCAGTAGCTATGAGAGCCTCCTCCAAATCAGATGTAAAAATCATGAGGTCATCGGCATAGAGAGATACTTTTTTACGCCAGTCTTGATATAAAAAGGGGACAATGTCAGGGTGATTCCTGAGGCATTCTGCTGCGGGCTCAAAGTATAAATTAAATAGTATTGGGGATAGGGGACACCCCTGGCGTGTCCCCCTCTTAATTGAGATTTGGTCAGTCAATTCCCCATTTATTAGTATTCTGGCTTTAGGAAAGTTGTAGATTTTTTCTACCATCTTTAGGATATTAGTTCCTACATCAAACTTTTTTAACACCTCACTTAAATATATCCAGTTAACTCTGTCGAACGCTTTTGCAGCGTCGACAGTGATTATGGATAAAGGAATTTTCTCGCTCATAGCTATATACACTGCTCCAATTAACTCATGGGTTAATTCTTGTAGGTGTCTTCCCAATACTTACCTTACATGCAATGTAATGTTATGCGTTGTAATGGTATGCGTTGTAAATGTAGTATGCATTGTAGTGGAATGCGTTGTAAAGGTAGTTTTAAAGAATTTGTTGTAATGGCATGCGTTGTAATGGTATGCGTTGTAATGGATGTTGTGGTGTAAAAAATGTGTTGTAAAGGTAGGCGTTGTAAAAGTATGCGTTGTAACGTCATACATCCAAAATCCAGCTAAGCAGATAATAAAACAGGCCCACAAATAATCAAAAAGCCGGCATGTGGGTACTGCCTGGTAACCCCATATGCTCGACCGACACCTCTGTCATATATAGTAATAATTTCAGAGATATAGGCTTCTCACCTGAGCACCTCATCATGTTCCATCTTAAAACAAGCTGTAGAGAGCCGAACCTCTTCAAGAGCATGATCTACTAAGTTATTTTGCGGTCGCAAATGCATTGATTCACAAAATCACAGTGTTTCCTGTTGAAAAAGCATCACGTATAGTGGTCTGTTGCCCTTCGAAGGCCGCCTTTGTATTATTTGCACCAATCACAGGGATCACAAATTGTGGTGTGACTAGTCATAGCCATTAGGCAGGTCATTTTAAAACTCTGTGCAAATGGAGGATATGCAAATTAATCTATATGTAAATAGATTGCATCTCACACTGCATCCCTGTTTACCAACCAGTCAGTGTACAATTTTGGTCTGTGAATGGGGATGGTACATGAGGTCCTAAGTCAATGATAGTAAAATATAGCTCTTTAGTACATTTCACCACATTTCCTAGAGCAAGCAGCTTACTGTATGGCATCTTATATCCAGTGACAGATCACCTCGCGTTACTCTGTGCATAACTGACAACAGATTTACTAACTAAAACCCACAATATTCTGTCTCGTATCCCCCAACAATGCCTATAACTAAATCCCATGCCACGCCCAGTACCAGAAGGTGTTTAATGGAATACACCTAATTCTTTATGTCTGATATTCAACAACCAAGCCCTTAACTACACCCATTCCCATATTCCACAACAGAACCCCCTAGCCTATTGTATCATTTGCTTTTGAGTTGCAAAATTATTTCTGGAATAGTTAAAACGTATTTTGGGGCAAAAATAATGTTTCTTAGTTTAACCCCTTCGCTGCTGATGACAAGCTCAGCTCGTCATCAGCCATGGTGGTCGTGTGCGGATGACGAGCTGAGCTCGTCATGTAATGCGGGTTTTTGTAAATTGCCGCACAGCGGAAAAATAACCGCCGCAGAGATGCGGTTAGTAAGGCGAGGTCAACCACTGACCGGTCTGGTATGTTTCTGATTGGTCAACTCCCTTTAATATCATTAACTCAATAAGAAAACCCAAGCACACACACACAGAGTCCATGGTTGAGGTATACATTCAATATAAGTATCTTCTTGTTTCAGATTTGTAGTGTGTAGTTAAAGATGCTTTATTCTCTGCACAGACGTGCTGGTTCAGTAGAAGTACAATCTTCATTACAGATAGGCAGCTGACACGTGTTTCGCCTGAAGACTTCCTCAAGGCTGCAAAACGATATTAAGTGATGGTTTTTGTTCATGTGTACAGATAGTAAGGGACACAAGTATAGGATTAATGTGGTGTTCATCTGCAAAGGTATTCTATATCACACCATAGTGTATAGGTGATTAAACGGCGAGAGTCAAAGAGAGACATAGCGTATGGAAAAGAAATAGGTTTCTGAATGATCAGTAGAGAAATCCCACTAGTTAAAGATAGGTTAGTAAAGAATCTTATACCAAGTCAGCAAGCGATGAAGCATGGAATACGTGCATTCCAAGTAAAGTAAGAAAAAACACAAGTGCCTTCAATCTAAAAGTATGAAATCTGAGACCTAAGTAACTCGCATATGTGTGCTAATCTCAAACTTCGAGTAGAATGTATCTGTATATTTGAGATAATATTAGGCCAATAAAGCATCAATTTCAGCGAAATCTGGAAGACTTTCCCTGTTAAAAAAACAAAAGAAGGGAGCATGTTATTTCTGGAATCCACCAATAAGTATACTCAAGTAGACAGCAGAATAAAAGCAGAAAACCGGGGGAAAGATGAACAAAGGTATAGTCCGCAGTAAGGTGGTGTCACTCAGATAACTAGTAATTCGAAAAAGTTAAGTATTCCAGACACGGTTAATTAGGGCAAACAGAGTGAAGTTTGGATAGAATGGCCTTAAAGGCCAGAGAAGTGCATATACACAAAACAATATATGTTATCATTGAATACAAGTTATTCTGGTCCAAAAACCACCAGGACAACGGGGCTTAAAACATAAGGATGGAGACCAGTAGTGCTGGGTTTCATCTCAGATGAGCTGTGATAGTAACTTACATTTCAAAAAGTAGAATTAGTTTGCTGGTACACATATAAGCGCCCACTGGTGAAGTTGAAAGACTGGGAATCAGTGTATTATGGGAAAGTGGTGGAAATGGCCCTTTTTACAGGGTTATGCCCAAACATTTTGCTTCTTCCTCCTATTTTTTTGTGACCTGCTGTTGTTGGTTTAAGGACTCTGGGCACATTACCACTGATATTCAGTTCTAAAGCGCATATGCTCTCTGTGAAATCTATATTATGGATTGGAGGTTCCATGATTGGCACATTTGATTTACTGGGAAGCCCCTAGTAAAGTGCACTGAGTGTGCCAGGGCCTGAAAATCAAATGCTACCAGTGGGCCTGCTGCACGTATTGTGCCACCCACATGAGTAGCCCTGAAAAGGTGAGCACAGTTTGTAACTGCCATGTCGGCCTGGCTAGTACACCCACTTTCCCAGGCCCTAATCTTCCCTTTTCCTACATATTAGTCACCCCTAAGGTAGGCCCAAGGTACCCCTTAGGGCAGGGTGTTGTGTATGTTGAAGGTAGGACATGTACTGGTGTGTGTGACATGTCCTGGTAGTGAATTACAGTGAATTTTGTTTTTCACTATGGAAAAGCTATCTGTCCCATAGAATAGAATGGGAGTTTATTCATAACATCTTATAAATATAACTTCCTATTGGGACCAGATAGGAAGTTAAAGTTTAGTGAGGCTGAACTCAGAATGTTAAAATGCATTTTTTAGTGAGGGTGATTTTTTCATTCTGTGTTTGAAAATACCTCTTTAAGAAAGTAGGTATTTTCTGGTTTGCCATCCAGTATGCCTCTGCTAGGATGTGTATTGACTGTCTGGCTTGGGAGTGACAGGGGCTGAGGATGTGCAGTGGCTCCAGAGAGTCTGGATGAGTGAGGGCTGGTCTGAATAGACCTGGGCTGCCTTCAGAGTAGTGGGAGTAGTTTTCACTAGCACCTGAATATGCCCAGTCTGCATTTAGAGTGGTGGGAGGAGATTTTCCTTGCACCTGTATTGGCCCTTTCTGCCTTAGATAATGCTGTCTCTGCCTCCTGCTGGAAAGCTGGGCCAGAGAGGACCAAACTGGTTTGGACTAAGCACGGACCCTCTATGCCTGAGAGGACAAAGGAATGTGGAGTATAAATATTGGGTCCCAGACCCCAGAAATTTAGAACTCTTTTGGACCAAGAAGACTGCCAAGAAGAAGAGCTGAAGAAGCTGTGAGGAGGAACTACACTTTGCTGAGTGCTTTGCTCTGTTGGTCTGCAGTGGCTGCTTCTGTCTTGGGCAGTGAAAGCACTGGGCTGAACTTTCTACAACTTCTTTATTGAGTTTCTCCAAGGGCTTGAGGTAGAGCTTGCCCCATGTTCAAGAAATCTCAGGAACAGCAAAGACTTTAAGTTCTTCTGCCATCAGCACTGGGGACTGTTTGTTTTGTGCTGCAACAGAATAAAAAGCAACCTGATGCCGTCTATGACACCGCAGCCATCTCCGTGTCCTAAAGGCACCGCAGAGGGCATCGCCGCACCACAGCCCTGGTCTCACTGATGACGCCACCCGATGCCGCCACCGAGCTGCTCCTTGCACCGCTGCTTGCACCGCGACCTGTGAGCACTGCACTTCGCACCGCATCACTTCACACCGCTGCCTTTGTATCCCCAACGATGGTTCTCCACGCCAATATTGACGCCGCCCCATGCACAGTGATTCAAGGGCACCGCTCGTAAGTTACACAACGCACCGTCCTCAACCCACACCGCAGCCTTGGCCCACCGGCGCCATTGACTTCAGTTCGTCAGCCGACGTCAGCGCTTCAGCAACAACAACGACGCTGCTTCCACCATGACCTGCCCGCACTGCAACGTGCACCACATCACTTCGCATCGCAGCCCTGGTCTCACCGATGCCGCTGGACGACTCTCAACGAGCCGCTGCCTGCACCACGACCTGAGGGCATCGCACCACTACACTTTGCACCGAAGCCCCGACGACTGCCAACGCTGGCGCTCCTGACTTCAATCGGGAGGAGTTCGATTTGCAACTCATGTGACTTCAAGGACCTGATGACTGTGGATGCCGGCCCTTTGGGGCTTATCGAGAGGCCTCAGACCCCCTACATTTCTAAAGATACTGTTTTGCGTGTCTTCCCGACACCGTAGCTGGCCCGCGACACCACGGTCAGCCAGAACTGCTTGGATTTGTTGTTCATGATGCCGTGATAGCCCCAGAAGGAGCAATCAACTTCAAGGAACTGTATTCCAACTCTATTTTGATTACTGAAGATTTTTGAGAACTGTATGGTGGATTTATTTTATCGTTTTTGGTCTTGTTTTGGACATATAAAAATATTGGATATTTTTCTAAACTGTTGTGGTGTCCTTTTTTAGTGCTTTCACTGTATTACTGTTGGTTATGTGCAAATTATTTACACACTGCCTCTAAGATAAGCCTGACTGCTCGTGCCAAGCTACCAAGGGGGTGAGCAGGGGTTATTTTAGGAGTGTAACTCCCTTATCCTAACTAGAAGGAAGGGTCCCTACTTAGACAAATGTACCTACCTCTGCCAACTAAAGACCCCCATTTCTAACAGGTAGGGTAGTATGAAAGAAGAGATGGGCTGCATATAATCACTTGAGTATCCGAGGCGATAACTACAAAAAAATCGACCCAGTATTATGCTAGAATGGGTTAATAAATAGGATAATTCCACTGTTTAAGAAATAAACCATACATTGGAACGGCTTGAGACTTTGGTATGAGTACAAAGCACCCGTAAATTTCACAAATAGAATTACCTCAGTCATAAGGTCGAATAGTAAAATCCGATGCAGCGTCATGTGGGAAAGTTGTAGGCAGTGTGGGACCTCAATAAGTCTAAAAAAAAGGAGATGAGTAATCAAAACATAAATGAAGTTGTGGTCTCTAAGTGAGTAGCGTTTGTGCACGGAGTGCCGAGAGCAGTCTCCATAAGGTAGTATGCTAGTTGGCTTACCTGGCAATCAGACGCGGCCTCCCGAACTCTGTGTCAGGTAGGGAGAGTGCCGGCAAATGCTGCTTTCACAATTAAGGGATCGTGAGAGGATGCCGAAACCAGTGTAGGACTATCAAGGACAAAGTAAAGAAAAGAAAGGCAAAAACGCTGGTCATTTTGTAGTGAGGGGTCGGTGTGCCTGTGTGATGATAGGAACCGGTACCAGTGATTAAAATGTAGAAAAGGACATATATGCAGACTGGGAAATTGAATTGCCAGCAGTCCAACATGTGCCTGGATGTGGAGTTCTCATTGTGGAAGGAGACATGTTGTCTTATAAGATACGCATAGAGATTAGGGTCTAACATATACATGGCCTATATGTATGCATGAATTTGGTTACTAACATTACAAGTTGAGGCGCTAGCGCCTGTCATTTGGTACAGTACCCTCGTGAAATAACATGCTACAATCTACAGCACATTGCGGTATGCAAATGTTGTGTGCCAGGCATGGGGCCAGATGTACGACCAGTGTAAATTGTGAGTCGCAATATGAGCTCGATTGCGAGTCGCAAATTGCGACTCGCAATTTACAATGTACAACAGTGTCAAAGACACTGGTTGCGATTCCCAATGGGGTCGCAAAATGCGAAGCTCATGAATATTAATGAGGCACTCGCAATTTGCGACCCCATTGGGAATGGCTGGCCCTCCCAGGGATGGTGGCCTGCTAGGTTCAGCAGACCTCCATGTCTGGGACTGCTTTATATAACGCAGTTATTTTTCTAAATGCTGCCCGTTTTCTTAAAGGAAAACGAGACTGCATTACCACCCTCTTGAAGAGGGCGGTAAATTGCAAGTGTTTTGCGACCGCAGTGACTAGATGGGAAATCATTTTGCCTAGTAATTTTGGGAATTATGGAATATGATGAGGGGGTCTGTAAAATAAAGCGCAGATAAAAGAGGACTGAGGAGATTCAAATTTCAATATAAGGCTATCGACCAGTGGTATGCCTGTAATCTCTAGTGAAGTAAACTGGAGTTTCTGATGTATAATGGCTGCAAACCCTTCCCCGGCTCTGCCGGAGGACCTGTTAGCCTGAAAATTATAGTAGCCGTCAGGAACTGCTGCCAGGATATCAGGGACAGCCTCTGCAGTAAGCCATCTTTTGGAAAGGAGGAGGATATCCGGTCTGTCAGAGTCTATAAACTGGGAAATCTCGAGCTGATGTTTCACCATCGAACAGGTGTTCAAATAACTAACTGTGAGTCCCCCCACCTCCTATTGCTCGGGGATGGTTAAGTCTGGCATGCCCTTTTCGTCGACAGGAAACTCTTGGCGACTCAGTTTATAGGAGATTTCTGGATAGGTGTCCCTCTGTATCAGGTTCCCTGCCATGTCAGCTTTTGCCCGGGTCTCAATATCAATGGACCAATTTCTTTGCAACCGTTTCAAATCTGATGCAGAATAGGTGTAAAAATGGGCATGGTGTATGGCCACTGGCCCCAGCCGGCTGCAGACGGGCTTGCCTTTGGCACGCCGATGGCACGCCCGCAGAGAGCGTCTGCTGCGAGACAAAGAAGGCATGCCAATTATATAGGCTGCGATCGCTGTATCACTAACTACTCTGCTCCGCCCCCAACAGCCCCCAGCAGCTGGAAGCTGGGACTCTAAAACGCAAGCACCCTACTCATCAAGCGGGAAACCCCGTGGTGGACCGGGATGCGAGCGTCAAACCAGTGGCGTAACGAACCTTGAGGGGGCCCCCTGAAGGGTACGTGAAGGGGCCCCCTCCGGACTCAATCGAGAGCTCCCCAACAGAAGTGCGGTGCACCCCTGGAGGGTGAGGGCCCCCCGCACCGCTTACACCCCTGCGTCAAACACAACAGCATAAGCAAAAGTGCAGGTAAAGAGCCGCAATATGTGTTTATGTTGAAATTAAAATGAGTAAAAGGAAAATGCTCAAATTAATGCTAGGCTTAAAAGTCAGGAGTTGTCACAGGATGGGGTGGGAGCAAGCCTCACTGACCCCATCCTGTGACAAGTTAAGAGAGAGACTGGGTGGGGTTAGAGGCGGCAAGCTCAACCCTGGAATTTAGCCCCTGGCGCTGTTTATTCTCTACAGATAAGTATGTGTGATAGAGCGCGCAGGTCACCCGACTCTTATTTTATCAGATATGCACACATGGGCCCATAACGTATTTACCACTATATTTTCATTAATCGGGTAACCTACACACCACTATCAGTAATCCTTATTCCTTTCTATTTATTTCCGTGTACCTGACTTACCAATCCTCGGAAACAGGTACCTAAGATCACAATGGATCAGGAGCTCGCTGTAGGATTAAGTAGAAAACACAAATACCATGTACATTTGAAATTGTTTGTATTTTTCTAATAACCACAAACGCAAGACGTTTCAAAAACCTTTATCCAATCATCATTTTCTCATATGCCATGAGAATGAAATTTACACAGATCAAAACATCTATAACTAAAATCAAGAATATAGTGTAACTATGAATCAAAGTAAGAATCATCTATAAATCGAAGAATAAAAGGAGGGGAAAAATAAGGAACACGCTCATTTAGTCTATCAGACTTTCACAACGTTACTAAAGGTGGGTAAAGAAAGGGAACATACTAATCAAAGTAAGCTATTCAAATATGCTGACAGTTAAGAGAAAAACGAAACTCATGAAAGTCTCTATACCAACAAGTGTTTAATTTCGATAGGGAGGGTAAGAATGGAACATATTACATGTTTTAAACAGTTCAGCATTTGACTATAGATAGGGAGAAGAAATGGAACATGCTAGTAAAATACTTTACTTGCGAGACAAATGACAGAGAGAATTGACATAGGCAAGTTTGCTTTATTTAAGACGAGAGAGAGAGAAAGGTTCAGATGGACAAACATCCACACGGAATATATTTACCTAGAACAGGATGGAGACTAACCCTGGCCACGGGTCAGTTGGGAAAGGCGGGAAAGGACCCTCAAGGACTTAGGATGCCAGTAGGCGAGCAGGTACAGCTCATGGACAGTCAGGACAGGATAACCCCAAGATTTGGATCAGGACTGGGCTCACCAAAGGGTACGAGCAACACCTGCAGCTTCGGATGCAACGCCTGCGCTACTCCCTCTCTGCAAGGAATCTGCCAATAACCCCGATTGGGTTCTCGAATCACCCGGCAAAGTGATTCGCCAGCACTTAAGGTTTCCAAACTCCGACTGAGTTTGTGGAAATCACAGACAGAGTGCTCAGCAGCTCTCTGTATCAATCACCTATAGAGTTCGTAGGGTCAGTGACAGGTCAGCTATTCGGACAAGTCGGACAATTTCTCTAGCTAAACCTAGGCTAGTTATACTGTTTTTGGGTCAGTGTACCACCCACCAATGTTGCAAGTGTAAGGATCCCCAACTTCTGATTGGACACGGGAGGAGGTTAGGTCATTGTACCTCCTGATTTAAAACATTCTCATAATTAATATTCACTATTTGAACCCACCCTCTACATTCCAGTTCCCATGGCATGTGAGTTTAAGAATACAATGGTGTATACAGGAAAACATTACAATGTAACAGATGCAGGTACGGGTTAGTATCTTCGCGCTGGGGCGCAGTCAGGTTCCCATGAGCATCTTAGCTTCGGCAGCCAGCTGGCTGGGCTCCACTGCTGAATGACTCTCTTGTCCCCATCACGTGATTGGTCCCGCACGGGCTTCCAAAATGGAGTAGCACCTCTCTCCCAGGCCCCCGAAGAATGTTACATGAAAAGTAAGCGAAAACAATTTAGAAACACAGAAAAAATGAATGCAATGTATACCATGATTGGCTATACTACATTCCTTACTTTATAATAACTATAGCATTAGGAGTTAAGCAGAACGAAACAGCTGAGCTAAAGCAGCAGTGCAAGCGAAGAGCATGTGAGAAACAAAGCAGCCATCTTTAGCAGTACTGCGCATGAGAGACAAGTTCCCTCCAGAACTGCGAGTGCGTCACATCACATGGGTATGACCGACGCATGCGCAGACTAGAATCCCACAAAGCAGCGACCATTTTATATGCAAGCGTAGTTAGGATTAATAAACACATAGGCAAGCATCACTGGGACACCCCCGTGTAGTGTAAAAGTGCAATATTAATAAGACGAACATGTTGATTATGACGTTAACGTTATTCGAGGTTCATGAATACAAGCAAGTCGCATAACGTGCGAATCCTTGCTCCATCATGTGTGGATACGTGGCTAGTTATCTGCGCGATCTCTCTGAATGCAGAATAACTTCTGCAGCACCGATCAGCCTTTCCAAATGAGCTTGTTCGATATCTTGCAATTGTCAGTGCAGACCGTATGCTGTGGCACGATTGTATTGACAACTCCTGGCACGTACTTTTAGTTCGGTGTGCCCACATGTGCGCATTTAATTACGTATTGCCAAAGTGACTTCACAAAGTAGTGCGGCTCACTGGTTAGAGGCGGCAGACCCGAGAGAAGAGGACGGCCCGGGACCAGGGTTCGATTCCCGGCGCGGCAGGTTTCTGGACCAGGGTCAGCGGACTCGATAATTCTCTCGCCTCGGTGCCCACTCTGATCAGCGATCACACTCGGCAACTCTGGGCATTAGCTTGCCTCATCTTCACTAACGGCCCCACCAGACCGCCGGGGATGCCTGGTCTCACCCTGGAGATACCCATTAAGGGACCATCTCTCAGGGAAGCCAGGAAGGGTTTCGCAGCGGTCGAAGCGCCTTGGGACCCTCCGGGTAAGTAGTGCGCTATATAAATGCCTATACATTTACATACACTGTCTGTATGTATTCCCTCACACCAGCCATAGTGCCTGTTTTTCCCTCTCTGACTACACAGTGCTGCTGTACGCTAGCATTTATTTCCAGCCAGGATACAATTTCGCCAGTGAAATGGGTTTCAATACTTTGAAACAGATGGACTGGTGAAGTGCCACCGCGTGGTGTGCACAGCCTGCTGGTTCCATTAACCACCTGAGGAGGAGCATTATAAGAGCCAGGGGTGCGGCAAGGAATCTGAACATCAACCATAAGAGAAGGGTTGGAATTGTCCGGCTGACTGCAGAACGCTGTGCAAACCTTTTGACTGTCTCTTTCTGCTTGGCTGAAAGTCAACATATGCAAGCCCTGGTGAGCTTTTTTTGTTTTGCAGTTTGAAAATATTTTTTGGCATTGCACTGGCTGATATGTAAAAGGACTGTGTGTGTGTGTTTTCTAATGACGTGATTTGTAAGTCTTTCTTCTCATCACTTTGCAGAGCCGAAGAGAGGAACTGGGTTCAACATGACACATAAAGTGCAAAATGATGTTCTTTAGTAAAGGGCTAGCTATGACACACATTTTTGTCCTGTTGATCTGTCAAGAGTTATGTGCTGGTAGACCCATAATACGTATCATTAAAGTACACAGCACCAATCTTCTTTGACTTGTTTTCTTTTGTTTAATAAAAGTGTTGATTTTAGTCTGCACCATTGGTACTAGACTTATCCCGTCCTTTCAACAAAATACCATGCCTCCCTTCAAGGCCTAGCTTCTCTTTCAGCAAACGCTACAGCCGTCAAACATCTTTAGCTTATGCCGACTCATGTGTGCTCATGAATGAAAAATTGGTGGCTTCATTTTATGTCCACCATTTTCAAACTTTACCAGCTGCCACTGGTCTATACAGTCTGTACAGTCACAGGACTAGTCGAAGCCTTCCGGCTTCAAAGCGTGTCTTCTGCACAAGTGGCTGATTTGATTGCTCTTACTAGTGCTTGCTGTACTTCTGAACAGCTGAAAATGATGATTTTCACTGATAGCCAGTATGGCTTTTGTGTCATCCATGATTTTGGACAGATATGGTCACAGAGGGGATCCATAATGTTGCCAGGATTCCTCATACGCAATGGTGCACATCATAAGATTGTTGGAGGCATTGCAGTTGCCTACCGAAATTGCTTTTGTTAAGTGTTTGGCCCATCGGAATGGGGATGACTATGTGACAATTGGCAACCGATATGCTGACGAGGTTGCACAATATTGTGTTCATGGGGCCCGAACATTTAATGGTGAATATGTAAATGAATCTGAAGATGCAACCAATTGCAACCTTTTGTTGACAACAGCTGATACTTGGGAGGAAGTTAAGAGGTTACAGGAGGCAGTGCCAGAGGCAGAACAGCAGAGTTGGATCAGAGCAGGTTGTGTCAAAAGAGATGTTGACATTTGGGTTTCAGCAGATGGAAGAACTGTATTACCAGATAGCTGGCTGTCTCCAATGGCTAGACATTTTCATGGTCCGGCACATGTTGGAAGGGATGCAATGGTCAGATTGTATCAACATACTTGGTTTAACTCCGAAGGGTTTAAGTCTGATGAGGAAAAATAAGTGCTGGTCCCCCAAAAAGAGTGCCTCTGGGCCCTACTACACTCACCCTAATTGCAGTTCTTGGCATAGTAGTCTTACCTGGCAGATACCAATTCTAAGGGTGCTAGTTCTAAATAGCATTGTTATGACTGGGATTGTCCTGGTGAAAGAAGACATTACACAGAGGTGGAAACAGCCAGACGCCCAGAGCCTTACTTACCAACTGGTAGAATTGTAGTTTCATTAGTCCTCAGTAATCCAGACCAGTCTATATAACCTGAATGTGCCACAAAGGCTACCAAAAGGTTTGGGGGTGAGAGGGAGGGGTATCGAGGCACTGCGGGTGGAGGGGGAATCTGAATGGACTGTCAGTGATAATGACACTAGAGCAAATGATACTTATCCATGGTCCAAATGTATTTTCATGCAGTAATTGAAGGTCAATGTACCACTATTTCTTAACTGTGTGTTTGCATTATTGTTTGCTTATTAAAAATTCAAATAAACAAAGCTATACCAAAAGATGTCAGTTGAAAATCGTGTGTAAATCCTTGCTGGTTTTTTCCCGTTGCCAATCTTGCAGTAGTGGCTGGAAATAATTAACACTAAACTAGACCAGGCAAACTCACGGGTTACAAAAATGCCAAGATGCCCAGATCCGAATCTGTTTCAACTTTTTTCAAACCATCCATTAGTTACCTGTGAATACACATGTCTTATCTAACATTCTGTATTTTTTTTTTAAAGCCTGAAAGGAATTGGCCCAAAATATCTGGAAGAAAAAACAGCTCCAGACATCAGACAAAAAGGGATTTATGTTCTGCTCTTCGGAATTCACTAACAGTTACTGTAACTCCTTAGTAGGACAAAGGTCAGTTTTTTTTTCTATTCTGTGCCCTACATTTAGTGTCGCCAAGAATCTTACCATTTACCAAGCCTCTATTAATCATATTTTAACAATTACTGGAAAACAAAAAAAAAGGATATTTTCTGACAGTTTGCCTATTAGAAGGCTAGTTTTATTGCTTGTTCTTTATGATGGATTTTCTCATGAAGTTTATTTATGCACAGAACGAGGCAGCTTGTTTGGAGATCAGCTCGAAAGGTTAAGATGCTGACTTCAGAAGATGGGAAACTCGGTTCTAATGTTAGCTTCAGCTCTTGGCTTGAAAATGGCGCGGTTCCGGGTAATTCATTTAATCTACTTGTGCCCAAATAAGTACACGAAATGTAATGCAATAGGGTAATTCAAACGTGTAAGTTACTGTTAGATGCCCAACGTCTCGTAAGGTATTCAAAACCCCTGCCATTAGCTTACAGCACTCTCTTGCTTTCCTTTGGTTTTCACCAATATTACAGGCCCTGGGTTTTGCACTTAAGCGTGCAGGGCTGATCCTACACTTATCATTGCTATGGACTATGAAATAGATTCTTTGTTAGGCTTTGGTTTGTTCATTTTATTCACTTATTTAATATTTGCCTTTGCAAGTGCTATAACTATATCTGCTTAAATCATGCGAAGTGTATTCTATACTGATGGAGTCCATAATATAGATGTGTAAAGACAGGATTGAGTGCAGATACTAACTCTCGGATGCAAAAAAGGGACCCACTTAAAAATATGCTGCTGGTTCTCTGGCAGGGCTAACCACAGTACTTAATTCGAGCCAGTGGTTTCCAGTGCTCGGCACTGTCACTTAATTGTCAACACCGGCGCTTGTGAAGTCTGCCACAAGGTGGCGCTGTCTGGCTAATTTAGAGATGACCACAACAACAGCCAATTATTAATTGAATATACATTAACAATTTCTATTTCCTGCTGACCAAGCCATGCTTATAGCTTTGGGTCCTGAAATGGTAAAGAAATGTCACACTTGTAGGAGTGTGATGGTTAGTAGTTGTGTTTTTACTATCATTGGCAGCGCTGGCAGAAGCAATATGTGGTTCAAGCTGCAGTGGTCTGCTGATAAGACTCCTGGCACTTACGTTTTTTACAAGTTAAGCTCTGGCTAACCAGAGGGGTACGCAGGCTACTGCAGCCCCTGTGGCGTGGTGGTGTGGCGCCAACTCTTCAGGGGGATCTCAGACCTTCAGGGGGCCCCCATTCAGCCCAAGGCCAATAAATGATAACTGAATGTCTCCAGAGTCACCTGACCTGAGTGGGGCAGTGAGACGATGAATGTTGTCCCCTCTCCAAAGGGACCATAGTCTATAAATTCCGGCACTGAGGGCTGAGAAATCTAATGCGTGTGACCAAATCTTTGGCCTGCATCAGTGGAAAAAGAACGATACCTATAGTAATGTTGATTTTACTGACTACATAAATAAATGGCACTTAAAATAAGGTTATATGTGTGAAAGGCCACACTAAGCTTAAAATCGAGAATATGACAGTAAGCCCAGGTTGGCAACATATTTGGTAGAGGCCTCCATTTAAAACTCCCTCCATAAGCTGTGTACTATAGAAATCCATGGAAAGTTGATTTAACTGTGACACGCGAAAGAATGCTATGACCATTTTGAGCGAATGCCTAAGGTCCTGATTTAGAATTTGGCTGATGGTAAACTATCCCACCCCTCAAGCAGATTTTGTTTCCTTTTAACCAGGGCAATGCTGTAAAATGCCATAGTTCTTATTGTCTGATTGGGTGGCTGAGTCTTTGTCTGCCAAATTAGTTGAAGCTGCAATTGGAAGAGGACATTGGCAGTTAAAACTACACTGTCAAAACCACAAAAGCCTGCCTCAGCCGGCCAATCTACCTCTGTTATATCTTGGTGCTTGTAATGTATCCCGTTGAGTTCTTGTAGCGAGGAGAGGTTGCCTATAAGGACTGTTTTCTCGCCCTCCAGGCCCAATATATGTTCTTGGAATTAGTGACTGTACCACACATAATTGTAGAAAAAGATATTCCTCCACCAAGACAGCAAAGTGAGACTTGCCACATCTAAAGTTCAATGCCAAAGCGTCTAGATCCAACATCAGAAAAGCACATTGGCAATGAAAATTCTGCCAGGACATCTGCCAATGCTAATCTCTGCAGGTTGAGTATCCACCAACTATATGGGCATTGAAACTTTCCACCAAGTTTAGTTAATTGCTAATACCAATAGATATAGCCTTCCTTACATGATGTTGGGGCTTGTTATCCAAGGTATTATTCCAGCCATAATCTTTGATGAGCATCACTTGGAACAGTGGTGGCTGGCATGTAAGGAGGGTGGTGAGACGGGGGAACAACAAAAATAAAAGTAAAAAAATAAATAAACAAAAAATATTCCCACTTACCTTCCTGGTGCAACGTCCTGCTCCTTGCTTGGGTCTTATCCAGGCAGCAGGCTCCAGGAAACTGCAGTAACCAGTCCTGGTGCTGTTCTCACGCTGCATGAGAGCAGTGGCAGTATTGGAGGGAGCGGACTCTATAGCTGCTTCTGAGGGCACTAGAGCCTTATGTTGTCTCTAACCCAGCTGCCTAAGACACTTGTCTAATTAATTTGAAAAAAGTCTATAGCCAAGTGATAGAACTGAAAATACAAAACAATATATATATGGAAGACACTGATAGAATTTATAGTGATATCGCCCAACAGTACAAAAACTAATCACCCAAATAATGAATCAATTATTCACTTTATTATTTATAGATTATATATATGTTTTATCTTTTTGACACTTTCTTTGTTTTTTTCTTTCTTATATAAATGATTTGCAATTCATTTACAAAAGTTATTAAAATCACACAACAGACAACCAATTAGCATAAGACAAGGCAGATGATGGAGGCAATGCGGTAGGGTAATTACTACGCGCGTTTCGGCTAGGCAGCCTTCCTCAGGTGACCGTCTATTGCACTAAAATATTAAAATCAATGTGGGTGAGAGTCATACAGATATATTATGTACAGTGGGCAAGGTACTTTTCTAAGTCAGCTAGGTTAGAGCGGTTTAAAATGCGCATGTCTGGCTGGCAGCCGCAAGATGACTGGCCAAAAAGACATGCACACTTTAAACTTAAAGTGCCCTGCTCATCACTGCTTTCTGCTGCTGCTTGATTGGCGAGAAAATTACAAAAAACAATTTGATGGACAGAATGTAGATCAATGTCTTACATTCACCCCAGTACAAGGATCTGGGCCTAAATCCATCGTTTTTTGCACTCCACACCACCCTGGGTCAGATAATGGCTTTATGCAAATCAGCTCTGACCCTGTGCCCCATGGGAACAGTCCAGTCCGAACTACAACAGCCATATCTTTCCCAGACCGGAATCAAGCATCCGAGGACCGGACCGGTTTCGAGGTAACACCTCTCATCAGCCCGGCTAGCTTGACTCCAGTGGTGTGGAGGCTCTGGGACCCACGTCTGAGCTACCCCAGTACACTCAGGGAGAAAATTACAAAAAACAATTTGATGGACAGAATGTAGATCAATGTCTTACATTCACCCCAGTACAAGGATCTGGGCCTAAATCCATCGTTTTTTGCACTCCACACCACGATGGATTTGGGCCCAGATCTTTTGACTGGGGGAATGTGTGACATTGATCCACATTCAGTCCATCACTTGTTGTTTTTGCAATTGCCGCCCTAAGTGCGCTGGGGATGCCCAGACGTGGGTCCCAGGCACTCCACACCACTTGGAGTCAAGCTAGCCGGGCTGATGAGAGGTGTTACCTCGAAACCGGTCCGGTCCTCGGATGCTTGATTCCGTTCTGGGAAGGACATGGCTTTTGTAGTTCGGACTGGACTGTTCCCATGGGGCAACAGGGTCAGAGCTGATTTGCATATCGCCATTGTCTAACCCAGGGTGGTGTGGAGTGCGAAAAAACGATGGATTTGGGCCCAGATCTTTTGACTGGGGGAATGTGTGACATTGATCCACATTCAGTCCATCACTTGTTGTTTTTGCAATTGCCGCCCTAAGTGCGCTGGGGATGCCCAGACGTGGGTCCCAGGCACTCCACACCACTTGGAGTCAAGCTAGCCGGGCTGATGAGAGGTGTTACCTCGAAACCGGTCCGGTCCTCGGATGCTTGATTCCGTTCTGGGAAGGACATGGCTTTTGTAGTTCGGACTGGACTGTTCCCATGGGGCAACAGGGTCAGAGCTGATTTGCATATCGCCATTGTCTAACCCAGGGTGGTGTGGAGTGCAAAAAAACTATGGATTTGGGCCCAGATCTTTTGACTGGGGGAATGTGTGACATTGATCCACATTCAGTCCATCACTTGTTGTTTTTGCAATTGCCGTCCTAAGTGCGCTGGGGATGCCCAGACGTGGGTCCCAGGCACTCCACACCACTTGGAGTCAAGCTAGCCGGGCTGATGAGAGGTGTTACCTCGAAACCGGTCCGGTCCTCGGATGCTTGATTCCGTTCTGGGAAGGATATGGCTTTTGTAGTTCGGACTGGACTGTTCCCATGGGGCAACAGGGTCAGAGCTGATTTGCATATCGCCATTGTCTAACCCAGGGTGGTGTGGAGTGCAAAAAAACGATGGATTTGGGCCCAGATCTTTTGACTGGGGGAATGTGTGACATTGATCCACATTCAGTCCATCACTTGTTGTTTTTGCAATTGCCGCCCTAAGTGCGCTGGGGATGCCCAGACGTGGGTCCCAGGCACTCCACACCACTTGGAGTCAAGCTAGCCGGGCTGATGAGAGGTGTTACCTCGAAACCGGTCCGGTCCCCGGATGCTTGATTCCGTTCTGGGAAGGACATGGCTTTTGTAGTTCGGACTGGACTGTTCCCATGGGGCAACAGGGTCAGAGCTGATTTGCATATCGCCATTGTCTAACCCAGGGTGGTGTGGAGTGCAAAAAAACGATGGATTTGGGCCCAGATCTTTTGACTGGGGGAATGTGTGACATTGATCCACATTCAGTCCATCACTTGTTGTTTTTGCAATTGCCGCCCTAAGTGCGCTGGGGATGCCCAGACGTGGGTCCCAGGCACTCCACACCACTTGGAGTCAAGCTAGCCGGGCTGATGAGAGGTGTTACCTCGAAACCGGTCCGGTCCTCGGATGCTTGATTCCGTTCTGGGAAGGACATGGCTTTTGTAGTTCGGACTGGACTGTTCCCATGGGGCAACAGGGTCAGAGCTGATTTGCATATCGCCATTGTCTAACCCAGGGTGGTGTGGAGTGCAAAAAAACGATGGATTTGGGCCCAGATCTTTTGACTGGGGGAATGTGTGACATTGATCCACATTCAGTCCATCACTTGTTGTTGTTGCTGCTTGATTGGCAGCAGCAGAAATTAGAATGCCCTGATCCCTCCTGACGCTCTGCTCGGGAGGGTTTAAAAAAAATAAATAAAATGGTAATAAATTAACTTTATTATCATTTAATATTTTAGGTTGAGCCTTGCAGCGTGCATGTGCTGTCTTCAAGTCATGCTGTAATCAATCTACGGAGGAAAATTCAGCCTGCTGCTTACCATTGGTTCACGCCTGCGTCAGTCTTATTTGGTGCCTCTTTATTGGTTGGCACTCCAGATACATGATTTCTTTGTACTATCTGCTGCCAGTACTTAGCAACAATAGTTTTTCTTAGTGTACGCTAGAAAAATAAAGTTGGGCCAAGCATAAAACTTCTCTACAGAAGAATAATGACAGCTATTCTAAAATTCACTGAAGCAATTGATAGGAACGCCTGCATACATTTGAAAATGAATGTTTTCTACACAGGAGCACCAGTCAACTACAGTTTCCCTACGCTGTAGCTGTATATTTGTCCCTTTGGTCACTGCTTCAATAAAGGAAATGCGCCTGCCCGAGGCCACGCAGTGGCCATAAGGAGGGCGGGCCCCTTAGTCACGGAGGGCTGTCCCGCCCCCGCATGACGTAGTGTTTCTCACCTGAGGCAGTCTCCCCCGGATGGTGGAGACTGGTAGGTGATGCACGTCCGGGGCGGCTGGGAGGAGCCGTCGGGAGTACTTCTGACCTCTGCCCCGCTGGGGAGGCCTCTTTGCCGCTCCGGACGTCGCTGTGCCATGATGGGACACTCTTTTGCAGCAACGGGTCTCCTTTGTTGTGCTGCGTCGCGCCGTTTGTCGAGCTGTGTCGGTGATTGTACGGTGAGTCCAGGTGTCTGGGGCGCTCCCAGTGTATTGGTGGCTCACGGGTTAAGGTGGTGGCACAGCGAGGTGTAGGTGTTGAGGCTTGGGTATGTGCCCCCGCTGGACACGCCTCGTGTTCAGTTTGTCGTCGGTGTTTTTCATGAGTCCCAGGGCATGGCTGTGTGGGCATAGTATCTGTTCCAGCGCGGCCTGCCCCGAGCGTAGAGATGCGCGGCCTGGTCTGGCCTGGGCGAAGTGATGCGCAATTGGCAGGGAGCGGTTTGAAATTACGGAACTCCCCCCAACGCTCCCACTACAGATGGGGTGTTGGTGGGCTAGTGGTAAAGGCGTCCGTTATAAATGTATCTCACGTGGGTTTTGATTGCGAAGGAGATAGCCTGTCCGTCGATCTCTAATCTAGGGAGCCGGTTCGAGCCTCGGCAATGAGTCTCAACATCGTGTGATTCCGGCCAAGTCACATTACCCCGTGCCTATCTAAACTTGTGATTTCATGCCTCCGGGTCTAGTTGGTGCTATGATACTCCGGCAGATAGTTTTGCATGGCAAGCGGTTGAATGAGGGGCGCGTTCGCCTTCACTAGCTGTCCGCTGGAGCTCCAGGCAGTGTTCAAGGCGCTATCACCAAGGAGCTATAGCTCGGAGGCAATGGCGTCTGCCTCCGGTGGCGCAGGTTCGAAGGGTGCTGGCTAAGTTAGGTGGGACAAACAGGCTTTCGATTGTGTTTTGCCCATGTTCTGTCCCGGGGGTGCAGCTGGGGGTGAAGGGCTGCTCCCGCTCTGTAAGCGGGGAATACGAACTGTTTCATGTGAAGTTGCGGTTTGCGGTTTTAGGAACTTCCTTTTGAAAGATAAAGTCTATTAATTCCCCTTCAAGCATGGTCGGTTAGAGAAGGGATCCTGCTGCCCCCGCATCCCCCTGCATTTTGTGTTTTAGGAAAGTTCAACTTTTGTGCTGGCAACATAAATCTTGTGCAGCTCAGGTTAGCGCAGTGGAAGAGTGTGCACCTTGCAAGCACGGAGTCGAGGGTTCGAAACCCCCCTTGGGGCCGCGGGCTTTTACTAAGATTAGAAGGTTCGCGTTTGCGGGCAAAAAAAAAAAAAGGGCGCATGTATGCCATTCTATTTTCATCTTCAGTGAATTAACGGGTGTCATAATAGATTTCCACGATCCATCAGAAATGTATGTTTAACATTAATTTTGTCGGAATTGATGCATTGTAATACTTCCTGGAATACATGTCAGTCTGCCCCCTCCCTGCGCCGCATGTAGACAGGGTCCCCTCACCGAGAGTTGGTGGCATAGGGCTTATCAGTCCCCGTACTTGATTGAGAAGGGGTCATACTTGCCTTGAGGTAGATGACATTCGATTGTACTGCATTCTTGTTTTGATTTGCTCGGTGCTTTCGATGAGGCGGCGGAGACGCTAGTGGATCGGTTCTTACCACTGGGCGGCCGTGCTGGAGGGACCACTATTTATTGTGGCCTGGGCGCCGTGATTATGCCAGAGCAGATTTTGGGGATTATGAGATTGGTTTACATGTGGTCTGGGCGATCATCTGGCAGGATATGGCCTCCGCTTCGTTCGTGGGGGACATTAATGGTCCGGGCATTTTGGTATTGGCATCTGTGTGGCCAATTACGTAGGCAAGTGTGCCTGTCCCTGCCCGGGGCACGAGGGTAATGGCGTCCTGGGTAGTATTTACAAGGTCGGCATGTTTCTTAATGGCTGGCGCACGTGGGTATTGGCGGCGGTGAGCGGCCAGCTGCTTGGGCAGCATGTTTCGCAATTTATGGCGCACGTGGTCAATGGCGGCAGGGTGCGGCCATTTTCTTGGCCCGGCGCACGTGGGTGTTGGCGTACGAACGCGGCTTTCTCTTTATGTCGTCCTTGTGTCGGCTACGTGGCAGACTCGCGGAGATGCCGTTCGCCGCTATTTTTATGATATATGCGGGCTGCTTAATGGGGGGCCGCCCTCATGGACGGTATAGTCTGAACTGGTGCTCAAAGCGTTTTTGTTTTCTGCCCTACATGCTGGATAATTCTGTCAGGGCCGAGGCATGTTGCGCCCCCTGGCCTTTGGCTTCCCACGTCTGCCTGCTCCTAGTTGGGCGCAAGGCCGTGCCCCACGCCTGTGTGTGTGGTCATGTTCCTCGCATCTCAGGGTGACCGCTCGTCACACGTAAGGTAGAGCAGAGTATTGAGGGGTTGAGGGTCAGTACGCATGAGCCTGGGAAGAAACTGTACTTAGGGGCTCATTTCCTAGGGCTCTCCCATCGGGGCAACCTCGCGGGCACCGTGGTTTCCCACATCCTCTGTGGGGACCTCTCCTCCGAATTCTAGGCGTACCTTCTTAGTACGATATAGGTGATGCCCCCCCGTGACTGGTCTCCAGACCTGGGGCTCTATGAAATTTGGGATTTAATTTTGATACGGAACGTACCAATTTGGTTAAAGCAGTGTTGGCACCTTAGGCCGCGTCAATTAGGCCTGAGTGTATGCTTGGCGTTCTCCATTTGGCATGGCGTTTCGCCATATTTTGCAACTCCAGGGCATTGTCATCGAGTTCCAAAGTACACTATGCACTCCTATATCGGTTTATGATTTAATGTGATGACACTCCTATAACTGTTCATGATTTCATGTAATGAATTAATGTTAATCGACAGGGAGTCCTTAGTACTGATCCGTGAGCACTTGGGTGGTTTAATATGCTTTGTGCTAATGTGTCGAGACCGAGTGCAGAATTATTGGAAGTGGTAATACCGGCTTGTTGAAAACTTTTCCTGATTATTGTTCCCATGACTTGTGTTTTGAAAATGACAAGCAATTTTAAAGAAAGGCACAATACGATTTTGAGTGAGGGACGACTAAGCACTGCTGATGCTGATTGGGAGGGTCTGCTGTGACAGTGCTAACTAACCTTAATACCTGTCACTCCTTGGAACTGTCACCACATATCGGTCGTGCCTCCCTTTCAAGTCTCCAGGAACAGGCGTGGGTGCACGAGCCTTAAAACTTTATCGATGTAGCAGTGTGGTTCATTATATACTTAAGAAATTAGTATTAGGATGGGATGCACAGCTTGTAAGCAAAGATTCCGTATAGTTGGGTTCACCTAGGGTGGCGTTAATACCCCTAAAAACGCCATTGATAAGTACTCAAAATGTGATGCCAGCGGAACACTGGGACCATCCCCTTGGGAACACCTTAATTTCCTCTAATGAATAGAGGATTCCACAGTAATTAATGTTTCAAGTTTTTCTTTTTATTCTTCAAAAGTTCATTAAATGTTGATTCAAAAAACGTGTTGTTTCAGTTCATATTTTCACTCATTAGTAAGCATGAGTGACATCTTAATTATTCAGACATCATTACAGTTCAACGTATCCAATGCATTTCGGGCATTGCTATATGCCCTTCATCAGGGAATAATGCTGTAACAAGAGAGATATTCTGAATTACCATCTTTCTTATAACATTAAGCAATTCATTCAATTATACATCTCCTGATTTCCAAAAACATGTCTCTATGTGATTATATAGACCAAATCTCTATGCAATTGTTTGAATCAGAAAGCTCATTAGGAGCCACAAGTACACGGTCGGTCAACTGTACATTACTAAACAACTCACATGTCCGTGGGTTCGATCTTGGCTTAACCGATATGGTAACGCTGTGGTAAAAATAAAGAAAACGCGGGTTGTAGTGTGTGATATTAACACGTAATGCGAAGAGCATTAAGGCTGCTAAGTGTCGTTGGAATACACTAACCTGTTTGCCGGTAAATTCAAACGTGAGTCTGGCCGCTCGTCCGAGGGTCCGTGCTCACGGTAGCTTGTGATTTCAATATGCAACTGTGTTGCTATTCGGTTTACAAATTGAAATGCGATGCCGATCACGTGGTTAATAGAAACGAGAAAAAGACTATGCGACTCGTTTTGCTATGTGTACTTGCTCATTAATTGATGAAGGTGTAGCAGACGGCGTCAGAGAAGAATATGAGCCTGGTATATATGAACATGCATAAATAAAGATCGTAAGATAAGAATAGTAAATAAAATTCACGTGATGAAAATGTACCTCAGCTACGTGACGTAGTATCGAACCGGTGTGTATGAAAAGAGATCTTGCGGAGCATGCTTTAGTCAGTAGTGCTATTGAAGAACTATGTTTGGATGCTTGAAGAATGTTAATAGGAATATGGTAAACGTTAAACAGGAGAACCAAGCTAACAGTACATCGGGGCAAATTTACATATTTACAATACCTATCACAGATAACATGAGAATTCATTCCTGTCATTCAAACCAAATGGCTTTTGCGTGCACAACTTAAAAATCCAGTAATTCTCTCTTTGGAGAATGTATTTGGTGTTGTCTCTTCCTTCTGTTTTGTTGATGGTCTCTAAGATTATGAATTTGAGCTGGGCAATGCTGTGTTTAGCTTCCATGAAATGCATTGCAACTGTTGATTTTGCATTCTTCAGACGTACATTGGATTTATGCTCAGTGAGTCTGATTTTCATCTTACGTTCAGTCTTCCCGACGTATAACTTGCCACATGGGCATTTGAGGGCATATATGATATTTGATGAGTCACAAGTCGCATTAACTCTCAATTTGATTTCTTGTCCTTTCATTGGATGGTTGATTTTATTGCCTTTTATTACATTATTGCAATGTCCGCAATTATGACATGGTCTGGTTCCATGATAGGTTTCAGAAACAGAAATTCTTGGTTGAATCATTTCTCCTAGATTTTTTGTTCTAGTAAATGCGAATAGAGGATATTCCTTGAAACTCTGATTGAAATCCGGTTCTAACATAAGCATTTGCCAATGTTTTAGGATAGCTTTTTTGTATTTATAACTTGAAGTTGAGAATTTAGAGATGGCAACAATTCTTGTTTGCTCTTTCTTTTGGCTCGGTTGTAAAAGAATGCTTCTGTCTTTTGAATCAATTTTGGATTTGGATTGATCCAGAATGTGTTGTGGATATCCTCTTTGTTTGAATTTGTCTTCCATTTCTTTTAGTCTTGTTTGTAATGTACTATGTTCAGATGTTATTCTTTTGACTCTGGCCATCTGAGAGAAAGGTAAGAATTTCTTTAGATTGTGCTCGTAAAAACTGCTATAATGAAGCATATTGTTGCGATCTGTGCTTTTGATGTGTAGATCGGTTGTGAGCCCCTTGTTTGTGCGAATGACCGTGACATCTAGGAATGCAATAGTGGTCTCTGATATTTCCCAGGTCAGTTGTATTCTCTCATCAATTTGATTGAATTTAAGGAGAGCCTCTTGTAGTTCATCTTTTGTGCTGGACCATAGAATGAAAATGTCATCTATGTAACGAATGAAAGCTTTTAGATTTTTGACCCATTGTTCGTTAGATAGTATGTGCTTTTCTTCATAAAATTTCATGAAAAGATTGGCATAGACCGGCGCGGCCGAATTGCCCATTGCTGTCCCAACCAGTTGTAGGTACCATTGGTCGTTGTGTTTGAAATAACTTTGATACAGAGAAAAAAGCATCAGTTCCATCAAGAATTTTTGAAAGTTCACATCAAGATCAGTGTTTATGAGTGCATTCTCTATGGCTTCTATGCCCATTGAATGTGGTATACTGGTGTATAATGATTTTACATCTGCTGTGCATAGAATTATGTTGTCATTGGGATCCAGTTTTATGGTCTTGAGTTTGGTTAAGAACTCTGTGGTATCCTTTACATATGTTGACATGGTTCTTACTACAGGCTGCAGATATTTGTCTAGTAGTTGACCTACAGGTTCATGTATACTGTTCCGAGTGGACACTATTGGTCGAAGAGGTGGGTCGAGTAAATTTTTGTGAATTTTTGGGACCATGTTTAGAGAAGGACTTCTAGGGTTTGCTTTCAATAAGAATTTCTTTGTTCTGTCATTAATTGTTCCCATTTCATGTGCTTTTTCCACTATATACTTATACATTGAAAGCGATCCTTTCCTTTTTATCCCTGCTTCGAGTTCGGATAATTAATACTTTCAGTCTCTATGACCTATCCTGTACCCTGATTATTTTGCATACCCTCCAGCTTTAGAGTATTAGTTTGATCCCATTATTACGAGCCCTCGTGTTAAGGAGCGCTCTAGCATGGCTCACTTGCATACCATTGATATACTCTTCCAATGTGTACCACATATTGTTTTTTCGATGGCATCATATTTTTCGGCAAGTATTGCGCATCTGTAGCATAGTGTCAATTTAGAAATGGGTAATATAATCTTGGTTGGTATCATCATCTTTTAGATGTACACCAGTAATTCCGATTTAAAGTGTGTTTGAGATCGCTGAGGTATGATATGCCCAGCGCTCCTGTATGGAAAAATACTTTTGGTGACCATCAGCAAACGTGGCGGATTACAGCCCCTGCAAGAGAATTACACCTGAGTTCTCTTGTCGGCTGTGAATCACTTCTGAGCAATTTTGCATTGTCAGTCTTTGAGGGATCTACTTTGTCAGGTATTTTATTGGCAGTCCAGGCTCAGGCTGAGGTTGCTTTCTTTACGAATGTGCGGGGTACAGCACCATTAGTGCATAGTTCACACGTACTCTAGTTATAATATATAGCACCTGTGTGCTGGCAGATATGAGAAGATGTTTTCGCTATATGTACACGGGCCTGTGTACTTGCTTGAGTGGGGTGCGGTACACCAGAACATCTGCCAGTGTACTCTGCTTGATACCGCCATGTGTACAGGTAACTGGGTGCCCCGGCGCAAGAGAGGTATGGGGCATCAGGCAAGCACCAAGTTAGATCTGCAGGATGTGGCTAGTGTGTACATGCATTGGTGTGCCGGGTATAAGATTTGTGTGATTCAGTCTAGCGGTATGCTATCCTTGCATGAGGGGATCAGTACGTACACGTGATTCGGTATTCATTCCTAGGACAGGTGCGATACACCGGCCAAACAAATGCTACTGCATAGTGTGGACATTAGGTACACACAACCGTTTGCTGCCACAAGGGGCGTGCAGTAGTTCAGGCCACCAGTGTACACATAATGTATGAGATGGCTGTCCCAGGATGCCTGCTCGTTCCCGGAGAGGTGCGTAGTTGCGCGCTCAGTGTACACGCATGGGTAGGGACAACTGCTCTTGGGCAATCTTAAGGCCATTTGGAGCGTTATTATTGTACCACACCTAACCTTACACTCTAAATCATGATAGTGCGGCGTCCGCCAGCACGGAAGGCATGTAGGCCACATCAGCGAGGAGGCAGGTGACAAAGGTGTTATCGTCAGTCTTTTTCATGGGTCTAGCGCCTAATTTGGGAGCGTAGCGGCGGCAGGGGCAGTGGCACCTGGACACTTGCCCCCCCCCCTCCTCATTGCTGTGGTTGTTCATGGCTGCAATTTTACCTTTCTATCATCTTCATGGGGCCTGGCACTCCGGGCCTTGTTACGGAAAGTAACCTGTCGTCTTTGCAACACACGATTACTTTACTTCGATAGTTCTGCCTTGCAGCTGCCAAGCAGGTTATATCAAGGAAAACCCAGTAGCGTTTATGTTAATTACTTTTTTCGAAGCACTTACGTTACAACTGGGTCCCATTTACCACTAAAGAGGTCTCCATCCTACTACATAGGCCCGACGGCCGATCTCTTTTCAGTCCTTTTCTAACATGCAGCGAAGTGCTAGACGTAAGACACCCATATGCCACACGTAAAAGGTCTGGATATGCCACACATACATTGTCTCAACTTTGTCACCTATGTATAAGTCCCCGTATCTTCTCCAGTAAGTTAAACAAGGAGGTTTGCTATTATTTGAAATAGTAGGGGTTTAATGGTTTTACAGTGACAATGAATTTGTGTATGTGTGTGAATAGGTGTGAATATACAAGCCTACAAACAGGTATGCGCTAGGGCACAAATCATTATGATCTGATAATTACGATCCCTTGCGGAGCATCTGCTTTTTCCTCGTATTTCGGGAAAGCGTCTCCGTTAGCTATTGAACTGTCACTCTTATTTACACTCAAATTAAAATGTCTTACTTAAGCTACCTGTACTTGGCAGTATGCGGACTGGCGTAATCTCCCCAGCTCCGGAGTTAAGTTTATGCCAAACAAGTGAGTATTCATGGCAAATAAGCCAATACCATATGTACTGCCCTGGCGTGCCCGGTCGACGAAGTTTGCGCTAGTACAGGTGTATTGTTCCCGAATGTTGGTTTCATGATAACCAACCCATTTCTTGCAACATTAAGCTACTATGCCCTGGGCAGAATCCTCCTCCTGGGTTTGAACAAGCTAAAACAGACTGTACTCAGCACATCTTGGGTGGGATGAATTTTCCTCCTCTCACTTCTCGATTCCTCTTTAACAATTACCAGGCTAAGTACTGCGTTAGACCAGAGAATCCTGAATGGTTCCACATTAGGACTCCCCCCCCTATGTTATCTAATTCAAATGAAACCATTCTCCCAACGAAATCGTCCATGTTAGGCGTGCTCTCTTATGCCAGAGGTTTTAAGGTGTGGCTTTAGGCACCTCTGAGCAGGTCCTGTAAGCAATTTTCTGAGTGTTGGATTACTATCTAGGGTACTCAGACATGCTCTGAACTCTGGGAGTTGATAGTACCCCCATAGTATTATGGGTAGGCGTATGGGGTACAGCACAAGGATTGTGCCATGCTTGGTCGGCAACACGCCAACCTGTGTGCGGTTCAATGGGTATTGCACGCAATGCACTCCAGGCACAAGAACAAACGTTATCCTTTAGGGTGGGCCCCTAGCGGACTTTGAGAATACTCTATCTGGTATCTTACCCAGTGCCCCCCCCCCCCAGGTGTCAGTTCCCTTTCCCTTGGGGGGGTCCTAGTTTCATAGTTAACTTTAAGGAAAAGCTATCCCTGTGTCAGGATAGACTTGCAGCCGACAGGCTGGAAGGGGGGGGCATGATTTACGTGGTTTTCTGTTGTTCCCTTCTACGACCATGTCACTAGTCATACCAATATATGCATTTGGGCTATGCAATAGATTCCTGTATCCTTTGTGGGATTAGTTGTTCTAGCATAATCTTGCAGTGTGTGTCAATTTGTTTGTCAGCACCTGCATACTAGGGAGGGATTCTCTTCAGGGGGGCCAGGTCCCTTATTGAGGTTAGCAGCTCAAGTGTCATGTAAGCACACTTTCTGCTAGACTGCAGATGATAGCGTTTCAGTAAGCACATTTTCTACTAGATGGTGTAGAAGACGGCGGTCAGCTGCGGGTGTGAATTCACCTTGGCACAGTTATTCTGCCGCTCAGTGGGAAGGGATGTGTGGCGTCCCAGCGACATGCGCTGGACAGCCTAATCCACGATACAAAGGACTTTCAGTAGTAGGGGCCCCTCCTATCCCCTTTAGTTTCTCTGATTTGGTGAAAGGACCCGGGGGGACCTGCAGAGTAGTGGCAGAAGGGGCCTTTCTTGCATTCTGGCTTGTAAGGTCATGACAGGGGCCTTGGTCTCCTCGAGGTGGATGGGGTCACCTGGTTTATGGTGGCGGGTGGTGTCATCCCACACCCATGGGCATTGCCCTGTTCCTCCTCTATCTGAAGGAAGCAATTCTAGTAAGGTTGCAGGTAAAGGCAGTAGCAGTGGTGGGGGGCCCGTGCGGCAGTGGGAACCACCGCACTGGGCTGTGGCGGAGTTACTGGGCGATCCGGAAGAAGAGAGGTGCAAACGCTGGACGTCAGCGGGCACATAGGGGTGCCAGAGCATAACCTCAGAGCCTAACCTGTAACCTCATGGGAGGTGCAGGAATTCGTGTCGGCGCCCCAGTAGTCCTTCGGGCGGTTGTGGGCCTGTGCAACCGGGGGTTTGCCTAGTCACGCCCAGCAATGGGCGGGTCAGTATAATTATGGTATTTGTACAACAGTTGGGTGGTTCGCCACTGTGTTGTTTGGCTCAACAGGCGGGCAGGTGGCGAGAATGCGACCTGCCCTAGGATCGCCCGTAAGCTAACCCACCGTCATTACATATGTTGTATGTAATAAACCTGCAGCAATTTTTCCCAAACCTAACATTTGTGTCTTTGTGTTATTTGCGGGTTTGGGCATGTGGGGCGGGGGTTCATGTGGCCCTGAAGTGACTATGCGCCTGCCCGAGGCCACGCAGTGGCCATAAGGAGGGCGGGCCCCTTAGTCACGGAGGGTTGTCCCGCCCCCGCATGACGTAGTGTTTCTCACCCGAGGCAGTCTCCCCCGGTTGGTGGAGACTGGTAGGTGATGCACGTCCGGGGCGGCTGGGAGGAGCCGTCGGGAGTACTTCTGACCTCTGCCCTGCTGGGGAGGCCTCTTTGCCGCTCCGGACGTCGCTGTGCCATGATGGGACACTCTTTTCCCGCCCTTCCTCTAACCCAGAGTGTCTGCTTGAGGGGCTCAGGGGGGAGCTTTTAATGTGTTCCTTTTTTCGTTGCAGGCGGAGTTACTGGGCGATCCGGAAGAAGAGAGGTGCAAACGCTGGACGTCAGCGGGCACATAGGGGTGCCAGAGCATAACCTCAGAGCCTAACCTGTAACCTCATGGGAGGTGCAGGAATTCGTGTCGGCGCCCCAGTAGTCCTTCGGGCGGTTGTGGGCCTGTGCAACCGGGGGTTTGCCTAGTCACGCCCAGCAATGGGCGGGTCAGTATAATTATGGCATTTGTACAACAGTTGGGTGGTTCGCCACTGTGTTGTTTGGCTCAACAGGCGGGCAGGTGGCGAGAATGCGACCTGCCCTAGGATCGCCCGTAAGCTAACCCACCGTCATTACATATGTTGTATGTAATAAACCTGCAGCAATTTTTCCCAAACCTAACATTTGTGTCTTTGTGTTATTTGCGGGTTTGGGCATGTGGGGCGGGGGTTCATGTGGCCCTGAAGTGACTATGCTTGCAAACATAGCGCTGGAAGATGGAGCCTGTTGCTTCCTTGCTCTCTGCTCTTCCTCGCTCTCTGCTCTTCCTCGCTCTCTGCTCTTCCGCGCTCTCTGCTCTTCCGCGCTCTCCAGCTCTGCTGAAACTCTGCCTTGTCCACCCCCCTCCACATTTTTTTTTTACTTAAAAAAAATAATAATTCTCTGTTGTGTGCCGAGCCGAGCTGCCAGTCATAGTGCCTCCGCCATGGCCTCCCTGCTCCTGCTTTGCGCTTTAGCAGCTCTGATCAGCTGTGCGCTGGGGGACCTGAAGTCCAGGAGCTGCTCGGGGGTCCGCACAACCAACATTTCCAAGGGCCTTCACCACATTGATGTTCCCAGCCACGAGCTTAATGGTGAATGTATGATTTGAGGAAAAAGGAATCCCGTGCATACAACACCCGTGGAAATTGGCTACCAGTTTCTAATATCTCTGGGCCCTTGATTGCCAACATCTCCCTTGTCTCTGGGCTCCCGAATACCCGCTTCCATTGTCTCAGGAATCTGACTGCGTTTTCCTGTGGTTTGCAGGACCCTTCCTTTATGTAGTCCACGCTGCACTGTTGACTGCCGGTACACCCATACTCTGGCATGAAGACTCCGCCCCTCTCTCTAGCGAAACTTCACTATTGCCTTTTCATCATTGAGTAAAGGATCCCCTCTGTCTGTATGATCGTGACTGTCAGCCTCCTTGTCTCTAGAATAGTGACTGCCACTCTCAATGTTCCTAGTATCACGACTGTCAGCTTCTGGTATCATCGCTGCCAGCGCCTGTGTTGCTGCTACCATGATCGCCTGCCTCCATGCTTGTGGTATTGTGATTGCCAGTCATCAAACTTGTCGTATCGTGACTGCCTTACTTTCTTGTCCCCATGATTATAGCATTATGTTTGCCAGTCCACATGCTTCTGGTATTGTGACTGACTCCCTCCCTGTTTCTAGTATTGTGACTGCCAGACTCTGTTGTCATGACTACCAAGCCTCCCTGTCTCTAGTATCGTGGCTGTGAATCTCAAGTGTCATGAATACTAGTCTCTGTGGGGCAGATTTACAAGCCCCTTGCGCCTCATTTGCGCCACCGTTGAATCACTTCTGTGACACAGCAGCGGCGCAAACCATGTGCCACGTTGCGCCCCATTTACAACGTGATGCATCTAGGGAGATGCATTACATTGTAAAGCCCTGCGCCACAAGAATCCTGCGTCAGGCTTCATGTGGGTGTTCTGGCGCAGGGTGGGCATTCCGTCGCAGGAATGCCTCGGAAAAGTGCCTGAGTGAAATCTACAAGATTTCACTCAGTCACTTTTCCGACGCCGCTGTGTCAAAACCTTGCGCCTGCCTGAAGCAGGTGTAAGACTTGACGCACCATGTTGTACATAGGCAGAGTTAAAACAGTGCTGGAGTTGCGTCGCGCCCGCGACACAACTCCAGCACTGCGCCAACCTTACACCGGCAGATGCGACAAGCATCTGTTTATCCTTGCATTATGATGCGCTGCATTGTAAATGCGGCGCATCTGTGGTGGCACAAGGGTAAACTTGCGTCACGCATCTTTTCTGGCGCACCTCTGATGATTTGTAGGGATGCGCCAGGAAACGTAAATCTGCCCCTGTGTCTTTAGTATCATGACTACCTACCTCTATGCCTCCGCTTTCATGAATGTCAACCTCTGGTGTCATTACTACCACCCTCCGCGTCTCTAGTGTCACGACTGCCTGCTTCCACCTGTGTGGCACCCTTCCTGCCTGCCTCTGGTATCATGCCTGCCAGGCTTCTTGTCTCTACTATGACTGACACCCACTGGTATCATGGCTGCAATGTTCACTGTCAAAACATCGGAGATCCTTCTGTTGGCATACAACATCAACCAGGGACTTTTTATTACTTAAATGGCTCCCATATTGTGTGCACAGGGAGGCAATAAAATACTGCAGTACTTCTCACAGAGCTCACGGCATTAGGTTTGCTCATCAGCTCATGTATGGACCACTCGTAATATATCAAAACAATTGCATCATGTCTCCTATAGTCATGTCCTTAACTTTTCAAACAAAAACACTCATTCATTTCTAAATAAATGTGAAACCGTTAAGTATGTTGCCCCTGCATACATTTTACATACTTTACTTAATCCTGAATTTCTTATCAGTCTTTACTTTTTCGAAGATGTTGTGACTTTTTCATTCCAGCCAGCAATTGGCTGTACGTACATGGTAAAGAGTAAGAGACCCGCAGTCGACGTTGTTTGTCTTTGAGGAGTATGACGAGGGAAGAGTGACTAGTTGAGATCTTTCTGAAATTGAAGATTTGATCCACTTCAGGACTGTACTGGTGATGTGTACAGATTCCAAGGTCTTAAGCTTGATGTTTTGGTCAATTGCATCAAAGGCTGCTAACAAGTCTTTGAGTACAAGCATACCAGGATCTCCTTTATCAAGCTTCTAGCAAAGATTATTGAGAGCTGATTGGACCACCAGCTCAGTGCTATAACTGGGACACACCTCTGCTTGTTTCCCCTCCATTAGCTTCCTGAATTCTTCAAGCTTCTGAAGCTGACACAGGTTCACTTTTTATAGAGGTTGCCCCATGTAAGGGAGAAGAGATGGTTCTAAAACTGTTCATGTCATTGACTGTCATGACAGGCTTCTTTAGCAGAGGACTCACTACGAGTGCCTTCCAGAGGTTTGAAACAATGCCATGATTTAAGGAGCTGTTAAAGACACAGGATCCCACTTGTGACTAAAGGAAGTGGCTTTAGATGCAATGCGCAGACAGGATCTTTTGTGGAACCTGCAGGGTGGATGTTAGTGTTGGCCTGCAAAGGTTCCTAGACTTTGTGGTTGATATGGCATTATTCTTAAGAAAGCTAGATTACCAAACGTCTTGTTCAACCAAAGAGTTTCAGTCCAGTTAAATTCGCCAAAGTTGCTGATTCTAACAAAGGCAGGCACGAATACTGAAGCATGGATGATAAAACAGCCATTCTCACAACTGAATCTCTGTCACTGTTCTCCTCTAAGTCAGGTCCTTAACCACAAAGGTGGACCAATAACCATGGCTCTAGAGATGCCACAGGATGGCTGAGTTACTACTTGTAAAATCTGCAGCTGCAGGTCATTGCACAGGACCACAACTGCATGCAAACAAAGAAACATGCTTGACATCTTCTCCAGTTGGCACTGATCACAGCGGAACAGCTAAGGATGAATGTATGATGTTACAACACATACATTTACACATTTACAATGTGCAAACCTTTACAACGCAGTTTTTACATCGCAACATCCTTTACAACGCATTCTTTTACATAGCATACCATTACATCGCATTTTCAGAAACTACCTTTACAACACATTTCATTACTTCCCATTGTAGCTTTACAACGCTTACCATTACAATGCATACCACTACATTGCAGTTAAGGTAAGTGTTGAATAGTATAGGGGGAATAATTACTATTCTAACTCCAGTGAGTGCAACAGTAGGGTAAGTGTTGGATAGTGTAGGCGTAACAATTACTATTCTAACTCCAGTAAGTGCAACAGTAGGGTAAGTGTTGGATAGTGTGTAAGGGTACTATGCGTTTTAATGGTATGCGTTGTAATGACTTGCGATTTAATGCCTGCGTTGTAATGACATGCGTTGTAATGACATGCGTTGTAGTGACATGCGTTGTAGTGACCTGCAATGTAATGGCTGCGTTGTAATGACATGCGATGTAAAGGATGTTGCGATGTAATGTCTGCTATGTAAAGGTTGTTTCCCGCAAAGGATAGCATGTTAGTCCATGTGTCAGATGCACCTCCCTATGCTGCTCTGGCTATTGTGCTTAAATGAAGAGTTGAACTTTAGGCACATCTACAGGTCATACACATCTACTCTCAAGATGAGCTTTAAGGTGACACACAGATACACCTGGAACTTGCGATATAGTGAAAGGCATTGCTGATCATTGGTAGGACAGACGGTTGCATCTTCCACCATTAGCTTGTGCACTTCTGTTCCTGCAGTTGAGCCAGGCACTACTCAGACAAACGTGTATCTGCTTTGCACCTGCCTCTTCATATATCTGCAACTCAGAGATCCAATATACCATGCATATGGGTTCTTCATTGTTAACCATGATCTTTTCTTTTAACTACTGAAGGGGATGGTTCTCAGTCTGAACACTGAAGAGAGTGGCAAAAAGGTATTCCCTAAGATTGTCATCCTCTCTATGAGGCAATGACATCCTTTTGACTGTTTGATAGAATTTATGCCAGTGAGAGGGCCAGCTAGGCCATGACGTTTCTTAGCATTTTGTAATTCATTTTCTGTAAGTTGCAGAGAAAACCAAGTCTGTCAAGATTGTATATAACCTGGAGAAGGCCTCTTTACAAACACTGATCCATTTAGCAAATGTCCTTGCTCCTTAGATGATCCTCTGTGTTTTTACAGGGTAGGAAAATATTGTAAGATTATCATCACATATAAATATTGTGTCCCAAATATAGTTTACAAAAATATATCCCTTTTGGGGTTAATAATTGAAAATTAACTCCTATCTAGATGATTTTTTTTCCAGGACACAATATTTATGTTGGACGATATTTCTGTGGATGATAGTGTGAATCACAACTCCCTGGCCAATCATCTTACCTCTATGGGAACCCAATCACAACTGTACACTGATACTAGTGGAATACAAAAGAGAATAACACACTGATCCTGAAAATCATCTTCACTTAGTCTTGCGGGGTTGGGAATGCACACGGGGACTGGAGAGGCAATTGGGTGCGTTCAGAGTTTCAAGAGTTCCAAAAAATTAAAAGCAAGAAGAGGAGACCAAATTGCCCTGGGCTGAAAGAAAAAATCCCTGCTCAACTAAAACTCCCAAACTTTTAGCTTAGGAAGAAGACTGCCTAAGGACTGGGGCCAAAGAGAGGGATGCCATTGATTTAAGTGGCTCCCGCAGAGTAGGATCTCAGTTTTTGTTATTATTGAGCTTAATATATTTACACGTCATCGGGTTTTGAATGCCTTGATGACAGGTTGTGAAACAGGTTGTACAGGAGGGAGCAGAAGAATCTTGTCTGATGATAAACACCTGATCATATAACTCAGAGGATAAATCTATAATAATAACCTTGAATTTGTAAAGCGCACAGCTACCTCCGAAGTGGTTTCCCGGCGCTGGGGGCACTCTAGAAGATTAGGCGAGCTATTGCCCAGAGTCACATGGTGCTGGGCTGACCTGCCACCGGCGAGCGAACCGTGAACCCCTTGGTCCGGAGTCAGGCACCATGGCCGCTGCGCCACACCTCTTCCACCTCTTTACATTAAAGAGAATAGTGGATAGAGAACCACCCTGTGGGACCCCCAAATGAGTCGGCACAGGATGGGCACTGAAAGGGCAAATAAGCGACTGATATATACCATTTCATAAGAAAAGAATAGAACCAATCTACCACTGAGCCGATCTGACCAAGTCAATTTATAAGAATAGAATGCTCAAGAATATCAAACGCTGCAAATAAGTCCAGAATAATAAGCACAGAAGAGTCGTCTATCTCATAGATTAGCCATAATTCATTCCTACCCAGAAAGATTGCAGTTTCAGTGCTGCGCGCTGGACCAAATCTCAGTTGCTGGGAATAAAGAAGCTTGTTGGCTTCCAAATATTAAGAGAGTTGTTTGGGAAAAACACGATTATGCTGACCTTGTCTATGATATCTTAAGTAGTCAGACGACCAATCATTGGATGCCTTGTTACTAAGCCTTTTCCTAACCTTAAGATGTTCATTATTCACACCTCTTAAGGAGAGGAATTTATTAAATATAGAGCCTTCAGGACAGAGGTAAAATGCAAGTCAGTTTCAATCAGATATTAAAAAGCAGATCTGATAGAGCTAAGATGAGTCCTCCTTGAATCTGGAAAATAAGCTAGAGTAGGCAAAGCAGACTGAGCATCCAGCCTCATTGATTTAAGGTAAACAGAACCTAAAAAAAGTGGTGGCCGGCATGGCTAATGGGTGGCAGAGCGGGCGTGGCTGGTTGGTGGAGGGGTGTCACGCGGGGGGGGGTCAGAATTAAAAATAATAATAAAACTTACCTTGAGGCCAGGTCTTGCACCTTCTTTGCTCCTGCTCTCCTGCCTCTGACAGGAACAGGAAGCCGGCAGCCAGTCTCCCTCTCCTAAGCCAATCACAACACAGCAATTTAGCATTGTGATTGATCTGAGCACTGTGACAAGGTGCTCAGCCAGGGGCTGGAGGGGTGGGCATGTTCTCCATGCAGACTGTAATGCAGTCTAAATGGAGAATGGGGAAGTGCACATGACTGGATTGGGTGGCCCAAGAGGGCCGACCAAACTGTCTTGCACACTTAGGAGTGGGCAAACTACTCCTCCCCTTCTCTGCTCTGAGAGCAGACTAGCCCCACCCACCCGCTCGCCGCAAAGCAGCAGGACACGAAGCATAAAATGATAATAACTCTAAGTTATTATCATTTTATGTTTCTCACT
This sequence comes from Lissotriton vulgaris, assembly GCF_964263255.1. Lineage (NCBI taxonomy): Eukaryota > Metazoa > Chordata > Amphibia > Caudata > Salamandridae > Lissotriton > Lissotriton vulgaris. The sequence continues at coordinate 118,015,023 of NC_141696.1, forward strand.
GCTTAAAAGCAGTGGGGCAACGCTCCTCCGCCAGAGCGGAGGAGCCGCCCCTGCCTAAAAATGGTGTCTTCTGGAAAGAGCAAAGAGTTCAGTAATAGGATCAGCATGGTAAAAGACCAATTATGATCCAACATGTGAGCTCGCTATGAGTGTGTCTATCAACGTGCTGACATACGCCAAGAGTTCATTGTCTGAACAAAGTGTTGTGCAACACAACTAGAGGATATGTCAAAATGTAAATCCCATAAAGCAATAGAATTAGGATAATTTAACTTAGCCTGTCTTAAAAAATCAATACTAAAGAAGATGATTTAGAAGTAGAAGCAGGAAAGCAGAAAGGACAGTGAACATTCTTGAGAGACTTAAGAGTGACAATGAAGAAGTTCAATAGAGCACATATTGGAGGCAGATCAATGTAGGAAACCTTAATTGTAAGATTGTAGAATTTATGGATGCTTGGTGACGGAGAGTCTGTAAATCAAGACAGGGGCGGCTCTAGGCTCATGGGGGCCCTGGGCAGGGAGCGTAGGTAGGGGGCCACGGAAAGGGGGTCCGGTCAGGGTGGAGTGCGGAGGCCAGTGAAGAGGGGGGCTGAGGGTGTTTGGAAGTGGAACAGAGCCGGAGGCTGCCAAATCCCTGCCAGGGGCCGCCACACAAATATGTATCCATCCTCAGAGGATTATTATATTAAGGATATATATTGGCGTGGTGGCCCTGTGCAGGTGCACAGCTTGCACATGCCTAAGGCCGCCCCTGATCAAGAGAAGAGTATTAAGTCCTACCTTAGTAAGTATGAGAAAAGGGGCAGCATCTCCCGCCGGCCATGCAGACTCAGCACGTACAGGTGCAGACAGGCTTGTATAGGGTGTGGACAGTCGTCAAAGCTGGAGATTGGAGTTGAAATGGAACACTTGAGCCGAACAGAGAAAAAAAAACCTTGTTTATATGGCACAGCAATTTATTTCCCCAAGAATCTGGACAGGAAAGCATGCTCTTTCTGCAGAACCCAATGCAGCGGAGTGAAGAGCAGCAACAGAAGCAGGAAGGTAAAAGAAGAAAGGGAAGACACATTTGTAAAAAGACAAGTTAACAAATGGGATTTTTAAAACAATCTGTAGCATAAGTGCGAGGAAGGTAAGTGAAGAAAAGGAAGACAAACCTGTAAAAAGAGAAGTAACAAAATGGGATGCCTAAAAGCTACCTGTAGTGTAAATTAAGAACAAACAGTTAAATGCTATCGAAACTCACATATATCGAACATAATTGGCAAACAAAATAGTTGTTCTCATGGAAAGAGTGACAAACGAGGAGAAATAAAGATATTCTTCCTCATTGCGACTCCCGTAAGGAGGCGTGAGGTTTTGGCACATCCCCAGGTTTACATGGTCTTGTAAATATGGGTGTTGTGTAGGAATGACAATCAATCAATCAATCATCAAAATTTGTAGAGCGCGCTACTCACCCGTAAGGGTCTCAAGGCGCTGAGGGGGAGGGGGGGGTGCTATTGCTCAAACTTTCCTGAAGGAGAGATGGTCCAGGGTCAGCCGTAGGTGAGTGGGGAGGGAGTTCCATGTCTTGGCTGCCAGGTAGGAGAAGGAGCGTCCTCCGATGGTGGATTTCTGGATTCGTGGTACGGAGGCAAGGGCGAGGCTGGCGGATCGGAGCTGGCGGGTGGGTGTGTAGAATGTGAGGCGGCTGTTGAGGTACTTCCACACAAAGCTATGCAACAGTGGCAAAAAGGGTTCATACATAAAAAAAACAGCGATGCCTAAAGCAATCTGTAGCATAAATGAAGAATAAAGAGCTAAACCTGTGCTAAAATCATCAGTACCAAAGACAATTTTAAAAAGAACATGTTGCTTACCAAAGTAATACTGGTCAGTTCCTCATCCTAATTGAAAGGTGAAAGATAGTTTTCTCTTCCAAATGTGTACGTATATGAATAATAATTTTTTGGGGATTGATGCACCAATTCACCAAACATTTTTGGCATTCAATATACTAATCTAGATATATGTGCATGTTTAATATTGACGTTTTATGAAAAAGGGACTGTTGTTCTGGTACATGAGAGGCTGAACCCCTGGGCAGCTGCAGGACAAAGTTCTAACCATTACTCAGCATTACTTTGCAAATAAAACATAAGTTATTCAGTAGGCTACCATCATTCATTCATTGCAGAGTTATTTTCTGCATTGTGGAAAGAAGAGACAGAATGACATTCATTTTTCATCAACCTCCCTCATCTATATTTGATCATTTCTTCTTTTAAGCTGCTGACCTCCCATTCTAGACTCCAGGGGGAACAATGACTTAGGCCGCCACGATGCACGCGACGAAAGCAGTTGAAGGCGGAGGGCTTATGGATCTCACAATGTCCTTATAACTGCTGAGCAAACGCCCACCTGATTGGTACACTTACATACGTAAATTGAATGAGCATTACCAGTCTTAAGCTCAGTGCCATTTAATACAATGGGGTAACCCTGTGTCCCTCAGACCCGGTATGAACAATGTTCTATAGGTCCAAATGGTTCTGTGGGGGAATACAACTATAATTTTTTTAAACATCAAATGCCTAGACTGACGAATCAGTCACTTACGGATATATTCTTAAATGATCAAGCACACATTTAAAGCAGTATTAATTTTGTATATTGAAAATCATATAGTGAACTATATACATGGTTTACAATATTATACCCATTACAACAGGGCAGTCTATTTTGGTAACAATGAACTATGAGCAAATGAAAGACACATACATTAAACAAAGTCAAAGCAAACGTTGAGAAATAAAGCATATATATATATATATATATGGTGGCCATAGTTGTGGCTCTGTGTAGTCTGCGCATATAGTATTTGTCATATTTGTTATTAGACGTGTTGAGAACGGTTGAGGAGCACCTATTAGATGTATCAACGACGTTTCAACTCTTTTAAGACATGTATCCTTAGCTCACCAAGGCAGGTCTTCTTCAGGACATACAAATCTAGTGCAGCCTGATGGGGGACCTAAAGGGATGAATCCCGAATGGCCCGCACTAACAATGTACCAATGAAATGAAAACTATGGCCCCTCACAACAAGGATGAAGTGAATTTCAGCAAGGTCAAAATCGCGAAGGTGATTCATATATGTAGATCCAGCTAGAATTCTACACCGTGAGGAGTGGGGGGGGGTATAAAAGCCTGTGTCCTTCCACCGTCACTTGTCTAGTTATTTACGTACATGTCGCCTCTGTTCTATACCAATCTTGCTCCCTGAGGAAGACAAGTTTGCTCAGGTTAGTTCCTAATATCTGGAACCATCTCCTCCCAGGTCTTAGAAACCAATACAATATTTTTATCTTCAGAAATCCCTTTGATGGATTTGTAACTCTTTTATATTTTTGTAAAGTTTTTCTTCTACATCTGTTTACCCCTTAAAACTGGAATACTCCTCAAATTATCTGTCCATGTTATTTAACACCGGGTATTTATTCATTCATTAATTTGCTTTCATAACTAGAGCAAGCTACCTGTAGACAGTAGTTCTCTGTGTAGAACTGGGTACATAAAGTTAGCCTAAGCATAGTACTTTATACTGGAAGGATACCTTCCAGTACAAAACCTATGCTCGAGTCACGGAGACAATCTTGCTCCATGACGCAAAGTTGTCTCCGTGGTGCACAGCAGCTGATTTCATCGCCGGCGGTAGGGGAAGGGGAGAAGAGTGCCATAATTTACTAAATTTGGAGCTCTCCTGCTCTGTCCTTCTCATGCAGCCCAGCATTTGTGGCTGCCGTACTGCACTGTGTGAATAAATAATAAATCTGCCCCTTCGTGTTGCAAGACATTTTGTGTGGTTTAGTTGTTCATCATCGCAAGGTATGCTACTTTCCGCAGTGCAGACATTGCAAGGGTGAAAAACATGCCACGAAGTAGCTACTTATGATTTTTACTGGTTGTAATTGTTTTTCCACTGACTCTGCTATTCAGTTGCTCTCGGAAATACTACAGAGTATTCAGTATTAATTAATTTTATTGCTTGGGAAGTGTCTACCCCCCAACAGGAAGCAAATGTCCCAAGACACACTATGGACTCTGCTCAACTGCTGCCTTATGCTGAAAATAACTTCTGTGTCATGCTATCCAACAAACAGAAGTCCTAATTTGGGAAAAAAATCTCCAGTTTAGCAAGTTGGTATTGTTGACAATTATACTATTCTGCTAGAACGGTCCCAGAAATAGTTTATGGCAAGCAATACTAGCATCAGTGTAACAATTACCATTGTTTCAACAATTAATGGAAACCTACTAGATTTTCGTTCACTTTTATCACAAGAATCGTTTACTTTTTGTGTAAGTTAATTGCTGTTGTCATGGAAGATCACAATTTCGAACTAAGGCCCTCATTTACAAAAAAATGGCCCAGTGTGGCGCCGCAAGCCTTTTGCTGCGCCGAGCGGCGTCATTTTAAAAGCACAGGGATGCGTTGTACTAACAATACGACACATCTGTGTGCTTTCTTCTGCGCTGGCGCACAATTGGCTGGGATGCACAAGCGCAGGCACCCTTGTGCCATGTTGCAAGGGGCCTGCTTTGTGGGGATGATGGTTTTTGTGCAGGAAGGAACACCTTCCTGCACAAACACAACCATTAATTGTATTTCCTCTTTCTACGCGTGCTGCAGAATGCAGCACACATAGAAAGAGGAACAAGAATTTGCAATGCAATATGTCTCGCATTCGCTAGAGTTTAAGCTATTGGCATTGTAAATGACAATACCTTTTATTTATCTGTTTTGATAATTAACACATAAATTTACAATGCCAATAGCTCAAACTCTTGTTAATGCGAGACCTATTTTATTTCAAAGAAGCGGCCGCCATTGTCCCGGGCTGCTTGGAAAGTGAAAGCACACATGGCGCGCTGAATGCTGCAGGAACGCATTTCGTGCCCGCATTAGGAGAAACTCATTAAAGAAAATAGTTCTTATAGACTAAACAAGACATACCGTGTAACAGCAGAAGTAAAAGGGCCAGTCCTCATGGGAGGTGTCAAATGAAGGCAAGGCGCTATTAAGGCAGGACTAACAAGCCTATTAATGAATCAGAAGCCAGCATTGACAACGGACAATGACACAAGTCAGTGACAAATATGGGCAGGGAGTGGGAGGGGCATCAAGTTTATACTCGAATACAGCGTGCTTCGCAGAGCAGCGCGTGCGCTGCACAGGTTCGACCTAAAAACGAGGAGAAATAAAAGTATTTCTCCTTATTGTGCCGCTCTGACATTTTCACTGGGGAGGAATAGGATTTTGATGCATTCCCAGCGTTACAAAACGTTGTAAATCTGGGAGTGTGTCAGGTTCTATGGATATTGCGTGAGAACACCCACAGCAACACCCATGGAACGTCCCTTTCACGCATTACTCTGCAGGGTGACTTTATGTGGCGGTCTAAATATGGGCGCGCTCATTGAGCTGCCGGTGCATCAAAAAAAGTGACAAACTGTCGTCAATGAGGCCCTGGATATTTAATTCAACCAGTCAAGTACAGAGAGGGTACGCTCCTCTGCACGCATGAGGATGAGCTGAACTTGGCTGCATCTAGAAGGCAACACAAAATGATGCACTTTAGGAACACACGGTCAAAATGTGATGCATCCAGTCCCTGCATCTCACGGGTCAGACCCCATGCCTTTATAATACACTTCATTTTAGTGTAACTACACATATATATAAAAAGTAAAACAAAAGTGACGAAATTGCAAAAAGAAGGTTGTGTATCTATATAAAAGGATTGAAAAGGGAGCAAACATGAAAAATAGTGAAAAGAAATAAATGTAAAATAGGGGCAATAGAGGAGAGAACAGTACACAAAAAGGGCCATGTTTTAAAAAGGAGAGGACTGGGCAACAGAAAAAGAAAAGAATGTAAGGAGGAAAAAAAGTGTATAAATAAACAAACACTGGCAAAGCCAAAAACTTTGTCTTATATAAAGAGAAAGGGATTTCTGTGTTACTTGTTTGTCTTTCCTTTGTTCTCTCTCGATCCCCCGTCACACACATACACACACACACACACACACAGACCCCCACCACACACAGGGTGCAATTCTGTGAACCATAGAGGTCCCTTCATCAAAATGCCATGAGCAACAGACGTTACCTCATTTCCCACTGGCCCCCGATTACTTAGCTACTTTGAAGCATTAACAAATCCACGGGACCTTAAGAGCCTCTGATTTTCTATTAAGGGGCAGGGGGCGGTGCAATGAATGAGCACCACATAAATGTTTTTTTTCTTTTTGCTGTCTGTTTCTGCCACACTCTTCATGGTCCTTGAAACCAGGGAAAGAAAGTCTTTTTGCCAGGATTCCAGAGGTAGCAGCTCACACCTCTAGACGGACCTAATAGGCGCCCATGTTAAGCCTTCTTGCACTTTTTTGAGGAGATAATGTTATCAAAACATACATTTGAAAATGTGGATGAGATATCTCAGTGAGTCAATGCACCTGCTGCAGACATCTATGGGCACTTCAGAGGGTCAATGCACCGGCTGCAGCATCTATGTTTAATCTGATATTTACCGGCTCTAATTCTAGAAATGTATGTCTAATCACCAGAATAGAGACTGAGATCAAATGCACATCCATGCCTTGAGATAGCGACTGCAGAGATGTGCGGACAATCCTAGCGAGCTAAGAAATTGCTTTTGCTCTAAATGCTCCAGATATCTGTGTGTAAAGTACTGGACACGAGTGCCGTTCTTAGAGACCCATCTCTCTTCCACCAAGTCACTGTCTCCACAGGGACATATTCTAATAAAGAGTTCAGTTTCTCTTGGTTGCCTTGTGCTCAGCCCTAGGGATGCAGTGATAAATGGATAGAGCATTCAAGTAGGGCGCCTGCTCCAACAAAGAAATTCATCGGTGTCTGATTGTTGTTGTGTTTGGATACTTCCAGCATTTATTTTCCTTTTTAATCACCTGGAAGGGCTGGTAATGTCTAGTTTTTTGGAGGCAAGGTAAGGGACTACGATAATTGTTCCTGATGAGAAGGGTTTGAAGGATGGGATTTTTCTATATCATTTTTACTTCTAGTGGTAGAAAATGTGACGACAAGGTGATGTGGTCCTCAGACCTCCCTTACTTTTGTTCACTCTTACAAGCCACCCTTAGTTTCTTAAAGAACTAGGGAAAATAAAAGCACTCAACCAGGACCGGGCTTAGTGTTGGTGATGCCCGGTGCGACAGAATTTGTTGTCGTTCTCCCCCACCCCCCAATGACCTATTTTTTCATGGATTCCCTCAATACCACCCTCCATTGGTGGGTGACCCACATCCCTCCCTAGCCCATCTCCCACATGAATGTATTTGATAGTGCTTCATCCAATTGTAGAGTGTCATAGCGCTTTACATATCAAACAGATTATACAGAGACAATGAGTCATACAAGTGTTCAAGTCAATGTATAGGAAATGTTACTTAAGACAATGAGGACTTCAAAGTGTAGGGCTCCCATGTCATCTACGCTGGTAGGCCTTATAAGCTAACAGTGATTTGTCTGGAGAAAGGAAGGGACGATTTAGAAAGTTTTCACACAGTGTAGTAACCAAAGATGCTACCCTGTGTTGCATGAAAAAGAGAGAGGTGCTGATGCTGTCTCCTCTAATGCTGGTGTACCTTTGTCTGCAGTGTGCCAGTGCACAAACTCTTGCACCATAGTGCAACAGTGTGATTGATATGAAGCAGAGGTGTTGTACTGGAAAGGTGCTCCCCGGCATAAAATGATATGCTTTGACAAAGTTTAACAGTTTACCACTTAGTATGTGTTTTATATGGTGCAGCACACATGCAAAGTTGGAAAGGTTTGGGAAAAAAACATTTTCGCCAAATTTAGCCTGCCTGGAAGGGGCATAGTATGTTTAATTTAAATCCGTTTCTACCAAAGTTACATTTAGGGATGGAATAGCATCAAAATCCATGGTTGGGTGCATGGGAATATTAATCTACCAGCCGTGGTACACCTCCTTGACACAAAGTAGGGCCTAGTGCTACTTTGTATTACTTTAAGGCTGCTTTTCAAATTAATTCAGGGTTTGCACTGGAAAGTAAACCCCAAAACAACACATTGCACCATGTTTGTGTCACTTTTGTGATGAAACCAGGTACAAAGTGTAATTAAATCCACCTCATAAACTCAGGATTTGACACGTAAGATAATGATTGACGGGATCATACTGACAAGATTGTATTCCTACCCAAAGGAATCCTTTTAGCAATCTTAGAATAATGAAAGATTGAGAAAAAAATACTATGGTTCTATGTCTCCACTTGCAATTTGCAAACAGCGCTTTGATGCCAGTTAACAGATCAATGTGCTATATTAAGTGGACTGTAACTTTAGAACTCCAAGTAGCAGAAATATATCTGTGATAAAAACTTTAACCCACTGAGCTATCTACATAAAATACAAATGTCTGATGTGCATGTCACATATTCTGCTGTGCAGAGGGAACACTAACTCGATATGCTTCTTTAGCATGAGTTAAAACTGTGACTAGACAGATCATAGATCTCTCCATTAATTAATTACCACCAGAGCTTCCATTGGATTGTAATTATCCCCTGAAAAATGCCAGGCACACAAAGATCACAAAGATCTCTGCGGGCTGCTCTTATCTCGCCTCGGGCTGTTATGCAAAGGGTGCCACACAACACCCAATGTGCTAGAGAATTAATTTCCGATGTGATTATTTATTTTTAATTTATTAGATATTACTATGTAGCACAAATACGGAAAGAGAGCACCAGAGTGCATTTCACAGGGGACACAAAGCAAAGGTGCTAATACAAGATCAAATGTCAGCAATGTAAGGATAAAACGATTTAAAAAAATGTAGGGGGGGCGTGGCCAAGATGGCGGCGGAGTAGGACGCCTTTCCGAGCCGCTCCGGCGCTGATCCGACAAAGCATCTAATAGCACGGTCCTGAGGGGGCGGTTTCGCTTCAAAAGTGCTGCGGAAGTCTCCCTGGCATAGCGGAGAGGTTTGGTGCCGTCGGTGAAGCGGAGAGACTCCAAGATCGACCACGAGACCGATAGAACTTCGTGGCCTGTGCGACCTCGGCCTTTCCTGGTCTTGGCGGCCGATGTAGGCAGAGGGCGGAGCTCCTGAGTTCCCGCCTGGAGGCTCCGGAGCTGGCGGAAGGTGGAGAACCGCGTTGAATCGGCGAGGCGGCAGATCTTGCTACAGGGGTGGCTTGGAGTCCCCTAGCTTGTGGCGTGGAGCGGGCTCACAAGGCTTGACGAAGGAGGGTTAACAGCACCCGACGGCGTTCACTGAGAGGAAGGCCCGAAACATCTGAACGCCGGTGGCGGTGAGACTGGGCAGTAGCTGTAGCCCTGACCGAGACCGGTGGTGGTGAGCGGCGCCTGGTCGGCGGGCTTCGGTGAGGCCGGAGCTGCGTGTGAGGAGGACGCGACCTACGGAATAACGGAGGCACTCATGCATGGTCGCCATCGGACTTTGGGTCGTCCGCAAGCTTGAGCTTTACCCTGGTAGCCTGTGACACCTAAGGAGCTAAGACCCGGGCTGCTGTGTAGGCCATGAGCGTTCTTCAGGGGTACTATGGCCTATAGCTCGAGACTTGGTCATTGAGAACACGGGCCTCCGTTCTAGACTGGGTCGGGCGGCTGGGCCCGCCATCTTGTTTGGCCGCGTGGCGCCTGGGTGGAGTGCTGCTTGCCGCCATGTCTAACGTGCCGCGCAAGGGGCGCCCGGGGAAGGATGGCACTTCGAAATCTTCCCAGCAGCCGGCATCCCCTGGAGCTAGTGGATCATCGAAGCAATCGGATGATGAAGCACCGGTGACGAAGGCTTTTATGACCGAACTCTTTGCCTCCATTAAGGAAGACATATCCGAGCTCCGCGCGCAATTGGCCTCCGATCTTCGGGAGGTGCGGAGCGATGTGGACGGTATAGGCGAGAGGGTGGCGACTCTAGAGGACCATGATCTAAGTATGGCCAACGATGTGCACTTGCTGCAGCAGGACATCATCCGCCTCACCGAGCAGAACCTGGACTTACAGACGCACACGGAGGACTTAGAAAACCGTTCACGCAGAAACAACATTCGTATCTGAGCTGTGCCCTGGGATGGTGAGGCAGGAGACCTGCATGGATATGTCCAAGACCTGTTCCTCCAGATACTGGACGAGGAGGAGACACGGGAAATTCGAATGGACAGGGTGCATAGAGTGGGGTTGCCCAGGCGCGGGGGGGGCCCCCTCCTGATATTCTTGTATGTGTCCATGACTTTCAGGTGAAAGAGCGCATCCTCCGCAAGGCCAGGGCAATCACGTCACTGCAGTTCAGGGACCACCGCCCTCAGCTATATCAAGATTTAGCGGCCTCCACACTGCGGAAAAGAAGGGAGTTCCGCCCAGTGACTGCCTTTCTGAGAGAGCGTGGCATTGCTTATTCCTGGGGGCATCCATTTCGAATCATCTTTCGATGGCAGAATCGACTCGCACAGATTCGCTCGCTCCAGGTGGCAAAGGACCTTCTGGGCCTGGAGGATGTACCGCCTTCGCAGGAAGCAGCTGCTTCTCCGTCTCGGAGGCGTCACCGCTCATCTTCCTGGCACAGGGTGGGCGCTTCCCCTGATCGGAGGCGACCGGACCTCACTACCAGCCTGCAGGAGCGGGGCAACGCGGTGGCATCGGTGGCTTCGGCCACATTGGCTGATACGCAGCAAAGCTCCGGAGCGGCGTGACCTCTTTCTGGCTGATGGATCGGCGCCGGAGGGGTTCTGGCCTTCTGGTCTGGGGGTATGAATGTACTCTTGAAGGAGACACCCTCGACTGTGGCCATGGGGGATATTGTACTAGTCCCCCCGGCCTGCTTCCTGAAGGGAAGGCCCCTTGTGAACTCCGGCCTTCTGGACATGATGAGTACTGTCTTTGCTTTCACAATTTTGATTTTGTTCTTGCTATTGGTTGTTTTTCGCCTGGGAGGGGGGTGGGAGTTGGGGAGTTTGGGGTGTTGGGGGGGGTCCCATGACGGTGGGGAAGGGGGACTGTTGAGTGAATGGCTGCGGGTGTGCGTGCGACATGGCGTTGTGGATAACATTGTTGTGGTTGGCTGGTGATTTTTGGATTCTGGAGGGGGGAGAGTGGCGGACCCCCTGGGCATCCCCTCGATCAGGGGTTGTCTATGTACGGGGAGGGGAACAATTGGTGTGACAGGAGAGATTCTTGGGGTCCATCTCTGTAATGCCGATTAGCATAGGGACATGGAACGTTAAGGGCATGAATTCACCACAGAAGAGGCAGAAGGTGTGGAAATATGTGGTGGATCATCACCTTGACATTGTGGGGTTGCAAGAAACCCACTTAGCACGGAAAGATGAGATGCGGCTCCGCCATAAGGCTTATCCCATTATTTTTAGGTCTTCCGCAGCTACGAAACACAGGGGCTGGCACTCCTTTTCCGGGCTGGGCTGCACTTTCAACCTGTGGAGGTACGTCACGATAAGGAAGGCCGTTGGTTGATGGTCAAAGGGCTTATTCAAGGTCGACTGTGCACCTTTGTGGTGGTGTATTTACCCAACGCAGGTCAGAATAAGTATTTGCAGGATATGTTGTTGAAGGTTGGGGACTTTGCAGAGGGTCACTTGTTCTTGCTGGGGGATTTTAATCTGGTATGGGACAGGGATTTGGACAGCTCAGGGGGCAATAGGGCGGGCACAGGGGTGTTTTCTGCTTCGACACAGCAAGGGGTGGGGAAGCTGGGACTAGTTGATGGCTGGAGGTTTTTCCACCCTACCACAAAGGATTACATATTTTTCTCCCACGTGCATCATTCCTATTCCCGTTTGGATTTCATTTCCCTTAGCCAATCCCTACGCGGGGACGTGGTAGATGCCGCCATTCTTCCAATTTCTGTTTCGGACCATAGTCTCTTAGTGCTCAACCTCCGTTGGTCGCCCACTGGTGCGTCGCACCGGAAGTGGTATTTCCCGGCGTCGGTAATCAGGGACGATGTATCTAACCAAGCCTTGCGACTCGCTATCGGAGAATTCTTTGACCTTAATCCCCCGTCGGACACCTCACTGTCGACCACGTGGGACGCTTTCAAAGCCACGATCAGGGGAACATGCCTGGGTCTCAATTCACAGATTAACGCCCTACGGAGGAAGGAACGTGAGGTCTTGGAGGCTGAGGTGGTCGAGCTCGAACGTGCTCACAAACTCAATCCCTCGAGGGTGACTCTCCGCCCGCTGACAGCAGTAAGGGGCAAGTTAAAGGCGCACTATGCCAATAGGGCCAAGCTTACGCTTCTGCGACTGGGGCGACAATCATATTCCTGCGGTAATAAGGTGGGTAGACATCTGGCGCGGCAACTGCGGATTAGGAGGGAGCGGGAATACATAGGAGGGATCAGAGATGCTGCAGGTGAGTTGCAGCATCGGGACGGACTGAAAGCAGACATTTTTGGACGCTTTTACGCCGAGCTGTATGCGGGTGACGACCTGGATGCGGAAACACAGAGGGAGTTCTTACGACGTTTGCCGTTACCCCGAGTATCTAGAGAATGGAACGACCTGTTTGAGGCACCAATTTCTAGAGATGAGGTTCTCTCCGCCTTCAAACATTTGAAATTACACAAGGCTCCGGGTCCAGATGGTTACATTGCGGTCTTTTACAAGACGTATGCTACCGAGCTGTGTGACTTTTTGGTTGCTCTCTTTAATGACATGGCGTCGTCCGGAATGAACACAGGGACCCTTGCCGAGGCGGTGATTACGGTCCTGCCGAAGCCAGGGAATGACCCGGAGCAATGTGCTTTGTTTCGCCCCATCGCCTTACTTAACATTGACGCAAAATTGTACTCGTCGATTCTGGCGGGCCGCCTACAGGATCTGCTGCCGGCGATTATCCACCCAGACCAGTCTGGCTTTATTAAAGGTCGCCAGACCCACGATAATACCCGTAGAGTGGTTCACCTCATCGAAAAAGCGGACAGGTTCTGCATACCGGCGGTGCTGGTGGGCCTGGACGCAGAGAAGGCCTTCCACCGAGTGGATTGGGGCTTTCTGTTTAATACGCTGCGGGCCTTTGGCTTCTCTGACAAATTCATCACTATGGTGAAGGCGAACTTTTGCAGCCCACGCTCGAGAGTGGCGGTGAATGGCCACCTCTCGGCCTTCTTCCCACACTCGCGGGGCACCAGACAGGGGTGTCCCCTCTCTCCCTTGCTGTTCGCGCTCAGTATTGAGCCTCTGGCGATGGCGGTGAGGAAACATGACGGCGTGAAGGGCATACCGTTCACGGGAGAGCAACATAAAATCTCGCTCTTCGCGGACGACGTCGTGCTCTCAGTGGCGGATCCGGCTGGTTCCTTGCCCTGCGTTAGGGAAATTTTGCTTGAATTTGAGGGGGTAGCGGGATTTAAAGTAAACTATGGCAAGTCTTACATTTTGAATCTGACTTTACCGCAATCTGACGTGGCACAGGTGCGGGCGTTCACGCCACTGGCTTGGGCTTCCGGCTCGATTGTTTATCTAGGAGTACACCTGACTCCGACGGTGGGTAAGCTGTTCGCGGCCAACTTCCCGCCTCTCTTGACAAAGACTCGGGCAGAATTGGAGAGGTGGAAACCGAATTCCTGTCCTGGCTCGGTAGGATACATGCGATTAAAATGGTCCTTCTCCCCAAATATTTATACTTGTTCCAGGCCTTACCTATTCCGCTGGATAGCGCCTACTTCCGACAGCTCAAAACGCAGATACTGAAATTTATCTGGCAAGGGGGCCGAGCCCGTCTGCCCTTCACGGTTATGCGCCGGCCTCGGTCGGAGGGTGGGGTTGGTCTCCCGGACCTGCACCTATATTATAAGGCTGCCCAATTGAGGGTCATGGTGGAATGGTCGCAACAGCTATCAGAAAAACATTGGCTGCATATGGACCGGAGCATTGCGGGTCGGTCCATCTGGGATTTAGCCTGGAAACCGAAGAAAGACCGCCCCTTGAAAGCCTACATCAGTACCCCCACGGGCACTACGCTGAAGGTCTGGGACGCCCTGGCTGGCGATGAACGGTGGACAACCTTCCCATCTCCGTTCACACCATTGCATTTCAACCCGGCCTTTCCACCGGCGCTCACTGAGGGACCCTTTGACGCATGGAGGGAGGGTGGGTGTAGGGCGCTGCTTCACCTGTTTCATGGCTCTGATCCTTTGACCTTTGCCAACTGCATACGGGACTACCAGGTGCCGCAGACAGATAGGTATAGGCATGTCCAATTGCTACATTGGGCCACGTCGCCAGGAATGCTGGAGGCAGCCACGAGGCCTCCCTCGAAATTTGAGGCTTTTCTGTTAAGGACGTCCACCATGAAGGGAACCATCTCCTTCCTCTATCAGTTACTGCTCCAATCTGAAATGTTACCTAGGCAGCGATATATGGAACAATGGGAGGAGATGGTGGGCAGGGACATCACTGACGCCGAATGGTCAGCGCTTTGGAAGGATATGAACCAATTTAACCACTCAATCCACTTACGGGAGGCTCACTTAAAGACTCTCACGCAATGGTATATGGTTCCGACTCGGCTCCACCGTATCTACCCTCCTCGGATAAGTGCTGGAGGGGGTGCGGACTTCTGGGGGACTTCCGCCACATTTGGTGGGATTGCCCGGTAATCAGGCCATACTGGGATGAAATTCTTTCCCATATTAAGGATATCCTCCGCTATCCTATTGAGGACTCTATGGCCTTTGTGCTACTGGGTCTGCGGGACCCCGGTCTCGAACACCAGACGCGCGCGGATAAAAAGATTCTGTGGCTGTGCTTGGGGGCAGCCAAGCTCACGCTGGCGGCGGCTTGGAAACGGAAGGAGGCACCAGCGATTTCCCTTTGGCACGCGAGACTTTGGAGGCTTTTGAGCCTGGAAAGAATGGCAGATATCTTCCTCGGTAACTACAAGAACTTTAAGCACGTGTGGGGTCCTTTGGTAACCTTCCTATCTACTGGCTTGCCTTCGGCTGTTTGTCCAGCGTCATTGAGATCCTTACACCTCTTCCAACTTTAGTGTGATTGATGAATGAATGTGGTATGTATGCGTCACCGTCATGGGGGGGGGAGGGGGAGGGGCGGGGAGTTGTATTTTTTCTCTCTTTTCTGTGTGGCAGCCGAGGTGCCTATTTTCACCGGATGGTACATTTCCGTGGTTTTGCATAGCCCGAAGACCTGCTTGCTGGGACACTTTGATTTTGCAAGGACTCAGCTCCTATGTGGCTTTTCTTATGGCTTTTCTTTCTGCAGGTATCTGGACTGATTGTTTGATCTTTATCTTTGCAATGTAGCGACACCACCGTTTTAATTTGCTTCTTTCCCACTGTGTGGGAACATGTGCGGCACCTCGGTGCAGCTTTCTTGTGTTTTTTCCTGTTTGATCTATGCAAAATAAAAATGTTACAAAAAAAAAAAAAATGTAGGACTCATTAAAAAAAAAAATCAGTTAGTGCTTAGGTCTAAAAGACAAAGCACTCATATACAAATAATAGACAAGAACAAAAACAAAGCCCAGGTAACCGGATGAAGGAGGCATTACTTATGACACATTGAATGAAGTTGTGGAAACTCTGAACACCACAGAGCTGTCCTCTCAATCATATATTACTTTCCTCCATTCTTTAGTCGCGGCTGGTGTTGAGTCAATGTGGCGGAGGCAAGGGTGGCGGGGGGAGGGGGGCAACAATAATACCCCCACAAAAATAACTTACTTTTAATGCCTGGTGCATCGCCGCTCTTTAGACTCCACTGCAGCACAGGCTTCCAGACACCCCTGATTAAGCATGGGCGGAAAATCCGTTCCGCTCGCGGATTTTGCGGATTTTCGGTAAATTCGCAATCCGCGAACGCTCGCGAATTTACCAAAAATCCGCAAATTCGCACGCAGCTGATTTTTTTTTCTTGGTGATACAATTTTGCGGCGTGCAGTGTAAGTTCGCAATTGCGAACATGTAGGTGCGGCGGGCAGCAACAATCTTGCACTCGCGAAATTACAAAAATTGCAATTCTGCACAAGAAATCCACGAGCAAGCAGCATAGACCTTCTGAAAATGATGATTTTTATGAGAATAACTCCTCAGGTTGACATTTGCCTGCACTTTTTGGGATTTGAGGCCTTTTGACTTTCTTTGGATCACTTTTGGATTAGAAATCAACTTTCACAAGTAAGCTTGTTTGGGGCATTACAGTTGCTGTAATGCTGTTCTGCAGAAAACGAGTTTTGCTAAACTGAAAGCACTCAGCAGCAGGTGCAAAAGTTCAAATTCATCATTAGTAACCATTCCCTGTAGTGCTTCCTGACTGGGGCCCCTCCAGAGTTCAGTTGCTAGTTGCAACAATTGTATGACCCTGCTCTGATCCTCACAGCCGGATCATAGAATCACTACAAGTAGGCCACAAAGGTCCTGGAAAAAAAATTGCACTGCAACAGAAAGCAAATTACAGATAAGGAAGCAGGTGCCAGACTGGAATTTTAAAACAGTGACACATTAATAAATCAACCCCAAATTAATTCATGTCAGTTGAAGCAGGGCAGGTGTGCTTGCTTTTTCCCCCCATAATCTGCAGTGATGATGAACCAGAGGGTGGCATTGATGTACCAGAGGGTGGCATGGGTGAAACAGAGAGTGGCAGGGGTGAAACAGAGGTTGCTGGGAACCTGTGATGATGAACCAGACGTAGAAACAACATAATCGCGACCGTTGCGAGCCGACATGTAAGTTCGCAATTGCGAATTGGTACAAAACCCTCGCGAACTGGCAGAAATCCTTGCGAACACACAAAAAAAAATCCGCATTCTCGCGAATTTGCGGACTTTGCGGATTGCGAGTTCGCAAATTCACAAAATTCGCGAACGCCAGATTCGCAAAATTCGCCCATGCTTACCCCTGATACCAATCCTCACTCTGCTCTCATGCAGCATGAAAGCAGCCTCAGTATTGGCCTGAGCGCCCTTGATTTGCACTCCCAGAGAGACTAGGAGCCTCTCCCTTAAGTCTCCAACACAGCAACGCATTGGAGACAGCTCAGTGCGCATGTCGGTTTGGCCTTCCTAAGACGTCCAGCCAAACCCACATGCGCACTGATAGCAGTGCACCTACAACTCCTCCTCCATGACGATCATGAATTAGGTCCCTAAGACTCGGCCAGGAAAGAAAAATAAAACAATAATAAACCTGCTTTGTTATCTTTTTATTCCGCTGCTGCTGCTGGCAGGGAGGAGTCACCGCTGCTATTCTTGATCATTGCTTTGCTTGCTCAAACAATTCTTGAAAGGGGACAATACTGGGCATTTCATCAAGGTCTTTCAAGTGTAAATTGATACTTGTATGGCGCACTACTCACCCGCAAGGGTCTCAAGGCGCTTGTACAAATACCGCTGTGGAACCCATCCTGGCTTTCCCTGTGAGGCGTCCACTCCTGGGCACCCCCAGGGTGGAGGCCAGGCATCCTTAGCGTTGTGGGGGCCGTTGTGGAGATTAAGCAAGCTAATGACCAGAGTTGCAGAGTGGGACTCCATGATTGGAATAGGCACCGAGGCGAGAATTATCAGGTCCGTGGAATTTTGAGCCCAAGACCCGCCGAGGCAGGGAATTGAACCCTGGTCCCGGGCTAGACCTCTGCATCAGGGTCTGCCGCTCTAACCATTGTGCCACACTTCTCCAGTCTGTGCTAAGTGCAGATCTGCTGACGTGTACACATTGGGGCCACTTCACAAAGGCATTTATGAGTACATGAAGTAGCACTACAGCTGCGCCAACATGTGGAGCTCCTGCATATTGCAAAGATGCCACAAACCCTCTCTGTTTGTGCCCATTGCATATGAATATTCCCATTTTAGATATTTTGGGACAAATTTGTATAGGTATGTAAGGGTATGCATAGAAACCTGCAGAAGTGCTAATTAATGTCCTCCAAAGTGCCTGTAGGAATCGCTCTCTTCTTGAATAGAATCCGTTTATTTTCATAATGGAATGCATCAAACTAGTAAGCTCATCCTGTTTGCTGCAGGTTTAAAAGGTCTTCACAGGGGCGTTGCTTGAGGGGTGGTTCTTTGGTGTGTTACACCCCCTAATATATATATTGTTTCTGATCAAATAGTTGGGTACAGGTGCTTTCAGTGGGGTACGGGGAGGTGTCTGTAAGATTACATCTGGAATTTCCACACACACACAGACAAAAACACACACACTCCCTCTCTGTTTTGAAAGTCCTCTAACATGTTGGATATTTTACAAATTACTGTTTTCTCTCACTTACTCCTACCAATCCGCATTCCTCTCCCTTTTCACTGTCCCAAGGCCCCTCGTGCACATTCCTTGTCCTAAAACATATTTCAACATTATATTCCAGCCTGACTGAAGCATATTCCCCCCCCCCCCCCCCCAACCCCAGGCTACGCCCCTGGGTCCTCACTTCCTGTTTTCTCACATAGCTATTGAGTATTTTGCAGCAGAGTGTCAGTGGAGCAGTGAGAGTGAAGTGCCTTCATTGCACTCTCTCCTGACCCCTGGGAGCAGCAGCGTTTTCTGGCGCGTTAATTTGTCATTAGGTCTGTTAAAGTTACAGCATTCCAGTTGCAGTGCTGTCAGACAAACACAGTTCACTCCCGGGCAAATGCAGAATAAATGGCATGTGAAAATACACTGCCTCATGGAGCGCACCCTAAGTAATTAATGATGCAAAGAGAGTCAAATGGAATAAATAATTCGCTTTGACAAATCAAACTTCTCGCATCTTAATATTTTAACGTTTTAACTTGCAATTAATTTCACAGAATGACATACCAGGAAAACATTTTATAGGCAATTTGTTTGATTTTAGAACACACACGCAGTTTATAGATCTGCGTTTTTGCAGTTTAGTTGCCAAACAGACTTATTGCCAACAATAAACATTTAAGCCTAGATGTAGGTAATAGCAAATTACCGAATGGTAAATACCGAATTTTACCAATTCGGTATTTACTATTCGGTAATTGCTATGTAGGTAAGAAATTCGGTAAAAATACCGAATCGGTAAGATTCGGTAATTACCGATTCGGTAATTACCGAATCGGTATTTGCCATTGAATCCTTTGGGCCTTGAAGCCCATAAGATTCAATAACAAATACCGATTCGGTAATTACCGAATCGGTAAAATTGCCGATTTTACAAGGGGGACAGGGTGTCACTTTGACACCCTGTTGCACCCCTGTAACTGGCTTGTGCGCCATGTGGCACACAGACATGCCCTAAGGGCATGTCTGTGTGCCACATGGCACAGGTGTACATGCACAGATGTGCATGTACACAATAATTCGTTATTTACCATGCAATTGTATTACATGGTAAATAACGAATTCTAAAGGCCCTGTGGCACTGTTAGAAGTGATACCTACATAGGAAAATACAGATTCGGTAATTTTACCGATCAGTAAATTTACTGAATCAGTAAAATTTACAGATTCTGTCATTTTACAGAATCAGTAATTTTACTGATTTGGTAAAATTACTGATTCTTTAAAATTACCGAATCTGTATGTTTTCAGTGCCCCTACATACCAATGTCAAAATACCGGTCGGAAACGGCCGAGAAATCTGTATTTTCGGCCGATTCCGAACGGTATTTTGACACCTACATCTGGGCCATAGGGGCTTATTTATGAGCCCTTGCGTCACTTTTGCGCCGCAGGTGCATCCCTTTTTGTGACGCATCAGCAGCGTACAAAATGCACCATGTTAAATGTGTGTGTCTTGTAAAGCGCACTGCTACCCGGAGGCGTCCTGACGCTATAGACCGCCGGGGAACCCGTCCTGGCTTTCCCTGTGAGATGTTCCCTCCTGGGTATCTCCAAGGTGAAACCAGGCATCCTCGGCGTTTGTGGGGGGCCGTTGTGGAGATGAGGCAAGCTAATGCCCAGAGTTGCCGAGTGTGATCCCTGGTTAGAGTAGGCACCGAGGCGAGAATTATCGAGTCCGCTGACCTTGGTTCACGACCCTGCCGCGTTGGGAATTGCACCCTGGTCCCGGGCCGTCCTCTGCTTCCAAGTCTGCCGCCTCTAACCAGTGAGCCACACCACTCCATTCCGAATGTTGCTTCATATTTACAAAGTGACGCATCTAGGTAGATGCGTCACTTTGTAACCCCCTGCGCCACATTATACCTGCCCCAGGTATACTGTATGCAGGGTGGGCATTCTGACACAAGTAAGCCTTGTAGACGTGACGCAGTGAAATCTATGAGATTTACTGCGCCCTTCTAGGATGCAAATGCGTAAATATCTTACGCCTGTCTCACATCAGGCGTAAGACTGACGCAGCCACATTGAAATGGGAATTGCCAACGTTAAATGACCCATTGCTGAAATTGCGTCACTTTTGTGACACACTCCAGCAATGCGTCATTTTTGCGCCTTCAGATAGTTCAGAAATACTGACGTATCTGTAGCTCCTTACGACCTGATGCGTCATATTGTAAATATGACGCATCCAGCATGTTGCACGGAGGGCACAATGAAAACGGATGCATCGCTGTTTTCACGCAGCGATGCGTCACTTTTCATAAATGAGGCCCCCAGGCCCTAAGTCCGAGTTGCACAGTACTGCAGCCGTATTACTATTCAGTTAAACAGCAAACGATGTTATAGTTTCTGTGTGGTAAAAACACCCAGTGCCATGAAAGTATATGTACAACCTTATAGGATTACCATAGAAAATTATAGGGTGTTGCTGATTTCTCCGCTCATGGAACCCCACTGAATAGCCTATTTCATGTAGCTTTAATCACAGACATTTAGCACCTGCTCCTAGCATGACAATATTTTGAAACATTATGTGAAATTTCACAAAATTTAGCAAAATGCAAAACTGGCCTTTGGTGCTATACTTTAGCATGAAATGCATATTTGCCATATTTTTGGAGGTAAGGAAGCATTCTGTACTAAAATATAGTACAAAAAATACAAGTTACTCCCATTGCTCCCATGCACTCAGGGTAAATATTTACTACAAGCTGCTGTAATCACATGACATGTAAAAATATGGTCATTTATAAATATTGCATAACAAGAGTAAAGTGAAATTAGCAAAATTACACAAGATTGCGCCAATGTAACACTCATTTCCAGTGGGCCTAAGGACATGTGAAATTTCTAGTGTAGGAGGATTCTGAGTTGATTTCAAGCCAATAATTTCAACCTAAATAGTGTACAGCCTAATATTTACCGATGCATCTCTCGCTTGCCACTTCCTGCCAAAATTGTTGAAAAATCTATGAATGCGGAACTCACTTCTTTCATTGAGAATCAGGGTCTTCTTGAGCACACTCAGGGGCATATTTACAAGCCCCTATCGCCAGGGGAACATCACTTTTTTCGACGTTCCTGTGGCGGTAGCGTTAAGCCAGTTAATGCGGCTTAACGCTGCCTTGTAAATTAGGCCCCCTTTCACGCTATGCTTAGCTTGAAAGAGGAAGGGCAATGGGTGTTGCGGGGGGCGTTCCACCGCAACACCTGTTGATTCTGGTGCTTCCCCCTGTTTACAAGGGAGGTGTAACTAGGAGGCAGCGCCAGAATTAAGACCAGAGAAAACCTGGTATTACCCTGGCACAACGAGGGGAAATGTTTAATTTCTCCTCGTTTTTGCTGTTTTCATGTGTGCTGCGTTGTGCAGCACACACGGAAACAGCAAAAGGCCAATGATTGTTTATGTACAGGAAGGTCCCCCTTCCTGCACATAACCAATCTTTTTTTTAAATGCCGTTTTGGAACTTCTATGTGCGCTGCATTAAGCAGCACACACAGCAGTTACAAATTGGCATTTCAAGATTGTTTATGTGTAGGAAGGGGGACCGTCCTGCACATAAACAGTCTTACCCTGCATGCAGACACCCTTGCACTATGGTGCAAGGGTGCCTGCGTTGGCGCTAGGCTGCTAAGTGTCGCGCCAGGGCAGCGTGAAACGCAGGGTTAAACCATATTCTTGTAAATATGGTGCAGTCCTGCGTTTCTGAAGTAGCGGAGTGAGGCGTTAAGCCAGGAAGGCTAACGCCTCACTCTGCCACTTCCCTTGTAAATATGCCCCTCAGTTCGATTTCAGAAGTCATCACAGTATGGAACTCACATTGATTACATCATCCGAGCAAATTAGGCAAGCCACCAATGCAGGAGGCAATGCAGCTTTAGTCCTTTTAGACCTCTCGGCAGCGTTTGACACAGTTAGCCATAACATTCTTCTGGACCGTCCCGCGTCCATTGGGATTAAGGGGCTAGCTTTCTCACTGCTGAAATCCTTTCTCACAGACCAAGAACAGTTTGTTGCTCTTGAAAATTTTAACTCTACCACTTTCCATGTGGCGTTCCCAGGGCTCATTGTTGAGCCCTACCCTTTTACGTCACTTTTCTAGCCAATCTGATCTGGTCCTTTCGGTTCTCGGTTTTGTCCTATGCCGATGACACCCAAATCATTATATCAGTGGCCAGCAATCCCTCTGACACAGACACTTAGGGGCAGATTTATGAAGGGCTTGCGCCACGTTTACGCCGCCGTTGCGTGACGCAACGGCGCAGAAACGTGGCGCATCCCTGCGCCCTATTTACAACGTGACGCATCTATGAGATGCGTCACGTTGTACAGCACTGCGCCATGAGGAGGCGTTCCTGCGCAGGGGGGGCGCGTTCCTGCGCAGGAACGCCTCTTGAAAGTGGCTGAGTGAAATCTATGAGATTTCACTCAGTCACTTTCAGGGCAATGCTGCGTCAAAACCCTGCGCCTGCTTGAAGCAGGCGTAAGGCTTGAGGCAGCATTAAAAGAATAGGCCCCCCTAGAGCATTGCTGGAGCTGCGTCGCGCTTGAGACGCAACTCCTGCAATGCGCCACATTTCCGGCACAGATGCGTCACGCATCTGTGCCGTTTTTGCCCCATGGTGCGCCGCATCATAAATGCGGCGCACCATGGGTGGCGTAGCTGTAGCGCACTGTGGCGCATGTTAACTGGCGCATCCCTCGGGATGCGCCAGTTAACATAAATCTGCCCCTTGCTTTCATATTGTCTGCCTCATGTCAATAAATGGATGTTGTCACATTTCCTAAAGCTCAACTCCAGTCAAATGGAAATCCTGCTTTTTGGAATAAATACCCCTTTCTGTCCACACAGTGGTTGCCGCACGAACCTGGACCATCCCCTACACCAGCCAACAAGGTAAAATATCTAGGCACGGTCTTCGACAACAAACTCTCCTTTGAGGGCCACGTCAATGCTATCACGTCTGCAACCTTCTACACCCTGAAATACTACCATAAAAATGTCCTTTTATTCTTTCCAACCTGCAGAAAACCGTGACTTCAGTTTTAGTGCTTTCCAAGATGGACTACAGTAATGCTTTTCTTCATTAACATCCAAAGTCCAAAATAAGTGTCTCAACAACATTCAAACCTTACAGAATTCTGCTCCTTGTTTTCTCCAAGGTATCCCCCAAACATCAATCAGTTTCTACATCACTTAATCTATCTCATTGACTTCAGGTCAAGAAGTGTATTGATTTCAAAGCCTTATGCATCACCTTTAAGGCACTTCATGGAACAGCCCTGGAGTACCTTTGACAAAGCTTCCAGGGGTACATTCCTTCCAGTCCCTAAGTTCAAAAAGGCTAGTTGGGATGGCAGAAGCTTTGTATTGGGTACAACCAGACTTTGGAACTGAAAAGACAGACAGACCTGTTGAGCTTCAGGAACGCACTTATAACCTGGCTGTTCTCCCATTAATACTTCTTCTTAGGTCAGCAGACTTACCTCTCTGAGACTAGTGCTTAGACACCCTTGGGTATGAGTGCTCTTTACAAATCTTATTTTCATTTCATTTCAGAAGAACATGTATGTTTTGGAAACTGTGGCCCCATTCTGCATTATGAATAATTATAGGGCTCTCAAACTGTACCCGCTCCAAGGTAAGCCACGTCCATCAATCCACTATATTCGTAGCTCTCTTTCCTGCCTCCAATGACTCTGGATGAGGTCAGGTCAGTCCTGCATGCACTCAAATCAGGCTTGCCTGAAAATCCCTGACCTGTTCGCCCCTTACAAGCACTACATTCAGCCATCGTTCAGCCTCTCCAGCGTTTCATCTTTGCCTCTTACACCACAGTAGTAGCTCCAAAGATGTGCACAGGAGGGGTGGTTAAGCTCTTCAAGAAGTCTAGTTGGACCCTCATGAGCTGAAGAACTGCAGGCCTTGCTACGTGCCCTCTCAAAAATCATGGAACACCATCTCGCTAGATGGTTAGCAAACTTTTGTGACATCCTAAACATGTCCCAGGTCAGTTTTTGAGCCATACACAGTACACCTGCAGATCCACTGGGCTCCTTGGATGACCTGACAATGATCCTTGAGTGCAATATACAGGGAATTTTATTCAATTAATCCATGACATGTGATGTGATCAACCATGAGATCCTAACAGACCGCCTAAGTGCAGTATGGGCTTTTGTTCTAGTGCTATAAATGGTTTAGGCCACAGTCAGTTCTGCCTGCTTCTTTTCATTAAGCTGAGCATCTGATTTCTTGAGGGGTTCCACCAAGTTCAGCACTCTTGCAAATACTCTTTAATCTCCACCTGCAGCCAGAGGGGGATATGCTCAGATCACATGGGTTCCAAACTCTTACCCTCGCCAATGACTCTCAAATATTGTTAAAGTTGGACCCAAAGCAGCCAAACTAATTTGGGCGTCTACTGGAATGATTCTTAGCAATCCGTAATAAGATAGCCAACTTCTTCAAATTGAATAAGGACACGACACACTGTAGGCAATGGTCTCTCAGTCTGTCACCTAATCACTGGATTGACACCATGGATCTCTTCCCAGCTCTGGTCCCCTCTGCAAAAAATCTTAGCATGATCATTGGTCAAAACCTCAGTTTTACCATCCAAATTTGTTGAGTGTGATCTCCTTGCTTTCATGTGGTGCAAGTCCTAAAATAAATCCTCTCTTTGATAGATAAAGACAAACAAATAGGTACAGCTGAGGCATTCATTCACTCCCACTTACATTGTTAAATGTGGTTTTCCTTGGACTGGCTTAAGCGCAGACATGAAACTTTCTAAAATTCCAAAATATGACCAAGAGAGTTAGCATGTGGGCTTGAGATCTGTGATCATGGTGTCATGGCTCATCGGTTGGAATTTGGGTTCCACTGAAACAGCGTATTCTCTTTAAGGTTCTGAGCTTTACCTACTGTGCTTTCTATCCCACCCTGGACAGACATTTCTGACTGTGATGCTTCATCTATCGGTGAAGTCCTATGCTCCACTTCCATAATACCCTTCTGATGGTTCCTCGTTTTTCACAGAGAAAGATATGGAAGATGATGTTTCTGGTTCCATGGACCCTAGCAGTAGTATGAATGACCCCTACACCTGGGCTTTCATAGGGATTCATTCATTTTGAAAGGGCTCTCAAAAAGTATCGACTCACCTAAGGGTTCTCCTTCCCTCCTCTGCCGACTCTAATCCTCCTCTGTCTATTCCATTAGTTTCTCCATCAGCCCCTCCCTTCCAATTCATAGTACAAAGATACTGGCTCTTTAGTGAAGTAGTTACTTATAAACTACAATAATTACTCATAGATTGCATGTAATTCCATCGCACTTATGCTAAGTGCTGTAAATAATAGATACCACTCAAACCCAATAAGTGGCACTCAGTTTATGACCTCGCTAGGATGGAAAGCTGAGTGTGCCTGGCCAGGTTTAAAACTTATGATTGTCAGCGGCAAGTGTTCAGCTCACTGAGCCATTCTTCTATTTTCGCATACCCCTTGAATATATCGGAAAGAGGTGAAACCGTTTACAAAGTAATAAAGCTCAGAATCTCTAACAAATGACTGACTGGAATTCAGGTCAGGGGTTTCGAAAGGCCAGTTTTTCAGACATGGTTTAGGAGGGTCAGAAGGGAAATGGGGACAGTCAACAAAATGGCAGTTAGACAATAATAGAACATTCTGCACTTGTGTACATCTTATTGTATTAGACTGGAGGAGGATTAACCTGCAGCCAAATCCGTGGCAGGTGGATTCCAGCCAATTCATTTTTTCAGAAATGTCAATAGCTTATGGCCAGATTCTATAGCAAGGAGGGATGCTTGTTGTAGCTTCCTCCCCAGCCTGGGCACCCGCTAATGACTATGCCACACACTGAGATTTGTATTACACATCTTTATTCATCTGTGTGTAACTGCGAACTCAACATTCTAAACCTGCATTAACTTCACTACACTCTAACACCCACTTCACAGAGTCCATCAGGAGCCAAAGGGGTTCCTTAATTGCTAACTCACACGACACTACACTTGTGGGCACTTTCTTTTTTACTGTAGGACATTCCCCTCTGCTTCATTAGCCATCAAATGTTCGGAAGCACTTTGCGAGGAGAACTTTGTGTAATTTACAGGAAAAATATTCCATGCATATTGTTATTAAGCATATCATTTTGAGAGGACAGTTTTGTCACAGCATGTCACTCTGAAGTTCTGCAATGTCTATGACTGTTGAGTGTAGTGAAGAATCTACAAATCAAAGACATATGGTTTAAGCATTGCACATATTTTCAATTTATCATCAATCTTCAAATCACAAGCATAATTAAGCAGGACATTATCACAGTGATTGACAGCCTAGGAGAATTCTTCCACAAGTTGCCATTTTACTGGACAGCCAGGAGGATATTTGAGACTAAGGCACGTAGGCGCTTTCAAAACCCAAATCCAGATATCCCACGCTGTAATGTAATGTTAAAGGGTCTATCCATCTCAGTGTTGTAGGTTATCTCATCATCTATGAAAATCTTTGTGTGTTTCTATAAGCGACTGCAGTGTTTATAGTTATGACTATTTAATTTAGTAGTTGAGAGCTCGAATATATTATGACATGGTTGTATGTCAATATATCGAGCTAGTTAATATTGGCTTCCAAAAACATTGCATCAACTGTACCGCTTACCATGATATCATAAAGGTAAGTGCATATGATGGAAAGTATAGATGCACTGTTCTTAAGGCCACATGTGCTTAGCTTGACAAAATGTTGGTAGTTGATATTGTGGATGCAATATTTCTGTCCTACTATATAAGAATATGATGTATTGAATTCCAACCATATGAAATAAACTAAATTGTCACAGAACAAATAGTTTCAATTGCAAAGGAAGAAGTAGCAATTCCTGATATTTGACCTCGAGCTTTGAGAAAAATGCTAATGAAAAAAGAAAATCATGTTGCAAGCCAAATAAGGAAATGAAGCTGAGTAAAATCAGATTGATGTTGTTAGAATGGAAGTGCAACCATTTGTACAAAATACAATGTCGTCATGAAGATGACTTGATGAAACACTTAGAAACTTCTACAAAAACACACATAAAGCTAAAACTACTAAAGACGTTCTTGGGCCTCTCAATGTCAAATAAGGTAAACCATTTGAAATGGACTCAATGACAGTATAACGACTTAACAAATATTTTGGCATAGTTATTACTTATGCAAGCATTTGTAAGGACATATTGAAAGAACTCAAAACATGTCAAGGGAAAAAGTGGACAGGGTTAATGAAAAGAACATTCTTCAAAGTCTGGTCATATATAAATGCATTTTGAAAAATGACTGGGAATGGAGGAAATCTACCAGAATACAACACAAGGGTACCTATATTGTAAAGAAAAAAGGGTGCAATTAGTGACATGAAAATTAACGTCATATAAATAAGTCTTCAATATGGTGAAAGCACTGGAATATCTAATGTGAAGAACATTAAAATGAGTAATATTATGAAGGTATTATGTACTACATGGGAACAGCTTGATGATGGTTTCACATTACAAAGAGACCAAATGTATAAGTTTTATGTCTTTAAAGACATTTCAGTTCAGCAGGGAATATGATTTGCAAGTGAACCAGCTTTAGTTAAGTATCTTACATGGTAGCATATTACAAATAAATGAATACTCTCCAGGAATGTATAGAGAGCTGGACACTAAAGTTAGTAGTAGAAACTGACATTGACAACTGAGAGGAGAGAGTGTTCAAAGGCATATCTGTGTGCTACAGTCTGGCTTCCACAACACCCATTTATGACAAACCAAAGTTCTTATTGGTGTTTTTACTGGTGTTTTAGTATTATGGGCCGAAACTCAAGAGGTGCCAAGGTCAGTAACAAAAATAAGCAATAAAAACGAAAATGTATTTTCTGACTTGTACAAAAATCAAAGAACAGGTAACACCCATGGCATTTGACACATTCTCAAATTTACAGCAAACAGTAAGCCTGGGTATGCGTCAAAAGCCTACACCTCCCCAAGGTTGGCATAATGGTTGTTTTTGTGAAGGAAGGTGTCCCTTGCCTCCAAAAACAACCTGATTTCAATGCAGACACCCTTGCACCATGGTGCAAGGGTGTCTGCGTTGACGCAAGGCAGCCGTTTGTGTGCCAGCGCAGTAGAAGAGGACAGGAATTCACCGTAACTTATAGATACGGCACATTCCTGCCATTTCCCTTTGGTTTCAGACAGCGCAGCAGGAAGGCTTGTGGCGCTGCCCTACGCCAAAATATTGTAAATAAGGGCTTCAGTTCCATTAAGTTTCTTAAACATACACCTGCATCTTGCAGTACTAAAAATCTCTCTTAAACAAGCATTTGTTGCCATGTTTTTTTCCGGTGCTTAGTTTGTATCCTCTGTTTGCTCTCAAAAGGTACACACTGCAAAATACTTCCTTGGCACTGAAACAAACTGCTTTGTGTGTGAATGCACTCCTTGTGAAAGATCAGAATGCCCTCACTCTCAGTGAGGATGGCAAATGGCTGAAATGAGCTGGCAAAATGCCCCATGATGTACTGCACAAAAGATTCAACTAAACCACACAACAACAGAGCATTGGAAGAAGTGGTCTGGCTGTTTTTGATTGTCATGGTGTGTGCAATGTTTTCTTGGGGGAACGGATGGGCCCTTGTTATTCTAAAAATAATTCGCAAAAAGCTAAACAAATGTTTGGTCTCGAAAAGCACACATAGCTACGGTTGTCCCTGGAACTGAAGGGAACTCCTTTGTGTGTGGAAGTTAGCTAGCGGGGTTGACCCACTACCCCATGCTGTATGCTGTGATAAGCGGAAAAATATGTGAGTGACACAATAACAGAACAATTGATTAAGAGGGCTGGCTAAAAGCCTCTATAAGTAAGTATACAGTAAGTACAAGATTTTAGCAAAATCAAAAGGTCTTGGCAAATGGCAATCTTAAAAATGTCAGTTTTTGCAAACACTACCCCCAAATTCTTCTGGAAGCAATACATAGGCCAGACTGGTCCAGTATCCCAATTTTACCACTAGGTTGATCAGACCCTGTTGGACCTTGCTCTTTCTGCAGGCTTATCCCCAAACTTTTTGCATTCCTCCACCTATTTTTCTGGCCTCTTTATTTTAGCTTCAGGACTCTGGGCACTTTACTACTGCTAACCAGTGTTAAAGTTCATGTGCTCTCTCTTCTAAACATGTTATGAATGGTTAATATCTGTTTTGCATATTTGATTTACTTGAAAGTCCCTTGTACAGTGGTACACCATGTACCCTGGACCTGTAAGTTAAATGCTACTAGTGGGCTTGTCTACAAACTACTAAGTCCAGACTCCCTAGCGGCAGGCTCATGAGGAAGTAGGAACTAACACGCCCCGCCTTGAGCTTTGCTAACGCTTGTCAGACAGGGACAGAATCGCTTGGCTCACGGAACATACAACCGCCCGGTAAGAACTCTAACTGACTATGCTACCGTAAGCGCCTCATCAGAAGGGCGCTTCATGTATTTATGCGACCGCATGATTTCTACTTCTAGGAGGGGACACGAAGACCCGCAATTGAAGTAGTGAACGATGTCTTTAACCCGAGATCACCGAACCATCTAACCCGGGGTAAGTGATCAACGATGCCAGTTCAGTTTAAAAAGCCAAGCCCATGTCTAACAAGTGTAGTTAAACGGGTTCCCGTTCTGATTATATCACAGGGACTGAGAACACGAGTGTTTCTCACGGTTGAACCGATTGAAGGGCCGCAATTCCTACACCGCGAAAGATTATATGTACGAATTACCGAGTATTCACAGTAAGTCACTTTATGGGAGTGTCAAGTGTAATATAGCGAATTTATCACTTTACATATGTTGTGACCTAAGCACTTTCTATTCTCCTTCTCCTTTTTTCAGTGTTGTCTATGTGTGACACATGGATTTTGGCATACATGGACTGTAGTCATGAGCTGGAGAACTGAAGGTAGGGTAGCGACTAGGGGATCGTCAATTAGACCTAAGGCCATAGGTCATGTTTAAGTTGAGTTAGTCTAAAATATGTTGTTCTGTTGTTTTTTGTAGATAGTTATTGGTCGTGAGGAGAACCCATAAACCAGACGGGGTTCGAAACGCGTCGACCAACCTGGTCCCTGCACACATAGAAATTATCTGGGTATTTAGGAAAACATTTCCCTTGTAAGAATTGGATTAATTGAAATCTGTAAACACATGATATGTTCAATCATACATGTAGTTGTGAATAAGGGACCTCTTTCCACTTTATGTCTTTAGGATGGATGCTTGTATGAATGTGATATGAATGTGTAATTGGCCAAGTGTATGGTGATATAATTGTTATAGCGTGCCCTCACTATCTTTCTTTCACAAATGTGTGTTTATTTATTTGTACTGAAATGCACAACTAAAAATGTTGTCCTTTGAAAAAACAATTGAAAAATTAAATGATTATTGAATAATGTGCGTTGGACTAAATTGCAATCCTTAAAGCAGAATTTCATGTTTTCCTTCATGAAATTACCTTAAATAGTTGAACAGTAAGTCTCAGTATTGGCAATCGTTTTGTTCTCTTATTGTATCGGCTCAGCCTTGCTGAGTGAGAGCCAAGACCCATTATTGTTTTTAGGTAACTAGTGGGCTTGTAGCACTGAAAGTGCAACCCACAGAAGTAGCATTTCAAGCTTGTGACAGCTCTGCCAACTGAAGGCCTGTGTGCACAGTTTACTGCCACTTCAATTTAGCATTTAAAACTACTTGCCAAGCCTTAAACTCTCCTTTTATTACACATAGGTCACCACTAAGGTAGGCCCTCGGCAGCCCTAATTGTAGGGTGCTGTCTAAGTAAAAGGTAGGACATGTCAATCAATCAATCAATCAGAGTACTTGTAAAGTGCGCTACTTACCCGTGAGGGTCCCAAGGCGCTGAGGGGAGGGGGGGTGCTGCTACTGCTCGAAGAGCCAGATCTTGAGGAGTCTTCTGAAGGTGAGTAGGTCTTGAGTCTGCCGTATGTGGGTAGGGAGGGTGTTCCAGGTCTTGGGGCGAGGTAGGAGAAGGATCTGCTGCCGGAGGTCCTTTGTTGGATGCGGGGGACAGCGGCGATGGCGAGGCTGGCGGAGCTGAGCTGGCGGGTGGGGGTGTGGAAGCTGAGTCTGCTGTTCAGGTAGGCTGGTCCAGCGTTGTGGAGTGCTTTGTGTGCTTGGGTGAGGAGCTTGAAGGTGATCCTCTTGTCGACGGGGAACCAGTGAAGGCCTCTCAGGTGGGGGGTGATGTGGCTGTGGCGGGGGACGTTGACGATCAGTCCGGGGGAGGCGTTTTGGATGCGTTGTAGTTGTCGTAGGTGTTTGGCTGGGATTCCTGCATAGAGTGCTTTGCCGTAGTCCAGTCTGCTGCTGCCGAGGGCCTGTGTCACTGTTCTTCTTGTTTCGGTCGGGATCCACTTGTAGATCCTGCAGAGCATGCAGAGGTTGTTGTAGCAGGAGGAGGAGACGGCGTTGACCTGCTTAGACATGGAGAGGGAGGAGTCGAGGATAAATCCAAGATTGCGTGCATGGTTGGTGGGTGTTGTGCTGTTCCCAGTGTGGTCGGCCACCAGGAGTCGTCAGGCTGAGGGGGTGGGTCCGAGGATGAGGACCTCCATCTTGTCCGAGTTCAGCTTTAGACGGCTACTCCTCATCCAATCGGCGACGGCCTTCATTCCCTCGTGGAGGTTGTTTTTTTTGGCGGTGTGTGGGTCCTTGGTGAGGGAGAGGATGAGCTGGGTGTCATCAGCGTAGGAGATGATGTTGAGGTCGTGATGGCGGGCCACTTGTGCGAGGGGGGCCATGTAGACGTTGAACAGCGTTGGGCTGAGGGATGAGCCCTGGGGGACGCCACAGATGATGTCGGTGGCTTCGGATCTGAAGGGCTGGAGACGGATGCTCTGGGTTCTGCCGGAGAGGAAGGTCGTGGTCCAGTCAAGAGCCTTCTCTTGGATTCCGACTTCTAGGAGGCGTGTCTTTTGAGTGCGATGGCAGACCATGTCAAAGGCGGCTGACAGGTCCAGGAGGATGAGGGCTGATGTTTCCCTGTTGTCTAGTTGGGGCCTGATGTCTTCTGTGGCAGCGATGAGGGCTGTCTCGGTGCTGTGGTTTCGTCTGAATCCGGACTGGGACGGGTCCAAGATGTTGTTGTCTTCGAGGTGGCGGGCCAGTTGCATGTTGACGATTTTCTCAATGACCTTTGCCGGGAACGGGAGCAGGGAGATGGGCAAGAAGGTCTTGAGGTCCTTGGCGTCCGCTTTGGGCTTCTTGAGGAGGGCGTTGATTTCTGCGTGCTTCCAGCTTTCCGGGAATGTCGCTGTTTCGAAGGAGATGTTGATGACCTTCCATAGTTGTGGTGCGATGGCTGCGTCTGCTTTGTTGACTACTTGGTGTGGGCACGGCTCAGACGGAGATCCTGAGTGGATGGAGTTCATGACCTTGCGTGTCTCGTCGTCGTTGACGTTGGACCAGGGGGTCAGGCGGTTGGCGCTGGTGGTGTTGACAGGGGAGGTGGAGTCTGGCGTAGTTGGGGCGGTCGTGGTGTTGAAGCTGTCGTGGATGTCAGCGATCTTGCGGTGGAAGAAGATGGCTAGTGAGTCGCACAGTTCTTGTGAGGGCGGGATGTCGTTGGCATTGGCGCTGGGGTTGGAGAGTTCCTTTACGATGCTGAAGAGCTCTTTGCTGTTGTGTGCGTTGTTTTTGTTTTTGTTTTTCAGTTTTTTTTTGTCCTCATAATCGCCCCTGGTGACCATATAGTGACAGACAAAATAGAGGAGGTGGCAGAAACACTGACCCAGTTACACTGGGGGGGGTAATAACGATTTCTATCTCGGTACCCCACAGTGCATAGCGTCAACCTCTTATTTGTCACATGGTACCATCTAGGCTAACATGCTGCTATATGATACCCAATTCGTAACCGAAATCACTCTATAGGGTATGTATAGGCAAAGGAGATCCTTCCAAGTGGCGTAATCATAGGACATGGGAAAAAAAAAAACCCATGCCATTACATTCGATGATCACCAATTCAGTAGAAACCAAAATCTTTTCTTATTTGTGTTCCCGGATCTGATCATATCTAATTTTGAAGTCTGCAACATAGAAGCGCGCCAATCTGTTAGAAGTGGTGGTGTCTTATCTTTCCATCGTTTACATATTTCTCTTCTAGCCAACAGCGAAGCGTAGAAAACCAATTTTTTACCCATGCCGCTAAGCTCTGGAGAAATACCAAAAAAGACTAACATTGGGCAGGGACTAATTTGGGACCCTACAGCTAAGGAGAGGGAGACACAAATCTCATTCCAATATGATGTTAGGGATGGGCACTCGAGAAACATATGTACATCTGATGCGGCTACCCAACCACATCTGGGGCAAGCAACCAGAGCATTATTTGGAAATTTTGATAACCGTAATGGAGAATAATATACCCTGTGTAATGTGAACAGGTGATTGCGACGAAGCCATGAAGGTTTCACAATATCCCCCAGAATTTTAAACGATTCTAGCCACAAGATCTCCATATCAGTATTAGTAATATATGTGTCCCAGAGCAAGTGGGGGAGCAAAAATTCGCCATCCGACTCGTCTATCATAAGATTATACCAAAATGTGATCTCTTTCTTAAAGGGTAATTTATCTATCATATGGGATACCAGCTCGCTCTCAGCACCTATTTTAAATCTGCCCCTACCCTGATTTTGAACGTGTGCCCAGCTCTGAATTTGGAGGTATTTAAATCTTGAGAACCGCGTTCCTATTCTTAAACTCAAAGCCTCCCATGAAAGTAACGTGCCATTGACAAACAGGTCCCCCCAGAATGCAAGACCCGCCTCTCTAACAGGTAGAGCTAGACTATCCAAAAGCCAAGAAGGAGAGCCCGGAGAATCCCAAAGTGGAGCTCTGCTGTGGTAGTAGTCAAGTCTGAGTGCACGTCTAAAGTTACTCCATGTTTTAGCTAGATCCCTCAGTACCTTAAGCTTGACTTTTTTGAAATATTGTTGTGTGCGTTGTTATCCAAGCGTTGTTTGAAGGAGGGTCTCTTTGCTAATCTGATGAGGTGGTGGTGTCTGCGGGTGGCGTCGTTGTGAGCTGCGTGGTTGTCCGGTGTGCATTTGTGGAGCCATGTCTTCTCCAGTTTCGGGCATGCGCGTTTAGAGGTCTGGAGCTCCTCTGTGAACCAGGTGGCTCTCTTGTTAGTGTGGCTGTTGAAGGGTTTCTTGAGCGGGGCGAGGGTGTTGGCGCAGTCATCTATCCACTGTCTGAGGTTTTGGGCTGCAGCGTCTGGTTTGGTGGGGTCAGTGGGTGGGTTCTTGGCGAGGTAGGTGATCAGCTGGTCTTCTGTGACTTTGCTCCAGCAGCAGCGAGGCAGCTGTTGGGTGCGGTGGTGCGTGGTTGGTTTCTTGAAGGTGAAATGGATGCAGCGGTGGTTGGTCCAGTGGAGTTCGGTGGTGTGGTCGAAGGCGACGTGGGAGCCGGTGGAGAAGACGGGATCCAGCATGTGGCCGGCGGCGTGGGTGGGTGCGTTGACGAGTTTTCTGAGGTCCAGGTTGGCAAGGTTGTCGATCAGGGTGGCAGAGTTGGCGTTGTTGTTGTTCTCGAGGTGGAAGTTCAGGTCCCCGAGGAGGATGTGGTCCGTGGAGGCGAGTGCGTGGGTGCTGGCGAGGTCGGCGATGGAGTCGCTGAACTGAGCCCGGGGGGGTCTGTAGATGAGTGTTCCTCTGAGGGTGGCGTTGGGGTCGGTGTGGATCCGGAAGTGCAGGTGTTCAGCGGTGTTGAGGGTGTCGTCTGCGTGGGTGGCGACCTTGAGGGTGGACTTGTGGACGATGGCTATTCCTCCTCCGATTTCGCTGGCGCGATTCCTGTGAGTGATCTTGTAGCCGTCTGGGATGGCTATGGCGATCTCGGGCGCCGAGGAGTTGTTCCACCAGGTCTCGGTCAGGAAGGCCACGTCTGGGCCGGAGGTGTTGAGCAGATCCCTGAGCTCGACGGCGTGTTTGCGTGCGGAGTGGGTGTTGAGGAATTTGCAGCGGAGGTGGTTGGGTCCAGTCCTTGGAGGTTTGGTGGTTCTGTCACAGGTGAAGCTGCAGGTGTGGCAGGAGAAGGGTCTGTGGGTTCCTTTCGGGCGGCCTGGAAGCAGGTGTGGTTTCGGCCGACGTTAAGTCCGTGGAGGGTGCTGGCGTCGTAGTGGATTCTGGTGTTGTGGCGTTCGCGGGGTCCAGGGGTTCTGGCGTTGGGCATGGTCCAGGCGCAGATGGGCGCGGTGCACCAGCAGCCAGCCAACTGCGCAGGTCCGCTGCGCTGCTACTTCTAGGCTTGCATATGAGATGGCTTGGGAGGGAGGAGCAGCTGGGAGGCGGGAGCGAGGAGGCGAAGGAGTGTGCAGGGGGGCGGGCCGCATGGATGCAGCGGCGGGAAAGGGTCGGTTCGGGAGCGGGGGGGCGGGGGAACTGGTGCACAGGGCAGAGGGAAGGGAAAAACCCAGGAAACAAGGAGGCAGCAAGGAGGCAGGAACCAGGCAGTCTGGTGACGAGCAGCGGTGTGGGGGCGACCTGCCTGCAAGCAGGGTCAAAGGTCACAAAAAAGCACAGAAACGTCACAAAAAACGGGGCAAACGAGTTGCACAGAGGCACAAAGGTCACAAGAAAGGGCAGAAAAGGTCACAAAAACGGGGGGAAACGAGAGGCGTAGAGGCACAAAGGGGAGCAGAACGCAAGAAAAACGAGTGCAATCAGGGGAGCAGAAGGCAAGAACAACAAGTACAATCAGGGGAGCAGAAGGCAAGAAAAGCAAGTGCAATCAGGGGAGCAGAAGGCAAGAGAACGGGCACAGATAAGAATGCAGGCACAGGGGGGAGACAGGCAACAGCGGTCACAGACACCAGAAGACAGTATGGGCAGTACAGGGAAGACAGACAGACAGCGACAGTGATACAAACCTAAGGCCTACCACTGGCCACTAGGGATGAGGCGCAGGTGGTAGCCTGCGGGTGGAGGAGCGCCTCAACTTCTACAGCAGCGGCAGCTGGGGCAGGGTCAGGACACACAGGCGGAGCTGTGTGGTGGGGGAGCGACCTACCAGCAAGGTCAAGGGTACAATTATCTGTGACATGTTCTAGTAGTGACAAACAGACTATTTTGTTTTTCACTGCTGTGAGGCCTACTCCCCTCATAGGCTAGCTTGGGAATTCCATTATATACTTGTAAGTGGTAATTCATGATCAGAAAGGAGTGGTGTTGCCATGGTTTGTATGTTTAGAGTAGTGGTGATAAATCCTACTTACTTTTGTAGGTGGATTTTACATTACTATTTTAGAAGTGCCACTTTTAAAAAGTGCCTATTTCTCTGTGCTTTTTGAGTCTTTGTGTTTTGCAGCCTGACTCCAATATATGTCTGGGCTGGGTGACAGCTATACTTTGTGCATTCTCTCTAGACAGCCACAGCATAGGGAGGGCTGGGTGTGACAAGGGACACATCTACATTCTGATAATTGTCCTGGGCTGGGTGAGGGAGAGGTAGTTCATACCTAACATTTGTATAGACTGTCTCCTGCCCTCACACACAGGGCTGATTTACCCCCTACTGATCCTCTGGAGCCAGGGCTGGACTGAAAGGGATTGTTGCACACTTCTAGGGGTTCCTGTGAAATCACCACTTCATAAAGTACTTTTTTGAGAATAGGTTCCGGGGCGCTGACCCCATGTTTTTAGACACTGGATGGGACTGGAAACCAGACGCTGCTGGCTTTACAGTTTACACATTGCCAGAGAACTGCTGTGCTGTCTGGAGGAAATGCCATTTGGACTACTTGTTTTGTTGTACTGATCTGTTTCATGTTGGGCAGCTGGAGGGCCTGCCACTCTGCAACCACACTTTTGTGCTGGCCTGCCTGACTGCTGCTCTCTTTGTGCTCCAAGTGTTCTCCAAGAGCTTGTTGGCTGGCCCCCTGTCTTTGCCATCTCAGGGTCATCAAAAACTGCACCTTGAGCACCTCTGCCGTGGGACTCTGTCTCTTCGAGTCTGGCAGCAGAGTGCTCACACTAGGAGCTGTAATAGAAGACACATGGCTTCGTACCAGGCGCGTACCAAATCTGAAACCACAAACCAGCGCGTGGTGAGCTCTGATTATTGCTCCGTGCTGCTGTGATAAGCGCATGGCTGGTCCATTGTGCTGCACAAACGGAGGCACTTCCTGGGGTATCCTGACATTGCCCCGTCAAAGCGTTGACTGTCTCTTCTCCGTGGTACTCTGGCTGCATGGGCCGTGCACGCTGAGCCGCCCTTCCCCAAATGCGGCATACCTGAGGCAGCAAGG
Source organism: Lissotriton vulgaris (assembly GCF_964263255.1). NCBI lineage: Eukaryota > Metazoa > Chordata > Amphibia > Caudata > Salamandridae > Lissotriton > Lissotriton vulgaris. The sequence goes on from NC_141696.1 coordinate 118,052,739, forward strand.
GGAAGCCTCGTGTTGTCAGAGTGCTGGGATCCACTCCCCCAATAGAAGTCTGGGGTTCGGGAGTCACGTGCTCGGCTTATAAAAACCAACTGAAGCTCACAGTACCACACAGAGGGCCTCTTTTCCCAACCAATGCGGAGGTCAGAACCCACCTTGGAGGCTGAAAGGGGCTGTTCTGTGTTTACGGTGGCTGCACTGTGTGTTTGCGGGCAGCTGCATCTGGCTACTCTGAAAGTGCGGGACCAAGCTAGGTTTCCCTGCTGGATTTTACTGTGCATGTGCCCCCCCCTCTCTTTTTGGAACATACTTTGGGGGCACTGGTTCTTCTGTGTCACTAATAGGTGAAAATTTGGCAGAGAACCCCGATTGCTGCTAGGCACCTGCCTTATTTAGACACTGCCCTGGATTACCTTAGGCTTTCAGATACTTCTGTGCCCTACGTTTTGGTGCCTAATTACCACACAAAGTTTAGTAGGAGTGCAGGTGCTCTGTGCCCTATGTATTTATGGGTGTACATGGTGATTCATGTGCTTGTTACTAATCTAGCTTGCATTACATGCACTAATATTATGACGTACATCGTTTTTAGGTCTCGCCTGTCAATGCGCCTGCGCATTGAGCTTGCGAGAATATAGGGGCTTATCCAGAGGTTAACCAAACTGGCGATTTCATTCAGTGCCCGTAAAAAGCAAGCTCAATGCGCAAGCGCATTGACATAAAGCGCGTGCACATCAAAGCCAGCCATCTATTCCCCAGCTCCTCCCTCCTCCCCTAATTATTCACGGCCGGCCGGCCGTACTTTCACTTTCACGGCCGCCAGGCCGTGTCTCTCGTTTCTGCCGCGCTGCGCCAATGCTTGATTATTTACCGCCGTGCAAAACTGTGTTTCTTAACTTCTTTCTAAACCCCTCTCATTTTGTCACCGGCCGGCCGAACTTTCACTATCACGGCCGCCAGGCCGTGTCTCTCGTTTCTGCTGCGCTGCGCCAATGCTTGTTTCAATTGTCATCCTCTACATACATTGTCATCGCATTGGGTCACATGTTCGTTCCTTGTCAGAAACCATTTACCACACTGACCATGTTGTACATCTCTCCCCACCAACTGTGTTCCGTACATGTTTGTACTTATGTTCCTGCAGCCCTTCCACTGGCTGATAGGCTTTTTTCTCCATTCAGTGGCTCAATTGTCTAACTTGTCTTGTACCAAGGTTTCGTTTTGTTTTGCTTCACAACGTTGGCTCAGACCTCCTCTTTGCCTTGATCCCTTGCCTGAGACGTCCTCCGGCCCTCCCAGCTCCCTCCCAATCAGCGCTTACCCCCCCGATCACGCCCATTCCCACACGTCATAACAATTCTTCTTCACTCCCACCGCCGTGCCAAACGCGGAAGTCGTTTCCAGCCCGATTAGCTGCTGGGATCGCATACTGGATTCACTCCATACAGTGACAACGATTGAACCAGGTATGCTTACTGCACCCCCTTTGCCCACCAACCCTACTCATACCACTCTGTTTTCCCTCGTACACTAATCACCCCCTGTCTTCCTCCCGCAGGTCCTGTTCGCTCAACTCCACGATCAACCCGATCGCCATCGTATTCAGAGACGTCCGACTCCGGCGCTCCGATCTACATACCCATAAGTTAGTACCCCTGCCGCGACCCCTGAGCCCCACCCCCTGCCCCACTCTTGGTACTTTTTGCCGACCAGCACCTTTCTCATTCCAGATCTCCCCAGGAAGACGCTTGCTCGCTTCCCTTTTTCGGATCATTTTGCCGATCCATTACCCCGCCTTGACTTCCTACCTCCAGGTATGATGGTTCCCGCATCCCTTCAAACCCTTCCCTGCCGTCCCGCTTTCTCATCCGTTGCTACTGACCGATCACGTACACGGCACCCCTCGGTCTCTTAATCTGCCAGCCTGCCTCCCTCCTCCACCCATTTGCACGCACTCCACCTCACTGCCCTCCAGCCTCCTTGCCCGCCGCACCATCACTTCACCCAGTAGCCTCCTTGTATAGATGACACGCCACCCATACTCCATTAGCGGCCCCCTAGCACTTAGCATTTTGTCACCCCGTTGCACCTGTGCGCTACCCCCTTGCGCCATCTGCTCCCTTCCACCTCTCTCGCCCCACTCTCCCAGTCCATCTCTGCTTCTGCGCTCCCGGGGATTGCTCCAGATTCCCCCCACCCCCTTCCGGGCATAGCCATCATTTATCCCCCCTGGGACCGACACACTATCCGAAGGGAATTAGCGAGTTCTTCCACACGCTTTGGCCCTTACCCAGCCTCGCCCCCGCCCAGTCAGTAAGCATGGCTACCATATTAAAAACAAGCCCAAAGTACATGATGTATGTTTTTTAGGCCTTAAAACAAGTTTCTTGTTTTTTTAGGTCCCACTCTGGAACAGACCATGCCTGACCCCCGGCCTGTCCTCCCATCGCCCGCCGAACTGCACCACAACCCAAACGGCCTCAGAAGGATGAAAGGCCCCTGCTGCGACCACCCCATTAATGCAATGTCTCTCCCCTCCTGTACCCATCCCTTTTTCGCCTCCTCCCAAGCCATGCGACCCCCCACCTCCCTCACCCATCCAAACTGCGAGCCCAACTCCGCCCCACTGAAACCTCAGGCCCTTTCCCCACTCTCCCCAATTAGCCCCCACAATGCCGAAAGCTTGTTTTTAGTGGGTGGCAAAAATGCAGCTCGTCCCCTGCTGCTTTGACTGTTGTCACACAGCTCTTCTCTCTTAGCACGGTGGCTCCTTAACTCAGTTCCTTGGCTGCTCCACCTTTACAGACACCCACCCTGCCTGCCATTGTACCTCTCGGTAAATGACGAGCGCTGTCAAAGGCAGTAGTGTCTGAATTGTATGTATCGTTGACATTACAAATGCTATAGGTGTCACATTTGAAAAAGTATAAAGTATTGCCATTGTAAATGACAAAGCTATTACTTTTGCACGTTTCAAGACCCACACATTAAAATAAAGTTGTCAATTACAAAACCAATAGCTCCAACTTTTCTATTGCGAGACCTATTGCATTTCCAATGCTTGTTAGTCTTGCCTTGTTCAGGATGACGATTACTACCTGAGTAAACCATAGTGTGCACAGTATTTATAATTCATGTCATTTTGATCTGGTGTTATGTAAAATAATTTATATATTTTTATATAATTCTGGGTAGAGTCTCTTTTGAGGTGTATTCATTGTGTGTCTGTGTGAGTGTGTTGCACAAACACTTTACACATTGCCTCTGAGGATAAGCCTGCCTGTTCTGCGCCAAGCTACCAGAGGGTGACCAGAAGTTATCTTTGGCGTATAACTAACCTTCCCTCACTAGAGTGGTGGGTTCTTCCTAGCTTAGGTGCATAGCTTAACCCAACCATAAACCCCATTTCTAACAGACCCTAAAATACAATTATCATTTGGTGCTGATCTAACACATAATTAGTGATTTCAATATAAGAGTCATTTTCAGAATGATGGATTTGGAAAACCAGCTCCTAACACCTGGCATAGAACTGTGGGGCAGATTTACAAGAAAGTGACGCATCTGTATAGATGTGTCACTTTCACTGCGCCACCATCAGAAACCCTTGCGCCACTATGGATGCACCGTATTTACAATATGGTGCACCATGGCGCAAGGATTGACAGATGCGTCAGAAATTCTGAGACATCTGTTGACGCAAAAGTCACGCATTGCTGGAGTTGTGTCGCAAGCACGATGCAACTCCAGCAATGCAGAGTGGCGCAGTGAAATCTTTTAGATTTCACTGCGTCACTTCTACAAGGCTTTTTTGCATTGGAACGCCCACCCTGCATACATTATACCTGACGCAGGTATAATGTGACGCAGGGCTTTACAACGTGACGCATCTCCCTAAATGCGTCACGTTGTAAATGGGCCACATTTTTACGCTGCTGCTGCGTTACAAAAAGTGACGGAATAGCAGTGCAAAAATGATGCCAGCGGCTTGTAAATCTGCCCCTGTACATTTTAAGGACAGAGAAGCATGGACTTTGTATATTATGACATTTATCACCAAAATCAGTTCATGATCTGGTGTAGAACATTGCACAATAAAGTGAAAGTACTTACAAGTTCAATTCTCAATAGGGAACGAAACATTAGCAGTTTTTCTTTTGCTCACTGGTAGTGCTCTGAATTATCGAAAGGTGACAGGCAACACTTTATAAAATTCGAAAAACGCAGTGCCTTATAAAAACTCAAAATTAAATAAACAAATGACGGAACCAGTGCCAGGTGACTCAAACACTTCTGTGGAAAGCTCACGAAATATATAGATGCTATTCTTGCCAAACCTATGTGACACATGCTATTCTTGTGTCACAAGGTCACCGTTATGCCCCATTCACATTCCCTCTTCTATGAGAAATCCATTATAGAGGAAAGAGTGTTGCTTTGATGTACATCTGCTGCAGTATTTGACCCCCGTGACCTTTTCAGCGACTGCAAATGCTTATTTTAGGGCATTGCAGCAGCATTGTTATTCCCCTGCCGCAGCAAATGTACATTTTAACAATACATAGCTGAGGTCCATTAGCCTGAGGTCTAGGCTGAAAGCGACATTCTAACACCCTCAGGCTTGGACTGAGTCCCCGGAGGAGCTGTTTATCAAAGCCTACTAGCATCAAGACACAGCTCCACGAGGCAGCATCAGTGATGGGGCTGCAGAGCACTGCATCCCTGCTCATGGCAGCTGGCTGCACCCTCAGCACATTCAGAGACCTTCTCAAGATGCACAGCCCTTTAAACCCACTTTTACTCTGAGCACTGTCAGATTTCGATGCATTACAACGTACAGAAAACTTGCCCCATTCACACATGACTTTGGTAATTGGTAATGACTTTCCTACTCTCAAAGTACACTTTGCGACACATTGTGAAGTGAAAGGCAAAAGTGGCCTGAAGGGGGCAGTACACTCATCCCTTCATTGAGAAGGTAGCAACCATGAAATGTGGCATCCCTTTACAAAGAGACATCTGTCCCACGCTGTCACAAAGGCACAGCTTCCACTTTGTGGAAGTGTACTATCTTGAGAGGAACCGAAGGCAGTCCAGGAGACTCCTACAAGCTTCCCTAAATGGCATTAACAGCCGGACAACATTATAAATACCTTACAGTTAAGCGAGAGGGACTGTATTAAAAGAGCAAACATTTGCATAGCAGATAGGTCTGGCGTTGGCCACCAGCCTTTTGGCAATTCTTCTTTTGTATTTTCATGGTTTGTGCAAAACCTTATTGTTCAGGTAGCTACTGGTCCCTGATCAATCTAAACAAAACATTGGCTAAAGGCAAATGTGTTGTCTTTATCTAAACAAGCATTTACAATGCAACGGTCTCGCCTTTGCAAAAGTTCGAGCTATTGGCATTGTAAATGACAACATTTTTATTTATGTGTTGGTTTTGAAAACAGATAAATAAATGGCATTGTCATTTACAATGCCAATAGCTTAATCGTATTTACGCTGGTTTGAGCTATTGACATTGCAGATAACAACGCCTTTTATTTACGTTTCAAAAACACACACAATAAACAAGCATATGTATGCATATATGTATATGTATGCATGCATTTATATTTATATAGATATGCAGATGTATATATATATGTTTATATATGTATGTATGTAAATATACACACATACATATAAATGCATATGCATATATACATATATATTTATATATGTGCATATGTGTGCGCTTAGAGAGGCATAGAGCTAGAGGGGAAGATAGAGAGAGAGGTAGAGCGAGAGGTAAAGAGAGGTAGAGCAAGAGGTAAGAGGTAGAGAGTGAGTAGTAGAGAGTAGAGAGTGAGTAGTAGAGTGTAGAGAGTACTAGAGAGTGAGTGCTAGAGAGTGAGTAGTAGAGAGTGGGTAGTAGAGAGTAGAGAGGTAGTACAGAGTGAGTAGTAGAGAGTTAGTAGTAGAGAGTGGGTAGTAGAGAGTAGAGAGAGTAGTAGAGAGTGAGTAGTAGAGAGTTAGTAGTAGAGTAGTAGAGAGTGAGTTGTAGAGTAGTAGAGAGTGAGTAGTAGAAAGTAGTGGAGAGTGAGTAGTAGAGAGTAGTAGAGAGTGAGTAGAGAGTAGTAGAGAGTGAGTAGTAGAGAGTGAGTAGTAGAGAGTGAGTACTAGTGAGTAAGTAGAGAGTAGTAGAGAGTGAGTAGTAGAGAATGAGTAGTAGAGAGTGAGTAGCGGAGAGTGAGTAGTAGAGAGTAGAGTGAGTAGTAAAGAGTGAGTATTAGAGAGTGAGTAGTAGAGTGAGTAGTAGAGAGTAGAGCGAGTAGTAGAGAGTAGTAGAGAGTGAGTAGTAGAGAGTGAGTAGTAGAGAGTAGTAGATGTAGTGGAGAGTGAGTAGAGATTAGTAGAGAGTAGTAGAGAGTGAGTAGTAGAGAGTAGTGGAGAGTGAGTAGTAGAGAGTGAGTAGTAGAGTGAGTAGTAGAGAGTAGTAGAGTGAGTAGTAGAGAGTGAGTAGAGTAGTAGGGAGTGCGTGGGAGTGAGTAGGAGAGTGAGTAGAGTAGTTGAGTAGTAGAGAGTAGTAGAGAGTGAGTAGTAGACATTAGTAGTACAGAGTGAGTAGTACAGAGTAGTAGAGAGTGAGTAGAGAGGGAGTAGTAGAGTAGTAGAGAGTGAGTAGTAGAGTAATAGAGCGTGTAGTAGAGAGAGTAGTAGAAAGTGAGTAGTAAGTAGTAGAGAGTAGTAGAGAGTGAGTAGAGAGTGGATAGTATAGAGTAGTAGAGAGTGAGTAATAAAGAGTGAGTAGTAGAGAGTGAATAGAGAGTAGTAGAGAGTGAGTAGTAGAGAGTAGAAGAGAGTGAGTAGTAGAGAGTGAGTAGAGTAGTAGAAAGTGTGTAGCAGAGAGTGAGTATTAGAGAATGAGTAGAGAGTAGAGTAGTTGAGAGTAGTAGAGAGTGAGTAGGAGACAGTGAGTAGTAGAGAATGAGCACTTAGAATGAAAACCCGACAGAATTTCCATACAGTTTAGAGTTCGGGTGTGTAGCCGTGGCCCCGCTGGGTAGCGGGAATGTGCACAGTAAACTAAAGAGGTTCCTAGTAGTACCAGCTGTGGCAGGCAGCAAAAGAGAGAACTTTGGTGTTTAAATCTGGTGTTTAAATCCTGGCATCGTCTCTGTGACCGAATGTGTGATTCTGTGTGAATAACGCAATATCCCCCTTCTGCCTTCTCTAAAAGAGCCTGGCCAGAGAACCATGATTGCCCGTAATTTTTGTGGGTACGCAAATGCGATAAGCCAAGAGAATTTAAACTACTCTGATCTTTTCTGGAAAACTTGCTCAGTGTATGTAAATTAATTATTTTGTGTGCTAGTGTAAACAATTTTCTGTAAAAGTGCTAGATTGTCAAGATGTATGTAGACTTCTAATTTCACCATTTGTTAAGTAAATTATTAATCATATAAAGCAGCTCTATTCGTCCTGGGGGGGAAGGGGCGGGATGTTGAATAAAAACTCATTTTTTTTCCTGAAAATACTAGGTTTTATTCACACCCCAGTGGTAAACAATAACCTTATTAAGGTGACTAGATTTTATTTGTAGATCACCGTCACATAAAATACAAAAACCCATTGCAAACAAGCTGTTATGAACATTACATTGTCTTTGTGTTATCTGTTTTTGCCAGGAGCATTAGTCTTGTAAATAGTCAAATTGAAAATGCACTGTCTCCTAGTGAGCGCAGAGTACTGCATTTGTAGAGATGTAATGGAACTCATTTTTGAAGCAAATAGTTTCGGTCTGAATTATGGCTGCAGCAGGATAACACTCTCGACTGAATAACCCGAAAACAAATGCAACCAGAGAAGACAGCCCGGTGGGTTGAGTCTTGAGGGGCAACATCTCGAGGCCAGGGTTATGTTAGGGATTAGCCGGCTTTTCCCCTCTCCTTTCTATCTTTTCTGAGAGCTTGTTTCCCCCGGTGTCCTCTCTCTGTTTCCTTGTTTTTGGTAGCCTACGCCCCTTTCCCCTCATTTGTATATAGGACGCCAGCACCATGGCTCGGTGCTTGGTTTCTTACCTGGTTGGCGTTTTTCTTTCGTCCAGAGTGAGAGTTGGGAATAATAACACATCTCGTGGTTTTGGGAAAGTTCTTCTGCACTACGCGACCTAGCTGGAGGCGGCGCCCCGCTGAACGAGGCTTCGTTTCGGCGGCCCGGATGGGTTCCACATCGGACGCCTTCCCGCTAGTTGCAGATTCTTCAGAAGCGTAAGCGGAGCGTTCGAGCTTAATAGCTCGAGTACAAACTTGGGACATATATTTTTGTGTTATTTTTGGATCGAGGGTTTACCTCGGAGACGTGGGAACTACGGGAAAGCCGATTTCCGGGTTTTGAGTACCCGAGGTACTTTGTTATGTGAGCGCTTGGACTTATTTTTGGAAGCATTCCTAGCTTCTGGCGTTTCACTTAGAATGTGCTTTTAGTTTGTGGCCACAGTTAGGTTATTTTTGGGAAACAGCGTAGATTGCTGTAAATCAAGTTTTTCAGGGGTTTTTTGTCAGAATTATGACTTTTTCCCCTTCATGAAAGTAACGTTGGACTACGGAGAGTCGGTCAAAGTTTGAACTGTTGGACTCTCGCTCTCCTTTGGATGATTCAGCTATGTTACGCAAGTAAGGAGGGGATTGGGTTGTGTTGGGCATATACAAGGGTGTGAGGATAGGGATTCAGGTGAGAGAACACTGGGCTATTGTGTTAACGTTCTGTTCTTCTTCTGTGTTTCTTTTCTTTTCTGGCTGCAGGTTAGAAGACCGTTCCCTACTAAACTGACGAGGGTCTGCCTAGCTGTGACATAGAGAGAGCCTTGGCGTTACTCTTTCTTTGTTTTACTTTTTCCTACCTTCTCCCTTTGCTCGGTCCGCGGTCACGCTGTATATAAGGGCGTGTGGCAATCCGAGTGGAGGCAGAGGAGTGGGGCCATCCTCGCTTCCGTGGTGTGGGTCGAGTTGGGGAAAGATCCAACAGAAAACCAAGCCCACGAATTTAACACCACCGGAGCGAGAATGGATGAGGATGGGAATGAAGTGGAAGAGAGGGTCCCTACAGTGCAGGAACTGATGGGGGCTGTTAATGCCCTTTAGATTAAGGTGCAGGAATTACAACAGGAGAATCAAGGGTTACGTCAGGAGATGAGTGCTGGGAAGGCTAAGGATCCGTATGGGGAATGGGTAAACCCTCTGTATTACAGCCTGCCACTTTTCATTTTGATAGAAGTGCGAGCGCTAGTAATCCCCCTTTGACGGTTAACGTAACTACTCCCACCCCTGTCCCATTGGCTGTCCCTGAGAGGTTTACAGGAGATTTCAGTAAATACAGTGTGTTTATGAATCAATGTCATTTACACTTTATGTGTCGTCCAGCTTCGTTCCCTAACGACTCTTCTAAAGTAGCGTTTGTTATTTCTTATTTGGCGGGTACTGCGGCGTCTTGGGCGGTGCCATTGGTGGACAATGATGATCCTGTATTGTATAACTATGGGGCATTTAAAGAACAGATGCCTTGTCTTTTTGCAAAACATGCTTTTATGCAAGCTAGCGACGCCGAATTGTTGAAACTGAGACAGGGAAAACAGGATTTACTGACCTATGTGTCCACGTTCAATCGGTTAGTGTCCGAAACCCATTGGCCCGTTGATAAAAGAACCTCTTTGTTTTATCAAGGGTTGTCAGAAGACCTGAAAGATATTGTCTCGCAGGTGGTGAATCCTCCAGAAGACTGTGTTGAATTCATCGATCTAGTGGTGAAGTTGAATCATAGGCTACTAGAAAGGAGAGGGGAGAAAAACCGCTTTCAAGTATCCCGAGTGGTTCCTGTTAGAAGCGAGGTAAAGAGCACTGGGGAGGGCCGAACAACTCAGGAACCTATGGAAATAGGAGGAGTACGGGGCCCCCTCACTGCCGAAGAGAAAAGTAGAAGACGATCACAAAACTTGTGTTTGTATTGTGGGCAAGGAGGTCATTATGCCAGAGATTGCTCTGTTAAACCCTCTTCAATGACATCAAGAAAAGTGGTAGCTTGTGTGCAGCCTCCTGCGGAGTTGGTGATGGGTGATAAACTTAATCCATCATATCAGATTTCTGGTATAGTCAAGAGAGTACCTAAACATTTTATGATTACTGTCTGTTTAGTGATATCCAACAGCCATAGGACTCCTGTTTCAGCGTTATTGGATTCTGGTGCCACGGGTAATTTCATGGATATCAAGTTAGCGGAACAATTGAAAGTGCCCTGGATTATGAAAGATCAACCCGAACCTGTGAGGGCCATAGATGGAACAGAGTTGTCCTCTGGTACTATCACTAGACAGACTGAACCCTTGTGTATGATTTGTGACAACGGACATTCCGAGTACCTTGGGTTTGATTTAATTGATGCCCCTTCGTTTGGTATTGTGTTGGGGGTTCCTTGGTTGCAATCCCACAATCCCCGGATTGATTGGTTTCGAAGGACTGTGACTCTTGATTCGGTCTATTGTCTGCAGAGTTGTTATAAAGTCGCCACGGATTGGGTTACTCCTTTATCTTGTGCAGTAGGTGATGGGTTGAGGTGTGACGTGCAGAAGATACCAGAGGCATATGTAGAGTTTGCCGAGGTGTTTGACAAAGCACGAGCGCGGGACTTCCCTCCCCATCGTTCCTTTGATTGTCGAATTGATTTGATTCCCGGGGCCACTCTACCCTGTTGTCACATCTATGCCTTATCTGGCCCAGAAGAACAGCATTTGAAGGAGTACATAGATGAGATGTTGGTTAAGGGGTTTATTCGTCCCTCCTCCTCTCCTGCTTCCTCGGCTATCTTTTTCATTCCCAAACGGGAAGGTGGCCTCCGCGCCTGTGTAGACTATAGGGCGCTCAATAAGGGTACTATTAAGAACAAGTATCCCCTTCCCTTGATACCCGTATTGCTCGATCAGCTGAGGCATGCAACGGTTTTTACTAAACTGGACCTCCGAGGGGCATACCATCTCATACGAGTCCGTGAAGGCGATGAGTGGAAAACTGCCTTCCGGACTAAGTTTGGTCTGTATGAGTATTGTGTTATGCCCTTCGGGCTATGTAATGCTCCGGCTGCCTTTCAGTTTTTTATCAACGAGGTACTAAGGGAATATCTGGATTTGAGCGTGATAGTCTATATAGATGATATTTTGATATTTTCCAACACTGAGGCTGAACATGAAACACACGTTCGCCAGGTCTTACAGACCTTGAAAGAGCATCAGTTGTTTGTGAGACCAGAGAAATGTAGCTTCCATACTGATAGAGTAGAGTTTCTGGGTTTCCTTGTATCAGCTGAGGGCATTCGAATGGATCCACGGAAGATCGAGGCTATTACCTCGTGGCCATCGCCTAAATGTGTGAAAGAAGTGCAGGTGTTGCTTGGATTCGCAAACTTCTATCGGAGGTTTATCTCCCACTTCTCGGAGATAGTGGCCCCCATGACTGTTTTGTTGAGAAAGGGAGTTCCTTTTGTGTGGTCCTATTTGGCTCAAATGTCGTTAGATCAATTGATTGAACGGTTCACTTCAGCCCCTGTTCTTGTCCATCCTGACCCGGCGTTACCCTTTTTTGTTGAAGCAGATGCTTCCTTGGGTGCTGTGGGGGGGGTCTTATCTCAGCGAAATGCGGAGACAGGGTTTATGCATCCCATAGCTTTCTTTTCTAAAACCCTGTTGCCTGCTGAAAGAAATTACACAGTTGCTGAACGTGAATTGTTGGCCATCAAGCTATCTTTTGAAGAGTGGCGACATCACTTGTGGGGGGCTCGCCATTCCATTACCATTTTCACAGACCACAAGAATCTCGAGTTCTTCAGGTCTGCTCGTGCCCTAACTCCTAGGCAGATGAGGTGGGTTTCATTCTTCAATGAATACGATTTTATAATCACCTACAGACCTGCCGCTCAGCAATTGAAATCAGATGCCTTGTCCCGAATACATGTGAAACAGAATGAGTGGGGGACAGACAAGGACACGGGGTCTTTCATTCCATCTGAAAAGATAGTGGGGAGTATTTCTCTGGACGGTTTTTTGGCTACTGTGAAAGATAAATTGAGAGGACTAGATCTGACTCCTTGGTCTTCCCAGCCTTCCTTTTCTATGAGAGACGGATTGTTGTATCGCGAAACCCAATTGTTCATTCCTCCTGCTTTAAGGGACACAGTGTTGAAGTGGTGTCATTCTTCTGCTTTAGTAGGTCATCCCGGAATAAATAAAACCAGAGAATTCTGTTTACGTTGGTTTTGGTGGGAGTCGTTGACACATGACGTTCAACAGTTTGTGGCTTCCTGCCCTGTATGCGCTGTGAGTAGGCCATCTCACTCCAGTCCGTCTGGCCTGTTACTGCCTTTACCTGTACCCCCTGCGCCATGGCATACGATTAGTATGGACTTTGTCACAGATTTGCCCTTGGAGTCTGGTTGCACGGTGATTCTTGTTGTGGTTGATTCCTTTACAAAGATGGGCCATTTCATCCCCTTATCCAAACTGCCTACCGCTAAGGAAATGGCTTTAGTATTTGTGTCATCTAAAGTGCGATTGCACGGTTTACCCTCAGCCATTGTGTCCGATAGGGGTTCTCAGTTTGTGTCCCGTTTTTGGACTGAGTTATGTGAGGCGCTACAAATGAACATCTGCCTTTCATCTGCTTATCATCCTCAGTCCGATGGTCAGACTGAGAGGATCAACCAAACAATGGAACAGTACCTACGATGCCTGTTGACTTCTTTGACTTGTAATTGGGTGTTAGCCCTCCCTCTTGCTGAATTTGCGTATAATAACAGCATTCATTCCGCTGTTGGCATGTCCCCCTTTTACTGTTCTATGGGGTTTCATCCCAGGGCCATCCCTATTCAACCTTCTGGTCATGTGCCTGCAGTCGATTCCTTGGGAATAGCATTGGGCAAGATTTGGGGCTTAGCCCAGGAACATCTGGTGAAGGCCAAGGAGGACATGAAGCGGCAGGCTGATAAACACAGGGTCCCTTCCCCATCTTTTGCAGTAGGGGATCGGGTTTGGTTGTCGACAAAGAACTTGAGATTGGAAGGCTCTAGGAAACTGCAGCCAAGATTCGTGGGTCCTTTTCCCATAGCGCGGGTGATCAATCCTGTCGCGATGAGGCTGGAGCTACCTGATGAATATCGCATTCATCCGGTGTTTCATACTTCACTGTTAAAACCTTATAAAGACACCGATCAGACTTTGCCTCCTCCCCCTCCCGTGATGGTTGAGGGCGAGGTGGAATTTGAGGTCAACGCTATCCTAGATGCCAGGAGGAGACGGGGGAGGTTGATGTACTTAATTGATTGGAAGGGGTACCCTCCTGAGGAACGCTCTTGGGAACCAGCTACCGGGGTGCATGCTCCTCGATTGATCAGACTGTTCCACCTCCGTCACCCGACTAAACCCCGTCCTGTTGGGAGGCCTTTGAGGGGAGGTACTGTTAGGGATTAGCCGGCTTTTCCCCTCTCCTTTCTATCTTTTCTGAGAGCTTGTTTCCCCCGGTGTCCTCTCTCTGTTTCCTTGTTTTTGGTAGCCTCCGCCCCTTTCCCCTCATTTGTATATAGGACGCCAGCACCATGGCTCGGTGCTTGGTTTCTTACCTGGTTGGCGTTTTTCTTTCGTCCAGAGTGAGAGTTGGGAATAATAACACATCTCGTGGTTTTGGGAAAGCTCTTCTGCACTACGCGACCTAGCTGGAGGCGGTGCCCCGCTGAACGAGGCTTCGTTTCGGCGGCCCGGATGGGTTCCACATCGGACGCCTTCCCGCTAGTTGCATATTCTTCAGAAGCGTAAGCGGAGCGTTCGAGCTTAATAGCTCGAGTACAAACTTGGGACATATATTTTTGTGTTATTTTTGGATCGAGGGTTTACCTCGGAGACGAGGGAACTACGGGAAAGCCGATTTCCGGGTTTTGAGTACCCGAGGTACTTTGTTATGTGAGCGCTTGGACTTATTTTTGGAAGCATTCCTAGCTTCTGGCGTTTCACTTAGAATGTGCTTTTAGTTTGTGGCCACAGTTAGGTTATTTTTGGGAAACAGCGTAGATTGCTGTAAATCAAGTTTTTCAGGGGTTTTTTGTCAGAAGTATGACTTTTTCCCCTTTATGAAAGTAACGTTGGACTACGGAGAGTCGGTCAAAGTTTGAACTGTTGGACTCTCGCTCTCCTTTGGATGATTCAGCTATGTTACGCAAGTAAGGAGGGGATTGGGTTGTGTTGGGCATATACAAGGGTGTGAGGATAGGGATTCAGGTGAGAGAACACTGGGCTATTGTGTTAACGTTCTGTTCTTCTTCTGTGTTTCTTTTCTTTTCTGGCTGCAGGTTAGAAGACCGTTCCCTACTAAACTGACGAGGGTCTGCCTAGCTGTGACATAGAGAGAGCCTTGGCGTTACTCTTTCTTTGTTTTACTTTTTCCTACCTTCTCCCTTTGCTCGGTCTGCGGTCACGCTGTATATAAGGGCGTGTGGCGATCCGAGTGGAGGCAGAGGAGTGGGGCCATCATCGCTTCCGTGGTGTGGGTCGAGTTGGGGAAAGATCCACCAGGTTAGAGCACTAAATCCTCCCACGGAGAGTGAAATCAGCGCTCTGGAGTTATTTACAGCACGCGGTATGAAGGCGTGCGACTGACCGCTGCATTATTGCACATCAAGTGTCAAATTAGTCTTTATTTCGACTATTAGTCATAAAAGACACACATTAACATATTAAAAATCACATTTCATTAACATTACATTCTGTTTCATATTAACAGGGAAGTACATCATAAGATCTTCAAAATAAGATTACCACAAACATGGTATTCCAACTCGACCAGTTAAAAAAAAAAAATACTATGTTTTGGTAAAAAACATTTAAAATTAATAAAATTGATATTCCACAAATATACCACAGTAAATTTATAGGGGCTGCAATACTTTCAGTTTACCACTTCGGATTGTCCACATCCATTTTAAAAATTTTGCGAGCGCAATCACCATAGTGTCTGAACAGTCGGTTTGAAGTATCCTTAATGCTACTGTCCCAGTCTGAATCCCCTTTTGGATACAGATCGACCTAATCCATTTGTGGCGAGGAGCTTTGTACTCTGGGCATGCAAACAGGACATGAGCTATACTTTCCGAGTGTGTTATACAGAAAGGGCACATGTGGTCATTTTTGCTAGTTGTCCATTTGCAAGTAACCGTGTTAAGTGGGAGGGTTCCTACCCTGAACTGATGAAACAGTTTCCTATCATATGGTGTTGTAATGAGATCCCAATACCTCTCATACGAGGGAGTATGTTTCAGCTCCAAAAAAGCCTTAGTAAACGATGGAGCAGTATGTAACTGAAACTCCTCTTGGGATATCAGTGCCCAGTAGGTTTCTTTTAACTTTTGTTTTGAAGGGAAGATGCTCTCCTGGGGATTTTCCCAATGATCCCCCATACCTAAGGCCTTAAGTGGGGATTTAACCTTCCTGAACCATAACATTTTACCCCCAGAGTCCATATTTCGCGTTTCCAAGAGTGCTAACGCGTAATGAGAGAGTTCAGGCGTCACCCACAATCTCCTCCAGTATGCAATTGGTCTAAACCTACAAATGTCCTGTATGCTATGACTCCCCAAATCCATGCGTAATGGTACAAGTGGTGTTGAATGTGGGAGCCCTGTTATACAGCGGAGAAATTTGTTATGGGCATTTTTTAAGCCCGTTATATCAGAAACCCCCCACAATTCTGCTCCATACAACATGGAAGATCTCACTTTAGTGTCATAACTTTTAAGTACTGGGGCCATTGGTTTGGTAGCTGAGGACTTAAACTCTCTTAGTAGAACACCAGCCAACTGTGCGTGCTTGGAAGTTAAGTATGACATGTGTGGCTTCCACTGAAGCCTGGAGCCTAGTGTTATGCCCAGGTAACTAAAGCTGTCCGTCTGTTCTAAGAGTTCCCCGTTCATGAAAACTATGCCCCTGATGTTCCTATGCTTATGCATTACCATGAATTTTGTCTTTGATACATTAACAAATAGGCCATAGTCGTTGCAAAATTTTTCAAAGCAGCCGATTGCTTTCTGAAGCCCTTCCTGAGTTTTAGATATTACAAGGGTGTCATCTGCAAACATTAACAGGGGGACCGAGATACCGTTCTGTTTAGGTGCATCTGTGTAAGAGTCCCTATAATAATCTGTGACCCGGTTAATATATAGAGTAAATAATGTGGGTGCCAATACACATCCTTGTCGGACACCTCTTGCTGTCGGAAATCTATCGGTCACCTGACTCTGGTTACCCCATCTCACCTGCGCGTAGTTGTTATCATGAAATTTAATCAAAACTGCAAGCAGTTCAGGAGGCATGCCTTGTTCATGGAGCGCTCGCCACAACCTGTCTCGGGGGACAAGGTCAAATGCAGCCTTCAGGTCGACAAAGGCTGCATAGAGTGTACCGCCCCCTAGGATCACCCATTTCCAGTATATTGTGGAAAACCTAAAAACTTGATCAACTGTGCTGGTAGAGGGTCGGAAGCCAGCCTGTAAAGTAGACATGACCCCCAATTCCTCTATCCAGTTCTGGATCCTGAGAAGTATCATCCTAGCCACAACCTTTTGAATACAAGCTATTAGGCTAATCGGCCTATAGTTAGCTGGATCTGCGCGGTCCCCCTTTTTAAAAATAGGTATGATTTCAGCTCCCCGCCATGTGTCCGGCAAGGCAGTGCCTCTCGCAATGGCATTTGCCAACAATTCTATGTACGGGACCCAGACTTCTTTATTATATAAAAAAAGATCTGCTGGAATTTTGTCTAGGCCCGGGGCTCTGCTTTTAGGTATTAAGTTGAGGGCATATTCAACATCTTTCCTTGTGAACACTAGTGGGCTTGTAGGTATGGAACAGCTGATAAAGTCCAGAGCAGTTATAGGTACGCTGTTTACGTTAGCAAACTGGGACTTGAAATACATTATCCAGCGTTCTGGAGGGACGTGGTTTTCGGGCTGTGGTTTTTGATTCCCCTTGCCCCACCTCACAAGGTGCCAAAAGCCCGTCATATCTCTGGACTTGCTTGCTTCGTATAGCTCATCCCAATATTTATTGTCCCAGGCTTTTTTTGCAACGTGTTGCGTCCTTTTATAGTGTTTCCTAGCGCCCTGTATGACCTCCCTATCAGTAGATCGCACTGCTAGCGCTAGGGATTTGTATGCTGACCTACAATTTTTATCATACCATGACTCGGGTTTCCGTCTTCCTTTGCCAGAAGGGTTCTTCTTTTGAATACTAAAAAATCTGCCAAGTTTAAGAAAAAGGGTAGAGTGAATATGGACTACCCTGATGTCGTAATCTTCATGGGATAACTGACGCCGTATTTCTGCAATTGCTTCTTTAACCAAAACATCCATTTCATTAATAGAATGGGGATTACCCAGACACTCGGCCCATCTTAACCGCCTTGTATCATTTGTCATGACAATATCATCTACTATATTGTCTTTCGGTGTTCCTTGTCCCTTAAGGAGCAGTATCTCAAGGCTGAGCGGGTTGTGATCACTCTCTATTCGTTGAATTATAGTCATGTCACAGACAGAGGACCAAAATTCAAGATTCACTAATATATAATCAATTCTACATGTACTCAAGCCATTATTAAATGTTGGATTGCCCTGCTTGTCCCCTCGCGTTCTCCCGTTTGCTGCTCTAAGCCCACATTCAAGACTAAAGGTCTTGAGTTGAAGGGCTGCTTGGGTCCACCTTTTTATTGGGGGTATATTTAATGGGGGAATTTGCCAGCAAGTGTCTTCAACCTCAGTGAGCTCTAGGTCACTGTGATCCAGGGGCTCGAAGGAGCAGTTAAAATCTCCACATATTAATACATTAGCACCTCCCCTCCAGGTTCTGACATAGTGTCCCAGTGCCTCAACTACCTCTGACGTTTTCCCCCCTGGTTTCCCCCTGGCATATGTTATGTTATTGGGGATGCTTATATAGCGCACGGCTACTCCAGGGAGGGTCCCGGCGCTTTCTGACCCCAAACTGAGAAAGGAGATGGAAAAAACAAAAACATAACAAGTTACTGCTTGTAAAGCCAAGTTTTCAAGGCCTTTCTAAAGGCAAGCAGATTAGAGGTATGGCGCAGATCAACAGGCAGGGAGTTCCATAGTTTAGGGGCAAGATGTGTAAAGGAACGTCCACCTATCCTGACCCTCCTAATGGGAGGAACCATTGCCAGGCCAAGACATTCAGATCGGAGAGATCTGGTGGGTTTATAGAAAAGAAGCCGTTTCTGAATGTACGAGGCCCCAACCAAATGGAGTGCCTTGTGGGCTAAAGTGAGAGCCTTGAAAGTAATCCGCTTCTTCACTGGAAGCCAATGAAGGGAAGAAAGCAGCTCTGAAGCCGGAGCTTGTCGAGGTAGGCCAAAGATAGCCCTTGCCGCGGAGTTTTGAACTACCTGAAGTTGATGCAGGAGGTAGTCCGGTAAACCCAGGTAGAGGACATTTGAGTAGTCAATCCTAGAACAAATCAAAGCCTGTACCGTCAGCTTCCTGTGGACTAACGGGAGCAGAGGAAGAAATTTTCTCAGCATTTTTAACAGACCAAAACAGGTGCTGGTGAGACCTGTGATCTGTGTTTTCAGCGAAAGGGTGTTGTCGATTTTGATCCCCAAGTTTTTAGCAACCACAGAGGAAGAGGAAGGGGGTGACATACACACCGGCCACCATTCCTGCCACGGTGGATCTGCATATACATTAAAGATAATTAATTCACCGAAAATGGGGGATTTTAACTTAACCACCAATATGTCCTTGGAATTGGTTACAAGTTGGGTTGTTGTATATCTATCATCCTGCTTGACCCATGTGGTCAGGCCCCCCATTGGTCTTCCCTTGCTAGAATGGGTTGCCGCTATCGCAAAATGAAGATACCCTGGTCTATATTGTGGTTCAACTGCCCAGGTTTCCTGCATAGTGATTATCATATAATTATCAATAAAGATAGCCCAATCCCTGGAAGCCATCTTATTCTTAAGGCCTGCCACGTTCCAGGATGCCAAGAACTGACCCCCCGTGTGTGTCCGTGATACATTGTGGACCTTATTGCCCCACAAGCGAGCTTCCCCATGGAGAGCATTATGCCCCAGCTGGTTCTGGCTAATATCCTGCAATCCCTCTGTCACTATTTCTCTTTCCTCAACCAGAGTACTAATTAGATTGACATTACCTGTACAGAAATTGGGTATCACAATCTCGGTTTCCCTGATACTGACAGCGTTGTTAGTTGAATCATGCATTGTTTTCTTGACTGAACAACTAGATTGATTGTCATTTTCTATACAATAGTTGGGTGTGACATTCACTATCTCTCCCACTCTATTGGGGTCGTTTTTCGGGTCAAGGATTCCAGATTCGTGCCGGGGGTAATGGGGTGAATTTAACGCTTCCTCTAATGGACTGGTTGCAGTAGTTAAAATATCTACCCTGGGAACTCCTTTCTCTTTATCCACCTCGAGTCCATCTGAACTAGGAATAATTGCACCTCCACTCCCTTCCCCTCTGTTCTGTAGTCTTCAACCGCATTCGTCCAGACCACTAAATATGTCGTACCTGTTTATTGTCTCCAGTGGTGTGAATGGCATGAGATAGTCCATTCTTCTATGTGCAGTTGTATTAAATCTGGGGGGGAAGGTGTTCCACCCAGGTGTGTCAGGAGCTGGTACTGGATGATACATATAAGCAGGATTCCTAATGTTCTCCATATTTGGAAAGTAATTGGTGGAGAAAGCATGACTATGTATTGTTTGAGATGGGAATACTACAGATCTCGGATAGAAATATGTTAAAGGGCGGGGGGTGATACAGTTGTTAGCATTGCCCTGTGGCCAGTTTAGTATGTATTGAACTGCATTTTGGTCCCTAAAGTTAAATACAACCACATCTCCCCCGATATCCTTGGGTCTTCCACCTAACCACTGAAGGCGGCAAACATAAACTATTTCGCCATTGATGTTGCTTGCAATTGGTCTGTAAGAAGTCAGCCAATGCATTATCTTGTTCCTCAGTTGGAAAAAACCTTCCCGCTTATTCTCAGACAACTCTGGTACCCCGGTGAGAACCACCACATATGGTACAGCTTCCGGCGGAAGTTCTGTTGGTGGTCTCCTGCCTTGTACCCCCCTGGAGTGCCTAGAACCTTCCTCCTCCATTCTCGATAGCCCAATTGATGGAATACCCATGTCCCTTGCAGGCTTGTTAACAGGGATGGCGGGAATGCGGTTGGGTTTTGTTATCGGCTTTGTTATAGGTACTTTTGGCTGATTTATATTTGAATTGTGAGGGTGTTTGGGTGCAGGTGTTGTCCTAGTAGATGGATGGTTGGTGGCAGATGGTGCAGCTGGTATCGTATTAGTGAGTGAGATGGTGGTAGAAGATACTGCTTTAGTGACTTCTGGTAGAGGATTATGGGCGGATGTAGTGGCTTGAGAAGGGATTGTTACAGTTGTTAACTCTTTGTTTTCTACTATCCTGATGGGATTTCCCTTTCTTCCCAAGTCTGCCTCTATTTTCCCTAATCTATCCTCCATACTTTTTAGTCTTTCTACTATTGCTAGTGTATAGCTTCTCATTATAAGTTCAATACTATCCAATAGGTCACTAGTGTGAGCTAGTTGTGACCCATCGACCAGTCGGTCATGTTCGATGTTAGCCTCTCTGTCTGGATATAGAGATGGTGGCAATGGTGAAGGAGCTGTCGCTGTTCCTACCTCATCCATGACAGCTGTGATACCCGTGACGTTGGTACTAGTGGGCTTAAGCTTCTTCCCAAAATCGGAATGACTCAGCTTTTGTTTGGATAGTTCCACCCTCTTACGTCTCTTTTTGGTTGGCGGTGGGCCATAGATTTTGTGTTGCATGGTCCTCTTGATCTTACCTCGTACTATCTTACCAGGCATGGGTGTTGGTGTAATCATCACCTTGGATGCACTGGGTGTACTAGTAGAGTTATGAGGTGAGATACCAACACCAGTTTGATTGGGACAGGTAGAGGGTGCCAAACATTCTCTAAGCAAAAGGGGCACACTGTCCATAGATGAAATATCATTAATAGTATCAGAGCAAAGCTCATTATTGGAGTTGACGGCAGGGGTTGGCTCTGTCAAAGTCCTATTCTTGATACTTTCAATCGAGCGGCGGCGCTCAGCCCGCCGTTCTGCTAAGGATTGTTCTTTAGAGCCTTCAGCAAGAGTTTTGATAAAATAATTGTCCAAGGTTCCATTCAACAAACCCCCAGCTCTTTCAGACAAAGCAATATCCGGGCTCAACACGATGGTAGACATTGTAATATATTAACAAATGATTGCCGGACAGAAGGATATATGGAGCAACTTACTCCGAAACAGTAGGGGTGTGTAGTCACTCGACCAGGGGGTCCCGCCCAGTCCAGTCTCCTCAGGCCTCTGAGGGCCTAAGAGGGCCCGCCCTTTGCCCGGGCTTAGCCCGGCTCCGCCCGCGCGCGTCCCGCGAGGCGGGGAGTGACGCTTGGTCTTAAGCGCCTCCTGGCGCGCTTCCCGGGTGAGGCACGTCCGGACAAGGAGGCTGCTGGGAGGTGTAGTTCGCAGCCTCCAGGTGCTCGCCCCCGCTCGGCGGCCGCTATAGGATATTGTAAGCGGCGGCGGGGGTGAGCTGCACAGCCGGTGGCGAGAGAAGGGCTCCGGTGCAGAGGCAACAGGATTCACACAAGTAAGGGTTCTCCTCTCTGATTATGGATTGAAGCAGGTTGTCCCGCTCACCCGGGAGTGACGCTTGGTCTTAAGCGCCTCCTGGCGCGCTTCCCGGGTGAGGCACTTCCGGACAAGGAGGCTGCTGGGAGGTGTAGTTCGCAGCCTCCAGGTGCTCGCCCCCACTCGGCGGCCGCTATAGGATATTGTAAGCGACGGCGGGGGGTGAGCTGCACAGCCGGTGGCGAGAGAAGGGCTCCGGTGCAGAGGCAACAGGATTCACACAAGTAAGGGTTCTCCTCTCTGATTATGGATTGAAGCAGGTTGTCCCCATTGCACATCATTACTAGAAGTAGTAACGGTGGCGCTAATAATTACGATTATAGTATAAAATATCAAATAAGGAATAATAACATGCGTAATATAATATACATAAAAATGAAAACAGTAAACCGAATATTAATCTAAAATAACGCCGATATTATTAATAATAAATATAATAATATTATTAATAGTAATAATTACAACGCAAGAGAGGTAATACAAAATAAAATAAAAAACAACACTTGTAACGGTATTGGAGAGACATGTTTTCTTGCGCTCCGGAGGAAGGTTCACTATCTGGTATGCCTGGTGTGCCTCACATGTACCTCACAACATAGCGTCTTGTGCTTGGGCGGGAGGAAGGGGTGCCCAGAGGCACAGCAGACCCCAGGACATGTTACAGATGGGCAGACCCCGGCAGGGCCGGTTGCGTAATGTATATTGCACCTGCCAGAAATGCATTCCGTGGTGTATGCAAAAACCCACAGGTGAGTTGGGATCAGCGCCTCGAAGCGCCTCAGGGGTGAATACGTGCTTTACAAATAAAGTATCAAATATCCATGCATAAAACACACCATGGCACGACACCCGCATTGCACGTGGCCATAACATAAAGCAACATGCCAAACGGCGGCCACATGTTATGTATTACGCAGCGCTAAAATACAAGCGCCATTAACAAAACGTGATGTAACGACTTGGAATATAACACACTGTTAGAATTGGGGGTCTCTAGTTGGCAGAGGTAGGTACCACTGTCCAAATAGGGACCCTTGCTTCTAGTCAGGGTAAGGCGGAAACCCTCTGAGATAACCCCTGCTCACCCTCTAGGTAGCTTGGCACGAGCAGTCAAGGCTAATCAGAAGGCAATGTGGTAAGTATTTGTACCAACACTCACAGTAACACAGTGAAAACACCACAAACTGACTCCACAACAGTTTAGAAAAATAAAGGTATTTAATCTAAACTACACAAGACCAAAACGACAAAAATCCAACATACACAGTTCAAGAATATGGTTTCAAAAGAGTTCTTGAGGTTGCGATAAAGTTCTTTAGGTTGCGATAAAATAATCTACAGTTGCGTGAAAAGTTCACAGTGGCTTCACCTTTCCGACACAGTACCTTTAGTTGCGACAAAGTTCCAAAAGGAGAAGCTGGTGCGGAAGAAAACAAGCGATGCGTTGCTCCTGAGACCCTGGGGAGGCGTTTGCGACAGCCCCGCTGCAGCAGCGGGCATGTTGCGACGAATCCGGTCTGTATGGGGAGGAAGGCCACTTGTATGGATTCCGGTGCGTAGGTTCCGTAGGAAGTTTGTTCTCGCAAAGGCACGATGCGTCGATCTCGTAGGGGCTGCGACGATCTCCGGGGCGACGATGCGCGATCCAGCGGTGATCCTCTCTCTCACAGCTCCTCGATGCGATGGTTTCGGCGATGACTCTCGCAGCGACGTGATGCGGTCCGCAAGCAAGCGGTGCGGCGATCTCACCCAGCAACGACAGGCTCTGCGACGACACTCGCAGCGATGTTAGACTTCCCGCACCGATCGGGTGCGTCCCGCAAACGAAGGATGCGACGGCTCTGACAGCGGCAACTGGCGCTGCGACGATCTCGACCTTCGTAGTGGCGGGAATCTTCTCGCACTGTCGGGGATGCGCTCCGCAGCGAGCGATGCGATACATTTTCTTTAGCAAAGTCTCTCAAGCTTAGTTTCCAGCTTCCCAGCACAGGTACAACTTCCAGAGGCACCACACATGGGCCAAGCACTCCAGGAAGGACAGAACTCTCTCAGTAGAGCTCAGGGGAAGCTGGGGGTGAAGTCCTTTTGTTCCTGGGACTTCAGAACAGGGAGCCAGCTCTTCTAGGGCCTTTGGAGATCCCTTCAAGCAAGGGGATACAGCACAGCAAAGTCCTTCCCCTCTCCTTGGCAGCAAAGCAGCAGCCGTGCAATCCAGCAGAGCAACAGCTTGACAATCTTCCTTCTTCAGTTTCAGCTTTCTCCTTGGCAGAGGTTCCTTCTTGATTCCAGGATGATCTAATTTTTTGTTGTCAGGGGTCCTGTACTTATACCCCTAAAAGTATTTGTTCTCTTTGTGCAAGTGGGCCCTGAGCCCGGTCTGAACCAGTTCTGGGTGTTGCTTGAGCACTTTGTTTTCCTGGCTTCTCCTTTCCTTTCAGAGTGAGGGGCAGGGTCATCAGCCGCCCAGCTGGAGGTGGAGCCAGCATTGTGGAAGGCAGGCACAGCCCTATTCAGGCCCAGGTGCTATCTCCTCCCACCACTCAAGTTGCAAATGCAGTCATTCAGCCTAGGGCTGACTCAGCCAGCCTCCTGGGGAATCCCCAGCCCCTGTCACTATCAAACCAGACAGTCAATACACAAACAGGCCAAGGCACACAGAAGGGTCAGACAAGAGAACAGCAACCTTCTAAAAGTGCTGTTCTCAAACACAGGATTTAAAAACAACCTTTCCTCAAAGATGTGTTATTAAATTCTGAGTTCAGGGATACTAGACTCTTATGTCCTATCTTGTTCCTATGAGAAGAAATGCTGGTAGCCACTGTAGCCAGCATCCCCCATGTTAATCTATGGAGCAAGATGAGCAAGATAGCCTTACAATAGTGAAAAACGAAAATGGCTGCCATTCACTACCAGAGCATGTCACCTGCACCAGTACATGCTCTACCTTTCATATACACTGCACCCTGCCCAGGGGGGTTCCTTGGGCCTTCCATAGGGGTGACCAATGTGCACAAAAAGGGAAGGATTAGGCCTGGTCAGTGGGGACACTGACCAGGAGGACATGGCAGTTCACAGACTGCACACAGGCACTGCGGTGGCAGGCCTGAGACACCATTTTAGGGCTACTCATGTAGGTGGCACAATCAGTGCTGCAGGCCCACTAGTAGCATTTGTCATCACCAGCCCTGGCACACCCAGTGCACTTTACTAGGGACTTCATGTGATACAAATATGCCAATCATGTATATCCAATCATCATAACAATTTACACAGGGAGCACTTACACTCTGGCACTGATCAGCAGTGGCAGAGTGTCGAAAGCATCTAAACCAGCAAAAACGAAATCCAGCACAGCATAAAAAATACAGGAGGTAGAGGCCAAAAAGACAGGGGAAACCACGCCAAAGATGCCAGGTCTAACACGCGTCCCCTTCAGCTGGAAGTGGGGGGAACTGCCCACCCTCTTGGGAGTTCTCTTCACTCAGGCGGAAAAATCTGGATAGGCCATCAGCGTTGGCGTGTTCTGTACCAGGGCGGCGTTCCACCGTAAAGTCCATTCCCTGTAGGGAGATAGACCACCTCAACAGTTTTGGGTTCTCCCCCCTCATCTGCATCAACCACCTCAGGGGCCTATGGTCGGTCTGAACACGGAAGTGAGTCCCAAACAGGTAGGGCCTCAGCTTCTTCAGGGCCCAGACCACAGCAAAAGCTTCCCTTTCAATCACACTCCACTTCTGTTCCCTGGGGAGTAGTCTCCTACTAATGAAAGCCACATGCTGGTCCCCGTCCTCCTCAGTGATCTGTGAGAGTACTGCTCCCACACCATGCTCTGAAGCGTCTGTCTGCACTATGAACTCACTGGAGAAATCAGGTGCCTTGAGCACCGGTGCTGTGCACATGGCAGTCTTCAGGGCATAAAAAGCAGTCTGGCAGGCTTCGGTCCAGTTCACTCTTTTGGGCAACTTCTTAGAAGTCAGTTCTGTCAAGGGGGCAACGATGGTGCCATATCCCTTGACAAACCGTCTGTAATACCGGGTGAGGCCTAAAAAGGCTCTCACCTCTGTCTGGGTCTTGGGGGGTTCCCAAGCCAGAATGGTATCCATCTTTGCCTGTAGGGGCGCCACCTGGCCGCTCCCCACCTGGTGTCCCAAGTACACCACAGATCCCTGCCCTATCTGGCACTTGCTGGCCTTGATAGTGAGGCCTGCCCTTTGCAGAGCCTTCAACACTTCGCAGAGGTGTTGCAAGTGTTCCTCCCACGTGGACCTGAACACAGCAATGTCATCCAGGTATGCGGCGCTGAATTCCTCCAGCCCGGTCAGTACCTGCTTAACCAGTCTCTGGAAGGTGGCAGGGGCATTCTTCAACCCAAAGGGCATGACTCGGAACTGGAAGTGCCCCTCTGACGTTGAGAATACGGACCTCTCTTTGGCCCCATCAGTTAAGGCAATCTGCCAGTACCCAGAAGTCAAATCAAAGGTACTGAGGCACAGGGCAGCTCCCAACCGATCCACGAGATCATCAGCTCTGGGGATGGGGTGTGCGTCAGTCTTCGTGACCGCATTGAGCCCACGGTAGTCCACGCAAAACCTGAGTTCTGGAGTGGCACCTGGCGCAGCAGCTTTTGGCACTAAGACCTCTGGGCTAGCCCAGGGGCTGCTGGAGGGCTCAATCATCCCTAGCGCCAACATCTTGGAAACCTCTTCCTTGATGCTGACCCTGACCTTGTCAGCTACCCTGTAAAATGTTTGTTTCACATGTAAACTATCTCCAGTGTCCACATCATGGACGCACCAATTGGTGATACCTGGGGTGAGGGAGAACAGGGGGGCAAACTGACTCAGCACTTGGCGACAGTCCCTCTGCTGTTCTGGGGTCAGGGTGGGCGAGAGGACCACACCATCCACTGACCCGTCTTGCTCCTTAGCTGCCAGGATGTCAGGTAGACGATCACTATCCTCCTCCCCTCCAGCATCTGTAGCCATGAGCATTGTCACTTCAGACCTGTCAAAGTGTGGCTTGAGGCGGTTCACATGCAAGACTCTCAGGGGTTGCCTGTGGGTCCTCAAGTTAACCAGGTAGGTTACTTCACTTTTCCTTTCCACCACCTCATATGGCCCAGTCCACTTGTCTTGGAGCGCGCAAGGCTCCACTGGCGCCATCACCCACACTTTCTGCCCAGGTTGAAATTCGACCAGAGTGGTATTCTGGTCGTACCATCTTTTCATTTCTTCCTGGCTAGCTTCCAGGTTCTCCTGTGCGAGCTTCCTGAAGCGCTGTGTCTGGTTGCGAATGGCCAACACATAGCTGAACACATCCTGGGGGGTCTTCCCACAGGATTTCTCCCACCCCTCCTTCACCAGTGTGAGAGGTCCTCTAACAGGGTGGCCATACAGAAGTTCAAAGGGACTGAACCCTAAGGACTTCTGAGGCACCTCCCTGTAGGCAAACAACAGGCATGGTAACAAGACATCCCACTTCCGTCTCATGGGCTCTTCTAGGCCCATAATCATACCCTTCAGGGTTCTGTTGAACCTCTCAACGAACCCATTTCCTTGAGGGTGGTAAGGAGTGGTGAACTTATAGGTTACCTCACACTCCTCCCACAGAGACTTCATGTACCTAGAGATGAAGTTGATACCCCAGTCGGAGACCACCTCTCTGGGGAACCCCACACGGGAAAAGATCCCCATCAATGCACGGCCCACCACGGGTGCTGTGTTTGTCCTGAGAGGTACTGCTTCCGGGTACCGGGTGGCATGGTCCACCAAGACCAGGATTAACCTGTTGCCTAAGGCTGTCTTGGGGTCCAGGGGCCCCACGATGTCGATGCCCACCCGCTCGAAAGGGGTGCTCACCACAGGGAAGGGTTGGAGGGGTGCCTTGCACTTCACTCCAGTCTTGCCACTGGCCTGACATGTTTTGCAAGACCTACAAAAGGAACCAACATTCTTCCTCATCTGGGGCCAGTGGAAGTGGGTGACAAGCGTGTTTAGGGTCTTGTCTTGCCCCAGATGTCCTGCGAGAGGCACGTCATGAGCCAGACCCAGTAGGAAGTTCTTGAAGCGCGCGGGTACCACCAGCACACGGGCTGCATCGGGCTCAGCAAACTTAGGCTCGCTATATAATAGGTCATCTTCCCAGTAGATGAAGTGATCTCTAGCCGCTCCACCTGCTGCCTGGTCTGCAGCCTGCTGCCGCAGACCAAGGAGGGACGGGCACTCTTTCTGCTCCTGACAGAATTCCTCCCTGGAGGGCCCACCTTCTTGCTGCCAATGGGTCAGCTTAGGTAGGTCGCCCAGTTCGGCTACCTGTTCCCCTGTAGGTTCCAGGGCATCCCCCTCAGAGTCTGCTTCCTCCTGGACCGTGGGAACAGCTGGGGCTGGTTTCCCGCGCCCTCTGCCCTGTACTCTCCTGGCAGGTCTCTGGGCCACTGTTTCAGGCTCCAGTTCTGCTGAATCACCCCTATTGGCTGCCATAGCAAACGTGGTCACACAGATCCACGCAGGCAACCCCAACATCTCCAAATGAGTTAGGTGTTCTACATCCTTCCATGGAGAACTCTCCAGGTCGTTACCTAGCAGACAGTCTACAGGCAAGGCATCACTGACAACAACTTCCAAAAGACCAGAGACTCCCCCCCACTCAAAGGGAACACGTGCCACTTTGCAGAGGCGCACTGAACTGTCAGCTGCTACTATAGGGCGGAGTACATTAGGGATACACTGCTCTTCAGACACCCACTGACACCTCACGGATGTCACACTGGCCCCGGTGTCTCTCAGAGCGTCTATCTCCCTCCCATTGACGGTCACCTTCTGCCCATATTTCTTAGTGTTCATGGGCAGTAAGGTTTCCTGGACTATCTCTTGGTCTCCTAAAGAGACAAGGGACATAACTGCTAGCCCCACCTCCCCACTAGAAACCAAATCCCCTCCCAAAGCTACACTTGCTAACCCTGGGGCTGGAGCACCAGTGGGTGCTGGGGGCCTCTTGGGGCACCGGCTGATAACATGTCCCACCTCATTGCAGTTAAAGCAGGTAGGTGGGCCCTTGTTGTCCCTGGAATCTCTGTAGTCCCGCCTGCCCCTAGGGGGCCATGGCTGTCTTGTTTTGGGGGATTGGGATTCCTTCTCCTGGGAATTATTTTGGGGCCCTGGTGTGGACTCCTTTTGATTGCCCTTGTCCCCCCACTCTTCTGCTGGGGACCCTACCCACCTTTGGCTGTGGTACCCACAATTCCTCTGTGGACCCTGGTACTGGTCCAGCGGTCCGCCTCCTTAGCAAGCTCAATGGGGTCTGTCAGCTTGCTGTCTAAAAGATGCTGGCGCAGCTCTGGAACACAAAGACTACTCAAGTGTTCCCAACTGATTAAATGCAACAACCCCTTAAAATCAGTTACCTTGCTGCCCTTCAACCAACCTTCCAGTGCACATGAGTACAAATTGACACACTCCATCCAAGTCTCAGATTCTTTCTTCTTAGAATTTCTAAACTGTAGTCTGTACTGCTCTGGAATAAGTCCATACCTGAGACATAAGGCCTCCTTCATATTGGGGTAGGTCATGGTACCTGCTAATTCTAAGGGCTCTAGAGCACTCCTCCCAGAAGCCTCAAAATGTTTCCACAGGCCCGCCCCCCAATGCTGTTCAGACACACCATTCATTCTCAATGCAATCTCATAGGAAGTAAACCAGGCATAAAAATCCTCACTCCTATTGTAATTCTGTACCAGATCCTTGGGAATATATACTTTACCCCCATGCACTGGCTGCACGCTGCCACAATTTGAACCGGCATCCACCTCCTTGGCTTTAAGATCCAGTTCTCTCATGCTCAACTGATGAGCCAAAAGCAATTTCTTTTCCTCCAAGGCGCGGGCACTTTTGCTCTCCTCCGCCGCCTTTTCTCTCTCTTTATCCATTTCCAATTGCTTAATTTTCATTTTCATGACTTCCAAGTCATATTCTTCTACTCTCTGATTTTCTTGTAACTCTTCTGGGGTGAGGCCCCTACCGGAATGGTTGCTTCCAGCCCCTGAGCCTACTCTGCCCACTGGCAGATCTGTGACTTGAAAACCATTCTCTGCATCCACATCCTCATTTCCCTCTTGTGCCTCCCAATGGGCCTTCAAGATTCTCTGTATCTCCTCCTTCCTGTAGGCGGTCTTTATGGGGCACTCAAACTCGTGGCAGAATTTCCTAAGATGCTCAACTTTGTATGAATACAAATCCCCAATTACAAATTCCAACTCTACTTCTGCCTCCTTACTGGGTGCCTTCTTCTTCTCAGACATGATGCTTGGAAGAGTTACTCAAAAATAGAATCAAAATCAAAAACCAGTAGTATGCGGTGGCGTAGTGGTCTGCACTCACTAGTGATGTACACCAATCACTGTGGGTCTAGTACAGATGCAAGTTCAAATCCCCACCGCTGACCAACAATGTTAGAATTGGGGGTCTCTAGTTGGCAGAGGTAGGTACCACTGTCCAAATAGGGACACTTGCTTCTAGTCAGGGTAAGGCGGAAACCCTCTGAGATAACCCCTGCTCACCCTCTAGGTAGCTTGGCACGAGCAGTCAAGGCTAATCAGAAGGCAATGTGTAAAGTATTTGTACCAACACTCACAGTAACGCAGTGAAAACACCACAAATTGACTCCACAACAGTTTAGAAAAATAAAGGTATTTAATCTAAACTACACAAGACCAAAACGACAAAACTCCAGCATACACAGTTCAAGAATATGGTTTCAAAAGAGTTCTTAAGGTTGCGATAAAGTTCTTTAGGTTGCAATAAAATAATCCACAGTTGCGTGAAAAGTTCACAGTTGCGTCACGTTTCCGACACAGTTGCTTTAGTTGTGACAAAGTTGCAAAAGCAGAAGCTGGTGCGGTAGAAAACAAGCGATGCGTTGCTCCTGAGACCTTGGGGAGGCGTTTGCGACAGCCCCGCTGCAGCAGCGGGCGTGTTGCGATGAATCCGGTCTGTATGGGGAGGAAGGCTACTTGTACGGATTCCGGTGCGTAGGTTCCGTAGGAAGTTTGTTCTCGCAAAGGCACGATGCGTCGATCTCGTAGGGGCTGCGACGATCTCCGGGGCAACGGTGCGCGATCCATTGGTGACCCTCTCTCTCGCAGCTCCTCGATGCGATGGTTTCGGCGATGACTCTCGCAGCGACGTGATGTGGTCCGCAAGCAGGCGGTGCGGCGTTCTCACCCAGCGACGACAGGCTCTGCGACGACACTCGCAGCGATGTTAGACTTCCCGCACCGATCGGGTGCGTCCCGCAAATGAAGGATGCGACGGCTCTGACAGCGGCAACAGGCGCTGCGACGATCTCGACCTTCGTAGCGGCGGGAATCTTCTCGCACTGTCGGGGATGCACTCCGCAGCGAGCGATGCAATAACTTTTCTTTAGCAAAGTCTCTCATTCTTAGTTTCCAGCTTCCCAGCACAGATACAACTTCCAGAGGCACCACACATGGGCCAAGCACTCCAGGAAGTACTGAACTCTCTCAGTAGAGCTCAGGGGAAGCTGGGGGTGAAGTCCTTTTATTCCTGGGACTTCAGAACAGGGAGCCAGCTCTTCTCAGGCCCTTGGAGATTCCTTCAAGCAAGGGGACACAGCACAGCAATGTCCTTCCCCTCTCCTTGGCAGCAAAGCAACAGCAGGGCAATCCAGCAGAGCAACAGCTGGACAATCTTTCTTCTTCAGTTTCAGCTTTCTCCTTGGCAGAGGTTCCTTCTTGATTCCAGGATGATCACATTTTCTGTTGTCAGGGGTCCTGTACTTATACCCCTAAAAGTCTTTGTTCTCTTTGTGCAAGTGGGCCCTGAGCCCGGTCTGAACCAGTTCTGGATGTTGCTTGAGCACTTTGTTTTCCTGGCTTCCCCTTTCCTTTCAGAGTGAGGGGCAGGGTCATCAGCCGCCCAGCAGGAGGTGGAGCCAGCATTGTGGAAGGCAGGCACAGCCCTATTCAGGCCCAGGTGCTATCTCCTCCCACCACTCAAGTTGCAAATGCAGTCATTCAGCCTAGGGCTGACTCAGCCAGCCTCCTGGGGAATCCCCAGCCCCTATCACTCTCAAACCAGACAGTCAATACACAAACAGGCCAAGGCACACAGAAGGGTCAGACAAGAGAACAGCAACCTTCTAAAAGTGCTGTTCTCAAACACAGGCTTTAAAAACAACCTTTCCTAAAAGATGTGTTATTAAATTCTGAGTTCAGGGATACTAGACTCTTATGTCCTATCTTGTTCCTATGAGAAGAAATGCTGGTAGCCACTGTAGCCAGCATCCCCCATGTTAATCTATGGAGCAAGATAGCCTTACAATAGTGAAAAATGAAAATGGCTGCCATTCACTACCAGAGCATGTCACCTGCACCAGTACATGCTCTACCTTTCATATACACTGCACCCTGCCCAGGGGGATACCTTGGGCCTTCCATACGGGTGACCAATGTGCACAAAAAGGGAAGGGTTAGGCCTGGTCAGTGGGGACACTGACCAGGAGGACATGGCAGTTCACAGACTGCACACAGGCACTGCGGTGGCAGGCCTGAGACACCATTTTAGGGCTACTCATGTGGGTGGCACAATCAGTGCTGCAGGCCCACTAGTAGCATTTATCATCACCAGCCCTGGCACAGTGCACTTTACTAGGGACTTCATGGTGATACAAATATGCCAACCATGTATATACAATCATCATAACAATTTACACAGGGAGCACTTATACTCTGGCACTGATCAGCAGTGGCAGAGTGTCCAAAGCATCTAAACCAGCAAAAACGAAATCCAGCACAACATCAAAAATACAGGAGGTAGAGGCCAAAAAGACAGGGGAAACCACGCCAAAGATGCCAGGTCTAACACACACCATACCAGACTATAACAGTGCATAGCATAGCATCAGGTACACAGAATTAGATAATGGGCCAAGCCAAGCTATAACATCCCAGTGTCAAGCTATATCAGAACCAGCATACCATAATACTCCATAATATACCACCTTACGTTTATTATTCTGTCGCCTTTGGCGAGGCTCGTGCTACAGAAATGGCACGCGCGCCCCTACAGTGTTAAGTACCTTTGTGTAACACACAATGGGGCAGATTTACAAGCCCCTTGCGACCCTTTTCCCATGTAAAAAGTGACGCAAAAGTGGCGCACAAGCTTGTAAATCTGCCCCAATGTGCCTTGTCATTTTCGTCATATCGCGCTAGCTGTACCATTCCATCCGCAACGTCCATACCATAACCTTGCTTACTATACTATGCGACGTCACACATACTGTATATAGATTTCCCTAGCACACCATGTCATTACCTGATGTACAATATCAGAATATTCTACCGTATGTTACACCCTTTGTTAACATGAGAATCTACGATATAGGAAGGCTTATCGCGATATTTCATACTCTACCAATCCACCTTATCACCGTCCATAAAAGCCTGGTAATTTCTTAAAGTGCTATACCATAAGGGTCCATGCTGCAAGGTGTTTATGTCGCAACATGCTTTGGACGCCTGGCACTGGTGCCGCCGGGCTGTTACCCCGGTTGATTTCTCGGCCCCACGCCCTCGCGGGTTAGAATTTAAATAGAGAGCATAGTTTTGTTGTTAAGGGCAGTGGGGGGTCCCCGCGCAGCCTTGCTTCTCTGTCGTGACTAAACGATCAGTAGGACTTCACACGAGGGGCTTCTGGGGCAGCAATCACATCTTCGTGTACCCACATTTTGTTCTAGGAAACGCTCTCAGTTTCTTATCAATACAAATCGTATCTTATTTACGATATTTCTGTGTCTGCTTTCCAGTGTTTCCAGCAAGTGATGCCGAGGCGCTGCATGAGGCACGTGAGTCAGATAAATGAGGGAGCAGATTACACTATCATACAGCGCCAACTCTGGAATGCATCGATTCTAGGTACAATGGGGGAAGATTTACAAGCCCCTTGCGCCACTTTTGCGTCACTTTTAACATGGGAAAAGTGACGCAAAAGTGGCGCAAGGGGCTTGTAAATGTGCCCCAAGGAGTTTTAGTGCCTGTCAAAGGTGGGTCCTACAGATTGGGTAGCATCACAGGTGCAGTGGGGGTGGGGGGTATAGAGAGCGCTATATAGGCATCATAGTCCAATCATCTACCCATCCATCCATCGCTTCTCCCAACCCACCCATGCATCCCACCCTCCCATTGATGCAGCCACCCATTAATTAATCTCTCCACGATCCATTCATACATCCATCCATCATCCATTAATATACTCTTCCATGCCCACGTAATTCCATCCATGCATCATCCTGATCCACTCACCCAAATCTATCCACCCACCCATCCATCCATCCTCTTGCTGCTCACTCATTTACAGGTACCCACGCACCTTCATGCATCAAACCCTCTCACTCATCTGCATCCACCCTTAGCCCAGTGGCTCTGGACCTGTGGTCCGGGGACCCCTGGAGGACCCAAACCCTACTCAATGGGTCCCCGGCTGTTTAGAAAATTAAATAATATCAGCAAATTAATAAAGTGTATATATAAAGAATCAAAATGTAAAAAAGAACATTTTAAAAGATGATTGGTGGCAACAGTGCAAGTGCCTCATAGTGTGCATGACTAGGGCCTGTAATTAAAGTTAGAAAGGCTCAAACCTTCCCATAAAAAAGTTATTTTTATTTTTGTTTGCGAATATTTTATTTGTGTGTTTGTTTGATGAATGTGTGTTTCTATATTTTAGTGTGTGGTTTCATGTTTCAAATCATCTGAAATGCTTAGGCCAAGTCCCAGCCTTCCACTAATGACTCATTAGGGGACCCCGGATCCCAATGATAATTTAGTGGGGGTCCCCAGATTCCCATAATGATTAAATGGGAATCCACAGAAGACAAAAGGTTAAGAACCGCTGTGAGTGTACCACAGCCACTCATTTTCAACCATCTATTCATTCATCCAACTCACCAGCTGGTGTACACGCACCCATCCATCCATTCATGCTTACATCGTTCACACAATCACTCAGTCCCCCTACCTTCCCTGATCCACCCATTCAGGGAAGTTATCATCCCCTTTCATCCTTTCACATCCACCCATTCATCCATTCTCCATCCATCCACTCACACCTACACTTCCCTAACCACCTGTTTACATTAATGCACCCAAATACTAATCCACCCAGTCCTTCCACTCGCCCACCATGTCCCCTACTACCCACCTATTCATCCATGCATTAATTCATCCCGCCGCCCATTGTATAACTGTGAAGCGCTGGCAAAAGGAACAAGCAGCCCAAATGACCAAAGGATGATAAAAGCAGCGCAGCGTTATAATTTGTAAATAAGTTTCAAGAAAGTTAGAATGGAGATATGCAAAACAAACCACGCCCCTTTGCCAGAGCATGTGGCAAAACCTACAGTAAAGTAGAATGCTGAAATGCTGAGATGGTCACCCTCGGAAGAGCACGGCGGCCCTTCAAGTGCTCCATTGTCTTGGCCAACACCTGCGCTAAGTGAATTAGGTACTCGCACCTTTTTTTATTTTAAAGCTTGATACTGAGGCCCCTCGTTTGGGTGGCAGCACCTCAGCCTCCCCCAGGGGGGGTTGTACTAGGCGCTGCATGTGCTTCTAAAATGATCGCCAATTTACACACGTCAAGGGTGCTAAACCTGCACTTCAAGGCGCCTTCACAAGTATGAAGAGAACGCCACCCTCGGTCTTTGAGGATTCGCTGGGGTGGGTGGAAGGTGGGGTATTCTGGTCGCACGAGCAACAAGAATGTGGCCATGTCCTCCCTTCCGCGCCGGTTCGCCGTAGCTCGGAGGAAGCTGGTGCTGAACACTCAGGGCTGGGGGTGGAAGGGGCGCCGTGCAGACCCCAGAGACGGCGTAGGGGACCTCCGAGCCACCGAAACAGTCACACATGCTGCTCATGGCCGCTGCTCATGCCACCCCTCCGCTCCTCAGAGCGCCATCCATCCGGCGCTTGCTGCTCCGCTCTTACCGCACGCCTATGATAGATCCATGCAGCAGGCAGGGAGTAAACACGCTTGCAGCTCCACGGAACCGTTACCGTGAGTCGGCCTTCATTTTGGGCGCTTCCCCAAATGTACTTGTGGTTGTGGAATCAATGGCTGAGTCCGGGGCATGGACATTCAGCAGTCTGAAAGGGCAGAAGGAGGCTGAATCGCTCGCGGGTCAAAATGGCCACAACAGAAATTAAGAGGTGTGTTGACTACCGACATCCAATTAGATGCGATCAGGGCGAGAGGGCAAGATTGAGTCCAAAGGCCTGTGTCTTCCAATCAGGCGATTATGACGTTTTCTGTCTCCAGCCTCGTGGACCGATCTGGACGGGGAGGCTAGCTTTTTGTTCTGTGTCTCTACACCCACCAATGACGACAGGTTTCAAGCAAAAACAAGCAACAGAGGTCCGTGGCGGAGGATGAACCTCGGACCACACCATGAACAGCACCATGTTTCTCCGAGGCGAAGCAGGAATGCCTCGGAGAAACGCAGCGCCATTTTGGGATTCGGGGGCGTGTTTTTCTTTCTCTCCTCTTCCCATTGGCTGGAAGGTAAAATTCCAGCCAATGGGAAGAGGAGAGAAAGAAAAGAGAAAGAAAGTAAAAAACACCCCCCCCGAATCCCGTCTTCAATGGAGTGGAGCCCCTCTCCTCCAATGGCTGGCCTCCGTTCAGGAAGCCAGCCGATGGAGAAGAGGGGCGGGTTCAAGCCCCCATACTGTAGACATAAAGTCTCGGAGCGTGACTGCGCAAGCGCAGCCTTCGAGTCCGAGACCTAAAAACGCACATATTGCCATTGCCCTCCCTGGCACTGAAAGGAACTACTTTGTGTGCTGATGTGCTCTTTGTGAAAGGGCAGCAAGCCGTAACTCATAGTGTAGTCAGCCAATGGCTGAAGTTGGCTGATTCATTGCCCTTTGATGCATGCTGGAGTGGGGGGGGGGAAGAAAAATGTGAATGACAGAACCATAGATTAATGGGTGAAATTTGCCTGAAAATGTCTACAGATAACTATGTTATATACATAATTTTAGTAAAATCAAAAGGTCGTGTCTAACACAGATCTATAAAAGTCAATCAGTCTGGCATTTGCTGCCAGCTTGTTGCCTTTGGGAAAGAAGACGAGAAATAGAGAAAGAAAAAAGGAGGACGGCAAGAAGTAAAGGAGAAGGCAACAAAGAAGACAATATAGAAAGAAGGAGGAAGGCAAGAAGGAAAGAAAAGGCAAGAAAGAAGGAGACAAGAAAGAAAGAAAGAAGGAATGAAAGAAACAAAGAAAGAGGAAGGCAAGAATAGTAGAAAGGACAAATAGGAATAAAAGAAAATGGAAAACAAAAGAGCAAAGAAAGAAAGAAAGAAAGGAAGAAAGGAAGGAAGGAAGGAAGGAAGGAAGAATCAAAGAAACAAAGCAAGAAATACGGAAAGACAGGGTTGCAAATATAGAGCACCTTCGTGAGCTTATATTCTGAATTCATGCGAGCTGCTGGTATGGTGTAAAAAAGCAGCAGTCAGAGAAATGAGCAAAGGCCACTTCAAAAGGAATTTGCAACAGCATTCATGGCAACTGATACAGATGGAATGTGACGTGTTCTCATCTGGTAGCACTACAAACAAAGGCAACACTAAAGTAATAATGAAATAAAAACAAAAATAATGAGAGTGAAAGGAACTACCTTGTGCGCACATGCGAACTGTGTGAAAGGGCTGAATGCAGTCACTTGACCAGTGGCTGAAGTAGGCTGTCCCATTGCCCCATGCTGTATGCTGTAGTGGGCGGAAGCAAAATGTGAATGGCACAAGAACAACCCCTTTATGTAAGTATATTAAACATATAATTTTAGTAAAATCAAATGGTCTTAGCTAACTGCAGACCTGAAAATTTCCATAGTCTCTCATCCGTATTTTGATTTTATTCACTAAGTACACATATATATATATATATGTATATATATATACATTTTTGTTTTTGTTAGTAGAATCATACCACTATCCACCTCCCCTTTTTTTACTCTGTTAAATTCCCTTTACCTCTTCCCTCTCTTAACCCCGAAAATTACCCTTACCTCCCTTCATCTCTACCTACCACTAAACCC
Source organism: Lissotriton vulgaris (assembly GCF_964263255.1). NCBI lineage: Eukaryota > Metazoa > Chordata > Amphibia > Caudata > Salamandridae > Lissotriton > Lissotriton vulgaris. Next base: position 118,090,650 of record NC_141696.1, read on the forward strand.
TAAATTTACCCATATCTCCCTTTGCTGCACCTTTACCTCCTTTTGTTTTGAATAACATACAAAATGATATGATTTAAAAAACATAGGGGCATATTATCAAGGGGGTTTCTCTCCGCTTTTTTGGCTTTAAAAGCCAAGAAAGCGGAGATAAAATTATCTCCCTATTACCTAGCTGTCGCTAACACCAGTTAGCGACAGCTAGTAGGAGATAGCGACCATCTTGGGCCCCACTTTGCATGTCAGTGATATTTATCACTAATGACATGCAAAGTGGGCGTGCCAAGATGTTAGCGACTGGAAACAGTCGCTAACATTGCTATCTCCTATTACCAACTTTTGGAGATATTCGCGCTAAGCGCGAATATCTCCAAAAGCTAACACCTGCCCTGAGCAGTTCTTAGCCATGTTATCCAATGGGAGGTGGATAACATGGCTAAGAGCATTAGCTCGGTAATGCATGAATATCGCTGACTTTTCAGCGATATTCATGCATTGCGGCCAATTTTTATCGCATTTGCGATAAACCTTGGTAATACCAAGGTTTATTTGCGATAAAAATCGCCGGAGCTCAGCTGTAAATTTTTGTCTCTAACCAAGCAATAGCGATAATTATCGCTAGTTGTTGGTAATATGCCCCATAGTTACCTGCGTGGTAAAATTCATCATGGAAAAGGTTAAAAATACTTACTTTCCGTGGTAAAGTCTACTTCCTAAAGGTCCTGCCTAGTCAAAGCTGTGTTGTAAAGCCTGTTTTCCCTTTCACATCAATAGGTATTCTTTCATGCTATCACTATAAGATATTGTGAGGGAAAATGTATCTGGGAAACGTCAACTTATGAAAAATCTCCCTTTCAGCCATCTGCTATGTGTTCTTAGTGCTGTTCGAGGGTGCCAATTGGGTGGTTTGTAACTTGACAAAAAATCCTAAAATAAATAGAATAACACACTGACATTGTTTTTGCCCTTTTTGAGCATGTTACTGTCTAATGTTTCATGATTTGCATTCACAGGTGCCACCAGTTTAAAACCCTGATAGTAGTGGGTGAGAACACTATCAAGCTTTGATCACTCCATAAAATGTTCTAAACTAGTGTGCCAGTAACTTCAGCTGCTATCTTGAAAGTTCAGTGGTGATTTTGTCAAGCAGGGCCAAGAAAAGGGGGGGGGGGGTTCCCAAAACACTTTTTCCCCATGCAATTTCCCATATGGATTTTAGACACAACTACAGCCAGTACAGCTGAGCGGAATTACAACACATTTGGCAGAAAGCTAGATCTTGGTCCAGAAAGAGTGCTATTTTGTAATCTGATGTAAATCTGATCAATAGTTTTGGAGTTATTAAAGAAAAAAGATGTATGTATATCTAGAGGCACGGATCCCCATGCAAACAGCAATGCCATGATTGGCTGGCCGAAACCTGGGAGAAAAGTTATTTATTTATTTATTTATTTGATTTGTATAGCGCGTTATAGCCACCGGGGCCTCTAAGCGCTGGTTGTCCAAATTAACTAGTAGGGCTGAGCATATTACTTGATCTTGGAGTGCGCTTAGTGACTGCTCCATGCTTGTTTGAATAACACAGTTTTTAGCTTTTTCCTAAAAGTTAACAAATTGCGTTCCTTCCTTAGATCTGGGGTCAATTTATTCCACAGAGCCGGGAGTGTTTTAGAGAAAGCACGTCCCCCTACCGTGGCCAGTTTAAATCGGGGTTGGGATAGGAGAGTAGCATCCGAAGAGCGTAAAGTCCTGCTCGGCGTATAGAGAGAAATTCTGGACTTAAGGTATTTTGGTGCATTCCCGTACAGCGTCTTATGCACTATACACAGTCCCTTGAAAACTACTCTCTGCCGGATTGGGAGCCAATGAAGCTCCTGCATCAGCGGGGATGAGTGGGTCATCCTAGGTTTCTTGTAGATCAACCTGGCCGCATCGTTCATAACCCCCTGTAGCTTATCCAGCAGCCGCTGGGGTAGCCCTATGTACAGGGAGTTTCCATAATCCAGTCTGGCCAAGATTGTAGCTGAAACCACCTGTTTCAGGGTAGAGAACGATAGCAGTGCCGATATTTTCCTCAGTTGCCGCATTAAACCAATGCAGGTTCCTACTACAGACGTGACCTGTTTTTCCATGGATAGTTTCCCATCCAGGTACAGACCCAAACTTTTGACTGCTACCGCTGGTTTCGGTGGTGCACCCAGCTCCATTTTGTCAATTAGGACATGGTTCCTGGAGGGGGGAAATTAATTGTAAATAGGATATAAGGTCTCAGGATAAAGGTATCCTGACCCCATGCGACTGATGGAGGGGTCTGGGAGGCACCAATCATGGGCAAGACATAGTCCAAAAGTGCTTTTTGGGTGGCGCACAAGGATCAGCGGAGCCACCACAGTGCTCAGCAGGGGCCCACCATCTGAATTCATGACAGATGAAGATCCCAATTTTTTTCAAATGCACCCACTCACAAACCCACTCACACACTAACTCACACATCAACTTACACACCCTTACAACCACTCACACTCAGTCACACATCCATACAGCCACTCACTCACCCACTTTGAGACCCACAACACCACTCACACACCCACTCACAGACCCACACAACCATCATACATGCACTCACACATCTACTTACACACCCACACATACACTCATACACCTGCTCAAGTTTTATTTGTATTGAGCTTTAGGCATTTCTGTTTCATTCAGTTTACTACATTAGGCATACAGGTGATGAGGTTGGTCCTGGTGGTGGTGTTGTTGTCTGTGAGGGAGTGGTTGAGCTGGGTGTTGTCTGTGTAGGATAAGTATTGATTACGTGAGATCTTATGATGTGGGTGATGGACGTCATGTAGACGTTGAAGAGGGAAGGGATCAGCTATGATCCTTGAGAGACTCTGCAGATGATGTTCTTGGGTTCAGAAGTGTAGTCTGATTTACTGGGTCCTGTTGGGGAGAAAGGAGGCCAGCCAGCGCAGGGCTGGACCATGTATTCCGGAGTAGTGGAGTCTTGTGATAAAGGTGGCGAGGGAGAGTGTCAAAGGCTGTGGAGACGTTGTGTAGGATGAGTGCATCAGTTTCTCCTTTGTCCATAATAGTCCGGATGTCGTCAGTTCCTGTGATGAGAGCGGTTTCCAAGCTGTGGTTACTGCAGAATCTGTACTGAGAGATGTCTACCAGGGGGTGTTGTTCAAGATGGTTGGAGAGTTGTTTGTTAATAGCTTTCTCCACAACTATTGTTTGAAGGGCAGGAGTAATAAGGGTCTGTAGTTGCTGTGCTCTTTTGGGTCTGCTGTGGGTTTTTCCAGGAGAGCTGTGACTTTTTGCATGTTTCCAGTTGTCCGGGAAGGTTCCACTTTGGATTGAGTTGTTGATGATGATGGGGAGGTGGGAGCTGATCAGAGTTCCTCCTAGTGTGAAGATATGGAGGGGGCAGAAGTCGGTGATGGCCAGAACTGGATTGTTCGCATGATTTTGGTGGTGTCTGCCAATTTGTGATCTGGTAGTCTGATTTGGAGGTTATGGGCAGCTTGCTGATGGGTTCTTGTGTCTTTCGTTGGGGATCGAAGTTCGTGCTGATGTTGAGGATTCTGTTGTGGAAGATATTGACAGGTTGTCACACAGGTTTTGTGAAGGGGTGATGAAGTTGGTCACGGCTGTGGGGTTGGAAAATTCTTTGACAATGTTGAAGAGTTCTTTGTAGTTGTTGGAGCTGTTTTCCAGTCTGGGAGCTAGGGGTGTTTTTCTTGCCTCATTGAGTTGGGTGTGATATTTCCTGAGCAGAGAATTGTTAATATTTCTTGTATTGACGTATGGACTGGTTCTCCATGTTCTGTCCAGCTATTTGCAAATCATTTGGTGTTTCTAAGGTCTTTTGGGGTATGAGCTGGCTCGTGAGTTAGTTCTTGAGTATCTGACAATCTTCAGGGGGCTATGGCGTCTGCACTGGTAGTGATCCAGTGGTTGAAGGCTTTGATGTCGACATGCAGGTCGCCGATGATGTTTGGTTGGTGGACTGTGATGGTGTTGCTCCTGTCTGTGTCTTTTATCTTGTTCCAGCTACATCTCAGGTTGTAGGTAGTCTTGGCAGAGGGGGGTTAGAATGCGTAGTTGAAGAAGTGGACAATGGAGTGGTCTGTCCAGGTGAGCGGAGTGAGGTGTCTGAACTTGAGCCTATTGCTGACTGTGAAAATGGGGTCGAGGGTGAGTCCTGCATTGTGGGTTAGGCCCCGGCTGCTCTAGGTGAGTCCTAGGATCTCAAGGCTCTCGAGTAGGGCATTTGAGTTGGTATCTTTTTGATTGCCGAGATGAAAGTTGAGGTCCCTGAGTAAGATGAATTTGTTTGAACTTTTTGCAATTGTGTGATGAAGTCTGTGAGGAGGTTGCTGAAGGTGGTGTGTGGTCCAGGTGGTCAGCACACTAGGGTGTCTTTGATAGAGGTGTGATTGCTGGTCTGAAGTTGGAAGTGCGTGTGTTCCATGAATTATGTGTCCTTGTCAGTGGAGGTGATGTCAGTGATGTAGTCCTTGTCTATGATGGCTAGTCTTCATCTGGTTTGTTCGGTCTGTCCTGGAGGGAGACATTGCATCCCGGTGGAATGGCTGTGGCGGTGGTGGGTGTCGATGTGGGATTTAGCCAGGTCTCTGTCAGGAAGAAGATGTCCAAAGAGTGTGCCTCAATGGTGTCCCAGATCTCGGTGGAATGTTTGCTGAGAGATCTGGTGTTGAGGAGCATGCATTCCAGATGGGGTGAGGTGTGAAGCTCGGGGGGAGTGTGTATTGGTGCAGGTGAAACAGCAGTGAGTGCATGAGAAAGGTCCTACCATGGAGCAAGGTGAGGCGCAGAAGCAGCTGATGTGGCGGCATCTGGTGTTGAGAGAATGCAGGCTACAGGCTGAATATTGGTGCCACTCAGTCGGACCAGCTTCATTGCCACTGGGAGTGATCCAGGCATGGACGGGTGCAGATGGGCTTGCCTTTGATGCACCTTTGGTGCACCAGCGTTGAGGGCGCACAGCAACCAGCAGGAAGTAGGTCCTGGGGTTGGAGCATGGGGTAAAGGGCAAGGCTAAGGAAGAGTGGGGTGTATGAGGGGGAGAAGGCACACAATGGAGATCTAGGGAAGGAGCCGGGAAGACGGGAAAGGGCGGGAGTTGGGAAAGCGTGGGAGTGACAGGCACAAAGAGAGAGAGTGGAAAGTGGAAAAACTTGTGCAAAGTGGCACAAAGAGAGACAGAGTGGAAGGTGGAAGAATGGGCACAAACAGGAGCAAAGAGACAACGTAGAAAGTGGAAAATGGGCACAAAGAGAAAGAGAGTGGAAAGTGAAAGAACGGGCACAAAGAGGCACAAAGAGAGAGAGTGAAAGTGGAAAACACGCACTAAAAAGGATGGAGAGAAGGGCGAGAGGAAGGAGCATAGAGCAAGAGAGAAGAAGGAGCGCAAGAATGAGGCAGGTTCTCGATCAGCGAGGCCAGGTCCGAAAGGGCCTTAGTCAGGTTGGAAGACCAGTCCAGGTAAGTGGGAGCTGGGGCCTGGGCTTAATGGGGTTATGCGGCCTCTGCCATTACATAGGTCCTGGCTGGGTGCTTGGGGCGTTGGGTGGGGGTAGGGAAGGTGGGCACAGGAGGTGGGAGATGGCAATCGATGGAGATGCAGGTAAGGAGCTGGAGAGGCAGGAGGCTGGAAAGCGCAGGAGGGGGAGGTAAGAAAATTTAAGAATAGCAGGCACAAAAGAAAAGCGGACACAAGAACAACAGGCAAAAAGAGGCTCAAAGAGAGTTGAAAGTGGAAAAACTGGCACAAAGCAGCACAAAGAGAGAGAGTGGAAAGTGAAAAAGGGCACACAGGCACAAGAAGATAGAGGGGAAAGTGGAAAATGGGCACAAGAATAGAGTGGAAAGTGGAAAAGCTGACACAAGGAGGCACAAAGAAATAGGGTGGAGAATGGAAAATGGGCACAAAGAGAGTGGAAAGTAGAACGGGCACAAAGAGGCACAAAGAGAGAGAGTGAAAGTGGAAGACAGGCACAAAGAGAGAGAAAAGGATGGAGAGAACGGTGAGAGGTAGGAGCAACGAGCGAGAGAGAAGAAGTAGCGCAAGAGCAAGGCACGGGTTAGAGGCAGCAAGGCCGGGCCCGAAAGTAGGCCTGGGCGGTAAATTCCGTTCCGCTCACGGAATTTGCAGAATTTGGGTAAATTTGCGTTTCGTGGAGAGAACAAAATTGCCCCAAATTCTACGTTCCGCAGAATTTTTTGCTTGTTAGCGTTCTCAAAATGCATGTTTGCAAGATATTTCCCCCCGAGCACGCAAACAGCGATCGCGAACAGGAAAAAAGCATTGCGCACAAGCATTTTCGCGTGTTCGTGGAATTTCTGCGTGTTCGTGGAGATTTCTTACCGTTTTGCGGAATTTTGCTTAGCGCGACTACGCAAATTCGGCCCACTCCTACCCGAAAGGGCCTTAGACTGGTCAGAGGACCAGTCCAAGTAGGCAGGAGATTTGCCCTAGCTTTCTCAAGTGCAATTTTGGACCTGGTAAAACTTTTGATTGTGCAGGTGGCAATCCCACAAAAGTCTTGCAGAACTGCTGTCCCGAACAACACGGAATGAGAGTCCTATGAGAATTTCTAAAGGTAAACCAGGTTGATAACGATGATAATGTGTTGTTTTAACCTGTGAAAAAAACAATTCTGAATGGGGTGTCAAAACTGCCATGGGTTTGACCACAACCACGCGATAATGGTTTCTCCACCAGGCCCTCCCCCCCCAAAAAATGGGTGGACTTAGAACGTGTATTTGTTTATGTTAGCCTTGACTTATTTGATTTTATGCTAATGTTCGTATTTTAAATATTTCCATAAAATATCTGATATAAAAACACTACACATATTGACTGTAGGAAACTGCAACGTGGACACTAAAAGCTTGGTTACAGCAAAGCAATCTTGGGACCTGGTGACTCTCCATAATTTTGTCATGTGACTCCATCGTTTTAATATTAGCAAATCTTTCTCTGATAATATAGATCATTGTAATTATCGTTGAAAGGAAACTCCATCTATATTTAGTCTTCCTACTTATTAAAATGAACACTGTCATTATCTAAAACATGGTTATTATGAAGACCCAGGAGAGATCCCTTCTGTGGTGGTGTGATTGTGGCACCATCTGGGATATTATGAAACTATAAAACTCTGAAACTACTGCATCAATATCAAGAACCTTTGAGGAACATGTAACCAGGGTCACACTCCTTGCAAAGTCTGATCCAGAAGTAAGAGGTCCAAGCCACGTGCCTATGACCCTTCACAGCCACCACGGTACTAACCTAGCTACCTTCAGCTGTGGTGGTTTCCTATTGAGAGAAGGTTCCATAGTCGAAGAGCGGTGTCCTCCATTCATCTTCTGTTTGCATCCACCAGGTTCCCTTAAAGGGAAGGTCTGTGGTGTGACCTCAGAGGCCCACCTCCCCCTCCATGGGTCTATGGAGCTGCCTGGCCTTCATCCTCGTCTTCTTGGTTGGCGGAGGCTCCATGCAGCCTGGGTGTAGACTCAAGGCCTGGACACAGGAATCCTACTCCTTGGACGGAGACATTCTCATCGGCGGAGTGTTTGTGGTGCATTCGGGGTACAGCTCCCCTAAAGTCACCCTACAAGAAGAGCCGAAGCAGATCACATGTGAGGGGTACGTACATCTCAAGTCAGTGTACAGTGAAGGTCCTGGGGCGGAAATGAGTCCTACTTCTATGTCGCTGATGTAGCAGAGACATAGGTCAAAGGGACTGAACAATTATTCACAGGGAACATTATATCTAGAACCGCATGGCGTGTGGGGTCTCCTTGAGAAGTGAGAGGCCATGTCACAAAAACTTTGTGCTGGTGCAACAGGGCAACAAACATTTGCACTTTTTAAACATGTGCGTAAACACCATTTGCAACACACGTGTATAGCTAAACATATATAATGCATGCATTGCTTATGAATTCTTATAGTCCATTAATATTTTAAAGAAAGAGAGCAAACCTTGTTTGAACTGGTTTGTTTTTAAAAAGGAGCAAATTGATTATGTATGGCGAAAACTTTAAATTTTACCGGTTGGAGAATATAATTTCCCATTTTTCTTGAATAAAATAGTGCAAGTGTTGTGAAATCAGCTTGCCGAGTGCTTTTCCCTCAGGACCTCAAGTCGAGTTTTAACACCATTTGGTCCTTTCCCTGTGACACACACAGCAGAAAGTCACCAGTGCGACGGGTGTGAGGCTTCAAAGGTGTTGCAAATAATGTCCCATAAAAGGAATGAAGGGCTTGATATACAGCTGGGTCTAGGATACATTCTCTTTCTCACACACAGACACACACATATCCTATATATAATGCAGTTCCCAAACAAGACTGAACACATTTTTTTAAAATATGTTTATTGATATTTTCACAGCAATGAGACTGAACACATTTGCCTGCTACTGGTGAGATGGCTCAGTGAGTTATCAGGTCACTGTTGAGTTCAGATCCTGGTAGCTTAGACTCAAAGTGCCATAGTTGTGAGTCTGGCACGTTAAGTAACATTTAGGAATAATAGTTAATATTGGTCAAAGTCTGGTGACATGGTAAAGGGCAGTAAGTAGAATGTGTCAGGTAGAGGCGCAGCTTATCACGGTGAGTTCCATTCTGTGTGCTTGAAAAGAACACGTGAAAGCCTCTGGTTGGAAAGGCTGAAGGTGGCTCCGTGTCCTGTCTAAATCCAGCGACAATCAAGCCAATAGGTTCAGCTTAAATGTCTTAACACATATAGTCGCGTGCAGTCACAAATGCTGTATTGAGGCTTTGCATGCACAAATGTGGTTCATTACATTATATCCTGCACTATTGCCTTTTCCAATGCCAGGTAAAAAAAGAGCAAAAAGGGATTACTTGCTGTATTTCTGTTTCAGAATAAAATAGGCCCTCTGCATTCCAATGAAGCCACTTCATAGAAGGCAGAAACTAAAGGTACAACAAACATGGCACACCTAATAACACACAGCAAGAGGTGAGAGACTTCTCAGTGAAGCCAAGGCCCCCTCTATGCACATTTGAAAGAATTGGTAACACACGCTCATAAGCCAGACCTAAAAATCACCATTCCCCAAGCCCAACACCACCTTCTGCCGAAAACACACTTGTGAAACCTACGGACACTGGGGACATTCCATGCTAGATTTTCAATCAAATTATCACTTTATTGGCACAGCATGCATCTAGCTCCCCGAGACCTAAGTTGGAAACCTCTTGGTGAAAGACACTTTCTGTGATTGAAGAGAGCAGTGCCAGGACAATTTACATCAAAGTGCGTGTTCATAAAAAGCCCAAAAGCTCAAAAAAACAAGAATTTCCATCACCTAGTTGAAGGACCGCTGGTGCACGTTACATAAATAAGACCTGTCCATTGTTGTCATTTAGGGGTCGCAGCTGCGACCACTGGTTGCCCCCTTGCGACCCCTGGCACTGCATTTGCGAGCCCTGGCCTCAGAGGTAGCAAGATCAGTGCCAGGAACACAGAAAAAGCCGTCCTTATGGACATCGGTTGGGGCTCCACCCCCCTCATTTTTTCTAGTTTTTTATTACACTAATAGTGAATAATAATTTTCACTATCAGTGTAAGAAAAAATGGAGTGCAATTAGCCGGAAGCAGACCCTCCCTGGCAGCTGAAGTAAGTCAAATTTTTGTTTAAATGTATGTTGTGTGCATGTGTGCAGGTGGCAGTGCGTATGTAAGCATGTGTGTGAGTGAAGGTAAAGGTGAAATGGCGTGTGATGTCACTTCCGGTACCCCTGGCCTGCTGGTGAATAGATGTTCATGGATCTGTCTTCCAAAAGTAGGTATCATGAAGATACAATATTTGCAATTAGTCATTTCAAAGGGCAGCGAAGTCAGCTGATTGGGGAAACACGCACTTAGTGCAGCCAATCACAGCTGTCGAGAAATGTATCTTGGTATGAGTCGAGTTTACCCCGCAATGCTACGTTTTTGACCCTTTATGTGCAATAATATTTTGGATGCAGAATTATCGTCCTGTTTCCTCGTGTTTCCCCCATAACAAAGCCCTTTCCAGGCCATAAACCCACACCGCTTGTAATCTCATGTTATCCCAAAACAGGAGTTTTCAGTAACTGCCCCTCAGTGGTGGGGATTTCAGAGACGTGCGTGGGAGGGGGCAGACGAGAGCAGGGGGACCTTAGGGCTTTCCACAATAAAAACTCAAATAAATATAAGCAACCCATACCTTTTCATGTCTTGATTCGCATTTTTCCAAAAGTGTATTGATTAAAAAACCCTCACGTTCGAAGAAGAGCTAATGAAATAACCAACAGCGTTATCGCCTGTCACAGTGGCGAATAATCTATTTCCCTCCTGCAATGAAAACATTTTTGTGGGCCCAGTAGGAAATGATGCGCCTGGTAGAACCACTGGGTGCACGCCAGAAAAAATGCCTGTGCCACAGAAGGAAATAATGCCTTTTATTAGGATGGCATATGGTCCTTGGTGGTCAGCACTATGGGGGCTCCAGGGCACACAGACCTCTGCTACTTTGGGATCTGGAGATTTTGGAAGTTTATCGGCTGTAAACTAAAATGCTCAGACACAGTGGTCACTCGTAAAAGCAGAGAGGGACACACCTTAAAATACACATCTGACAATCCCTTCAGTGATGCTGGGCCAAGGTGCTGTATGAACACGGGTGCTGGCACCCCTCACTGGCCACTAGGCGGTCCCTTTAAGAGACTAAAGACTTCAAGGCAGGTGATGCCAGGGAGTTTACAGTATAGCAAATGGCCTGGCTAGTTTTGTCTCTAACAAAGGAACCTGAGCTGCAGCTTTAATTCCTACTAATCCCAGATACAGGGCATCCCTGGTGGCAAATCTTCCTCTAGGACTCAAAGACCCTGATTTAAAATTCCTTTAGAATCTTTGGGAAGTCCTAAATATGAATCTACCAATTGTATCCACCTCAGTGGGTGTTTAGAGGAGGAAATTCCACTGGCGGGTCCTATTACCGATTTAGCACGTCATCAAGAAATCAGGGTCCTATGTTACGAACAGACTCTAAATCAGGCGAAAGGTGTCACCCTGGGAGTTTGGGGACAAGTCGAATCCTGGTCCCAGAGCACAGGCGTTGCAATATGTCTGTGATATAAGGCGGTGTTTTGGGACGTATATACGCATACATCTCTCTATGAATCAATCCACCACCATCTAATCCTTGGCTAGTAGTGCACACAGACATAGAGAATCAAAGTTAATGCCCCATTCTCTTGGCAGGTAATAGCTCACCTGGTGATCCCAATGCAGCCGATAGCTTGTAACTGGCCAGGCCATTCCTCGTACCCTCCACATGAGGGGGTTTGTCTCTCATTCTGATTGGCCATTCATTTTAATGAAACCGGTACAGTAAGCCCGGGGGTGTAAACATAACAGGGATCCCTCACCATGAGGGCCAGAGGCCTTCATTCTCAGTCCTGCAGTAAAACTGCAGACAATGGTCGCACGCAGAAGCACTGTTACAGTACAATAAATACGCGAGCGAAACGTATTGTACATAAACATTGCTACCTGGATATCAGTATTTCTTCTGCACAGGATTGTACCACTTTCAAATCTAGAGCAGGTGAAACAATTCCTTGCTTAAATTTTGCATGCAAAAAAATTACCGGATATGACATGAGTGCACCGGAAAAAGCCCTGACTGGGTGACTCTTCTTCAACTCAGAGCATCAACAGAGCAGCTCAGGGCACCGCATCCGTCTCATTGACCCCTCATTCATGGCCACTCCCAGGCAGCTGCCCACAGCACGTGCCGTCCGTACTGACGGATGACAGCCATGGCTTCCGGCGAGCAGAGGACCTCTCGTCCTCCGACCTTGAGCCGGAGGTCACGGCTGAAGCTGAGGCTGTCGTAAAAGACAAGGTCCCTCATTGGGCCGCTCCATAAGGTGTGCGTCATGCTGTGGAAAGGCAGCGGGGAGTCGTCCAACCCTCAGAGGTTGATGATGTAAAGAAGCAGTGGGTGGACCCAAAGGAGAGGGTGCAGGAGAGCAACAAGCAACACAACCACGAGGCCCAGCCCCCCCCCCCCCCCGCGTATGTTCTCCAAGCCCCGGATGGACAGCGTGCCGAGCATCGCCGACCCTTCGGCCAATGAGGGCGCCAGGAGAGGGGCGGGTGCACAAAGCACAGGCTTCAGCAGGGGGTGCAGCACCAGGCTCCTGCCCACCAAATGTCCTTCAGGGGGTAAAACAAAATATGCGTGGGACTCATTTTTAGGTGTTTCAATCCGCGAGAAGCAGTGCAGATACCAATGCTGATGGACAGCCCACATTGCCAATGGATAAAGTCAGCTGAACGACAGTAGCCAATGGCTGAAAGGAGCTGTCCAGAATCCCATTTCTGCATCTGTATGTGTATGTTGTGTCTTGTGGTGTGTGTATGTTGTGTGTTGTCTAATGTCAAAAGCTCTCACCAGAGAACTAAGGCTGTCGTTAAATGAGACCTAGAAATCAACCTATATTGGATTTCCAGTGTAACTGTGTATACATCTTCCACACCACTATGCAATTCTTGCAGTTATGGAGGAAAGTGCACATATACCTTACATTAGGAATCACCAATAAATCGGTTGCAGTCTGATTATTATGGTAAAAGCAGCCCTGTCTGATTGGCTTAACTGAGTTTGACTGCAGCGTCTCAAGAGTGTCAATGTTTGTGGGCACCATTGTGCTCCAGATGGGAGGGCAGTCTCCTCCCGAGGCGGTTATCACATAAGAACCAGCGGTGTGACACACTCACCCTAGAAAGCACCCATTGGCTCAAAGGTTAACCTATCACAAATCTCTCCAATGGTGGTTCTTCATTTGTCTTCTTTGTCATATCCAGGAAGTCTCAGATCCAAGGTGTGGCAGTGGTAAGTCTTGCCACTTCTTTACTATTGGCTAGTGGTTATTGTTTTATTTATTTCTCATTTCGAATTTACATAAATTCATTGACAGAAGAAAAACGTATAGAATACATCATATCAACATGAGAATTAAAAAAAAATTAAGAAAGAGATAAAAAGACAATAAAAAGCAAGCATGCAATCAAAAAACAAACTCACAAGTGCTAACTGGTAAAAGCGGTACACTAGTTAAAAAAATGTCAGTGGCTCAAATTATCAAATGCAAATAATGGATACATTTATTTGGGCATTCCCTAAAAACCCAGGAATAATGCTATAGATGGTTCTGCGCCCAGACTTTTAATTGTTCAGCCTTTTACTTCAGGCATACAAAGCTGCTTTCAGAAAGTTAGACAGGGGGAGCACTATTTTAGGTTTAGTATCTGCTTGGTAGATTCATAGACCCTCGTAGATTGATGATGGAGATCTCAGTCTCAGCCAAGTTCAGTACACTGGACAGTCATTTGTGGCTTCTGGAGCTTTGTCAACTTCCAGGAAGTTCCATTTTCCTTAATTTCAGAAGTACAGACGTATCAAACTTACAGAATTCACAGACCTGCTTTTTATGAATCGCCTCCCTTATAAGTAAATAGCTTTTCTCTCACTCCTGTCTTCTGTTGTTGTGTCCTGTTATGGAGTCACCTTCTTTTTGTTGTATGTGTATGAACAAGTATCTCCTAGACCCTGTATATATTTTGTCTCTCTTTAAAGAGGTCAGCCAATTGCTGGAGCTAGGTGGAGGTAAAAAACACGTAAAATAAATACCTAAGTTAAAAAAAAATCATACATTAGAATCTTTATATAGCTTAATTCTTTGTTTACAATGCTGTTTTAGTTGTATGAACGTAATAAACGATTACTAACATGCAGAAACTAGGTATTAATCAGAACAAGTCAATAACATTAAAGGGGCACCTTATTCATGATGCGGAGACGCTAATGCAGCGGTATATTTAAAATTCATTGCATAGGTTCAACATCCGCTATTACCGGGATTTGCTAGCCATGGTTTTTGCTGCAGAAGAAATCAATCAGACTCCAGAGCTGCTGCCAAACATCACCCTGGGTGTGCGCATCTTTGATTCCTGCATGTCGGAGAGCAAAGCTGGGGAACGGATCTTGGGTCTTCTGCATGGGAAATCCGAGCTCATCCCGGGATTCAAGTGTCCAGCGCACCCACCGCTGGCCGGAGTCATTGGGGAAACCATGTCTTCTTTAAGCGTGCCGATGGCCCGGATCATGGGAGTGTATCACTACCCGCAGGTAAAGGTGGATGTTTCTTGTAAACTTAGAGCTACTAGATACAACATCGAAGACTGTGCATTACTGTAGGTTAGCAAAGCACCATTATTCACAGGTAAAGACCAGCATGTCTTTTAAAATAAATATAAGAAAGATTGTAGATAAAATGTGAGATTGCTGTAGGAAAGTAAAGCATCAGTGTCTATAAGGAAATATGGATATGTCCTGTACAAATACATTTAACTAAGAGATTTGACATACAAATATAACATTTTGGATTACTGTCAAAAAGCAAAACTACATTACCCACAAGTAAAGAGATGTGCTATTTCTTATAAAATAAATCTATCACAGACATGTTTAACAAAATATAAAATTATGGATTACTGCAAGAGAAGAAAGTCTTAGTACCCACAGATGAAGATTGATAATTCTGATTTTATTATTTATTCATTATGAAATCTTTGCTGAGAAAATAGTATTTATTACACCTCTATTTACTGTTCCAATAAGAGCATGGGGCAACGCGTTGTATCCTCCTCTTAAGATTGGGTATTCTCCCTTTAACAACTCTTATAGCTGAGTGGGAAGGCACAAATAAATCTACAGGCATATGTGATCTATGCAAAGGCGGCCAACAAGATCTTCAACATGTTTTATTAATTGCCCTCAACCCGAGATTGGTAGCGGCTATACGACAGTTTATATCCCCTATTCAGTTAAGATACAATGCCATGTTAGCTCAAGATCTAATTATGCTGTGTAACTCTCCAGCTAATGAATTAGTCTGTTATCACTTGTTTACATTTTTAAAAAGTTTTTAGATGTTATTTTAAAAACGTATAATTTTAGCATTTCTATCAATTCTATGATGTATAAAAACAGTACTAATTAATAATTTTAATTAGAAATTCAATAATTTCATTCAAGCCCAAAGAATAATAATTTGTAATATCTATATGTGTTGATCTCTTGTGAGTTCTGAATAAAAAAAAATGAATTTGATAATTCTTACAAAACAAATCTAGCACAGATATTCTAGCTAAAAATAGACAATTGTAGGTTGCTGCAGTAAAGCATTGCTACCCTCTTAGGGACTGAAGATACAAATGTAACTTGTTTAAACTCTAGGGGGGCAGATTTACAAGCCCCTTGCGCCACTTTTGCATCACTTTTAACATGGGAAAAGTGACGCAAAAGTGGTGCAAGTGGCTTGTAAATCTGCCCCTAGAACTTCAAAAATATTTGATGACACAATGGCTCAACCCCTGAAAAATGACCAAGAAACTAGCAACCTCATTTCACTTAAACAGCTGACCATGGCTTTTACTGGATCCATTTGCAGCATCTGTTTTTGAACACTGGACTACTTTTCACCAGTGTAAAATACAGTGCAAAATAGAAGGAAACCTGTTAAAGTTAAATAAAAAAAGTAACAACTTGAAACCAGTAACCTGTAGTAGCAGAGATGAGAATCATGTCCATGTACATATTCTGCCTTCTGTGCAAGACAGTGAATGATTCTAAAGCTGTCTTCTCCAGAAGCATTCTGGGAGTTCATTTTGGTGAACACTCTAGCTGTTTGTTAGAAATCTGTGGTCTTCAAGGACAGCTGTTATGGTAAGAAGAAGGCATGGTGATATGTGGGTTGATGCTGGAATGAAACTTGCCTCAGTACCAGCTCTGAATCTCCTTGGCAGAAGCTAATCAAAATACAGCGTTTTGGTAGTGCACAGCTGTCCCACTCACTATATTATTCATGCAGAGTAACAGTCACTATAGAAAATGTAACTTTTTCAACTGTCATAGCTTTAAAACTTGCCATTCTTAAAAGCAGGCAAGCAGATGCACAAGTGGTCTGCTTTATTCTGTATAGTTGCAACAGTACAATTATTTAAATTAAATATTTACAGGGACTGGAAGACTGTTTGAGTTTAACCAAGTGCAGAGGTTGTTGAATTCAGAAGACCAATTGGCAACCCCTGGCTCACAAATAAAATGTAAACCATTTTTGGAGCATCAGGTGTTATTAATAATTGGGGGAATGCATAGGTGACAGCTTCAAGAGAAGGAAACCTGTGTACTTTATTTGGGGACTCAGTTTTCATTGGCACCTAGAATACCCGGTGTGATTGTTAGACCCAAGATGAGTTCCAGCTTTTGAAGATTTAGATTCGACCAATTAGCAACAGATGATGCGAGGGATGCTTGGCTGCAGGCTACGACTGAGAGCAGGAGTTGTTTGTGTATTCGTGTGGTTACTGAAGAGTTGTATTTTATTTCTTAGACACTACTTCCTCAATAGAGAATAAAATAGTGAAATGCATTGAATAGGAATGTTGATGTGGCTAAGAATAGTGAAACACATTATTAGATTTTTTCTTTATCCTAGTGCAAGACATTGATGTAATAGCTTTACTTTTTCAATGACTTTTTAATTTCATGAAGAAAGATTATAATTGTTGAAAGACTTACATCTGAAATTGTCATAACAGACTTGGCATTGCATATATGTTTAGCGAGTTTCTTTAAAACAGGGATCATGTCACGCCCTTGAAATAGTTTCCATATTTTTAATATGTTACAATTTCTGTGACATACATACTCCCAACAGTGCTAGGCCTGTACCCAGTATAATCACCTTCCAGCCACCCAAATGGTCCAATTGAACTGTGCAGAAAGCAGTTTTAAATCACCCTCACTTCAACTTATATGAAGTATTAGAAAGCATAAGTTGAGCATAAGTAGAGCAGGACATGTCATGCAGAGGATATATAAATGCTGATTATGAGTTAGGAGGTAAACTTGCATGAAGTGGTCCTGATGACACAACGGTTTGATGCCATGTGGTTTCTACATGACATTAGAAATCTGGCAAAGCACAGTTCTGGTACAATACTAAAGTTGCCTGACATGCATTTTTTTATATTGAATGTTTATTTTGTGTTACATTAAAGGTTTATTTTGTTGCAGTTAGTAAGAAAAATATATTTATGTATTTGTTGCAATAAGAGGAGAAAACATTTAAATATGTAGTAAAAAAGCGTGGGGGTAGATTTACTAAAATGTCATGCAACACAGCGCAGCAGGCAAAAAAGTTGTGCTGCGTTGCGCAAGAAGATAGTACGGGTGCGCCATGTTTACAGAAATATGGCACTCTCCCCCCCCACCCCCTCCCTAGTGCTGGCGCTGAAATTAGATGCCATGAGCCACAGAGACACCTTTCACCATACTGCAAGGGTGTCTGCGTGAGTCTAGCATATATTGGAAGGATAGCCTTCCAACACAACTTTAAACATTTTCCCACTTTGCATTTGTGCTGTACAGTGCAGCACACTTACAAAGTCAGAAAACGAAGGGTAAATGAAAGCATTTCTCCTTCATAGCACCTATTTGAAATGGGCGCTTTTTTCTCACGCTAAACCCTGCCTACTTTTTTATTTAAGTAACAGGGTTTAGCTTCAGAAACCTTGGGTGGTTGCATGGGAACGCTCATGATACGCCCCCTTTGGTGCTAAGAAATGCAAAGTTCGTAATGCGCTGCTTTGTGCTACTTTTGAGTGTTTTCCACCTCAAAATAAGATTAGCACTGGAAAGTAAATTAGTAAAAAAAATATTTTGTGTCATTTTGCGCATACACAGTGTTAAATCTTAGTAAATAGACACCTCAGTTTTAGTAAAGAACATTTTGTTTTGTTTAAAAACTCCCTGTGTATGTAGAGGTAAGAAGTTGTGTACCTGTCTGTCTTTGTGCAGGATGCCTCTGTGGGTATGTAGGAGGGAAAGGTAGCCCTAGCTATTCCAAAACATAATGTATGATTTAAGAATGCATGTTTTGCAAGCAGTCTCTTCCCAGGACACATTTTCTGCTGTATAAAATATGTGATAATGTATGGTAATGTGCCACCAGGACCAGCATGGACCTGGTCAAGAACAAACTTGTGTCCCCAGAGCATCAATCGCAAAATTAATTCTACTATGTAATAGCACATTGCGGTGCTCACCCTGGGTTTTGGGATTGGTGGTCACTGCATAGAAGCATGTATTTGTCAGTCAGTCTGGCACAGCCTGTGAACTATCTGCTGCAAGGGTATTATTTTCAGAATTGTGAGTGGACGAAAGCGGAAAGAAAAATATCTGGCTGCCATGTTAGGGCTGACTGAGCTGGCTGCTGTGGCTACCTGGCCTTTAAAACACTTAGAGGGGGTTGCTCAAGTGCTACTGATCAAAGAACAATGGACCAGTCACCTAAGAAATGTAGAAGGGGCAAGATGCTGGTGAAACCTACCAGGGAAGTGCCCAAGGACCAGGACGCATTTCTGTTTGCTAGGCAGGCACCAGCTTTGGATGTTGGCGGGTGCACTGCTGAGCCCTACGACTGCTGGTTTTTGTAGCGGTATCCACTCTAGTGGACTCACTAATCTTCTGACTTGTTCGCAACAGACACAGTGCATCTTTGATTCATCTATCTTCATTTCCTATAGGGAAGTATCTAGCACTTATTAAATGTAACATCGTAAATCAGTGTCAGTCGATGGGACAGATGGCTCTTACGACAGTAACGACAACTTTAGGAGTTTTTCACTGTCAGGACATGTAAATCTTAAGTACACATGTCCCACTTCAATGCAATTCACCCTGCCCTGTGAGCCTTTAGAAACTATCTTAGGGGCCATATATAAGTATTAAAAAAGAAGGTTTAAGCCTGCCAAAAGGGTTTATTTTGCCAGGTTGAACTCACATTTTAAACATTCGCTGCAGTGGTAGGCCTGGAACATGTTTTTAGGATGCTCCCTTAGCAGATGGCACAATGAGTACTGAAGAACCTTTAGTAGCATTTAATGTACAGGGCCTGTGGATATGTAGTAAAATGTACTAGGAATTTAGAAGTCAATTAATTGTGCCAACTAGGTGTAGGACAAATTTACCATGTTTGAAGGAGAGCTGGTTAGCAGTGGTAAAGTGCTCACAGCCCTAAAGCCAACAAAACAGATTCTGCAAGCAAGAGGGGGAAGGCAAAGCATGTGGGGAATACCACCACAATGTCAGATCTAACAATATCTATTGTGAGACAGTTGTCAAACCACACACTGGTGCAACACCTCTTACTGTACTTATTTTCTTTAGGGTCCTAATACACCCAACAGTCTGTCCTTGCTGCTACTAATTGGGGATCTTCACACACTCATTGATCCACCAATTTACCAACCCTACCGTGGTGGAGAAGCTCATGAAACCCCCTTGGAACATGATACATAAATTCTCAAGTTCCAGCAAATTTGCAAGTGTATGCAAATTTGTAAATTTGTGAAATCTTATGAGCTCTCCACCACAATGCTGGATGAAGTCCACTATTTAAGCCACACCTTGTCTTGATGTTACAAGGTCCCACACGCACATTTGCTTGAGTTTGTAAAGTTGTCGCTTAGCGTCCATATTTGATGTGGCCGATACTAAAGGCACTCCCAGCCTTCATGCTCTGCCTTGCTTTGGTGCTTTCAATGCATAGTTGATGCATTCTGGTTGTGGTAATCCATCTTTTGGATTCCTCCCATATTCATATCTGCTGAGCGATTCTCT
This sequence comes from Lissotriton vulgaris, assembly GCF_964263255.1. Lineage (NCBI taxonomy): Eukaryota > Metazoa > Chordata > Amphibia > Caudata > Salamandridae > Lissotriton > Lissotriton vulgaris. Next base: position 118,110,444 of record NC_141696.1, read on the forward strand.
TATATTCATATTCATCTTCTAGACTTATCTCCTGCTAGAGCACAGTGAAGGTTGCTACACAAGACCTTTGCTACATAAGTAGGACCACTGATTTGCTTTCAACTCTGTGTGTACTATGACACCCAATGAGCTCTGCCTTAAAGAAAGCTTGGGGGCATATTATCAAGAAATAGCATTAAAATTATCGCCACTTTAGCAGCGATAATGGGCTTGATAATATGCCCTTGTGAATTCCCATAGAAGCCCATGTTCTGGTGTGAACATGGGCTTCTATGGGAATTCTCAAGGGCATATCATCAAGCCCATTATCGCTGCTAAAGTGGCGATAATTTTAACGCCGTTCTTGATAAAATGCCCCACGGTCATCTTGAAACACATGCTAATGAAATAATAAGCACTCAGATTTACTATTCAAATATAAAGAAATGTGTGGAAGAACAAGATCCTTCAATGGTCAATACAACAACTTGGTTAATTTACCAATCTCTATTTCACCCGAAGGAAGTGCCCACTTGAGACAAGAGTTGTATATTGGTGTGTCCTGGAAACAGCTCCTTCACATGTAGTCTACCATGCCCAACAGATCGCAGTTGTCCTCCACCTTTATAACCCTTAGCCCCCGCTGAGCTCTCACTTGATCCCTGTAATCAACAAAAGGAATCAGGTGTAAGCTGAGAGGCAGAGAGGGGTATACACGTCGCCTCTGCAGGGTATCGGACAAAACAAGGTAAGTGGCCATGCTTTTACTATAATATTGACAATAAATAAGCTTTAAATTGATTTACTGCCTTGCTGTAAAATCAAAAGATAAATTATTGTATGAGGCACTGGGAGCTGATATTTTGAAGTCTGCCTTAACCTCTTAAGTGCTGCGCCTATACCAAAGGCCGACGGCACCACTACCTCGGGAGTGCTGCCGTCGGCCGTTGGACGTTCCAGCTGCACCTGCGCAATGGAACGTTCAGCACTGGAGCTGGACGTTCCAAAGCAGCTAAAGTGTTAAGACTTATGATCAGATGGCGTTCTCTTGATTAATGATTTGAGTGTATGAAAAGCTGGCGGATACCACGTTGTGGTTTCCCACTCTGTAAGCAGGGCATGCAAAATGTACCTTATTCATTATTTGTTTGTAAAATTTAAGCCAACATTTTAATGATAAACTGTATAAGGAATCAAATCAAGCAGTGTTGCACCTGAATTATGCAAAGTTGAGAGACTGTCATGAGATGTATGCACCTCTTACATTACATTTTAAAATAATTTCTTAGTTTGTAAATGTTGGGGTTGCAATGCGCTTTTTGTGAGATCTGGAATTGAATTTGAAAATTGATGAGCAAAGGAGTGTTGGGCCAGTTCTCTGATTTTGTTCTCCTTGGTGGCTGGGTGTATCCACCTTAGTGTTTATGATGTGGGCATGGGTGAAAGCATGATTGAGGACAAGAAAGACTACATGTTGACAGACAAGGCGAGGGCATTGCAAAGAAAAAAGCATTGCAAATGTTGAGCCTGGGAGTGATCAAGACCTCTAGTCCAGTCCTTAAGTTCTGGTACCAAGGGCTGACCCTTAAATTTGATCCCCCAGAACTACGCTTTTGTGGGTACTGCAAGGGATTCAACCCTGACTTCTGCACAGACCATGCCACAAGATTATGGGTTCATTGGGTAGTGTGCCAGGTTTACCGGTATTGTTAATCTGAATTAATGAATTGACACTTATTGAGGGTTCCTAGGAGAGGTCATCTTCTCAACCTGGAGGTATCCATTAAGTTAAAAAGGGATTCAATTCAAAGTGGTTAAGAATGCCCCTATTACCCTGCTCATAATCTGCGTCCTTGCTCCGTTAGGATTCTTCAGTGGTGCTTAGCTGGATGACAGTACATCACCAGTGAGAGGTCTGAGGACCACCTGTTACACTTCAAGGAAGTGCTGTTATAGCGCAGGCGTGTATAGAGTATCTCAGCCACAAAGACAGGAGGGGTCTTGTGAATCTTGTGAAGCATCACCTGCTAAACACGTAGGTATCATTATTTTAAAGCAGCACCAGGTCCTTCTATGGACATGGGTTGCTTTAAAAATGTTTTGCATTTGGGAATGCACATATAGAGATGAAGGTCTGTTGTTCCTTGCACCCCAAACCCTGTATTTACAGCCAAACAGAGGGGGTAGGACTAACTAATATACATTAGGCAAGTTGTTTTGTGGCCCACTGTGGATAGATGATTTATGATTTTACCTAATAATACTTAGGTTGCATCTTAAATTGCATTTCCATTCATAAATCAGTAGGTGGCCAAATTGCATATTCTTGGTTTGCAAATAGCAATAGTACATGTGGCCCCTAGTATTTTGAAACTGAAATGGCTTTGCTCAACGAAATCTGCTGTATGTAAAGGCATAACCATTTTTACTGTAAAAAAAAGTGGCACTGATATGCAGTCATCTTTGTTCTGAGTCCCTGCATGGTTGTACACGGTATAGTCATGGAAAGTAAGAAGGACGCTGTTGAGAAGGATTCAGGCAAAATGCCGGTATGTACGTTCGTCAAAGGTTTATTCAGGCAATTAGTGAATAAGTACTCCAATGCAGAGAGTAATGCCAGACAGTGCTCCCAAACACTACTACTGGCAACTGTCACCATTCGCCTCCCACATGAACGCATCGCTCACCAACCTTCTGCTCCAACATTCTACCCAAATGTCCAACAGGCAGATATATTTGTCCCACCTGCTCTAAAACATAAAAGCTGATTTGAGATTTTCAAGGATCATCTTTAGCTGGATATATTTCCAGCAAGGCAAAATAAATGCAGCATTACATTTGTAATTTGTTAAAGTGTTATCAAAAGTAAATTTTTAGTGAATATGTAAACTGAGCAGAAAAAAATAGCTTATAATGCATACTCTTTTTACCTATAACCCTTATAGCCTTTTAGAAATCCGAAATTGACTCATTTACAGTGCATTACAAAAGACATATAACTTTCTGTCTGAGATTTCAAACAATCATTTTTTTGTCAGCTCTCTTTTCCTCATGCTGCTCTAAATGAAAAGGCCCACAATGCCCATAACGGGAGAAATTGCATGCTTTAGCGCTGGTGGCGCCCAGTGCTAGAGTCATTTTTGGCACCCCCATGACCGCCTCCTCGGATTCTCTCACTACCACCAATCAAAAGTGCCCCTCATCTCTTCAACCATAAGATACTGCTAAAACAGACCCCCCCCCCCTGAGGTAGGCGCCCCATCACAGGTCAGCACCCAGTGCGGCTGCACCGGTTCCACTGCCCTAAAGATTGCCCTGATGGTAGATGGGAAACACCTGAGACATGACAAGTGTGGCTAGCAATGTTTAAAATGTCTCATGAAACATCTACCTTGTTCACAAGAGAGTATCAATGGGCTGAGTGGAGCACTAGCCTGGAAATAGGTTTGGATCCAAGGAGGAGATTTCATTTGAATTAAAGGTGGCAGAATAGAGAGGAATGGGCTGGGTTTTGGAGAATCGGGGACCTCAGCACTGCTGACATAGGGATTTACCAATTTGGATTCGGAATACCCTGAACTCTAGCACAGAGTTGACATCACAAAGCATGCACTCAGGAATCAAATTCCATAACTCCGCAGCAAAAATAATTCTTGGGACGTTTGGAAGTTTTAGGAATTAATGTTATACATCAATATTGACCAGTATACCCTTAGCAATACCATGTTTGGTCCACTCTAACATGAGAATATGTCGGAATATAAAGTGGGAGAAAGGCTGCTGCACTGATGAATACATTGATACTTGCCATGGTATGGGAGAGAGCTGCCTCCATTTCTGTCTTGAACTTTTGCATATAACATATTGCTCCAGGACTGTTAGTGTCAGTCTCTGACTGACATTCAGGCATAAATCAAAGCCAATGTCCCGTCAGTGAAGTCATCTTTTCACTATAGAACTTGCAAGCTATGGTTGTGGATTGTGGTTGATGTTGAGAGAGAGGAACATATTGCCATGCCCGAAGATCTCTAGAGGACCAGTATATACCCTTGTGGGATTCAACACCAAACAGGAACTTTATTTTGGAATTTAAATGTGAATAAGTACTGATTGTCTTCATGTCGAGGAATGGAGAAGAATGCGTGGCATAGGTCAATGACTCTATACCATGCTGCATCTGATGAAATCTGAAATAAGATTACTGAAGGATTTAGTAGCATTGGATAACTTGGAAACTCTATTTTTTCTTCGGGTCCTGCACTATTTTCCATGTGCCACTCGTTTTTAAATTCCCCTCACTGGAGAGTTGCAAAGGCTACCAAGCAGCTCCCGAAGAATTGCCTGTTGAGTAATTTGTTCATGAAATTCCTTCCTATGCCTGTTCTTTGCCCGTATGTCCTAAATCCAGAGGCAAATCATCTTTAGTCAGAACTGGGAACGACTGAACTCTTAAGTCATATAATTTAATTTTAAACACTGAATCTTCATCTTGTGTTTTATTTGCAACACAGTCTGGTGTACAATAAATCCCACAGTTCACCTTACAAAGCAAGTTTGTGCATAACAAATCCACTGGACTCGAATGACACAAAATTAACAGGTGATTATTCTCCATTGCTCCGTTTTTAATAGGGATGTCTGTTGTAACCTGATTGACAAACTGTTTATTGCTGATGCTTACAACAAGGACTCACTTCAAGAGAGGGGTAGGTTTGGAACATCCACAGAATGAAGTTTAGAATGGGTAGCCCCAATATCTGTCAAGAAAGAATGGAAAGGGGCGACCACTCGGTCCCCCCGAACGTATGGTGGAGTACCCCGATCCCCCCGGGAGGCCATCTTGGGCGGGGGGCGAGTCCCGGCTGGTATGCCGGGGCGCGCCTTTTCCCGCCCTGTAGGGGGTTGTCCTAGACGCTGACGCCGCCGGCCACGCCCCTGGGGGGCAGGCGGAGGCGGGTTTACGCCCGCCCGAAGACGGATAAAAGGAGCAACAAGCCAAGAAAGCATCCTCTTGTTCCTATGCTCTGAAGCTGCACCGCCCCGCTGCACGTGAGCTCGAGACGGAACGAAGAGCCAATTTTGAGCGTTGTAATCTTTCTCTTTGTCTTACAGATATCTTCGCTTGAGAATGCCGGGCAAGAAGGTCGGAAAGCGGGTCGGTACCGATCAGATGCTACGCATGCTCATAAAGGAGGTAGCCGATTTGAAGAAGCAGATGGCGGCTAAAGACGGGGAGGGAGGACCGAAGCGAGTCATCGGACCAGCTTTGCCGGGAGTAGTCCCTAGCGGGAGAGGCAAGAGGTCAAAAAGGGGGGCACTTGGGGGGGAAACCCCGGTTCCCGATACTCCACGTGAGGAGCCAACCGCGGTTCTGAAGGAGGGGCGTCCGATCCCCGTGGTGGTCACCCCCGTGAACGGGGAAGATATGCCTCCCGAGTTGGCGGCGCAATTGGCAGCGTGGTTGGGGAAAGATAGTAAGGGCGCCACGGCTGACGACGCCCAGGCAGTAATGAGACAGCTGCGGGAATCAAGAGAGGCTGCGAAGGCACCATCTTCTGTTCCCCCACAGGTTCCGGCGGCTGAAAGTGCAGCAGGCCCGAGTTCGGCGGCAAGTGCGGGATCTACTTCAGGTAAGCGGCCATTGCCGATTGCGGGGGAGGGGTCTGTACCTTCTCGAAGGGAGAAGATTGCCCAGCATGTTCCGCGGGAAATTAAGGAAATGATTTGGGCGGATAAGTATGTAAACATGTTTTCATTGCTTACCGACCATTACGAGATAGAGCATGTGAAGAGCCAAAAGGAGCTCATGCATCCGAGTGTTTGGCGCGCAAAAATGGCCGCCTTTAAGGTTGACGAAAACATGGGTACTTGGGGCAGAGCGTGGGGCATTTTTACCTCCCTCATGGGTGAGCGCAGGCCCGAGTTGTTGACCGAGTTGCCTATTTATCAGTCACGTATCATGGAGTATTCCCTGACGTACGGGGGCAATCAGTGGTTCTGTTATGACAATCTTTTTAGAAAGGCTAAAGAGCACAACCCAGTTCTAACATGGGATTGTTTCGACTCTGTCTCGTGGCAGAAAATGGAGAGTTCAGGAATGTTAAAAGTGCCATTGTCAGGGAGTAATGGGGGTGAATCTTCCCGCCAATCCTCTGGGACACCCTTTCGGACAGGTGCAGGTAACGAACACCACTCGAAGTCGAGTGGCAACACAGGTAAAAAGGGGATTTGTTGGAATTTCAACAGGGGAAAATGTACGAGGCCCCAGGGGTCATGCAAGTTCAGACATGAATGCGGGGGGTGCGGGCAGTCATCCCACCCTGAGTCCATGTGCAGAGCCAAGACGGGTGATAACGGTGGTAAGGGAAGCGCCAAACAGGTCTGAAATAGTCCGAGGGGCGCCTTTACCTATTCCGATTGATACCATGGCAATGATTCCTTGGCTCAACGAATACCCGGATCATGCTTCCGCTGGGGTGTTGCGGGACGGGTTTTCATATGGTTTCCGCATCCCAGTGGGGGATTTTCAGGGTGTAGCAAACTGTAGGAACCAACTGTCGGCCTTGCAGTATTCGGCGGTGGTTCAGGTAAAGATTGGGAAGGAGGTGACTCGAGGTCGTGTTGCCGGTCCATTTGATTTGCCACTGGTTGCTAACTTTGTTTGTTCCCCTCTAGGGGTGTTCCCCAAGAAGGACCCGGGTGAGTTTCGGCTAATACATAACTTGTCAGCCCCACGTGGTCTTTCCGTGAACGATGCGATAGACCCGGAAGTGTGTTCGGTGCGGTACGCATCTTTTGATGAGGCCGTCGTCATGTTGAATCGCCTGGGGCCCGGGGCGCTGATGGCAAAATCGGACATCGAGTCAGCGTTCCGGTTGCTCCCGGTACACCCAGACGATCAGCGTCTCCTTGGATTTATGTTCCAGGGTCGCTATTACATGGATAGATGTATGCCAATGGGGTGCTCTATATCTTGTGCCTATTTTGAGAAATTCAGTTGTTTTCTGCAATGGGTATTTACAAGGAAAACGGGTTTTCGGCATGTTATGCATTATCTCGATGACTTTCTCTTTTTGGGGGCAGCCGGGGATCCTGAATGTGGTAAGGCCTTACATGAATTTCGTGTCTTAATGAATCAATTTGGTGTGCCATTGGCGCCAGGTAAGACTGTGGGTCCCTCAACTTTGCTCGAGTTCCTGGGGATCGAGCTCGACTCAGTAGAAGGTTGTTTTAGATTACCCAGGGAAAAGGTGTTAAAATTTGGGACATCCCTTGAAACATGTATTCGAGCGACGAAAGTAAGCCTGCATCAATTGCAACAAGTGGTGGGTCAGTTGAATTTTGCCCTGAGAGTGATGCCAATGGCCCGCCCCTTTTCCCGCTCGATTGCGCAAGCCATGGTCGGCCTCAAGGAAGGACATCACCGCACGAGGCTCTCGGCAGAGGTTCGCCAGGACATGCGCATTTGGTTGGCATTTCTGGCGGATTTCAATGGTCGAATTGTCTGGAACAAACCAGCGGTGTCCTCCGAGGAGCTGGGGCTTTGGACAGATTCGGCAGGGAGTATAGGTTTTGGGGCCATATTTGGGACACAATGGTCGGCTCAAAAATGGCCGTCATGGTGGCACGAGTGCGGGCGGACGAGTAACATTGCTTTTCTCGAACTCTTCCCTATTCTGGTGGCCTTGAAAACCTGGCCGGAGGGGTTCCGGGATCACTCTGTGGTGTTCTGGTCTGATAACATGACTGTGGTTGAGTGTATCAATAGTCAGGCAGCACGTTGCAAATGGATTCTGAGACTGCTCAAAGAAATTGTGTTATTATGTATGCAGTTGAATGTGCTCTTTAGGGCAAGACATGTCCCGGGGGTACTGAGCCAAGCAGCTGATGCACTTTCTCGTTTCCGTATGCAGGCCTTCTGGGGTTTTCTGCCCACAGCGGACCCGGTGGCGGCACCCTTTCCCGAAGCTCTCTGGTCTCTCGGTGCCCCGAACTACAAAACCTCGTGGGAGAGAGTTTAGCACCCCGGACAAGGAAGGCATATGAAGGGGCGTTCCGTTCCTATTGGTCCTTTTTGGGTTCTGCTAGGGGGGAGCTTTGGGGACAGGAAGAGCTTGTCGTAAAATTCTTGCTGTCTTTACATCAGGCAGGCAAATCAGTAGCTACAGCCCAGAGGCATCGGGCTGCCATTTCCTTTATGGCAAAGGCTCATGGGATTCAGGACCCGACAGCGTCTTTCGTGGTACAGAAAGCGCTACGTGGGTGGCAACGCCTTGAGGGTCGCAGAGTGGATGAGAGGCACCCGATAGGTCTGGATAGGTTGGCCCTGTTATTTTCCGTACTCCCTGCAACATGTTCATCCCAGTATGAAACTGTGTTATTCCGAGCCGCATTTGCGCTAGCATTCCATGGGGCTATGCGGGTAAGCGAACTAGTGGCAAAGAACAAGCGGGATACGATGGGGGGACTGTGCCGGGAGCACATCCGGGGCAAGGTCGAGAAGATGACTGTCTCGTTTTTCAGGTCAAAAACCGATCAGGGTGCGATTGGGGACTGCATAATCATTCAGAGGGTTCCCGGGTCTTCCATGTGCCCTGTTGTTTGCGTAGAGGAATATTTGGCGCAGAGGGTGGCATCATGGGGGGGGACCTTGTTGAGACACGCTGACGCCACCCCACTGACGAGGTTTCAGTTCCGGCGGGTGCTGGCGATGTCAATTTCGGCCGCGGGCTTGAACCCCGGCGAGTTCGGGACCCACTCCTTTCGGATAGGGGCTGCTACTGAGGCTACAGCCAGGGGTCTGAGTGTTGAAAAAGTAAAGCGTTTGGGGCGTTGGTCCTCGAACTGTTACAAAAGGTATGTGCGGTTGCACATGTTGTGAAGCTGTAATGATGTACTCATGCTTCTTGTTTTTGTTTGGTTTTCAGTTGCGCAACCTTACGAGGCGGGGCGGACTGTGCAGTCGACCCGACACCTGGGAACCAGCGGTCAGACATCACCGGCTGCGGAAAGAGAGGTGTGGGTCGTGGGCCACTCATACGTGAGACGTGCCGCAGACGTATTCAAGGCAGGTGACATGATTCACATGGCTGGGGAATACGGGTACAGGGTAACCTTCTACCGAAGGGGCGGGCTCTGTATTGACCAGTTTCAGTCCTTTTTCGAGGGTTTGTTAGGGCGGACAAGGTCACCGCCGTCTATAATCATAGTCCATCTTGGGGGTAATGATTTGGTGACCACTGGTAGACGACTGCTTCTCGAGGCAATGCTTTCCACTGTAAGTTGGTTGGCGAGAAGAGTTCCAGGGTGCACCATTGCATGGTCCCATATGATTCCACGTAAAATGTGGCGGGGGGCGATTTCGGTTTCTGCTCTGAACCACTCAGTGAAGAAGGTAAATAACAAGTTGGATAGATTGTTTCGATCAAGTACACTGCATTCTATCCCGCATGGTTGTATCAAGGGGGACAGTATGTATTTGGGAGATGGGGTCCATTTGTCCCGGGTGGGGAATGAGTTACTCATAGGAGACCTCATTGCTTGGCTGAAGAGTTTAAAACATGACCTTTAGGTAGGAGTTTTGTGGGGGGTCCGGATAGCCGGTCAACTATCCAGCCTGTGGCGGTAAGGTCATGATCGGTGAGCAGTAATTGGAAGATCCCTATGGGGGGGCGTCACCCATTACGGATGGGAGCGCTCGGGGGAGGTGGCCATTGGCCCCTCAACGGGGAGGCGGTCCCTTCTAAGGATGGGCCGCCGGAAGGAAAGGAAAGGCGGTCAAGGCCCCTTCCTGGATAGGAGGGGCTACGGGCCCTCCTGGGGAATTTCCCGGGGCCAGGACATCTGCGACGGCAGATGGGTAAGTTGTGTGGGGTTCGGGAGGGGGTTTACGCTACCTTTTAGACACCTCACACGAGTCCTCGGACGACCGTTAAATGGCGTCAAGTCCATTGGGGCCCCCGTCAAGTCAAAGGGAAATTGGTAGATGCACTTGAGGTACGCCTCTGTGCGGTCGCCCCCCTCACAAGTGAGGGGGGTATTTTCTGGTTTAGGGATCTGACACCGGTTACGACCTTGCCGTTGGCCCTTAACGTTAGGATGTACAATTTCAAGTCAAATGTTTTGTAGGATGTTAGTTCGGCTAGGAGAACCTTTGTATTAGAGATCTGTTAAGGTTAGCCAAACATCATAATGTGGAAATGAAATTGTACATAATATGAAACTGTTATTTTAATGTTTTAATTTTGTTTCATATTTTAATAAATACGGCCGGGAGGGTCACTCCCTCCCGCCTTCCAAAAGTTCAGAACAGTTTCCAGTTTCCCATCCTTGGGGATTGCGTCGAGAGGGGGTGGCGGGTATCTCTGCCATAACAGTATGGCCTTTCATTCAATGTCAATGTATGGGCCTATCTGGTCTACCTCCAAGACTGCTCCCAGTAAGTAATCCTTCTCTCCCCTAAGGCACCGTCATTGAGAATTGTTTTCTGGAGAAAACTGAGGAATATTATTACTTAGAATCTGTTGCTACCCTGGAGTATATGTTATTTTGATTTTCATATTTTGCTGCAACATTGGGGTTACGGCAATATTCATGTGAAATGGTCCCTGATCTTGCATAGTCCGAAGAGTAGCTGGTTGGGCTGGGGCTAATGACTGTGTCTGCTTCTAATTCACTTTCCTCTACATCTGGGGAATAAAAGCATTTAAAATTATATCTGGATTTTCTCGAAATTCCTGTTTCCAGTGCCTGTTTTTTGTCCACAGAAATGATGAGCAGTGCTCTTCTTTAGCATGTCATGGTATTAATTCCAGAACTGTTCACAACCCCTCTTCCACTGCCTTATATCTGCACCATCTCATTTACAATCTTTACAAATAGTCAGATGGCACACAACTTAAATCAAACCCCACCAACTGAATGCTGCCATTTCTCTTGAGCAGCACTTTCTGGACAACTATCAGTTTCTCTTTGATCCTTTTCTTGTTTATCATCAAATCAATTTCTGCTGTACTTGACATATTTCAAAATGTCATGTATACTCTTTCTCTGCTACTACATCACACTTTGCTGTATATATGAAGTAAGCCCTGGACGCAAACCCATAAAAAATGAAGACTCAAAACCGCTAAGACCATTTTCCTGGGCTCCTTTACTCCACTATGTTCTTGAAAAGCTGCATGTGCCTCTATTAATAAGCATGAACTGACTCTTTTGGCTCTTGTGAAGTTCTTAAAATCTTTTCCCAGTTAATGTCTTTATCTGGAGCCTTCTTTTTCAAATGCTCTATCACCTCCTTGTATTTCTACGCAACCATTTCAGAAGGAGCATTATTAGGTGCAAACCTAACTGGTTTCTCAGTTGCCAAGCAGCAGTAACTTTATTCTCATACCACAAGTTAATAGGAACTACAATCTCAAACAGTGAATTCAAGTCAGTCCAAAGCATTTTTGAAATTGTTGTCAACCTACGAATCTCTTTGAATCACTTCTCAGTTTTGGAAAATTTGTCTAAAGAGCATAAAAACCACCTAACATCCAAGGCACATGCACATAGTTTCTTCCATGTACTTCTCTTCAGAAACTCTTTCTATTTCGTAAGCACACACAGACTCCTTTCCTTTCTTTCCTGTCTATGAAACTTTATTTTTAGTAGTGACCCTTTTCTACTGCCTTTCTCTGCATTTCTTCAAATTCCTACAAATCCTTTTCTTTTCAAACAGATCCTTGACATAAGCTTTTAAGATTATGAAACCTAAATTTATTTCATCAGTTGTCAGACCCATTTTATAATTGTGACTCACATTTTTCATTTTACTATATTAACCACACACTCATCAGCCAATTCCTCTGTTTTATCATGTCCCTCATTTGCACATCCTGCTGCTTCTTTGGTCAACTACCTAATTTTATCAACATTGTGCAATAATATTCTGTCAGATTAATTGTTCCTTGTAGAATTTCCCTGAATTAAATGTTTTAAAGTCCCCATTAATTGCTCTCCTTTTAGGAGACTCTGGAGTAATTATAGCATGTATGTCATTTGAAACTGGAGAGACAATGGTATTATCTCTGCTAGTACTCGGGAACACAATCAAGAAACACTCACTGAGGCACCTCCAAGTGTAGGTACAGTTGATCAATGTGCTTGTATACCTGTGCCATCTCCTGCTGCAACTGTATCAGGTGCTACAGGACGCAGTCTGTGTCTTCCATCTGAATGTGGAGGTGGTCAGGAATTCAGAATTCCAAATTCAGGTGTTCGCTAAGCAGGAAATGATTGAATTCCATAGCAGGTACACTAGGAGCTTTAGTCTTTTTTCAACACAGCACCCATTATTTTCACTCAAAATAGCTGCAACCAACACACAATCCCAGCACATCTTTGCCAAAGGTCACTCAATCCTAGTGCAGCTCGGTCAGCAACCAGCCAATGACAGTGCCACTCTAAGGTGATGTCAGAACAATCCAAGCTTAACTCCTCAGCGGGATATCCAATCACTGTGGGACTTTTTTGTAAATGAGACGACAATTGCACAGCCTTTCTCAATGAACACACACTAAATAAACAAAAAAATCTTACCAGCTCAACCTAAATAGGAAGAAATTTAGCAAGTTAGAATAAGACAAAACTCCTAAACATCAGAAACAAGACTAGTAGCTTTGCAGCAGTTGTCAAACCCAAATCATATTAAGCAGACCTCTGTTCAGCAGCAATTTACCTTTAGTTAATGTACTCACTCCTGTGCATCTACGAGCAAGAGATACCAACCTAAGTCAGACACACAAACTGTCAGTGTATTTATGTGTAATCAACCGGGGCGCAGCTTCAGGGAGGGTGTTTGGGGTGCTACACCGCCCCTAATAAATGCATTATTTGGTAAATAGTTGGGTACGGGAGCTTTCATTCATGTGTGGTAAGGTGTTTGTCGGGCTTCACCTGGGCTTTTCAAATACTCCCTCGGAGAAAAACACACACACTCTTCTGTTTTGAAGGACCTAAAACATGGGAATTTTACAAAACACTGTGTTCTAAGTACCCCTCACAATCCTCAATCCTGTCCCAATCCGCACATTGGCCCTTAAGCCCTCCTAATGCTTCTCATACAATAATTAACATTAGGGGGCCGATTCCGATTCAGTAAAATCCCGTACGAATAGCCGTAAGGAGCATTTTTCCCGCACAAATCGTATCCTTGAACGTCCCCATACATACGATGTAGTACGATGCGTACCCAAAGCAGTTCTCCGTCCGAATCGTACCAAAGCCCGTACAACTCAATAATCCATACAAATCAGATTCGGAACGCGCAGTACACGATGTCCGTACGGATCGAAGCGTCATTTTCCGATCCAGCAAGTACAATTCGTCCAGTCAACACTCCATATGACTCTTTTTTTATGAGAGCTAAAAACGTCCGGTAAAGCAGAATTCAGCTCGAAATGCATGCAAAACGGACCCCCGGTATGGTTCGTACACCCCATGATCTTAGTGGTATGGTTCGTACACCTACAATCCTGGGGTACGGTTCATACACCCCATGATCTTAGGGGTTCGGTTCGTACACCTATGATCATGGGGTACGGTTTGTACACCCCATGATCGTAGGGGTACGGTTCGTATACCTACAATCATGGGGTACAGTTCGTACACCCCATGATCGTAGGGCTACGGTTCGTACACACCATGATCGAAGTGGTACGGTTCGTACACCGACGATCATGGGGTACAGTTTGTACACCCCATGATCGTAGGTGTACGAACCGTACCCCTACGATCATGGGGTATACGAACCATACCCCTACGATCATGGGGTGTACAAACCATACCCTATGTGATTGTGTGGCTCTCCGTACGAATTGCTCATACGAATCGGGTACTCATTCCCCGGTCTGGATCGTACTTGTCGGGTCGTACGGCATGTTCACAATTCGTACGGTTCACTTTCAGAGTCCGTATTGTACGGATTTTCCCTTGCTTTTCCTACGGTTCGCAACAATTCAGACGTATTTTTTTTACGACGGATCGTACTACGCGATTCGGACGGATTTGTACGATTCGTACGGAAACGGCTACTAATTCGAATAGTCGTAAGGATTTGTTTGCCGAGTCGGAATCGACCCCTAGATGTCAGTGTGATTGTCGGAAAATCTGAAGTTCACACCCCCTCCCCAGCCTTACTGATCAAGCTGTGCCCCTAGGAATCAAATGTTAAAATGCATTCTGCATGTTATTAATGATGCACAAAAACGTAAACACATAAAAATCTTGAATAAATCTACTCAATAACGGTTTGCCGTAAGAACATCAAGATAGAAATCTTAAGGGTATGAAATATCATGACCAGAATATCAAGCCTGAAATATTGAAAAGTTAAGTAAGTAGAGGTTTTTGTTAACTAACACCTTCAAGGGGCAGAGAATTGGGTTTAAGAATGGTAAATCTATCCTTCCTCTATGGGCAGCTAGCCATCAATATTTTGTCCTTCAACATTTCTGTCCACGATATTTTAATACCATGAAATTCCTATGCTCGATAATCCATAGTACAATCCTCAACAACAGTTTATATCAAGGCTAGCGCTTCTCTCTTGCCTAGACTTTCACTCCCATGCTCTACAAATAGCAATCTGTCAAAATGTAAGGATACCATCATTGGAACTGTTTCCACTAATTTTGAGAAAGTTCAATGCATCAATAATTGCTGAACATTATTTGATACCTTCTTCTGTTCTTAAAGTGACAGAACAACACACTAAAATGAACTTATTCCTATTTTTCCCTTTTTTGTACACTATTGCGTAGGGAATGGTTAATGCTTATTCTCCAGACAGACTGAGCCTGATTTATACCTATTGCTTACTTAGCTATAGCACATACCTTCATAAAATCAAGCAATTTGTTAGGTGTCTAATACCTATACTACAAATGGGTTGAAAGACTCTAAATATTGTTTAAAATGATTGGTTTTTTTCCATTTTATAATGGCAGTATGTTCTGTTTTTATTATGAAAGCATTGGTACTCTTGTTAATCGACAATTTAAATACTTTAATATCCAATTGTTTACCCATTCTTTGTCTGTTTACACTTAAGTTCCTTTGGAACTGTATTGCATTATTTCTGGGAAGACTTCAATTATTTCATGACTTTTTCTCAGTTGCTGCTACCAATGGCTACATTGAGTAGCACCCATTGAGACAGAACTGCTTGTAAAGATTAAGCTTTCCTCTTTAAAATGTAAATCTGATATTTCACATTTCTGACAGGTCAGCCATGGGTCTGTGCTTTCCTCCCTTAGTGACAAGGTCCAGTTTCCTTCTTTTATGCGCATGGTGCCAGCTTCCACATTCCAGAACATGGCTCTGGCAAGACTAATGGGGCACTTCCAATGGACATGGGTAGGGATGATAGTGTCTGACGATGATTTAGGTTTGCAAGGAGGGCAGGGCATAAAGACAGCCATAGAAGGTATTGGTGGCTGTGTAGCATACGTCGAGCAAATTAACCTTCGATCCTCTCTGGAGCGAGTCCTTCAAATTGCTGAAATGATCCGCGGACATACAACGAAAGTGATAATTGTTCACGGTCCAGAGGTTCATTTCAAGGTGTTGCTGCAAACACTCTACACACAAAAGGTAACAAGTAAAGTCTGGATATTTAGTGCAGCCTTTACCATAAGTACTGGACTCCTACCCAACCATGCCTGGAAGATATTGAATGGATCCCTGGGCATCACACCTTCTACAAACCAAATGCTGAATTTTGAAGAGTTCTTGCATGGCTTGCAACCAACTAAAAACTCTCATGATGTATTTATGAAACTCTTCTGGGAGGAAGCATTCCACTGCAACTTTCCAAAGGCCAATGGAACTAGAAATGCATCTACAGAAGAACTAAAAAGCAGACCTATATCTTGTTCAGGGAAAGATATATTGGATCATTTGGCCTTGTCTTTATTTGAACTGAATGATCTAAGCTTAACATACCAAAGTTATACTGCAACATATGCCTTTGGTCACGCATTGAACAATCTAATGGCATGCAGACCGGGGCATGGACCATTCACAAATGGCTCTTGTGCTGACATTGATGATATCCGGCCCTGGCAGGTAAGAGGAATACAGATTTTGCTTATTTCTTAAGATCAGGATAGAGATGTATTTTGCACATGCGTGTGGGATATTTCTTAGAAAGTATATTGATCAGCTGCACACTGACAACCTTTTGAAAAAATAAAGCAAAAATTGTGGTCTTATGGGAATATTATTTTCTTAAATTATTGTACATTTGTCAATTTTGTATAAACATGATTTAATCCCTTCCAAGCAGGGCTAATTCCCCCACGATGCAGGGGGGAGGGGAGGCCGCACGCGGTGCTTGTGACGAGCCCAGCTTGTCATGCAGCATAGAGGAGCTGAGCTCGTCACAACTCCGTTCACTCCTGTGGGACGACTGCGCAGGAGGGGAATTAGCCCCGCATGGGCGTTCCGCAGCAGTTATGACGAGCTCAGCTCATCATGAGCACAGCTCCACTGTGCCTCAAGACGAGCATACCTCATAAGCGCCAAAGAGGTTAATGGGACCATTAGGTAAATGATGTCACAACAAATCTCAAAACTCCAGCAGATATCATCAAACTGCATGAATGCCTATTGTTGGTGGTTGTTAGAGGTACAGGATTAGGTGTGAAGCAAACTGTTTCTTTGACACCCACTGGAATTGCCTTTTTAAATGTAAGGGAACTGTCCAGGAAGGAGATCCGGTGATCAAGGTTTCGCCACTTGCAGATTCTGGGTTCAACATTCTAGTCCTTTTTTTTTTTACCGCTATGCCACTTCAACGAGGACCACCTTATACAAACAAGGCTTCTATTCTGCTTCAAGAGGAACAGTCCAGTCCAAACTGCAGGCTAGCATTACAGGGGTCTTGGCGTGAGGACGAAGGGAGGAAAGAAGAGAGGATTTCCATTGTGTGGACAAATGACACATATTTGGTACTGTAAATTCTTTCATTTTTTGTGTATCTCTACGAAGCATTCTTGAAAGGGTAGACATAAGGAGATTTCTATTATATTCCAGGACATTGATAAAGCAACTCCTACTAGCGCTGGGACGCTAACGGGCAGCCATGCGCTTTACAAATCTGTAAAATAAAAAAAATAAAATAAAATAAATGTCAGAGAAAAAACTGTGATATATTTACAGATCCATATTAGCATGCATAACCATTCACTTCTTTTTGCTGTAGAACACACTCCCTTTGCACCTACAGAGATTTTCTGATTAATAATCTAGGGCTCGATCATTTTGCGTTTCCTAGTTCCATAATATGGGGCTTCATCCCCTATTGCAGGTTTACCCAATGCACTCAAAAGTAGATCACATGTTAAGTAACATTCAAAAACATAAACAATAAACAAAGCGACAGAGAAATGTAGGAATCTCCAGTGGGAGAGTGGTCCGATGGAGTCCTTTATTTTGTAAAACAGCCAGCCGACATGTGTTTCATCGCTATTGCGAATCCTCAGGGCTATATGTGGCTGTGTAACAACAGAAGGTCGCTCAGCTGGTGATAATTCCGACCCAGCCGGGCCCATGACCATAGGTGAAGAAATGAAAGGGAAGCAGCAGCCACTCCCTGTGTGTGGTAATTGGTAATTGTCACGGTCTTGTGTACGGGATCCAAAAGAAATAGTAATCCTCGTCTATGACGTGTTCAGGTGCTAGTATGTTTCAAGTGAATGTCTAACAGGGCTTCACGCTGCTATCGTGCAGTACAGAGTCGGGTGCGACTCCCGTAATGTGAAGACGACAATGCCCAAATCTGGAATGAAGTGCAGCGCTGCCGCATACTTCTCGTGGGTTGTGTTCCTGGTTGGACCTAGAACTTGATCCTTTTGCGTTCCCATTTTGATAGGAGGCTCCCAATGATTAGTCCTAATTAAATAATAGTAACATGACAAATATGAATGGTTGGAGTGGATGAGCTGATGAGCTTAGCCTCTTCAACAGGGTAAAATGAGGCAAAGTCATTAAAAATTATTGGACATGTAATTTCTTCTTCTGTATGGATTCCTGGGACTGGTCTCCCCTCTGCCTGCTGCCATGCTCTTTCCCAGCCTCACTGCCCATTGAATCTGCTACAATTGGTGTCACCCTGCACAAATGTAAGGGGAAGCAACCCAGTTTATGTACCTTTGCAAAAGGCTTTGACCTCACTATTAGACCAATACCCAAGCTGAAGGCCTTTGTGAACACATTATTGTGCCATGAGTAGCACGCTCAGTGCACTAGCCCCAGGAAACGTGAATGCCTTTTCGATAGACTAAAAAAATTAACTATTAATTTGAGTGCGTTGAAGTCGACCACAAGGAAAAGGCAAGAAACCTGATATGGTAAACAACAATAGTAATTGCAACCAATGGTAGACAGCAGCCTGGCTTAGCTCATAATTTGTGCTGGATTGTTAAATAGTCTTTGTGCCGGGTCTGTGTTAACAAAGCAATGCAAACCTGACACAAAGTCTTGGTAAGTCTGGGCCCAGGTCTTTTGTATGGAACTCAAAATTCTCTAGTGGGGCACGCTTGAAGCTGTCTCTGAAAAAGTCTCTTCGAAATTGGAATCCTTCGCCGTGAGGTTCCGCTGATGCTCCGAAGGTATCAGTAATCTAGAAATGTTCCTAGTGCCAAATGTTCTGAGCTTCTGGAGCCAAAAGCACTGGAAGTAGTGGTTTCTGGAGTTCGAAAGGTGAATGAGCAATTTTGATGGCTTTAGATTTTGGGGCAGATTTACAAGCACCTTGCGTTATTTTTGCACCACTATTGCATCACTTTTTGTTACGCAGCAGCTGCGCTAAAATGCGGCCCATTTACAACTTGACGCATCTAGGGAGATACATCAAGTTATAAAGCCCTGCGTCACATTATACCTGCGTCAGGTATAATGTATGCAGGGTGGGCGTTCCAACGCATAAAAGCCTCATAAAAGTGACGCTGTGAAATCTACAAGATTTCACTGCGCCACTTCTAGGACGCCACTGCATCAAATTGTTACGCCTGCTTGAAGCAGGCGTAAGGAGTGACGCAGCACAATGAGGATAGGCCTCCCCATGTATTGCTTTGGTTGCGTTGTGCTTCTGACACAACTCCAGCAATGCGTGGCTTTTGCGTCTACAGATGCGTCAGAATTTCTAACGCATCTGTCAATTCTAGAGCCATGGTGCACAGTATTGTAAATACGACACATCCATAGTGGCTCAAGGGTTTCTAATGGTGGCGCAGGGAAAGTGGCGCTTTATGTATCTCCTGTCACATTTGCTGTGCATTCAACGACATAGGTCAAATGTTTGTTTATATCTTCTGGCAAACTGCTGCTTATTTGGAAACTGGTGTTTACTTTTATTTCTCGGACTACAAAGTGAGAGGATTTTGCAAAAGTATCCAAGATGACCATTTTGCTGGGGCACAGAAAGCAAAAGTAATAGCGGTAGGATGTCAGCCTTTTTCTATCATACAAGATTTAAATACATGTAAATTCAATTTACCCATATTTCAAAATGTATCAGCAATTTGGAAATAATAAATGGAGCACATTTTTTTTGTAATTTTGAGGGAAGAGATTTAAATATGTTTACAACAAATCAAGGCACTTTACTTGATGATGCAAAAATTATATATTTGCTCAACCCCAATTTCCACGCATTATTAATTATGTGCTATATAGTTTTACCGAGAAAACTGCATGTCTATGCAAATTTAGTGGCTAGTTCACTGTAAATTGTGATGTTTGAAAATGACTTTACACTACCACCCAAGTGCTCCAAAATGCACCACCGGTTTCATACCGTACCCATACCACTCTTCTGCTGAATGGGTGTTGCACATGTGCTACACTTGTTTTATGTGTTATGCTTGGATTTTTAACAATCCCTATGACGTCCCTATGACGTCAGTGATATAAAATTAATAGCAGCACCCCCACTCTGAAAATCGTTCCTGCACCACTGTCTGGAGCAGTTCCTCTTGATCACTTCTATGGCTCATGGGACCTTAAGGACTGTATTTACGGGCCAAGACTCAATCCAGCAGGGGCCACCATCAGGGCTCAATCTAATTCCAGTTGTTACTCATCAGCTAGGAATTTCAGGAAGAAGACCTCTTGAAGACTGCTGTAGCCACATAGGAGGTCAGCCAGTTGATTCATGGAATCCACTTCTTAGCACTGGGTAAAAGTGGTCGCAGGTCTAGTCTCCACAAAGGTCTCAAACAGCAGGCCCAGTGCTCTATTGTTTTTCTGCAGGTCCTGAGAGTTTTCTCCTGATCTGCGGATAAAGTGCCAGCTTTGACGGTTCCAGGAGCCAGTGGGAGGAGGTGACTCCTGGGCATTCTTTAACCGATGAGAATAAGTTCCCAGGAGCAGTCTACCACTCTATTGCAGCACATCCTGTTTGCCTTATTGCAAACTGTCACTCTGCACTATCCTGGGGGGATCACTGACAGAAAATCGACAGTCAAAATATCGAGAGGACAGAATATCGAGTTAAAAATATCGACTGCAAGAATATCGACTTCCTATCTTCAAACAGGTAAGTACAAAAATATCGACTCCAAAATATTGAGTGTAAAAAATATAGACTGTCAAAATATCGAATGTCTTAAAAGTAAATTAAAACTAATATTATAATAAATCAAATTAATGTAAACATATTTAAAATACTTAAATAAACGAAAAATTGAGAAATAATTAATGTAACTAAAAAAATTATATATTTTTAATACATATATATATATACACATATTATTTACAAAACATATACAATATTTTTAACGTAGGATAGCAAAGGGGTTAAATTTACTGTAACGACTCCAGTAAGTGCAACAGTAGAGAAAGAGTTGGATAGTGTAGGGGTAAGAATTACTATTTCCACTCCCGAGAGTTCAACAGTAGGGAAAGCGTTGGATAGCGTAGGGGTAAAAATTACTATTCCCACTCCAGCGAGTGCAACAGTAGGGAAAGCGTTGGATAGCGTAGGGGTAAAAATTACTATTCCCACTCCAGAGAGTGCAACTGTATGAAAAGCGTTGGATAGCGTAGAGGTAAAAATTACCATTCCCACTCCAGTGAGTGCAACATTAGGGAAAGCGTTGGATAGCGTAGGGGTTTAAATTACTATTCCAACTCCAGTGTGTGTAACAGTAGGGTAAGCGTTGGATAGCGTAGAGGTAAAAATTACTATTCCAACTCCAGAGAGTGCAACAGTAGGGAATACATTGGATAGCGTAGGGGTTTAAATTACTATTCCAACTCCAGTGAGTGTAACAGTAGGGTAAGCGTTGGATAGCGTAGGGTTAAAATTACTATTCCCACTCCAGAAAGTGCAACAGTAGGGAAAGCGTTGGATAGCGTAGGGGTTTAATTTACTATTCCAACTCCAGTGAGTGCAACAGTAGATTAAGCGTTGGATAGCGTAAGGTTAAAATTACTATTCCCACTCCAAAGAGTGCAACAGTAGGGAAAGCGTTGGATAGCGTGGGGGTAAAAATTACTATTCCCACTCCAGTGAGTGCAACAGTAGGGAAAGCGTTGGATAGTGTAGGGGTAAAAATTACTATTCCAACTCCAGTGAGTGCAACAGTAGGGAAAGCGTTGGATAGCGTAGGGCTAAAATTACTATTCCAACTACAGTGAGTGCACTAGTAGGCCAAATAAATACTTCTTATTTAAATATAAATAATATAAATAGTAACCTCAATTACAAATTAATTAAACTATTTTACAATTGTGTAACATATATTAAATAATCAATTAAAATACAAATAAAAATGATTTTATAATAAAAATTACCTACTAATACTAATTATTTACCTATTAATAATAACATAATTGAGGAGGAGCTTCGCGGGCAACCAAGATGGCCGCGTAAGCTTGGAGCTCCGCGGACCCTCCGATCCTCCGCAAATATCCTGTTCGAACTCCTGATCCACGTTGGTGGATATTACCTCGTGAATGGTCACTGACGCGGGAGCCGCTTTCCGCCTTTAAATCGGTGGTTCCTACGCTAAGATACGTCGAGTGGAAGTTCGTGCCAGGGACGCTCCATTGTCTCCTGGATCTCCGCCACTCCGCACGACTGGAATGCGAAGTGGCTGCTCGAGGTCCCATCTGGCGGAGTGCTTGTGATCGAGGCGCCATTTATCATCGGCCTGGTCTGAATATCGACTTTGATCCTGGCTCGGTACACTTGGCTCTAGCTTGGGCGGTGTGACCCTTTGTTCTCATCGGACCTGTCATGGCGGGCAGGGGGACCCCGACAAGACGTCGAACAAAGGCGTCCGGGGCAAGACCCAGACACAACAGAATAGGATTGAGCGGTATGTCCAGCCACGGACGCCACCCAATGTTGGGGCCTCCACTAGAGACCCTCCTCAGACGGGCTCGCCCGGTGGGTCCGAACCTACCCTTGGCGACGTTATGGGGGCCATCGCGGGCATTCGGTCCGAAATGCAAAAACAGCATGAAGTCTTGACCCACAAGGTGGACACTTTGGCAGTGGATCTCACTCTTATCAGGGCCGACCTGGGTAAGACAAACGACCGTGTGAAGTCGCTTGATATCAAGACCTCTAGCCTAACCAACGATGTCTCAGACCTACAGACTGAGGTCCGGAATTTGCGATTGACCACCGATCACTTCTCCAGGAGGCTGGAGGATTTTGAGGGACGTGCCAGGCGGCAGAATGTCCGCATCATTGGTGTTCCGGAAGGCTCGGAGGAAGCGGCAGTGGACCTTTTTGTGGAGGAACTGGTGCAGACACATCTGGCGCCTTCTGGCCTGAGTAATTTCTTTTCAGTGGAGCGCGCCCACCGGGTTCCGGGCGGCCCGCCGAAGTCGGGCGTGGCGCCTAGACCCATCATTGCACGGCTCCTCAATTTTCGGGACCGAGATGCGATCCTACAGGCATCCAGGAGGCATGGACCGCTTAAGTTCCATAATTCTGAAGTACACTTTTATCCGGACTTCACCAGGACTGTACAGAGGCAGCGCCAGAGCTATGCGGGAGTGAAACGGCATCTGAGGGACATGGGCTTTAAGTATTCTATGTTGTTCCCTGCCAAGCTCCGGATTGAACATGATGGTCATGCTCTGTTTTTTGATGTTCCCGAAAATGTGAGCGACTGGTTGGACACTCTGCCACAACGTCGAGATGGCCAAGATGAACACGATGGAGGCGCGACTGGTGGTTCCGATCAATAGGACTTGGCTCTACTTCATAGATTTTGGCGGTTGGTGGCCCGGCTGCATGTGACTGTTGATACTGATGCTGCGTTGACTTTGCCAATTCTCCTGTCGTTTACATGGAGGGTGGCGGGAGGTGTTCGTGGAGATTCCCTACTCCTCGGTGGGCTTCTCGTAGTCTAGTTTATGGGGCGACAGGCACACTGCTGGTTGGGGGGGTTTTTTAGTCTGCTGCAGGGGTGCAGGGTGGGGGGTGGAGTTGGGCAAGTTTTCTCGTTTGATTGCTCTTTCTTTCCTTTCTTTCTTAGGCAATGGGTCGTATACAATGTTAAGTTTCACTTGCTGTTGAGGATTGTTTGGGGTGGATGGGGCGGGTGGCAGGATGATGGGGGGTAGGAAGTTGCGAGTACTCAGTTGGAATGTTAATGGGCTGGGTGACCGTATCAAGAGAGGGGTTGTGATTCAACTGCTTAAACGCCATATGCCTGATGTTGTCCTTTTGCAGGAGACGCACTTGGTTGGGAACACGTGCAAAGCACTCAATCGTAAGGGATACAAAATGGTGGCCCATTCAGGGTTCTCTTCGGGATCTCAGGGGGCGGGTGTCCTTGTACGTGCGTCCCTTCCACTTGAGATAGACGTCACTCTGATTGATGAGAGGGGGCGGTACGCCGCAGTGGCGGGAAGATGGGAAGGGCGTGCCCTGACGTTACTTTCGGTTTACGTTCCCCCAGGCCTACAATCTAGTACTTTTCAAGACCTTGGTGGCGCCATTTTAACTTTGCCTGCTGATTTATTGGTTGTGGGGGGGTGATTTTAATTCAGTTTGTTCTGGCTCCTTGGACCGCCACCCACCTAGGGACCTCCGGGGTTCCCAATTGTGGTTGCCCTCCTTCCTCCAGACCATGGGATTAGTGGATAGCTGGCGGCTTTTACATCCTTCGCTCTGCCACTTTTCCTTCCATTCCGGCGCACATGGTAGTCTTTCTCGTATAGATTATGTTCTCACCCTAGCAGCACATGCGCCTGCCGTGTCTGAGGCCCGATTTTTGGCGCGGGGTATTTCTGATCATTCCCCGTTATGGGTCTCATTTGACTTTGACATCATCCTGACGGACCAGCCGGTGGCGATTAACCCCTGGTATTTCCGCAATCCCAAAACTCGCGCTCTCCTAGCCAAGGCCATCGACCTTTACTTTTCTGAAAATGAGGGTTCGGTTGGCTCGGCCGCGACCCTGTGGGAGGCGTTTAAGACTGTTTTGAGAGGCGAGGCCTTCGCTCTCATAGCGGAAGCCCGAAGAGTCAGAGATGCCGACTTGGTGCGCATCGAGGAGGAGATTATGGGCCTTGACTCCCAGTTGGAGACCGAGCCCGACCCAGCTCTCCTACACACCCTTTCCCTCAAACAGTCTGAATATCGCGATCTTGCCACGAATGCTGCCCTGGCTTTGGCTAAGGAACAGCAGGGTCGTATCTACGACGTTGGTGACAAGGCTGGGAAGTTGCTCGCCTGGCTGGACAGGAGGGATATGGCTAGCCGAGTCATGCCCGAGATTATGGGCGACGACGGCGTGAGTGTAAGCATGGGCGAATTTTGCGAATCTCGCGTTCGCGAATTTTGCGGATTTGCGAACTCGCAATCCGCAAAATCCGCGAATTCTCGGATTTTTTTTTTTGTGTTTGCCACTCTCTGTCACCACTGCCACTCTCTGACTACTCATGCCACCCTCTGGCCCACCCATGCCACCCTCTGTTTCATCACAGCACCCTCTGGTTGTCCAGTCAGTGTACATTATTGTGGCAAAGCAAAGCACACCTTCCCTGCCTCAAGTGACCTGAATTAATTTGGGGCTGATTAATGTGTCACAGAACATTTTTTTAGCTGGCACCTGCTTCCTTAGTGCTTCCTGATTAGTGATATTTTGCACTTGCTAAGTGCTTTCATTGTTGCAAAATTAGTTACAACACCTGCCCTGCCCCAACTGACAATAATGAATTAGGGGCTGATTAATGGATTTGAACTTCCAGCCTGGCTCCTGCTTGTCTCCCTTAGCTGTAATTCAGGACCTTTGTGGCATATGTGTAACTATTCTGAGGTTCAGAGCAGGGTCACATAATAGTTGCAACTGGCAACTGAACTCTGGAGGGGCCCCTCAGGAAGCACTACAGGAAATGGCTACTAATGATGAGCCTGAACTTTTGAACCTGGTAAGTAGTTTCAGTTTTGCTAAGATCGTATTTCTGCAATTTAGCGCTTATTCGCGGGGCGCGAAGTTGTACTGGGAAGCCGCGAACTCACGCGAACAGTGCGAGCAAGCCATAAAATCCGCTGCTCGCGGATTTGCGGGAGATTCGCGAATCTCGCAGATTGCGAATTTACCGAAAATCCGCAAAATCCGCGAGCGAAACGGATTTTCCGCCCATGCTTACGTGAGTGTCTCTGACCCCAGAGCCATTGCCGAGTCTTTTGCTGATTATTTCCGGGGAGTCTACACCTCTACTTCGGACCGCTCCGAGGCTGACTCGACAGCGCTTCTCTCGGCCGTTGACCTTCCCTGTCTCTCTGATGAAGACCGCGACGATTTGGACAGAGATATATCTGCAGATGAGATCGCTCTTGCGATCCGTTCGTTGCAGTCGGGTAAGGCACCTGGCCCCAATGGCATCCCGGTCGAGTTGTATAAGATTCGGCCGGACGTGGTTTCCCCGCACTTGCGCACTATGTTTTTGGAGGCGCGAGACGCCGCCCTTCTTCCCCTTGACCAGAGGTTGGCCACCATTGTGGTCATCCATAAGGAAGGGAAGCCGAGAGACCTGTGTCGTTCTTATCGTCCCATTTCTCTCCTGAATGTTGAGCCTAAGATCCTCGCCAAGCTACTCGCCAATCGACTGATTGGAGTTATTGGTGACTTAGTGCATCCGGACCAGTCGGGCTTTATTCCTCACCGCAACACCGCTCTTAACTTGCGTCGACTCCACGGCACCATGGCTAGGGCCCATACTCTTGAGGAACCGGCAGTCCTCGCTTCCCTTGACGCCACGATGGCCTTTGATTCTCTTGAGTGGAGTTACCTCTGGGCGGTGTTGACGAAGCTCGGTTTTGGCCCGGTGTTTGTGAGTTGGGTAAAACTTCTCTACGCCGATCCGCTGGCCAACGTGGCGGTTAATGGCCGTCTATCGGCGTCTTTTGCCCTTCACAGGGGCACCAGACAGGGCTGCCCTTTGTCGCCTCTGCTGTTTGCCCTTGCTCTTGAGCCGCTTGCGGCCATGCTGCGCACACACCCTGATCTGCATGGCATCACCTGGGCCCCCGGTTTCGAAGACAGAATCTCCCTCTATGCCGATGATATTCTGCTCTACTTAACCTCCCCCTGAAAGTCACTCATCGTGGCATGCGATGTACTCAGACTTTTTGGACGGCACTCTGGCCTCGTTATCAACTGGGCCAAGTCCTCCCTGTATGTCCTAAAGGGGGACACACCGCGCCTCCCCAGAGGCTGCAACATACAGATGGCCACTCAAGGTTTTAAGTACTTGGGGATTTACATCTCCGGGAGCTCGAAGGCGAGATATGACCATAACTTGCTCCCTCCTCTCCTGCGTCTCCGGCGTGATGTGGAGAGCTGGCGCAAGTTGCCGCTCTCCCTGCTGGGCCGTGCAGCATTATTCAAGATGATGTCTTTACCCCGATTCCTTTACGCATTGCAGAACACCCAAGATCCAGTCCCGGCCCGCTATTTTCGGGAGATTGAGAGCCTTCAACGTGCCTTACTCTGGGATGGCCGACCCCGCGTCGCTATCACGAAGCTCACGCTTCCGTGGTACGACGGAGGCGTTGCACTGCCTGATGTGCGTAGGTATTACTGGGCCTCCTAACTGGCGGCCATTAACCATGGTTTGTACGGCCCGGTGAACAGCCCCGGCTATGCAATGGATAGATGGCTCCTGGGTGGTGGCAACTATTACCGGGCACTGTACTCGAGGTCTTTGGATGGGCGGATGTCGGGTCCAACGAAGACGGCGGTCCACATCTGGCGAACGATCACGAAGGCGCAGGGCTGGCAGGGCAGGCTGACCAGATTCACCCCTCTGTATGACTCTGATATCTTGGGCAGGTTATGGCACACCAAGGGCTTTGATAAATGGGACCTCATAGGTATCTCAAGGGTAGATGACATGATCTCTAAGGGTGAGATCAAGACCTTTCTTCAACTACAGGCTGAATACCAGTTGGGCGGCTTGGAGTCCTTCCGCTATGCTCAGCTGCGGCACGCGCTGCTCTCTGCCAAACCGGCGGAGGGGGCGATTCCAGAGAGCTCCCCCTTGGAAGACAGAGTGTTGGATGGCCATATGCCCGATAGTGCTATATCACTGTTGTATAAAAAACTAATCAATGTCCGCACCGACCTTCTCCTTGGAGTGCGGGATCAGTGGGTGGGTGACGGCCTGGAGATTGACGATGAGGACTGGCAGAGCGCTGTGTCCTCCCCTAAGGAAGTTGCCATCTCCTCTCGTCTTCGGCTGGTACAATTCAAGATCCTACACAGAGTGTATGTGACTGGCCCCCGGCTTGTGCGTATGGGATACTCGCCCGACGGGCTCTGTCGTCGTGGCTGTGGTGCCCTTGCAACCTTTCTGCACATTATATGGGAATGCCCAATCATTGCCTCCTACTGGAGACGTGTACACAGGATTATGAGCGAGGTAACTGGGGTGGTGGCAAATGCAGAGGCTCGGAGGTGTCTTCTCAACATCTAGGAACCATCCGATCACAATGTAGCACAGACCCAATGGGTGACCCTGGGCAACATGGTGGCGAAACGGGACATTGCGCAAAAGTGGGGCGCTGCCATGGCTCCCCTGGTGGTACAGTGGAAGGCCAACATGGATTGGTGCATGTTCAGGGAAAAGACGGTCTATGTTGCCAGAGGTAGGCCCCAGAAATGGACAAAAGTGTGGGAGGCCTGGAATGCTTACCAGGGAGATATTTGCCTGCCGCCGGAGCCTGTTTCCATAGATGAACATATGTCACCATAGCCTGTGACAACCAACTGTGATACGTTGTACTGTCTGATCCTGTTTTTCCTCCTCCCCTCTACTATCCTGCTTCACTCTCCTGTATCAGCGTTTCAATGCTTGCTCTCCCCTGTCCGCTACCAACTCCTCGATAGATTACTCTACTCCATTGCCACTCTTTAGCGCCGTTTGGCGTTTCTACTTTCTTTGTTCTATGTTTTCTTCCTATATAAAATATAAAAACAACCTGCACTGTACTGAAACGAATGTTTTTGCACTATTGCTCTCCTGATTCACCATGCTGCCTTGCCTCCGGGATGTCGGGCTGAATAGCTGTGTGCATTTTCAAATAAAGGTTTTAAAAATTAAAAAAAAAATATATTAATAATAACATAATTTACAATTTAAACATATTTTGACAAATTAACTCAATAAATGTTTTATTCAAAAATGTTATTACTTACAATTAAATTTCTTCACAATCTATTCCCCTAAAAACACACAACCCACTACAGAAATTAATTTAATAAAAGTAACATAATTATCTCTTAATCAATTACAATATATTACAAAATATATTTTATTTAATTACAAATTAATAATTAATTTACAATTAATTCTAAATAAATACCAATAATTAAAATAACATATTTAATTAATTATAATAAATTACTTGCCACCCTATTCCCCTATAAATCCACAACCCGCTACAGAAAATAAATTACTAAAATTAACATATTTATCAATTAATCAATTAAATTTAATTACCAATTATATTTTAATTAATTGCCAATTAATAAACAAATAATTCTAAATAAAGACCCAAAAATTAAATTACATTTTTAATTAATTATAATAAAATTACTTCCCACCCTATTCCCCTATAAACCCACAACCCACTACAGAAAATAAATTACTAAAAATAAAATATTTATAATTTAACCAATTAAAATTAATTAGCAATTATATTTTAATTAATTACCAATTAATAATAATTTAACAATTAATTCTAAATAAATACCAATAAATAAAATAACATATTTAATTAATTATAATTAAATTACTTCCCACTCTATTCCCCTATAAACCCACAACCCGCTACAGAATTATATTACACAAAAAGTAAATATTAATATTAACTTACCTTAAATTCGATATTTTTGTTGTCTATATTCTGTCTAGTCGATATTATGTCCATTCTATATTTTTGATTCGATATTTTTGCTATTCTAGTCGATATTAATTTTTTCTAGTCGATATTTTTGTAGTCTATATTATGTCTAGTCGATATTATGTATATTCTATATTTTTACCTCGATATTATGTCTAGTCGAAATTAAAAACTCGATATTTTGATTAGTTACCATTCTGAGGCAGGGGTGTGATTAGGGAAATGACCAGTCACCTCCTCTTCTGCTACTACAAAGTGGTTTTGGGACCGGTTCTTCCTCCCACTGGCCTAAGTCATTGTTCCTACGAGAGCAGTCTTCATTCCTCATTAAGGAGAATCAATGTCAGATTTATCTGCCACCAGGCTAAAGCTAATTACTAACTTTTTGATTGTCAATTTTCTTAAATATTTATTATAAATCCAACTTCACTACTGAATTTGATTTTTTTATTTTTAAGTTTTAGTTTATTAAGAAAAACAAGCAAAAGAACAGCATTGTAATAGTTACAACAGATCCTATTTAATATAAAAGTGATGTGAAAAGCGAAATAAAAGGGGACATTAGACTATCAAGCTGTATACAAAAGGAAGAAGTATACATTATAAACCAAAGGGGGGGGGGGGAGGCGGGAAGGGGAGGGAAGCAGCAATATGTAGTTAAATTATAATAATTAGAATAAAAGGCAAGAACAACAACTGGTTTAACACTGTAAGCATAACCATAAGTAGATTTAAAATTACATGATCAAAAAATATAGAAGAGATAACTTCTAATTGTTTAAGAAAGAGAAGGCAAGGAGACAAATTGAAGGTGGTTTCCTAACATCATCTGATACAGTTATAACTTTTACAATAGAAGCGGAAGATAAGGATAAATATGTGGTTTGTGGAAGACATAAAAGGTCTCTTTTAATCACTAGGGAAATAGGGGAGACGTAATTAGTATCTAGTCTATGGTGGAAACACACAGCATTCCACCAGGATCTAAAATTAACTTTATCCGCTTGTTTCCAATTTGAGGTTATTAAATGAAAAGCAATAGCTAGCAGTAGGTCTAACAATGTCTAACAGTAGGTCTAACAATTGAGTGCCAAGGAATATGTTTATTATAGAGAAGGGTATCCTAACTTTAAAAAACAAATTCAATTTGGGACCAAACCAATTGCCAAAACTGTCGATGAGGGAACATTCAAATAACATGTGTTTTAAATCATCAGTAGGACAGCAAAGGGACCAACAAGTAGTGGACATGCTCGTTGTGAAGGATGCTAGGGACACAGGAGAAAATAATATCCGATGGTAGACGAAATAAAGGGTTTGTGTAGCATTAGCAGCACAAGATGTTTTGTGAAGCCTAAACCACAATTTATCCCAAGTACTGGTTGGCAACATTGTAGTAAATATTTTTCCCAAGCTAATTCAGTCCTTGATTTGTCTATCCAGGTGTAATTGTAAGGATTTATAAATAGTGGAGGTAGAGGGAGAAGTATCTAATATTGGGGAGAGATTTAAGCAAATTGTAGGGGGATTGGAAGTGTTTTGTAATGTGAGAAGGTATTGGTTATAGGCAGGATATATAGGATCATATTGTGGTCTAAAGGAGGCTCGTAAAGAATACTCTGGGGCCGCCATCCGTGCCCATCCGCCACCTATTTCCCCCCGCCATATTACAATGGCGGGGGGACCGCTGCGGACGGAAAGACCGTCTGGCGTTTTTCCGCCGCGGTCGCCTTGTGACCGCGGTGAAAATGGTCTAATACGGTGGCGGTGACTATCAGACACCGCCAGCCATATTAGGAAGTGCTGTGGGCAATGCCTTTCCGTGGCGGCATTGGCATACGGTCTTTGCTTCGGGGGCCCATTGCGGGCCCCCAGGGGTAAGGGGGTGCACATGGGGGGATTTCAAAATACAACATGGCAGGAACCGCACAGTGCCTGTCATGTTGTGCTTTGAAACACACAACATGCATTTTTAGCATTGCGGCGGGCGGTGCTTTCAGCATTGCCCGCCGCAATGTTAAAAATGCGGATGCACCCGCCACACAGGCACCGCACGGTGCCTGTCATGTTGTGCTTTGAAACACACAACATGCATTTTTAGCATTGCGGCGGGCGGTGCTTTCAGCACCGCCCGCCGCAATGTTAAAAATGCGGATGCACCCGCCACTGTGGCGGGTGCATCCTAATTCAAGGCACGGGACCTCCGCCCCTGTGGCGGATGGTCCCATGCCCCGACAGGATGACGGACACCTAATTGACCCCTTTGTTTGGAGATCCAATGCAGACCCTTGGAACGCCAATTCTTCCAATATATATAACGTTTTTTAATTTGTAACGATTTATTATACTAAATGGGTTGTTGTTTGTATGAATTAGTTGAAGGATAGGAAGTGGGTAAGAGAGGAATTAAGAGTTTATGAGAATGAAAAAGGGTAGGGGAATGTAAAAAAAAATTTGGGAAGTAATAGCAAGAATTTTCTGAACATCAAAGGGGGTAATAAGTAATGTCTCTAATTTTATCCACAGTGGAGGAAATACAAGGGGGTTCCGAGGAGAGCCTGCGGGTAGCTTGTTTTAGGAAAAAAGCAGAGTGGTAAGTTTTAACCCCTTAAGTGCGGGGAACGTTCAGCGGTCGTCGCGTGCACTACCTCGCTAGTGCTGCGCACGTTCGCTGAACGTTCCATTCCCGTTAGCGCAATCGAACGTCCGCACTGGGGCGGAATTTTCGGCGCGCTTAACGGGTTAAAATCAGGAAACTTAAGACCTCCATTGATTTTTTTTTTTTAAAGTCAACAAGGCTATACGAAAGGGTTTGCCTTTTCAAAGAAACTTTGTTAGGAGGGAGTCTGTTTTGTTAAAGTAATACTATGGAATGTCGACTGGAATCATGGAAAATATAAATAAAATCTGAGGAACAAGCATCATTTTAATCAAGCCCATTCGGCCCCACCAGGAAAGAAAGAGAGGATGCCAGCGCGTGATAGTATCATCTAATGTTTTAGTAATTCGGTCGAAATTTAATTTTAATGTTTCAGAAATTGTTGGAGCAAACCACAGGCCCAAATATTTTAATTTAGAAGATTGCCAAGAAAAACCTGTGTGGGCAAAAAGTGTTTTTGACATAAAACATTTAAAGGCAAAATTTCACACTTACTAGTAGAGTCGCTATCATGAAAGCTGAGAACATGTGGTTACTTGCTGAAGAAAATTGGGGAGAGAGGTTGCAAGATTAGAACAATATAACAGAATATCATCAGCCAATACTGACATTTTAACCAGATGAGGACCATATTGAAAACCGGTAATGAGAGTATTATGTTTAAGTTTGGTTAAAAAGGGTTCCAGCGCTATGACAAATAAGAGAGTTGATAAGGGGTACCCTTGTAGTAACCCTCTAAGTAGTGAAAAATAATCTGAAGTTTTACCATTCAAAAAGATTGAGGCTTTGGGACCTGAATATATAAGAGAAATTAAAGTAATCAACTTAGATGGAATTCCGGCCCATTTTAAAGCATGGCACATAAAGTCCCAACCAATCCTATCAAAGGCTTTTTCGGCATTCAAAGCAATAGCAGCAATAGGATGATTTAAAGATGAGGCCTTGCTCAGAATGTTAAAAAAAGACTCGAGAATTGTCAGAAGCTAATCTTCCCTTAACAAACCCAGACTTCCCTTAACAAAACCAGACTGTTCGGGCCTATGAGATCGGGTAGAACGGGGACTATACGCAGAGCCAGGATCTTACCAAAAATCTTGTAATCAGTGTTGCCTAAGGAAATAGAGTGGTAGTTCTTACAGAGAGTGAGGTCTTTACCCTCTTTTGGGATTAAACAAATCAAGGCTTCTTGGAATGTGGATTGCGTGATACCTTTATCGATAAAATAATTAAATAAAGTTAGAAGAATGGGTAAGAGAAGATTTGCAAAGTGATCATAAAATTCAATAGTGAAACCATCAGGTCCGGGATCCTGTTCCCTTCTAAATACCGAAACTGCATGGGAAATTTCTGATAGGGAAATATTGAACCCCAAGGAATCAAAGTCAGATTGATGGGAGGGAGGAGAGATAATGGACTGAAAATATGAAGAGAGAGCAGACTATATTGGTTGATCTTCAGGAGAGTAGAGTTTTTTATAAAAAAGGAATTTAATATATCGTTATCTTTAAAAAGAGAAGTTCCCAAGGGACCCTGTAAAGATTCTATTTTAGCTCTGTTTGTCCTTACTTTGAAATAATTAGCCAGTAGTTCCCCATTTTGTTTTGACCTCCATAATAGCGAGTACTACTTTTCAATAAAAAGGAGGCAGCTGTGTTCATAGATAGTCTGTTAAAAGTAATTTTAGCGTCAATAAGATTTTTCAGGGAAGACTCGTCATTGGATTGATAGTATGTGTACTCTAGTTGTTTAATATTGTTAAGTAATTGAGTGGACTGGGCCTCTCGGGTTTTTTTTCTTTGTGATACAAAATTTATTATAAACCCCCTGGCAGCTGCTTTATAAGTGTCCCAAACCATAACAAAAAAGGAATCAGGAGTGGGGTTAATGTCAAAATATGCAAAGGAGCTAAAATGTTGGCTGAAATAAGGCTCTAAATTTAGTGAGTTATTAAAGCGCCACCTGCCTGATCGTCGAGAATTGTTATATAAGCTATTGGACCACAGAAAATGTCTTGAACGAATTGTGACCTGGTAAAACTTGGATTTAATTTACTGAGGGATTGGAGGGAAGATTTTACATTATTATTCTTTTTTTAATTGTTTAATTGTTGGAGAAGGCGACAAATCAATACAAGGCAACAACACTTGAGCATTCAAAAGCAATAACAGTTGTGTGTGCTTTTAAAGAAAAAAAGCAAAGATTACAGCTCAGTTTTATTTAGGCAAACCTTTTTTTTCCTTTACAAACCAAGCTATGTACAGAAGTGCACTACTTATAATAATTTGAAGGTGGTGTGTAAATCATAATTTGAAGTTATAACTTTAAAAGTTTTAATGTTTCTGTAGTCTAAGTTGGGTTTGTAGAGAAATAATCAATAAAGTATTTCTAACTATAAATTATCCTTAAAAAAAAATTCCACTGCAGGTCAATGGTTTTTATTTAAAAAAAAAAATATGTCTCAAATCGTGTGAAGTGTCATACATTGGAGTGTTGTTAAGTGGAGAGTTGGGTAGTACAGTGAAGGAGAGTGTCATAGAGTCAAGTGTCTTAGTGTGAATTATAGTAGTATGGAATAGATTGGAGTGGAGCACAGGGAAGTGACATAGTGTACAGTGGAGTAAAGTGTTACACAGTAGAGTGGCGTGGTGTGTTGTTTAATGCAGTGGAGTATCATAGAGTGGATCAGCATGCTGTATAGTTTAGTGATGTGTCGAATAATAGAAATGAGTGTTGTAAGTGGAGTGTCGGCAACTGTAGTGTCTTGAAATAAGTGTGCTGGACTGAAGTGCCATTGAGTAGGGTGTTGTAGAGTAGCATAGATGATAATACAATGTTGGAGTGTGTAGTGGAATTGAGTGTAGCTTAGTGGAGTAGAGTATCGTACAGTTCAGTGTTGTTGAGTGCACTGTCATACAGTAGCATGGCAGAGGTTTGCGTACAGTGCAGTATTTTACAGTGAAAAGTCGTAATTTTTGAGAACACAGTGCATCTTAGAGTGGTGTGTTACTGTTAGTGTTGTAGGTAAGCGAGCTGAAAAGAGTGTGTATTAAGGGGTGCTACTTAAGGTGGTGAATAAATTGTCAATCAAAGTTATAACTATAACTTTAGAATTTCAAATGTCTGTGTAGTTTAGTGGATCATTAGTGGATCATCTCACAAATCTTTTTAATAAATCATTTGCGGATGCTGACCTTCCAACAATATGGAAGGCAGCAAAAATCAGACCCATTCTGAAAAGGCCCACGGCCGACCCGAATATCCTTCTAAACTATCGGCCCATTTCCCTTCTCCCATATTTTGGGAAAATGTTGGAATCCCTTGCCAACAAGCAGCTTGTGAGCCATCTCGAAAATCATGAGCTCCTGGACCTTTCGCAATCGGGCTTTAGGGCTCTACATAGCACAGAGACTGCTATGGTCGAGGTTGTTGGTAATATCAGGCTGGCGTTGGATAAATGCCACTCAACCATCCTCGTCCTGCTCGATCTATCGGCGGCCTTCGACACCATCTCCTACCGCATTTTAATTCAAGGGTTGTGGGAGATTGGTGTCAGAGGAAATGCCCTACTGTGGTTTTCCAGCTATCTATCCAATCGTACAACAATGGTCCAAATTGGGAAAAACAGAGCAGGTGAGAGACCTGTTAAGATGGGCGTTCCGCAAGGCTCCATTTTGAGTCCGACGCTTTTTAATGTTTATATGATTCCCTTGGCCAAAGTGATCAGAGCCTATGGCTTTGATGTTCTGTCCTATGCCGACGATACCCAGATTCTAGTCACACAGGGCTCTGATCCTAATGAAACAAAACAAGGTTTTCAAAACTGCCTGATTCATGTTGAGGAATGGATGACCACCAACCACCTCCAGTTAAAAGGCAGCAAATCAGAGATTATGCTCTTCGGCAAAGCGGCTGAACACTGGACAGATGACTGGTGGCCAACCAGGCTAGGTAGTTGTCCAATGCCAAAGGAATCAGTCCGGAATTTGGGCTTTTACATGGATAATAAATTATCCATGAAAAATTAAATTAACTACATCATAGGTACCTGTTTCAGACTAATGCGTAGTTTGAGGAAGATCTTCAAGTGGATTCCTGTTCAGGCTCGAAAACCCTTGGTCCAAGGTCTAATCATATATAGAATGGACTATGGAAATGCACTTTTGGCACCCATAAAGGAACACTACCTGAGCCGGCTCCAAGTTCTTAAGAACACTGCCGCGCGATTGATTCTCAACCTCTGTGTTAGACCTGACATCATTGGCTTGAGTCTCTCCTCCATTTTATTCTGTTTGCCTCCTCTGGTTACGATGTTTTTGCTGGTATATCGCTCTGGGCACTGTGCTACTGCTGATCAGTGCCGCGGTGCAAGTGCTCCCTATGTTAAATTACTGTATTGATTGAATTCCATGTTTGGCTTATTTGGTTTACTGTCAGTCCCTAGTCTAGTGCACGCGGAGTGCCGGGGCTTGTAAATATAAAGGGGGCCTGCAGCA
The DNA here is from genome assembly GCF_964263255.1 of Lissotriton vulgaris. Classification (NCBI taxonomy): domain Eukaryota; kingdom Metazoa; phylum Chordata; class Amphibia; order Caudata; family Salamandridae; genus Lissotriton; species Lissotriton vulgaris. Next base: position 118,146,997 of record NC_141696.1, read on the forward strand.
CGTGTTGTGCCACCCACACGAGCGGCCTAGTAAAAGTACGTCTACAGGTCTGTCATTGCGAGACCTACGTGCAGTCTTGTACTGTCACGCGGGCTGCGCAAGTACGCCTACTTGCCAGTCCTCCAAACCTTCCCTTAACTTCATATTAGTCACCCCTATGGTAGGCCCGAGGGCAGGGTGCATTGTAAGTATAAGGTAGGACAAGCCTGACGAAGTTGGCATGTCCTAATAGTGAACTACCGCCATATTCGTACTTCACTATCGTAAGGTCGCCTGCTCTCCATTAGTTAGAATGGGCTGCCAGGATTATTAATGGTATGATCCTAGCGGGCTCAGGGAGCATGGTGCAATGTCGAGTTTGGTATCCCTGAACTCGGGGTTTGATAACGCATCCGTTTGGGTGGATGGTTTTTGGACTCTGGGTTTGAAAATAGCACTTTTAGAAAGTGACTATTTTCTTGTCTAACTATTTCTGGTTTCTGCTGGTTTGGTGTGTGTGTGACCTGGGCTGGGTGGCTTCAGAGTTCTGAATGAGACAGTGTGGGGTGAGTGGTACATCTGCATTGAGAATAGGGGAAGAGTAGCTCTTGATAGCCGACCCTGCCCGATACAATGCTGGCTCCACCTCCTGCCGAGCGACGGATAGCTCTGCTCCTGCCAGTGACAATACTGGCTCCACCTCCTGCTGGGCGTCTGAGGACCCAGCCCCGCACCGTGAATCGGCCAGGTGTCACCACCTGGCTACACCCACCACAGACCCGGAATGAGGGGGAGTTCCCCTGCATGGACAAAGGGATCAAAGCCGAAAAGGGGTATAAGAGAAGGACTGTAGATCAATTCTGTAGATCAATTCTGACAAGGAACCCTGAACCAAGGACAAGAAGCCGCCTGCTAATCCAAGGACTTGCCTACCCCTTCTGCCAGAGTGCTGTTTGCTGGGGGGAATCCTGCAGTTGCTTCTTTATTTTTGCCAAGGAACCAGGAGAGAGGAACTGAGTGTGTACTCTCGAACTTTGCCAAGGAAATCTCCAAGGGCTGGAAGAGTGCCAGCCTCCTGTTTGATTCACAGGGCTAAAGGACTTCACCGTTTGCTAAAGTGCTTGTTGCTGGAACCTGAAAGTCCTGCACCTCTGAAAGAATCCAGCAATCTCGACGCCGACGGACGACGCCGAATCCAGCTCGACATCGTGAGTAACGGCTCCAGTGTCCCGCTTCCTCGACGCCGGCCACCGGGCCCGATCGACGCTAGTAGTGAAGCCGCTACCGACGCCTCGACCCTGAGCCCTCTCGATGCCGCGAGCGCTGCTCACTCTTGCAACACCACCATCGACATCGACGACTACTGAGGCCTGATCGACACCGAAGACGCGACGCCGGATTGCTCGATGCCACTGATCATCGTGTGCTTCACTTTTCCAAGGTACTGTGTTGTTGGGGGTCCGTGTGACTCCGGGCTCGACGTAGCGCTCCTCGCGGTCGACGCTGAACCTTTGGATTAACTTTGCCTTGATGTCGTGTGACTCCCGTGTGGGTTATATTGCTGCCAAGAACTGTGATCCAAAGAAGAAGACTTGCCTTTTGTTACTAAGGACTTTGTGCTAAGAATAAACTACGCTTGAACTATTATTTTTCCTTCCAAGAGTATTTATTAAGATTGTGGTATATTTTTGTCGTTATTTGGTCTTGTGCTAAGCCTTATATAAACCTTCGTATTTTTATAATACTACTGTGTCGTGTCCATTTGTAGTGTCTTCACTTTATTACTGTATGTGGTCGTAAATGCTTAACGCACTGCCTCTGAGATAAGCCTATCTGCTTTGCCAAGCTACCGAGGGGGTGAGCAGGGGTTATCTAAGTGTGTGATCCCCTTGCCCTGACTAGAGGAGGTGAGTCCCTATTTGTCAGAAGTGTATACCTCTGCCAACTAGAGACAGCCAAGTCTAACACTCCCGCAAAGAACTTCATCAGCTGCATGCTTAGGAAGCCTTTACTTGCTCCTGGTAAAAAAGCGCATTTTGTTTAAAACTCTGTGCTTGGTCCACAGACATATGTACGAGAAAGGTCCCAGATATGGGTCAAAAAAATTAAGATGGTATCGGATCCAATAAGGAATTTCCATTGACACCCCTAAGAATACAAATGTCCAGAAGCGGCGTTGTGCTTTTTCTTCCTTGGCTCTCGCTTCATGGAATAAAATGCCCCTTTACCTCCGTAGCATCCCTGAACACAGCTGCTTCCGCAAGAAATTAAAGACCTGGCTCTTTGCAAATTAACTGCCCTACATTTTTGTCAGAGATGTCTGCAAGCACCATGAGACTCCCCGGATGTGATTTGTGCGCTATACAAATAACCCTGACTTGACTTGACTTTAAGTCTGGTTTGTATTGGGGAAAAATTGTTTTCCAAACTATAACTGAGCTTTAACCTTTGTTTTTTCTTTCAATTTCAATGTTCTAAAAAACCTTTAATAGGGGGCGTCGCCAAGATGGCGTCGGAGTAAGACGTGCTTTCGAGTCGCTCTGGCGCCCGACCTGCTAAGCATTGTACAGCATCGCCTTCAGGGCGCCACTCGGCTCTGAAACGGTCGCAGGGGCCAGCGGCATCGAGCGGAGTGGTCCGGTGTTCCCGGCGAGTCCCAGAGTGGCCGTACGACGCCACTAGGTGCACTTCATCATCGGGCCTGCTGCGCGCCGGCCTCGCGTAGGAGAGAAGCCGCCTGGGAGTGCAGCGACTCGGCGCCGGCTGGGCGTGGCATCGCAGAGTGGCGGTCGCCCTCGGCCTCCCCTCGCCATCGAGGTCCCTCCTCTACGCCGGGACACTGGTTTGATAGCGAGCTCCTTGCTGTAGGGGACTGAGAGGCCCGGCAGACGGCCGACCACGTGGAGGGTGAGCCCCGGATCTTTGGCGGAGCCGTGCAATCTGATTGCGGCTACTTCTGAACAGCGCGGCGGCGCCCTCCGCGACCACTACTGGGTCGGAGCGTCCTCCTCGTCCCTGTGTGTACTGTGCCGCCCGGTGTGGACTCGTGCCCTGCACCGCCTGCGACTCGGGGTTGTTGGCCCTGCGCGGAGCACCTAGGCCTGGACATTGGCTGGACTGAGAGGCCTGCTCTGCTCTGCGGACTACTTGCCCGGCCCACATTATCCGGTGATAGTGGACTAAGTTGTGCACTGGTGGTATCGTGTGGCTGCGTTTGTGGCCCAGCTGTGTGAGACGGGGACCCCGGACTTACTGTCGTCATTCTGGGCCTCTGGCGGGACGCTCCCACGCCGCCATCTTAATCGGGCAGCTGTTGCCCGTGACGCAGGTACTTTTGAGCGGCCTACGTCCCCAGTAGCCTTGATTCCACAGCCCCGCCGCGATGTCGAACTTGCCGCGCAAGGGGAGGACGGTGAAGGACAAAGCTTCCAAAGCATCACAGCCGCCATCTTCCCCCGGAGCTAGTGGTTCGACTAGACAAGCGGACGAAGAGGCGCCCGCCACCAAGGCGTTCATGACGGAACTCTTCGCCTCTATCAAAGAGGACATCTCCGAGCTTCGCGCTCAGCTAGCGTCGGACCTACGGGAGGTCCGGAGAGATGTGGACGGAATTGGTGAGCGGGTGGCCACCTTAGAAGATCATGACTTAAGTATGGCGAATGACGTTCACCAATTGCAACAAGACGTTCTTCGCCTTACTGACCAGAACCTGAACTTGCAAGCATACGCCGAGGACCTGGAAAACCGCTCCAGAAGAAACAACATTCGTATCAGAGCGGTCCCTTGGGAGGGGGAGGCTGGAGACTTGAGAGAATATGTGCAGGCCCTATTCCTACAAGTGTTGGACGAGGAAGACGTTCAGGAGATCAAGTTGGATAGGGTGCACAGAGTTGGCCTGCCTAGGCGAGGAGGTGCCCCCCCCCCCGGACATCCTCGCGTGTGTACATGACTTCCAAACGAAGGAACGCATCCTCCGGAAGGCTAGGGCCATCACCACCTTGTAATTTCGTGGCCATCGGCCGCAGCTGTTCCAGGACGTGGCGGCGTCCACGCTTCAAAAAAGGAGAGAATTCCGGCCAGTGACTGCTTTTCTGAGGGAGCGTGGCATCTCCTACTCCTGGGGACACCCCTTCCGTATTATATTTCGGTGGCAGAACAGACTGGCACAGATTCGCTCTCTGAAGGCCGCGAGGGAGCTGCTGGGGCTGGAGGACGACCCTTCTTCTCAAACGGCACAGTCCTCGCCATCGCGACGACGACGTCGCTCTTCATCGTGGCACCGGGTTGGCTCTTCCCCAGACCGGTTGCGTCCGGACCACTCTGTCAGCTTGCAGGAGAGAGGATCAGCGGTGGCGTCGGTGGCCTCGGCCACGCTTGCAGATACTCAGCAAAGCTCTGGAGCGGCATGATCCCTGACTTCCTCGATGGTCGGGCGCCGGAGGGTCTCTGTCCCTACGGCCCTGGGGCACTATGGTACTTTTGGAGAAGACACCCCGGGCCTTGGCCCTGGGGGCCCCCGAACTGGTGCCCCCACCCCGATTCCAGTCTGATGTGGACCTTGTGACCTGTGGCCCATTGGAACTGCTGAATGCTTGGTTCAGGTTACGGGCCTTGTGCTCTGTTTTTTTGGTTCTCGGGTTGTTGCAGGGGGGTGGGACAGTTGGTGCTCTGAGTGTGGGTACGGTGACAGGGCGGTTGGGGTTGGGGGGAAGGGGTGGTGTGGTGGTGACCGTGTGTGATGGATGCGTGATGTTGGTGATTTCAGTGCTATTTACCTTTGCGTTTTTTCCTTTGCTCTATGATGGTGCTTTTTCGGCTCTTGTGCTCTATGGAGGAGAGGCCTTTCTGGGATGCTGGGGGGGAGTGCATGTAGTCCCTCCTGTGCGGTTGTGGCTAGGGACTTTTCCTTGGCACCCTATGAGTAGTTGTCCTCGATGGGATTGGGATCCAGTGTGTGACGGGGATCTAAGAGTGGAGTGTGGATGTCTGGGCGCCTACATAGCGTGGAGTTTTAGATCCCCATTATGCCTGTTAGTATAGGCACCTGGAACGTGAAGGGCCTCAATTCACCGCAGAAGCGGCAGAAACTTTGGAAGTACATTTCGGACCATCACCTGGATGTGGTTGCTCTTCAGGAAACCCACCTGGCTAGGAGGGACGAAATGAGACTTCGCCATAAGCAGTTCCCCCTTATCTACAGGGCGTCCGCGCCCACGAAGCATAGAGGGGTGGCCCTCCTCTTCCGGGCTTCCCTCCACTTTCAACCCCTGGGGGTGAGCGTTGATAAGGAGGGTCGTTGGCTAATGGTGAAGGGGACGCTGTATGATCGCTTGTGTACCTTTGTCGTGGTGTATGCTCCGAATGCAGGTCAAAATGGCTTTTTGCAATGTTTGTTGGATAAGATGGGGGACTTTGTGGATGGGCACTTAATCATGCTGGGAGACTTCAACATGTGTGGGACAGGGACTTGGATAGTTCTGGGGCACGCAGGGCAGATGCTGGCGTCTTCTCGGAGGAAACACAGCGTCAAGTGGGTGAAATGGGGCTGGTAGACAGCTGGCGCTTTGTTCACACACAGGTCAGGGACTATACTTTCTTCTCTCACGTCCATCGCTCATATTCCCGCATAGACTATATTTTGGTTAGCCAGGCTCTCAGGGGGGATATTCGAACGACTGATATCTTTCCGCTCTCGCTGTCGGATCATAGCTTGGTGGTCCTGGGGCTGCATTGGGCCGCGGGGGGAGACGGCTGGCGAAAGTGGTACTTCCCGTCGGCTCTGGTGAGGGATGAGGTGTCCTGTAAGGCGATGAGGAAGGCTATTGGTGATTTTTTTGTCCTCAATCCGCCTTCTGACACGTCGGTGTATAACACGTGGGACGCGTGCAAGGCCTCCTTGCGGGGCACGTGCCTCGCCCTCAACGCGAACCTTAATAAACTTCGGCGGGAAGAGCGAGAAGCTCTGGAGACGGAGCTTGCCGCTTTGGAACAGGCGCACAAGGCGAACCCCTCCAGGGTGACCCTGCGCCCCCTGACGGCGGTGCAAGGGAAACTGAAGGCCCATTATAACAACAGGGCGGAATTCACCCTTCTGCACCTTCGTCGTACCTCCTACTCCCAGGGCAATAAGATTGGGCGCCACCTTGCTCGGCAGCTTCGTGACAAACGCGAAAGGGATTACATCGGGGGCGTACGTGACCACGCTGGCTCTGTTCAGCATAAAGACGCGGACAAGGCGGCCATATTTGGTCGCTTCTATGAAGCGCTCTATTCGAGCGACGCTCTCAATCCGGAGGCTCAATCCGAGTTTCTGGGAGGTCTACCTCTACCGAGAGTTTCCAGAGAATGGTATGACTTGTTGTCCTCCCCCATCTCTCGGGAGGAGGTTTTGGATGCCATCAAGGCCTTGAAACTGCATAAGGCCCCTGGGCCTGACGGCTATACGGCCCTGTTCTACAAGACGTTTGCGCCCAACATCTGCGACCACTTAGTCTCCCTCTTCAACGCGATGGCCACTGACGGTAGAACTACGGACTCCATGGCCGAGGCGTTGATTACTATTATCCCCAAACCAGGTAAGGACCTTACCTCCTGTGCATCTTACTGTCCGATAGCGCTCCTTAACCTGGACGCTAAATTGTACTCCTCCATCCTGGCGGGCAGGCTGCAAGACCTGATGCCTGCTCTGATCCACCCTGATCAGTCTGGCTTCATTAAAGGTAGGCAAACTCATGACAATCTGCGGCGCGTCGTCCATTTAATTGAAAAAGCAGAGCGATTCCGCATACCAGCAGTGTTGGTAGGGCTTGACGCGGAGAAGGCCTTTGACCGCTTTGATTGGGGGTTCCTGCACCGAACGCTGGTAGCCTTCGGGTTCTCGCCCCACTTTATAAGAATGATTGAGGCCAATTACAATAACCCTACCTCCCGGGTGTTGGTTAACGGCCATAGGTCCGGGAGTTTTCGTCATTCCCGAGGAACGCGCCAGGGCTGTCCACTCTCGCCCCTTCTCTTTGCCCTTAGCATAGAACCATTGGCGCTGGCGATACGGGAGAATGAGCGGATACTAGGGCTCCCCTTTACGGGCGAGCAGCATAGGATCTCGCTCTTCGCCGATGATGTCCTGCTGTCCTTTCGAGACCCGGCGCTGTCACTACCCCATGTCCATTCGGTGCTCTCTGAGTATGAAACAGTGGCGGGGTTTAAGGTTAACTTTGACAAGTCCTACATCTTAAATTTGACCTTGCCGCCGGGGGAGGTGCAACAGGGCCGGCTGCTTACTCCGCTCTCGTGGACATCATCCTCTTTGCTCTACCTGGGCGTGCGACTGACCTCTACCATAGGCGCCTTGTTCCAGGCTAACTTCCCCCCGATGCTGGCGTCGATTCGTACGGAACTGAACCGGTGGAAGCCCAAATTTATCTCATGGCTGGGTAGGATTCATGCACTCAAAATGGTTCTCCTACCCAAGCTCCTTTACCTTTTTCAGGCCTTGCCTATCCCGATAGGGCTGGACTACTTTCGTCGGCTGAAGACCGTGATGTTGAAGTATGTCTGGCTAGGCGGTCGGGCGCGGCTTCCGTTTACGGTTCTCCGGCGTCCGCGGTTGGAGGGAGGAGTGGGCTTTCCGGACATGCATTTATACTACAAGGCTGCCCAATTGAGAGTCCTCGTGGAGTGGTCCCAACAGCTTTCGGAGAAGCACTGGCTCCACATGGATCGGAGCGTTGCGGGTCGTTCCATCTGGGACCTGGCCTGGAAGCCCAAGGTGGACCGGCCCAGAAACGCGTACATTAGCACTCCTACCAGCACGGTGTTAAAGGTCTGGGACACGGTGAGTAGTGATGACCGGTGGACCACATTCCCGTCCCCGTTCACCCTGATCCATTTCAATCCGGCCTTTCCCCCGGCGTTGACGGAGGGTCCCTTTGAGACTTGGAGGGAGGGTGGCTGTAGAGCCCTCACCCACCTGTTCCATGGTGCCGAACCCCTCACTTTCCATAACTGTATGAGGGATTATGGTGTTTTGCCGACGGAGCGCTTTAGACACCTTCAGCTCCTGCACTGGGCGACGTCGCCTGGAGTGGTGGATGCCACTACCAGACCCTTGACGAAATTCGAAACTTTCCTCCTTCGCACATCCACCATGAAGGGGGCGATCTCTTTTCTATATGGGCTGCTGTTAGACACTACTATGTCTCCACGGCCTCGATATCAGGATCACTGGGAGACCACACTGGGGAGGGACATTTCGGACAGCGAGTGGAGGAGCTTGTGGCGGGACGTGACAGCACATAACCACTCTACCGACCTCAGGGAGACCCATATGAAGCTCCTATTCGACTGGTACTTGTACCCATCTAAACTACACCGCATATTTCCAACGGCCTCAGATAGATGTTGGCGGGGCTGTGGGATGTTGGGGGACTTCAGCCATATATGGTGGGACTGCCCCACCATCCGGCCGTTCTGGGCCGAGGTTCTCTCCCACATTAAAGATATACTGGGTTACCCACTCCCAAATTCCATGGACTTCGTTTTGCTGGGCCTTAGGGACCCATTGCTTGAACACCAGACTAGGGCTGATAAGCGCATTATGTGGTTATGCTTGGGAGCAGCCAAGTTGACTCTGGCAGCCGCTTGGAAAAGCCCGTCTGCCCCTGCCGTCTCTTTGTGGCACGCCCGGCTATGGCGCTTTTTGAGTTTGGAGCGGCTCTCAGACATCTTCCTGGGGAATTTTAAAAACTTTATGTTCAACTGGGGCCCCTTGGTGAGGTTTTTGTCCCGAGGCCTGCCTTCGGCAGTTTGCCCGTCAGCGCTGCGGGCACTTCATCTCTTCCAAATTTGATTACAGATGCGACTGTTGCGGATTGTGTGAATGTTGGTCGCCACCACTGGGTGGGAGGTGGGTGGTGGGGAGGGAAGGAGGGTAGGGGGTGGTAGTTGGGGTAGTTGTTTTTTTTCTCTTGTTGCGACTTGCTGTGCTCCTGAGAATGGCCATTATGACTTAGAGGGGGCTTGGGTTGCTTTTCCTGAGCTGGGGACATTGCATCAACTGTTGGAATTTCCAGGCACAATTTGGACACTGTGATGAACGGGCCTCCTTGTCCGCACCTCTGCTGCTCTACCTGGCTACCACCCTCTTTGATGCAGGCTTTGATGCCCTATTGCCCCTCCCTTTGCGATCATGTTTTTGGCACCCCCTGTGTGGGGTTATGTGGCGGAGTGTCGCCTGTTCTTCTCTCTTTTTTCTTTCTTGATCCCCTTGCTCTGTTCCCCTTCCCCTTTCTATTTTTCACTTTGCATACTATAAATAAAAATTTTATAAAAAAAAAAAACCTTTAATAAAAATGTGTTTCAAATCATAGAGTACAGTGTTGGCAAGTGAAGTGTCATTATATGGAGTGCCTACAGCACAGTGGAGTTGACTGTCGTACAGTGTATTGTTGTACAGTGGAGTGGATTAGCGTACAGTGAAGTAAAGTGTCATAGAGTTTCGTAGAATAGGGTCATTAGAGAAGAGTGGCGTAGCATGCGGTCAAGCACAGTGTCATAAATTGGAGTGCTGTGCCATACCGTACAGTAGAGTGGTGTGCTGTAAAGTACTGGAAAGTTCTGTAGAGTGGAGTAGAGTTTTGTACAGTGGAGTGTTGCAGGATAAAGTGGAGTATATGAGGATGAAGTGGCATACAGTGTAGTGGAGTTTTGTACAGTGCTGTGGCAAAGAATGGAGGAGAGTGTGGTAGAGTGGAGCGGTGTAGAGAGGACCGTCAAACAGTGGCATCCAGTGCAGTAAAGTATCGTATAGTGGAGTAGAGTGAAGTGTAGCTGATTGGAGTCATGCAGGATAGAGTGGATTAAAGTGTCATAGAGTGAAGTGTTATGTTGTAGAATAGAGTGGAGTGGAGTAGAGTGGCCTGGTGTAACACACAGTGTAGGCAAACTGATTTGAATTAGAGGCTATATATAGACACATGTAATTGGATATACAATAATACACCAAAAAAAAAGCATTAGCAGATGAATGTTTTCTTGTCTTTTATTCTCTGCTGCGCTTCATATGATACAACTGTCATATAGTTGGGCAGAGTGGAGTGACACAGAGTGCATTAGTGGAGTACAGTAGAGCAGACAGGATTAGTATGTGATGGAGTAGAGTGCAGCAAAGTAGGGTGGAGTTGCATAGAGGGAGTTGTGTAGAGTGTCTTTCAATGGAGAATAGTATCATAGATCAGAGTAGATTGTCGTGAGTAGAGTAGAGCGCAGTACAGTGCTTGTTGTTTATTCATTATTTACTACAACCCCAATATTTGTATTACTTCCAGCCCTGACAAAGTCGTAGGTCACACCCTATAACGACGAAGCGCATTGGTTTAAGGGAGTGGAAGACCTTGTTACATTAAAGAAGAAACAAAAAACCCAATCTATTACTTTCTTGTTCATTTACATCATTGTATTTTCTGCAGTATAAGAAACGAGTGCTTCAAAGAATGTGAATAATTTTGGTCTAACTTTACCTTTGTTTATCCAAATAAATGTGATTTAGATTCATGAAAAATATTTAGAATTGGATATAGATTCATTGTATAAAGATTTGATCCATGTGGATGTTCTAAATATCTGCCATGGACACAGCCCTCCTGGACCTACATTAGACACCCATGCAGCAGTCTCTCAATCATAAACAGTCCGGTTCTAGTATAGTCATATAGACCACTGCTTTATTAATTCTTAATTTTCTGTTATGGGGGTAATTACAGGTCCCTTGTCCAACAAGGGCACATTTCCCTGCCTCCGACCTTTTCCACATTCACGCCATCTAGTTTGACAATTCGACCTTTGCAACTTTGGCTCATAGTCCATAGTGTTACGCTGAAAGGAGAAAGAACATGCAGTGGCAAAGACAGTAGGTCTGGCTTTAATGCGACAACGCCATGTAAACTGACATTCCCAGATGCTGTTTACATGTGTTGCATGCACAAATGTTGTTAATGACCACAGAACTTGCCCTATTGGCTTAGCCAATTCTGGTAGGAATGCAGCAAAAATGATTGATTTCTGTGAAGAATGCACATAGGGGATAATTGAATATGACAAACTGTGTGGTAATTGAGTTTACTTTTTAGATGTAAAATAGTCAATAGAGAATTCCAATTGAGCATTCCTTGAAAGGTAAAATTAGAGAGCAAATAGGAATACTCTTCTGGATGGATCCAAGGCCTGTGCTATGCATGGTTTAAAGAACTGGGAACAATACTTCAGGCATATATCTGCGCTATTGCACTGTAAAGCAATACATACACATTTGAGAGAATATGGATACACAGGACAACAAATTAAACTTTGGTTTCCATTTTGCATAATGTATTCATAACTGAGGTGGGTCTGGTGGTTAACTGGACTAATGCATCCAGTGCAGGATTCTGCTTGGCCTCTTAGTCATGCTTTCACGTCCTAGAGGGTCTACTCAACTTCCCAATCTTCAGGGATACCACTGACTTGATTTACCATGTACATCTGTTATAATAGCCAGGATGCCCCCAAGGGGACAGTGCGTTCTTCACAAATGCATGTTATATAATGGTATGTTATGTTATGTAATAATTCTCAGTGATTATAATATTCAAGCTGTGTTTTAAATCATATCTTCTTGTCCCAGATCCTTCACTACCTGAAGCACGTGCACTTTAAACCTCCTGGAGGGGATGATCTATACTTCGATGCTAACGGAGATGCCCCCGCCACCTACGACATCCTGAATTTGCAGGTTTCTCAGGATGAGGAGTTCCATGTTGTGAAAGTAGGAAAGATTGACCCGAATGTGCAAGAAGGTAGAGGCATCATCCTCAATTCTGGGGCCATCTTGTGGAGCGATGGACCTTCTCAGGTCAGAATGGAGTAATGCTTGTTCGGAGAGCCCTGTCCTAGATATCAGCCGAGCGGCCACCAAATAGATCTTTGTAAAATTTGCAGTGAGAAGGCCACATAGCAGTGGGGCCACTCAGTTTATCATCTTTCTGAGGTCAATAATAGAGGTTGCCATTGAGTTAAGGCAATACTCTTATCATTAATGACAGTGCTTCAAAAGAGTAAAAAACCATGTGGAACTATGGGCCATATGTATCAAGCACTAATGTGTTCGCAAACGCTGAAATTCGCAGAATTTCGGCGTTTGCGAACGCATTAGTGCTAAATGGTATGTATGAAAGAAATCTGCGTGCAAAATAAGGAATCGCAAAATTTGCGATTCCTTATTTTGCGATTGCATTAAAGGAATCGCAAAATTTGAGATTCCTTAAATGCAATGTAAGAAGCATTAAAAAAATGCAAATTGGCCTTAAGGAATCGCAAATTACCACCAACTTCAAATTGGTGGTAATTTGCTAATTCCTTGAAAAATGCACTTTTTTGCATTTTTCAAAGTGCAATGTGAAGCACATACATGCCCTTAGGGCATGTATGTGCACCACATGTGCACCCATGCTAATTTCAGGGGTGCAACAGGGTGTCCTTTGGACACCCCTGCACCCTTGAAATTATTCTCAATTTGCGATTCTCAAATTGCGAATCGCAAATTGAGAATAACTTCCCATTCATTCCTATGGGCCTCCTGGCCCATAGAAATGAATGGGAAAGTATTCCTTGATTGCGATTCACAATTTGCTAATCGCAATTAAGGAATACTAAGAAATCGCAAAAAAATTGCGATTTTGTACATACATCCCTATTTGCGATTCTCAAATAGCGATTTCTAAAAAATCGCTATTTGAGAATCGCAAATCAGGTTGTTGATACATATGGCCCCAAATAACCACTGCAGTGTAAAACAAGGATAAAATGAACACTCTTCTTAAGAGTGTTCAGAGTTTCACTGTCTTAAACTTCAGTAATCCTTCCAAATATCATGCTTAGTGCCTATAGGTCATTCATTTATACACACGCGTCTTTTCACGAGAAGGTTAGAACTTTCATACACCTTTTAATTGAATTAAGAAAATAATTGCCATCGACCGTCTAGATTCAAAGACGTGAGGAAAAATTGTTTTTAAAGTTAATTTGTGAGAAAACTGTACATGCATTTTTAGCACTAACCAGCAGTGCTACTCATGTGGAAAGATGGGCAGCTTGCAGGCAGGGAAAGGATGGACAGTTCGCAGACCTAGGAAAAGCAAGAACCTTTGCAAACTACCAAGGAACAGAAGGAACCTACCAATAATTGGTATTTGTGCAACATTCTGCTTGCACAATAGAAACATTGCACACACCCAGCTCTTACCTTAGAGCAATTGCAGCTTCAGCAACTGGATATATACCATTACATACATAAATAAGTATATCATGCTCGATTTGATAATAAAAAAGGTTTGCAAAATTTAAGTTCACCGGAAAAAAAATCCGTAATGTGTATTATGTGAAATTCAGAATATTTTGGATGTGGGGAAGTTTGCACAACTTTTCTTCGACGGTGACTGGCTCAAGATGTCTTACAGTAGACTGCTTTGAGAAGAACATTTTTCTTTGGAGATATTTTCTACTCAAGAAAGCGCCCCTGTTGTTATCTTCTGTTGGGTATACCTTGAAATTAACCTTCCATAATTCAATCTAGTTTTTACAGAATTTCAATGGGAAATAAATCGACTCTAGTGATTAAAAAATATCCAACGTTGCACAAGTAAATGGTCAGAACAATGCAGGGTGAAATAACTCACGAACAGGAGGTGAGTTATTGTAATTTATCTCCTTTATTTTCTGGAACAGCATAAGAGTAAATCCATGTAAAAAGCCTGCAGCAGTGTTCTTGATTCCAGAGATGACAGCACAACACCACACATTTCCCTTCGTAAAAATAACAAAATAAAAACATTCAATAATACAATGCAGATAAAACAATTGTTGTTGGACAAAACGTTAAAATAAAGGAATATGAAGAACAAGACAAGAAGAAGAGAAAACACTCCATGTGTTACACAAACAATTTACAAGTCACACTATATAATCCTTAAACCATTCCAGAGATGACAGCACAACACCTCACAGGGTTTCGTCTTAGGGGTGACCTGTAACAATTCCGCCCCCCTCCCGGTACACAAACTACGTTCACATGTTGGGCACCACCCCATCTGGCCACTCTCCTTTTAAACATTCACTGACACATGCATTTGGAAAGCTCTTACCCTGCTGGCTCTCTCTGTACATTTTGAGTCTATTGAGGACTCAACTGGTAACAATTCCTGCTCACTCTTTCATGCCGTCTTCGTTCAAACCTAAGGGATTTCAATGAGCTTCCTCCCTAGTACTGCAGGAGCAGGAGCTCATTCGCCACCAACTCCTGGCTGAATATTCTTGCCAAGATTATCTCTCAAATCTCTTATGTGCTGTTGCTCAGGATCTTTACATGGAGCAAAGGACACAAGCCAGACAACTTCCAAACAAGTTTTCTAATTTATTAATCTATTGCTACTCAAAACGTTCCTAAATAAACTTAATTTCTTACTTAAAACCAACTGTAATCAAATATAAATCTTGGCAGAACTTTGTGAACATAAGTTCATAGTGCATTCTACACCCAGGCAACGCGAAGTCGTACAGGGCTGGGAAAAAAACAAAACCACCCTAGTCTTGGCTTTTTTATCCAGCTATAAACATTTAAAAAACTCAGTTAATTTAGCTGTTTACAAAAACGATTTAACCCCTTCCATGCTGGGCCGTTTCCGCCGCTGTGCGGTAAACAAAAGAACAGGGCGGGGCCGTGACGAACCCCAGCCGGAATCAGCACACGAGCGCCGCAGAGCGTGACGGCTGGGGTTCGTCACCAGCATGGAAGGGGTTAAGCTGAAAACTTAATTCATTATTTTCTGCATGATTGCAGGATACATTTCAGCTGCATAATGCTGGTACACAGTTTAAAATAAACTTGTACTACGCTCACGAAACAGGAAGTCACACCACACGGAACAAGCATTGGCAACGTCAATTAATAGGGCGTTGTCCACCAACCTTTTAGCAATTCTTGTTTTTGATTTTTCATTACCTTTGCAAAGCTTTAGTGTTCGGGGACCTGCAAGTTGTCCACCATTATAAAAAAAAACACAGACTAAAGGCACAAATGTCCATTAGTCTCAAAATGACACACATTCCCATTGTACTCCTTGGCAGTGGATGGAACGTAGCTTGCCATAACTCAAGTAGGTCGACAGGAGGCATTGTACCCTTGGAGAATACGTGATTATAGGGGTATGCCACGCACTCCTCTCATATAGAGAGAAGGCTATACCACCAAGGAACCCTAATTGAGGAATGTACAACATAAGGGCAAATTAGTCCTTTAAAGCCTGTTCTACATATTACATGGTATTCATCTTGTCCTGACTGTGTAGGTTGGTCTGGACAAAATCAATGCATACCACATAAGTAGGTAAACTCGCAGTCCTCCTTCGTCCACTTGCTTGGTCATCTTGCACACTCAGTACCACACCTTGTAAACTCCCTTTCTCATTAGCAGCATCTTAAACAATTTGGTTTACTTTTTAAAGTTAGTCAAATGGCTAGTTGAGCCACATCTGAAACATACAGCCTTTATCACCCGTACGTCCACCTTCATTAGTCTTCGAATCACCAGTTTTGTTCTATAACCTCCATAATGTATCTTCACCTCTCCAAATGTACTTTTGTATCCCACATCCATCCCTACATCGAAAGCACTAACTTGACTACTTCCGCTACCTACCTCATACTGTTTGAATGCATTTTTCTGATACTTCAATACTCCTGGCAGCATCAATTATTGCCTTCAAGACCATAGCTTCTCTTCTTCATGAGAACCTGTTCCATAGTACCTGGTCATATGACATGTTCTCAAAATAACAAGTCACTGCTAATCCTCTGAGTGCAGACACAAACTGGCCAATGGCTTCATCTTATTTCTGTGCCCTAGAATAAATTGTTCCATGACCACGTTAATTTTCCCACCAAATCTTTCCTGCATTTGTTTGACTGCATATTCATAAACTCCTATGTTTCCAGAATATTTTTAATAAAGATACATTTCTAAATTCTCTCAATGTTAAAGCACCTGAACTATGTTCCAATAATGACACATGTCTTTCGTCTGAGCCTGCATCCTCCTCTGAACCTCCACATAAGGGTCTAACAAATCTAACCATAAATCTGAAGGTATAGGAGGTTCACCTGATTCTGCAAAGAAAAACAGAGAAGGCTGCATACTAGTCGTGTCACACATACAGTGGGCTAGAATTAACAATTATGTAAAGTAATGATGTAATAGTACTAGCAATGATGGATGGCAAAATACCTGCAGACACTTACCAACAAATCTATATGGCACTGGTTCAGTTGGTATTAACAATTTTACCCAGAATATACCCTTGAAGATACTCTAACCTCCAAACGAACAACACTAAATGCCTGAATGTAGTTCTAATTAATGTGCAACAGTAACTACAGTACAATTTCATTTGCCAAAGTACTAAAAAAAATAGTGTGCCTATCACTCAGTAGTAATTGACCTTAAGGTCTTCTAAATACCACTCCGCCCACATGTAATCAAAAATTGTACCTGGCTGGTACTTGAGATAACTTGAAGAAGTTGAGGAGGAAATTTACACACTGCAGGAAAGTCACGAAGGAGTGCAAACCACCTCGCAGCAATAGTCTGACACAAATGTGGCAGACACCACAATAACACTGGTGCTCCACAGCCCGTAACGAGGACAAAGAGTGCCCGCAGGTAGTAACAAGTACAGGGTGTACCCGTCACCGGAGATCACCTACTGCTTTGGGTGCTTCACCAACTCTTACAAAAGTATAGCTGCCGTTGGAACCTTCACACAAGGTTCCTGGTGCAATGACAGTAACGACGTGTCCGATTAAACGTCACCGCAAGCACTAGACTGATTCCACTTGGAAAAGTGGCCACCAGCATGAGCTCACAACGCTGTGATGTCACATACACAACAACCACTAACCCAGCAATTTCACCCGCAAAGATAGCCGTCAGCATGGATGCCTCTGCACCATGACGTCACTATCCGCCTGCATGCTTAGGATGGCCAATGGCTATCAAAGATTCAAGTTGCGACACAACACACACTTCTTGCTAGGAAGGTCTTCTGGAGAACTCCCTGGACCAGGGAAGGCTCACAAATCTTTCTTGGTAGTGGCGACAGACAAAAACTGCACTCACAGTGGTAGACACACGGTAGCCACAGCACGCAAAGCCATCAGCGCTCTTCACCAATTACTCTGATGTTTCTACAGATGCCTGTGCCTCTTCATCCCATTCTCGTAGCCATTATTGAAAGCAGCAGTGTCATCACATGGCAAGAGGATCGTGAATGTTTATTAATTACAAAGTTCCTTGCAAGGAGCAGCACCAGCGTGTGGCGTGATCATTCACCACCAGCAACTGCTACCTCCCAACCGGCAACCTTAGAACCACCCAACAATATTCCACATTCCATGTTCTGCCTGTTCCTTTGTTCTATCACTGTACCACAACCTCGTGTCAAAGGGCAGGGTTAATTGCAAATGGGTGCTAGCTTTAACTTATTGTAAAGATCAATTGACCACCTATGCTGAACTACTACCCCCTAGTTCTCCGCCCCAAAAAATCTGAAATCCATTACATACTTACCTCTTAACCCAAATGCAGGAATCAGCAGATTAGAGCATCCCCACACCCTCACACTGAGTTATCAACCCAGCTCATTGATAGAATTATATACATGCCCTGTGTCTTGCAATGTACTGCACCAGACAACATCTAAGAGCCCTAAGGGAACATCATTTGCACCATAAGCAAACTACAGTTTAGTATTATGCATACCTCAAAATGTTTTTTCTTTAATACTTATAAACTGCAGATGCGGGGTGAACAGATGGCTGGCAATATATATCAGAATCAAATAATGCCAAGATGATGCATATGCATATGTATTTGTTCTACCCCTATTGAATATGCATGTCATGCATTGAAAAATCACAATAAAGTAATCTTTCAAAAAAGGTACTGATCCTTCAAGCATTGAATTTATTCATCAGTTAATCTGAACCACCACTAAATGCCTTTCTGCTAGAAGCAGGTCACCCCAGCATGAGAACTGTCAGCTGCTACCCCAAGGAGTTGCAATTATATATGTGGATATGTCTAAAATAAGTATGAATACGCTTCACCAGCATCCAGTTTTACCAACACAAATCAAAATGGCACCCCAACCCAATGGTCTAGGCACCCACACAAACTGAATAACATTTCCTATGTAGGGTATGTAGGGCACTGAACTCATATAAGGCACATTTGGTAGCAGGACCATTTGAATGTAATTGAATACACATTTTCAGTAAACAATTTCTGATTTAGAGTTTTGTTTTCAATCAGAATGTTATCTGTGCCTCATTTTGATGGCTCCACATGAATAATCCCTTCAATGCTACTCTATCTTTTTTCTCCTGCAGAACCCCAACCAGTCTGTACTTTTCTAAGCTAATGTTCACTGCATCAATACTGCGGTTTCCATATATTCTCTATGATTTTTTTCACCATGTGTTTGACTTTTCTTTACCCACAGGTTCCACGCTCTATCTGTAGTGAGGCTTGTCCTCCAGGATACAGAAGGGCTGCCAAACAGGGAGAGCCTGTGTGCTGCTTTGATTGCATTCCATGTTCACAAGGAGAGATCAGCAATGGCACAGGTAAAGATGGGCTTTGAAAGATTCTTCATCTAGTTAATTTTCAGGTTCAGGCATTATAAACACATCTCAAGAAAAATGCTGCAGGCTCAGGATGGTTTCTCGCTCTTTTTTAAGTGCTTTCTGCAAGAAATTGGGCCACTGGTTCGGCGGGGTGGGACCTTACTCAAGCAGCAACTGCAATCTTGTCAGGGTGAAGTCACAAGCAAACCCCAGATTAACCTGTGCTCAAACCTCTGGAAGCTTGGCACAGAGAAATAAGGCTTAACTTATAGTCAATGTGTTAAGTATTTATGTAGCACTTCAAGCAATAATGAAGTAAAAAATAAACAAGAAAAATCCCACCTCGATTAAGAAATACAGAGTACAACAAGACCAAAACGACAAAAATCCAATCAGTAGAATTGGAGATATGCAATTTTAAAGATTTGGGTGGAAACAATGCCAAAAAGCACAAACAGCCATCCACTCCTATCTGGGTGTTGAAAGTAACAAGTTCAGGCCAACTGTGATGGAGCACGGGCCAGAAACAGGCACTGGATAGAGGGTACAAGTTAGTCCCGCTGAAAGAGTTACCTTCATAGTCCAGTCCAACATGTACAGTTCGTGGTGGTGGAAGGGGTCGTGAGGAGTAGGGAGAGCGTTGCAGATGGTTGACGATGTAGCACAAAGAGCAGTCAGGGTGTGGCGTATGGTTGTTGCTGCATCGCGTTGTTCCTGTTGGCTTTGTGGACGTTCCTTGCTCGAGCTTAGCATTGGCAGTCCCTGCGAGCTGTTGATGCTGTAGCCGAAATGCAGATCTCGCACTAACGGGCATTGTAGGTGGTCCCTGTTGTGCGAAGAGTTGGGTTCACCGAAACTTCACATTGACTGGTATAACAAGTGGCAATATCTAGGCACAAACAATCCCATTCAAGTTCACAAAGAGCCCAAAAACCTCAGGGGAGCTCAACTGAGGCCACACCAGTCACACATCCAATGCCGACATATTCAATAGACTCCAGAATGATTAGATTAATCCTTTTAAATCTCTTTTGAACCTCGTTTTATATCATACATTTCTCATTTCTTTCTCCATGTATTTGTTCACATAAAAGGCTGCATGTTTCCCAATCTTTTCAAATGCTATAGATATGCCTATCCAGGCCTTTTTGTGCAGCAGATGGGTAAACATTATTCATCTTGGGCAGCTGTATTCATTTGGACCCAATGCATTTCTGGCTGAACAGCCCTACGTCAGGGGTAGCTAAAAACCCAGTTTAAAAACCGCCATTCATTTTTAGCATTATTAGACTTGAAGCATAAGCTATGATATGTTGACACATTATACCAACTATAATCCATGTTTATTTGATATGAATACATAATACCTGGCTAAATGCATAAAGTGCTGGCTTCCCCAATCCAATAATGATGATTTATACCTGCAAATGCAGAACCCCTTAAGTTCTTCAATGCAGACTTGTTAGCGATTCTTAAAAACGCAAAATGGACTCCCTCTTGTGAATAAAACATTAGGATGAATGTGCATGGACCTCACAGGGATTTAACAGTGTTATGTGGCAGTATTCCCACTTACAGAAATTCTAGTCAAGGGTGGTATTTCCAACACACTGTGTTAAAAAACCAATAGGTGATTGTTGAAAATGTCACAGAAGTGGATAAGCTGAGGACACCGTGGCTTCTGCCGGCAGCTACATGCTCAAGTGTAATCTTTTGTGACCTGAGTCTTTAAATGAAAATGTGGCACTCACAGGTCTGTAATAAGAACACAATCCTTGCTGTAGTGTATGGAAACACAAGCAACGATGATGGAAGTGACCACTATTACTTTGTTTGAATTCACCTGAATTTTTTATTATTGTACTTGAGGCTTGGAATTTGTGGCATCATAGTGTTGTTCTGATATGTGTTGTGCTGCAATTGTGAATGTCTTTTGGAGATTAAGGGGCACATGCATCAAGCAAAATACCGGTCGCAAATGGGCGATTCGCAGAATCGGCCTCTTTGCGACCAGTATTTTGTCATTTGGAACGCATCAACCCAAAAGTAATTTGCAAAATAGGTAATCGCAAATTTTGCGATTACCTATTTTGCAAATGCAGTTACGGAACTGCAAATTGAGATTCCCTTAATGCGATGCATTATGCATTTGCAAATTGCGTTTTCACAATTTGCAATCACAAATTACCATCAATTTCAAGTTGATGGTAATTTGTAATTCCTTTGATAAATGCAAAAAATGCATTTTCAACGTTCATTGTGGTGCATACACATGCCCTTAGGGCATGTGTGTGCACCACATGTGCATACCTTCCTTTCTTGGGGGTGCATCAGAGTGCCCTTTTGGCCCCCTTGCACCCTTGAAATTGCATGTGCAATTTGCGAGTGCCTATTTGGTACTCTCAAATTGCGAATGCTATCCCATTCATTCCTATGGGCCACTAGCCCCATAGGAATGAATGGAAAGCCATTCCTTAATTGCGATTCGCTATTAAGAAATATGTAGGGATCACATTTTTTTGCAAAATCTACATGCATAGGTAATTGCGACTCCTTTAAAGCGATTCCTTAATAATCGCTATTAAGGACTCGCAATTCATACCTTTGATGCATGTGCCCCTAAAAGTGTATTTTATTGCAAATGTACTTGTGATCACACATCTCACAACATCATGTGCACCGATGGTGTAATCATCCTAGAAGTCACAGGCCACCTGCAGACAACGCTGCTAATACTTCTGCAAATTTCTCTAGGCCAAGCAGCAATTCACCTGCTGACTCACAAAGGAGTTGTGCATGAAACAGTACACAGCCACCATTTAAAAGACCTTAGCCAGGGAGCACATCAATGCCCACTAGTTTTGCTGAGACAGAGGAATTTAATTTACAGCCGTCAGAAGGCTCACTCAATAGGATCCTAGTCATAAAATGTGCCTGTTTTCATCTCTGCCCAGCACCTGATGAAGGATCTCCCAACAGCCATCATCCAGCACTTTGCAGGCTGCCTTGCATCACCAACAAAATAATAAACCTGTAATGTAGGCAAAGCTGGCTTCTCCATAATCCGAAATCACTTAAAGCAATACAGACTTAGGCAATAGAGATGGGAGCAAGACGTTACTACAGTCTGCCAGTAGTCGGGGGTTGCCGCTGTTCCTTACAACCCTTGACTGATGTTTTTACCCGACAAATTTTCCTCAGCTATTTGCCTCACACTGACTTCCCTCACACACTTCTTGCATGAAGATGCTTTGGAAGTGTTATCTTCATATGCCATGGGTGCAATGAAGGCCAGGCAAGTGCAGTTAACTTTCTCCATAATACGGGCAAACAAGCTGCAAGAGAGTGGGCTCTGACCTGTAATTTCCCTCTCTCCTCTTTCCCCAAGTTTTGTTTTTGTTTTGAAACTCCTCATTTTTGGATCTCAGTTGTGAGAGAGTCACCCTAATCAAGTCAAGAGCTGTAACCTTCAGGTAAAAAAAAATTCTGTGGAACCCCCAGAGTCAATCATTTAACGCCTGGATTGTGGCAGGAATTCCAGCCCGGTGCTGGTCATTCCAATCACGGGCGGGGTCGTGACTGAACCCAGCCATCATGCTCACATGCAACCCGTGGCTCATGATGTCTAGGTTCCGTCATGAGCATCGAAAGGGTTAAAATAAAGTTCTCTGTTGTGTTGTTGGGCAAAGAGGCTCTGAGTTGCATTGAGGTGAACACATGTTCACAAGTGCAGGCTAGGTGCAAAAGACTGTTGTTTTTACGCAGCCTGGTATCCACTTGTAGATAGCCTTATCACAGATGGGACACAGAATAAATAGATTATAGCCTATTTTGATCTTCTAATTGAATTAGTAGTCCATAAAGAAGTATCCCCTTTTTTGGCTGAAATGTAAATCTTTAGTATTTTAACTGTATTACGCATTGATAAAATTTGTTATCTATAAATTTGGATTGACTCAATGTAGAAAAGTCATTAACATAGGGTGATTATCTGTCTCTATCTGACAATCCTGGGCATGTTGCTGCCAAAGTGGGCAAAGAGAGGGCAAACTGAACTCTGATACCGTCTTACCAGAGGTGCCCTTTGAAGTCATGGAGGGAAGAAACCAGTTCTGCTCTGGAGGATCCAGGCTTTGAGTCTTTTCTTATCCTTGATTGTTTCTGCCATCTTGAAAATTCTGCAGTGCTGTACAGTGTGGATACCCAGGCTGTCGGCTTCCCCATAACAGGGTCAGGGATATATTTGTGAGTTTGCAGTTCATGCTGTGCAGGTAAATGGGTATTTGGGCAAAAAATGAAATAGTAAATATTGTGATACAGAAATAATGGACAAAAAATATTGTGATACAAAAATATTGTGATGCAGAAATACCGTTGTCAAGAATAACCATTTTTTTCAGGAAAGTAATATTGTTGCTAATATTGTTTTCAATAATGTAGTTGTAAAAAATATTGTTTCTTTAAATTACCTTAATGTGTTTTAGTTCATGTAATATTTGTATGTGCTATTATATTGCTGTATAATCATTAATCATATTTTTAAATATAGTTTCAAATTTTAAGTGATTTATAACTTTTTATTCAATTGCTGTTAGTAATTTATAGTGGTTTGCTAGGTTTGTAAGGGTGTAGGGTGGATATTTAATTAAGTAATAATTAACAATTGTTAATGTATTATTAATTTAATTTATTAATAATTATGTAAATAGTGCAATAATTATATTTATTTGTTAGATTGTAGGTGTGGTCTGCTAGGTTTGTAAGTGTATAGGGTGGGAAGTTAATTAAGTTATAATGTATTAAAAATGAAAATGTAATATTAATGTATAATTAATTATTTAATTTATTATTATTTATTTAAATTGTGTAATAACTTTATATTTTAGTTATATTATAGGTGTGGGCTGTTGTTTTGTAAGGATACAGGGTGGGAAGTTAATTATTAATTAATTAGCACATTTTTATTACTTAATATTTAATTGATAATTGTTCAGGTGTATTATGTAATACTGCTTTATTTTACTTATATTTTAGTTGTGGGTTGCTCAGTTTGTAGGGGTATAGTGTTGGATGTTAACCCCTTTAGTGCTGCCGTCGGCCAATGGTCGTCGCAAGCACTACCTTGCCAGTGCTGCGCGCATCCGTTGGCCGACGCAGCCGCACCCGTTTCTTCGAAAGTTCAGCACTGGCGCAGAACGTTCAAAGCAACAAACAGGTTAATTAAGTAATAACAAATTATTATATTATTATTAATTGTTAATTAATTAGTTGATTGATTATCAATTATGTCAATTGTTTTATACCTATTAATTTTAGTTATATTTTAAATGTGGACTGCTAGGTTTGTAGGAGTATAGTGTGGGAAGTTAGTTAAGTAATACTTGTGAGATTGTAGAGTTATAAATTACATTTTAAAGTATTGTATAGGGTTTTTTTTATATATTCAGTTATTGTTTAATGGTAATCTATAATAAAGGAGTAATTTAGAGATGTTTGTTATATTTATTTAAAATTTTTAGAAACTGATAACTCTAGTGAGACACTCGCAGGAGTCAGACAAACAGTCCCCTGGATGGACTCCGAGGGGGGTTGTACTTCCTGGTCGGCTCTTGCGAAGCACCCAGAAAATCGTGTTTTTGGAATTAAGTTAATAACAGTGTTTTCTTGTTAATCTGAACAAAGGAAGAAATTAGAGGTGTTGATTAAGTTAGAAAAATTAATTAGGAATTATTTAATAGAATATATAAAGCACTAATATTTTTACGATCTTGTGAGATGCTCGTGAGATTCTCGCGGGAAATCCAGGAGAGGAAACACTCCCCAAGGAAGAATTATGATTGGTTGATATGGATGTCTTTATTTGTAAAAGGTAGAAAATATCCTTTTGTTTTTTTTGCCTATTGGATAGTGGGTAGACGTTCTTTACCTATTTGTTTTGGCATAGAAGAATGTCTTCCTCAGATTCTGATGAGCAGCCTGGTGCTGATGCACCAGCTCAGCCTCCTCAGCCTGCCAAAGAGTCTTTGGTATGGGAATTGTTTGAAATGATGCCAGGCAGCAAACATGTCTCTCTAAAGTATGTCATCTGCAAACCTTGCAAGGAGGAGTTCAACCAGAGAGTAGAAACCAACAATACCGGATGAGTAATATAGGCATGTGGAGGTCTCTCAGATATATGCAGATATATGCATCCACAAAGGCTTGCTTGGGCAGAGCTGGACAACTCTTCGGGGCTTCCTCCTCATTTGAACCAGGAGATACTGTGCCTGCCCATGTACTGAGTGCTGCAGCAGATTACAGCCCTGCTTATCTTAATAAATCACCTTTTTGCTGCTTATGTTAGCCGATAAAGTTTTTATATTGGAGACTAGCAGATCCGCACAGGACAAGCTTGTCCAAGATCAAAAATGCCATCCAGGCAGTAGTTTTTATTGTAGCAGTTATTTGTTACCCCAATTTTCTCCTTTTTTTCTTTTAAGGAGATGGTGTTGTTCCCTTCCTCCTACCAAGCTGTATGTTTTAGCTCTACCCTATTATAAAACTTAAAAAGACAAAAAAGTAAAACAATTAGAAAACAATTTTTTTTTAAAGTTGTTACAAAATCTTAACAAAAACTGCGGTTTTCAGAGCTACAATATAATATCATTATGTATTTTGTTTGTAGTATGTTTCCCTTTTTTGCCTTCTTAAAAACTCTTGTGAGTGTCTTATGAGAGCCATGTTGGCAATCCTCTGTGTGCAGTCCTTGGGGGCAGTGGTGTCTGCTTTACTCTTGCAAGCCTCTCACAAGTCCATACCAAATCACCCAATGGAAAAACTCTTGGGGGCATATTACCAAGGGCTTTATCGCCGCTAAAGTGGCAATTTTTTTATTGCCTATCAGCAAGCTGTCGCTTGTTAGCGACAGCTTTCTGGTGATAGCGGCCGGTTTTCCTATCGCCTTGCATGCCAGTGATGATTATCGCTAATGACATGCAAGGTGGGCGTTCCCAACTAGAAGCAACTGAAAACAGTCACTAAAACTACTTCCCCCTATTACCTACGCAGGCGAAGCGATAAAAAAAGTCGCGCTAAGCAAGATTATCGCTAGTATTTAACCCCTGCAGAAAACCTGACTTACCTGTATTCCTCATTGGGAGGTGGATTTCAGGCTAAGTCCACCATGGGGTTAGAATGCGTGAATATCGCTGGATTTCCAACGATATTCAGGCATATTGCCGCTATTGCTGGATATTTTATCACAGTGGAGATAAACGTTGCTAATAGCATGTTTTCTCCGCTAAAATATCCAGCAATATGCAGCAATAAAAATAAGCATGTTTTGCGATAAATATCGCAAGTTCTTGCTAATATGCCCTTTAGTGTTTTTCAAGTAACTGTGCACCACACAAATAACTGCTGGTCACAACCTAACAAACTTTTCTAACTGCCAAAAATCACCCAATTACATTTATAATTTTGCAACCCTCCCATTTTTTCTCTTTACATATAACTCTATCTTCCTCCTGCAGCTAACTCCTTCTGCTGAGCACTCCTCTTGTTATTGAGATTCTCCGTACTGCACCTTGGCTCGGCTCTGGATTTTTAGGACACAACTGCATCCACTGGGCTAGGGGTGATGCTACTAATTGTGGCATTGACAAATTTATGTATTTATTTATTTATTTCCAAGGTTTTATATAGCGCTACTGGACCCGGGGGTATCAGAGCGCTTTACAAGATAGGTAAACAATTACAATAAAGTAAAACAATGTGCATTAAAACATGAGTTACATAAAATATGGTAGGCCTTGCTCACTTCTGGGACGATCCAGCGTGTTTGAGACAAAGATGCAAGATTCTGGTCAAGGCAAGATTTTGGTTTTATATAACACATAATTACCTAAATGATCATTCATGTGGATCCATTACACGTAGCTTTCTTGATTTTAAGGACTCTCCACTTTTTGAAGATTTTGTAAATGAGAGTCAACCACCCCTTGCAAAAAGCTTGTACTTAAAATTCAGATACGGTATACTCAAATCAAATTCAGTACTAGCTAGATGGGATAAGACCACAGGGCAAACAAAAAGTGCAAATTGTACATGTTGTCAGTTAAATCAAAGAGAGGATGACAGCCACATATTGTTTTTTTGTACTGTATACGATCTAGCAAGGAGAAGATGGATTAAACCCTTGTGCAAAGCTCTAGGTATACAATCATACCTGGAAGCATACAGGATCGTTAAAACAGACACTGGTCGCCTTACAGTGTTCTGTGTCAGTAGATTCCTATTCAGTGTTAGTTACACCCGCAAAAACTTGGCCCTTGACTTGTAGACAATAAATGGGTGCACTTTGCATGTAGGTTAGGTTGCCCTGATCCTGGCCGGTGGTGGCACTATTCAAAATATTTTTTTTACAGCTATTTATTTTTCAATTTGGATGGTTTTATTGTACTCATTGATGAATTGTATATTTCTGCTTCCCACTGATATGTTGTATCCACTTTGCAAAATGTATTGTTGTTGTTTATGTATCTTTTATGGCCGAACGAGCCGAAATAAAGATTAAAATGAACAATAAAATAGGGTAATAGAATGTACATGGAATTTTACACTTGCACATAACTGGAATTGGTCATAGAAGTATGAAGTGGCATCAATTGTTACCAATGGTTGAGAGCATTTTGGAGTCTGAGCACGCAGACTTGATGATAGTGCACTGTTGTGGCAATGATCTAGGAACAATCACAAGGGTTGCGCTTGAAATCCAAGTGATGGAGAACCTTTCACATTTGATGTCTCTCTTTCCTCACACAGCCTTCGTATTTTCTAATATATGTCAAAAGCAAAAATGGCAATGGTCAAAAGAATTTGGTCCTAAGATTGAGAAATCTCAGAAGCATGTCAATAAAACAGTTTCTGTATTTCTTTGTGTTCATGGCATGGGCTCTGTATATCATAACAATATCTGGTTTGATATGCCAGGTGTGTATAGACGAGGTGGAGTGCACTTCCCTGCACAAGGGAACAGGATTTTCCTTAATAACATTAAGGAATTAATCCAGATCTATGTGTAATTAAACACTACACACACCAAACACATAGGGTCTTGCTAGATCCACCCTATTCCTACATTAAATTATTATTTAATGTTATAACCCCATTTTAGGGGGAATACTGACACATGCAATACTCTAGCAAGAAGGGGAGCACCACAATCTTGCCACCAACCATATATTTGTCCAACTCTAACAAGAGTCTTGTGAGCTCAAACACTACACATATGTCTCTTAGATAACAGTCCTGTATTCTTGAGGGTGGATAGTAGAGCATGCAAACACATAAGCCTCTCTGCTCAGACCTCTATCTTCAGACAGATTTTCTCTACCCCTCCCTACTTTTTTATGATTCCTTGAAAGTCTTGCAAGTTCATAATTGTTTTAGGGGATAGAATTTACACTACCTTTGATTACAGTACTTATAGTTCCCACTACGAGGGTATAGGGAGAAAGTGGCCTCTCCACTTAGAGCTTTCCAGAGTATGACACAAGTATATATTAGTTGCATCAAGGTGATCAGTATGCAGAGTAGGGCGTAAAGAGACACTGCCTCTCCACTGACATCTTTCCCCAGGCTCAGCAGTATGCATAGTAGGTTGTAGAAGGTACTTACCTCATATGTAAGACCTCTGTATTGCATAGCAAGTTTTAGAGGTACTGGCCTCTGCACTGAGAACTCTCCCAGGGCAATCACCATCTATATTAGGGTGTGGTAATGGATTTGACTGTCCAACGACACCTCTCCCCAGAATGACGCACATACGCAGAATGTGAATGGAAACATTGTCCTTTCCACTGACACCTAGTACCAGGACAACATGGATGTGCGGAATTGTGTGGGCAACAAGTGGCCTCTCTGCTGAAACTCCTCCTTAGCGTAACAGGGATACACAGCACTGTCTGTAAAGGCAGTAGGCTGTCCACTAGCACATGTCCCCAGGGTGACAAGTGTCAGTAGTAGTCTTTGAGAAAAGCTTACCTCTCTGCTCATACCCCTTCCCATGTGACAGGTATATATAGTAGGCTGTGTGGATAAACTGCCTTTTTTGCAGACACATATCTCTTGGTTGATAATTCTGCATAGTAAAATGTAGAAAGATACTGACCCCTCTCCTGTGACTTTTCTCTTGGATAATGGTTGTGCAAATTAAAGTGTGAAAAGGGGCTTATATCTCTGGTCATAGCCCACCCCAAGATGATAGATGTTCAAGTAAGGTGTGGGGAAGAGATTACCTCTATGCTAAAAAGTCTATCTTGCATGACAACTATAGAGAATAGGGTGTGGAGACACACTTCACTTCAAGTCAGAGATCTCCACAGAGTAACACATGTGCAAAGTTGACTGTGGGTAGATACTGCTATCTCTGCTCATACTTTTCTTTAGGGTAGTGAATCTCCATAGTAGGGTATACAATGGAGTAGCCTCTCTGCTGAGAACTGACTCACGGACAACTGGTGTGCGGATTTTAAGGGACAGCTTTCCCTCAAACATCTCATAATGAGCACAGGCATGTGTAGTAGGGTGTAGACAGAGATAGATCTTTGTGCTTACATTTCTCTCCAGAGTTACAAACACATATAGTATCATGTGAAAAAGAACTCCCCTCTTCACTTTCACATCTGCAACAGATGATATCAGTGTGCTGTAGAGTGTGAAGAAGTACTGGCCTCTGTGCCAAGACCTCGCTCTTCTATGAGAGGTCTCTACACGACAGTGTGGACATGAACTGATCTCTCTCCTGAGACCTCACTGTTGCATGACAAGTCAACATACTAGGGTATTCAAATGAATGACTTCTCCATTACCGACTCTCAGTAGCATAGAAATTGTGTATAGTACTGTATAGATACATATACATAAAGGAGCATTTCTGCACTCTTTGAAGATGAAACAGGAAGTTGTAATCAACATTACCACACTTCAATACTATTTAACACTATATCAACTATTAAATAAACAAATCAGTAGTAACTTCAAACATTTTCTATTAAAACACCATAACTTAACAACATAAAAATGTAAAACAACTATATTAATAGACTATTTCAACAACTGTAAAACAAATGAAACAGTCCACTTCCATAATTTAAAATGCCTTCATCAGATTATGATGAGCAGCCTGATGTATTTGCAGCACCTCAGTCACCTCAGCCTGCCAAAGGATCAATGGTATGGCAGATTTTTTATATGAGGACAGGTGGAAAACAATTCTCAGCGCACAGTTTTTAAAAGGAGTTCACAAAGGATAGCTTGGACAGAGTTAGCTCATGCTGTTGAACTGGAGAAGTCTTCATGTGCTTCCACATCTGTTCAGTCTGGATACGCTGGGCCTGCTAGGGACTTACTGCTGAACAACACAATAATCCTGCTTCTCTTAATAAAGCTATTTTTACTGCTTATTTAAGCAGAAATATTTTTCATTACAGACTGTGCTTAATTTGAGCCAGTGATTTCCGGTGCTCTGCACCGGCACCTATTTATCAACACTGGCACTTTTCATGAGCACCATTTAAGGCCACATTTATTTATGATAGGCACAGGGAGATTACGTGATTTGCCCAGAATCACAGGATTTGGGCCGATGCGGAGACTCAAACCTGGTACCCCAACTCCAAAGTTGGAAGCTCTGGCCACAACGCCACATCCTCTCCCACATTCATGGTTAGTAGTTGGTTCTGTTTTAGGCAACAATAACAGGAGAAATGGGCTGGTGCAAGCCGCCTCCTGGCAAGAGCCCCGGCACTTCTATTTTGTTTTTACAAACTAACCACTGAAGAGACAAATATAGCTGCACAAGACAATGTTGTGCAAGACTACAAATGATCACCTAGGCAATAAGAACATAATCGCTTCTCCAATTAATAGTTTTTTCCTGATTATCCACACAGTTATTCCTTCCTATTTCTTGAAAAGTTAACTTTTCTTTTTCTCCTCCATATATCTTTTTGACATGGTACTTTTCTTTTTCACAATCTGTTTACCATTTTCCTCCTAAGGCCAATAGGGAAATAGTAGTTTATGGAGAGGCCTAGCCTGTCCAATGTCAACCCTCTCTTGCATAATGGGTGTGCATACTAGGGTGTGAGGAGGGACTGCCCTCTCCATTCAAATCTCTCTCTCTCATTTGACAGGTATGCCTTGCTGTACAAGCTTTATTCAAGATTATTTCTCATAAAAGCACAGCATAAAATCGAACATTTACAGAATAAAAAACATAACATTTAACAGGTACATTCATATAGACATTCTGTGCGAGCTCATACAATATCAACGTGGAAAAATTTACATATAACAAATTAGTTTTAAGTTTTATAGACAATTAAAAAGAGAAACATAATTAACTGGTCCCCCCCAAAAATCGCCGCCTAATTGCCCATGCCCACCCCAAGTATTTAGCTACCCCAATAACTATCGACTCCTGAGTTGATGTACACAAAATTCTTAATGCCACTGCACTGTCACGTGTCCCAAGGTTTTTGCATACAGGTGTAAGCCATACTCTCCTAGGTGATGAGTAGGCTTTACATACAAACAGAAAGTGGCCTACACTCTCCACAGCTCTTTCACATACTGGGCATGACCTATTAGTCGACCTCTGCCAACCCGCCGTTAGTTTATTTAGGGGGATAGAACCAGATCTTAGCTGAAATACTAGCTTCCTATCCATAGGGACCGTAATAGTGTCCCAGTAATTTTCCAAGATAGGACAGATTTTTGTCTCCAGGAAGCGACCCGCCATAGAGTCAGACCTAACGCCTCTCAGCAGATTTCCACCCACCCAGTCCCAATATTGCAATTTGAGAGCTTCCTTGCTTGGGAAGACTTCTTCCACTGGGTTGGTCCAAAGATTTGAAAACCCAAGGTTAATTAACATGGCCCTTAGATTTTTAAGCCATTTTATCTTGTGGAAGTTGTCTTCCTTGATTATTGAAAGGAAACCATCAGCATATTGTCTAATCTCAGGAGTTGTCCAGAGACGTCTCCAATAGAGGACAGGGCGCAATCGCGCTCTATCGCTAATTGGACGTCTACCCAACTCTAGGAACAATGGTATTAGGGGGGTGCTCTGTGGGAGGCCTGTAATCCCTCTGAGAAACTTATTCTCAGATGTCTGTAGGGCCGAAAGATTATCCCAAGCCCATAACTCCGCACCATATAAGATGGCACCTAGGACCTTTGCGTCATACACTATAAGGGCGGGTTTAATCGGTTTTGTCTTAGATTTTCGATGTTCTCCCCGCAATGCACCTGAAAGCTGTTGGTGTTTTAGGGCCGCTTTTTCCAAATGATGTGACCAGCCAGGGCCCTCCGCTATCTGTACCCCTAAATATGTGAACTCATTAACAGTCTCTAACTTGCTATTATTCAGGGTTACCTTAGGGTAAATTTTACGGCGTGGGGTAAAAGCCATTAGTTTTGTTTTCCCCACATTTACTTCTAGGCCGTGCTCTTTGCAAAAAATATCAAAAATATTTAATGCACGTTGTAGCCCTGCAGGGGTTTTTGACAAGATCAGAGTGTCGTCAGCGAACATCAGGATCGGGACCCTGACGTCCGCTAACGATGGGGCGTCTACACTTGCTTCCAACATTCGCTTGACAATCCCATTAATAAATAGTGAGAAGAGTAAGGGAGCCATGGCACAGCCTTGTCGGACCCCCCTTTCCACGGGGAAGTCCGAAGTTGACTCGCCATTCCCACCCCACTGGACTCTTGCGAAATTGGATTCATGTAGACGCATGATTAGGGTGAGCAATTCAGCAGGAATCCCCAGCTTTTGCAAAACTAGCCATAACTTAAACTTGGGGACCAAATCAAATGCCGCCCGCAGGTCGACAAACGCGACATACAGGCAGCCCCTTCCAAGTAAAACCGTCTTCCACCGCAGTATGGTAAAGCGGAAAACCTGGTCAATGGTACTGGTTGCTCGCCTGAATCCGGCCTGATATGGGGAGAGAGCGTTGTTGTCGTCCACCCAATCCATAAGCTGGTTTGTGACCATTCTCCCCACTACTTTTTGCATGGTTGCAATTAAGCTTATGGGCCTGTAGTTGGCAGGTAGTGAACGGTCTCCCTTCTTGTGAATGGGGATAATAATTGCTCCTTTCCATAGCTCAGGAACCACCCCCCCCTTGGCTAGAGCATTTGCTAACAAGAAGATATACCTCACCCATCTCATCATATCATACTTGAAGATATCCGGGGGTATCCCGTCTAACCCTGGTGCTCTCCCGCATTTCACAGAGCTAATCGCACTTTCTACTTCTTTAGGGGAGAACAAGTTATCAATAGCATAGACTGGCGTTATGCCCTCCCCTACCCCGGGGTGCATGACTTCGGCATATTGTGGTCTGAAGTACTCAACCCAGGCTTCTTCAGCTACATTGTTATCAGGCTTTGCGGGGCTACCTCCTCTACCCCACTTAATAATTTTCCAAAAGATCCTAGAATCCTTGTTACTAGAAGCCTCTTTTAACTCAGCCCAGTGGTCTTCGTCCCATTTCCTCTTGGCTTTGGAAATGGCCAATTTATACAATTTCCTGGTCTCTCTAATTGCAACTCTGTCCCTATTTCTAATAGCTTGTCCCAATTCCAATCGTGCGGATCTGCATTGGCGATTAAACCACCTGCCAACATCCTGAGTTTTCCTCCCTTTCTTGATCTTAGTCAGGAAACATGGTTTAAGGAGGGAAAATAACTTATTGTGGATGTCTGTGATATCCCTAGTCCCAGGAGCTGTGAAATCAACCGCCTCCATGGCGGAAATTACGTTATCCACCTCGTGGTTGATATAAGTCATTATTTCCTCGTTAGCCAATACCCTCGGCCATTTTAACCTACGTTCATCATTGCTCAAGACTGGGATCTGGTCATTCCTTAGATGCAAGTTTCCCACTCCAACATTCCACCACCTATGGGTCATACAAAGGGGGTTATGGTCACTTTCTATTCTAGGCTTAACAGCCATATCAATAACCCCCTGCCACAGCTGGAGACTACATAATATGTAATCAATTCTACTCCTGCTGTTGCCGTTGTCAAAGGTGCAACTGCCCTCCTTGTCCCATGCAACTGCCCTCCTTGTCCCTGCAACTGCCCTCCTTGTCCCATGCATAGTAGGGTGTGTGGAGGAACTGGCCTCTCTGCTGAGACCCCTCTCGTGGATGATGGGTGTGCGTAGTGGGTGTGCGGAGGGCCTGACCTCTCAGCTCTGACCTCTCTCAGATGACAGGTGTTTGCTGTTTCTGTGCGGGGACTGCAGGATGCATCTCTGAGGCCATCTCAACCTGCTGATCATCACTCTGGTGGGATCTTGGTCCCAGGGTGCAATGCTCCCCCTTACTCTCCACCTCGCCTGGCTGCCACACACCCTGGTGGGACTCCAAGTCCCAGGGTACATTGCGTGCCTTCCCGCCACTGCAGCTGTGGGGGTCGTGCTCTCCATTGCGCTCAAAAGCGCTGCCTCAACCCGCGGCCCGTCCTTGCCCATCGTTGCCAGGAAGAGGCAGGGCAGGGTCACCCCACTAACCCCCACGGCCCAGGATTTTGCGCTGTATCAGGAGCTGACAGGAAGGTACTGTGAGCCCCATCTTATGATCACCATACAAATCAGTGTCAAACTTAACCGATCTGCATAATTTGCACCCTTTATGGCCGAGCGGTCTGGGATTAACTAAAAAAAACATTTGATATTCGTTTTGGATTGATTAGACTTTTTTGAGACTTGTTATATATTAACCAGGATACTGCACGCTGCACTTTACTGCTATTACTCTGTTCTAACTTACTCTGTCTTTTTGTCTTTTTGCTGCCAAAAACACAAATGCATGCCGCACTTGTATCTGCTCATCTAAGGTTCATTGAAAACTTTTGCGCTTTTGCACATTAGGGTCCGTGATATCATCAAAACAGCACATTGCACTTTGATCTGAAAGTAGGGAAGCAATGGAACAGTATCTTAAACTCTTCTTTTTTCCTGCTGATTATTGGACAACCTTTGGCATTGTATATTGCACCCGCTCACTGGGACCCGTTAATACAACTGCAAGGAAGTCGCATTTCCTATTTTGATTTAGAAGGAAAATAGTGTATAACATCTCTGAGTACTTTTTAATTCTGGGTTGCACAATCTGAACTTATGATTCATTGAACATGGGGAAAAGGCAGCAAACTTCAAGCCATGTATCCAAAATACCAAGCAATCAAAGAAAAGTTAACATGACCCTGCTTAATTTCCTAACAGGGGCAGTGGGCGATATTGAAAGGCAGATAACCTCGGTAGAAGAAACACTAAATATGGACCCAATCACGCCATTAGGCTCCAAAACTAAGGACAAAGCAACCACGCCCGTAGATATGGGGGCTGACGCAATTGTACCTTTAGGTAAAACTCCCATTGAGCAGATAAACAATGGGTGTATTCAGACTATTTCTGACGATACCTCTACGGATGGCATTGACAATTTACCCCCTTCTAAAAAATCTTGTAAATCACAAAGTTTAGAAATATTGGACCCTCCATCAAATGGAACTAATACTCCTCAAACCACTCGTAGACCTACAAAGACTCTTATAATAAGATATAAGCAAATTACAGGGAAAGTCACAAGGCACTAAAAACAAGACCCAGAAGAAAGAAAGTTCTTCAAATGCATCACTTGGGAAAAATAAATGTAACACACCATCAGGGGAGACAGCAAAGCTGACTACGACGTTAAAAGAGTTAACTGAGTTTGTTACACAGTCCATCAACACTCTTACCGGTAGACTGGAAAATATCGAAGCAGGAATAGAGAAAGTTCTTGCAACCCAGAAAACAGCTGTTCAAGATGGGAGTATACAACACAATAAGACATTTAGAACCATTACTCAGTCTGTGAATGCAAATCCGAAAGCATATCCCTCTACAGTAAAGGGACAACCTGGGGAAAGTGAAAGTGGCAAGAGGCCAGGCTTCTACTCTAATATAAAACTGTTAACACAACAAATACCATTTTAAATGAGAGAGACGTACGCAGGAAAAATTAAATAGGAAGGACAGGTAGCCCTGTCGATGAAAGAAGGGTGGGTGAAAGAATTACCAGAACAACTCCTATAAATTGTAACACTTCAGAGGACGTACATACCCCTCCGACCCTAAATTTGCCATCGGCTGTTACCCCATGTACTGCCATCTAAGCTAACGTGCCACCCTTTGCATCAGCTGAAAATTAAACCTGGTCTGCCGTAAGAAATAAAACCATTCACTGGCTCGGAAATAAGACAGGCCTGACTGGCACCCTCTTTAGAGAATTCAAGATGGTGAGGAGAATTGTTCCAAGGCAACTGTGTTGTTCTCTCACTAGGATCTCCATCATTGGTAAGGGAAGTATTATCAAGAACACAGGACTCTGACTTTAGCCACATGAATGTACACGTTCTCCCCCTGGGTTTTGCCTGTCAACCCATGTGCCCAACAAGACAAAACAACTATCACCCACCTAGACACTGTACAGAGAGCCCTCATTTCAATCTGGAGACATCAAATACATTTGGGCTTTTATCTACCGTAGATAAAGATGATTGACTACCCATTACACCAAACTTAGCAGGGAATGATGACAATTCAAATTTTCCGTGCCCCATCCTTGAATTCCCCTACTAGGGCTGAACAAATCGACCGGGGGATAGCAACCCTAAAGATGTAGAAATATACGTGTTAGATGACACTATTAGGGAGCCCACTGTAATGGGCATTGTAGGCGTTTATAACCCACTCCCGCAAATCAGGCCTGAACCAATAAACCAGCGCTGTCTTATCCCTGAAATTACTTAGCCCAAAACAAAAAATGTTGGAGTTCTTTTTTGGAGCATAGCGAGCCTTAAGAAAAAAGCGAGTGACATGGCTTGGAAGGATTTTATAAATAATTTTGAAATCCTGTGTGTACAAGAGACGTGGTCCATTAACAAAGTACACATAAACGACTACAGAACATTCCACACACCAGCAATTCGCTCATCGAGCGGAAGACCAAAGGGTGGAATCTGTGTTTATGTTTCAAATTTGATCGGGCTTTAAAGATCGAAATGATTAGTTCTGACATTTATTACCAGATTATACTGATCCATATAGATGTCAAATGCATATTGTTTGTAATCAATTTCTACAATAACATTGAAAAAGGGCAAATGGGCACCATTTTGAAGAAGGTTAGCCAGGATATTAGTAAAATCAAATCAAAAGGAGAGATCAAAATAATTCCTGTTTGGGGTGGGGATTTTAACGTTGATTTATGCCCGCTAGCCGAGTTAGGAAAATGTGGTTTAACAACAGAGGAAGATGACCCTGCGTTTCATTTTTCCCACTCAGACAAAGGGAAGATGTTTAACGAGATCTTATTCCTTTATGACCATGGTTTTGCAAATTGTTTATGCCTACCTAGGGTGGACTTTGGGCACACTTTTATAGGCAGAGGTGCTGAATCGACAATAGATTTTATAACCATGTCAAACCGATATGCAAGATGTGCAATTGGCTTCAACATCCATCAAAATAAAATGAGTGATCACTTGCCCTTAAGTGTAAACATAACGATTACAACTATAGTATTAAGGAAATATTGCAACCAAGTGGCATGGGTATAAAATGTAGCAATAGGTAGAAAAAATGGATATACCTTACGCTGGTCTAGTCAGGACCCGTTAGAGATGAGTAAGCAAATTGTTACCAAGGCGTCCGATTCCATTGCTATGTGCTTAAGTGGTAGCCCATCGCATGATAGCATTTTGAACGCCTTTTCCCATATCACTAAGGTTATCAAAAACCTGCTGAAAGTAGAAAGTAAAGGCACTCATAATTGTAGAAAGGGATAGTTTGATAACAACTGCACAAAAACCTACAGTAATCTAAAAGAAGCCTTACATAAGACAGTAAGAGATAAGGAGGAAATCAGGAGATGCAGGAAACTGTACAACGAAGCTAGAAAAACTAGGAAAAATGAAATGAAAGATAAGGCTTGGGAAAACCTCAAAGAAGCTTCGACAAGCTGAGGAAATAGAAATTTTTAGGTAATCAATGTGTCCCCCACTCGCACCCTATCCATGCACCCATGTTCCATGTATGTTGTGTAATTCCCTTCCCGTACATGCCATGAAGACGCATATGCATTTGCATCCAACGTTAACATGTCAGTTATTCAGTCCTCCAAGAAAACCACGTCAATTTGGCTTCTAGGCCTATGGTGCCAACGTCTTTACATGGTGCACTTTTTAACGCAAAGAACACGTTTTTCCACGTTTTTCTGGCTCAGTCGAGCCAGGCCCTTAATTGAGGCTCCGAGTCTCTTCTGTCTCTGAAAACTGCAGTTTAGCTATGCATCCCTGACCTCTGTCTTACTTCCTGCCCAGCGAAGCAGTGCCCGGCTCGGCCTGGCCTGCCTGCCTAGACAGTATTTTGCCTAACAGTTATCTGCTCAGCCTCCTCGAAAACACATTCCAGTCTAGTGAAATAGGTAAACATGTTTCCGGCTGCAGAGCAAAGGGCCCGGCCTTCCTGTCCTCCTTGCAAGTGATTTACAGAACCCGTTACCATGGTAGGCCCATGGCCCCGCGCATTGCACCTAGACACGTATGCACGCACTAGCATTCAGTATTGAACGGCCTCTGCCCGAGAGACCTTTTACTTCAGACAATACATCCTCCAAACATAAGATACCAGATATGCTATAGGTACAGGTCGTTCTGACATCCCAGACACCGAGACTCTTCTACTAGAGCTAAAGTCAAGCCCCCCAGTTTTCCCCAGTTACACGTCATGTTCAGTTGCGCGCGCACACAAGGTAAAGGTTTCTGCTGACCCTGCAGAATTTCTCTATGCATACACCCACCTATGACATTTCTGTGACGTTTCCAGTACACGACTCCGTGTACGCCCTTGTACACGCCTTCTTTTACGCCCATGTGTTCTTATCTCTCTCTATTCACTTGTTACGCCTACTGTATTCATTTCAATTATACTGTTTTACTATATATAATGTGTGATGTTAATAAAATGTTGAATGCCCCTTCCTGAACCTTAGTGGTGATGGAACTCGATGTCCCGGTTCTCGAGAATCATAATTAAAGCCCGTATGACTCAGATACCACGGACTCTGCCTCTCATTTATTGAGCTATCCTTTATTGTCATTTAACGTATAGAAAAATAGTCCGGTAATTTTATTTACCACATAAATCTGGCGCCCGAACAGGGACCCCTCCCCTTCCCCACTCGCCGGCGATGTAACGCAGGCCCTTGACCCCTTCTACAGCTGTGACGTATTCCTGTGCACACCTGCGGGTTTTCCTGCTATCTCCCTCAGGCCCACGGAGGAGACGGAGACTGCGGTCCGGCATCCAGACGAGGCGGTGAGGAATGCGGAGAGTCCCGACCAGAGCCCCAAGCCGAGAGAGCAGGGTCCGAGGAATCCGGAGGCCCACCTGTTCCGAAGCGCATGCGTAGTAGCAGCGTAGACGTCGTAGCAGTCCAGTCCAGTCCAGTTTCGGAGGCCTTCAGTTTTGCTTCCCGGTGAGTACTGTTGTTGGGAACACATCTAGACGGGTTCATTATTTTGTGCCCGGTCAAGACGGGTCTGGGTACACAGACCCGGTCCAGACGTGTTCACTTAGGTGAATACGGTTTGACGTGTCTCTTCATGAGACCGGTATGTCTGTACTGTTTTAGCAGTGCATCTAGTGATTCAGTATTCTAGTATTGTTTATTGTTTCTCGAGATTTTCAGAGTTTATGTTCTTCTCTGTATCAGGAAGTATCAGTTTGAAATGTTTTAATGTGTTTAATGTCGTGGTATGAATGGTGTGTTTATTGTGTTCACGTTCAAGTCAGTTCAGAAATGCCGCTGTTCTCGAAATTACGTCAGATAGGAACTAGGAAAGGGATGCTCGAAGAAGCAGTTCCCGTCCCGCCTAGGGACACCCCAGGACATTTTATGTACCATAAGCATGGCTTAGATGCCATATTGTACTTAGACTTGTGGGTTGATTACACAAAGGATCTGGAAGAGAAGTATAGATGGCCTGTCTCAGGGACATGGGATGCTGAATGCATCATGAGAGTAGAAGAAGCACTATGGAAAAAGAAAGCCAGACAATCCCAGAAAGATGCTATAGAATTGTGGCGCAAAGAAGCGCATAGAAGAACAGAGAAAGAAATCAGGAAAGCAGAGAAAAGTAGAGAAGAATCTGAAAAAGCTAAAGAAAGAGAGCTACTAGAAGAAGGT
This sequence comes from Lissotriton vulgaris, assembly GCF_964263255.1. Taxonomy (NCBI): domain Eukaryota; kingdom Metazoa; phylum Chordata; class Amphibia; order Caudata; family Salamandridae; genus Lissotriton; species Lissotriton vulgaris. Next base: position 118,186,986 of record NC_141696.1, read on the forward strand.
GAACGAATTAGAGCAGAACAATTAGACAGACAAAGAAATGCCCTTATTACAGGCATGTATCCTGTTCTCGCCGAGGGCCTGCCCAGGGCGACCCCGGAAGTACCCCGTAACTTCCCGCCACCATTGGTCCTGACTAAATTACGTCATAAACAGACCGCAGCGGAAATTTCCCTTTCTTCTTATTTAGATGACACTGTCCCAGAATATGCAAACAGAAATCCTCCTCCAAATGCTCATCCTCCCAATCCTGTTCACATTCCCGTTGATGACACGACACCCCCCACTGTTTCATCTGCCACCGTTCCGGTCACTGGTCCTAGCAATCCTTTTAATGCGCCTGCAACTCAGGGCCCACCTGTATTACCTGCACCTACTTTACCGCCTACACTGCCACCAACGACAGCCCAGCCAGTAATAGTTGACGAGCCTGCTTCAGGAGGAGCAGTAGGAGGTACTCCTGTCACCCCCCCTCAAATAAACCGAACCACAATCAGAGAAGCATCATTAAAACGCACACCAAAAGTAGTTACTTACGCAGCCCTTAAACAGTACCTCACTGATTGCAGATATGATCCAGTACCAGGCGAAGACGAGATGATATTATATTCAATACGTCTACGACGTGTTACAAACTATCTGACTCTTTTACCAGATATGAGAGATCATTTAGACAATATATATCATTTTATTAGAACAGGGGAGAAACCAGAAAGTATTCACGAGGCCAGGGCACACAGAAAGGTGGAGACTCAAGGTATGATCCTACAGTTTTTGATAAATTGTTTGATTAGGGAACAAGACCAGCCAGGTAAAGACAAAGAAGAAATGAAACTTCTGATTAAATGGAGTGACAACATAGCTGATGGAAAACATAGTAAACAAGGTTGTATAGAATCCATGTACAGAAAGATTCGTAAAGAAATACTAGACATACACGCAAGGGAAAAAGCAGCGAGGGAAGCTGAGAAAGCGGATGGTGAAGTCTCAGAAGACGAAGATGTAGAAACAGAGGACCCAGGCAGAATAGCGTACGTAGGTAGGGCAAGACCTTTTGACAAACCCTTTGACAGACCCATACGTCTAGAGAACCAGAAACGTTTTCTCTCTCCCATACCAGAACAATGTTCTCTTGAGCATCTATTCCAAGCCACTGATAAAATATTGAAAGAACAAATAGGTTACAGTGAACTTAGTACCATGCATGAACAAGAACTGGCCCGATCGGCAGTCCAATGGGCTGGCAATACTAGTGTATATAAAGATGACGCAGTAGCGCAAACGTTTTTGAGCCTTTCCCCAGACGAACAGCGATTAGCTGGTATGTACATGATCCAACACCTCATTACACTGTATGAAAGTCAGCATTCTGATCCAGGTCCCCTATATAATATATTGGATGAATTACTCCTAAAGAGATGGAGAGGCCTAGGTACCGATTTAATTAATATAATTCTAGAACAACAACACAAATACAGAACTTTCCTGACTCCACATTTCGTTCCTGTTCCACCCCCAGTAAGGAAACCCTTTTACATAGACAGACAGAATCCCTTACGAGAAGTTCATCCCGTCCGGACCACAGGAGGTGAGCTAGAACGAGTATTCGTATACACCCCCTTGACCAAAATGGAATTATTGGAAATGAAAAAATTAGTGCCCTGTCATGATAAAGATCCAGCAGGATTCCACCGTGAATTAAAAGACATGCTACTCATGGGGGATTATACGTATCCCGATATTATTAAAATGTTAAAGGTATTGTTGCCAGCCGGCATTTACGAAAAACTTAAAGAAAAAGAATGGGAGGTGGGAGATAAAATGATTATTTGGGCAGAATTAGAAACCGAAGAAGATGGGCGAGTCCCAGGTACAGGTCTTGGGGAAAAAGCTAAAGCATTACCAGGATTATTGGTACAGGTCTTGCCGAGGTTATTGACAGTTAAAAAGGAAGACTGGGATGCGATCTCAGCCTGCAAACAGAAACAAGACGAAGACACTAGTGATTTTTATTCCAGATTCGAGAAATGTTTCATTATTAATAGCGGCCTGAAAACAAGTAGTGAATCGTATCCACATCTTTTTGTGACCAAACTAGTCGAGAATTCCTTACCACAGGTTAAAAACAGAGTACTGAAAGTTGAAAGTACATGGCAAGCGAATACCCCTTCCCAAATGTTACAGTACCACCAGAATCGAATCAGAGAGGAACACGAACATGAACAGAGACGTATGAAAGACACGAAAATGAAAGTACTAGTTGCCCAGTCTGTCCCAGGAGATGGTCAGAAGAGGGGTACGACACAGACTAGTCATCCTGCAGCTCCTGTTAAAGGGAATTGCAATTACTGTAAGCAGCCAGGTCACTATATAAACGAATGTACCGTTCTAAAATACAATATCGCTACAGGCAGGACGAAAGAAAGACCGCGTCCACCTAGACCAGAACATGTTCCACAGAATTCTCCGCAGAACACGCAACCTCCACAGAATGCACAACAGACAGTGGTAGTACCCCAGCCCCAACCCATCGCTGCCACACAACATGTCACACAGCAAATGTACCAGTATGCACAGTCAGATTACCCCGATTACCAGCAGTACTCATGAAACAGCCTAGAGAGGGAGGTTGGCTTGCCCCTTATCGAGGTTCCTGTAGATCAAGAGGGTCCCTATGTACATAGTCAGGTATTAGGGAAAGACAGAAAATTTTTGATTGACACAGGGGCGAGCAGAACTACCATCAGTCATGACGAGGTTCCAGGGGCACCCCTCTCAGGCTCACAGAATGTTTCCCTTGGATTTTCAGGAAAGCCTATTGTTACCGAAGTGTCAAAGCCAGTTTCCCTAGAAGTTGGTCCATTGTCTCGTACTACAGACTTGTTACTTACGAAATCATGTCCTGAAAACTTGCTTGGTATAAAAACATTGAAAGCATTAGGAGCAGTGATTTGTTGTTCTCCGGAAGGAGTGAGATTGTTTTTACGTGATTTTAAAGGACATTATGTGTTGAGAGATTTTGATCCAAGATTGCAGAATGTACCACAGCATTTATGGGCACAAGGTCCAACTGATGTAGGTTGTATGCACATTACACCATATCGTGTTACTCTCAAACAAGGTGTTGTTCTGCCGCGAATCCGAAAATACAAGTTACCACCCGAGGCGGTAGCAGCCTTACTGAAAATTATAGACGAACTGATTGCACAAGGAGTGGTTGTAGAAACTGACTCCAATATATGTAATTCTCCAATAATTCCGATTCTTGAACGAACTGACCCGAATGCACCACCGGTCTACAGACTGGTGATCGACCTTCGAGAATTAAATAAATGCATAATACCCCAGTACCCAGTGGTCCCAGATATTTCTTCCCTATTGAATGCCATTGATTCCGAAGCTGCGTTCTTTACTGTTATCGATCTCAAGAACGCCTTCTTTAGTGTCCCCATTCATCCGGAAAGCCAGTACCTTTTCGGATTCTGTTTAGATGGTCGAAGCTTCAAATTTGCACGTGCTCCTCAAGGGTTCACTGAGAGTCCTAGTATTTACAGCCAAGCACTGAAACGACAACTAGACTGTATTCACATGCCTACTGACACTGCCCTACTCCAATATGTTGACGATCTGTTAATTACAGCACGAACGGAACGAGATTGCGAACGTGCATCCCTGACAGTCTTGTATTTCCTGGCCGAAAAGGGGCATAAAGTGTCCCCTTCGAAGCTACAGTTCTGTGCCCAGCAAGTGGTATACCTTGGACACTTGCTGTCCAAGAGGGGTAGACAGTTGACACCTGATCGTATTCAGTTAATTGCACATCTGCCACAACCCAAGACACAAAAGGAAGTACGGGCCTTCATTGGCCTCACTTCTTACTGCAGACAATGGATTCCTCAATATGCATACCTAGCCAAGCCACTCATACAGTTGACAACACAGGAGGCAGTGACTTCGACTGTCCTCCCTTGGACTCAGGAACATACACAGGCTTTTGATGAACTGAAGAAAGCTTTATGTCAAGCACCTGTTTTAGCGACACCATGTTACAGCAAACCTTTTACACTTTTTGTTACTGAACGCGATGGCACAGCATTATCTGTTCTCACACAAGATCAAGCAGGAAAACACAAGCCTTGCGCTTATTTTTCTAGTACATTAGATCCAGTGGCCCAGACTCTGCCTGCGTGCCTAAAATCAGTTGCAGCAACAGCTCTAGCTATCAGACAAAGCGACTCAATAGTGTTAGGACATCCTCTGACAGTACAAGTTCCACACTCCGTGGAAGTTCTCCTAAACCGAACCCAGACTCAGCACTTGACCAGAGCACGACTGACAGGATATGAACTGACATTGTTCCAACCACACATAGAAATCAGACGTTGCAACATACTAAACCCTGCTACACTGTTACCCTGGATTACAGCAGACCCTACACCACATGACTGTGTGGATGTCATTAATACCGTGACAAAACCCAGACAAGACTTGACAGACATTGCATTGCCCGATCCAGACCTGACACTTTATGTAGATGGTTCATGTATGAGAACAAGTACAGGAGAGTTAGTGGCCGCATATGCAGTAACTACTGAAACTGAAGTCATAGAAACACATTGTATTGACACACTGTCTGCTCAAGCAGCAGAACTTATCGCTCTGACCCAAGCCTGCATACTAGCTAAGAACAAGAAAGTAAACATATACACAGATTCACAGTACGCATTCGGAGTCGTTCACGACTTCGGCGTTCTCTGGCAAGAAAGAGGTTTTTTAACTTCTCATGGCGCCAAGATACAACACGGTCTCCTCATTCAAGCCCTGTTAGAAGCAATACATTTGCCTACAGCCATAGCCATCATGAAGTGCAAAGCACATACTAAAGTCACCGACACCATTTCCCAGGGTAACGACCTGGCAGATCGAACAGCCAAGCTCACAGCTCAGACTCAAACAGACATTCCGACTGACACGACAAAGACTGAAGTAACTTCATTGACACATTGCATGACAGTTAAGGATCCCACACTAGATCTACTCGACATACAGACACATGCGACTCCAGATGAAATAAAGAAATGGACTGAACAAGGAGGGATCCAGACAGATCAGGGATGGATGACGAAGGGAAGAGCCACATGGTTTCTCCCCGACTCTATGGTTCAAGTTATCATTAATACAGCACATAGTCCAGCACACTTAGGAGAGAAAGCCATGTTAGACAGCATTCAGAATCTTTGGTTCAATAAGCATTTACGTGCAGCAGCAAAACAGAAAGTGCGTACCTGCATGATCTGTTGTCAGTTCAATCCAGGCAAAGGTATCCCCGTGGAACAAGGTGGATTTCATCCTCCTGACCATCCTTTTGAAGTCCTCCAGATGGATTATATCCAGATGGACAGATGCCGAGGATTCAAGTATGTCCTCGTAGTTGTATGTGCCCTTTCCCGATGGACAGAAGCATACCCAGTCCCAGATTACACTGCTGTAACCACTGCCAAACAGTTGGTCCGTGAATTCTTCCCGCGATACGGTTTGCCCCGTGTCGTGTACTCTGATAATGGACAGCCATTCTCGTCCGAGCTCATGAAACAGGTATCACTCCCGTTAGGATACCAGTGGAAATTCCACTGCGTACGACACCCTGAAGCAGCTGGTCTTGTCGAAAGACATAACCAGACTCTAAAAACACGGTTAGCGAAGGTCTGTGCAGAAAAAGGAGTAGATTGGATGGTAGCCCTGCCGGCTGCCCTCTTCTATATGCGTATGGTAGCTCATTCCAGAACCGGACTGTCCCCGTATGAAGTAGTCTTCGGTCGTCCCCCAAACATGTGGGGTACGCCTATGCCTCGTAAAATTACCGATGTCGATAGTAACATGTTGACAGATTACCTGGCTTCCTTGATGTCTGCACTACTATCTTGTCGTTCACAGGTCGCTGCTGCCTTCCCGGACAACACCCAGGTGAAACCGCATGAAATCGTTCCAGGAGACCTGGTGTTGGTCCGCAACTTTGACCGATCAAGCCCTCTGGAGCCCAGGTGGAAGGAGCCTAAGCTGGTGTTACTGACCACGAGGACCGCTGTGAAGATTGAAGGCAGAAAAGGGTGGCTACATTCCAGCCACATTAAAAGATTTCATGGACTGTGTCCAAAGACTTTTCCCAAGGACTGCCCCGCTACAGACTCTAAACTCCCCCTGTTAGAGAAAACTCCACAACAGGAGTATAAAACCAAGTTGAGGTCTAGTAAGTCAGACAGCGTTTAATTGTTTAAGTCCCCCTCGGGTGAAGCGGTTAGACAGGTTTCTGACATGTATAAGATAGACCCAAGTAGTCAGAGAGATAGGCGAATCGAAAAGAGAGAAAAATATTGCAAAAATCTGCACAGCAGATGCGTCATTACTTTAATTCTTATGTTTTTTCTGAGTCTTGCGATTATATGCATAAGTTTAATGCTACATGTTTTCTTTCCTCTTGGTTCTCATGTACATATTTCCTCTAATGAAACTGTAGAGCACACTTTCAGTGACCTGCCCCCTCACGAGCTGTCCTATCGATAAGCAATGCGCAACAATACTTTCATTCGCATGTTACACCATACACACCAGACCAGCAATGCCACAAATTGCTGGGTATGTGGCCGACTCCCTCCCTATCAGAAATACAAGGGAGCTCTGCCCCTCTTCCCTTATCCGTTTACATATAATGGTTCGTGTGGAGCATGGTTTACTTTAATGTCCTCCCTAGACAGTAAGTCCACAGTTTCCCAAGGCAATTGGATCTGGGGGAACCTTAATACAGTTATGAATAAAATATGTTTCCCAGACAAGGAAGGTCTTCCCCAAAGGACAGGGACCGATCTAGAAAATGAAGTGTATGGATTAGGTAATTTTACACTTAACTTCATGATTCTGAACGTTCAATCCGAGACTAATTCGGACTTGCCGTTTATTACAGTTTTACCAGTAAAAGGCGAATTATGCGTCAGAAAGAATGGTTCAGTACATCTAGGACACAGTGATTGTAATACTGTGGTCGAATTCAGTGATAAAAGGAAAGTCTACTTTCAAAGCTTCCCGCCATTCTTATTTTATATGCGGTCAGACAGCCTATGTACGTCTGCCATTAGATTGGGATGGAACATGTTATATTGCATTAAAGGATTCTTTTTCTTTGTGGGTCCCGTCCAAAACAGTAAATTGATACGCAAATTAACCAGAACTTTGAAAGCAGTAGTGAATGAGACTACTTCTGCTTTGGGTAACCTGACCGAAGAGCAGTCTGCTATGAGACTCGTTGTTCTTCAAAACCGCCTTGTCCTTGACGTCATCCTGGCCGATAGGGGCGGGGCTTGTAGAGTGATCGGATCCAGTTGTTGTATTTTCATTCCTAATAACGCACCGTCAGTATATAAGGCAATAATAAGGCTTCATGAGATAGCTCACCTGATACACCAGAATCCTGGCACCTGGACTTGGTCCGGTTGGCTCTGGAGTGTGATATCTGCCTGGGGATGGAAATTACTGTCATTCCTAGGGATAATACTGCTTATTCTATTCAGTTGTTGTCTCTGTCTACAATGTGGGCCAGCGATTTGCGGCTTGTGCGCCACAGCTTGTATTCCCCGTCCAAGTTCACGTTCCCGTTCACGAATGAAAAAAGATGAACAAATGATGCTATATGAACAGATAGATAGTCTCATGAAAATAGATATATCCTAAAGGGTGTAGTAGGGGCCAAGGAGGGAATGAGGAAATAGAAATTTTTAGGTAATCAATGTGTCCCCCACTCGCACCCTATCCATGCACCCATGTTCCATGTATGTCGTGTAATTCCCTTCCCGTACATGCCATGAAGACGCATATGCATTTGCATCCAACGTTAACATGTCAGTTATTCAGTCCTCCAAGAAAACCACGTTAATTTGGCTTCTAGGCCTATGGTGCCAACGTCTTTACATGGTGCACTTTTTAACGCAAAGCACACGTTTTTCCACGTTTTTCTGGCTCAGTCGAGCCAGGCCCTTAATTGAGGCTCCGAGTCTCTTCTGTCTCTGAAAACTGCAGTTTAGGTATGCATCCCTGACCTCTGTCTTACTTCCTGCCCAGCGAAGCAGTGCCCGGCTCGGCCTGGCCTGCCTGCCAAGACAGTATTTTGCCTAACAGTTATCTGCTCAGCCTCCTCGAAAACACATTCCAGTCTAGTGAAATAGGTAAACATGTTTCCGGCTGCAGAGCAAAGGGCCCGGCCTTCCTGTCCTCCTTGCAAGTGATTTACAGAACCCGTTACCATGGTAGGCCCATGGCCCGCGCATTGCACCTAGACACGTATGCACGCACTAGCATTCAGTATTGAACGGCCTCTGTCCGAGAGACCTTTTACTTCAGACAATACATCCTCCAAACATAAGATACCAGATATGCTATAGGTACAGGTCGTTCTGACATCCCAGACACCGAGACTCTTCTACTAGAGCTAAAGTCAAGCCCCCGAGTTTTCCCCAGTTACACGTCATGTTCAGTTGCGCGCGCACACAAGGTAAAGGTTTCTGCTGACCCTGCAGAATTTCTCTATGCATACACCCACCTATGACATTTCTGACATTTCTGTGACGTTTCCAGTACACGCCTCCGTGTACGCCCTTGTACACGCCTTCTTTTACGCCCATGTGTTCTTATCTCTCTCTATTCACTTGTTACGCCTACTGTATTCATTTCAATTATACTGTTTTACTATATATAATGTGTGATGTTAATAAAATGTTGAATGTCCCTTCCTGAACCTTAGTGGTGATGGAACTCGATGTCCCGGTTCTCGAGAATCATAATTAAAGCCCGTATGACTCAGATACCACGGACTCTGCCTCTCATTTATTGAGCTATCCTTTATTGCCATTTAATGTATAGAAAAATAGTCCGGTAATTTTATTTACCACAAAGCAAAGACAACTCCCTTTTTTGGCGGGCAGTCAATGCACCTTTTGTTACTACTGAGTCCGACGTGCCTTCCATAGAGGTAGCAATAGAAGAAAAATCCTGGGTGGATTTCTTTTCAAATGTTTAAAGCCTGCAAAATGCTACAGAGAGGGAAACAAACCCTAGACGTGAACTCGAGGGGGACAGCATGGATTTTTTGCCTATTGATTTTCATATCACTCTGAAAGACGTAATCATGGCCATAAAAGCTACTAAGAGTGGTAAGGCCCCAGGCCCAGACGGGGTACCAATCGATCTCTTTAAGTCATCCCCGCATCTTTGGTCTCCAATTTTAACACAAGTTTTACAGGCATGCTGAGCAAAGGGATTTATTAATACGTGGTCTGAATCGATTATCGTCCCAATTTTTAAGAAGGGGGATCGGGGAAATCCTGCCTGGCGTTATTGAGGCTGGTGGAAGTAAACACTGGCTGGAACACTTACTTGAGGAAACAGGTCCAAGGAGAGAGGCTTCCAACTGCACAGCGCACTTTGCTATCGGCATACGAGGCTCCCAGCTGACGACTCGCCGCACCCGCTCCGCGGGTGCCGCTTCGCTGGTGAGCCCCGTCCCAGCAACCTTGTGGGAGTAAACCAGAGGTCCTTTGCGGAAAGGCGGTAAGGGGCGCGAGGCACCAGCAGGGCTGCGAGCGTGCAGGGACTTCATTTCCCAGAAGTCCCTGCGAGACCAAGGAAGAGCTTCCGGTCCGCTCTCCCTGCTGGCCCGCCCCCCACCCAAACCAACACCTACAAAACACCACCTCACTCCCGCAGCGCGGGACGCAGCCCGGGCTAAGACTGGGCAAAGACAGGGCCATTTTAGGCCGTTAGAGGCAGTTAGAGACTGGGCTGGGCCACCCCATTTGATGCACAAGTTGTCCTCTGACCTAGAACTCAGCATGGCAACCCGTGAGTTCAGAGACAGAGCTGCAAAATCAAAATTAAAAAACGGCACCCTGGACGACTTCATCACCAGGACCCACACTGCCATTGACAACGAAATAACCAAGATGCAACACAGGGTGTCTTTAGAACTCGAAGCTGCTAGACGATTGTCAGTCGAGCTAACTGCCGCCAAAAAATCCTCTCTTGGCCCCATTGCCTGGGCGAAAACTCCAGAACGGCCGATAGGCTCCACACCTACCCTGATTGTTACCAACGCCGATATCCACGCTACAGAAGCAGGAAGTTCACCTACCGCTCAGGGGAAACTTTTACAAAACCCTATTCCCCCCCCAAATTCCCATCTGGGTGCGAACGAAGACCAAAATAAGGGTTGTGAAGAGGGATTATTCTCGACAGTTGAACCCACCCCTGCTTCACATGAAAAAGGTGGTAGCCTACCCATATCACAAAAGCATCCACACAATAAAAGGAAGCGTAACCCTACCTCGGCTTATTCAAGAAAAAAGGCCAAAGTGGTGAAGGCGCAGCTACCAACCAAGGCACTTCCCTCTGATAAATTGCTAACACCACAATCTTCTACCCTAGTAACATGCACAGAAAACATCCCCCCCACACAGTAGTCATTCAAGAAAACAACGATCTTACTATAGAAAGTGACACTGCAGGAACCCCTCTATGCTCCATCAAAGGGAAGGATGTTGAATTTCTTACTATTGTTTGGGAAACACTAAAAAAACTACTCTCCCCAATAGAAAAGAGATTCACACATATAGAGACGCAGTTACTAGAAATAGAAAAACGTATTTTAAACCTGGCAACCGTTACTATGCAGAATTCCAAACCTACATGCACAAACGGACCCTTGCTCCCAGCCGCACTGTCGGATCCTACCACCCAAGCAGCAGCGAATTCGCGGCCGCCCCCTAAGGCCAAGAATCCAGGATCTACTGCTGCATGCTCTTCCCTCACCACTTCCATTGTTACACCCAAGGTCAAACCAACACCCAAACCCCGAACCAAGGTAGATGTCCACATTCCTCCCAGTGGGGTATTGCCATCCCCCCTAGCTGTACCCGCCCAAAGAACACCTGTCCCGACCGAACTCCTTAATGTGAGGCATAATGGCCAGAACACAAATCCTCCAGCATCGCAGAGAGCCAGCACCAGTTTCATACGATCAAGGGGTTTTGTAGATCTTCCCCCTGAGGTTAGCCCCTATGTCGTGGTGCTGACTGGGGTAACCGAACTGATATACAATCAGCATGAAAACTTCGCCTCTCTTAAGAACAAGGTGATCCACTGGCTGGAAACCAACAAACCTATTCCGAATCACTTAAGGAGTAAAATCCTTATGGTACGGAGGGTACCTTGGGTCGGGACCACACAAAAGTCCACCTCTGGAGACTGTGTGATAATCTCCTTTGAGGATTCTAATACTGCTCATGCCATTTACTCATGGATCAATCACAGCTCAGCTGCAACAATAATAGCAAGACCACTCACCTTCTTTTACCCTCCGCAAGCTCCTCTAGTTCAGGGGGGGAACTGGAGCAGGATACAGGCGAGGAAACACACCTGGGGTGCACAAAGTAACTGGTGGGCAGACACACCCGGAGGATGGAACGGGGTGCTGACTTCCAACAGATATGGTTGTCTAGAGGAAGTGGACTGACTTCCACACCCATTAAACACAGTACCCCCCTCACCCATCCTAATTTGTGACCGCACCCAGTCTTCGGGCATTGCACCAATAATTAGCATTTCAAACACACACACGGTTGGTAGGTCTCTCCCAGCAACACCAGAACACACAGTGCCAAATGATCCTAGAGCAGCGGTAGATAGACAAATTACATGCTCTTCCAAGGGTGCAACTGCTGATCCCAACCAGAAGCTGAAACATAAACTCCTTATCCCACAGAGCCTCATACCAAACAGTGCCACATTGGACACCCCCCCACCCAATCAGTGTGGGAAATCCCTAGCTCTAGGGCGCCTCAGAACACCAGACACCAGAAGCACAACAGAGGCTTATGGCACACTTTCTATTTTTTCCTGGAATGTGGCTGGATTAGCTAACAAACTAGATACCCCTGATTGGACAGACCTAGTAGAGGGCTATGACATCTGTCTCCTACAAGAGACTTGGGCCAGAGAACAACTTAGCCGCCAGGGATTCGCGATCTTTAGCACTGAAGCGAAATGGGGGGGAAAGGGCCGCCCTTCAGGAGGCCTCTCGACCTGGGTGGGGTCCCACCTGGCCTGCAGGGCCACACCTATGGAAACCAATTCTTGTGATTTCCAATGTGTCTCCCTAGAATGGCCATGTGGAGGGAAGCTTGTAGTGATCAACTTTTATTCAAGGCCAGTTGGGGTTGCTGCAACATCGGCCACAGTGGAAGATCTAGCTCACTTTCTTGATACATACAATTTTTCTTCCCCTCTAATTATAGGTGGCGACTTTAACCAACAATTTGAACCATTACCTGCCTACATGGAAGGCATATCCGCCGAGGAGGATGACCTATGGGATATTCCTTCCTTGACAGATGCAGCCACCAAGGCATGTTCCCCCCTCGCCATTCAGATAATGTCCCTCACACTCAGTCACTCCTTGAGGGCGTGTAACGGCCGGATGGAGGGTGATATCCCGCCTAAAAACACCTTTAATAGGCCGGGTCACGAGTCAAGTATCGACTATATAATGGTATCAACCAGGGATTGGAAGAGGGCAAAAGACTTTAAAGTCATCACCAGATATGACAGTGACCACAACCTGCTCTCACTAAAATTCGAGATCCCTTATCGACAACTAGAAAAGGTAGATCCCAATGCACCATCTCAGCCCAATTTAGTGTTAACCAGCAATAGGCGAAGAATAAAATGGACCAAATTGCTCGAAAATCAAACTAACATAGAAAGACTCTATGCACTAACCGTCCCTGCCCTGGAAAAAGTAGAGTGCTGCGTGAACATTCTAGCTAGCGAATCAGGGACTATCACCACGGGTAGCCTGGACTCTCAGGTACATCTGGCTCCCCTCGTTAACATCCACTCGGAGCTATGCACCAACCTTGCAGAAATATTGAACCCAGTTGCCAGGCCTCGCAAGCCCAAAAAGAGAAGAGTGACCTGGTTCAACGCCTCTTGCAGGGAAGCAAAAACCCTTCTGCTGGAATCATTGAAAGCCCGAGATACCCCAATCATAATCAGGGAGAGACGAGTCGCCTACAAATCTGCCCTCCTCACTGCAAAAATAGAATGGGACGAGGAGAACTGGACAAAAATAACAGCCGCCCTCGCTTGCCAAGATTCACGGACCTTTTGGCAAATTGTCAGGCACGGCTCATCTGAACCACTTGCAGCAGTCGAGGCTTGCATAGCACCATCTGTTTGGGAGGAACACTTTAAAAACTTATACCTTCCACATAGCAGCGATAACGGAAGCAGTGAACATGGTGGAGAGTCCCCCAACACCAAAAACAGGCCAACTGACATCGAGGGCTTCACCTTAGAAGAAATCACCCTGGCAATTTCCTCCCTGTCTGCTGGTAAGGCGCCGGGCCTAGATAGGCTCCCAGGCGATCTTTACAAGCATGAACCTAATGTCTGGGCTCCCTACCTAGGGGTACTATTTAACTCTGTTTTGAAGGGTATGCCAATCCCTTCCACTTGGCCAGGGGCTGAAATTGTGCCAATTTTCAAAAAGGGATCTCCCCTCCTTCCTGTAAACTACAGGCCTATAAGCCTAATCGATGTTTCCCAGAAACTCTTTTCCAAGCTCTTGCTAAACCGCCTACATGAGTGGATCAGGGACTTTAACATCCTGAGCCCTTTCCAAGCAGGCTTTAGGGAGAAGGTCTCCACAGTGGACCAGGTATTTCGTCTTGCCATGATTCATTGGAAAACAGTACAACTGGAGGGTGGCAGCCTCTATACCATATTTGTGGACCTAAGGGCAGCGTTCGACCTGGTACCGAGGAATAAGCTGTGGGAGGTTCTCGATAATCTGGGGGTCCCTGAAGGTCTCTTGAAAATGATAATACGCCTCCACACTAGTAACTACGCCCAGGTTAGATGTGGTAGGATGGGAGAATTGTCTGAGAAGTTCCCCGTTGGCAGAGGGGTAAGGCAGGGTTGTGTGCTTGCACCAACCCTGTTTTGCCTCTACGTCAACGGGGTAATCGCCCACTTAGCGGGCGTAACTAACTCTGATGCACCGAAACTGGCCTCCGAGAGGGTATCAGCCATCATGTTCGCCGACGACACACTGCTTTTAGCCAAGTCGGCAAAAGGTATCCAGTGCACCCTTGATGGCTTTGTGGACTTCTGTGAGACCCATGGACTAGAAATTAATGCTACAAAGACTAAATTCATGGTCTTCAACCCTCCACAGAAATTCCACTTTCGCCCAAGCATCTCACACATTAAGTTGGAAAGGGTAAATACCTTCGAATACCTGGGGATTGTTTTGAACGATAAATTTACCTGGAGTACTCACCTGGAAAAAGCGGCACTGAAACTGACTCAGCAAACGGGAGGCGTAATGAAGCTTGTGGCAAACAACAAATCCCCGGTTAGGCCAATCGGCCCCCCACTACAGATCTATAAATCCCAGGCCAAGGGGGCTGTTATCTATGGATCAGAACTCTGGGGTCACGAAAACACATCTAAATTGCTGAAGGTGGAAAATAGATTTATCCGCAACCTTGTAGGGCTACCACTGAGCACCCCCCTTGTCCCGTTGAGGATGGACCTTGGCTTACGCCCGCTTGATGAGGACCTGGCTCTACGCCCACTGGCCTTCTGGCGTAGATTATGGACAACCCCTGAATTGGCCAGTTACAGGGAAGGACTACGGGAGATCTTAGCCACTCCTGGCGCCGGAAAAATCAAATGGCTCTACTATATCAAGCTAGAACTGGGGGCTGTAGGTCTCTCAAGTATGTGGTCTGACCCTCAGAACGTGTGCCACACCCTCTCTAAAAAGGATCTAGCCAGGTCTCACCGAGAATCTAAACTTTCCCTGATTCTAAACCATCAACATCCCGGGTCTCTGACAGCGTCCTTTTTCTCTCACAAGGTGAACTACAACATGGAACCCACTCTAGACAAAATTTATCCCAATGTATTGAGAAAATTATATCTTCAGTGGAGACACGGCTCTCTTCCCATCAAAACTTTTACAATCAAATGGAGCCATGATCCTAGCAGTACATGTCCTGCTTGTAGAAACTCGGAAGAAAGTGAGCTCCACATCCTTTTTTTCTGTCCAGCTTACCATGGGATCCGTAGGCACTGGATTCTACCTTTATGTCGAAACCTGGGATTTAAGAAGTGTCTGCACGCTTACAGAGTCCTAAAAACTGACTTGTCAGACCATATTGTTTTTACAATGGCCAAGTACCTTGGCGCCCTTTGGTCCATGAGAAGGCAATGCCTCAAAACATAGACTGAGTATGGATCTGTTGTTATTATATGAGGACTCCTCTCCAGTATTGTTTTTATGTATTTTACATTTTATTGTACAAATCACTTAAATGTACTGTTTTATACGATTGTCTTTTATGGTAAATTTTTACCGAAATAAAGGTTTTTCAAGTCAAGAAATCCTGCCTGCTACCGCCCGATATCTTTACAAGATTCCCTTATGAAGGTAGCAGGAAGGATTGTTTTAGATCAGCTGCAAACAGGGGCAGAAGACAATAATATTTTAAGTGATGTACAGTATGGTTTTAGATCTGGTTTAGGAATCAATGAGCAGGCTCTTAATCTTAGTATTTTAATTGGAAAGTATACGCAGGCTAAATTAGGAACACTTTATTTTGCATTTGTTGACCTCACAGCCGCATTCGTAAGGTAGACCCAACATTAATTCAATTTTTAAGACAGCTATATTCAGGTGCAACAGCCAAAGTTCAATATGGACTTAAGGGCGAGTGTACCACACCGTTCAAAGTGGAGAGGGGAGTGAGGTAAGGATGTTTTTTGGCACCACTCCTGTTCAATCTTTACACGAACGCACTAGAACAGGAGTTGGTGTCAAACGCTAGGGACCCGCCATATGTAAACAAGCATCTGATTGTCTCCTTTCTCTACGCGGACGATGCAGTACTTATGGCATGCACCCAGATTGGTTTACAGAGGGCTCTCACTTATTATACTAGTTTTATGGATAACTTGGGTCTAAAAATGAATGCAAAGAAAAGTTTTATAATGACCTGTGGGAGAGGGAAACAAAAGCATGGGAGTTTTCAAGCTGGGGGAAGTAGGGTAGTACCTATCAACACCTTTACATATCTGGGTGTTCTATTTAACCGCACTGGGTCTTGTGCGCAGGTGATCAAGACCAGGAGCCTTCTGTTTATGAAGTCTACCGCTGCCCTGATCAATTTGACTAAAAAACTGGGGAAAAGACCACATGAAATCTTATTGAAAATCTACCAGGCATAATGCGTGAGCATTGCAATCTTTGGGGTGGGCATATGGGGGTTCTATGATTGTGCCCCAATCCAATGTGTCAAAAACAAGTTTTTATGATTTATTTTGGCAGTTCTTGCTAGCACCCCTGTCTTTAACTGCCACAGCGAGCTAGGAGTACCATATAGTTCAGACCTAATTAAGGTACAACCAGTGCTGCTCTGGCAAATAATCTGGACCTCTACCGGTACAGGTCTAAACAAGGAAATTTTAACCGATGCAGTGAAACTAGATCACGCCAGCAAGATTATGTGGTTAAAATATGTAAAAAATGTCATGCATGACATTGGGCATAAAGAATATTTTTCCCAGCCTGAAACATTAAATTCTATACATCGGAAGGAATTTTATAAAGTTTGTATGACTATTCTGGAGGAGAATAGGCTGGTTTTGGAAATAAATAAACCCACGGAGGTTCAGCATCAACTAATCACCATAACGTATAACATCCAACCGTACCTATTATGCTGTCTGGGGGGTACAATAGATACATGTTAACACACTTCAGATTTGGTACCTTCCACAGTCTGATTAGTCATCCGGTTACAAATAATTGGTCAAAAGAATTATGTCCATGTCATTGCGACAACATCTCTTTACAAACAACTATCCATGCAATTTTATTCTGTAAATTCTATGTAAATGAACGACGAAGATTGATTGTAACTCTATTAAAACAGGGAGGATGGAGACAACGTCGTCCTGCTTTTATGTATTTACAGATGTTGGAAAACTATTTCTGCATTGGTACCATGGTGGGTTTCCTAAAAAGCATATTGAGAGCAAGGAAAACCCTAAATGCTTAGACCACTGAGGGAATATTATTAGTATGGTTGCCAAATATTTCGTATTTTTATGTACCAGAGATACTTATAGCTAAATGAACTGTTTATGTATTTTGTATTTATTTATGTTTTACCTATGTATATTCTGAAGCAAGATGAAATGTTTTAAACTGTCTGCTTTTATGATTTTATATGCCTAAAATCAAATAAAGCTCGTTGACAGGCGTACATAGAAGTCAGTGGGAAGAGACTGACCTCTAGGTAGAGACCATTCTCTCATATGAGAGATGGGCATAGTTAGGGGGTGTGGATGAACTGTGCTCTCCTTTCAGACCTCTCTCTCAGTAACGGATGTGCATAGTAGAGTGTATGGGGAGTGTCTGGCCTCTCGCTTCCCCTTTCACATCTCTCTCTCTCGCAAATCATGGGTGTGCATAGTAGAGTGTGTGTGTAGACTGCCCTCTCCTTTCAGACCTCTTTCTTAGATGATGGATGTGTGTAGTGGGCTGTGTGGATGGTCTACCTCTCCATCTCAGATGATGGGTGTGTGTAGTAGGGTGCATGGGGAGCGACTGGCCTCTCCTTTGAGACCTCTCTCTCAGATGATGGGTGTGCATACTAGGGTGTGAGGAGGGATTGCCCTTTCCTTTCAAACCTCTTTCTCGGGTGACAGGAATGCATTGAAGGGTGTATGGAGGGACTGGCCTCTCCGCTGAGACACCTCTCTTGGATGATAGGTGTGCATAGTAGCGTGCAGGAAACCTTAACTCTCCTCACAGCTCATCTCCAACCGAAGGGCGTGAATAGTAGACTCATCTCCACCATCTCCACTAATACTCCTTCCTACAATAAAAAGTGTGCATACCAGAGTGTATTTAAAGGTCACCTTCTCCCTCCTATTTTTTCACGATCCCACACAAGTCTTGCAAGAACGTAACTTAATAAAAAAGAATGACCTTTCTACTCATCACAGGACTTATGTCTTACACACTTCCTCTCAATAATAAGCACCACAATATGCCTTTCTATGCCTATATGCCTTTCTACTAGTAGTGTGTATTGTAAATTACCTACCCTTTTTATATTCACAATCCTGTGAGAGACCTGCAAGATGATAAAATGATTTTAACAACAATATACATTTAGTTTTATCACAGTAGTTAGAGACTTCCTCCCTGAATCTAGGGGACAGCATGTCTTTCTGTTGCCCCCTCATATAGATTTTTTACTTCATTTCCACAGCACCTGCAATTTTTCACAGTAGATGGTAATGGCTGCAATTTCATTTCTAATATTCCAACAGCCAGTCAATAAGAGCACTCGCTCTTGTGGGACTCGCAGGAGTGAAGGCCCACCGGAAAAGCAGGGTCTCTCGACCAATCACAGGGCTCCATTTTTTATTTGTGCTCTTGCGGGATGCTCATGAGAATCTCGCAAGTCAACTGTCCAAATATCTATATTTTTGACTCAATATCTCATCAACTACTGAATAGATTTACCCTAAAAATAACGAACTAAAATATTGTTTCACACTTATATAGTTAAACACATACAAAATATTGTTATTTAATATATAACATTGATATAATGTGAATGAAATTCATTTTAAAAATATTTAATACTATATATAAACATATACATAGCATATGAAGTTTTCGACCACTCGTGGTGGCCGAAACTCGTCATAGTCATGACTGAGCAATAAATATTGGAGCACTTTATTTTCAGAGTTCGGGTCCATTCCTTTTTGGATGCCTATATACATTTGGGATTGCTTTTTAATTTTAATGTATATATTAAAAAATTATCTTTTTGTATGTTTTTAACCACGATAGTGTGAAAGAATATTTTATTTTCAATATTTTGTACTTACCATTTTAAGTGTAATGACACAATATTTTGGACACAATATTTATGAAACACAATATTGTTGTTTTCAATATTCTGTCAGTGATCCAATATATGTCTATTCTATTGCATTCTATTTGTCTTGGTTAAGACCACCACATCTAAAAGAAGAAGAGAACGCTCCCCATTCAGAAGACCAGGCACCAGTCACCAATGTAGCTCCAGAACACTCTCCTCTGACACCAGAATTCTGTATTGATGGGAACCAGATTTCACCAAAAGGGGATCCAACTCCGCATAGGACCCAGTTGCATCTAAGCCCACAGAACCACAAACACAATGGAAGCCAGCAGAGAGGAACACAAAAACCCACCAATAAAGGGTCATCTGCCCCGCAAAGTAGACTACAGCTCATCAAATCCCCCTTCTCAACCATCACTTCAGGCTAGCATCTACAGCCTGGCCAGAAGAGACACCAGATGTGAATTAATGCAGTCGGCACAGTCTAAACACGAGAACACTAGCCCTACAACTGCCTGGAACCTCTCACCAATGAACTGCAGATCCTGGGTCAGCTCTACCTGGTCCTCATAAATTGGAGCTTAGAGGGAAAAAACTAAGGACCCAGGTTACCCTCCACTCACAATGTGTTCAACAACAAAACCTGGTCCTAAGCCTTGTAGGCGATACTTTCTAACATCACCTGTCTACTAATGTGTGTGGATTTACTTAAATCTAACACTCACTATATTTCTTTCGACAGAGTGTGCCTTTTTAATATCTTCTAAAACCCATGTGCGTCTACATGTGCCTGCGTGGCTATCATACAGGCAATCTACTATGTGTCCATAGAAAAATGTGTGTGAAGAAGGAAGGAACCTCACGGGAGCAACCACCAGGGAACTGCTGACTGGTACTCGTCAGTTTGTTCCTCTTATCATCATTGGCTCCTTTCAACCATAAATGAAATTAATTGCAAAAAATGATGTAAAAGGGAAACTAATAATAAACAACTCAAAAGGTGATTCTACCTAGCTACATTCATGTGCACCTACCCCCCTGGGTACAAGAACCGCTATTCGGTACTCTACCCTTTCTAAAAGTGGGTTAGATATCCCTAGCTATTTGATATTCTTTATTCGGTGCTGGGTATCTACTCCTATTAAAACCTAGACTCTACAGTTGAGCTTCGTTTTAATCTATAAGAAGGCAACATGTTTCGTTGCCTATCTATCTTGGTCGGAAACTTCTTCAGGGCTGGGGGTTTCCTTTGCCACACATTTCTGGATACTTCCAGTGCTTAAATCTACAGACACATAGACACACAACAACAAAGATAAAAACATTGAGTGACACTGATAAATGTGTTGCCCATATTCCAAACGGTTGTTTAATATACCAACTGTATCCAGGACATGCTGTGTTTACCTTCACGAGGGTACCTGTCAGCATACCTGTGATTCCTCATATGCCAGTTTTAAATGTTAGTCCCCCTTCGTGTGATGCGGTCGCTGTATGTCAAACAAAAATTTAATTGGTTTTGTGGCACGTCAAGTTTTCCTCGCGGGGAAAACTTGACATGCCACAAAACCAATTAGCGCGGTCATAATGGCATCCGCATAATGGGTGATACTTGACAATTATTTAAAGTGCTAAGTGGAGGGGAGGCAGCAAATAATTGGGACTCGAGCAAAAAACTGACCCGATATACAACATGTTTTTAGGTTGACATACAGCGACCGCATCACACGACATAACACCTGTTCTATTAGCTTCTCTTTGATATTCTACCCTCCTCTCTCACTTCTTCTCAACCTACTGGTGGTCATGTTACTCTCTTCTTTCTGTCCACCTTTCGTCATTGCTCTATCCCCATATAATTCCTCATCCGTCACTCCTCATCTATTAGTCGCAATTCCTCATTCATCATTCCTCATAAATCATCCACATTTCCTCATCCATCATCCTTCATAGTTTATCCTTCATTCATCATCCATCATTCTTGATCCCTCATCAAATGTCATCCATCATTCTTCGTCTGTCACTCCTCATCCCTTGTGAATCATCCATCATCCAACATTCCTTGATCACCTTTCAGCATTCCTCATCCATTAGCTAGTATTGTTCATCTAAAATCCATCATCTCTCATCCATCATCAATCAATCCTTATCCCTCATCCATCATTCTTTAATCAGCATTCCTCATCCATCATTTCTCATACCCTAAACCCCAACTCCACGGTCATTCATACATCATCGATTCGTATTCCTTCATGTCTCATACATTGTCCCTCATCTACCAGTCTCAACCCATTAACCCTTATTCATCATCCCTCATCCTTTGTCCATCAACCAATATTCATAGTTTCTCATTTTTATCCCTTCATCATCATCTCTCATCCATCATTATCAAATCCACATCCATCATCCCTCATACAACATTCTTCATTTACCTCTGGACCATCACCTCACTTCAAGAATTC
Organism: Lissotriton vulgaris; assembly: GCF_964263255.1. Lineage (NCBI taxonomy): Eukaryota > Metazoa > Chordata > Amphibia > Caudata > Salamandridae > Lissotriton > Lissotriton vulgaris. The sequence continues at coordinate 118,208,461 of NC_141696.1, forward strand.
CGAATGGCCTGAAAGACCTGGCTGTTCGAATAAACCTGTGGGGCCTGCAAGCACCTGGATACCTTCTCTGGTGATTAGCCGGGTTTTATAAACCCTGATTGATTAATTGATTGATCATCCATCATTCTTCATCCGTCATTTCTCAAGCCTGACCCATGATCCATCCTATCGCGTTCATCACTCCTCATCCATCCTACCAAATCCATTATCCCTCATTGCTTATCCATCATCCCTCATCCATCAACAGTATTCCATCGCTCCTTCTCCCTCATCAATCATTCCTCATCCATCATTCCTCAGTGGTTAAGTTTCTGAAAAGGAGCTGGATTTTATCATCTCTAAAGCTTACAGTGGGCCTTCAGGACAGTGCAACTAATATAGCCCTTCTCACAATGACCCCGACTTTCCAATACCAACAACAGGTTTTCTTACTACATGGCAAAACAGGGCCCTCTTTAAACTTCATACTTTGAATTTCAAGAGGATTCACCATATTTCCCCAAAAAACGTACCTGAAACTCACCCCTACCCTGCGAGGACTTAGGGGCTGATTACGATGGTGGTGAACCCGCAACTAACAGGCTGTCGTGGCTTGTTCACTGCCATCGTGAGACCATTTCCCACCTGCCAGATTTTGATGGTGGGCAGTGTGCTAGGGGGCGGAAAGTCAGACCGCTACGTGTCCAACAGTAGCAATCAGACCGATCTGCACCCCAGAATGGTGGTAGTGCTTACCAGGCACCACCGTAGGGATTAAAATGGTCCATCCCCTCCAGCCTTTCCATGGCGGTTCACCTGCCATGGAAAGACTGGCGGGGATGGACTTTGGGGGCCCGTAGTGGGCCCCCCTTAAGCAGGGGCACTCCCGTTTTGCACTTGGGGGATCGCATGGTGCCCCCTACATTTCCCTGCACCATGTGGCAGGTACCGCATGGTGCCTGCCACGTAGTGCAGGGAAATGTAGAAAGTGCTCTGTTTACATTGCGGCGGGTTCTGCAGGCAGCAGCACCCGCCGCAATGAAGAAAATGGCATTTACTGCCGCTGTGGTGGCGGCCGCATTGTAATCCCACCCGTGGGACGGCCAACTTGTAGGTGGATGGCCCACATCCCAGGGACGACGGCGGACGGACAGAACTCCGTTCACATCATAATCAGCCCCTTAGGCTCTTTTAACAACAAACTACTCACTTCCCAAAATTCATTCCTTTTGGGTCATGGTGATCATTTTTATACTCTATCACATCTCCGCTTTTCCAAATTTCATGTAAACTTCAGGGAATGTTGCTTGGTCTCCTGTGGTCCGTGGTACACTGAACAGCGGGGATTTGCCCCCAGTGGCCAAAATGGGTCTACTGTTTTAGGTTCATTTGTATTTTAGTTTGGACTCAAAGCACACATGCTTAACTGATGGCTATATGTATGCACAGTAGCTGTAACCTTGTTTCAGCCTGGAGAGGGAGGGGAAGGCAATCACATGGTTCCTGGCAATGCAGCCACAGTCCCTGATTATGGTAGCTGTGGTCTTCAGGACATGTTACTCTTTAGATGACTATGAATGGGAAAGGTAGGTACCTCTGACAACCCTCAGTTCTTTCAATAAAGGCAATTCCTAGAGCAGAGACTAAAGGCACACTGAAGGCATGATGTAGTAAATCAAAATCCTCTGATTTCTGGTAAAATTTTCACTCTGGAGAAGAAACCAGAAGAAGACTTTCCTCAATTTGACGGAAAGTTGATGGAGGAAACTCATTTGTTTTCTCTTTAAGATTTAACACTTCTTTCAGAAACTGGAGGATTTACCTTTACCACCCAACTCTAAATCGAGGGCTGCCTCTTAGTACAGCGGTGTGCTGCACCAGTTGAGATGTTTCAGTGCTACCTCGTACCACTTTTACTGTGACATATGTGACTATGTGCAAACATTTTGATAAACCCCGGCATGATGCAATACACTGAAGAAATTGAATTTGAGTATTTTTGTTAGAGTAATATTGAATACCATTAATTACACAGTAGAATATTATTTCCATAATTAATATCAGCTTTGTCAGATCACTTTAGTTTCTTCTGAATTTTGAAAACATCCATTCCAATAAAATCAACATAAAGCATAAAATAAGATGCTACTGTTTATACATTTTCATTAAAACAGGATTTTTCACCTAATATAACAACAAATAAATTAAAATCTATTTCTCAACTGATTGTAAAACTCGGTAAAAAAATGAAATAAGCAAGGTGAAATATATGGGAAGCAAAAGGAAAAACGATTATTCTGAGCCGTCATTTGATACTCATTGGGCTTTTTTTTACTTCACATTAATCCACACATTCATTAATATTCCACAGATCTTATTAAAAACTCAAGTGCCATAATATGTTTCATATCCTCAATGCAAATATTAGAAATTGCCCAAAGGCAAGATCGATTCTCGGGGTTAAATGAAAGAGAAATGCAGGTCTGTGTAGAGGAAAGCCCTCCTTAATTAATATGGATTTTATTAATCCTGCTCTCAGGTCTTTGTAAAACATGCAATAGAAGATAAAGTGTGCTGGGGTTTCCTAACAAATCTCATCACAGGGAGAAACAAGCATTATAAAATGTTGGTTGTGGTTAGATAAAGCCTTAGGATGGTGCAAGGGTGTATGAGTTATGCTGCAGTTTGTGATGGAGGTTATTTATTTTATTTATTTATTTATACGCTTGTAGAGCGCCTGAGTCAATTCCCGAAGGGATATCTCTGCGCTGTTGCTTGTACTGGACAGTTTTACTATGCAATGGAGCTGTGCAGGAAGATTGCCTAGGATTATGGCAGGGTGAAGAGGTAGGTTTTAAGTTTTTTTCTGAAATGTTCGAGATTGCTGATCTGTTTGAGTTCAGTGGGTAGGGAGTTCCAGAGGATAGGTCCTTTATAAGACAAGGCACGCCCGCCTTGTCTAGCTCTTTTTATTTTTGGGACCTGTAACAGCTGAAGATTACTTGAACGAAGTGAGCGTCCAGGGATGTATGGGACAATTTTTTCTTTTAAGTATTTTGGACTAGATCCAGACAGGCATCTATAAATCATATTGCAGATTTTGAACTTGATACGCTGTTTTACTGGCAGCCAATGAAGTTGGCGAAGAAGAGGACGGGAGGGTGTTCTTGGAGGAGCGTTGAGAGCTAGTCTAGCTGTCGTATTTTGGACAACCTGAAGTTTGTCCAGTTGTTCCTCATTTGCTGATAGATATAATCCGTTGCAGTAATCTATTCTGCTTATTATGAGGGTTTGTATGAGCGTTTTCCTGTGACTGTCTGGGAGAAATGGGAATACGCGTCGCAGTAGCCCCACCGTGTGGAGGCAGGCACCTGCCACCTGATTGGTGTGCTCCTTAAACAGGAGCACCTGGTCTAGTTTGACACCCAGATTTTTTGCTGTAGGTTTGGGGTTGGGAACTGGACCTAGCTCCAAGGGCCACCAATCTGGGGACCACAAGAGAGTCGCCCCCCCGAACAGCATGACCTCGGTTTTGGACACATTGCATTGGAGGAAGTTCTGAGCCATCCAATGCGCCACCGCTCTCATCCCTTCCGCAAAGGTGGATTGAATTGCTGGTGTTAGAGTTTGAAAGGGAAACAGGAGCTGGGTGTCGTCAGCGTATGACACCGGAGAAAATCCATATGATCTTATTAGATTTGCTAAGGGGGCCACATAAATGTTAAAAAGCGTGGGGCGAAGGCACGAGCCCTGTGGCACTCCCTTGGTTAACTCCCTAGAGGGTGAGGAGTGGGATACTAATCTGACTCCTTGAGTGCGGCCGGTGAGAAAGCTTTGTAGCCACGATAGGGCCATTCCTCCTACCCCCACATCACTCAATCGTTCGAGAAGAAGTTCATGTGATACCGTGTCGAAGGCAGCGGACAGATCTAACAGCACTAAAATCACTGAGTCCCCCTTATCCAGTGACATCCTGATGTTGTCGGTCACGGAGAGGAGGGCTGATTCAGTGCTGTGATTAGGCCTGAAACCAGATTGGGAGAGGTCTAGGCCTTCCGCTGCCTCGATGTATTTTGACAGGTGGGTGTTCACATGCTTCTCGGTGAGTTTACTGAGGTAGGGTAGGAGGGAGATGGGTCTGAGGTTAGACTGGTCAGACCAGGGCAATGAGGTATTTTTCCGGATGGGATTGACCACTGCTTGTTTCCACTCAGAGGGTACCTGTCCTTCTCTAAGGGATTGATTTATGATAGTTCGGATGTATGGGCCTAAGAAGGAGTTTAGTGGAGCCATCATTTTTGCTGATATGAGGTCATTAGGAGAGCCTGATTTTATATGGCTGGTTAGGAGGGGGAGATCAATATTAGAAACTGGGGGGAAGGAGAGAAGGGAAGTTTCCATTTTTTTTCGGCAAAATGGATGCAGGGTTCCCACAGTTGGTATTGGTGGTTTTCAGGATTTTGTCGTATATTGTGTTAATTTTATTCTCAAAAAACAGGGATATCTCATTGCATAATGGCTGTGAGAAGTCATCCAAGCTCACACATGCTGTGGGTTTTACAAAGGATTTAAGTATCTTGTATAGTTCCTTTGAAGAATTTCCTGCCTCAATCAGTTGTTGGGTCAGACTGTCCTTGCGGTCTCATCTAATGTTTTTGTAATATTTTGATTGAGCTTCTAGATAGGCTTTCCTGTCCTCTACGAGGTGTGATTTCCTCCATTTCTTTTCTAGTCTTCTACAACCTTGTTTCTCCGTTCTCAATGTCTCTGTGTACCAATTCTCTTGTTTGTGTTTAGGGAATTGTTTGTACAGTTTTAACGGGGCTAGTTTGTCTATGGCCTCTATAAGGGAGTCATTGAATTTAGTTAATGTATCTTCTACCTTGTCTGTATCCTGGAATTTGGGTTCATTCCAAATCTTCTGCAATTCTTCTATTATGACTTTGTGCCACGGACTCCTCCATGTGGGGGGAAGAGTTGCTTTAGGTGGCCGTTTGTTTGTAACCGGAAGGTCAAATTTTATTAGGAAGTGATCTGTCCAATCCAACTGAGAAATAGCTTTACAGGAAATGGTGGGGCAGTTCGAAAGGATTAGATCTAAGAAGTGTCCCCCTTCATGAGTTGGACCGCAGTTCTGGAGTTCCAGACCTATCGTAGACATGTCAGTGAGTAAGGATTTTGTTTCTATGAGTTCTGGGTTATCTGCGTGTATATTAAAGTCTCCCAGAAGAACAAAGTCTTCTTTGGCTCTGAGATATGGGACAAGCAGTTCCATAAGGGCAAGGGAGAACCCCGCACCTGGTCCAGGTGGGCGGTATATGAGTGCTCCTTTCTTGACTATTTTGGTGGAGAGATTGATTCTGAAAATTATTATTTCTAGTGTTGGGCTACATTTTTGCTCTAGTATGGTAACTTTCAGATGCTCCTTAAATATGATGGCCAATCCACCTCCTGTCTTAATGGGTCGATCCATGTTTAAGAGCTTGTACCCTGAGGGGATCCCTAACGTTATTGCAGGGGTTGTATGGGGTTTGAGCCATGTTTCCGTGAGAAAGCACAGATCTGGCTGAGATGTGTGAAGTAAATCCCATATCTGAAATTGATGTTTGGGCATTGAGCGTACATTCAATAATAGGCATTGTAGTCCTTGTTTTAGTTTGCTTGCTTCTGAAGTTATGGGTTCAGAGTGACTTAGGTGGTTGGCTTGAAAATGACATGTATTACAAGAGAAAGGGCCTTCTGGAAGGGGCCATCTATCGTTAATACATTTTGGCAGGCGGGTTGGTTTTAGAGATAGTAGATCTAGGGCGGAACACCTGATTTTTCTCTGTGGGGTATCCGCGCCGAGCATAGCCCCTGGCACCTGGCACCGTCCTGGCGCGGACGGGCGCAGATGGGCAGCTCTTTGGCGGGTCTTTGGCGGGGGTTCGGCTGCGCGCGATCGCTGCGCGCTCCAGAGGGGGTGAGGGCTAAATAGCCCCTGAGATGAACCACTAGAGCGCTACCCGCTCCAGTGGAAACAGGAAGTGCCTCGAGTGTGTGGCTCTCACCTGTCCGCCCTCCGCACAACGGTAATAATTACCCTGTCGGAACGAGGCGGACAGGAAGTATGGTTGAACCACCACTCCTCGCTGGCCCTGTAGCTCGCTAAGGCTGCTTCCCAGTTGTTAGGAACAAAGAAGGGAGAATGGACGCGGTGCCTTCTAGCGCTATGTAGTCAGCGTAGGAAGTGCAGTTTAGTTAAGAGAAATGTGCGCGTTCGTAATCAACACACAAATACATTTAAAATTGTCCAAGTGCGTGCAGGGCAAGAAATGAGCATTTAAAATACAATTTCGTTTTCCAGCATAGAATCGCTAGTAGCGCTGTACCAGTTTTCTGCAGAGCGATTTTGGAGACTCTGCCAATGTCTCTTGACCGCTATGGGTGAAGTTTGGGTCAAGGATATAATTAGAGTTTGTATGAGAGTAAGGATTTAGATCGGGGTTATAGAAAGGCTTAGTATTAGTATGTAGGTAATAATAGGTTTAAGGTAGGTCATGGTGTTATGTTTAGGTTTAAGGTTATGGTCAAGTGTGGGATTAAGTTCCTTAATAATGCTCTGGTTAGTGACAGTGGTAGGTCTATTGCTTATTTTGAAATTCTTCATTTGCAATATTATCAGTGCAATTTAAAATGTTTTCTCTTTATAATGGGGTATTCAAAATCACATCTTCATAAACATCTTTGTTAATGTTTGCATTCTTCTGCATTTATTACTGTATGCTCCCTCTTTGAATTCCATGATGTTGACAAATATTATTTGAACACATGCTATTGCTATTATTCAGATTATCTATCACTGGAGTTGAAAATAGTGCGATTTCATTCGGTAACGCATGGTGCTGCACTGCTGACATGTAGCCGGCTATTTATTTACTGAGTATATTGGTATATTGATTCTAGAAAATGCAATTAAAGCTGAGCTAGCTGTATCCTGGCACCTGCTCTACAGGGAAAAATAGCATCAAACTCAGTGGACAGAATGTCTGCCCAGAGAAGGGAAACATTGTTGGAGAACACAGAATTATTTGCAAAGATTGGGAACAGTTATGATATGTTTATGTGTAATATGCACTGGAAAAACATTTTACGCTAGCCTTGCATGCATTCTTTCAGCTGCAACTCCAGTGAATCAGCCTTTCATTAGAATTTAACCATCTACACATCAGAAAATACAATTGAAAAGCATTTTCTCTTTTATCTTCAATCACCTTCAACCCTTCTTCAGTCTGTCTAGAAAGCTGATGGCCACAAAGGAGGGACAGGTTTGCTGAGGTAATAAATATGCTGACATGATGCTTACTGTTTGGAAAGTTGTAAGGCTTATTCCACTAATTTATTGGTGTAGGATAACAATATTAGATTAAACTTCCTAACTGCAAAACAAAATCTGGTGTAGAAAATATATATTTATTTTACAAGTTGGTCGCAAATGACAGTCATTTGTCAGTTTGATCTAAAGACCAGATGAAATGCAACTACAGTAAACATCTCATGTATAAAGTCTCATTGGCTGTTTGAGAGCAGAATCCATTTCAGACTCCTATGGGATAATCTGGATGGATAAGACTCTATGGTAAACATTTTACAACCAAGTTAGTATAGTTACTTAGTCTGCAGACCTCCTACCATGATTTGTATTTATCTTTTTTTTACATTGGTTATTGATTGTAGAAGCTTATGCTGCGTACCAAGTTCCCTCTGGCATTCTAAGTCAGTTGCATCTAGTGTTGACTATGCATGGATGCCGCAATAAAAAGTTACTACTTAGTCACTTATATTGCTCATCATTCCGTACCACATTTTGTCGACGAGACACAGAGGTACCACAGTTTCTAATGTGCTAATGTTAACCTTTAAACTTATCCATTCAAAAATCTTCTTTTTTTCAGACACAATCAAATGCTTAAAATGTCCTGATGGCCAGTGGCCGAATGACAGACGTGATCAATGCATCGAAAAAGAGGTTGAGTATATGACTTATGAAGAACCACTGGGGCTAACACTGATCCTCTTTGCAACCCTCCTGACTATCCTCACTGTTGCTGTCATGGGAGTCTTTATTAAGTATGGGCACACCCCCATTGTGAAAGCCAACAACCGTGGCCTCAGCTATCTGCTTCTCATCGCCCTCGTCTTCTGCTTCCTCTGCTCCTTCATATTCATCGGCCGCCCCAGGACGCTCACATGCATTCTCAGACAAACTGTGTTTGGGGTAATTTTTTCCATCAGTGTCTCATCTGTTCTGGCAAAAACCATTATTGTTGTTCTTGCATTCAAGGCAACAAATCCCAGCAGCTCTGCAAGGAAGTGGCTAGGACCAAAGACTCCCATCTACATAGTTTCCATGTCTTCATCAATCCAAATTCTCATCTGTAGTGTTTGGATTGCGAAGTCACCACCTTTTCCAGAACTGAACACAAAGTCGTACATTGAGAAGATAATTTTTGAATGCAATGAAGGGGAAAACATATTTTTCTACTGCATGATGGGATACATGGGTCTGCTGGCTTCCATCAGCTTTATAGTCGCCTTTGTCTCAAGGAATTTGCCTGGAAGCTTTAACGAGGCCAAGCTGATTACCTTTAGTATGCTGGTGTTTGTCAGTGTTTGGCTCTCCTTTATCCCAGCCTACCTGAGCACACGGGGAAAATACATGGTGGCCGTGGAAGTGTTTGCTATTTTGTGTTCCAGTGCAGGATTGCTCGGCTGCATCTTTTTTCCCAAATGTTATATAATTCTAGTGAGACCCGACAGTAATACCAAAGGGCATCTAGTAGGAAAACCACATTTGGGTAATAGAAAATAACAATGCTTGAATACATGACTTTTGATATTTTATTTGTTAGCTGGCTGAGGTGGCGGAGTGGAAGAGGGAGAACATGAGGGACTATGGATGAGTGATATTTCACACCACAAAGCAAAAATTATCCTGCCTGCCTTGATGGCCTTGAAATTTGTGAAGGAAATTATGGATGTAAAACTACAATGCATGCGCTAGGGTGTTTTTGTCCAAACTCAGACAATGCAGTGACAGCCATTTTATTGGGATATGCAATAGGACATCCATGGCCTTGCAATGGGAAGTGTAATGGTTCCCCTTATGTGGATGCATTCCTTGTTGGGGAATCCATTGGATCTTATTAACCCACTACCAAATGTAGCTCACTACCAAGGCTTTCTTCCAGTAGTGCCTATTGTGAACCATCTCCTGTTGGTTTACTTTCTGTCCCTACTAGGAATGTGCACTTCTACCTGTCCCTGTACCAAACGGAACTTGCACCGGGGAAGCAGGTATTCCCTACTTTGCCTGTATGACCCCAGTGGAAATGAGAGGACTTCCATCTTTGTATCATATTCATTAATTCCAAAAGGGATGCATGACCTCTTTTGCAATACCAAGGTGTGCATAACCCCAAATCTGGTAGTTTTGAGCAAAAGCATTGTCCCCAGTTTCATTCTGTTATATGGCTTGTTTGTAGATAAATGACAAATCCATGTACTAGAAGCTTCTCTCCTTTGCCAAGATGGGTTGATCAAACCATAGCTCAAGAAGCAAGATATGTTCAGGCACTCTGAAGAATTTACCTAGAGTGTCAACATTAGAAATTTCAATGGTGTTAGAAGTGAGGACAAATGTAGTGATCCCCATTACTTGCAAAACAGAGCTGTAGAGGTGGGCTGTGTGTTTCCATTTCTTTGGAGTTCCTCTCTGCTCTACTCACCTACTGGTTGACCAAAGTGATGCACGTAAATCAGGAGACCGAAGTTTGGGTCCAGAAAATTCACCCTGTGGCCCTGTGGCCCCACAAATGTGTTCTAATGGTGGCCAAATGTCAATCCAGGAGACTACTGTTGAAAACCTATTTTCTTCACTCACTTGTATACATTGTATAGCTATGGACAAATGATCTGCCTGGTCCTTACTTTCTATGGGTACATAAATTGTGATAAATTTAAAATTGCATGGTTTATTAACCAGCAATCTCATTATTTTGATTCTCCCTTACTCTTCCCTGGACTTACTCATGAGGTGGCGCCACCTCTTGGACAGTTTTTTTGTATCTTTTTTTTTGTCCTCATAAAAAGGTGTACTGCCCAAAACTCCCCCTAGTCCAACTATTCAAGCCCCATAACCAATACTGCAGATCCAGAAGGGATGATGGATGAACTAAGGCCTTCAAGAGCAAAGGGTAAACTGAGTACCGGTATTACCTATAATCAATTTTGACAGTACCACCTCATTTCACTTTCTTGATCCTATCATTACTCATGAGGACATTGAAAAGCTGAGCCTGCAGCTTCAGAACCGCACCACAAAATGAGGCAGAGATGTCAACATAGAATACAGCACCCAGTGCATTTTAATGATGGCATCTCAACTCACACAGACATTAAGGGAACAGGAAAGACACCAGAGCCACAAGATTAACAATCCTCACAACCGGCAGCCAGCATGTAGTGGGTCATGCAAGTAGAGAGGGGCAGATTTATGATAACTGGCGCATCCCCAGGGATGCGCAAGTTATGTTGCGCTGCTGCTCCGCCACCCATGGTGTGCCGCATTTACAATGCGGCGCACCATGGGGCAAAAACGGCACAGATGCGTGACGCATCTGTGCCGTTAAGGTGGAGCATTGCTGGAGTTGCGTCGCAAGCGCGACGCAGCTCCAGCAAGGCTCGGGGGTGCCGCATCTTTACAATGCTGCGTCAAGACCTACGCCTGCTTCAAGCAGGCGCAGGGTTTTGACGCAGCATTGGCCTGAAAGTGACTGAGTGAAATCTTATAGATTTCACTCAGCCACTTTTGTGAGGCGCACCTGCCCCGGAACGCCCACCCTGCGCCGGAACGCCCACAAGCGGCGCAGGGCTTCACAACATGACGCATCTGCCTAGATGCGTCACGTTGTAAATCGGTCATAGGGATGCGCCACGTTTACGCCGCAGTTGCGTGACGCAAACGTGGCGCATTCCCAACATAAATCTGCCCCAGAGTGCTCACCTAGGTACTATACTGCCAAATGTTCCCCACGCAGACATTCTGAGCATTGACTAAAAGACGGTTACCTTTTTTGTGGAATGGCCTTGAACCTGATTAGGCACAGCCCAGTATGAAACCTTGAAGTCCAAGGACTTCACCCAATAAAGTCCCAGATGAAGGCTGCAAGTCAAGAAGAGAGGAGCCAAAGGTAACAAAAACTGTCAATGTGGGAAAAGGAAGGCAATCTCTTCAGGGAGACAGAATCCGGGTAGCACAAAGGGAGTATAACTTTAAAATGATACTGAAACATCAAATATCAATCATTTTTATTTATTGTATGATTAATTAAAATCCTTACAATGTCAGTGTGAATTCTCTAAACAAAAGCAATACATGAGGCATGAATAAGAAAGCAAAATCTGAGTAACACGAGCATAAAAGGAGTTAAAATGCCATAAGAAAGACTTTTAGAACAGTATTTATGAGATTACATTTAATACACTAAAAGGAGACAAAAGAGTGCTCGGCGGTTACTAAAAATGACTGTGGGTGCAGAGGTCATTAAAAGTGAGGTAGTAAGACCATAGCAGCAAAAATCCCCATAGTATAGATTCTGCCATATTTAAAAATAGCTAAGAATATAGAAACATAATAATATCAGCAATATTGAAGTAAAGTAAAAACCCTAGAGGTAGTAATCAATATTAAAATGATTTATGATAGAGTAACTAGCTGTAATATGCAAAGGTTCTTGAAAAGGGTCCATAGCAGCGAGATTGGACATGACACCAAAGGTGGTGTACGTTGTGGTTGTTGAAAGGCACGGAAAACAATGGTTTGACAATGTTCAAATGCTGTGTGTTATATTGCAAAGTGCTAAACAGAGTTCAGATACACTGTGTAGTCTTATACATGGTAAACACCAGAAGCTGCATGCCACTCCAAGCTTTCTGCAGATGAATTTTATCTTTTGCAGATTTAAGTTTGGGCAGCCTTGTCAAGGTATTTAAGGAGGTCATGTACAACTCTATTGTATTTACCAAATTTAGCCAAATCAGTTGGCTCCATTGCCGTGAAAACAAAATGTCTAGCCTCATTGCAGGGTCTTATGTTGTGACTTAGGAAAAGGGGTATTAACAGGGAACTCCTGACAGCCTAATAAGTGGTAATAATATTCTCTTTTATATCCACACAGGCTGCACTTCACAATCTTGGTAAGGGAGGGCCAGTTTGGGTTGATTTCTTTCATTTGAAAGCCCATCAACCTTGCTGCCAACAAAGACAGGCTTTCACATTTGAACACTGAAGATATAGTTGCAGCTTCAACCAGAGTGGGGAATTATTAGTGTACGAAGTTACCAGTGCTTCTAATATCGGTGTGTTCTTTAGTTTATATTGTCGTTTGATTTTGACAGTGCTTTTATCCACCTTTTCTACATAGTTTTAAAGGCTGTGTTCGAGAGCAGTAATTTGTTCAGTGTGGATAAATCTTATTGGAGAGTGTCAGCTGACTCATTTAGATAAGTGGACCAAGGGCCACTCTTAATTTTAGATATGTTCTGTAGCATGGATTCCAAGCTGTTAGGAGTGGCCATGGTACATCATAGTAGTATTTTAAAAAGGGGGCTATGCTGACCCATGCTTGGCCCGCTAACCCAAATTCAAGTCTAATCAAACAACCTCTTATATATTGGTGCAGCCTAAAGACTCGATTGTATGCTTTTAGATGGAGCAGTTCCGTGGTGTTAGCAAGTTGCTCTGGAAAAACTTCATGGCCGAAGGTAATCACGAGTAGTAGGCTGACCCTGAGCACCCTTCATATTGGGACAGAAGAGGGACTTTCTAAACAGTGTTAAGCTGGCAAAGTCTAGTAGTCATTAGTGCGGCCTTTGGTTTAAGGTTTTTCAAGTGGGTTTTAGTGCCGCTATTTGTGGAAAGCCTCATGCCCAAGTAATTGTACAAATGACGTTAGGTAAAAACCCAGATACCAACCAGAGAACTATCCAGTTTGGAGAAACCTAGAGGTAGGGAGCTGTGGACTTCAGGGACCCCCAAATCATCAAGCTACCAGGCAGAGGTCATAATCACCAGGAAAATGTTTTTAGGGGCAAGAGCTTCAGAGACACTTCACCAAAGGCGGAAAAGGAGCAGACTGAAGTTTGCAAGGTAACAGAGCCAGACTGCAAGGAGGAGTCCCCACAAACTAGAGGTCAAGCCAAGAAGAAACCTCTTGGTAAGCCAACAGCAAAGGCATCAATAGATTGCATTTGTTGCCAGTGTTCTCTATAGGCCCAGATTGCTTCAGCATGGCAGATGGCCAATCCATACTAATATAATAAAGAGAGAGCCCAAACCTTTGAGGCGGGTAATCTCAGGAACCACAGCACAAATCACAACACCCAATACAGCGTTGGAAAGGGCAGTTGCAGCAGAAGGACATAGGCTATGCAGACTCCCACCATATACATTTAAAAGGTAAAAGAACCGTGCCAGCAAAGTAGTCCCTTGTGGGCGTGTCTGCGTTGTGCTGTGGGCGTGTGCTGGGGGCATGACAAACGCTGGGGGCGTGTGGTACGTTCCGCCCTTCATGCCATGTCTCATATCGTGTGCGAATCCCACCCTGCTCCCTTTAAATACCCCTGCACCCCATAATCATAACCCACCCTTACTCCTTAAAATACCCCAACACCCTTAAACACTAACCCATCTTAGCCCTATAAATATACCCTGTACCCCAAAACCCAAACCTATCCCTAAACCCTAAAAATACCCCTGTACCCCAAAACCCAGACCTACCCTGAACCCTAAAAATACCCCTGTACCCCAAAACCCAAACCTAGCCCTGAACCCTAAAAATACCAGTGTACCCCAAAACCCAAACCTACCCCTGAACCCTAAAAATAACCCTGTACCCCAAAACGCAAACCTAGCCCTGAACCCTAAAAATACCCCTGTACCCGAAAACCCAAACCTAGCCCTGAACCCTTAAAATACCCCTGTACCCCAAACTCCAAACCAGCCCTGAACCCTTAAAATACCCCTGTACCCCAAAACCCAAACCTAGCCCTGAACCCTAAAAATACCCCTGTACCCAAAAACCCATACCTATCCCTAAACCCTAAAACTACCCCTGTACCCCATAACCCAAAACTATATCTGAACCCTTAAAATACCCAAACACCCCAAAACATATACCTCAGTACCCCAAAACATATACCCCTATACCCATACTTACCTTATCCAAACATTAAAAAAACATGCTTTTACCATTCATGCATTTACAACGAATTTCGTTGTAAATGTATGCGTGGTAAAAGCATATAAAATGTAATGCCATGCGTTATAATGGCATGGTACTTTCGTAATGAAAGTATGCGGAGGGATGGTATGTGGAAAGAAAGTTGCGGAATAATGGGTGTTTACCCTCCCCCGGTAATACATTGGTGGCACGGCGGCCCACATCTCCAGCAACGTACTCATATTTTTTCACCACCCATTTGAATAATGCACAGGTCTCTCTCATTGATGGCCAGCACCGACATACACTTTTAGACACACCTCCCGCCACAAGTTCTAGAATTGCGAACATTAGAGCTGGGGAGCTACGTTCGAATCTCGGCATCGGCTGAACATCCGGTGATTCCAGGCAAAACGCTTTGTCTCCCCGTGCCTACCACAAATGAATGTGTTCTTCTGTAATGTAAATTGTGCTCATGCCATGTTGTCGAGTTCCCGCTATATAATATTGCAAGGAAAAATAAAGTAGGGAAACTCGAGTTCACACACTACTGAACTCGCACTCTTAAGTGCATCAGCAGTGCACTGTGAATGGGAGCGTTTCACAGGCCTGTCACAGATAAGAAATGCTATCAAAACGAAATCCCACAAAACAATATACTACTGGCCGGCAGCAATTCATACCCAGACATCGTCGGGACGGGCTGCTAGTTCCAGATAAAGCCATTTTTAGCACTAGAACTGGAGCATGACAGTCCTCTCAGATTACCATTTTTGAAAGAAAGGTCACAATGTTTGTTTGCTTTCCGAGTGAGCAGGCACCTGGAAGTCTGACCTGCACATACAATCTCCTTGTGCAGAGAACAGCAAACTGGTCCTTCCAATGACATATAGGAGCTACCATAACTTTCCCCTCGAGTAAACTCAAGCCAAGGGGCCTGGGAAAAACTAGAAACAGCTAGGAGGATGCCCTCTGGCGAGGGACAGGCCAGTACTTCCACCCCCAAAGCTCTTTATGACTGGAAATTAGAGCAGAAGACTAAAAGCACATTTTCGTTGCTCACAATCATGTCTGCCAATTATGTACCAAACCTGCTGCACACATGCACAGCAGAAGAGAGATAAATATAGAGCTATATAAATATCAATCTGTTTCCAAACTAAATGATAAATAGAGTTATGAACCACACCTAATAAAGACAGATTAGCACCTCTTCTGGTAAAAATGATCTATGACCACCATGTATGGAATGATAAAAATGAAGCTTCTTTTCAATTTACAGTAATAGATTTTAAAGCTGACGAGATTAGAAAATCTAGACGTTTATAGTTCAAATCAAACATGTTTGTGCAAAGAGCTATAGATTTACAGATTAGCATATTATACAAAAGAGTATCAGAGAAATTGAATATTTTTTTAATGACATCCCATATTTCCCTCCAAAACTTAGAGACACAATTACATTCATAAAGCATATGCTTTAACAAACCTGGATTCAAATTACAATGCCAAAATTAGAAGAAAATAAAAGCTTTGCATGAAAAAACTTAAGGGTGTCCAAAGGCACTTAAATGGTATGAAAGAATTTGTTTAATACAAAGACACAGTTAACCATCCTGATTTATCATTTAACCAATATTTCTTTCATATATCATGAGATAACGATAATGATAGTTCTTTATTCCAAAACGTAGCTAGAACATTAACACCTTCGACGCTCATGACGAGCTCAGCTCGTCATGATGTACACCTCTCATACACTCATGACGAGCTGAGCTCGTCATGGAGCATGGGTTTCTGAATATTTCAGCACCCAGCGGGAATTGCTCTAGCAGCCATGGAGTTAATATTACCAACTTGAAATGTTTTTCATAAATTAATATACTAATAATAATTGCAATTTGTAAAGCACGAACATATTACCCCTGTAAGGGTTTCGAGGTGCTGTGTGCCATTGGGGAGATTAAGTGAGCTATTGCCCAGAGTCACATGATGCTGAGCTGGCCTGCCAGTGGTGCTGGGGATCGAACTGTGAACCCCGCGCTCCGGAGTCAGCCACACTGGCTGTTTTTATAAAGGTGATGCAGGAATTGAATAGGAATCATAGCAAGGAGATAAAATATTTTTGGAACAATAACGATTTTTATTGAATTCATTTTCCCCGCACTATGATAGATGCAATGGAGACCACTTGCAAAATTTGTCTTTGATATAATTTATAATACTTTCACAATTTAATGTGATCCGTTTTTTATGGTGTGGGTAAATAAAATACCAAGATTTTTATGTTTTTCCTTCTGACATATTATTTCCTTTTATGAGTAACATACCAGGGGTGCAACAAACATGTAAAGAAAAAAAGTATGTTTTATTAGTATTTAACGTATTACCTGAAATCTGTGAGTCTGAGTAAATTAGATCAAATAAAGGAGGAAGCCAAGATTCAGGATTACTAATCAACAAAAGCACATCATCAGCAAAGGCAAACGTTTTTATAATAATATCATTAATACTAATACCATTATTAGCGGTACAATTTCTGACAACTGTGAGTAAAGGTTGAATAACAAGATGAAAAAGTAAGGTAGACAATGGACAACTTGTCTTATACCCCTAAAAAGGAAAAATTGATTAGAGATTTGACCATTATTGAAAAGTTGAGCAAATTGACTCAAATAAAGTGCTGCTATCATACAAATAAACGAACCACCAAAATGAAATGCAAATAAGGTATGAAATAAATATTGGGAATGAACTTTGCCAAATGCTTTTCAGCATTCAATGCCAATACTCCAGATGGTAAGGACAGTCCCTCTTCGGTAACATGTAATAACACTCTAGTCTTGTTTACAGAATGTCTATATTTCATGAAACAAATGAGATTGATCAATATGTAAAGGACATCCAGCACAGAGGTCAACCTGGTTGCAAGATTTTTTGCATAACGTTTACAATCTTCTTTTAATAAAGAAATAGAGCGATAATTCGAAACAATAGTAGGATTTTTATTAGGTTTTAGAAGAACTGTAATCAATGCTTCAGTGAAAGACCCAGATGTAACTCTGGAGGAATTAAACTGGGTAAAAAGCTTGAACAAATGAGGTATGAGGTGCAAAGAAAATTAAATGTAAAGTTCAGCTGGAATACCTTTTAGACCAGCAGATTTATACAATTTAAGGGATTTAATAGCCAATTCAACCTCTTCTACTTCTTCTTATTGGCGAATCTCATTCATCTTTAATAGATTGCAATATTTTTGGTAATCCACAACTGTGCAAGAAATTATCAATAAGTGAAGAATCACCAGATAGAGGATTATTATATAAGGTTGCATAGTAATTCCAAAATTATTTAACTATATCTTTGTAGGATAATGCAATGTTGCCATTCAAACATGAATTGCATTAATTTGAGTTTTATATTTCTAATATGCGATAATTTGCCAAAAGTCTACCAGATCTATTAGCACTAACTAAGCATGGGCGAATTTTGCGAATTCGCGATCCCCGAATTTGCGGATTTGCGAATTCGCGATCTGCAAAATTCGCAAATTTGTGCGAATTTGCAGATTTTTGTTTTTTTGCGTGTTCGCTGGGTTTTTTGCGTGTTCGCGGGGTTTTTTGCGTGTTCGCGGGGCTTTTTGCGTCTTTGCGAGCCGCTTTAAAAGCGAAGTTACCCATGCAGTCGTTTATGGGAGAGGGAGAGAGAGATAGACGGTTGATTAGAGCTAAATTGTAGAACAACTAAAATGAGTGCATGAATATTATATATTATGTACAAACTGAGCAGAAATTCAATGAATTAATTGATGGGAAAATAATAAATAATCCAATCTTGAATAAGAATTATGAGGATTAGGAAAAATTGTTGGGTGGTGTAAATGTCAAATATCTACCAAATTAGTGGTTTTAAAAAAAGACTTTAAAGTGAAAAAAGCTTTTGGTGGACAATATTTAGTTTGCAAAGTTCTATCCATTAAAGGTTCACATATGAGGTTAAAATCACCCCCAATGATAAGTGGAACACTACCTAACTTGAGCACCTCAGAGGTAAAAATAGACCAAAAATTAGCCCCCCCATTTGTAGGTCCATATACATTAATTAAGTGAAGAAATGTATTGTCAATTTTAATTTTGACTATATTATAACGACTATCTGTATCGGGACATTTGTTCAATATTTGGATATGTAATCTGCTTGCAAAAAAAGAATGTCAAAAACATGTTTTTTGTTGACTGCAGGGGAAGAAATAAAATTACAAATCAACTTTTTCTTCATGTAAGCTAAAACTGTATCATCAATATGTACCTCGTGGAGTAAACAAATATCTGCTTTATGTCTTGCTGAGTAATATAAAATGTTAATACGCTTAAGAGGATGTCTTAAAAACATTAATAGAAACAATTTTATTATTATTGGTGTTATCCATATTTAAAAAAGAAAGTAGGGAGGAAATAAAAAGGATGAAGATGAAACTGTAGAAGAATAAAAAGTAGTTCTAGAAATAAATGTCAGGAGTAAAAGGAAAGACAAGGACAAACATAAATAAGACAACAAAGAAATATAAATAATACTGCTGATTTGCACAGAGACATAAGCAAAAATGACCTGCCTAGACAATGTCCTTATAGCTAGAGCTTAGAAAGAAAGTTATAAGGAAAAATTATGGCAGAGGATTCAAGTATCAGGCCCATTTGTTTCAATGGAAATTGGAGAATATTGCTCTAAGAAAGCACTAAGATCTTTGTCATGAGCGGTTTGTCATGACGAGGATTACCATGAGAGTAAATTCTGTGTGCCTTGTCAATTCCGAATTTCACTGAGAATTTTAAATGCAAAAGACCAGGCAGCAAAAAAACAAGCAATAACTTCCCTAAATACTGTCTGTAGTCATTGCATTCTACTTCTTCCCGTAAATTAAAGATGCGTAGGTGACATTGTTGATTACAATTTTCTAAATCCAATAGTAGATCACCAATTGATAAATCTTTTGCTGCAATAGGCACCAGACTAATAATTTTTGATTTATTATCTTGAATTTAATTTGTTTTTCATAAGCTTTCATAGAAAGACTAGCCATGTATTTTTAATTTCGGATGCAATAGTATCTGTATTTAAATAAACAGCATGCAATTCATCCAACAATGTAGATAATGAGGGCTCATTAGAATAAACTATTTTTGGATTTCACTGCTAGAGGAGATGTTGTTTGTTTACGCTTATTATTCTTAAGTACATTTTTCCTTCCATTTCGGCCAATTAATTATATTGAAAGAAAGCCCAGTTTATATTGGAAATATAAGCAAAAGTATCTGATAGTCACCACATAAGAATAATGTGCAGCTGCTAAAACCAGCTGTGGGAGTGGTTTAGGCCTCAGCCATGCCCCTTCCTGAACGTACCTCCGCCTTCGTGACAGGAACTTCAGCAGAGCTGTATCTGAGAGACCAATGGAAAACTCCTCAATAGAAACAGCTTCAAAACTTCATAAAATGCTCCAGAAACAGCACTACCGTGAAATTCTAAACTTCCTGAGCAGCCATGCAATTTAATATGCGGGTATTACCTGCCTTAATCGTAAAAACGATCAGCCTAAATCCAGGTTTCACAGAAGGCTAGCATTGGCAGCCATCTTGTTTTGTGCGCTCGTGCTACTCTCCTCTCACAATACATTTCTGACCACAGGCCCACTAAGGATGAGAACAAGGAGGGGAAATGAGGAGGTAATGGGTTACAATCTAATTTCAAACTAAACATTGATTAAAAACTTTTATTTCTAAATGGTAACTTGAGCATTTCAATTAGAAACACATAGTTTCAGGGCGCAGTACAAATATTTACAACTAAAGTATAGAAATGCAGCTTACAAATACATTTAGTGGTGCTTAATAGATTTTAACCAAAGATCAAACATTATACAAACAGCCAACGATGAATAGGTTCAATACACGCATAATCTAACAGGGTTTTTCACACCGTATTGGTAAAGTGAGGACAAACTTTAAGGCATACAACTACCCAGTGTCTTGGATTTTCTCTGCTTTTTTATGCCAAATCTAGAACCTTATTTGTATCTTATCAATAGCCATGCAGGGTGGAAAACATGTTGGTAACTGGGTTAACTTGGTACTGGGAATATGTGAAATTGAGCAAAGTATGGTGAAGGTGTTCGCCTTCAATCAAGGTAGAGTTAAGGATGCCTGATCCTCCACAGGTGACTATTTCTTGCCAGTCGACATCGTGCTCAGATAGGACACTGTTTGAAGAGCATAAATTAGGCCTGTAGCATTGTGTGGGCCTCATTGATGAAAAGTGACGCATCGCTGCGTGAAAACAGCGATGCGTCACTTTTCACTGCGCACTCCTTACGACATTCCTGATGCGTCATATTTAATGTATGGCGCATCATGTCGCAAGTAGTTACAGATACGTCAGTATTTCTGAGGTATCTGTAAGCTCAAAAGTGACGCATTGCTGGAGTGTGTCACAAAAGTGACGCAACTACAGCAATGCGTCCTTTCACATGGGGAAAGCCCCATGTGAAAGGGCTTGCGTCAGTCTTACGCCTGCTGTGAGGCAGGCGCAAGATTTTGACGCAACAGCGTCCTAAAAGTGACGCAGTGAAATCTCATAGATTTCACTGCGTCACTATTACGAGGCTTTTTGCGGGGGAACGCCCCCTCTGCATACATTATACCTGACTCAGGTATAATGTGGCGCAGGGGTTTAAAAAGTGACGCATCTACCTAGATGCGTCACTTTTTAAATATGGCGTAACAAGGCGCATTTTGTACGCCGCTGGTGCGTCACAAAAAGTGACGCACCGGCGGCGCAAAATTGACGCAAGGCCTCATAAATAAGGGCCTGTATCTTTATAGATCACTGGATGTTTTACTGAGGCCATCTTCTTTTTGAGGACGCACATTTTGAGGACTTGTTGAAGGAATTATCTGAAAAGCTGGTCAGAGATTCAGCAATAAAGCACTACAAGCCAAGAGTATTAAGAGTAAGAAGGAGCAGCATCTTGATGATGCGTATGCTGGTCTGTGGAATGGTGATGCAGTGGACAGTTTGACAACAGAGTGAATGGAGTGGATCGCAGAGAGACACAGCAAATCAGTGTGAATGCTAGTGTGCCTAGTTAGGAGACTGCTGTGAATGCCAGTCCAGGGCGATAGTTTTAACATTTAGCATTCTTAGAAGACACCTGTTAGTATGAATGTCAAGGCGCTGTTGATGTAATTCATGTGGTCTCAATAGAATGTAGTTCTGCATCCACTGGTGTCGCAGGGGGCCTCTGTACACCCTGCTTTACTTATGTAAGAATGAAGCAGTTTGAGTGATGTTAGCTGCTGCTATGTCTGTGAAGTATGGATTAAGAATGTAAATGTAAATGTTGTATACTTGTAAAGCGCACAGCTGCCCACACCACGGGCGTCCCGGCACTGTATACCGCTGGGGAACCCGTCCTGGCTTTCCCTGAGAGATGGTCCGTTCTGGGCACCCCCAAGATGAGACCAGGCATCCCCGGCGTTGAAGGGGCCATTGTGAAGATTAAGCAAGCTATTGCTCAGAGTTGCAGAGTGGGACCCAAGGTTAGAGTAGGCGCCAAGGCGAGAATTATCAGGCCCGCGGACATTTTGACCCAAGACCCTGCCGTGTTGGGAATCGAACCCTGGTCCTGGGCCGATCTCAGCTTCCGGGTCTGCCGCCTCTAACCATTGAGCCACACTTCTCCAAGGTGTCAAGGTGTCAAGGTGCCTTGGATGTAATTTATTTGATCTCACTAGAGGGCACCTTTGCATCTCCTCGTGTAGTCAAGGTGCCTGTTTGGAGCCGGCTTTGCCTATATAACATTAACTCAGAGTGAATAATGTCATCTGTTTCTATGCCTGTGGAGTGTATTTAGTGAAAGAAAGTTTTATCCCCCACCCTGTTCTTTGATTGGACAGATTAAATTAAGCTACCTGAGGTAGTTCAGCATTTGGTTCGATGGCATGCTTGTCAATCCATGGTATGTGGAGGAGTGTGGCTCACTGATTAGAGCAGCAGACCCTGATGCAGAGGCCTGGCCCGGGACCAGGGTTCAATTCCCGACGCGGCAGGGTCCTGAGCCCAATAATGTCCACGGACTCGATAATTCTCGCCTCGGTGCCTACTCTAGTCATGGGGTCCCACGCTGCAACTCTGGGCAATAGCTTGCTTACTCTCCACTACAGCGGCCCACCCGCTGCGGGATGCCTGGCTTTCACCTTGGGGATGCCCAGTAGGGGTTATCTCACAGGGAAAAAGCCAGGACGGGTTCCCAAGGCAAGCGCCTTGATGCCTTCGGGTGATACGTGCGCTATACAAGTCGCAATACATTTACATTTACATGTCTTGCTGAGTGACTTTAACCTCTGTCAGATCTCGAGAAAACATTGAGAACGCCTTTAGTCATATCTGTCTAAGAGTCAGTGTACGTCTAGGTGACCTTTAGGAAGACAGAAACACGACCTGTCTCATCTTTCTTGTCACAAAATGTAGGGTGACAAGTTGGACCTGTGGCGGTATGCATATTTACACATCCATGGTTTAGGTCAGAAAGGCGGCCCAGATGTTGATCAAATGCCCCTGCCAAATCAGCCTGCTAGGCCCATTGATTCAAATTAAGCTGATTGATGATGTCAGCAGTGTTGGTCTTTATCACAGGTGTTAGTGCTGATTTACTCTCCCCAAACCTATTTACACTAAATTATTATTCTGAAGGTCTTTTTTTCGTGATTGGGGGCTGTGTGTCAGTCCCTAAGGACAATGACCCTGGAATAGAGATAAACCAAGTCAAATCATACTTACGCAAGACAAGGTTCAAAGTCAAACCGATGGACATTTACTTAAATTGAGAATCATTACAAAATGCAAAAATAGTTCATACCGAAATATCAATAAATTCTCAAAATCTAAAATAAAGGGATATATTATAGGGCTCAGTCTCTATTCTAGTTAAATAACGAGATGCAGATATGATGTAGCACATGACAAAATAATGCATTAGTTAGAGGTCTGAACACCATGAAAAGGCTGTCGGAAAGGGACATCGTAATCCCAATGTTGGTGCCCACTTCAGCACCGCCTACATTCTGGATAACAATTCCAACCGCCGCCCTGTCGTGATCACTGATCCTGGCGGAGGTGGTGGTCCGTCCCTCGACAGACAAGGGTCCGACCGGCAGCATTGTAATGCGGCGATGGAACCGAAGGGCTGTCGTCGGTGGGACTACCACCGACAAGCTGTCGTGGTGGTTCCACCGTCATCGTAATGAGGGCCTTTCTTATTTCTGGATTCACTTTGACACAGGCTATCAAGTGGCTAATGAAAAGTGCCACATAATGGTGAGCATATGTGCAGAAACTCTCGATTAAGGACTTGTGAAAAAGTACTTTGTAAGTTATGCACTTAACTCACCTATGCACACCTTAGTGTGTGGGCATAGTTCATGCAATCTCAAGGCAATTTTACCCTGAACTACTGGTCCTGAAGAAAGCCACTCAATCGGGAGCATATTGGCTGAAACATGTAGACCACATCACTGACCATTTTCACGATTTTTTGAGACATGTGAGACCATATTCTGTCACCCACTTCAAACGATTGGCTTGTAACCCTACCCCAGTGACCCTATAATTAATATTTTGGTACCCTGGAGGTAGTTTGAAAATTCTCACACTCACTGTATTCACTTCCCCACTCAAAAACAAAAAAACAGCTCCACTGTAATCAGGCGTCGAAGCCTACCCAGGAGGCTGTGGTAAATAATTTTACCGTATCATTTTTCCGTATAATTATCAATACAAGACAGCTCATTTAAATGAGAGGCTGAGTCCGTGGTATCTGAGTCATACGGGCTTTAATTGACAGTGATCCTCGAGGATGGAAATCATGTTCCGTCACCACTAAGGTTCGGGAAGGGACAATTCAATTTCAACGTTTATTAGCATTACACATTATATATAGTAAAGTAGCACAATTGATTCCAATACAGTAGGCGTAACAGGTGAAAAGAGAGAGATAAGAACACATGTGCGTAACAGGAGGCGTGTAAAGAGGCGTACACATGGGCGTGCACTGTATATGTCAGAGAAACGTAATAAGAAACGTCACATGTGGGTGGATGTATAGAGACAAGTTGCAGGATCAGCAGAAACCTCTGACCTGTATGCGCGCGCAACTAGAATGACGTGCAACTGGGGGCTTTGACTTTAGCACTAGTGGAGGAGACTGGTGTCTGGAGTGTCAGGGCAACCTGTACCTATAGCATATCTGGTATCTCATGTTTGGAGGATGTAGTGTCTGAAGTAAAAGGTCTCTCGAGCAGAGGCCGTACAATACTGAATGCTAGTGCATGCATACGTGTCTTGGTGCAACGTGCTGAGCCAAGGGCCTACCATGGTAACGGATTCAGTAAATCACTGGCAAGGAGGACAGGAAGGCCGGACCCTTTGCTCTGTAGCCGGGAAGATGCTGACTATTTCACTAGACTGGAATGTGTTTTCGAGGAGGCTGAGCAGATAACTGTAGGCATAACATGAATTTGGCAGGCAGTCCAGGCCGAGCCGGGCACCGCTGCGCTGGCAGGAAGTAAGGCAGGGGTCAGGGATGCGTACAGCTTTCGGAGACAGGAGAGATGAGGCTCGGGGCCTCGTGTGAGGGCCTAGCTCGACTGAGCCAGGAAACATGGAGAAAACGTGTGCGGAATTCAGAAGTGCACCATATAAAGACGTTGGCACCGAGTGCCTAGAAGCTTAATTAATAGGATTTCTTGGCATGACTGAGTAGCTGACATGTTAAGGATGGACGCAAATGTATAAGCGTCTGTCTAGCATGTACAGAACAGAAGTTACACAACATACAAGGAACATGGGTGCATGGATAGGGTGCGAGTGGGGGACACATTAGCTACCTGAAAATTTCTATTACCTCATTCCCTCCTTGGACCCTACTACACCCTTCAGGATATATCTATATTCATGAGACCATCTATCTGTTCATAAAGCATCATTTGTTCATCTTTCTTGAGTCGGGAACGGGAACGTGTACTTGAACGGGGAATACAAGCTGTGGCACACAAGCCGCAAATCGCTGGCCCACATTGCAGACAGAGACAACAACTGAATACTATGACCAATGCTACTCCTAGGAATGACAACAACTTCCATCCCCAGGCAGATATCACACTCCAGAACCAACCGGACCAAGTCCAGGAGCCTGGATTCTGGTGTATCAGGTGAGCTATTTCATGAAGCCTAGTTATGGCCTTTACACGGACGGCGCGTTATTTGGAATAAATACACAAAAACTGGATCCGATGACTCTACAAGCTCCGCCCCTATCCGCCAGGATGACGTCAAGGACAAGGCGATTTTGAAGGACAACAAGTCTCATAGCAGACTGTTCCTCGGTCAGGTTTCCTAATGCAGAAGTAGTCTCGTTCACTACTGCTTCCAAGGTTCTCGTTAACTTGCGAATCAGTTTACTATTTGATACAGTACCAAGGAATGGAAAGAAACCTTTATTGAAATCTACATATTGTTCCCATGCTGTTTCAGTTTGATCGACAAGAGGGATCTTGGTCTCCCTTTTATGTCTTACATGAACAAGATGGGGATTTCTGTGATAATCAGGCGGGGCTAGAAAAACAGGTGGCAATAGGAACGCAATATAGCACGTCCCATCCCAATCCAATGGCAGACGTACATAGGCTGTCTGACCACATATGAAATAAGAATGGTGGAAGGCTCTGAAAGTAGACTTTCCTTTATCACTGAATTCGACAACAGTATTACAATCACTGTGTCCTAGATGTACTGAACCATTCTTTCTGACACATAATTCACCTTTTACTGGTAAAACTGTAATAGACGGCAAATCCGAAGTAGTCTCAGACTGCACGTTCAGGATCATGAGGTTAAGCGTAAAGTTACCTAATCCATACATTTCGTTTTCTAGATCGGTCCCTGTCATTTGGGTAAGACCTTCCTCGTCTGGGAAACATATTTTATGCATGACTGTATTCAGGTTCCCCCATATCCAATTGCTCTGGGAAACCTGGGACTTACTGTCTAGGGAAGACATTAAAGTAAACCATGCACCACACGAACCATTATGTGTGAACGGATAAGGAAAGAGGGGCAGAGCTCCCTGGTACTTCTGATAGGGAGGGAGTAGGCCACATATTCAGCAATTAGTGGCATTGCTGGACTGGTGTGTATGATGTAACATACGGATGAATGTATTGTTGCGCATGGCTAAACGATAGGATAATTCATGTGGGGGCAGGTCACTAAAAGTGTGCTCCACAGTGTCATTAGAAGAAACATGTACAAGGGAATCAAGGGGAAAGAAAATGTGTAACATTAGACTAATGCATATAATCGTAAGACTCAGAAAGAACATCGAGATCAAGGCAATAATGCATTTGCTGTGCAAAACTTTACAGTGTTTTCTTCTTTTCTCGGTACGCCTATCTCTCTGACTACTTGGGTCTATTCTATACATGTCAGAAACCTGTCTAACCGATTCATCCAGGGGGGGACTTAAACAATTAAACGCTGTCTGACTTACTAGACCTCAACTTTGAGCAATACTCCTGGTGCGGAGTTTTCTCTAACAGGGGGAGTTTAGTATCAGAGTCTGGAATGTGGCAGTCCTGGGAAACAGTTTTTGGCGGAAGTCCATAGAACTTTTTCACGTGGCTCGAATGCAGCCACCCCTTCCTTCCTTCGATCTTTACAGAAGTCCTTGTGGTCATCAGAACGATTTTAGGCTCCTTCCAGCGGGGCTCCAGAGGGCTTGATCTGTCGAAGTTGCGAACCACGACTACATCTCCTGGAACAAGTTCATGCGGTTTCACCTCGGTGTTGTCTGGAAAGGCTGCCGCGACCTGTGAACGACAAGATTGGAGTGCAGACATCAATGCGGCCAAGTAATCTGTCAGCATAGAACTGTCAACATCGGTAATTCTACGTGGCATAGGCGTCCCCCACATATTAGGAGGCCTACCGAAGAACACCTCATACGGGGATAGCCCTGTCCTAGAATGGGCTACCATTCGCATATAAAAGAGGGCAACTGGCAAAGCTACCATCCAATCTACACCTTTATCTGCACATATTTTAGCAAGACGTGTTTTCAGAGTCTGATTGTGTCTCTCCACGAGACCAGCTGCCTCGGGATGTCGGACACAGTGGAATTTCCATTGGTAACCTAACAGGAGTGATACCTGTTTCATAAGCTCGGACGAGAATGGCTGTCCATTATCAGAGTACACGACACGGGGCAATCCATATCGTGGGAAAAACTCACGTACCAACTGTTTGGCAGTGGTTACAGCAGTATAATCGGGGACTGGATATGCTTCTGTCCATGGGGAAAGAGCACATACGACTACGAGAACATACTTAAAACCTCGGCATCTGACCATCTGGATATAATCCATCTGGAGAAATCCACCCTGTTCCACAGGGACACCTTTTCCTGGATTGAACTGACAACAGATCATGCAAGTACGCACTTTCTGTTTGGCGGCTGCTCGTAAATGTTTGTTGTACCAAAGATTCTGTAAACTGTCTAACATAGCTTTCTCTCCTAAGTGTGCGGGACTATGTGCTGTATTAATAATGACTTGAACCATAGAGTCGGGGAGGAACCATGTGGCTCGTCCTTTTGTCATCCATCCCTGATCTGTCTGGATCCCTCCTTGTTCAGTCCATTTCTTGATTTCGTCTGGGGTTGCATGTGTCTGTATGTCGAGTACATCTAGTGTGGGATCCCTAACTGTCAGGCAATGTGTCGGTGAAGATACATCAGTCTTTGTCATGTCAGTCGGAATGTCTGTCTGAGCTGTGAATTTGGCTGTACGATCTGCCAGGTCGTTACCCTGGGAAATAGTGTCGGTGACTTTAGTATGTGCTTTGCACTTCATAACGGCTATGGCTGTAGGCAAGTGTATTGCTTCTAACAGGGCTTGAATGAGGGGACCATGCTGGATCTTGGTACCGTGAGAAGTCAAAAAACCTCTCTCTTCCCAAAGAACTCCGAAGTCGTGAACGACTCCGAATGCATACTGTGAATCTGTGTATATGTTTACTTTCTTGTTCTTGGCTAGTATACAGGCTTGGGTCAGAGCAATAAGCTCTGCAGCTTGAGCAGATAATGTGTCAATACGGTGTGTTTCTATGACTTCAGTTTCAGTGGTCACTGCATAGGCGGCCACTAACTTTCCTGTGCTTGTTCTCATACATGAACCATCCACATAAAGTGTCAGGTCTGGATCGGTCAATGCAATGTCTGTCAGGTCTTGTCGGGGCTTTGTTACTGTATCTATGGCTTCAACACAGTCATGTGGTGTCGGATCAATGGTACTCGAGGGTAACAATGTGGCAGGATTGAGTATGTTGCAGCGTCTGATTTCTATGTGTGGCTGGAAAAGTGTCAATTCATAACCTGTCAGTCGTGCTATGGTTAAGTGCTGAGTCTGGGTACGGTTCAGAAGTACTTCCACGGAATGTGGAACCTGTACTGTCAAGGGATGTCCTAACACTATTGAATCGCTTTGTCTGATAGCTAGAGCTGTGGCTGCAACTGATTTCAAGCACGCAGGCAAGGCCTGGGCTACGGGATCCAATGTACTAGAAAAATAAGCACAAGGCTTGTGATGTCCTGCTTGATCTTGTGTAAGAACGGATAACGCTGTGCCATCACGTTCTGTGACGAAAAGTGTAAAAGGCTTGCTGTAACATGGTGTGGCTAAAACTGGTGCTTGACATAATGCTTTCTTCAAGTCATTAAAAGCTTGTGTATGTTCCTGAGTCCAAGGGAGGACAGTCGAAGTCGCTGCCTCCTGTGTTGTTAACTGTATGAGTGGTTTGGCTAGAAATGCATACTGGGGAATCCATTGTCTGCAGTAAGAAGTGAGGCCAATAAAGGCCCGTACTTCCTTTTGTGTCTTGGGTTGTGGTAGATGTGCAATTAACTGGATACGATCTGGTGTCAACTGTCTACCCCTCTTGGACAACAAATGTCCAAGGTATACCACTTGCTGGACACAGAATTGGAGCTTCGAAGGGGACACTTTGTGCCCTTTTTCGGCCAGAAAATACAAGACTGTCAGTGACGCGCGCTAGCAGTCACGTTCGGTCCGTGCTGTGATTAAGAGATCATCCACATACTGGAGCAGAGCAGTGTCAACAGGCATATGAATACTGTCTAGTTGCCTCTTCAATGCTTGACTGTAAATACTAGGACTTTCTGTGAACCCTTGAGGTGCACGTGCAAATTTGAAACTTCTGCCATTTAAACAAAATCCGAAAAGGTATTGGCTATCGGGATGAATGGGGACGCTAAAGAAAGCGTTCTTGAGGTCAATTACAGTAAAGAACGTAGCTTCGGAATCAATGGCAGTCAATAGAGACGAAATGTCTGGGACCACTGGGTACTGTGGTACTATGCATTTATTAAGCTCTCGAAGATCGATAACCAGTCTATATACTGGAGGAGCATTTGGGTCAGTTTGTTTAAGAATCGGAATAATAGGAGAATTACATACATTGGAGTCAGTTTCTACAACTACTCCTTGGGCAATGAGTTCGTCAACGATTTTCAGTAAGGCTGCTACAGCCTCGGGGGGCAATTTGTATTGTCGGATTCGGGGCAGTACAACACCTTGCTTGAGTGTGACACGATAGGGAGTAATGTGCATACAACCTACATCTGTTGGACCTTGCGCCCATAAATGCTGTGGAACAGTTTTTAAACGTACATCAAAATCTCTTAACACATAATGACCCTTAAAGTCACGAAGGAATAATCTCACTCCTTCCGGAGAACAACATATAACAGCTCCTAGAGCTTTCAGCGTTTTAATACCTAGCAAGTTTTCAGGACATGATTTTGTAAGCAATAAATCTGTAGTACGAGACAATGGACCAACGGCAAGGGGAACTGGCTTTGAGACTTCATTAACAATAGGCTTTCCTGAAAATTCAAGGGAAACATTCTGTGAGCCTGAGAGGGGTACCCCTGGGACCTCGTCATGACTAATGGTAGTTCTACTCGCCCCCGTGTCAATCAAAAATTTTCTGTCTTTCCCTAATACCTGACTATGTACATAGGGACCATCTTGATCTACAGGAACCTCGATAAGGGGCAAGCCAACCTCCCTCTCTAGGCTGTTTCATGTGTACTGCTGATAATCGGGGTAATCGGACTGTGCATACATTTGCTGTGTGACGTGTTGTGTTGCGGCAATGGGTTGGGGTACAGCTACTGTCTGTTGCTGTACATGCTGTGGAGGAGGTTGTGGATTCTGTGGAATATTCTGAGTCTGTGGAACATGTTCTGGTCTAGGCGGACGTGGTCTTTCTTTCGTTTTACCGGTAGCAATATTGTGTCTGAGAACGGCACATTCGTTTATGAAATGGCCTGGCTGTTTGCAGTAATTGCAACTCCCTTTAACAGGAGCTGCAGGATGACTAGTCTGTGTGTTCTGTGTGTTACCCCTTTTCTGACTATCAGATGGAACGGACTGAGCTACTAGTACTTTCATTTTCGTATCTTTCATACGTCTCTGTTCATGATCGCGTTCCTCTCTGATTCTGTTCTGGTGGTACTGTAACATCTGTAACATTTGGGAAGGCGTATTTGCTTGCCATGTACTTTCGACTTTCAATACTCTATTCCTAACTTGGGGTAAGGAATTCTCGACTAACTTAGTCACGAAAAGATGTGGATATGACTCGCTACTTGTTTTCAGGCCACTATTAATAATGAAACATTTCTCAAATCTGGAATAAAAATCACTAGTGTCTTCGTCTTGTTTCTGTTTGCAGGCTGAGATCGCATCCCAGTCTTCCTTTTTAACTGTCAATAATCTAGGCAAAACCTGTACTAATAATCCTGGTA
This sequence comes from Lissotriton vulgaris, assembly GCF_964263255.1. Lineage (NCBI taxonomy): Eukaryota > Metazoa > Chordata > Amphibia > Caudata > Salamandridae > Lissotriton > Lissotriton vulgaris. Next base: position 118,239,640 of record NC_141696.1, read on the forward strand.
ATGCTTTAGTTTTGTCCCCAAGACCTATACCTGGGGTACGTGTCTTTTCCTCGTCTTCTAATTCAGTCCAAACAATCTTTGTATCTCCCACCTCCCATTCTTTTTCTTTCAGTTTTTCGTAAATCCCTGCTGGCAACAATACTTTGAGCATTTTAAGAATGTCAGAATACGTGTAATCTCCCATAAGTAACATATCTTTCAATTCACGGTGGAAACCTGCAGGATCTTTATCGTGACAAGGTACAATTTTCTTCATTTCTAATAATTCCATTTTTGTCAAAGGAGTGTATACGAATACGCGTTGGAGCGCACCTCCTGGAGTCGTCTGAACGGGATGAACTTCTCGTAAGGGATTCTGTCTGTCTAGGTAATATGGCTGTCTTGCTGGAGGTGGAACAGAAACGAAATGTGGATTCAGGAAAGTTCTATATTTGTGACGTTGTTCTAGAATGGTATTAATTAAATCGGTACCTAGGCCTCTCCATCTATTCAGGAGTAAGTCTTGCAATATATTATACAATGGACCTGGATCGGATTGCTGATTGTCATATAATGTAATGAGATGTTGGATCATGTATATACCAGCTAGTCGCTGTTCTTCTGGAGTAAGGCTCAAAAATGTTTGCACTACTAAATCATCTTTATATATACTGTCATTACCAGCCCATTGGACTGCTGACCGGGCTAGTTCCAGATCATGTAAGGTATTAAGTTCACGATAACCTATTCTTTCTTTCAGTATTTTATCAGTGACTTGGAATACATGTTCAAGAGAACATTGCTCTGGTATGGGGGAAAGGAATCGTTTCTGGTTTTCTACACGAAGGGGTCTGTCAAAAGGTCTGTCTAAAGAATACTGTTTAGGGAGTTTCACTCTACCTACATACGCTATTTTATCCTGGCTCTCTACTGGAGTCTCTATTTCTTCCTCCTCCGAGGATGATTCATTCTTGTCTGACTCGGCTTCTTTTTCAGTCTTCCGTCTGTTATGTATGGCTACTATTTCTTTACGGATCTTTCTGGACATGGCATCTATGCAATTCTGTCTATCATGTTTACCATCTGCAATATTTTGACCCTATTTTATCAGGACATCCATCTCTTCTGGAACAACACCTGGCTGATCTTGTTCCCTTATCAAACAATTAATTAAGAATCGTAATAGGAGACCTTGTGTCTCCACTTTCTGATATGCCATGGCTTCACGAATACATTCGGTTTTCTCCCCCGTCATAATAAAATGATACATTCTGTCTAGATAGTCTGTCATTCCTGGTAACAGTACCAAATAATCTGTAACACGTCGTAGACGTAGCGAAGCTAACATCATGTCTCCTTTCTTACCGGGTACTGGATCATATCTACAATCTGTAAGATACTGTCTAAGATTTTCATATGTCATTGCTTTCGGAGTACGCTGAGTTGCTAATTCTCTCATTGTCACTCGGTGTAACTGTGGCGGGGTGTGAAGGTGGCCTCCTACGGCACCTCCTGAAGCGGAAGCATGGGCATGTACTGGCTGGACTGTGGCTGTAGAGGTCATGGCAGGTACAAGAGGCATCGGTAATGATGCTGAACTCTGGGTTACAGCTGACGCAAAAGGATTGTGAGGACCAATAGTAGGGGGACCAGTAGCAGTAGCAGTAATAGGGGAAGTGACAACAGGTGCGGGAAGCGAGTCTTGGCGTGGAGGGGTCGTAACTTGATCAGCTGGGACAAGCTGCTGTGCATTATTAGCGGGTGGTACGGTTACATTAGTATATGCTGGAGCTACATCATCTAAATAGGAAGAAAGGAAAATATCTGCTGCAGTCTTTTTATGGTGGAGTTTAGTGGGAACCAATGGTGGTGGCAAGTTACAGGGTACTTCCGGGGTCGGCCTGGGCAGGCCCTCGGCAAGAACTGGATACATGCTGGAAATGAGTGCATTTCTTTGGCGGTTTAACTGTTCTAATCGGACCTGGTCTCCTACTTCTAGTAACTCTTTTTCTCTGGCTTTTTCGGTTTCTTCTCTACTTTTCTCTGTTTTTCTGATTTCTTTCTCTGTTCTTCCATGCGATTCTTTACGCCACAATTCTATGGCATCTTTCTGGGATTGTCTGGCTTTCTTTTTCCATAAGACTTCTTCTACTCTCATAATGCAATCTGCATCCCATGTCCCTGAGACAGGCCATCTATACTTCTCTTCCAAGTTCTTAGTGTAATCCACCCACAAATCTAAATACAATACGGCATCTAAACCATGCTTGTGATACATAAAATGTCCTGGAGTGTCCCTTGGCGGGACGGGAACTGGTTCTTCGAGTATCCCCTTTCTAGTACTTATCTGACGTAATTTTGAGAACAACGGCATGATTCGGAGTGATTCGGACGTAAACACAAAACACAATAATAAACAGCATACAATCATTCATCCCACAACATTGAAACACATTAGAACATGTCGGACTGAAATTACCTGGAACACGGAAAACAAAAATACTGAGTAACTAGATGCACTGCTAAAACAGTACAGACCGGTCTCATAAAGAGACACGTCGGACCGTATTCACCTAAGTGAACACGTCAGGACCAGATCTGTGTACCCAAATCTGTCTTTACCGGGCACAAATTAATGAACCCGTCTAGATGCATTCCCAACAACGGTACTCACCGGGAAGCAAGAAACTGAAGGCCTCGGAAACTGGACTGGACCGGAAACTGGACTGGACTAGACTGGACTGGACTGCTACGACATCTGACTGGCACGCATCACGCTACCACGCATGCGCTTCGGGACAGGTGGGCCTCCGGACACCTCGGACCTTGCTCTCTCGACTAGGCTCTGGTCGGGATCCTCCGCATTCCTCACCGCCTCGTCTGGACGCCGGACCGCAGTCTCCGTCTCCCTCATGGGCCCGAGGGAAGAATAGCAGGAAAACCCGCAAACGTGCACGGTTTCCGTCAGGGCTGTAGAAGGGGCCAAAGGCCACGTGACTTCACCGGCGAGTGGGGAAGGGGGGGGGGGGGGTCCCTGTTCGGGCGCCAATTATGTGGTAAATAATTTTACCGTATCATTTTTCCGTATAATTATCAATACAAGACAGCTCATTACCTATTCCATACACTTCGTTTTCTAGATCGGTCCCTGTCATTTGGGGAAGACCTTCCTGGTCTGGGAAACATATTTTATGCATGACTGTATTCAGGTTCCCCCATATCCAATTGCTCTGGGAAACCTGGGACTTACTGTCTAGGGAAGACATTAAAGTAAACCATGCACCACACGAACCATTATGTGTGAACGGATAAGGAAAGAGGGGCAGAGCTCCCTGGTACTTCTGATAGGGAGGGAGTCGGCCACATATCCAGCAATTAGTGGCATTGCTGGACTGGTGTGTATGATGTAACATACGGATGAATGTATTGTTGCGCATGGCTAAACGATAGGATAATTCATTCAATTTGTTCGGAGTTGAACATGCAGCATAAATGCCTGCCAGAATAGCCGCAGTATGTAGATCTGATGAAAAGGGGAAGAGCCCGAATAGGGACCCCCCCCTTCCCCACTCGCCGGTGAAGTCACGTGGCCTTTGGCCCCTTCTACAGCCCTGACGGAAACCGTGCACGTTTGCGGGTTTTCCTGCTACTCTTCCCTCGGGCCCACGAGGGAGACGGAGACTGCGGTCCGGCGTCCAGACGAGGCGGTGAGGAATGCGGAGGATCCCGACCAGAGCCTAGTCGAGAGAGCAAGGTCCGAGGTGTCCGGAGGCCCACCTGTCCCGAAGCGCATGCGTGGTAGCGTGATGCGTGCCAGTCAGATGTCGTAGCAGTCCAGTCCAGTCTAGTCCAGTCCAGTTTCCGGTCCAGTCTAGTTTCCGAGGCCTTCAGTTTCTTGCTTCCCGGTGAGTACCGTTGTTGGGAATGCATCTAGACGGGTTCATTAATTTGTGCCCGGTAAAGACAGATTTGGGTACACAGATCTGGTCCTGACGTGTTCACTCAGATGAATACGGTCCGACGTGTCTCTTTATGAGACCGGTCTGTACTGTTTTAGCAGTACATCTAGTTACTCAGTATTTTTGTTTTCCGTGTTCCAGGTAATTTCAGTCCGACATGTTCTAATGTGTTTCAATGTTGTGGGATGAATGATTGTATGCTGTTTATTATTGTGTTTTGTGTTTACGTCCGAATCACTCCGAATCATGCCGTTGTTCTCAAAATTACGTCAGATAAGTACTAGAAAGGGGATACTCGAAGAACCAGTTCCCGTCCCGCCAAGGGACACTCCAGGACATTTTATGTATCACAAGCATGGTTTAGATGCCGTATTGTATTTAGATTTGTGGGTGGATTACACTAAGAACTTGGAAGAGAAGTATAGATGGCCTGTCTCAGGGACATGGGATGCAGATTGCATTATGAGAGTAGAAGAAGTCTTATGGAAAAAGAAAGCCAGATAATCCCAGAAAGATGCCATAGAATTGTGGCGTAAAGAATCGCATAGAAGAACAGAGAAAGAAATCAGAAAAAAAGAGAAAAGTAGAGAAGAATCTGAAAAAGCCAGAGAAAAAGAGTTACTAGAAGTAGGAGACCAGGTCCGATTAGAACAGTTAAACAGCCAAAGAAATGCACTCATTTCCGGCATGTATCCAGTTCTTGCCGAGGGCCTGCCCAGGCCGACTCCGGAAGTACCTTGTAACTTGCCACCACCATTGGTTCCGACTAAACTCCACCATAAAAAGACTGCAGCAGATATTTTCCTTTCTTCCTATTTAGATGATGTAGCTCCAGCATATACTAATGTAACCGTACCACCCGCTAATAATGCACAGCAGCTTGTCCCAGCTGATCAAGTTACGACCCCTCCACACCAAGACTCGCTTCCCGCACCTGTTGTCACTTCCCCTATTACTGCTACTGCTACTGGTCCCCCTACTATTGGTCCTCACAATCCTTTTGCGTCAGCTGTAACCCAGAGTTCAGCATCATTACCGATGCCTCTTGTACCTGCCATGACCTCTACAGCCACAGTCCAGCCAGTACATGCCCATGCTTCCGCTTCAGGAGGTGCCGTAGGAGGCCACCTTCACACCCCGCCACAGTTACACCGAGTGACAATGAGAGAATTAGCAACTCAGCGTACTCCGAAAGCAATGACATATGAAAATCTTAGACAGTATCTTACAGATTGTAGATATGATCCAGTACCCGGTAAGAAAGGAGACATGATGTTAGCTTCGCTACGTCTACGACGTGTTACAGATTATTTGGTACTGTTACCAGGAATGACAGACTATCTAGACAGAATGTATCATTTTATCATGCGAAGAACATTTTAAAAAGTTTGCATCAATGTAAACTGTTTCCAAGCGCTAGATTCGAATGGACAATGAATATATGTGCCTTTTTACATGTTTGACTGCCTGGAGATTTATCTTTGAAGGATAAATAGAAATGGGGCTTCAGAATGTTAGAACCCGATTTAGAGTTTGGTGGAAGGGTCACTTCATCAGAAACGCGACAGATATCCTGTCCTCTGTATTACAAGTGCCATTGGATATAATTCACTTGTAATCCGCCAAGTATGTGATGGAGTAACAGGTCCACCAATGTATAAATCAGGCCCTTAGTAGCACAAAGATGTATTTTATCAAGAAGAATGTTTGAGATGCTGCAGCACAGGGACAAACATGGATGGACATGAGTGCAGATAGCTGACTGTTAAACACATCCATTCTCCCTGTTAAACAACTCTAGGCTTCCATTTTCCACAAAGGCAATGCAAACAACACAGAAGTACTTTCCATTTAAAACATGTGCTGAGACCACTAGCAAACAACAGGTATCGAAGTAAGGAAAAGCAATACAAATTGGGCATATTTACACGCCCCTTGCGCCACCCGTACGTCACTTTGCCCATGTTAAAAATGACACAAAAGTGGAACAAGGCTCTCGTAAATAAGCCCTTGAATACTTCCAACTGTTAGGAGATGGAAGTAAAACATTTTTTGATAAGAGCAACAGAATTATATTTCTCAAAGCACAGGAAATCAGGGACACGTTTGACTCTTTAGTATCCATATAAGGAACACAGCTGCATGCAAGGACAACAGAGAACACTAAACTAAGCAGGTATGTCGGGATGTTCAGAAGGGAGATTTTTTTTTTAGTTTGATTGCCTTTTTAAGAAAATATGGTTTCTATTAATAAAATATGTCAATGCACACAAAGGATGACTAAAAGAATAAAGAGCCAAAGTTTAAAAAAAAGGCATTGGCAAAGCACAGTATTGGCCGACCATCCGTGGCAGTGAAGTGCACTTCTATTTAAGGTTAATGGGACACAATACCTGGAGTGGGCCGACCCCTTATCCCACACTGTATGCGTTTGGTGGAAGGAAAAAATGATTGACAGTCGAACAGACCAATGGATGAAGATTACTGACTGAAATCCCCTCTATGAATGTCCACTGCCATTTGTAGGGATACATCTTTTTGATTACACAAGGTTGGAGCTCCTCGCCTGTAGCTAGGGTGACGATTCTGAAAAACAAAATTAGGAGCATTCATGAACTTTAGAAGTAGGCCTACAACCTTGCACACAATGGTTAATTAATTGTCAGTGCTCAGCTACATAGAAAACGCTGACAATGAGACATTTAAGGGTAAAAGAATGTGTCCTTTACAAGCAGTAGTAACTGTGTTAACTAAATGCCTTTCTACTTGTGAATGCTAACTAATAGTGCCTTGGAGTACACAGAAACTTGCTTCCCTCTCTATCCAATGGAGACTCTTTGGAAAATGAGATAAGTTCTAAAGTTATAGAAATTTGCCAGGACAAGTGGTGAAACCCCAGGCTGTCCCTGCAAGTCCAGGATGCCTGGTCACCCTATCTTTAATAATCAGGCCTGCCAGACGTTATTGCAGGATTGTAAAAACAACTTTCTCCCCTAAAACTTATTTATGAGAAAAATGGAAGTTCTATCATCTGCTGCCATCTAGTGGTGTGGCTATGTTTCGCCGCCTTATTATTAGTGATGGGGTAGGCTTCCTAGATGGGCCCCTGAAAAAGCACAGGGCCTGGGGCACAATGCCCTCTCATTCGGATGGCCTTTCTAACCATTAAAGCACAGCTCCTGGCCCATATGCATCAATAGATTTCTGCAATGTTCAGTCTTAGGCTTTCACAAGATTTACGCGTTTAGCATTAACATCCCAGCATACCATCTTAAAAACCTTTCCTTATACCATTCTTAACAAAAAGCTGTTGTGTGTGCCTTAATGTGAAAATTGCATTCGATTTCTCTTTTTTTACTAAACCAAATATTGCTTTGTTTTATCCTTGTTTTCAATGCCCCAGAGAGCTTCTCATTAAAGTATGAAAATAATTATTATACTCAATGATTGGCTAGCTGTTGCCTAGCAGCGAAACAATAATGATTATTTTAATGAGTGTAGATTGCAATTAATTGTCCTCGTTGTATAATGCAAAAATGACAGAAAATGAGTATTTGTCTGAGCAGAAAGGTTAACCTTATTACAGATATTTCTGAGAAAAGTGTTATTGAATTTTGCATGATTTTCACGTTCAATAAATAGCCCAGGAGCTAAAATCAAGGCTTCTCTGAAGTAGAGGCGAGGTGTGGTGGTACAGTGGCCATGTCAATCAACCACACATTTCTGTCTCATCATCAAGTATGACACCAATAAAGGCAAAGTGATGCAAAGAAGGGGATGCTATTTACTATCCATCAGAAAAGGAGTTTTTTATTGGAAAGATGCACCTTTTACAGTGCAAAAACTCCTTTAGGCCACGTAAATGGTGGTTTATTTTGATGTATCAGTGCAAACACGTATAGGTTTTGATACAAAGCCCAACTTTCTAAGATAACTTGACACAGCTTTGCATCACAAACTAAAGCTGATTGAAGCCGGTGCAAATAGGGGAAATGTGTTGATTTCTTAAAAATCATTGCAGTCCATATGTGCTGCAGTGCACACCATACATCCAACCCGTGGGATTATGTTGAGATTGTATAGGTACAGGCAGGGCTTTAAGTGGGCCGGGTCTCACCGGTGCCCGTGGCACAGGCGGTCCGTGTTTTTCCGGACTGCACTGACAGCAGTCACATCGATGTGCACTTGCTTACACTGCTCACTTCTCATTAGTGGAGAAGTTACGGCATGACGTCATGCCAGGTGAGCGCTGTAGGGGAAGGGAAATCCTTTAAAGAGAGTCGTTTCTCTCTGGATTTCCCTTCTCTTTTTGAAACTCAGGAGCAGCAACATTGGCGTGGTGTCACCATTGACAAATACAATAGTCATGACTTGTTGTAGGTATGATGTTACTTGTTGTATCATATATCTGGATGCAATGACAGAAAACAGCAAAATACAAGTCGGGCGGCACACTATGCTAAGCACACATTTTTAGTTTACGTGTTTAAGCCACGCCCTTAATTACATTGGCCATGCCCCTTTGAGAGACCCCCCAGTTTCTTCATCCCACTTAAAGCCCTGGGTACAAGAATGTCTAGAAAGGAAATACCTTCAGTCCAAATCCTACTCGTCTCGTCTCTGCACCGCTGTGCGCAGTTGTGCGTCGCAAAGGCCGCTTTGTTTTAGCACTCAAACAATAATGGAGCTTAGAGGGAATACGGAAAGGGTCGCCCTCCACTCACAGTCAATAATATACAATGAGACCCAATCCAACTGGCCAGCAAATCTATCAGTGACATATGGGGGGTCAAATATATCCCACTCCCCACTAATCTCTTATCCACATAATAATGAGATAATGCACTGTGCTCTGCCTTGTTAAAAATAACTGTTCTCCACAACAACAAAACAGAGCGACGATCTCAGAGTGACCTCACTCTTAGTTGTTCACAACCGTCCACAACACACATTGGACATTACTCTAAATAGAGAAAAAAATGTGCGAGAAGCAAGTGACCCCTCACGGAAACACCACCAAGCGGGGTAACTGGTATGCAATTTCCAGACAGGCCCCTGTCTCATCATCGGTGGTCACTTGCTCCTCGGGAAAATAAAGGTGATAGAAAAGAAGACGTGTCCAAAACAAACAACATATAAAGTGCTGCAGTGAAGTGCAGAAAACTCTGCTAGTGACAAACACACACAAACAAAATGATAGAGTGCCTAAAACCACACACAACACACCATTCCCTTATCCACTTTTATTCGTAGGGTGGTGATTGCGTGCTATTGGGTATTAAAAAGGCTGGTAGCTAGTCATGCATACCATTACCTACAGTGCCGACATGTTTCACTGCTGTATAACGTAGAGCAGTTTCATCAGGGCTGCACTCAAGTGCTGCCACTTCACTCTTTTTGGACACTCAGCTCTATAACGTGCTGTGAATGGAGAACAGATACAAGGTTTAAAAACATGTAGACTTAGGCTGGCCAGAGGTATACTATGAAGGTATAAGCCAAGTGATAGTGTGAGGAATATTTACCCAGGAGCAGCAAAGCATTGCATACCGGCCACTCCGTTATCAAACTGGGACCCTAAATACTCCAAACGTGAGTGTGTCCCTTGATTTGTAATAAAAAATTCTTATATCTGCAAAATGAAAGAAACAAATACAAAATTGTAGTGTTCCTTATGCTGTTAGGCCATAAAGTATCTCATGTATACTGCACCTGTACTCGAGACTGAGCAACAAGTGTCATACATGCTTAGCGCTACTATTACAAACTGCATGAAAAAGGGTTATTCAATCTGAAAGAGATACACCACAGGGTGCTGGTTGTAAATACCCCTCACTCAGCGACCCACATGTCAACCATAACGCAGCCAGAGTGACCCACATCACAGTAATAGCGCAGCCAGAGCGAGCTTAGAGTTACCAGTCACAATCGTGACCCACTTCAAACTGAACATGTAAGGCTACGCGGAGTCAGCGGGTTAAAGCATATAACATATAGCCCATTGAGCGAAAAACGAAAGGGTACTTCCCTGGCGCTTCGTTTAGAATGAAAGATTACTTCCCTGGCGCTTCGATTACAATCCGTCTCACCGTGACTAACTGGGAAGACGCCTTTCCTCAGCCGTGTCGGACGCCCACACCAGGAGCACTCAAGACGGCAGCGCCGGTGCAGCCACGCCCATCGCGTCACGTCACGTGATCGCGACTCCTTGCGTGGCGGCCATCTTAGCCTAGTCAATAGGCTTCAAACACTACAGCAGGGTACAATGGCCCAGCCCTATCTAGGGGGTGAGGTGCTATACCACTGCAACATTGCACTGACAAAAATACTGGGTATTGATACCAGGAGGGCAGGGACAAAGTACCACAGAATGTCAGAACTTGCCCACATCAATAAAAAGTGAAACAGGACACACTGATTAGTTAATAAACAGATGAATGATATGCTAGGTATCGCACTGTCCCCCTAGACCATATCCTGTGCAATTCACCCTCATGGGCATATTGAAAGCAGTGTAATAAGAACCCCCGTAACTCCAGAGTAACACACAGTCAAGGAGTGCTGTGCTAGAAAGAAAATTATCCTCAAGGGGCAACCAATATGGAGCGACTGGGTTCTGGGCACCGAAAAGGCAAGTTTACACGGAACCACTCCTTGATCCAACTGGGAGATCGTGAACCCAAGTTTGGCCGGGGGGCATGACCCAAACACAGAGGGGGACCCAGAGTGGTGCAACATAAGACCCCGGTTCACAGTTTAATCCTGTTCCATTCAATGATTTCGTTGAGCCCTCCTAAAGAAAGAAAATGGATTTCGGTTAAAGAGGCGGAGTTCCTTGTAAATACCAGCCCTAGGACTCCGTCTTTTTACATCCTCCCAAAGATCCACAAACCCACTCGTCCACCTCCGGGTCGCCCGATTGTGGCGGGTATTCAATCGATTTTGGAACCGCTATCCCAGTACGCGGATTACTTTCTCAGAGAATCTGTAGTCACCCAAAAGTCCTTTGTCAAAGACACAATGGACATCCTTAAGGTACTTGAAGACATCCATTACGACCCCACAAATGAATTCTTTGTCACTATTGACATCGAATCCCTGTACACTTGCATTCCCCAGGACGCGGCGCTGGTGGCAGCAGCCCGCGCCCTGGGTGACCAGGAATGGTTCTATGACACTACACAGACATTCGTGCTGCAGTGTATAGAGCTAGCCCTTACCAAGAACTACTTCTGTTACAAAGATCAGCTTTATCTACAGGTGTCTGGCACCTCTATGGGGGCTACGATGGCACCCAGCATAGCTTGTATCTATGTTGGACAGTTCGTGGAGCACGTCATCTATCATAACAACAACCCCTTCCAGAGCCAGATCCGGCTCTGGAAGAGATATATAGATGACGTGTTCTGCATTTGGTCAGGAACGGAGGAACTCTTGTTGGAATTCCTTAACTGGCTGAATGCACAAGATGAGAACCTTAAGTTCACTTGGACATATGACAGACACAAAGCAGTGTACCTTGACCTCGATATTGAATACAGTATGGGCACCATTAACACCTGTGTACATCAAAAACCCACAGACAGGAATTCCTTGCTCTCGTATGATTCCTTTCACCCAAGAGCTTTGAGGGACAACTTGCCCGTAGGGCAGTTCCTGAGGTATAGACGTAACTGTTCTAACACCAGCACCTTCTTGGAACAATCTGAAGTATTAACTTCTAAGTTGACCAATAGGAACTATCCTATGAAGGTTGTAAAACAAGCCAAAAAGAGAGCTCTCAACACCCCTAGGAGTGCTCTTTTAGAAAAGGCTACCAAGAAGAGGGACGACTGTATACCTGTGGTCATGACGTTTGACCCTATGGCCACCAGAATCCGCCAGTCCATCCGTAAACATTGGTCCATCCTATCTAACAGTGAGTTCCGCATGCCACCCCCGAGATTTGCATTTAAAAGGGCGACCAATTTGAAGGATAAACTGGTACACTCAAAGGCCCCCCAGGCACCTACTGACCACAATTCCACTGTACCCAAAGGCCACTTCCCGTGCGGGACATGCTCTGTATGTCCACTCACCAAGAAAAGCAAAAGTGTGAGTCTCACATCAGGGAAGGAGTGGTTTCAAAATCAGTTTAGTAACTGTAACTCCACACAAGTGGTATACAGGCTAACGTGCCAGTGTGGACTGCAGTATATAGGTCTGACTTCGCGCAAGATCAAAGTGCGCATACAGGAACATCTCAGCACAATAAGAGCAGGTAAATTAACAACAAAGCTCGTTCAGCACTGCTCTACTGAGAAACACACCTTTCAGTGGACAGTGCTTGAGAAAATCACAGGCTCCCCCCAGAACATTGATGAGATCTTGCTGGCTAAAGAATCGCGCTGGATCTATAATGAGAAAACTGATAGAGTTGGGCTCAACGAAATCATTGAATGGAACAGGATTAAACTGTGAACCGGGGTCTTATGTTGCACCACTCTGGGTCCCCCTCTGTGTTTGGGTCATGCCCCCCGGCCAAACTTGGGTTCACGATCTCCCAGTTGGATCAAGGAGTGGTTCCGTGTAAACTTGCCTTTTCGGTGCCCAGAACCCAGTCGCTCCATATTGGTTGCCCCTTGAGGATAATTTTCTTTCTAGCACAGCACTCCTTGACTGTGTGTTACTCTGGAGTTACGGGGGTTCTTATTACACTGCTTTCAATATGCCCATGTGGGTGAATTGCACAGGATATGGTCTAGGGGGACAGTGCGATACCTAGCATATCATTCATCTGTTTATTAACTAATCAGTGTGTCCTGTTTCACTTTTTATTGATGTGGGCAAGTTCTGACATTCTGTGGTACTTTGTCCCTGCCCTCCTGGTATCAATACCCAGTATTTTTGTCAGTGCAATGTTGCAGTGGTATAGCACCTCACCCCCTAGATAGGGCTGGGCCATTGTACCCTGCTGTAGTGTTTGAAGCCTATTGACTAGGCTAAGATGGCCGCCACGCAAGGAGTCGCGATCACGTGACGTGACGCGATGGGCGTGGCTGCACCGGCGCTGCCGTCTTGAGTGCTCCTGGTGTGGGCGTCCGACACGGCTGAGGAAAGGCGTCTTCCCAGTTAGTCACGGTGAGACGGATTGTAATCGAAGCGCCAGGGAAGTAATCTTTCATTCTAAACGAAGCGCCAGGGAAGTACCCTTTCGTTTTTCGCTCAATGGGCTATATGTTATATGCTTTAACCCGCTGACTCCGCGTAGCCTTACATGTTCAGTTTGAAGTGGGTCACGATTGTGACTGGTAACTCTAAGCTCGCTCTGGCTGCGCTATTACTGTGATGTGGGTCACTCTGGCTGCGTTATGGTTGACATGTGGGTCGCTGAGTGAGGGGTATTTACAACCAGCACCCTGTGGTGTATCTCTTTCAGATTGAATAACCCTTTTTCATGCAGTTTGTAATAGTAGCGCTAAGCATGTATGACACTTGTTGCTCAGTCTCGAGTACAGGTGCAGTATACATGAGATACTTTATGGCCTAACAGCATAAGGAACACTACAATTTTGTATTTGTTTCTTTCATTTTGCAGATATAAGAATTTTTTATTACAAATCAAGGGACACACTCACGTTTGGAGTATTTAGGGTCCCAGTTTGATAACGGAGTGGCCGGTATGCAATGCTTTGCTGCTCCTGGGTAAATATTCCTCACACTATCACTTGGCTTATACCTTCATAGTATACCTCTGGCCAGCCTAAGTCTACATGTTTTTAAACCTTGTATCTGTTCTCCATTCACAGCACGTTATAGAGCTGAGTGTCCAAAAAGAGTGAAGTGGCAGCACTTGAGTGCAGCCCTGATGAAACTGCTCTACGTTATACAGCAGTGAAACATGTCGGCACTGTAGGTAATGGTATGCATGACTAGCTACCAGCCTTTTTAATACCCAATAGCACGCAATCACCACCCTACGAATAAAAGTGGATAAGGGAATGGTGTGTTGTGTGTGGTTTTAGGCACTCTATCATTTTGTTTGTGTGTGTTTGTCACTAGCAGAGTTTTCTGCACTTCACTGCAGCACTTTATATGTTGTTTGTTTTGGACACGTCTTCTTTTCTATCACCTTTATTTTCCCGAGGAGCAAGTGACCACCGATGATGAGACAGGGGCCTGTCTGGAAATTGCATACCAGTTACCCCGCTTGGTGGTGTTTCCGTGAGGGGTCACTTGCTTCTCGCACATTTTTTCCTCTATTTAGAGTAATGTCCAATGTGTGTTGTGGACGGTTGTGAACAACTAAGAGTGAGGTCACTCTGAGATCGTCGCTCTGTTTTGTTGTTGTGGAGAACAGATATTTTTAACAAGGCAGAGCACAGTGCATTATCTCATTATTATGTGGATAAGAGATTAGTGGGGAGTGGGATATATTTGACCCCCCATATGTCACTGATAGATTTGCTGGCCAGTTGGATTGGGTCTCATTGTATATTATACGCTTTGTTTTAGCACCAGCTCTTGGGATGACACCAGCAGCAGGCCAATCTTTGTAGAAATCACCCGCACCGTGGTTTCTCCTTTAATTAACTCAACAAATTTGGATGCTAGGTTTGTGTTAAACATTTATAAATCTGGTTCAGAGTTACTATCCCTATTGTTTATGAGCATCCCACAAAATCCATGGACACTATCTAAAACAACAAGGCATTCAGTCTATTGGAAGTTGGGCAATATCATGCTCACCTGTGGTTGAGTTTTGAAGATAACTTTTCCAGGGTGCAAAACAGAGAAAATAAAACAAAATGGGCAGGACAAGGAGAGCAGGACTGAGTTAAGATGAAGAGATATAAGTTCTTGAAAACATAAATTCTAGGAGAACATATACTCTATACTAACCGATAGAAGACAAATAAGACAGACTTTGTTCTAGCAGAACTAGATATGAGTTACGAAGAAGATAAACTCTAATTGTCCTATTGACTAAAGGGTCAAATTGATAGAGGAAAATTGTTGGCTAGGATGTTTCTCAGTAAGAGAGCTAAATACAGAACTGATGGAAGAAGGGTGGCTGCTTTAGCTACAGTTAAACATTTGATTAAAAACAAATTCTGGGCCAAACCAATAACAGAGGGAAAGAAATATGAAACAGACTGATTTGTTTAAGCCAGCATCAGATGCAAAAATGGTAATACATAGCAGTAGAATTAAGCCACTAAGAAAAAAGAAAAAACAATGACAAATAGGTATGAAATGTGTACTGGAAGTGTCTGCACCCCACGATACTACTATGATGTGCTACATGTCTTGTCTCATATGTTTCTTCCACTTCCTCCTCACTCTCAGCGTTTGTTGTTTGTGGGTGCTGGCGCCTTGACTTTCCATGGCCTGGATTTCCACCCCTGAAGGAAAAAGAGTGCAGATCATAAGTGGCTCCGCTCAGCCATAGCACGTACTAGTGAAGTGAAGTGAAACACAGAAGTATACTTACTAAGATTTTGCACCGTGTTTCCATCATAAAAGGGACGTAAATCGACACAAAATCTTTTTATCCCTGTATACTTTTTTGCACCGGAACATCCTAATGCAAAGCAGCATATAGCACTGTTTTGCATCACTTAGCACCAGGGGGGGGGGGGGGGGGGGGGCAGCGCATTGATGGTGCATGGGCGTTCCCTTGCAACTATCCAAGGTTTTTGATGCAAACCCCCTATTTACTAATTGTTGGAAAATGAGGCAGTACTTGTGAGGCCTGAACAAATAACATGATTACATTTGTCCTTGATTGGGAACCAAACACCCAGTTGTAGCGCTTGACTCTCAGAGGGTACGTTGCAGAGAAGTCTAAGGATTACTCAATGGAGGTGGTGTGGGCTAGTATCGCCATTTACCGGTACGCAGAAATAACACTCAATAATTGATTATCCAGTCTGTACAATGCTTTATAAAAGGAAGAGTACATTTATTAAACACACACTACTCAATACTATGCACAATTTACAAATATACATAAGCAGTCGGAATTACTTTGTGACATTGCCGAACCTTCCCACCCCTCCTGCAGGGGTTGGTGGGATCTAGTACCACCGCTCCCATGTATGCCCATCATCTTGCCCCCAATGCAGTAGGTTGACCATAGCCTGGAGTAAGGGCCTTGCTCTCTGGCACCATCCAAGTGGCGACCCACCGCTTTTATCGCAACAAGCATTTAAAATGGGCACACCTGCCATGGTGACACATAACCCTGACTGAACATCTCATATTGGCTACACAGTATACACCTCTACATCTTAGGGGGTAACAGTCTGGGTTGTTCTTCACCTAATGTAGCAGCAAGAATACATGTTTAAGCATCCCTTAAAATGACAGTACTTATCATGGCTGATAGCAGTTGTAATGCATTGCCATAAAAGCCCCTAAAAAGCATCACCGTTATAATCACAGTATTAAGCATATACAGCCAGAGACCCAAGCAGGAATGTCCAGCAACATAACCCCACTTGGCTTATGACTTCAAATCACACTTGTGGCTTTCAGTCCCTCATAAGAAATAACAGTAGATAAAGGGCAATTACACCTCTCCACCTCCAGGGACGCCCTTCTCCAGACATTCCCAGCTCAGCCTTTCATACCTTGGGGCAGTCCCAAATGCACTCCCAGCTGAAGAACAAAAGTTCTATCCCCAGAATGCTGTTGCTGCCTGGCTGAACCCTTGAGGGGTTATTTCTTTCAAGTCCCCCAGAGACTCAGAGAGGAACTTAGCATCTTTGTGCTGGGGAAGTCTGCGCTGCTCCTGCAGCTCTCCCTGCACCTTTGTAGACATTCAGCAGTGACCCTGTCCTCCTGGGGCCATCACAAGCCGAAATACAGGCAGGTTTTCCAGCAGGCCTGAAATGCATTATGGGGCACTCTTCCCCCATCGCTCGCATTTTTGATGAGCGGCTCACTCGTTCCTCTGGGGAGAGCAGCCATGCTCGCGATGGCGGCCTGCATCGCATTTGCCCATCATTGGGGGTCCAGTCCCACTCGGACCCATGTCTGCCCAGGTAAGCTCCTAGCAGCTCGGGGAGCCCACCCCAGGCCGATCCTGCCGGCTCCCAGCCCGGCCTGCACCCTTGTGTGCGGGTGCAGGAGCCGGTGTGTCCTTTTTGGTCTGCCCGCTATAGCGGCCATACACGGAGGTGGATTCTCCCTCTGCGGGTCCTCAGGGGAATGCGACGGCATGCCCCGTGCCTTCCTGTTGCTGTCTACCCCTGCTCCGTCTGTATACCGGGGCCTGGAGTTGGGGTCCCGGGCCCCCCAGGGACATCTTCACAGGGAGCGCGATGGCGCTACCAGACTTCCTCCTGTTCTTCGGGCCAGAGTTGGGGTCCTGGGCCCCTGTACATTCATCACGGGCAGAGCAACAGTGCTCCCGGGCTTGGCTTCTGCCACGCGGGGGACGCGCGATGGCACACCCCATCCTCCTCCCCACCGTCACAGGGACCAGGAGTTGGGGGTCCTGCGCTTCCACCGGTGGCTTCGGGGGCCAGGGTGGGCTCCAGGCTCCCCAGTAGGGGCCATTTCACGGGGAGTACCACGGCGCCTCCTGACTTGACTTCTTGTGGGGAAGCCCCCGGGACCTGACCCACCCGGGGGCACATCTGAGACCAGCTGTGGAGCCCCACGCGCTTCGTAGTCGGTCCTCTTCAGGGGTCAAAGATTGCCTACCTTCTGGGGGGAGTATCTTCACCGTTTTGGCCTCTTCTTGCTCCAGATGACCAGCTCTACCCTTCTGGAGCACTTTCCTTCACCCTCCTGGCCTGCAAGAGGGTAAACCCAGCAGGGAGCTGTCTTCACTGGCTCCCTGCATCAGCCTTTCACCTGGCTTCTCTTCTCCTTGCACCGAGGCCCAGGCTTAAACTCACTTTTCTTAGACTCCCCTTCTGGCACAAGTCAGGGTCCTGGGACAGTAAGGGGGCTCTTCCTGCCAGCTGCCCATGGCGCCAGGCTCCAGCACCAGCCTTCCTCAGCAGACAACACCCCAGACAGAGCTCCTCTTCCTGTCAAAGACCTTTTAAAAGAATTTGGAGGATGCTGGCAGGAAGGCTCTGCCCTAGCCGGCATCGACACATCAACTCTTTGCCCCTGCTACCTCCTTCCTGCCAAGCCTCTGGGATAGTTCAAAATGGCATCGTCCAGGGGTCTCATGCCACATGATCTCTGAAAAGCCCCCTTTCCCCTTTGCTGCCTTCTCTCCAGAGCAGCTTGGTGCCTGGCACCAGGTGGCAGCTACTGATGTATAACCTGCAGCTCAACCCATCTCCCTCTTGGAGAGGAGACTTTTACCCTTGGAATGTTTGCCATGAAGGGCTAGGTCTCTGATGCTACAGCTTGGGGAGGAAGGTCATTAATCCTGCCTGGCAGGATCACACCCAGCCAGGGTCTGGTTATTTCTGGATGACCCATAAGCAGTACAGATAAGCTTGGGACTCAGCAGAATACTTCTTCTCACATATGTTACAGTGTACTTTGGTGCATGTCTGGAATTTTTAGGCCCTAGGGAAGTGAGGCTACCTTACATGTTTCGTCCCATATTATAAAGCCTATTCCATGTCACCACCCAGCTCTGCATACTTCCTGCCACACCATTCTGTCTGTACCTGCTCCTGCACTGCACATGCCAGGAATCTCTCCAGCGTAGCCACTACATGTGTGCACACGCATGTACACACGTGTCTGCATGTAAACAGCCCGGTGCCCCTTACTCCGGCTGCAGCGCAGCATCCTACGCTCACCAATGGGACACCAGTAAAATCCACATGCAGACTCTTTCATCGTGAGTTCACTGGGGGTGAGTCCCAACTTATGAGGCTCTCCCACAGTAAAAGCTCAACAATTAGGTGTTCAAAAAGCAAACAATCCGGGTGGTTCAGATGGTCAGAACCACCTTCTAACACTAATAAAAGAAGACAGGGTCTTGGGTACCCATTTCGTATAGGCACTATCACGGGGAAATGCTTTTATTTCTCCTTTCTTTTTCATCTTTGCATGTGAGCTGCACTCTACAGCACACATACAAAGTAGGAAAAGTTTTACAAGTTGTCCAGGCATAGTATTTTGTACTGGAAGCATACACTTCCAGTACAAAACCTATGCTAGACACACACACCCTTGTGCTATGATACAAAGGTGTGTGCTGCAGCAAAATTCTGCATCTGCGCTAGGAAGAGGGGAGGGGGAGTCACATCTCTGTAGACATGGTACTCCGCTGTTCTCTCCTTCTCACGCAAAGCAGTGCAGCATTTCTGGCTGCTGCATTGTGTGAGAATTTGGTAAGTCTGGCCCAAAGTGAGCAAAGACATGTTTTTATTTTTAGTGAATAATACTGAGCTATAATGAGAGGCTAAGGCATTGACATAGCAAGCAATTCCTAACCAAAACAGCTGAAAATCGGCAATTAAAATGTCATTATGTCAGAAAAGAAATACATAAAAAACACACATTTGATCTCGGGTTACATGTTGCATCTCCAGTCTAACAAAAGGACAACTTCCGGACCCCATCAACAAAACCTAATTGAAACACAGATGAAGTAATGTAATCATCCTAGTCATAGGGTGGTCTTTCCCCAAACTTTTCACCTTCCTCCTCCATTTTTGCAGATCTCGTTTTCACTGGCCTTAGGACTCTGAGCACTTTACCCTTGCTAACCAGAGCTAAAGGACATGTGCCACTTTTTAAAATATGTTGACATTGGCTTATCCCTAAATGGTGTATTTCATTTACTTATAAGTCTCTAGTAAATAAAATGCTGCTAGAGGGCCTGCCAATGGAAGGTAGGCTTGGGTCCTTCCGCAAACCTGATTGGACCACTTATATTGTGGGCCTGCAGCACTTATAGGGCCACCCACCTAAGTAGCCCTCTAAACATGTCTCAGGTCTGCCGTCACAGCCTGTGGGCCTGATTCACAAAGGTAAACATCAATAAATCAGGGGCTTATAAAGCGCGCTACTCACCTGTGAGGGTCTCAAGGTGCTGGGGTGGGGCAGCCCTGGATCAGATGCAGAGCCAGGTCTTGCGGTCCTTCCTGAACATGTGCAGGGTCGGGGAGCGTCAGATGTTCACGGGGAGCTCGTTCCAGGGCTTGGCTGTGATGTAGGAGAAAGCTCTCCTGTCTGTTCTGTTTCTGCGGATGTGGAGAACCACAGCCAGGGCGAGGTTGGCGGAGGTTACTTTTGGGTATGTGGAAGAATACTCTCTCGTTGAGGTATTTGGGTCTGATGTTGTTGAGGGATTTGTAGGAGTGGGTGAGGAGTTTGAAGGTGACCCTCTTATTGAATGGGGAGCCAGTGGAGGTCTCGTAGGTGTTGGGCCATGTGTTTGTGGTGTGGTGTCCCAAGGATAAGTCTGGCAGCGGCATTCTGGATGGTTTGGAGTCTGTGTAGTAGAGTTCTGTTGATGCCGGCGTATAGGGCATTGCCGTAGTCCAGTCTGCTGGTTATGAGCGCATGGGTGACGGTCTTTCTGCAGTCGCGGGGATCCACTTGAAGGTCTTACGGAGGTTGGGCAGGCAGTAGAAACTGGTGAGGTGACGGCGTTGATCTGGCGGTTCATGGAGAGGGAGGAGTCGAGGATGATGCCAAGGTTACGTGCATAGTCTGTAGGAGTGGGTGGATGTCCAAGGGCAGAAGACCCCAATGTCATCCCAGGAGGAGGTGTGGGGTCCGAGGATGAGGACCTCGGTCTTCTCTGCATTGAGCTTCAAGCAACTGTCCTTAATCCAGGCTGCCACATTCTTCATTCCTTCATGGAAGCAGAGCCTGGTGTCTTCGGGATTCTTCGTGAGTGAGAGGATGAGCTGGAGCTCATCGGTGTAGGACACAATGCCGAGTACTCTTTTGTATAAGTTTATGAGTATTTGCGATTCAAAAAGGGATTTACAAGTAGTATCTTTACTAGTGAGGAGTCTCCACACATAAAAAGGTAGGACTATCTTCTCTTTTTATGTGCGGGGACTCCGCAATCGTAAGGATAATACTCGTAAATCCCTTTGTTAATAGCAAACAATTGTGGATTTACACAAAGGTGTAAGCATTCAAACAGCCTACAGCTCTTGCTTCAGGTTCCTGGAGGTGGTGAGGGGATCCAGTGGATGGGCACCCATCGCTTGGCCAGCACCACTCCCAGGAGAGTGAACCTATGATTAAACTGGGTTCCACACTTAGGTGTAGGGAGCACTCCAAGCAAACAGTGATTGACGGAGGACTCCACTGGCCCCCATGTAACAACCCCTAATGTCCTCAAGACCTCCTCCAAATACTCTTATAATTGACTACAGTCCACATCATATGAAGATAGGACCCTGGGCTAACCCACATCAAGGGCATGCATCTGATCGAGCCCCTTTGATCCTCTGCAAATGGCATGGGGTCATGGAGGCCAGCTAAAAGTTCTAAAACTGTGTGAGTTTGAACCTCCTATTACTTGGCACTTCCCTAACCGTTCCATTGGTATGTAGATGAATGGTAATGTATGTATATATTGTGTAATTGTATTAAAGGTCCTTCCTCATACCCCCATCCTAATGAGAACCAAATAGAGGGGTTAAAACGCGTAAACTACCGGAAAAGGAGGAACCCATCAATCATTAAAGTGATATATATTCATTGATTTGCACAGAAAAAAGATTGTGTTGAGGTAGCGCGATTACCTCACTTGTGCATTAGTGTTACCTCACCGTGGACCGCAACATATTCTTGTGTATGGACACTTGTTGTACATAAAAAATTTGGGGTCTAGGAAATCATTTTGACTGTGTGTAATTTTGTATGTATTGTATAATGTTTATTGTATATACAAATTGTTTGATTAATAAATGCAAAGAGTATTGGTCTCAACCAGATATGAAATAAGAAATAAAAGACAGTTGTGACCTGGAATAAATTATGAATGTGATTTATTTAAAAAAATACATTTACATTTGATGGGATTAGGATCCTATGCATTAGAGTAATTAAATGTATTCAGGTGTAATTATTTTGGATATCTGATCCTCCACTCATATTGTCTTTTGGACCTGTTTATAGCACAAAAAGTGGAGGAGGATTTGGGCAAACCCCTTATATATTGATGACTTCCCTAGATTGGGCAAATGCTCTCTTCCAGACACCCTCCGTAAGAGGCTCTGGCAGAGCCTTCGCCCACCTGTCCTTCTCCACTGACATATTGATATATCAATCCCCATTAAGAGCCTTATAAATGCAAGAGATTAAGCGCTGAGGCGACTCAGGGTCCAGTATGATCTGTAACGTCTGAGACTCCGCCGGCTCAGTGGGGAAATCTGTCAATATTTTGCTAAACACCTACAATTCCACGCCTCCTGGAACGTCTCTAATAATCAGGGGAGGAGTAACTCAGTATATGTTTGGTAGTATTCCACTGAGAGCCTTTCAGACCCCAGTGCCCTCCAGCATGCCATCTCTTTCAGCTCATCTAATGGAAGTTCCCTCTCTAGGGTCTACGCCTGGTCGGCCATGAGTCGAGATCATCACAGAAGATCTAAGAAGCTGCATCCTCCCGGTAATCGGCCCACTCCCATTGCACTATAAAGTGTTGCAAGGTGACCTGCAGGAGGAGATTATTCACAGTCTGTGACCCTGCAGGAGTGCCATCCTGGCACCTCAGAGAAAGAATCACTGTGTGTGCTTGTTCCTTCTTAAGTAACCACACCAGCAGGCATCCCGACTTGTCACCTTCGCGATGCAACAGCTTGCGGTAATCCTGCCGGACCAGTCTGTCAACCTATCCAATGTCTCCTCTATTACCCTCCTGGGTGACAACAGTGATTCTTGCTGCATCGCGCCAGCCAAAGCAGCCGCCAACAACAACCACCTCAAGTGCATCCTGCTCAACACCTGCTCCATCCACAGGCACACCGTCAAACTATTGGACCTCCTGGACAAAACGGCACCAGACGTCGCCTTCTTCACGGAAACCTGGATGAACGCCTCCTCAGCCCCCGACATTGCCATTGCCATCCCGGACGCCTACAAGATCATCCGGAGGGACCGCGTCAACCAGACCGGAGGAGGCATCGCCATAGCCCACAGAAACACTATCCCCATCACGACCAACACCGACGACACCCTCGCCACCGCAGAGCACCTGCACTTCCAGATTCACACTGATCCCAAGACCACCCTCAGAGGAACCCTCATCTACAGACCCCCGGGACCACGCTCACACTTCAGCGAGGCCATCGCAGACTTCATCAGCCCACTCGCCCTCGCCTCCCTCGACTACATCCTCCTAGGAGACCTCAATTTCCACCTGGAGAACGACCAGGACAACAACACCACCGCCCTACTAGACAACCTCGCCAACCTCGGATTCAAGCAACTGGTCAACACCCCCACCCATTACGCTGGCCACACGCTCGACCCTGTCTTCTCCTCCAGCAACCACATCTCCTTCAGCCACACCACGAGCTCCAATGGACTGACCACAGCTGCGTACACTTCAACTTCAGGAAAACAACGACCCACCACCGACCTCAACAAACCCCCCGAAGATGCTGGAGCAAGATCACCACCAACCAACTCACCACCTCCTTGCGGCTAAACCCTCCCACCAACACCACGGACCCCAACGAAGGAGCCTGCAACCTCACACAGTGGATCACTGACTGCGCTGACACCCTTGCTCCACTGAAAAACCCTCCCAGCAACCTCAACAGCAAGAAAGCCGCGTGGTTCACCAACGATCTCAAAGACTCCAAGAAATCCTGCCGTGACCTCGAGAAAGCCTGGCGCCACAACCAGTCAACGGACAACATGACAGCCCTCAAGAACGCCACCCACAAACACCACCAGCTGATCTGCACCACCAAAAGGTCATCCTTCAGAGAACGACTGGACAACAACACCCACAAGATCAAGGAACTCTTCAACGTCGTGAAAGAGCTCTCCAACCCCAACGCCAGCAACAACGACATCACGCCTTCTGGAGACTTCTGCAACTCTCTGGCCACCTTTTTTCACCGTAAGATCGTCGACATACACTACAGCTTCGGCGCTCAGAACACATACCCCACCACCGAACCTACACCCCCCACCACCACTGTGTGTGCCTGGACTCAGGTCAGCACGGAAGATACCACCCACATGATGAACACCATCCACTCGGGCTCCCCAGACGATCCCTGCCCACACCACATCTTCAACAAAGCCGACTCCATCATCGCACCCAAACTTCGGGACACCATCAACAACTCCTTCATATCCGCCACCTTCCCGGAGAGCTGGAAGCACGCAGAGATCAGCGCCCTCCTGAAGAAACCCACTGCAGACCCCTCAGACCTCAAGAACTTCCACCCCATCTCGTTCCTCCCCTTCCCTGCAAAAGTCATCGAGAAAACCGTCAACAAACAGCTGACAGCCTTCCTGGAGACGAACGGCTCCCTCGACCCATCGCAGTCCGGATTCCGAGTGAACCACAGCACCGAGACCGCCCTCATCGCGGCCATCGACGACATCCGGACCCTGCTGGACAACGGAGAAACCGCCACCCTCATCCTGCTTGACATTTCGGCTGCGTTCAACACGGTCTGCCACCGCACCCTGACAACCCGCCTCTGCCACGCCGGGATCAAAGGAAAGGCCCTGGAATGGATCACCTCCTTCCTCTCTGACAGAACCCAAAGAGTCTGTCTCCCGCCCTTCCTTGCAGAAGCCAACAAGATCCTCTGCGGCGTACCTCAAGGCTCCTCGCTCAGCCCCACCCTCTTCAAAGTCTACATGAGCCCCCTCGCAGCCATCGCACGAAAGCACAACCTCAACATCATCTCCTACGCCAACGATACCCAACTGATCCTCTCCCTCACCAACGACCCCACCTCCGCCAGAGCCAGCTTCCAGGACGGAATGAAAGACATTGCAGACTGGATGAAGCTCAGCCGCCTGAAACTGAACTCAGACAAGACGGAAGTCCTCATCCTCGGCCCATCCATCTCCGCCTGGGACGACTCCTGGTGGCCCCCTGCTGTGGGCCCCCCACCCAAGCCCACGGACCACGCACGCAACCTGGGCTTCATCCTGGACTCCTCCCTCACAATGGCCAAGCAAGTTAACGCCGTTACATCCTCCTGCTTCAACACTCTCCACATGCTCCGTAAGATCTTCCGCTGGATCCCCACTGGCACCAGGAAAGCGGTCACCCAGACCCTCGTCACCAGCCTTCTGGACTACGGGAACGCCCTCTATGCTGGGACCACCGCCAAATTACAGAAAAGACTCCAGCGCTGAGGTTCCGTGATTCTGAACCGGTTCAATAAAGGTCGTCGTATCAAGTAGGCATGGGCGGATTTTGCGGATTGGCAATCCGCGAATTTGTGGATTTGCGAATTTGCGGATTGCGAAAATCCGCAAAATCCGCGAATCCTCGCAGATTTTTTTTTTTGTGTTCGCACGGGTTTCTGCAAGTTCGCGAGGGTTTTGTACAATTTCGCAAATTGCGAAATTGTACAAAACGCTCGCGAACTTGCAGAAACCTGTGCGAACACAATGTGCCTACTCATGTATGTGCCTCTTGTGTGTATAAAAGGTCAGAGAAAGATCAGTTCAGCAGATGAAGAGAAAGAAGCTCCTGGTCACAGGAACAGCACAAGTATTGCGCTCGTGAAAGTCAAGGATGCAAAGTCTATCCAGCATCACAGCTGATTTTCCACGGTAGATTTGGGAAGAAGGCACACCTGTCCAGCCTCGACGACGCTCACGATTGTTTTTGGGCTAATGAATGAGTCACTGAATTTGAGCATCAACTAGTTCGAGCGACCATGTGTGTGTTACTATGCAATCGCCCCGAAGGGCGCAGGGGTCCCTTGAGTGAGCTGTAACTATTTTACAATGGCGCCAGCAAGCTGCCAGCGCCGTTGTAAAATAGTTACAAAGTTAGCTTGCACAGGAAGCACTTTAGATAAAATAAAGCAGCACCTGCTTCGTTTTATCTAGTGGTTCCTGTGCAAGCTAACTTTGTAACTATTTTACAACGGCGCTGGCAGCTTGCTGGCGCCATTGTAAAATAGTTACATGAGTGGGGGTTCAACTTTTGAACCCGTTACGTCCGTGGATTTTTTTTTGCGGATTTTGCGGGAAATCCGCAAAATCCGCGGGCGTAACGGATTTCCCGCTCACCCCTAGTATCAAGACGATTTTGGTATCAGCGGACCGCAAATGACGAGTGCGATATGTACGAGTGTTTTTGTCATAATCGATTGATGGAAACACTATGTATTCAGGGATTTCGTTTGAACCTACGGGTTCCATTTTGTGTACGGCAGCCATTTTGTGGTTGCCCTCACATAGGCTGATGACTACGGCCGAGCGAGTCTTTGGGACACGTACACCTTTAGCTGACTTCTGAGTGACCTGAACGAACTGACTCCCTTGCCCGAGGCTGACCTCATTGAGCCAGTTCCTTGTTAGGCAGCTGGTCAGATAGAGATCAAAGAGCAGGACATTGCTGAGTTTATGGTACACGCACACACCCTTCTATCTTGCTTCTCATCTGTTTCTGTTCCTTCCTTTATGGCCTATTTATGGTTTGGGTTGAGGTCCTTTTATTATGGGTTTGTCCGGCCTGTCCGAGCAAGAATGTTGGATTTTGCCTTGTCATTTGTGGTGGGCTGGACAACTGAAAGTGGGCTTGTTGTTATGCAATACTTTTGAAATATCACTACGTGATTGGATAGTTTGTAAATAATTGATGCTAGTCAGGAATGTGATTCGTGGCATAAAAGACGATGTCTCGCTCTACTAAATTGTGCAGTCTCTGACGAACCACCCGTGTTGTACTTCGTACACCTCTGTTCCTGGTTGCAGCCAATAAACTTGGTCTTTGATGTCACCTAGAAGTGTCCCGTGTCTCTGTATGCCAAGACAGGAGAAGTCGAAGACATCGGGCGTTTCCCCTGGCGCCGCTGGGTTCTAAACGTAGTTTAGTTGGCGCCCAACGTAGGGGGCGACTTCAGCGGTACCGGTCCAAGCCTGAAGATCGTGAGGAGCTTCGTGTGAAAATTCTGGAGAAAGGCCTGCCACTTCATCGACCCCTGTATGTCGTCGTGGTCCGAAAGTCTTTACTGCGAGGTTCCCCGCTTTCCGACGGCTACGAAGGACTGCTGCCCTGACTGTCGCCCTGTCTTGGAGCCATTAGACGATTTGTAAAGCAAGACGATAGACGGGTCTTCTGGGGACGTCATCGATATTTCAGTTAAGTATGAGTGGAGCGTCTCCCAGTCCTTAGTTTTGTTTTGGGTATCCCCGTGGGATCTTTGATTTGGGACTTGTAAGCTCCAAAGCGAAGGGACTTGTGTATTCACGAGGTTATCGTATTCAATATTCCCTTGAAGTTTGAAGCTAGACTAGAGAGCGAAGATGCCTGGTCTTAGCAGACTTGGAAAGATATTTTGTTGTGGTTGTAATGGGGATTCCTGATTGGAGGACTTGTGTCCTGTGCCTCCGATTGGAACTCCGACCTATGAGCTCTATTTAAAACATGGCGTGGGCCCTATCACGTATAATGAAGTATGGATTAGATATACTAGGAAGGACGGTGTCCTAAAGTGGCCCCAATATGGTAGCTATGACACGGAGATTTTAGATAATCTGGAAGTCAAACTGTTCAAGAAGAAAGCCCGGCCGGCGATGTTTGACTCTTTCCGCCTTTGGCGAAAGGAAGCCAAACAGAAAGAAATTAAGCTAGCGAAGAGAAATAAAAGAGAAAGAGATATTTCGGTAATGCAAGCTGCTATACAGTTTAGAGATAACGAAGAAGAACAAGAGAGTGAACAGTTGCACAGGCAACGTAAAATGGCGATTGATAAGTGTTATCCAGCTTTGCCACCTCCGCAGCAAGGTGCAACGAAGGACCTTGAGAAAGATCCTTTGATGGCACATTTGTTGAGTTCGCCACCCCCTTATGTGCAGAGTGCTACAGCACCTCCGCAACCTTTAGTTGCGCAACCCCCGGTTGCTTTGCCACCTATTGTTCTACAACAGCCAGCTCCTCTTCAGTTGGCTCCTATTCCTTTGGCGCAGCCTTCTCAAGGGCCGCCGACTTTGCTACCTGCTCCGTCTCCAATTCCTACGACTTTGTCTCCTGTATTGTCTACGTCTTCTGATACTCCTTTTGATACTGCTCCGATGCATACTTTATCTCATCCTCTGTTTCCTCCTGTTCTTTCGTCAACTTCTCCTTCTGTTCGACAGATAATGACTGATACGGTTACTGGTCTCTTTTCTCCTCTCTTTGGGTCATTGGGTATGACCCCTGTTTCAGCACGTACACAGTTGCATAGCCAACTGCCTGGTCCCGATGAGCGAGAAGTATTGGATCACTTAGCGCGCAAATGGGTTACTCATACTTTAAGATATGACTTGGAGTCTGTTATGGATGTCTTCCGTCAATGGGAAGCACCGAAGCAGAGATACGTTTTCGAGAAGATGTGTACTTTCCTTCGTGAAGAATGGGAAGATGGCGATTTGGGACAGACTCCGTCTGAGTTGTTCCGTGTACAGTCTGAGTTTGCGAAGGGAACTATAGTGGGTGTTGACGTTGAGAGAGCAGTTGCGACACTGTTGTCGTTTAGGAGTGAGTCTCCTTCTCAGCCGTTGTTTGAGCCTGATCCTTCTGTTAGGAGAAAAGTGCGACAATATCCAATAAGAGAGGTTCCTCCGGTGTGGAAAGACGCCGTTGTGGCCAATGCTCAAGCTGGTATTCAAGCTGTACCGGCTAATTTTCAGCGTGTTTGGGTACATGTTCCATGAAAGCGAGTTGAAGTCTTGGCCCTTAAGCAGTCTTTGCCTGATCCACGTAAAAATCCTGCAGGGTACTATAAGGAATTATCACAGATTGCAGACTCATGTATTATGAATTTAGCCGACATAGACATGTTGTTTGGGAATGTAGTTCCACAGCCTATATGGGGATTGATTCGTCATACGGATCATGCGCAGGAGTTAGGTGATACATGGGCTAATATTGGTGCTGCAGATGGCAGACAAGTTGGTGGTGCTAAACCTGAGCAACTAGTTGCAGAACTTCCTGGTAGGATTGTTAATTACATGAAGACCTTGATGCCTGCTATAAGTGTCAACTGGGATACGTTGTCTGCATGTAAGCAGAAGAAAGATGAAAGTGTGTCTGACTTTTTCACCAGGTTTGAAGAGACGTTTGTCGACCATAGTGGTCAGGACATGAGTACGGAAAGTGGCCAACGGTTGCTCGTTGACAAGTTCGTGCATAATTTGCTTCCAGATTTGTGCAATAAGTTGAAGGATTCTGAGAGTGCTTGGGCTGTTTCTTCGTCAGCACAGATTTTGGCTACTGCACAGTACTACGAGAATAGAGATAAGGATGAGAAACATAGAGCTGACAAGAAGACTAAAGAGTTAAAGACGAAGGTTCTTTTACAGCAAGCGTATCCGCCTCATAATAATCAGCGTGATCATCAGCAGCCTTAGCAATATCAGAGAAACTCGCAAAGGTTCGAGTCTTCTCAACAGCATTTTCCTGTAGGCCCTAATCAGTGTGCGTATTGTAAAGAAGAGGGTCATTTCAAGAATAGTTGTCCGGTTCTGTTGCAGTGTACGAATGGTGCTTCTGGTGTGAGAGGTCGAGGTGTTCAGCAAGCTCCGAGAGGTAGAGGATGTGGTGTGTTTCCTCAGACTGTGCGTTCCTTGCCTCCACAGAATTCGATGAATAGCTTTGGTCAGCGGAATGGTGCGTCTGGTAGGACGGCTCAGTACTATACAGACGATTACTATGTCGAAGGTGAGAATATGGATGGTAATGATGGCTAGGACAGCCATAGAAAAAGAGAGGGAGTTGTTTCAGTTCCAGTAGATCAGAGTGGACCTTATGTTGAAGTGATTGCATCAGGTGTGTCAGAACCTTTTCTGTTGGATACTGGTGCTGCGAAGAGTTCTATTATGCACTCTAAACTCCCTGGCGCACCTTTGTGTGGCTTAATGAATGTTTCAGTAGGTTTTTCTGGCGCGCCGGTTACTAATCCGATTTCTACTCCTTTGTCTATTTCTGTTGGACCTTGTGAATTCGAAGCACCCCTTATTCTGACGACAGGTTGTGGTGAGAACTTGTTGGGATTAGACTTGTTGAAAAGATTGTATGCAACGCTACATTATTCCCCTTCAGGAGCACAGCTAACATTGGGAAAGAGAGTGATCTCTCCGATGTATTTATCTAAAGATCGACTTCCAGCTGAATTGTCTTCTCTTTCTGATTCTCTTTGGGCTACTGGTCCTAATGATGTGGGTCTTTTGGAGATCCCGCCATACGTTGTGACGTTGAAAGCGAATGCTAGATTGCCACGTATTCCCCAATATCGGATTTCCAGGGATGGGGAAAGAGCACTTTTAGCGATCATCTATGATTTGATTGAGAAAGGTGTGATCGAAGAGATGAGAGGTAATGTGTGCAATAGTCCGGTTTTGCCTGTTCTGAAACGTACTGATACTTCGCAACCTCCTGTATATAGGTTCGAGATTGATCTCCGCGAGGTGAATAAGATCGTAGTTCCGCAATTTCCAGTTGTTCCAGATATCACTGCTTTATTGACTTTGATTCCGGCTTCAGCCACGTGGTTTTCGGTGATTGACTTGAAGAATGCTTTCTTCAGCATCCCAATTGCCGTGGAGAGTAGAGATATTTTTGGCTTCTCTTTCGGAGGCCGAAGTTTCCGGTTTAAGCGCGCTCCTCAAGGCTATTGTGAGAGTCCATCGATCTATAGTCAGGCTTTGAAAACACAGCTTGATACGATTGTCTTACCTGATGGTGCTGCCCTTATTCAGTATGTCGACAATTTGTTAGTTGCTGCTGACAATGAAGAGATTTGTAAAGAGGCTACTTTGTCGTTGTTGCGTCATTTGTCTGATTTCCATCATAAGGTGTCTCTTTCGAAGTTGCAATATTGTCGACAAGAAGTAACCTACTTAGGTCACCTATTATCGAAGGAGGGAAGAAGATTGACCCCAGAACGAATTAAAGCTATTGCGAAAATGAATGTGCCAACCACACAGAGAGAAGTGCGTGCTTTTCTGGGTATTACATCATACTGTAGACAGTGGATCCCTCATTTTTCTCTGCTTGCAAAACCTTTGATAGCTCTTACTGTTAAGGATACTCCAAATCCTATTCCTTGGACCGACGAATGTCAGAAGAGCTTTTCAGAATTACGCAATGCGTTGTTTTCGGCTCCTGTGTTGGGTACTCCCGACTACAGTAAGCCTTTTACACTCTATGTCCACGAGAGAGAGGGATGTGCATTGTCAGTTTTGACACAACAGTTCGGCGATAAGCAACGTCCATGTGCTTATTTTTCGTCGACTTTGGATCCCGTAGCTAGAGCGTTGCCGAGTTGTTTGAGAGCTACAGCGGCAGCGGCTGTCTCTATTCGACTGTCTGCTGGCTTGGTGATGGATAATATATTGATTGTGATGGTTCCACATGCAGTGGATACCTTGTTGAATAGGACCAAGACACAGCACTTAACTAGTGCTCGGTTGTCAGGTTACGAAATGACACTCTTAGCAAGTCATGTGCACATAAAGAGATGCAACACGTTGAATCCAGCTACGTTGTTGCCGATTTCAGTTGAGACAGATGTTACTGAACAGCATGATTGCTTCCTTAGGACAGAGGAAGAAACGAAAGGGAGAATAGATATTAGGGACACTCCTCTTCCAGAGTGTGATGGTACCTTATGGGTTTATGGTTCGTGCTTTAAGCTTCCGAATGGTGATACGACTGGGGCATATGCTGTTACGACTTTGCATACGATTGTTGAAGCTGCACGTATCCCACATAATTCAGCGCAAGCAGCAGAGTTGATTGCATTGACAAGAGCGTGTGTGTTGTCGAAAGGGAAACAAGTGACTGTGTACACTGATAGCCAGTATGCGTTTGGTGTGGCTCATAGTTTTGGACGTTTGTGGAAAGAGCGTGGGTTCCTGACTTCGCATGGAACTAAGATTCAGCATGGTCAGTTGGTGAATGAACTTCTTGAGTCGCTTACTTTGCCGTTGCAAGTTGCGATCGTGAAATGCAGTGCGCATAAGAAAGTTACTGATGATGTTGGTCGTGGTAATGCGTTTACAGACGAAGTCGCGAAAGAAACGGCGAGAGATGTGATGAGTCGAATGTATGTTGCGGGTCCGGCAAGATGGGTTATGGTAGAAGTATGTGTGAAGATACGATAGAGAGCGTGAAGTCCATTCAAGCTGAAGCTACAGAGAAAGAGTTGAATGAATGGAGAGAAAGTAAGGGTAAATTGGATCCGAATGGTTGTTGGATTGAGTTGTCAGAGCATCAGCGATGGTTGTTACCTGATGCATATTTGCTTCCAGTGGTTACGATGGCTCATGGAATGGCTCATATCAGTGTGAAAGGGATTTGTAAGTTGTTGGCTCCAGTATGGCAAAATGTAGGAATTCCTAAGTGTGCAGAGAATTTGGTTAAGAATTGTATGGTTTGTTTGATGTACAATCCTGGTAAGGGAACTCCAACTCCAGCTGGTCATTTTGCGCCTCCAACGTATCCGTTCGAGGCTTTGCAGCTAGATTTCATCCACATGGAGAGGTGCAACAACTTAAAGTACGTGCTCGTGGTTGTTTGCGCTTTTTCGAGATGGGTAGAAGCATACCCCCTGAAAGATAACACTGCCTTGTCCACAGCTAAAGCCCTTATTAAGGAATTTTTCCCTAGGTATGGATTGCCGAGAATGGTCTGGAGTGACAATGGGAGTGAATTTGTGGGTCAAGTGATGAAGAGAGTGTGTGATGGTTTAGGAATCCGCCAGAAAATTCCATGCTGCAAATCACCCCCAATCAGCTGGTTTGGTAGAATGCTATAATTGCACCCTTAAGCTAAAACTAGCCAAGATTCAGGCGAGCTCCGGTCTACAATGGCCCGATGACTTGCCGTTAGCACTTCTGTCCACAAGAATGACTGTGCATTCACGAATGGGAGTTAGTCCTTACGAAGTCGTTTTTGGTCGCCCGGCGAATATATGGGGAGTGCCGCGGCCGACCAAATTCAGTGAGATAGATCACCCTGTATTGCTTGATTACCTTTACGAATTGACGGCTAAATTGCGTGTTTTGCACCAACAGGTTCATGATACATTGCCACAAGCATCTAAAGATCCAGGACATGCTATCGAACCTGACTCTTGGGTCTTCGTGATAAACTTCCAGCGGACCAAGAACGATCAGCCCCGCTGGAACGGACCCTACTTGGTGCTATTATCCACACGATCAGCAGTGCGAGAGCGTGGTAAAAAGAACTGGATCCACTGCGTACATTGTAAGAGGGCCCCTTTCCCTCTGCCGTACGACCGGTGGGTCCAGGATGGTATTCCTGACTCTGAGACTGAAACCGTGCCTCGTTTTCTGCCTTTTAGCGATGCACATTTGATTGGAACGAACACTGAATGAGAAAGCGACGATCTTCTGCAAGAAGCTGTGCCTCCGTCAAATCGTTTGGATACTTCTGAACCTGAGCTTTTGTTTCGAGAACAGACTTTGCTTGGCAAAGGCTGTTATAATTTGCGACCAAGGGTCGTGGGACAAATAATGTAATATTCTTTCCTTTGCGATTTTTGAAAAAGTGTTCTCTCCTCCAAGGAACTGTTTTGATCGATTTTTGTTTTTCGAACCGCCATCCTGGTTCAGCTGTAAGGTCGCGGTGCAAAGACTTGGGAGTGCAAGCCGAAGACATTAGGTCGACGTTTCTGGTTGGTCTTAGGGCGTTCCCTGGACTGACAGACGCATTCCTTAGCACGGAACACCCAACCGCCGCGAACAGCACGGTTAGAGGATGGAGTTTTTCGAGATGGAGAGACCTGTTGAAAGAATGAACTTCAAGAGCAAAATATGTACTGTAATGAGCAGAAAACTTTTTTAATATTATGTCTGTTTATGCTGTTTAGCTTAATGATGTTTTTAATAGGATATGTGACATTCTCTTTCCAAGTGACGTTTATACCCACTACACAACATATGCCTCCTCCTACTGTTTCTTCGCATTCTTTTCACCCTCTGCCCGAACATGAATCTTTTAGAAGACTGGAATTCGCTAATAATTCTTTTGTTCAGCTTCTGCACCAACACCAGCTAGTAGTGAACAAAACTAATTGTTGGGTGTGTGGTCTTATGCCTCATACTACTGATAAAGGTATTCCTTACCTGGTTCTGCCTTTTAGTTATAATGGTTCTGTGTGGGCATACAGAACGATGTTTATCTATGCTCGTGAAGTCTACCCCCTACGTTCTGTGAAGGATAGTCCAAAGACTAGTGCTCTAGTCAAGGGTATAGTTGACATGATTAGAGGAATTAGTTCCTATGAGACTATCCCGAGAGATGAGACACAGGCATATATTGGATGGAACTTGACTGGATATGGAGTTAGTCTGAGTGTTAACCAGCGAGCGAAAAGATCCTCTCCGATTTGGATAGTGCCCCATCAGGGTCATTATAGTCTGCAAGGTAATGGCAAGAATCCGAGAGTTCAGTTAGGGAAGAGTGTCTGCACTGAGACGTACGTTTTTGCGTCCCAGTCTTCCCCATCGTTTTTAGCAGCTAAGGGTACATATTTCATCTGCTATGATAGAGCGTACACATGGTTGCCCCCTGATTTTTTGGGCACATGTTTTGTCTCGTTCCTGTTGCCTCCTACGTATACAGCTGCGGCAGATTACCACAAGACGAGAGTTGCTAGAGGTGTCTTCAGTGAGGAAGATACTGCAGGACAAGAATTAGGAGATTTTTTGAAGGGTTTTCTGCCATTTTGGGGACCTATGGCTAACAGCAGGAACATTCAACAGTTGACGAGAGTGGTTGAGTCCACCATAGTCGAAACTGCCAGTGCCCATAGTAACTTGACTGCTGAGCTCCAGTCGGATCGTCTTATGACTCTTCAGAACAGAGTTGTGTTAGATGTCATACTTGCAGATAGAGGAGGGGTATGCAAATTGATTCAATCGAGCTGCTGCGTTTTCATTCCAGACAACGCTCCAACAGTTTTTCAAGCCATTTCCAAGCTACATAAGATCTCCTAGTCTGTACATGTGGACGAAGGAGATTGGTCGTTAATGGGATGGTTTTGGGGATTGTTATCCACTTGGGGATGGAAGATTCTGATGGTCATTGAGATGATCTTAGATATCCTTTTCCTGTTCTGTCTTTGTGTGCAGTGTGCTCCTGCTATTTGTGGCCTTTGTGCTACTTCGTGTGCAAGGAGACCTGTCCAGAGAGAGTTGCTAAGTAATAGGATGATGCTACAGCAACATCTTGATGATCTGATGAATATAGACCTGAATTCAGACTGACGTGAGTTTGGGTTTATTGCCTATGTAAGGGCAAAAGGAGGGTCTGAGGTTCTGTGATTCTGAACCCATTCAATAAAGATCGTCGTATCAAGACGATTTTGGTATCAGCGGACCGCAAATGACGAGTGCGGTATGTACGAGTGTTTTCGTCATAATCGATTGATGGAAACACAATGTATTCAGGGATTTCGTTCGAACCTACGGGTTCCATTTTGTGTACGGCAGCCATTTTGTGGTTGCCCTCACATAGGCCGATGACTACGGCCGAGCGAGTCTTTGGGACACGTACACCTTTAGCTGACTTCTGAGTGACCTGAACGAACTGGCGCCCTTGCCCGAGGCTGACCTCGTTGAGCCAGTTCCTTGTTAGGCAGCTGGTCAGATAGAGATCAAAGAGCAGGACATTGCTGAGTTTATGGTACACGCACACACCCTTCTATCTTGCTTCTCATCTGTTTCTGTTCCTTCCTTTATGGCCTATTTATGGTTTGGGTTTAGGTCCTTTTATTATTGGTTTGTCCGGCCTGTCCGAGCAAGAATATTGGATTTTGCCTTGTCATTTGTGGTGGGCTGGACAACTGAAAGTGGGCTTGTCGTTATGCGATACTTTTGAAATGTCACTACGTGATTGGATAGTTTGTAAATAATTTATGCTAGTCAGGAATGTGATTTTTGGCATAAAAGACGATGTCTCGCTCTACTAAATTGTGCAGTCTCTGACGAACCACCCGTGTTGTGCTACGTAGACCTCTGTTCCTGATTGCAGCCAATAAACTTGGTCTTTGATGTCACCTAGAAGTGTCCCGTGTCTCTGTTTGCCAAGACAGGAGAACTCGAAGACACCGGGCGTTTCCCCTGGCGCCGCTGGGTTCTAAAACCCAGTTCTTCAGCGCATCCAGAACGCCTCAGCACGACTCGTCTTGGACATCCCCCGACACAGCCACATCTCCGCCCACCTGAGGGACCTGCACTGCCTCCCCGTCAGCAAAAGGATCACGTTTAGACTCCTCACCCACGCACACAAGGCTCTCCACGACTTGGGCCCCGAATACCTCAACAACCGCCTCACGTTCTACACGCCAACCCGCCAGCTCCACTCCGCCAGCCTTGCCCTCGCCACCATCCCACGGATCCGCAGAACCACCACCGGAGGAAGATCCTTCGCCTACCTGGTGGCCAAGACCTGGAACACCCCCCCACCCACCTATGACTCACCCAGAACCATCTCTCCTTCAGGAAGCAACTCAAGACCAGGCTTTTCGAGCAGTAGCAGCCACCCTCAGCGCCTTGAGACCCTAGCTGGTGAGTAGTGCGCTTTACAAATACTCTTGATTGATTCCTCAACACAGCGATGCCCTGCTGGAGGATCATCAGCTGCTGTTCCTCTTCAACCAGGTGCACCTCTGGGCGGCATCTGGTTCAACTAATAAGTGACAAGCACTCCCTTGTGTCACTGCCTTCAGGGCATCCACTCTACTCTCCTTGGCATCATTGTCAACCAATTGGATTCAGAATAACTGGTCGTCACTGTCCTAAGCACCTATCGAAACCATGGGTCAGAGAGCTCCTCCAGGCGCAGACGCCACAGGGGCCCTAAGAACCTGTTGCCACTTGTCTCCCACTCCAAAAGCAGCTGTGCATGGTCCAAGAGGAATCTACCCAATTTCTGTATTTGCACTATTTCAGTGGCAATGTCCCTTGTTGCTAAGAATCTATTGAGACGACTATACATGTCGTGAGTCGGGACATAACATGTGTATCCCCTGACACCAGGGTGTGTGGTGTGCCAGAAATCCAAACCGCTCATCCGGGTCATTACTCCGCTCAGTGCAACTACCATATTAGGGTTTGGGCCCTGCCTTGGGGGGTGGCGATTCCAGCTACCATCCAACAAACAGTTGAAATTCCCAGCCCACAACAGGGGTGTTCCAAGGTAAGGGAGGAGCTCTCACTCCAGGTCCAGAAAAAATGCCCCATCATCGGTGTTGGGTGCATATGCATTCAACAGATACACCTCACGTCCATTCAGCAGGCCACACACCAGAAAGTATCTACCTTCGATATCCTCTTTAAATCTCCCCATTGGATAAGGAACCTGAGGTGCAATCAATATGGAGATCCCATGAGCATAGTTAGAGTATGTAGGGGAAGAAAAAATGCTCCCTCCATTCCCACTGCACCTTCTGGGCTTCACTCTCCAAGAAGTGAGTCTCGTGTAGTAGAGGCAATCTGTATACCCTGTTGCCTGAGGTATGCGCAAACCCTGTACCAATTGATATAGAAGTTGAGCACCCGCACATTCCACATCACCCCTTTAAAACATGCAGCCTTATTGTTAGATAAACCACAATACCCCGCCCACCCCGTCCCGCCCCATCACCCATTGAATTTCCATTGCTGCAACATAAAAACATATCAAACACAAACAATCCATCCCTCCTGCTGGGTAAACACTCTGGAACAACACGTGTCTCTGCAAGAATCGTATTCCTGTTACACCCACCCTAACAAACTATCTACCCCACTATAAAAATCTCACCTCTCAAGCTACTTGCAGTCCCCAGTATAAGCATGACTTCAATAGTATTTGTAGGAAGGGAGAGCTCGACACCCGCAACTGTAGTCTTTGCCGCCAAGCCCAGTCCTGCCCAATCTACATATTCCTACCACACCAGTCACACTCGTACTCAAGCAGAACATCCAGTCTAATTCACCTACTACTCTTAAAGCAATCCAAAAGAACAATACTAAAAAGAAAACAAAAGTGAGGGAGTTCTGCCCCACCCCTTTTAGCTCAGCATATTTCACCCACTGGCCACCTCTGATTGCCAGCACGTTAAACATGCCAATACTCAGCCCCGCACTTCACCCACGCAGTGGAATGTGCACACCCCAGACATGGGAGACCTGGTCTAGCATAGAAGTGCATGGGAGTGGCCTCTGTGGCTGAGCCAGTCACCAACTCAAATCTCTCCCTGTTCCAGTGTCTCCTCCATCACCTCTATGTCACTTGTGCCCGAGCCAGAGGCCGCCTCCGCCTCCACCATTGCTATTGCTGATTCCCACTCCATACTCTGCTGCTCCAGGTCCAGTGTGCCATCGCGCCTGACCACCACACAAGAGGTGGATCTGGAGGTCCCACACCCCATCTCCACCATTTCCCCAATGGCTGTGAGCAACAGGAATTCCAAGTCCAGTTGCCAGATGTACTGGGGGTGGCACTGGGAGTATGTATAGATCACCAGCCAGTCCCACACTGCCTCAAGGCTGATGAAGAAATGTGATTGGTCATTGTGGAGCACAATCAGTTTTGCTGGGTAAAGGAGCAAGTACCAGAGTCCCATAGCCCTCAGCTTCTGTTTAACCCCTCTGAATGTTTGACGTAGCTGCTGCACACAGCTGGTTTAGTCAAGGAAGATGCGGATCCCATGGTTCTCACACTTGGAGTCACAATCTTGTGGCGCCAAGGTGCAGTGAGCTCTTGCTACCACAAAGCAGGAGGGTAATAGGGCAGAGGAGATCATTGTTGTTACTAGCATTCAAGAAATAGTTTCGGACTCTGTCCTTCCGCACTCTCTGGAAAACCAACAAAGCGGATGTTGCAGCGACATGAGCGGCCCTCTGAACTTCAGCCCTAGCCTCCAGTGTAATCGTTCTGGTTGATAGGGCCGCTAGGTCAGCTCGTAGAGAGGCAATCCCCCCTGCAGTTTGGAGACATCCTGTTGAGTGGACTACGAGAGTTACGGCACTCCACAAAGATCCGCAAGCAACAGACCTACATCTTGGGAGAGAGCCTCGATTTTTGCGTGCACTGTCGCACTCAAGGCCTCAATTGCAGGAAATAGCTGGGCACTGGTAAGACCCTGTGCCTCCCGCAGGCAATTTGAGCTCTCCCGCAGCGGAGGGTTCGGGCCGTGAACTAGTCCATCTTGGTCTGTTGGGCCTCGCTCTGCGGCCTATCCTTCGCCATGATGTGCTCCTTCATGTGGGAGTGTCTGGTTAGATCTACCCCGCAGGGGGTAGGTGGCACCAACCATGGACGAGGCCAGCTTGAACCTTGGGTCTCTGGATGCGTGCAGCACCAGCAGCACTGCAGTGTTGAGTGAAGGGTCTCCCAGGGTTATGATGTGCCCAAATCAAGGCAGAAGTGGACACCGACAGCGAGCACGAGCAGGCCCACAGTCTCTGAGGAAGAGTTCCTTGGGAGTCTCGCACACCGGGACAAGGCGGGATATATCTCCAGCAGATAATGAGAGCAGCCAGCACCTTAGCCCCCGGCGGCTGGCAGCGCTTGCAGCCCTGTGCCTCCAAGCAAATGATCTCCGGAGGGTACTCAGTGGGACAGGAGGTTGGCTGAGAGGATGCTGTCCCCAGGAGCAGGCAAAAGCACAACAATCATTGGGCAGTACTAGCGATGTGCACCACAGGCATTAATAGCAGCAACAAGAGGACCCCACACCATCAGCAGCTCGACCAACAATCTTGATGCAGCCCATGAGGGCAAAACAATATGGCAATGCTCCAGCCAGGCAGAAGAGAGGTTCAGGACTCCATGTATGGTATAAGGACCAGGAGCAGCACAGCCAGGGAATAGGGTGCCTATGGGGCCACACCACCTGCAGGTGATAGTGCACAGCCTCTTGTCCCACTGCGATCAGGGTGCAATGGCACCTCCTGCCCTCCACAGGCACCGATCATCCCCCGCTCAGTGCCATACCGACATCTGCAGTGGCCCTCCCACACCTCAGCACGTCGGGCCAGTTATCCCCACGAGGTGGTGGGCAGACAGTTCCCAGGACAATTCCAGATCGGACCGGCGGGTCAGCGAAAGGTGAGTGATTCTCCTGCCCTAGGGGTCATGGGTGCAAAAAGCAGGATCACAAGAGAGCTTGCAATTCTCAACAGTACATCCAGATATGGGGCCGCACCGGGGGATTAAGTGACATTAGTCTGAAACACAAGTACCTCTGGGAATCAGGGACGCCCAGTTAGCAGTTGGGTAAGCCATGTTGTAGTATGCATGTTGTATTATGCATGGCAGCAAAGGCACAATAAGGAGGGAGGAAGGCCCAGGCGTATGGTGTACAGCAGCAAAAAACTCCCCAGCGAACCAGGTTTGGGCACTGTGTGATGACGTAGTGTCCTCCAGGCGCCCACACATCACTAGCCCTGCAGGAAAAGATGGCTCAGTGCAAGCAGTCCAGGCAGAGCTAGGTCCCTGGGCCTGGCGGTGCGTACAATGACGAGGCAGCCACTCCTCCTCTGTGCTCACCGCCAAACAAGCCTTGACTGCAGGAACAGAGGCCCATGTGACCTCCCCGCAAGGGGGAGGCAGTCAGAAGAAATACAGATGGCACTGCGTGCCCCCAGCGCCAATCCCGCTGACCCATGTTGTACCTCCTTCGCTGTCAGGGCACTGGTGGGTCAAGCCAAAATCATTGCAGCACCTAGCGGCAACAAGCCTGGGGGCAGACTCGGCCGAGTCTGCAAACACCCTGTTGCTGGCGGGCTCACACCAGTCATGACAAGCATGCAGGGGGACAGTTGTACGCCGTAGTCCACCTCCGCAGGGTAAAGTCAGCAGCAGGCGACACGGGAAATCCAATTAAGGATTTGGGTATGCCTCACGGGAGCAGCGGTGGGGGGAGACACCTCTATTTCCCCAGGAGACCTCACTACTGTATTGTAGTGGGTGGTAGGCCCACATGCTTGCGAACAAAGCACATGGACACAGTAGTAGGGAACTGGTAACTACCATGGCACATGCGCCCGGCACCTTATATTAGCAGGGTCACAGTAATGGTGACGCCTGTGATGGGTGGGTGAAGAGTGTATGTACAGCACAAGGCTGAACACTAGAACGTGTCCAGCAGGACACTACATCCCTCCCAAATGTTATTGGAAATGAAACGAACAAAAGTCCAACCTATGGGAAAAACAAACAATACATAGCACCATTGAGTCTCTTCAGGCCATCTGCCGGGTAGTGCAGGATCTCCGGACTGCACAGTTAGGAGGCTTTAGTCCACCGCAGCGATGTCGTTCGGACTGGACCTGGTAAAGACTGACTAACACCTTACCACACCCGACTGAAAGCACCTGTACCCAACTATTTATCACAAAATACATTTATTAGGGTTGTGTAACACCCCAAACACCCCCCTAAAGGTACGCCCCTGTTTACCAGGTGGTAAATAGTTACGGATTTGGGTTCACTATCTATACTACTATAATAAAGGAAGAACTTTCAGCCTTTGAGGCGGGTAAACTCGGGAACCACAGCGCCAATCCACACACCCGATACACCGTTGGAATCGTCAGGGTGTGTAGATGGTTATAGGCTATATAAATAAAAATAAAAAAAGGTTATTTAAAAAATTTACAGTAAAAAAAGGTAGTCCCTCCGAAGTAGCGCCCGCCGCGACGTGCGTGCTCACGTCAGGAGCGCGGGGAGAAGCGGCATCCAGGAGCGTGACGAGGAGCGGAGAACATGGCGCGGGGGATGAGCGGTGACGTGAGGAGCAGCGGACAGGCCAGCGGCGGTGCGAGCAGTGGACAGGCTGGAGGAGCGGCGGCTGAGGTAAGGGAGCGGCGGACATGGCGCGGGGGAGGAGCGGTGACGTGAGGAGCAGCGGACAGGCGGGAGGAGCGGCAGCTGAGGTAAGGGGACCCATGTCGGGGCAGGCGGGGGTCGGGGCAGGCGGAGGACGGGACGGGCGGGGGCCCGGGCTACTGGACAATGTCGGGGCGGGCGGGGGTCGGGGAAGCCTGTTGCTCCCTGACAAGGTCGAGACGGGCTGCTAGTATATATATATACACTAATATAATAAAGAGAGAGCCCAAACCTTCGAGGCGGGTACTCTCAGGAACCACAGCACCAATCACAACACCCAATACAGCATTGGAAAGGGCAGTTGCAGCAGAAGGACATAGGCTATGCAGATGCCCACCATATACATTTAAAAGGTAAAAGAACCGTGCCAGCAAAGTAGTCCCTTGTGGGTGTGTCTGCGTTGTGCTGTGGGCGTGTGCTGGGGGTGTGACAAACGCTGGGGGCGTGTGGTACGTTCTGCCCTCCAAGCCATGTCTCATATCGTGTGCTAATCCCACCCTGCTCCCTTTAAATACCCTTGCACCCCATAACCATAACCCACCCTTACTCCTTAAAATACCCCAACACCCTTAAACTCTAACCCATCTTAGCCCTATAAATATACCCTGTACCCCAAAACCCAAGCCTATCCCTAAACCCTAAAAATACCCCTGTATCCCAAAACCCAAACCTAGCCCTGAGCCCTATAAATGCCCCTGTACCTCAAAACCCAAACCTACCCCTGAACCCTAAAAATACCCCTGTACCCCAAAACCCAAACCTAGCCCTGAACCCTTAAAATACCCTTGTACCCCAAAACCCAAACCTAGCCCTGAACCCTTAAAATACCCCTGTACCCAAAAACCCAAACCTACCTCTAAACCCCTAAAAATATCCCTGTACCCCAAAACCCAAACCTAGCCCTGAACCCTAAAAATAACCCAGTACCCCAAAACCCAAACCTACCCATGAACCCTAAAATACCCCTGTACCCCAAAACCCAAACCTAGCCCTGAACCTTAAAAATACTCCTGAGTTGAGAGTTGAGTTGAGAGATGATTTATAGAGCGCAACTTTGCCCCAAAACCCATACCTATCCCTAAACCCTAAAACTACCCATGTAACCCATAACCCAAAACTATATCTGAACCCTTAAAATACCCAAACATATACCTCAGTACCCAAAGCAAATACCCCTATACCCATACTTACCTTATCCAAACATTTTTTTTTAAAACACGCTTTTTCCATTCATGCATTTACAACGAATTTCGTTGTAAATGTATGCATGGTAAAAGCATATAAAATGTAATGCCATGTGTTATAATGGCATTGCGGAGTCATGGTACTTTCGTAATGAAAGTATGCGGAGTGATGGTATGCGGAAAGAAAGTTGCAGAATAATGGGTGTTTACCCTCCCCCGGTAAGTACATTGGAGGCACGGCGGCCCACATCTCCAGCAACATACTCATATTTTTTCACCACCCATTTGAAAAATGCACAGGTCTCTCTCATTGATGGCCAGCACCGACATACACTTTCAAACACACCTCCCGCCACAAGTTCTAGAATTGCGAACTTTAGAGCTGGGGAGCTACGTTCGAATCGCGGCATCAGCTCAACATCCTTTGATTCCAGGCAAATCGCTTTGTCTCCCCGTGCCTACCACAAATGAATGTGTTCTTTTGTAATGTAAATTGTGCTCATGCCATGTTGTCGAGTTCGCGCTATATAATATTGCAAGGAAAAATAAAGTAGGGAAACTCGAGTTCACACACTACTGAACGCGCACTCTTTTTTTTTTTTTTTTTAAATTTTTGAAAACCTTTATTTAAGAGCACAACACACAGCTGTTTAGCCCAACATCCCGGAGGCAGGGCAGCCAAATATGAAGGAGGTCAATAGTGTGCAACATCAGAACATAATCATCAAAGGTTAATTTTTATAAGAAAGAGAAAACAACTGGCGCCCGTGGGCGCGAAAGTGGCAGTAAGCAAAAAGTGTGTGACGCTGGGTGTCTGGGGACGGGTAGGGAGTAAGGCAGTAATACTATCAAAAAGGAGAGACGCAAGATGGGATAGGGGGAGAAGGGGGAGGGCATCAGGAGAAAGAAACAATTCAAAGCTCAGTTGGTGTCACAGGTCAGGGCAATGCAGCCTCCTGCTGGTCAATCGGTTCAGGCGGTTGGCACACATCCCCCCTGTATTCATTCCACGCCCCCCAGACTTTCATCCAATTCCGTGGCCTCCCCCTGGCCACATAGACTGTCTTTTCCCTGAACATACACCAGTCCATGTTGGCCTTCCACTGCACCAGCAGGGGGGCCGTGGTAGCGCCCCACCGCTGGGCTATGTCCCTCTTCGCCACCATGTTCCCCAAGGTAACCCACCTAGTCTGCGCGACATTATGATCGGACGGTTCCCAGACGTTCAGGAGGCACCGGCGGGCCTCCGCATGGGAAGCCACGCCCGTAACCTCCGCCATCACGCGGTGGATCCTCCTCCAATAGGAGGCGATCACCGGGCAATCCCAAAGGATATGGAGGAAGGTGGCAGGGGCCCCACACCCTCTGCGGCAAAGACCATCCGGGGAAAAACCCATGCGCATCAATCGGGGCCCAGTCACGTATACCCGGTGGAGGATCTTAAACTGTA
This sequence comes from Lissotriton vulgaris, assembly GCF_964263255.1. Classification (NCBI taxonomy): domain Eukaryota; kingdom Metazoa; phylum Chordata; class Amphibia; order Caudata; family Salamandridae; genus Lissotriton; species Lissotriton vulgaris. The sequence continues at coordinate 118,284,190 of NC_141696.1, forward strand.
CGAGGCGAAGACGGGAAGAAATGGCAACCTCCTTAGGAGAGGAAACCGCACTTTGCCAGTCCTCGTCGTCCAGCTCAAGACCATCCGCCACCCACTGATCTCTCAAGCCAAGAAGGAGGTCTGTACGTACATTTATCAACTTCTTGTATGCAAGGGAGATCGCACTGTCCGGCACATGCCCATCTAGGATCCTATCTTCCAGCGGAGAACTTTCAGGAATGACGCCATCCGGCGGGGAGGCCGAGAGTAGCGCATGTCTCAACTGTGCGTAGCGGAAGAACTCCGTCGCGCCCAGCTGGTACTCAGTCTGTAACTGGGGGAAGGTCTTAATCAAACCCCTAGAAATCATGTCCTCAACCCTGCTGATGCCAATGAGGTCCCACTTGTCAAAACCTTTGGTGTGCCACAGCCTACCCAGGATGTCGGAGTCAAAGAGGGGAGTGAACTTCGTGAGCCTGCCCTGCCATCCCTGCGCCCTGGTAACCGTCTTCCAAATGCGAACCGCTGTGCGGGTGGGGCCAGTCAGTTTGCGGTCAAAGGACCTGGAATATAAGGCACGATAATACTTCCCGCCGCCCATCAGCCATCTGTCCATGGCGTATCCAGGGTTCTCCACTGGGCCGTAAAAACCATGGTTCAGGGCAGCGAGCTGCGACGACCAATAGTACCGGCGCACATCCGGGAGGGCTATGCCCCCATCATACCAAGGAAGCGTGAGTTTGTGGAGGGCCACACGGGGACGGCCCTCCCAAAGGAGGTTACGAAGAAGGCCTTCGATGTCGCGGAAGTATCGGGCCGGGACAGGGTCCTGCGCATTCTGTAGTGCATAGAGGAATCTGGGAAGCGCCATCATCTTAAAAAGGGCAGCACGGCCCAGGAGAGAGAGTGGCAGGTGGCGCCAGCTTTCGACGTCACGTCGCAGCCGCTGAAGAGGAGGGAGCAGATTATTGTCATACCGGAGCTTGGCGTTGCTGGATATGTATATGCCCAGATATTTAAAGCCGCGCGACGCAATCTGGATGCCGCAGCCCCCGGGGAGGCGCGGGGTATCCCCTTTGAGGACATAGAGGGACGATTTGGCCCAGTTAATAACCAGGCCAGAGTATCGCCCAAACAGTTTGATGACATCGCAAGCCACAATAAGGGATCTACCCGGTGAAGACATGTATAACAGGATGTCATCAGCGTATAGAGAGACCCTGTCCTCAAAGCCGGGGGCCCATTCAATACCTCTCAGGTCGGGATGGGAACGCAGCTGTGCCGCAAGGGGTTCAAGAGCCAGAGCAAACAACAGGGGGGACAAGGGACAACCCTGCCTTGTGCCACGGCGCAAAGGGAAGGGCGCTGACAGGCGACCATTGACCGTGACATTGGCCATCGGGTCCGCATAGAGAAGCTTCACCCAACTGATGAAGACCGGTCCGAATCCGAATTTAGCCAGAACCGCCCATAAGTAAGGCCATTCTAGCGAATCAAAGGCCATGGTGGCGTCCAGGGACGCCAACACCGCTGGATCTTTGAGAGTGTGGGCCCGGGCCATAACCCCATGAAGACGGCGCAGGTTCAGGGCGGTGTTACGGTGGGGAATGAATCCAGATTGATCGGGGTGCACGAGGTCGCTAATAACGCCAATTAACCGATTAGCCAGGAGTTTGGCAAGGACCTTGGGTTCCACATTAAGGAGGGAAATAGGACGGTAAGAGCGACATACGTCCCGTGGTTTACCCTCCTTATGGATGACCACGATGGTAGCCAGTCGTTGGTCCAGGGGAAGGGAGCCTCTTTCAAAGGATTCAAGGAACATCTTGCGGAGATGCGGGGAAACCGCATCCGATCGGATTTTATACAGCTCCACTGGAATTCCATTGGGCCCAGAGGCCTTGCCTGAATTAAGGGAGCGGATGGCAAGGTCAATCTCGTCAGCGGTAATGTCCCTATCCAGGTCTTCCCTTTCGTCCTCGGAGAGACTGGGGAGGTCGATATCAGCGAGGAAGGTCGTCGTTTCCGCCTCCGAGAACTCCGAGGCAGACTCATAGACTCCGCGGAAGTAGTCCGCGAAAGAGTCCACAATGGCGCTGGGGTCCGTAAGGATCATACCGTCCCCACCACGGAGCTCCGGCACCACTCGGCTGGCCATCTCCCTCTTATCGAGCCATGCCAACAGTTTCCCGGCTTTATCACCCACATCGTAGATGCGGCCTTGCTGTGCCTTGGCGAGGACAAGAGCGGCATCAGTGGCCAAAGCTTGGTACTCCGCTTGTTTCAACGAGAGATTGTGGAGGGCCAAAGGGTCAGGGTCGGAGCGCAGCTGGGTCTCGAGGTGTAGCACCTCTTGTTCGATAGCCAGCATAGCCGAGTCTCTCTCACGGCGGGTGGCCGCAATGAGTGCCTGGGCCTCTCCACGGAGCACCGTCTTAAAAGCCTCCCACAGTGTGACGGCCGACTCCACCGAGCCCACATTTTCGGTAAAGTAAAGGTCTATAGATTTGGCCAAAAGGGTGCGGGTCTTAAAATCGCGAAAATACCAAGGATTGACCGCCGCCGGGCGTTCCGACAGAGTCACGCCAAAGTCAAAGGAGACCCATAGCGGGGAATGATCAGAAATGCCACGGGCAAGGAAGCGGGCCTCCGACACAGCCAGTGCGTCCGAGGCCAGCGTAAGAACATAGTCAATCCGCGAGAGACTCCCGTGCGCACCCGACAAGAAAGAGAATTGGCGAAGCGTGGGGTGCAAAAGCCGCCACGTATCCACCAGCCCAGTAGAATCTAGAAAGGACGGCAGCCACATCTGCGGTCCACGTAGGTCGCGAGGCGGCTGGCGATCAAGGAGACCAGAGCAAACCGAATTAAAGTCGCCCCCCACTATCATACGACCAACCGGCATAGACAAAATGGCACCACCAAGGTCCCGAAAAGTACTGGACTGCAGCCCTGGGGGGACGTACACAGACAACAACGTGAGGGAACGCCCTTCCCATCTCCCAGATACAGCGGCGTACCTCCCCCTATCATCTATCAAGGTGGTTCCTATCTCTAAGGGAAGGGATGCGCGCATGAGAATCCCCGCCCCCCTGGAGCCGGAAGAGAACCCCGAATGAGCCACCATTTTATAACCTTTGCGATTCAGGGCTTTACAGGCATTGCCCACCAAGTGCGTCTCTTGCAGAAGTACAACATCCGGCATATGCCGTTTAATCAGTTGAATAACCACCCCTCTCTTAATACGATCACCCAACCCGTTAACGTTCCAACTAAGAATCTTCAACACCCTACCCCTCATCCCTCCGCCGCCCGCCCCACCCATCACCCAAAGACACCCGCATCAATAAAAGTCCAGGATCACCATTGTCCGTGTGCCACAAAAAGGAAGAAAAGAGAAACACACAACAAACCAAAACTGTACCCAACCAACCCCCCACCCTGCACCCCTGCGTTAGACTAAAAAGCCCTCCCAACCTGCAGTGTGCCTGTCGCCCCATTAACTATTCTACCAAAGACCCAGAGGAGGAAGGAATCTCCGTGGAATCGTCCCGCCACCCACCATATGAATAAAGGAGAGAATAATCACACCAAAACAGTAGTCCGGCGGTCATTCGAGGCAAGGGTAGCCCCGGCTCCCAGTTCATTCCTGCCGTTCCGCTCCGCCCGAGGCTCCTCCAACATCTTCCTCTCGCTCTTCCCGTTCCGGTGTTACAGTGTCCAGCCACTCGCTCACATTGTCCGGGTAGTCAAAAAAGTATGCGCGGCCCTTGTATTCCACACGGAGCTTCGCAGGGAATTGCATCGAGTATTTGAGACCCATGTCCCTGAGGCGTCTCTTAACTCCTGCGTAGCTCAGCCTTTGGCGCTGCACCTGTCTGGTGAAATCAGGGTAAAAATGCACCTCCGCGTTTTGATAGTGCAGTGGTCCGTGCGATCTGGACGCCTGGAGGATCGCATCTCGATCCCTGAAGTTAAGAAGGCGCGCCACAATAGGTCGTGGCGTCGCCCCCGTTTTAGGTGGACCACCCGGCACACGGTGGGCACGTTCCACCGAAAAGAAGTTGCTCAGTCCAGAGGGCGCCAAATGCGTCTTGACCAGTTCCTCCACAAAGAGGTCCGCCGCTCCATCCTCGGCCCCTTCCGGAACCCCCACTATGCGGACGTTCTGCCGCCTGGCTCGCCCCTCAAAATCCTCCAGCCGTTTCGAGAACTGATCGGCTGCCGATCGTAGATTCCGGACCTCCGTTTGCAGTTCAGAGACATCCGAGGTCAGACTAGTGGTCTTAATGTCCAACGCTCTCACACGGTCGTTCGTCTTGCCCAAGTCGGTCCTGATCAGAGCAATATCAATGGCCATGGAATCCACCTTGTGAGACAGGATCTCGTGTTGGTGTTGTGCGTCAGCACGGAGACTGGTGATGGCACCCATAATGTCCACCAGAGTAGGATCCGAGCCGTCCGGCAGGGCAGCAGCTGGGGTCCCCTTGGAGACCACACCCGACGTAGGTGGCGATTTGAGGTTAACATACCGCTCCATGCGGTTGTTCTGCGTCTGTGGTTTGCCACGACTACCTTTATTAGATGCCCTCTCCGAATCGCCTCTGCCCGCCATGTTGGGTCCCCGAGAACAAAGGACCGGAGGTCTCAGGTCAGGGTCCACAGCCAGGAGTCAATCAGATCAGAAAGAACCCCACTCAGGTCGACCAGGGCAAGGCCAGATCACAGCGTCTGCACCCAGGAGATGGCAGGCAAGGCCCCTTCCGTGCGATCGAGCGAAGTGGCGAGGTGACGGAGTCCGGATGGACAATGGCACCGTTACGGAGCGGAGTTCAGCTCGACGTAACTTCACTCAGGAGCCACCGATTTGGAATCCGATTGCAGCCCCCGCCTCAGCAGGCCGCCAGCCATACAATGCCACCAACGTGGACCAGGATTCTAAGCAGGATAATTGCGGTGGATCGGACGGTCCACGGAGCTCCGAGCTTACGCGGCCATCTTGTTCGCCCGCTAAGCTCCTCCCCTCTGAACGCGCACTCTTAAGTGCATCAGCAGTGCACTGTGAATCGGAGCGTTTCACAGGCCTGTCAAAGATAAGAAATGCTATCAAAACGAAATCCTACAAAACAATATACTACTGGCCGGCAGCAATTCATACCCGGACAACGTCGGGACGGGCTGCTAGTATCCTACTAAAGGGGACAGGCACGCGGACATGGACCTGGTATTAACAGGGTTTACATGTTATTCTCGTATCTGGGGTAAATAGCTCGTAATGCCTGTTAAACAATGGAAAATACTGGCTTGCATTGTCTATTCCCACCTTGGTGCCTCCCCGTGGAGTTAATAATGAACTTGGAACGAGATTCTAAGAGTCTCGCAATTACTAGCGACCAGATCACCTTCTTTCTGGCTTCTCAACGTTTTGCAGAAATGATATTCAAAATAAAAACTGGTTATGCAAATTGATTGTGTTATTAGAAGCATAAAAGACTCCAGTGAGGACTCTATGACAATGCATATATTTTCTAACTCAACAGATTCCGCTATCAGTGGCTCTCCTTTTAGCTAACAATCCTGTACATGGCTCTGAGGCTTGACAGGACTCCGCTTTCATTTGCGTCCATAAATTAAAACTTTGTGCCTAGTATTTAGCATTGAGGAAAGAGGAAGCGACACTACTAAAGGAATTCAGCACATTTTTTGCCGATTTAAGTGAGAAAAATATTTGTCATTTTCCCCTGGCTTATTAGAATGAATAGAGTTCTTCGCAGCACGGCAGTAGTTATTGAGGCATTATGAAAACACGTCACAAACGTTCGAGCAATAAACGCACACACTCACACATTTGTTTCACATTCTTTGCACATCTCCAAATCAATTCCTTTTCACTGAAAGAGAAATGGACCCGCCTCATGCAATATCCACACTCCACATTGTTAATTTAGCGTAAAAGGCCATTTATTAGGACAGGGTTGCAACAGTTACTCAACTTATTAACATTAACAATAACCTTAAATTCCATAAATATAACAATAATATGACATTCCCATTTCTCCCGCACCATTCACACCTCATGCCACTTTCCAATCCAAAGCTCCAATGCCATGCTTCATTCTTCCCGCTTTCGCTCACTGACCTCATTTCACATACCCAGTCACTCCCTCAGTTGCCCTACCAAACATCCTCCATGTTTGCCCTGATTGGCACATCCTGCTCACTGTCTTCAGTCATCTGTTACCCTGATGGGTGGATGTGCTTGCATGTGGCTCATCACCCCAAAATACTGCTAATCAGGAAAAACCCCTAGGGTATTTTTCTGCAACTGTGCACCTTTCAGAACCACTAAAGACACACCCAGACTGGAAATTTCCAGTTGGTGGTTGGTGAACAAAGGAGATACAGAAGGATGAGTTGCAATCCCAGGACCGGGTACATGCTATCTCAGCGTCAAGGTTACTCTTGCTGTACCTGCCACTCTAAGGGTGGGAGCAGGCCTATCTAGTGAGAAAGGTATGTGATGACAAAAGAAACAGTCTATTCATTAGCACAGAAAAGTTCAACCTTTGAGAAAAAAATATATATATATCGCAGCTGCTTTCTGCTGAGGTAGACAGAGTGAGACAGACGTTAGTTTCAATCATGTAAATGTGTTTGTATTTATATTGCGCTTTCTACCCAGAGGTCTTGTAGCGCTGTATTCATACCGCTGTGGAACCCTTCCTGGCTTTCCTGTGAAATGTCCACTCCTGGGCACCCCCAAGGGGAAGCCAGGCATCCAAGCGCTGCTGGGGCCGTTGTGGAGATTAAGCAAGCTATTGCCCAGAGTCACAGAGTGGGACCCATGATTAGACTAGGCACTGAGGCAAGAATTATCAGGTCCGGGGAAATTGAGTCCAAGAGCCGCCGAGGCGGAAATTGAACCCTGGTCCCGGGCCAGACCTCTGCATCAGGGTCTGCCGCTCTAACCATTGAGCCACGCTTCTCCACAGATCATGGCTCAAAACAGTGACTGAATACAAAATGGTGCAGCGAATGCTAACTTAAGCAATACAATGCATAGAGAACTTGGCTAAAGCATTTTTATTCCAACAAGCCTGCAGTAGAAATAGGCAATTAGCTCTGGGAAACCTTCCCTAAACCCAGCCTCCCATCCAGAAACCCAATCACTCCCGCACATAATGCTTGCACCACCTCGACCTCCACCTGCCAATCTACCGAATCCAACCCAAACAAATGGCCACTGTTGCTGCACCAATGCGTGCCAAAACCGTCCCAGTCCTTACCAAGCTTAATCATTGCCATGGCAAGGCAGCTAGCAACTAGAAAGCTGTATCCCTGCTGCCATCCTCATGATAAAACACCACATGTTGCTCCCGGCCTGGACCGTCCTGAAACCTGCGCCATTCTCACACAGGTCAGACCTCAAGACTACCCCCTTCTCACAGCCATACCCACTTACCCCTGCCAGCCTGATCCATATTGGATCAACGCAGCCAAATACCAAATTCACCCTTTCTCCAGACGAATCTCCTCATGTAACACCCCCACAACTCAAGCAGACCCCAAAAGCTCTGACACAAATAAGACTAAAAAAAATCCAGGTCATGCACAGATGAAACACAGCAACTTCAAAGTGATTATAACAGCAAACTGGCAAAAGCGTCAACAAATCCCATAACAATTCAAATGTGATTGCCTCCCACAATGCTGCCTTCCCTGCCCACCCTCTCTCTGCCCCATTCTTTTAGAACATTGCTTAGTATGTTATCACTGGCAGGGTCAAAACCCCAGTACAGCTTGCCATACAATGAAATACATGTCAATTTGCCCGCAATAGTCACGGGTGATAAAACTGTGTAAATGCAATACAAAACAAAACGCAACACTCCCACTTCAATTTCCTGCTGATCCTGCATCAACTCCATCAGTGCCGGTCCCACAAAGTTCCCAAACTCGGTCCATGCTAACCTGTAGCTCCTCCTGGTGGACTCAGCCAGCGACCTCTTGACCTCTAGGCCCAGATGTCAGCAGGCAATGGTGTCTTGATGACTTCAGTTCCTGGCACCAACATTCGGGAATGTTGCCACTGCGAAGGAGATAAAGAGTCTGCTATATCATTGTTGGCACCAGGAACATGCTTAGCCCGGAAAACCACATTCAAACGCAAACAAACCAGCATGAATCTCTGCAGTAGTCTCAACACCCTCAAGCCCCTTGCTCTCTGCTAGTTCACCAAGTCAACCACAGTCATGTTGTTCCCATGGAACAATACCATCCTGTTCGAGAACTCACTGCCCAACACTGGCAATGCCACCAGAAGGGAAAGAACTGAAGGAAAGCAATGGTATTTCCCTGACTCAACCAGTGTGCCCACAAATGTTCAGTGAACCACCTCCCATCCCAAAACATACCAAAACCCCGAGCACCCACCGCATCAGAAAATATTTGAACTTGCCACATTGTGTTCTCATCCAAGAAACTAAAAGACACCCATTGAAGTTATCCAAGAAAGTCCACCATATGCAAAGGTCAGCCCTACCTACCAATGAAATTTGCACCCTGTGATGTGACTATACTTCTGCAGACATATCCACGCCAAGACGTCTTCAAAAAGTCCAACCTGCTCTCACAACTCTGCATGCAAAATAAAAATAAAACGAGCAGCTTCTGCACCGTCCTCAGCAAAATCCTCCGCTCTCTAATCACTTTTGCAAGGAAAGCTTGGATTTCCAGCACATTCACCCATGGCAGTCTCGCCACCCACCGCACGGAGTCCGACTCAATGCCTAGTGTTAGAAATGGGGATTTCTGGTTGGCTAGGGCTTGCGCCAAGGCCACGCAGAAACCACCATTCTAAGTCAGGGCAAGGAAGTCACCCGCCAAGACAACCCCTACTCAGCCTCTTGGTAGATTGGCACGAGCAGTCACTCTTATCTCAGAGGCGATGTGTAAAGCATTTGCACATGCACCCACCAGCAACAACATCCCAGGCCCCCCACAAAAGGAACTCCACACAAGGTATATGTAAAAATAGCCTTTGTATTACAAAACAAATTAGATAGTAAACACACACTTTACAATGTGCCAGAGGCACAGGCAGATTTTACAGGGGATTATATACATGGGACAGGGTCACATGGACCGCTGTCAGGAATAAGCACTTTAAGAACAAGCCGTTGGTAGAATTAGCACTTGGTAGAAGTAACACTTTTAGAACATAGAACATATAATAACTGGCGGCGGGTACGGACCGTGCCTTCCGTTCTGGTGGCGTGGGCCAATGCGAGTGACCTCCTCGGCAGACCGGAGCAGGCGGGAGGCGGCCGGTACGCTACAAGCGTGCAGGCGTTTCTCGCCTCCCAAAGGGGGCTCCGGGCTTTTTCTGAGGCTGGGGCGACCGAAGTGTGCGACTCAGAGGAGGAGGGGGGGAAGGGTGCGGGCGGCCCAGCGAAGCGGACGCGGCTCAGAGGAGAGCGGCGCGGCTCGAGGCATTTAGGGCGGCCAGGCACGGGCTGCAAAGGGTAGTAGGGTGTGGGCTGCCCAGCGAAGCGGACACGGTTCAGAGGAGAACGGCGCGGCTCAAGGCATTTAGGGCGGCCAGGCAAGGGCTGCAAAGGGGGGCAAGCGAGGCACACTTCAGGCGGGCCCCAGCCGCACCTGGAGGTCAGACAAGTCCCAGCAACTTGGCAGGGAAGGCACAATAGAGTCCACTGGTCCTGGGACTCTGGTCAGGGGGCGAGCTCAGTATCAAGCCCTTGGAGATCGTTTTAAGCACCAAATAGCAAATATAGCACACAACCAGTAACCACTGGTAAGAGGTAAGTACCACCTACGCAATCCTTAACACCTTAGGCAAACATCACGCAGGGAACCATGAACACACTAGTATAACCCATACTAGATAAAACAACCTCCTAAGCATAGAAATATGTCTAGAGGGATCAGAACAGGGTGCATAAACATTCTACACACAGTACATTTCCTAGCACCCTAACAAGCACATAAATCACATTTAGTGCAGAAATCACCTTTAGCACATAACTCACATCAAAGTCCAGGCTGCGCCACTGTGCCAATACCTAAACGTAGCAGCTGCCCACTACTTGCTGGGCAGCTGAGGACAGGGATAGAACCGGGCCTAAACAAGGCAGCTGGCACTAAGTGCTGCGCAGCTGAGGAAGGCCAAGGTAGGGGCGAAGGAGTGCGACTCACTCCTGAGTCCAACGTACATGTCCCTAGAAGGAAAACCTAGGCGTAGCAGCTGCCCACTACTTGCTGGGCAGCTGAGGACACAACTGCGACAGGGGGGAGCCTCCTAGGCTTTAGGACAATACTGCGGCATGGGGCTCTCCCTAGCCCTTCAGAACAAAACTGCCACACGTGGGAGCCTTCTAGGCTCTGGAAATATATCTGCCACCGGTTGGAGCCCTCCAGGAATAAACATAGGTGCATTTCGGAGCCCTCTGGCTCTAGGCCAACACTTGCCCATCGGTGGAGCCCTCTAGCCTCTAACACAATGTGCCCCCAGGAGCCCTCTAGGCTCTTAAATATAATGGGGCCTCGTGGGAGCGTGGGGAGCGGCCCGCTGCCAACCGGGGCCGCTCTACCCTTCAAAAATGCCCGTAGGAGTCCCCTCTCTGGGGACTCAGAAGGACAATGGTCCCTATACTGAAAAAACGGAGCCCCACTCACCGGGACTCCAGGTGCGACGTCTCCGCTCCCTCGGGCCGTGCGGCGGTAGCGCTTTTGCGGGGCTCTCTCACCACATGAGAGCCCCGCCTTCACAGAGCGCCCGGCCCGCTCCTCTGGTCTTCACCCGGTCCCCATCTAGGGACCAGGACTTTTTCAAATGGAGCCCACAAGGCTCCGGGTTTTACTGCGGCCACTCTGGGAGGCGGGGTAGGCTCCCGGCCTCCCCATGCCACACCAGCATCCATCTTCGGCAGCACGGGCGGGCAGCATCTCCGGTCTCCCTCTCCCTACGGGAGACTGGCAAAAGCGGGCATGGCTTCCCCCCAGGCAGGGGGAAGCGGAAGTGATTCCATCCCGGCCCCGCCCACAGTCAGGCGGGCGCGGGCCGGACTTCCGGTTTTGCCGCGGCAGTGGCTTCTCGTGTCGGGGTCTAAAATGAGGGGTAGGCTCCCTCGGTAGAGAAAATAAACGTGGAAACGGGGTGGGCACCCGTCAAGGCCACCATAAACAGGTTGGCACCCGTAATATAAATAATTAAATAGGCGGGGTGGCACCCGCTCAATTAGTAAGTAAAATGCAGCCATGTGGGCTGCGAAGATAGGCGCTTGGGTCAATAAAGGAAGCGCTATGTCATAAAAGGAATAAAGCGCTACCCCAGCAGGTCATAGCCACAGCGCTCCTAAGGGACAATTAGAAGGAGTTCCTAGCGGTAGAAGTCCAGCACTCCCCTGAAGTGCTGTAATCCCAGTCCAAGGACAAAGAGAGGGAGCCCATACAGCTCCTTAACCAGGGAAAGTCCTCCATTCCCCCAGGCGAGGCAGAGGGGTCCCAGCACAAGGTCCATCAGGCATCCAGGGGCTGGGCAGGGCCCAGGGAGGCAAGCCTTCCCCTGGGCCCCAGCAGCAGCACGCCCCTGGTTGATTCCAGTCAGAAACAAGAAACTTGAGCATGAGGTCACAGCCTCATTTTATAAAGAAAATCCCTTTGTCTCTAGGGTGTAGGGTGGGGGCAAAACCAGACGCAGCTGGTTTGGGAGCACTCTGATGAGCTCAGCCCCTCTCACTATTCACTGGCCAGGCTAGGTTCATTAGACGCACCACAGGGGGCGGATCCAGCATTGTGTGGGGAAAGCCCAGCCCTATTCAGGTCCCAGGTGCAGCCCCTCCCTGCCATCAACATGCAGATCTCCCCAATCACCACCGGGGCAGACCCATCCAGACTCCAGGAGCCTGGCACACCAGCCAGCTCCAGCCAATCACAAGTCAGCGCATTCACTGCACAGACAGGTCAACTTCTAGAAGTGGCACTTCCACACTAGACACAATAACGCTGCACAAATCATCGCGCAGCATTTAATCACATGAGTCCGCACATACCAAACTCGCACTTGCACTCCCCACGCATCAGGGATTACCATGGACACACACATTCCCCATGCATTCTTATAGGAAGGCAGGCCAATCTCACACATGCACTCACAGAGCGCACACACTTTACACTGCGCCACAGTGCTAAAGTGCGCAAAGATCAGAAATCATTATAATTATGTAACACTAAAAGACAAAAAGTTCAGGGGTGAACCTGGCAGAAGTGCCAAGTCCAACATCTAGGAACATCAAGACCTGACTACGGCCCTCCATCTTCTCAGGGCCAAAGGCATTCCGAAAACCTGTGCCAAAGACTCAAATTGCCGAAGCGCCTTCGGCAACTCCTAGAAGCTTCCCTGCAGGCAAACAAGAAGTCATCCAAATAGCGAGACGTCTCCTGATAGCCACTTACTTTGGTGAAAACCCATTACAAGAATGTGCTAAAGGTCTCAAACAATGCACATGAAATGGCTCAGCCCATCAGCAAGACCTTCTCCACATAGATGGCACCCCCAAATTGCATGCGGAGGAAAAAAAAATCAGCTGGGTGTACGGGCAACAGCAGAGAAGCCGACTTGATATCACATTTCACCAATTCGACCTCACACTTCCTCACCAGGCGCATGGCATCATCCACCAGGGCATACAGCAACCTAGGGCCAGATGTAGGTAAATATCATTTACCGATTCTAAAATACCGAATTTTACCGAATCGGTATTTTAGATTCAGAAAATGGTAAGTAGATAAAAAATCGGTAAAAAATACCAATTCGGTAAAACTCGGAATCGGACAATCGGAAATTACCGAATCGGTATTTACCGAATCGGTATTTACCGATTCGGTATTCCCCATTCATTCCCATGGGCCTTTTGGCCCATAGGAATGAATAGGAAATACCGAATCGGTAAATACTGATTCGGTAAATACCGAATCAGAAAGCAAACAAAAGTGAAACTTAAGTAGGCAGCCAATCAGGTGCTACCACCCTCACCCTCCCTACCAGGAAGTGGCTACACAGGCAGCTGCAACTAATTAGAAGGTTCTGGAAAGGCAGTTGGAGCTGAACTGAGTCCCTGAGCAGCAGAAAGGGTTTTGTGCACTTTTAAAACTGCAAAATGGCAAGCAGCAAAGAAAAAGAGCAGCCTGAGAGGAGGAGGAAACTCAAATTCAGCAGCATGGAGCTGCAGGTCCTTGTTGAGGAGGTGGTGAAGGTGCACCAAAAACTCTTTGGCAGGCAGTCCATCACTGTGGCAGAATCTGCCAAAACGAAACTCTGGCTGGACATACTGGACAAAGTAAATGGTGTTGGGGTGACTACCAGAGACACAGAGGACCTGAAAAAGAGATTTTACGACCTCAGGAGCCAAACCAAAAAGAAATTGGTTGAACACCACAAGCAGGCATCAAAAACTGGCGGAGGCAGGAACCCAGCACCCCCCCTTACTGACCTGGAGGAGATGGTGGCCTCAACCATTGAACCAGACAGCGTCTGCAGACTGGGAGAAGTAGAAAGCTCAGTCAGAGCTGCAAGGCAAAAAGGTAAGACAAATGCACAGCATTCCCCCCCATACCATCATACTTACCTGTACCCTTTGTGGGCAAGTGAACCCCAGTCCAGTACTACTAGCAATATACAGGAGCAATGCATCATGGTATTTGTAGTCAGGAAATTTAAGAACATGTCATACAGAACACCAACCACAAAGTCAGCTAAATGATTGCATAGAGAACAAAGCTAATGTGAGAAATATTTAATTGAAGTGACTGCGAGACAGTAGCTAATGTATGCTCATATGTCCACAGGTGAAACGTCTCACAGGCGTTCGCAGGAGACTGAAGGCACACCACCAGAGAGGGAGGAGAGTCAGGTGCCAGGTCCAACTACCCAGAACGTACCACAGGACACAGGTGCACCAAGTAGCCATCCTCCTGCACAAGACTCAGAAATGGCTCCAGAGCTGCATGCATCCCCTCGTAGATCTCAATCCCCTCTGTTGCTGTCATCCCCTGAAATGCCAGCATCAGAGCATGATACAACACCTGCATCTCAACCAAGCAGGAGGCATGTTGTGGCCCCACTACTAGAAATGGAGTCATCAGCAGCTGACATGGAGGGGGACGAAACACACAACTTGCCTGTAGATGTCAGCTCTGGTACAACGCACTCAAGTGCTGGGGTGGGCCATGGTGGTGCAAGATGCCGCAGAGTCCATGAAAGGCCAGCAGATGCACCTGTGGAGGGTCCAAGTGTGTTCCGTGGTCTGGAGGGGAGCATGATGAGAATACAGAGGATGCAGGGAAGAGCCATCCAGGCATGCCAACGCCAAATGAGGTCCCTGAACAATAACATAGGAGAAATAGAGAAGGGCATCAATGAACTTGTACTAGTGAACAAAGAGATGGCAGCAGGGATGCACGGAATTAGCCAATCGGTGCAGCTGCTATGCACCAAACTAGACACTGATTTTGAGGCAAGGCGCAAGGAAAGGCAGCGTGCTCATGGCCAAAATAAAGCGCTGAACCGCCTGGCCACTGCCACATCCCTGCTATGCAGGAGAAGCAGTAACATGCAGGAGGTTATGACCCAAAACACCAATGAGGTCACTAGGGGCATGGGCAGGATGACCAGTGCTCTTGAGGCGCTGTTAAATGCCCAGACTGCAAAAACAGCTGCTCTGGATGTGCCTGTAAGTGAGGAGGTACAAAAGGGGGTGGTGATGTAAGTGAGGAGAGCACAAGCAGGAGCAGCATTGCAAGTCAAGTCAAGTCAAGTCAAAGAATTTATATAGCGCACTACATACCCAGAGGGTCTCAAGGCGCTTAGGGAGGGGGAGAGGATTACTTGTCAAAAATCCACGTTTTAAGTTGCTTTCTGAATGCTAGGTGGTTCTGGGTAAGGCGAAGGTAAGTGGGGAGTGAGTTCCATGTTTTAGCAGCCAGGTATGAGAAGGATCTGCCTCCCATGGTTGTCTTGTTGATGCGAGGTACAGTGGCGAGGGCTTGGCTGGAAGAACGTAGTTGGCGGGAGGGGGTGTAGAAGGACAATCGAGAGTTGAGGCATTCTGGTCCGATGTCGTAGAGTGATTTGTGTGCGTGGGTTAGCAGTCGGAAAGTGATCCTCTTATTTACGGGTAGCCAGTGGAGGTCTTTCAGGTGACCAGAGATGTGTTCGTTACGCGGGATGTCTAATATGATCCTGGCTGAGGCGTTTTGGAATCGTTGGAGTTTCTTCTGGAGTTTAGCGGTAGTACCTGCGTAGAGGGTGTTTCCGTAGTCCAGTCGGCTCGTGACCAAAGCGTGGGTGACTGTTTTTCTAGTTTCGGTGGGGATCCAGCGAAAAGTTTTTTTGAGCATGTGAAGAATGTTGAAGCAGGATGAGGATACGGCGCTGACTTGTCTGTTCATTGAAAGTGAAGAATCCAGGATAACGCCTAGGTTCCGTGCGTGGTCTGTCGGGATGGGTGCTTTTCCAAGGGCTTCCGGCCACCAAGAGTCGTCCCATGCAGAGGGGGATGTACCTAGGATGAGGACTTCTGTTTTATCTGAGTTCAGTTTCAGATGGCTGTGTTTCATCCATTCGGCAACTTCTTTCATTCCTTCGTGTAGGTTAGTTTTGGCGGTGTTGGGGTCATTGGTGAGAGAAAGGATCAGTTGAGTGTCATCCGCGTAAGAAATGATGTTGAGGTTGTGTTGGCGTGCGATGGCCGCGAGGGGGCTCATGTATACGTTGAAGAGGGTGGGACTGAGTGAGGATCCTTGTGGTACGCCACAGATGACTTCAGAGGCCTCGGACTTGAATGGTGGAAGGCGGACTCTCTGGGTTCTTCCGGTGAGGAACGAGGTGATCCATTCAAGTGCTTTTCCTTGTATTCCGATGTTTCTGAGGCGTTGTAAAAGGGTGCTGTGGCAGACTGTGTCGAAGGCTGCGGAAAGGTCGAAGAGGATGAGGGCGACTGTGTCTCCATTGTCCAGTAGAGTTCGAATGTCGTCTGTTGCTGCGATGAGGGCGGTCTCAGTGCTGTGTTTTGCTCGGAAGCCAGATTGTGAGGAGTCGAGGGATTTGTTGGCTTCGAGGAAAGCGGCGAGCTGGTTGTTGACAGCTTTCTCGATGACTTTGGCCGGGAAAGGAAGGAGTGATATGGGGCGGTAATTTTTGAGTTCGGTGGGGTCCGCTGTGGGTTTTTTCAGAAGGGCGGTGAGTTCAGCGTGTTTCCAGCTTTCCGGGAAGGTGGCGGAGTTGAAGGAGCAGTTGATGACGTCTCTGAGGTGCGGTGCTATGACGGAGTCTGCTTTGTTGAAGATGTGGTGAGGACATGGGTCTGTGGGGGATCCTGAGTGGATGGAGTTCATCAGGCGGATGGTGTCCTCAGTGGAGATTGGGTTCCAGTCGTTAAGGGTGTTCAAGGGGGGAGAATGTTCATCATAAGGTTGGGTGGGTTGGTCTCCGGGTTGGTTGTCGAAGCTGTTGTGGATGTCTGCAATTTTGTTGTGGAAGAATGAGGCTAGGGAGTCGCAGAGGGCTTGAGAGGGGGTGATGTCGTTGGAGTTGGCCGAGGGATTGGTAAATTCCTTGACGATGTTGAAAAGTTCCTTGCTGTTGTGGGCGTTGTTGTCTAGTCGATCTTTGAATGCTGTTTTCTTGGCCTTTCGGATTAGTTGGTGGTGTATGCGGGTGGCGTTTTTGAAGGCGTCCTTGGTGCTGGTGGTTGGGTCTTTTTTCCAGGCCTTTTCAAGGGAGCGGCAGAGTTTCTTGGACTTCTTAAGATCATCGTTGAACCATGAGGCCTTCTTGCTGCCAGGTTTGCTTTGACGTGTTTTCAGTGGTGCTAAGGTGTCGGCGGTGTTGGATAGCCATAGGGTGAAGTTGGCGGCGGCTTGGTCTGGGTTAGAAGAGTGGGCTGGGGTGTTTAGAAGGAGCGATGAGGAGATCTGGTCGATGGTGATTTTGTTCCAGTTTCTTTGCAGAGTTTGTTGGAGGTGGTTGATGGGTTTCGGCTTGTTGTAGGTAAAGTGAACGCAGCTGTGGTCAGTCCAGAGGAGATCAGTAGTATGGCTGAAGGAGACATGATTGCTGGAGGTGAAGATGGGTCGAGTGTGTGACCTGCGATGTGGGTGGGGGAAGTGACCAGTTGTTTAAGTCCGAGGTTGGCGAGGTTGTCCAAGAGGGTGGTGGTGTTGCGGTCGTTGTTCTTTTCAAGGTGAAAGTTGAGGTCTCCCAGAAGGATGTAATCTTTGGAGGGGAGCGCGTGTGGAGTGATGAAGTCCGTGATGTCTTCACTGAATTTTGCGCGGGGTCCTGGTGGTCTGTAGAGGAGGGTGCCTCTGAGTGTGGTCTTGGGGTCGATGTGGATCTGGAAGTGAAGGTGTTCAGAGTTGGCGAGGTTGACGTCAGAGCTGGTTGAGATGCGGATTGATTTTTTATGGACGATGGCGATTCCTCCTCCTGTGTGGCCGGTACGGTCCTTGTGTGTGATCTTATAATCTTCAGGGATGGCAATGGTGATGTCTGGGGCGGAGGAAGCGTTCATCCATGTTTCTGTTAGGAAGGCGACGTCTGGAGAGATGGTGTCTAGTAGATTCCATAGGTCAATGGCGTGTCTGTGGACCGATCGGGTGTTGAGAAGGATGCATTGTAGGTGATTGGGGTCGGGAATCTGTGGTGTGGTCGTAGCGGGGATGTTGTCGGTGCCGAAGAATTTGCAGGAGTGGCAAGAGAAAGGTCCATGAGTGTGTCCAGGAGCGGCTTGGACGCAGTTGGGGGCGCGACCGGGGTTAAGAGCTAGGAGGGTGGCGGCATCGTAGGTAATGCGGGAGGGCTGGGCAGCGCGAGGGGCAGGGGGTCTGGCGCTGGGCGCGGTCCAGGCGCGGACGGGCATAGACGGGCTTACCTTTGGCGCACCTTCGGCGTGGCCGTAGCGCGTGGACGCTGCGCGTTGGTACATCTGACATAAATGGAGAGTGGAGGGGGCGGAGCGTGGGAGGGTCAGCAGGGAGGCGGGGGCGAGGTTGAGGGAGGGCTCGGGTCAACCTGGGAAATGGCCGACCAACAACAACAACAAGGAGCAATGGAGCGCTATGAGGGTCAAAGATGCGAGATCGTGCGCGGAGACAGAGGAGATCGTGGCACACTTTAAATAAGAACACAGCCAATGTAATGCAAACAAAGCGCAGCTACAATTATTACAGGTACTGCACGGTGAAAGCGCTATCAGTTACCAATCAGCAAAGCGCTATCAATTGAATAAACAACAGTGCGCGCTAGCAAGAACAAACTAAGGGGTCGATTAGGATCGCGGACGGACTTGAGTCCGTCCGCGACCCCAGAGTATGAGGGAACGTCCGCATGGGCTGCGGCGTTCCCTCATGTGCGATTAGGATGTGACCGCCACCCTGGCGGTCACATCCTGGATATTTAACATTGCGGCGGGTGCTGCTTCAAGCAGCACCGGCCGCAATGTTAAAAGTGCATGTGTAACATTTACATGCACAAAGCGGCAGGCACCGCGCGGTGCCTGCCGCATTGTGCATGTAAATGCTGGGGGGTACCATAGGTACCCCCCATGTGCACCCCCCACCCGCCAACACCCTGGGGGCCCGCAACGGGCCCCCAAAATCAAAAGTACACATGCTTTTCCACGGTGTAAAAACCGCCGCGGAAAAGCATGTTTTCAAATGCTTCCTAATTTGGCCGGCGGTGTCTGATAGACACTGCCAGCCAAATGAGAGCTTTTCCACCGCGGTTGTAATCCGACCGCAGCGGAAAAGCAGCGGACAGAAACCAAGACCCACCAGCCATCGTAATGCGGCGGTGGGTCTTTGGTGAGTCCGCAGAGGATTTTCCGCCTCCTCCGGGCCGGAGGTGGCTTCCGCCGGCCCGGAGGAGGCGGAAAATCCTCCATCCTAATCGGCCCCTCAGTGCCCAGGGTGAAAGCGATATCAGTTACCAATCAGCAAAGCGCTATGTAATTAAATAAACAACAGTGCGCGCTAGCAAGTACAAACTCAGTGCCCAGTCAGCAAGCAAATAGCAAATGTAGGCGCTACAATACCACAGGTGAGGGAGGAAGCGGGGGGAGCGACCACTCGCGTTGGAGGCAAGATGGTCACAGCTCACTGTGTGGGAGAGGGCGGCTTCTGTAGCTCTCGTGGGTGGGAGGGTCAGCAGGGAGGCGGGGGCGAGGTTGAGGGAGGGCTCGGGTCAACCTGGGAAATGGCCGACCAACAACAACAACAAGGAGCAATGGAGCGCTATGAGGGTCAAAGATGCGAGATCGTGCGCGGAGACAGAGGAGATCGTGGCACACTTTAAATAAGAACACAGCCAATGTAATGCAGACAAAGCGCAGCTACAATTATTACAGGTACTGCACGGTGAAAGCGCTATCAGTTACCAATCAGCAAAGCGCTATCAATTGAATAAACAACAGTGCGCGCTAGCAAGAACAAACTCAGTGCCCAGGGTGAAAGCGATATCAGTTACCAATCAGCAAAGCGCTATGTAATTAAATAAACAACAGTGCGCGCTAGCAAGTACAAACTCAGTGCCCAGTCAGCAAGCAAATAGCAAATGTAGGCGCTACAATACCACAGGTGAGGGAGGAAGCGGGGGGAGCGACCACTCGCGTTGGAGGCAAGATGGTCACAGCTCACTGTGTGGGAGAGGGCGGCTCCTGTAGCTCTCGTGGGTGGGAGGGTCAGCAGGGAGGCGGGGCGAGGTTGAGGGAGGGCTCGGGTCAACCTGGGAAATGGCCGACCAACAACAACAAGGAGCAATGGAGCGCTATGAGGGTCAAAGATGCGAGATCGTGCGCGGAGACAGAGGAGATCGTGGCACACTTTAAATAAGAACACAGCCAATGTAATGCAGACAAAGCGCAGCTACAATTATTACAGGTACTGCACGGTGAAAGCGCTATCAGTTACCAATCAGCAAAGCGCTATCAATTGAATAAACAACAGTGCGCGCTAGCAAGAACAAACTCAGTGCCCAGGGTGAAAGCGATATCAGTTACCAATCAGCAAAGCGCTATGTAATTAAATAAACAACAGTGCGCGCTAGCAAGTACAAACTCAGTGCCCAGTCAGCAAGCAAATAGCAAATGTAGGCGCTACAATACCACAGGTGAGGGAGGAAGCGGGGGGAGCGACCACTCCCATGTCCCAGAGACGAGGAGGAGCAGGCGCCACGCTGAGGCCACAGGCCAGCAAGAAAGTGAGCACGGGGAGCAACATACAAGTGGCACTGGGAAGCGTAGACGGAAATGACTATTACAGCTTATGGTGAAATGAACAAGGACTGACATCATTGAAGTTAAATACTTTTTGTTGCACATTTGTGCTTTAGAAACCTACGTCATTACACTATTAAACTACATTGGGTGCATACTCCACCTGTCTGTGTCTCTTTACTTACTTAAAAGAAGTTGCGTGTGACCTCTTCCCGTCTGTATCTGCCATCAGTTGGTGTTGCAACTCCAGATGTGTGTGGTTCAGGCACTGCTTCCTCGTCATCATGGTCCTCATAATCTGAGATATCCACTTCTGTGCCCCTCTTGACCGCCAGGTTGTGCAGCATTGCACAGGCTGCACTCATCTTGCAGCAGGTGATTGATGTGTACTGGCGGGCCCCTCCACTCTTATGGAGGCAGCGAGACCTGCTCTTCCACATACCAAAGGTGCGCTCCACAATGTTTCTGGTTGTTTTGTGTGCCCTGTTGTATCTCCTCTGGCTTGGTGTTGTAGGGTTGAGGTAGGGTGTGAGGATGAAGGACCGGAGGGCATATGCACTGTCCCCTAATAGTAAGAAGAAAAAACATTACTCACATGCACACACACATCCACCTGCAATACATATCAAGGGAGTTTCACACAGTGTCTCACCCAGCAAGTATCCTTCGCCGAATTCCCCCGCTGTCAGGCGTGCGTAGATCCCACTGTTTTGGAAGATGTGGGATTCGTGGGTACTCCCTGGGAATTTGGCTACTATGTCAGTGATCACGTACTTGGAATCACAGATCACCTGTACATTTATGGTGTGGGTGGACTTCCGGTTCCGATAAATATACTCTGTGGCAGCAGGTGGGCATATTGGTATGCGGGTACCATCAATACAGCCAATGATGTTTGGGAACTGCGCCATCTGATAAAAGTCTGTCTTTGTCCTTAGCAGTTCTGCATGCGTTGCAGGGAAGCTGATGTAGTAATGCATTCTCTGCAACATGGCGCAAGGAATTTTTTAAAGAAACGGGACAGACAGTTCTGGGACACCCCACCTACTGCAGCAACCACACTCTGGTAACTCCCAGATGCAAGCAGGTGTAGGCTACACAGCACCTGCACATGGGGTGGGATGGTGTGTGCCCTTGTGGTTGGATGGTCAAACAGGGGGTGGAGATCCCTGATAAGGTCCAGGATAGTTTGTGGGGCCAGCCTGTACCTCTGTAGGATCTCAGGCTCAGTTGGCTGTAATAGAGTGATCCTCTGCCTGTACACCTGCTCCTCCCTCCTCCAGACCCTCTCTCCTTCTGCCTGGAGCCGTAGCCGCCTCGAAATGACATAGAATGCCGCCATTCTGGTGAAAGTGGTGCATTTTGGGGCCTTTTTTATAGCCTGCACCTGGTTACCACCTGATTTCAATCCATGGTAAATACCGACTCTTCAATACCGAATTTCATGCAAATTCGGTATTTAAAAGGGTACCTACATCTCGAAATTCATTTTTTCCATTTCTTAATTACCGAATCGGTAAAGTTTCCGAATCGGTAACTTTACCGATTCTGTAAATTTACCGATTCTGTAAATTTACCGATTCGGTAAAGTTTCCGAATCGGAAACTTTACCGATTCGGTAAATTTACCGATTCGGTTGCTTTTTGGTCCCCTACATCCCAAATGCCCAATACCGGTCGGTAACTGCCAAAATTCGGTAATTTCGGCCATTACCGACCGGTATTGGGCCACCCACATCTGGCCCTTGGTCCCCTACATCCCAAATGCCCAATACGGGTCGGTAACGGCCGAAAGTCGGTAATTTCGGCCGTTACCGACCGTATTGGGCCACCTACATCTGGCCCCTAGTGTCTTCCTCTGCAATGAAGTTATTGAACGAAGCACCCTCTGGCCAAAACTTGTGGTGAATTATCCTGAATACCCCCACCCCTTTCTTAGGCACCACACCGAGCGGAGAGATGATCAGATTTGTCCTCAGGGAGTTCCTTGGCTGACTTCAAGTTGTCTGACCACCTGCGACCCCTAGGACTATGGTACCCAACCTGACAACCCTCCATGAAACCCCATTCCAAACACATTGTGCCTCTCTGTCAGGGTACATGGAGAGCCAAGGTACCAAGGCTTCCACCTTAATTGGCATAGGGGCCCTTAGGCGCAGAATGACTCAGTTCTCCCCATCCTCTAAAAGCCTTCCAATGTCCCGCAAGGCGAGCCCGTGTGAAACACAGCAAACATTCATGCTTAAATTTGCATGGGTATCAGGAGCAAAACCGATTGTTAAAGTTCCAACATGCCCCAACGTTGAGTCCAGTTGGTTTTGGACCATAACCCACTTCCTGTGGAACTGGACTGAAAAGACGGATAAGTAACTGGCAGGCCGCTTGCGGTATACTCAGAGGCCGTGGAGTGAGTGGACGACTTCCACTGCATCCACAATTCAGCATTCACCTCCCATAAGGCTTATCAGGATTACGTTTACCCTCTCCCTGAACTCCTTATCATAACTAAGACATGCATAACCCCCAAAGTGCATTTGGACCTTCCTAATGATGTCCATGTATTTGAACTGTACAATCGTCCTATCAGTGTGTCATTCAATAAAAATGCTGACATAAATCAGAAATGTGGCCGCCAATTCTCCATGGTGATAGGGAACCCGGGTTTCTTAGCTAACTCCCACTCCTCCTCTTTAGATCCTTCCTTCATCTGTACCTCCCTGTCTAGCAGTTTGAAAACATTAACATACTCATTTTTCCACATTCTTTTCTTAGTCTTGTCCGAGAGGTGGAACCCCAGGGGAATAGAAAGTCCCATGTACGACAACCTTTTCCTCTGTTTGTCCTCGTCTGTCTCATCCTCCCCATCGGCTACCCCATGCCCATCACTGTTCTCCCTCTGCACCCCTTTCCCATCAACCTTCTTGCAGCTCACCACCTGCTTAGGCATTGCTGTTGCCGGGGAGGTGTCCTCCACCGGAACCCCAGCATCCTCAATAACACCATCCCCTACAGTTCAAGACTTGCAAGTTTTACTCCTGAATGTCCTCCGTGTGCCACACCACCCACAAATCCCCGTTACCTGCCTTGCAAGCCACCAACGTCCTTCTTGTCCTTGCGACATTCGTCGCTCTTCTGAGTTGCTTTGTCCATGGCTGTTCTCTTGTCTGCATTTGACTTCTGCAAGACACCAACAGCGACATCTGTTGCCTTCTTCCTCTTCAACCTCTCCACTGTCAGCCCACCTCTTCAACATCACACAGCTCACATTTTCCCACTCATCGCTGGCATCATCATAATCTAGAACCAAATCATCCCCGCCCTTCACATCCACACATGCAGTTCCACACACAGCCCCCCTCTAGACTGCGCAAATACAATACATCACATCAGGCATAGGTTAATGCTCTAGCTGGGCTTTAATTGCACAATCCCTGGGTGGAGAGAAGGCCGCTCTGGACCCCCCTCTTCTTTGGGCCAGCATCCAGGGGCCATCATGTGCACTTCTGGCATCCCCACCTGCTGCCAGCCTCACCTGCCAACCACGAAGACCCATCCCCCACCAAGCTGCATCAAACTGGGGGGACTCTCACATCTCTGGGACCCTGAGCAACACCAGCTCCCTGTCACCCTGCCTCCAACTCCTGACCCTCCGGCACCCAGAGCCACCGCCTGCCCTACCCAGGACACACAACTCCTGGCTACCCTCAGCTTAGCCCCGAGACCTTCGGTCCTCAGGGTCCGTGCCCAAGACAGATTCCCTGGCCTCGCACATCTGTTCCCAGTGCGCATCTGTCTCCTGGATGAACATAAGATGTTCTCTTATGCGCACCTCAAGATCCACCCCTTGCTATTTACTGGAAGGGGTTGTCCCTGACCCTAAAGGCCCGTGGCCACCAGCAATACCCTTCATAGTAAACACCCTCCATAGTAGAAGCCACAACAATGCAAGGGCCCCCCTTAACCTGTCACATGTACTTCGGGCTCAGCATCCACTTATTAGTGGCAGGACCTTTTGGCCCAGCCACAAGGTGATTGCTACCCCCAGGGTCAGACAACGAGAGCAACAATAGTGACCAAGAGCAGGGAGGACAACAAAGAGGAGGACAAAACAGAGGCAACAGGCCTTTTTTATCCAGGCGAGGGAACCCCCAGGGACGCTGGAAACCCAGATACCAACCACGGCATCGGGGAAACCAACAACAATACAACCAACACTATCCGCCGCCCCCCAACCACCAATATCCAGGCCCTCTGATGCATGCTTATCCACCTCCCCCTCAGAACTACCAGGAAGCTCCAGCAATATACTCCAACCCCAACCAATTCTTAGTGACGCGCCATGCACAATACTGGCGCGACTAGAAGAAATACCTATCTTCAACTTAAGCAGCAAACCCCTTTCCTCCATCACAGAAAAGCTATTAACTAAGGGACTCTCCTTTGTCCCTCACTGTAACATCAATAGATTTGAACTGTTCAAAGATCTCATGACCTTCTTTAGGAAGATTAGACTTCAAAATTTCTTTGAGGCTAATATCCCAGAAGCAGATAATACAGCTAATCTATCAGGCCTAAAACCTGCATCAACCTTTCTACCCACCCTAGAACAAGTATCGCCGGAAATCGCTACATTTGAACATGTAGTATACAACAAACTCACAGCGGCCACTAAATATATACCCCCTCCCAGCTATAATATCTCTTATGAGGAACACCAAGCACTCGCAGAATTAAAAACAGACAAAAACATTACAATCAAATGTTGCGATAAAGGGGGAGGCATAGTGGTAATAGACACTAATCAATATGTATTGAATATGGAGAAACTATTGCACAACACCGACCACTATATCCCAGTCCGCAAAGACCCTACTAAAAGAGTTCAATCGGCAATTCTGTCCTTGACAACTAAGGCACTTAACGATAATGTGATCTGCGAAAAGGAGTGGCAATTTCTTAATGTTCGCCAACCCAAAATGGCAGCAATATATGGAGTCCCAAAGATACACAAAAACAGTCATGACCCACCATATAGACCCATAGTCTCCACCATTGGATCCATTACCGAACCTCTATCAAAATACATTGATACCATCTTAAGGCCCCATATATCTAAAACTCCTTCCCATGTCAAGGACACGAGAGATATCATCAACATCGTGGAATCTCTGACCTTTAACCCTGATAGGCAGTGGCTAGCAACTATGGATATAGAGGCTCTCTATTCAAATATTCCGCAACCAGGAGCCGTCCAAGCTGTCTCCTGGTTCATTGACGCCTATCAAATTGATTGTCCAAAAGATTTCATCCTGGAATGCTTGAATATAGTACTATCAGAGAACACCTTTGATTTTAATGGCTCCCTCTACCAACAAACCATGGGCGTTAGCATGGGTGCTTCATGTGCGCCAACTGTAGCCAATATCTACATGGCCCAATTCGAGTCTAAATTCATTTACAATGAAATTGCCCCTTTTAGCGAGTCGATTTCATCATGGGCTCGCTATATAGATGATATCTTTTTCATCTGGACGTCAGAAACAGAACCACTATCCACCTTTGTGTCATGGCTCAATTTATGTGACAAAAACATGCACTTCACTGTCACATCTAGCCAAACATGTGTTGAGTTCCTAGACATTAACATCATTAGTAAGAACAACCACCTTAGTGTAGACCTGTATGTGAAGCCGACCGCCCGCAACACGTTACTGCACTACACTAGTTACCACCCCAAAACCCAAAAGTCTAGCATCCCTTTTAGTCAGTTCCTTCGGGTTCGAAGGAACTGCTCTTCAGTCACAGACTTCGACAGAAGAGCAACTGACATGAAACTCAAATTAATATCTCGTGGATACCCAAAACGTCTAGTACGTGAATCATACAAAAGAGCAAGGTTCTTTGACAGGCAGCACCTATTAACACCCCAAACCAAAGAACCAGAATCGAAAATGGTCTTTGTGACCAGACATTCCACCATGAATGCGAAGCTCCAACACATCATATTTTCCAACTGGCACATCCTGAACGCAACAAAACCCAGAGAAAGCCAACTCCCCAAGCCTATGTTCGCCTATAGGAAAAATAAAAACCTAAAAGATCTGGTAGTAAGATCTAGAATGGAACCTAACAAAACAGCTTCCTTACAAAGAACGCTCACTGACTTAAGCCCAGCAATAGGTAACTATAAGTGCCTGGATTGTGCTGCCTGTGAATTTGCTATAGAAGCCAAAGAGCTGAATTTTAATAACTGCAACATCCGTTCACGAACTCTTACCAATTGCAAAACCACCAATGTGGTCTATCTCCTACTTTGCCCATGCAACAATGGCTATGTAGGCGAAACAGCACGGATGATGTCCACACGCCTTTCAGAACACAGATCAGCCATCCGCACAGGCAAAATACAGGCTCCCCTAGTCAAACATTACCAAGAAGCCCAACATAACCCCAACGACATCCGTTGGTTTATCCTGGAAAAAATCCATAAAACGTCTGGCTCACTTAGTACCCAGGTGCGTAAATGCCGCGAAGTATATTGGATTTTTACCTTAGACACCTACCAAAAGGGCATGAATAATGAAATCCCATGGGACCAAGTATTGAAATACAACTATGGTTAAAAAGATGACTTAATGTCCCATTAGTCCGGACATGCCTTGACTCTCACCCTCGCTTAGACACTCCTAGCTTTTTTCATGTTTGCCCTTGTACTTCAGTATATCAATATAAATCTCCTTTCCAGACCTAACATAAACATATAATTATTACACCTTCACCCTTCCAATATGTCCGCCAAATTTCGGTAGTATTACATGACGCTATGCAACATAGTCCGTCATCGATTTCGAAGCCGCTCTACACGCGTCGACCACTGAAATCGACCTTAAGGGTTTAAATAGATCGGCGCCCTCCATCCTCTTCGACCCTTGGCCCCTCCGGGTTAGATGCCGACAGACCCCACGATCGGAATACGAATGAGAGACAACTATCAGGTAAGCATCGACAACATAGGTCCACGCTCGATTAAATAGCGTTATTTAAGCCGCCTCCAACACAACCTAACACTAATTGTTAGCTCTGTGTCTTTATTTTTGCTGCATAGATTGTCCTCGCATTGACTACAACATGACAGCCAACTAAATTATAGAAGTCCATAGACCCCCAGTGAAGACAGAGTGGACACGGTCTAAAGGTAATTAGTTTAAAATACACACCCGTTTTTTACTATTGTTTTAGAACAATATACCGTACTAATGCGCCGCCTACATTTCCTCTGACATACAGACTGTCAGCGCCACTAGAAGTCTACAGACCCCCAACTACAAAATACAGTGGACGCAACTTAAAGGTAATCAGTTATAAACCAACACCTATATAATTCCACTATTACAAATAGCACGCTACCCTAACACGCTGTATTATTTACATTTCTTACAACATACAGATTGTCAATAAAACAAGAAACGTCCAAAAGACTCCCAGCCAAAGAATTTATGAGCCCACCCTACAGGTACTTATTGCGCCTCCATTATCATAACTGTCAGCACTCCCTATCTCGAGCAAATATTGCTAACAATTAACTATAATTGTTCCCTGACATCCAGGCTACCGACGTAATATTTCCCCAGCGCCTGAAACGCGTAAATCCTGTAATTTAACAAGACAATCTCTACAGGTAATACTGCCACGCTGTTCCACCATTTGAATCTCTAAATACAAATATGATTCATATATTTCATCTCTATGTTATTCTCATCCAACAGCTCAATAATATCGAAGCATTATTTCATTTTACACAAGGTCCATGAAAATCAGTCAAATAATACAGGTACTCCTTCATTACATAATCCTCTTGCCTTATTTCTTTATCTCTCTATTTCCATTTCTGTGAATCACTAACACTCATCCTTTAATCATGTCTGTTTGCAGCGCTCAAGCTTTAAACACAAAACATCTCGTAGGTCCAGGCTTCTCCCATTCCTTCCCCTGTTGTGAGACCCGGCACCATCTATTTACTCAGGTATAAACATGTCTCCTTTCATGTCCCCCCCCTGTCTATTCAACCCTGTTTTTCCCTCTCTTCCCCCCACTGGCACGTTCCTAAACCTTTATCTGCCCATTCCCTCTTGCACACTATTAGCGCACTGTGTCTTTTTGTTAAAAGGGTATGTTTAACGTAGAAAGTTGTCTGAATAACCACCCCATGAGTCCGCTCCTACCCCATATACCCCCGTACTGTAGTCTGCTATTTAGCAATTCAATGAGACCAGTAGTGTACCAACCTAAATGAGCACCCAATTGTATATACATGTAAATATTAGGATAGGTTTGAGATTTTTTATAGACTTTATGGTCATGTTTTGTATCACTGTACAAATGTATCACATGATATTTTTCTTTGTATTTTAACATGTAAATATCTTAGGGCATTTCAAGGACATTGACAAACACCACTATTGTTTATATTTTTCCATATGTACAGGTCCATTTGGATACTCACATGGCTCCCTGATGAAGGCCCTCAGCCGAAACGCGCGTAGATGACATACCTAGCCATGTTTTTATGTACAGTGTGCTGAAACAATACACTACTCCACTCTCTAGTATAAATGAACTACTCTTAAATATGTATAAAATGCAATAATATGTGTATATATGTAGATTGATAAGTCACATATATAGTGGAGATATGCACATGACAACTATTTATAATAAAATAATGATGTTTTGTATTAGAATAATATTTGAATAAAATAAAATAAAAGTCACAATTTTGCATTACACTTCTTGTACTTTGATAGTTCCTGTTGTCAATTGTCCGTCTTTGCCCACCTCTTTAAACCAGTTCCTAATTACTTTTCTTCCAAAATTTACCCCCAGGGAGGGTCCTGACTGACAAAGGCCTCTCATCCTCTGGGGACTTTTTGTGCAGTGAGGATCCCCCTGGCAGCACGAGTGCATGCCCAGAGGCCACCTCATCAAGAGTTGCCCCCCAACCCTCATCCAAGACCATATTGCCTAAATGAGCAAAAATGAGCAGGGAGGCTGCGACACTTCCCAGTGCTTCTAGATGTGGCCGTCGAGCACCTCGCGCTTCTGCCGCAACCTCCACTCACCTCCTTGCGGCATCCCACTCCGTCTGACAGGCGGCCACAGCAGCAGCAACACCGCCCGATGCAGAGTGCATTGGGCGCAGCATGCCCACCCGGGCCTGGTCCAGCACACCATGCCGGAGCACCTCAGACCTACCTGCAGTGCCAAAAGTATACAGTACGGCCTGCAAAGCAGTGTTATACGGTGTCCTCATAGCCGGAATGGACAAAGGAAAGGCCTGATGCAAACCAAGCCCACACCACCCGAAATTCATGCCTGATTGAATTGAACCCTCCAGGTGGTGTTTAGGAGTCAGGAAGAGGAAGGACAGCCCCTTCTTGACACCTTTGTAGTATCCTAAAATTCCCACCTCTTCCCCTTAACTAGCATATCCCTTCCTGTCCCGTGCCTGACATGCACGAAGCACCCCAGGGGAAGACTAGTCTGTGACAATCACTTCCCCCGAGGGCCAACAATGTTGCAGAAAGATGGAAAAGTGTATCCATACAAACCGAATTCCTTTAGGTCCTGATTATAGTCTGCATGTTATTTCCCCCAAAATTGGAATAGCTGCAATTTATCAGACCTACAAAAAATGGCACAGTCCCTCCAGTAATCAGGCTCTGTGTAGGTTAATTAACAATAAGGCTCTCATGACATTTTTTGGCGTATGAGCAAGTTGGGCAGAAACTAATGTTTCTGTCTGAAATGGGATTTCAATGTACGTAGTAAGACTGATACCTTTGGATTTTGTCCCTAGACACATTTTAAGAGCAGGTTTGATTTCTCTGCCAAATAGCCCACAAGCTAATAAGCAAAACCTGCAAAAATCGGTGCGTAAACACCAGTATCCACTATTACTCTTCATCCAGAGTGAGAAAACATGCAATGGATCCATAATATCTCACCTGGACCCCGAATATGGTTAGTAGTACATATATGCAGAAATTCCAGGTAGCTGTAATTGCCGTTTCCAACATATATCTCTGCACAGATTTAGTTCTATTATGAGCTAAACTTCTTGGAATGGGGCATAACTTCATTGACCTGCCTTTACTGGGCAGTCCAGCACAGATTTCCCACTTCTGCTAGTTTAACACACACACATTTACCACTTGCTCCAAGCTGGTGTTATATGTGTCCAGGGCACTGAGCATGGTGGGGGAGTTGTGTAGGGTGTGATGAGGGAGGGGGAAGATTGTTAGTTCGGTGGGGGATAGTATTTGACTGTGCTTTGACTGAAGGTCAGGCAGGGTCATGGGTCTGGGCTGCAATACTAAAGTGATTTTACAAGCCAGAAAAAATGGGTCAGGTGTTCTCAAAACTAAGGGTGCAGGAGCAACAGCCATGCATAACCACAACTCACAATCAGGGCAATACTAGTTACAATGCCCTGCAATATTGGTAATTAATGGTGTGGTATACGCACATCAGCTTTACCAACATGCCTTATAAAGGAGGGTCTAAGAGTCCTTGGGTGGGCTGAGAAGGTCTATCACCCAACCTACTTTGTATCTTACCTAGCTCAATGTCCATACTTATTTGCCCCAGACACAGTCTGACTGTGCATAAATACGATACGCATTGCCTCTAAGTTAAACCTGACTGCTGTGTGCCAAGCTGCCAGAGGGATAACACAGGTTTATTTAGTTATGTCAGTGATGTGATCATTATTGGGGGGGGGGGGGGGGGGGAGGGGGTTCTCACCCCTCTCAACTAATAAACCAATTTCTTACAGTGTGTTTTTATGTAAGGTGTGTTTTTGCTACCTTATAAAGTTGTTTAAAATATTAAGTATTAAAACATAAGGTAATTGAGAAATAAAGTTCTCTTGTATGCTTGGACCAAAGCTTAAAACATTCTCCCTACAGAATCCCTCATCCCTGATCTTTGCGAAGAAGAATGCAAGAACCTGCTTTGGATGACAACTGAGGTTATTGGAGCTATGGTTGGCTGCCAATGACCTGACCAGAGTGTGAGCAGGAATCATGTTTCAGTAAGAGAAGCATGCTATGATTCTCTGACATAGTCCACGGAACAATGAAACACAGGTACAGAGGACTGGGATGGACTGGCTTTTTGACTACCATTCTGGCATTCCTTCAGTAGGTTGCATTTTAGGGGCTTGTTTTTAGAGCAGTATGGGCTGCCATCACCCAACCATGCCATCACCCAACCATGCCTCCATCGTAGCCACGTTCTAATCAGGGCTAGCTTTAGCAATGGTGGCGCCCGGTGTGACAATCCCTATTGGCGCCCCCACTCCCCATGTGACTTTGTCCTCACATTCCATCACTACCAGCCTGCAGACTTGCCCCTCTCTGAAATAGATTACATTTGTTTTAAAGCGCTGGTAAAGGCTGACTTTACTAATCCACTCAGCTATCCACATAGAATACAGAACTGTTCTTTGCAACAGGCATATTAACCCTCTGCGCTTCTTTATGGGGAGTCAAAATTGCCACTGGACAAAAGTCTGATCTCTCTCTAGCAAAGAACATTAATCAAAAGTGTTATGTTGACATTTTTATGGCTGCCTGAAAGCTGTATGCACAAGGAACTCTGCAGCAGGTGCTTTTAAATCGAAACACAGTGCCCCTCCCCCTGTGGTCAGTGCCCTCCACCAGGTCAGCGCCCAGTTTGGCCGCACCAGTCGCACCGTCCTAAAGCTGCTCCTGGTTCTTCTCCAGTTCTAGGGCGGTGGTTTGAGAAGTTTTGCCTGGGGCAGTTCTTGGTTTTTAATCAAGCCTAGCAGGTAAAGCTACCAGCCGAAGTTTAAACATTGCAACAGAAAAAGTAACATTATGTTATGTCCTTAGTTTGAACTGAATTATGTCACATAGATATCCTCCATTTGTCAAAGAGGAACTGATACATTTTAGAACATGTGCCCAAGTCAGACATAGAGTTACTGTAATCTGATTTTTCAGATATAAGTTGGGATCACTTTAATTGTACCTGAACCAATGTGTCCATCCATAATTAAAGGGAGAAGTTATGTCTCCTATATAAATTCTTGCTTTTAAAAGCCTGAAGTAGAAAGATCTGAGCCCTGAATGGGATGGTGAAACTAAACAGAAGGAAAATAACACACAAAAGAATGCAGCCTGTGTTTGCATCTTTCAGTTTGTCTTGACGTCCAAACATGGACCAGGAAATTTAGTGGCACATTTCAAGAGAGTGACACTAGCTCTCCTCTAATATTGAGTGTGAAAAATCTGGAATGAGAGACCTTTGTGGGGCACACCTGTTCTCACTCCTGCACATACCAAGATATACATGTGTGTGTCTTTAAGTACTCTTGCCCTGGTTTAATACTATTACTTACATATAACTAGGGGATATAGAGCAACAGTTCCATAGGTCTAATTTCTAACAGGTCTATTGCATTGTGAAAACCTGTGCAAAACAATTGTAAACAGAAAGTATCCAATGGAGACCTTTCTGTGAGCAAGTCAATTGTATTTTTGTTTGCACCTGGGTAATGCAACAAATAACAATGACGCAGACAGCGCAGTGATCAAAAGTATTGTGCACTGTACAATATGATACGCATATACATTCAGGGGGGTCCCCCATTGGAGATGGTGCAACACGCATCCGCTAGACTTGTGTTAAAACTTCTCAGGTGAAGCTCTGCCTCCACTGCCTTGAAAAGTCTACCCTGGCTACTAGTACACAAAAGGGTCCTTTTAAAATCCATTTTACTAGTGTTCAGATCATTTAAAGCTACTGGACCCAAACACTTTACCACTAGATGTATGCACTGTACCCCCACAAGAACTGGTAGGTCCTCCCATGCCAATCTTCTCAAGCCCCCTCCATTCAGACTAAAAACTAGGGGAGGTAAATCCTTTTCAGTTCTAGTATCTAAGGCATGGAATCTTCTGCCTAGCCATCTGCATTCAGGGAATCAGAACCACTTTTCAAAAAGCTTTTGAAGACCTCCAGCTCCTGATGCAATCTGCTACTCCATTATTTAATGACTTTTTTCTCTTCTCTCTTGAGTTTTTGTAGTTACATCCTTAGCGCCAGGTTGCTCCATTGGGAGTGACAGAGCGCTTTGTAAGTTATATATCCAGATTTAGAGATAAAAGCTCAAGTCCAAAATTAATATTGTTCCTTATTCAAATACCTCTGCCATGTGTTTTAATGTGAGTTTTTCTTTTTTTGTAAGTAAAGTGGTTTGTTGTTTGTCACTAGACCTTGTCTCCAGTCTCCTGGGATAACAAATCTAGCAGTGGTGTATCCTACCCCCTGCTGAGTCACTTGGATCCAGGATGATGATGCCTATCGTTTCCACGATAGTGGGGAGGCCTGCGCTTGGACACACACACCATTGATAGGAAACTTTGGGGAAGAGGTGAAAGGGCAACAGATGTACTATGTAGAAATAATGGTCATGGGGCCATCTCTCCTGCATTTGAGTAGACAGGAGAAATTAGTATAAGTACAATAAACATTATTGGCCTAAAATAAATTATAAAGAACCAGAATAGTGGTGGAACTACAGGAAATAGATATTCCAGAACTATCCCCCAGATGCATCAACAACCCAATTTGCGATTCCTTAATTGCGAAAAATACCGATTCGCTATTAAGGAATAGCAAAATGGAATGCATCAAGAAATCACAAAAAAAATTGCGATTTCTTAGAATTCCTTAATTGCGACTCGCAATTGCAAATTCATTCCTATGGGCCTAGAGGCCCATAGGAATGAATGGGAAGTCAATCGCAATTAGCGAATCGCAATTAGCAAATCGCAAATTGAGATTGCGATTTCAAGGGTGCAGGGGTGTCCAAAGGACACCCTGTTGCACCCCTGAAATTGATCTGTGCCATATGTTGTGCACACACATGGCCTTAGGGCATGTGTGTGCGCAACATGAAACTTTGAAAAATATACTTTAGTGCATTTTTCAAAGGTTTTGCAAATTACCATGAAGTTGTACTTCATGGTAATTTGCGTGCCCTATTAGCGAATTCGCTATTTTTAAAACTTTCATGCATTGCATTTAAGGAATCTCAATGTGAGATTCCTTAAATGCAAATAATCGCAATTTAGCAAATTCTCGATGATGCATCCCAAATGCAAAAATACCGGTCGCAAAGGGGCAGATTCTGAGAATCTGCCCCTTGGCGAGCTGATTTTTGTTTGATGCATCTAGCTGTAAGTTCCTATCAATTGGATCCGACTGCTTCTGTGTGACTTGCAATTGCACCGAAATTAAAACTAAAACCTTTATTAAGAACCTATATTTCTCACCAACAGACTCGACGGAGGCCAATTATCATAGATTCGAAAGTGAAATCATAAAAAGTTTAGATGAAATTATACCCCTGACCACCCTAAAGAATCGAAAAAAGATCTCAGCCCCCTGGTACAACCTTACGCTGAAAAACACCAAACTTAAATGCAGACAACTGGAAAGGAAATGGAGACCTTACTATCTTGAGGGAGATAAGCTTATTTTAAGAACTGCACTGGGTGAATATAAAAACAAACTAAGGATGGTGAGGGCAAACTACTTCAACGAGTAGATCACCACAGCCCCTAATAAAGCAGGAAAAACCTTTGAAATCCTTAAAGAATTCAACGACCCATCCCGCTTCAAGCAAGTGATCAAACCTTCACAGATATTAGGGGCCCGATTCACAGAACTAACTTAAGATAAAATCCTAAACTTACTACTTTTCGTATTCACAGAAGTTAGGATTTTGTCTTAAAACAGACTTAAGACAGACTTAAGACAGACTTAAGTTAGGATTCTGTCTTAAGTCTGTCTTAAGTCTGTCTTAAGACAAAATCCTAACTTCTGTGAATACCACAAGTAGTAAGTATAGGATTTTGTCTTAAGTTAGTTCTGTGAATCAGCCCCTATGTGACAATCTGTCAGAATACTTCGACAATAAAATCACAACTATTCTGGAAGGGATTAATAAATCACCAACAGTCAGACACCCTAGTGCACACTCTCAAAGCCCTGTCCAATTGAAGCTGCATGCAGCTCCCCCTTCTTCATATCTTTTTCCTGTTGAGATGCCATCTGTGAAACTAGATTGGACCCTATCTCCAATGATACCCATGGAAAAGCCGTTGGGCAATCTGGTGGCAGTCCGAAATCTGGCTGTGATTATCGATCAAGGATAATCCCCGGAACATCACGTGAATAAAATTACCGGGACCTGTTTTGTCTGATCCGGGCTCTCAGGAAGCTATACCCTCTGCTCGATCTACCAGCCAGATCATTGATTTCCAGAGGGGTAATACTAAGTAGGCTGGACTACTGCAACACCCTGTTGCTAGGAGCCCCTATTTATCTTTTTTTTTAAATTGGAAATTCTCCAGACCATTACCGCTAAATTGACACTAAGCAAACCCCGATACTCATCAGCCACAGATGCCCTGAGGGAGCTTCATTGGCTACCTATTAAGCAGAGAATAGCCTTTAAATCTCTATGTATTGTTCATAAGGCACTACAAAACAAATGGCCAATACTCCTTCAAAACAAACTAAAAAAGTACACCCATGGCAGAAATCTCCGTTCTACCACGGGTAATTATGTCCAGGAGGTTAGGTACAATAAAGTCAGACAAGGAGGATGTACCTTCACGGTTAACGCGGCTCGGTCTTGGAATAGACTCCCACCCTCCCTACGATCGCAATCTGATCTGCAAAAATTCAGGAAAGCATTGAAGACCTGGTTATTTCCTCACCAGTGGTCACTGCTTAGTATTTTCATCTGCTGCATTTTACACAATGGTTTAGCGCCAGGATACCATTTTGGTCACAGTGCGTTCTATAAATAGCCCCTTACATTACATTACATTACATCTGACCTGAGTTAGCAAACAAACATTGCTGGATCTTAGTGTTTAGCTTGTTGTATTGTTTGCCAACATGTGGGCTACAGCCCTCCGGTGCTTTGAAGATGTTGTAGTGACGTTTTAAATGTAATTCAAGGAGCCAGTGAAGGGCATTGGGAGTCAGTTTAAGGAAGGAGACACTGAAGTCAGTGGGTGAGAGGAACTGACCCAAAGTCCACCTTCTGTGCATTGGTCAGTTTGGGCAGAGGGAGGAGCTGCTAGTGGCAAATGTTAGTGTAACAAGTTGCTTGGAGAAAGCAGTTGTTTGAATACAACTTGAGATTCATTAGGTTGGGGGCCCTCGGGCAGAAAAGACATCCTCTTGTAGCTACTGATTGCTGGTTAAAGTCCCCACCAACAAACATAAGTTGCAATATTGGAGGTGGACTTCTTCCTTTCACCAATACCCAAAGAGATAAACCTCTGCAAAGTGTAGTGGACTGATTAAAATGTGAAGGTCACTTCAAACAAGCAATGTCTGAAGGTCGCTCCCCCAAATCTATCTGTTTACTGTTGAAGACAAAAGAATGCGTGGACGTAACTCGCATCATTCTGTGTAGTGTAATCACGAAGAATTACCTAAGAATTCAGCGAGATCACTCTTGGATTACGCGTCAAGATTAATTCTGCATTTACTACTATTTATAAGCGCAACAATGCCAGCTCGTGTTCAAAATGAACGCAAGGAAGAATTTTGTGCGAAGAAATAGCGCTAATTAGAACAGATCATGAATAGTGAGCGCAAACAACCACTCGCGCTTGCTAAATGTGCTCTTTGGTTAGGATTTTCTCCAAACTTACTACCACCATTCAGTGCTATTAACGAGGAGTTATTGAAATTACTCTGATCACTCCGGCATAATTCACACTCCGTTTCACATGTATATACTCATATAGTGCTGTTGATTTTTTAAACAAATTTTCTATGATGTGTTAAAATGTGTTTTTTTAACGTGTTTACTAGGCCTTAGATTCTATTTTTTACATAGGCCATATGGCTTATAATACAGAGAATAATTCTAGCCTTATTTTCAGCAGACAATGTCTGATTTCATGAGACTGAATATGTAGTAGGTAATGATGCGATTTCCCAAAACTTGCAAACACTATCAGGCACATGCATCAATGTTGGCTTTTACGATTCCTTAATTGCGATTTTCAAGGAATCGCAATTAAGGAATCGCAAAAGCCTATGCATGTAGAAATCGCTTAAAAGATAGCGATTTCTAAACATTCCTTAATTGCGACTCACAAATTGTGAATCGCAATTAAGGAATACCTCCCCATTCATTTCTATGGGCCTGGAGGCCCATAGGAATGAATGGGAAGACATTCTCAATTTGCGATTCTCAATTAGAGAATCGCAAATTGAGAATGCAATTTCAAGGGTGCCAGGGTGTCAAAAGGACACCCTGTTGCACCACTGAAATTGATCTGTGCACATATGTTGCGCACACACATGCCCTACACACACATGCCCTACACATGAAACTTTGAAAAATGCACAAAAGTGCATTTTTCTAAGTTTTTGCAAATTACCATGAAGTTCAACTTCATGGTAATTTGCTACTCCTATTATTGAAATCGCAAATTTTTTGACTTTGATGCATTGCATTTAAGGAATCTCAATTTGGGATTCCTTAAATGCAATCGCAATTTAAGGAATGTGGCTGTTGGTAACTATGTTTTCATGCATTATGATCACCTCTATCAAAACCACCCTGCATAGCAACAGCCATTCTTTCAAATAATAAATGTAAATTTGCTACTATTTACCAAGTAGATCATCTAGTAAATAATTATTTAACATACCTTGAGAGGTTGAAGAAAAAAAGTATCAACATGACAAAAATCGTGCACGATATCTACAAAGAAAGGGGCATATTTACAAGCCCCTACTGCCAACACAACGTCACTTTTAGTGACGTTGTGTTGGTGAAAGAGACTTCACCTTATTTACAAGGCAGCATTAAGCTATTTAACGTGGCTTAACGCTGCCTTGTAAATAAGGCACCCTTTCACGCTGTACTTAGCATGAAAATGGAGGGCAATGGGTGCTGCGGTGGGTGTTCCACTGCAATACCCATTGATTTTGATGCTGCCCCTATTTACAAGGGTGGCATAAATAGGAGGCAGTGCCAAAATTAAGACCAGGGAAAACCTGGTTTTAAACTTGCGAAACGAGGAGAAAATGCATTTTGAATGGTTGTTTATGTGCAGGAAGGGTGCAATACTTTCTTTCAAACTTTTGCCCCGAGAGCTGGCAACCCACGCTGCACCCATGCTCAGACGCTGGAAATCAACAGGAGTAAGTCCAAAGTCATGATAATCTTCACACCCTATATAATAATCTATACAGTCCCACACTGACGCCAATGCTGAGAGTTATGGACACAAAGCTTTTTCCAACCCTCACTTATGGAAGTGAGACTCTGTAAACTGGAGACCTAGCCTTGCTTGTAGGAATTATAATCAAAATATACAGGCAAGTTTTCAAGTTCCCAAGGATGGCATCACAGGCTCAGATTTGTTTAGAATGTGGCTTCATTGAGCAAGTCATTGTGAGACAATGGGGCAGGTTTACAAGAAGGTGCCGCCGCGTGGCATCGCAAGCCCTTTGGCTGCGCCACGCTGTGGCACTTTCAGAGCACAGGAATGCAACATATTTACAAGGATATGTCACTTTCCTGTGCTCTCCCTTGCGCTGGCGCACAAACAGCTGCCATGCGCCGGCGCAGGCACCCTTATAATAATAATAATAATAATAATCCACATTTGTAAAGCGCAAACAATCACCCGTAAGGGGCTCTAGGCGCTGGGGACCGTCGGGAAGATTAAGCAAGCTATTGCCCAGAGTCACATGGTGCTGGACTAATCTGCCACCAGCACTGGGGATCGAACCGTGGTCCCCAGTTTCCGGAGTCAGTCGCCCTGGCCGCGAAACCACACCTCTTTCTTGCACCATGGTGCAAGGATGCCTGCGTCGTGGGGATATTGTTTTTGTGCAGAAAGGGGCACCTTCCTGCACAAAAACAATTGCTACAGGCATTTTCCTCTTTCAATGCGTGCTTTAGAATGCAGCATGCATTTAAAGAGGAAATAATTAGGAGAAATAAAAACATTTCTCCTCGTTGCGCCTCGCTACGCCACCCCTATGCAGGGTGGCTTTTCCTGTCCTTGTAAATATGGGGCAGAGTAATGCGCTGCCAGTGCGTCACAAAAAGTGGCGTACTGGCTTGTAAATCTGCCCCAATGTGTCTTTGTTAAGTGTTGCTACAGGCTTAAGCGCTCTGAAGAATGCTCTATCAATAAAATACTGTGGTCAATAATTACAAACTCCCTTTAAAACCTGTTTGCGAAAATGCATACGCAACCTGAAAATACCAACTTTATGGGACCTCCATACGGGGCTTTTATATAAATATTACATAAATCCATGAGGAAAAAAAATTACTCATTGAGGACTCACGGAATTTGGCAAACGTGATCATGCGCTTGGATGCTGATCAATACTTATAAATCCTTGAAATCCGCACCCCACTTTGGATCCAGCTATTCAGCAGGTACAACATGGAAATTCCTCCTCCTGAGGTTAGGGACGTTCCCGTCGCTAGTAGGGCAACCTGGGGCAACCGCCTTGGGTGGCAAACGCAGAAACTGCATGCAGACTGTGTGAGGCACCAAATGAGAACCTAATTCACCTGGTTTGCATCTGCCCAAGATTTTTTTCATAAACCAAATTTTATTAATTTTAAGGCTTAAACCAAAACCGAACATGTCCACCAGCACTTCAATGCAGTAGCATCAGAGCATATAACATATATCTTCGCATTCCCGTGTACACACCCATTATGACATTCCTTTGTCGTTTAACCATTTATCCCACTCTTTTGCATGTTTTTGATGCAACCCCTGGCCTGGTATACGGCCCTCTCCTGTTTAGCGCACCAGTCCATCGTCTGTGTCCATGGCACTAACAGGGGAAGGGAAGACAACTGCCGCCCCTTGGCAATATCCCTTTTTGCAAGTGGTTTTCCGATCCCCACCAGGGATTTATCTCCCCCACTGTCACACTCCCTCCAGAACTCCCACCAGAATCAATAATGGTGAGATGCCAATGGGTGTCCCCAGTACCTTGGCAAGAACCTCGATAGTCCTACCCCAGTATCTCGCGATCAGTAGACATCCCCACACCATATGATAAAAGTGGACTTGGGCTTCAGAGCAGCGCCAGCATGCTGGTGACTCCAGTACGTATGCATGCCAAAGACGCTCAGGTGTGTTGTAGTCTTGTGCAAATAGTTAAGCAACACAAGTCAAAGCTTGGAGGATAGGACTTGTGTTCTAGGTGCCATATGAGCATCTCTCCATTTTGAGTCTTCTACGGGCCCTACCCGTTGTTCCATCTGGTCCCTGAAGGGTGCGAACAAATCAGGGGAGTTTACTATAATATCTTTGCAGATCAGAGACATTCCTTTCTCTACAGTCGTTCTTGCCAAGATCTGGAGCTCCTGGGCGCTACCTTCCAGGATGTTCTCCAATGTTGTTTCAGAGCTTGGTGCAATTGCAGGTATCTAAAAAATCAATGAAGGGCATATTCTTCTTGCAGTGCCTAGCATGATTTGAAGTGTCCCTCAAGCCAGACATCGCCCATTCTGGAGATCACAATCCTGTCCCACCCACCAAAGCCCTCCAAGGAGGACGTCAGATGCAGCAATCTCACCACCATAAGGGAGTCACCTGTGTAATCTTTTCTATCCAAACCCATTCACAGCAAGCACCATATGCCACCTCCCTAGAACCACCCTAGTGGTCTTGGGGAGAGAAATCGGAAAAGGAGTACCATACAATAACCCCTCAAACCTATTCAAGTCCAACCCGTCTACCTCCAGCCAAAACATCAGGTCCCTCCACTCTGTTCATTCATTAATTGACCACCAACAGCTGAACTGCCCTGTAGTCTGCCATACCTTGTCCCCCATACCATGCTGATTGAGTACATTTCATGTGTGCTATTCGCAAAGGGGTAGATCATGCCACAAGAAGGACCGGAGCTTGACCTGCAGTTGGCACCACCAGGGTTGCGCCATTTTTAGGGAGGTAATTCTGTAAAATGTCAAGCAGGTGAGGGAGGCCAATCATTTTAAACAACACGATGTGACCCAACATATTAAGTGGCACCCACACCCACCTGTTGAGGTCCGATGTTAGGTGATACAACAAGCGACGATCATTAAAAATGCAGGTGAGGCTGGTTTCTAAGGCCACGTACATGCCCAGGTACCAGAAGCCTAATCTGTGCACTTCTGGCTTCTTAGGCCAGTTTATCTCAATTGGTGGTCCCTTCAGGAAGACTAAAAACAATTTGGATCAATTAATAGTAAGCCAATAGGTATCTCTACACAGACCGAGAATCTGTAGAACCCTAGGGATCGTGATCGACAGACGAGAGATGTAAAGAAGCACATCATCCCCAAAAAGTGCTATACGGTCCTCCATCGCCACCCCCAGCAAAAGCCCTACACCTGGGCATCTCAGCCAATCCATGCTGCAAGTGGGTCAATTGCCAGTGCAAACAAAAGTGGGGCTAAAGAGCAACACTGCTGAGTACCCCGAGCAATCGAAAATGGAGTGGAAAATGCACCACTAACCAGCACTTCAGCTTTGGGACTAGAGTAGAGCACCCATACAAAAGAGCAAAATCGAGGACCCAGACCCATCATGATCAGCACCTTCTCCATGGAGGCCTAGCTCACTGAGTTGAAGGCCTTCCGGAAATCCAACAGGAGAAAGGCCTTAGGGTACTGTAGTTGGGAAAACAATTGCGAGTGCCATATGGATATAGCGAAGACTGCACTGGGTGCTCCTCCGAGGCATAAACCCACATGGATCGGGATGCACCAGCAGGGGGGATCGCAAGCAGGCGGTTTGCCAATATTTTGGTGAACATTTTCATCTCTGAGTTAATAAGCAAGATTGGGCGATAAGATGCACACCGGTCCACTGGGTGGCTCAGCTTAGGGAGAACAACTATGGTTGTTAAATCAAGCTCAGGGGGAAAATGTGCCTTGTCCACCGCCTTTTGATAGAATCCGAGGCAGGAGGGCATCAGGTGGGCTTGAAAACATTTATAGTATGTTCATATCCTTAAGTGCCATCTTCTTGCTCCAACAAGTGATCTAAGTCAACCCTGTCACACGCAGGGGCCTTAGGCATCTGAATGTCGAACACTAGGGGGGCATCATTCCTTTCTGAGGCCACTCCCTACTGGCATATAGGGCCTCGTAGTACTTTGCAAAAGCCTCTGCTATCGACTCTGTAGTTTCAGCCACTACCCCTGTCCACACTGGATCAAGTAGAACCACTATGGAAGCCATGCCTCTTGTCGCCAACCAATATAGGAGTTTGCCCGATTTATCCCCCCACTCATAGACCCTATGTGATGAGGCCATCTAACATTGGTGGGCCCCCTGGAGAGCCAGTTGTTAGAGTGACTTCCTCTGCAAAGTTACGTGGTGCAGTTTTGCGTCAGTCATATGCCCTTAACCTCAAAAAACAAGCAAGATGTGAACTACTGAAAATACTCTTTAAAGACGGAGGTATACGTGCCTATAGGTAAGTAATCACTGCCTGTCTAAACCCAGAGGATACTATACTGAACTGTCAATTTGTAAAATATCTTTCCAGGTTTCAAACAGTTATTGACAATGGACATAGTGGTTGCTAGGACTAACTCTATGCTTACCATACTTTAATCTCAGTGCTTTTCATGATTGTATTTATTTTAACTCTGGTATAGCACTTTTACATTGATTCTTTTTATTGTGTATTAAATGCCTAATAATTGTGATGGTTTAAGTGAAATGGTGCAATAAGTCAATTGGTGATGATGTGTAAAAGTGACAAAATCCAAGAGGAACTTTGGCTCAAAGATGAACCGCCATTAGAAGAAGTGGTACTGGTGGCGCAGAGGGTCGAACATATGATGAGAGGAATTGCTGAACTAAAGGTGGAGAAGAGCAAAGTGACAGATTCCATAGAATCTGGAATAGTTGATAAAATAGTATGTGAAGTGAAGAAGAAAGTAGGAGTGAAAAAGGATAACATGGACAAAGTGACTTTTGGAGGGGAGTGTTTTCATTGTGGCAGGAGTGGCCACAAGGCTTATGCAAGAACGTGTCCTGCTGCAAATGTTATATGTCATAATTGTGGGAAACAGGGTCATTTCAGTAAACGTTGCAGGTCCAGGTTTAAAAGTGATCAAGAAAGGAAGTGAAAACTAACACACATGAACTGGTGTTTCAAGTTAAGGATGATTTTTTTCGAAGATAGCATCCATGTGGGGTGGTGAACATTGATGGTTTTAGTGTGAACACGAAGTTTGATTCATGCTCACACTTAACGATTATCTCAAACAGTACATACGAGCAATGGTTTGAAAGTAAAAACAAATGAAAAGCTATGGTGGACAACCTATTAGTATGTATGGTTATTTTAACGCTTGTATTAAACTATATGTTTTAGGAAAAAACAATGTATCAAAGCATGGTGACATTATAATAGCGTTGTCTCATCAGCGTCTTCTTGGTGTGATGCTCAATCCCAATGCAGAACCCCAAATACAAGTGCAGGAGGTGGAGGAAGAAACAGAAGATTTTGTGTCTAAATTTACACAACTGTTTAGAGAAGATCTAGGATATTTGAAGAGGTACAAACATCAAATAAGGATTGAAAACTGAGCTGTTTTATCAGTAGCTAGGGTAATATGTATCTCACTAACTCTGCCAGAAAGGTTAGAGCTGGAACTTCAATGGTTGATATATCTGGATATTATAACATCAGTGGAGGCAGCAGAATGGTTGGCGCCAATTGTAGTAGTCCAGAAGAGCAACAATGATGTCAGAGTTTGT
This sequence comes from Lissotriton vulgaris, assembly GCF_964263255.1. Classification (NCBI taxonomy): domain Eukaryota; kingdom Metazoa; phylum Chordata; class Amphibia; order Caudata; family Salamandridae; genus Lissotriton; species Lissotriton vulgaris. The sequence goes on from NC_141696.1 coordinate 118,328,334, forward strand.
GTGGATCTGAGAGCATTAAATAAGGAGGTCGTAGTTGTTAAATTTCCATTGCCTAATATTGATGACATTGTGTCCAAATTAGCTGGGGCAACATATTTTACCACACTAAATCTTGCCTTAGCGTACCATCAAGTGGAGTTGATAGAGGCCTCTCAAGAGTGCACAGCAATTTATTACACCAATGGGTGCATTCAAGTTTAAATGCATGCCTATTGGATTGGTATCTGGGGCCTCTGTTTTTCAGAGAGTCGTGGCATCGGTTTTGAAAGGAATGAAAGGTGTGAAGTGTTACCTGGATGATCTGCTGTTATATGGAGGTACAAAGTCGGAACACAATAAGAGGGCGAGACAGGTATTACAAAGACTTCTTCCAGCAAATTCATTTTAAAGCATGATAAGTGTTGGTTTTTAGTGAAAGAACTAAATTGCTTGTGACATTTGATTACAGGAGATGGTGTTGCACCTAAAAAACAACTAGTGGCCATGATAGTTGATTTGGCCGGTCCTATTTCCAGAAAGGAAGTAGCATCCTTTCTGGGCATGGTAGAGTACTATGTGAAAATTATACAGAATATGGCAGAGAAATCATTTCATCTCAGAAGGTTAATTGTGAAGAATAAGGAATTTGTATGGACATCTGCTTGCCAGAATGAATTTGCCAATTTAAAGGATGAATTAAAGGCAGCGCCTATTTTACAGGCTTACAGTGAAGAAATATAAATCTCCTAAGGGGTTCACTGATACACATGGTTCTTTTAACCAACAAAGAAGAAATTGGCACAATAGTTGTAATATAAAAATAACAGTTTATTAACCTCAGATGAGGGAGATTGCGCCACACAGTACCCTCAGGCCACTGTATGAGCCATTCTAAGGAGTACAGAGAACAGGGGCCTTATATATGCATACGTTACATTAGTCAGCATAAAACCAAGGGGAGGTCCTGGAACATACCATCATGCAAAATGACTAATATGGGTATACAAAATCTGCTTGCTCAACAAAGTGGGAGGAGATACATTTCTCCTGACTTCAGCAAGAATAGCCTGACTGTTACATACTAGGAGCAGGTGCATTCTACCAGCTAGGCCCTTCTGAGCATGTGCAAGGCTCTTTAAGAGGGAGAAAGTACATGGCAAGCACATGGCTAACTAAGATGACTGCCAAGTACAAAATGGCTTTCAGCTCATGCTAACAGCGATTCTTGCAATCTTTAACAACAGTCCTGGTACAGAAGCATTCTTAGTCGCGGATGCCAAATCAAAAGGTTTGGGTGCGATTTTGAAGCAAAGAAAAGGTGGGAAGGAATACTTAATTGCATGTGCAAACCCTTGAAAGAGATCTTTCAAAAAAGGGTTTGATTTCATATCATTATGTATATGACATTGGGTGATTGCATTGTGAGATTTTGAAGTTGACCATCTGCCTTGTTTTAACAATTTATCGGCTGATTGTTTAACAAGATTAATATCAACACAGAAACAAGAGGAACTGATTGAGGAGGAGATGGAAGACTGTGTAAATGTATGTGAGGTGACACTAGGAGTTTTGTCTGTAGAGAAATGGTGAGAAGAACTGGAGAATGATGGTGAGTTGCAAGGGATTATACTAGCATTTCAGATGGAAAAGTACGGAGTATGAGCTAAACCTTGAGTTTTCATAAAGGATGAGTTGCCAGTGGACTTTCGAGGGCAACAAGACTCATTTGGCCAACACATTTTAGGAAAGGGATCACTTCAAAGGCACATCAAGGACATTTAGGCATTGTAAAACCTAAAGAGAGATTGAGAGAGAATTGTTGGTGGTCAGGGCTAGATCTAGGTGTTGAGAGGGAGGTAAGAGACTGTGTGGATTGGAAACAGAACAACAAGGTATTGATACCATGCCAGATGCCAATGGTATGTTGGAAATTACCAACAAGTCCATGGCAAGCGGTGGCCACTGAAATAGTAGGTCCGTTGATGGGTGAGCAGGTTACACCTTACTTTATGGTCCTGATGGATCTGTACTCGAGGTGGGTTGAAGTCATGAGAGTGAATGACATAATTTCCAGTGTTGTGTATAGGTTTTCTAAAGGAAAGGAAATTTTCAAAAAAGAGAGTTTTCTTATTTCTCTGCTCTCAGTTAATGGTCCTTAGATTGTCTCAAAAGCTTTGGAGGAGTATTTGCTTATATGTGGTATTGTGCCTAAAAAGTGCTCAACTTATCTTTCTGCAACAAATAGTGCTTTGGAAAGGTTTATAAAGTTATCAAGGAAAATATTCAATTATCTAAGACAAATAGTCTAGAATGGAAGGAAGAGTTGCAAAAATGTATAACTGCACATATAATTACACCACATATGTCCACAGGGAAAAACACCTTTTGAATTGTTTGAAAGGAGAGCTCCGAACACTGTTTTTTGTCCAGGGTGGATGGATTGGAAAAAGGAGTAAAGAATAACAATGTGGGTGTGTGAAGAGAACGAGAGTTGAAGTTACAAAAGAAAAGAAAGACATATTTTGATGATAGGAATGTTTTGAGAAAACATACTGTACAAGTAGGAGATTGGGTAAGGCTAATGGTGTCTGTAGGATGTATGCAGTTGTCAAAATATAGTAAACCGGAGTTTGGAACAAAAGCTCTGTTGTAATATTTGAGCAATGCCTGAATTTTGAAGAGGAGAAACGAAAGGGGGGTGGTGATTTACAAACAAAAACGAACGTAGAACATGGTAATAAAAACCTTTTGGGTGAATACAATGTAAGCATAAGGAAAGGTTGATGGGAACGTAGATCTACTATCTTTTTAAAGGATTATGTCCAGTGATGCAATTTTCCCACGTAATCTGTAACAATTGTGTGGGGTTTATCTACAGTGATGTATTTGGTTATCTTTATGTTGAATATGTTTTCTTAAAAGTCGCACCTTTTAAGTATATATGGCCACAAGAATCAACCAAACGGGCAGATTCGTAGAATTTGCTCCTTTGAAACCGGTATTTTTGCATTTGGGATGCATCATTCCAAATGCAAAAATCACAATTTAAAGATTTGCAAATTGCGATTCCTTAAATGGAATGCATTAAAGCAAAAAAAATTGTGATTTCGCTAATATGAATTTCAAATTACCGAAATCTAAAGTTGATGGTAATTTGCGATTTATTTGAAAAATGCACCAAAGTGCATTTTTCAAGGTCCCATGATACATACACGCATGCCCTTGGGGCATGTGTGTGCGCAACATGTGGATAAATTGTAATTTTAGTGGCTCAACAGGGTCTCCTTTTGGCACCCTTGCACCCTTGAAATTGCATGCGCAATTTGAGAGTAACTGTTGGGTACCCACAAATTGCACATGCAATTATCATTAATTCCTATGGGCCCATAGGAATGAATGGGAATCAATTCCTTAATTGCGACTCGTGAGTCGCAATTAAGGAATGTGTAGGAATACCAACTTTTTTTTGCGATTCCTACATGCATTGCCAATTGCAATTCTTTAATTGCGATTCCTTAGTAATCGTTATTAAAGAATCGCAATTGGCTTTTTTGATGCATGTGCACCTAGTTATCATATATTTAATTCATTGTTTTCCAGTATGTGTAAGGTTTTTACAGGCACATGCATCAATGTTGGCTTTTGCGATTCCTTAACTGCGATTTTTAAGGAATCGCAATTAAGGAATCGCAAAAGCTTATGCATGTAGAAATCGCCTAAAAAATAGCAATTTCTAAACATTCCTTATTGTGACTCTCAAATTGCAAATCGCAATTAAGGAATTCCTCCCCATTCATTCCTATGGGCCTAGAGGCCCATAGGAATGAATGGGCAGACATTCTCAAATTGCGATTCTCAATTAGAGAATCGCAAATTGAGAATGCAATTTCAAGGGTGCCTGTGTGTCAAAAGGACACCCTGTTGCACCCCTGAAATTGATCTGTGCACATATGTTGCGCACACACATGCCATAAGGGCATGTGTGTGCGCAACAAGAAACTTTTCAAAGTTTTTTCAAATTACCATGAAGTTCAACTTCATGGTTATTTGCTACCCTAAAATAAGCACAAGATATGGAGCATCCCATTGGCATACATTTATCCATGTAATAGCGCCCCTGAAACATAAAACCGAGGAGACGCTGATCGTCTGGGTGTACCGGGAGCAACCGGAACGCTGACTCGATGTCTGATTTGGCCATCAGCGCTCCGGGCACCAGGCGATTCAACATGGCGACGGCCTCATCGAAAAATGCGTACAGCACCGAACACACCTCCGGGTCTATCGCATCATTCACCGAAAGACCTCTCGGGGCGGACAAGTTATGTATTAATCGAAACTCGCCCGGGTCCTTCTTGGGGACCACTCCCAAAGGGGAACAAACAAAGTTAGCAACTGGTGGCGTGTCGAATGATCCGGCAACCCGACCCCGGGTCAACTCTTTCACAATCTTCGCCTGTACCACCGCCGTATTCTGCAGGACCGACAGTTGGTTCCTACACTGTGTCTTACCCTGAAAATTCCCCACTGGGATGCGGAAACCATAAGAAAACCCATCTCGCAACACCCCAGCGGAGAAATGATCCGGGTATTCATTGAGCCAAGGGATCATTGCCATGGTATCAACCGGGGTAGGTAGAGGCGCCCCTCGGACTATTTCAGACCTGTTTGGCGCTTCCCCTACCTCCGTTATCACCCGTCTTGGCTCTGCACATGGTCTCAATATGCGAGGATTGCCCACACCCCCCACAGTCGTGCCTAAACTTGCATGACCCCTGGGGCCTCGTGCACTTTCCTCTGTTAAAATTCCAGCAGATGCCCCTTTTGCCTGTATTGCCACTTGATCTCGAGTGATGCTCATTACTTGAACCTGCCCGAAAGGGCGCCCCAGATGAATGGCGGGAAAACTCTCCCCCGCTTCCCCCCACCAATGGTGCCTTTAACATGCCTGTTTTCTCCATCTTTTGCCAAGAAATGGAGTCGTAACAATCCCACGTCAGAGATGTGTCGAACTCCTTGGCCTTCCTAAAAATATTATCATAACAAAACCACTGATTGCCCTCATATGACTGAGAGTACTCCATAATACGTGTCTGGTACACGGGTAACTCGGCCAACATTTCCGGCCTTCGTTCCCCCATAATTGAAGTGAAAATGCCAAATGCTCTGCCCCAATTACCTATGTTCTCATCGACCTTAAAAGCGGCCATCTTGGCGCGCCAAACACTTGGGTGCAAAAACTCTTTTTGACCCTTCACATGCTCGATCTCATAATGATCAATTAGCAAAGAGAACATGTTCACATATTTCTCACCCCATATCCTCTCCTTGATTTCAATCGGGATATGCTGAGCCACTTTCTCCCTTCTCGAGGGTACAGACCCCTCCCCCGCAATCGGCAGTCGCTGCTTACCTGAACTAGAGGCTGTAACCGTAGTCGCTGCCGAACTCGTGCCCGCTGCGGTTTCACCCACTGGAGCCTGCGGGGGAACAAAAGGACATGGTGCCTTCGCGGCCTCTCTTGACTGCCGCAACTGCCTCATTACTGCCCTGGCGTCATCCGCCGTGGTGCCTTCGCTATCTTTTCCCAACCACGCTGCCAGCTGTGCAGCCAACTCGGGAGGCATATCCTCCCCATTCACAGGGGTGACTACAACCGGGATTGGTTGCCCCTCCTTCGGGACCGGGATCGGGGCTTCCGTCGGTGTATCGGGGAGCGCAGGCGGCGCCTCAGGAACCGGGGTCTCTCCCCCAGTTGCCCCTCTCTTGGACCTTCTACCTCTCCCGCTAGGGACTATTCCCGGCAATGCTGGTCCGACAACTCGCTTCGGGCCTCCTACACCATTCATTGCCGCCATCTGCTTCTTCATCTCAGCCATGTCTTTCACGAGCATGCGGAGCATCTGATCGGTACCGACCCGCTTTCCGACCTTCTTGCCCGGCATTCTCAAACGATGATCTCTGAAAGAAAAAAGACAAAATTACAACGCTCAAAATTGGCTCTTCGTTCCGTCTCGAGCTCACGTGCAGCGGGGAGGTGCAGCTTCAGAGCACAGGAACAAGAGGATGCTACTTTGGCTTGTCGCTCCTTTTATCCTTCTTCGGGCGGGCGTAAACCCGCCTCCGCCCGCCTCCGGGGGCGTGGCTGGCGGCTTCGGTGTCTAGGACAACCCACTCTAGGGCGGGAAAAGGCGCGCCCCGGCTACGCCGCTTCGGGCATACCAGCCGGGACTCGCCTCCCGCCCAAGATGGCTTCCCGGAGGGATCGGGGTACTCCACCATACGTTCGGGGGGACCGATTGGTCGCCCCTTTCCATTCCTATGGGCCTAGAGGCCCATAGGAATGAATGGGCAGACATTCTCAAATTGCGATTCTCAATTAGAGAATCGCAAATTGAGAATGCAATTTCAAGGGTGCCTGTGTGTCAAAAGGACACCCTGTTGCACCCCTGAAATTGATCTGTGCACATATGTTGCGCGCACACATGCCATAAGGGCATGTGTGTGCGCAACAAGAAACTTTTCAAAGTTTTTTCAAATTACCATGAAGTTCAACTTCATGGTAATTTGCTACCCCTATTAGCGAAATCGCTAATTTTTTTGCTTTGATGCATTGCATTTAAGGAATCTCAATTTGGGATTCTTTAAATGCAATCGCAATTTAAGGAATCTCAATTTAGAGATTCCTTAAATTGCAATTTTTGCATTTGGGATGACGCACCCCAATTCAAAAATACCGGTCGCAAAGGGGCAGATTCTGAGAATCTGCCCGTTTGCGACCGGTTTTTAGCTTGATGCATGTGGCTGTTAATGTTTTCAGTAGGCATTTCTAAAAAGGGGGAGAAGTGTGATGTCTTATTCTTATGACATGTCGACTGTGGAATTAAGAACACCCAGCACACCTCAGGGTTCGGGCAGCGGTTGCTTCGGCAGTTGTCCCCAGAGCCTGATGGTTGAGAGGTCATGATAAATACCTCTTACCTTAGTATATTACAACTGTGTATTGTTTGAGATTTGCACACACCGCTTACCGGGGCCTCAATGACTGCAACGTTTTCTGAGCAGGACCACATTGAAAGAGGTCACAAAATTACAGAGATGACTAAACCAGGGACCCAGACCCTCTGTCAGTCTAAAATCTGAAGCATTTTCCAGGTGTTCCCATTTGACAGTGCTGACAAGCAAAAGAGTTTGTCTTATCGCAGCTGATGAGACAGCCACTGTCAAAAACCTGCTGAGGAATACATCATGGGCAGCCACGCAGAGGTCTGTCTCTTTTAAAGTGTCATTCATCTTTTTGATCGAAATAAGGGACAGCAAACAAGCACGCGCCGTGGTCGGTAACCGAGCAATATGTAGTACTGGATATCCAGGAAAAATGGCAAAACAGCAAGAAATAGAAGAATGGCAATCCAGTATATGTAATAGTAAAAGAGCATTTTCAAGTGTAAATCCAAGAAGTCCATTGCAGCAGATCTGGAAGCAATCAAATCCAGGAGCAACTGACTCAACTGTGAGTCTCAGCAGTATAAATAAATCTTACAGATTTGAAGGGAAACATGTATCTTCTAACAGAACAAAGCTGTCCTCACGCAGAAGCATGTTTCAAAGGAAAACAGAATGTCAATAGCATGGACATTCTGGGAAGCACAGAATGTACAGCACATGAGTGAATGAAAGGAACACTCTGAAAGGAACATTCACGTGTGTGCACACGCTGCCTGCGAGAATGCTAACTAGGGGTGTGCGGACAGCTCCGTTCCGCCCACCGAATGTGCAGAGATTTGCCCCTTCCGCCTTTCGCAATGAAGGCGGAGAAACGAGGCAAATCTCCGCACACTTGGGGGCGGAACGGAAGATGGCCGCCCGCCTCCCGTCCGCCTCCCGCCCGCAATATTAAACGACTTTAAGCCTAAAATAAGATTTAAATAAGAACTTACCTTATCCCGGGGTCATCTTCTTTGTCCAGCTAGCTGTTCCAAGAAGACGGCTAGCTGGACAAGGAATATGACCCCGCGATAAGGTAAGTTCTTATTTCAATCTTATTTTAGGCTTAAAGTCATTTAATATTGCGGGCGGGAGGCAGGCGGGCGTCGCATAACAGAAATATGCGGAGAGGCACGGAGATTGGTTTAATCTCCGTGCCTCTCCGCGTAAGTCCCTTACGCAACTTCCGCCCACCCCTAATGCTAATCATGCCTGAGCAGAAACCAAGTCACATTACAACACATTAGCATGTCGTAAACAAACACGCGAGCAGTGGTCATTGAAACACGAGCTGGCATCTGATTGGAATGTTAGGGAAATTCCATCATCTAAGATGGCGGCCACATGACCGTGTTGATGCATCGAGCCTCTTAGTTCGGCAGGGTCCCCTCATTGTTCCCTCATTACACACACTGACACGTTATGTTACGCAAGCCAGAGTTCCTTTGTATATCTCCTGTCGCTTGCAGTGGGCCAGCATATACAACATATATTTGCCAGCAAACACTGATCTAGCTGCCAGCATGGACAGCCCAGGACGAGAGGAGGCAATTGTCATGGGATACAGGTTCACCCTGATTCTAGGCCCTCTCTGTGCACCAGTATTGGAGAGTCCACACCTTACATGGACACTGGAGACATGACCCCCTCACATACATGCTAGTAGACCTGATTCAGGCTGGAGACTTCCGATTTTTGAAGCCAAAAATGGTTTATGGTAGGTGTCTACTGCCTAAAATTGCTGCCGCCTCGATACAAGCCAATGGAGAACATACATCAACCCGAGTATTTTCTGAAACTCTCCTACTTCCCAGTTTGAAAATGTTGGCATGTATGCACTCATAAAATGAGTACTGCTGAGCTGCTGTGGCCAGAGAGGGGTCACTCTGGAGTCTAGGAGGACCCAGCTGTGACTGAAACAGCCCTTACCCAGAGGCTTGCGCATGACAAGGGCTCTGCAAGCTTGCTATAGCTTGGTCTGCTGCCAATGACTTTGACCCAGAGGGAGCCTGACCCCTAGGTAGCCTGGTGCTGGGTCACCTACACACCCTCCTTAGTTACACTCTCTGCACCTTCCACCAGTTCTGGTTTTTAGCCAAGGGACCATATAACCCCAAAACGGCATTTCCCAGAACACAGTATCCCCCTGTTGGCTAAAATCAGCGCTTGCTAAAAATTTCAAACATGATAGGTGTTCATAGATTCTCTTTTTAGGGCATGTTTGGCCGCTAGGCCACCTCTGCAACGCTATGTGCATCCCAGGTAATACGAGATTGAATGTTCTGAATGGCACTTTGCAGTAAAAAGCAGGGAGCCATGTTTACATTATGTTCATCACTTGTAAAATAGTACCATTGGGAACCATCTGCGTTCCCTTAGTGCTAGTGCAGCGTGCATTGCTTACTTGGTGTTAGCAGTGGTGTAGCTAGGGGGCGGCAGAGGTGAGCAAGTCCTGTCTGTCGACTACCACAATCCGCCCACCTCTGAGAACAAGTCGTCCGCCATTACCCCCCAAACAAGTCGTCCAACGGTTGACCACCCCACCCCAGCTCTCATGTGCACTGGGTGGCACACTTAGGGGCTGCCCGGGGCGCCAGTGGGTCTAGCTACGCCACTGGCTATCAGCCACATACACACACCCCACTGTTGGTGTTCTGAGCTTATATGGGCAAGAAGGGCCCTGACATCTGAGCATCCTCAAACCACTGACCAGGACTGTGACCCATTCTCCCCAAGCTCTGCCTCTTGACCCTTTCCAGTGCCACAGATTCATACATTCCAACAATCAGTGGCCAGAAGGTGGTAGGCTTTTTTGGCTTAGCATGATGATGGCAGGACAGGCAAAGACCTCATTTACGCCTTTAAATGCCAGAGTGATGATAGGTGCCCTTGACATGATGTTACTCATCTCTAGTGTAGTTCTACTTACACTGCCATAGCAATGGTACTTCCCTACATATCTGATGGGCATTCATGGCATGATGGCGCCCACCTCTTGTGCAGTGTTTATGCAGACAATATACTTATAAAATAGTCAGACCTATTGACTTTGCTAATACGTATTAACTCATCTTTGTCCTTCATGCTTTTCTGTAAAGGTATTTCTCTGTTCAGGTTTCTCTGTGATAACATAATACTCTTAGTTGTTTTATGTGGTTAGCCTGATACAAAACAATTACTTACAATAATTTTGTCCAGCTAATAATTAGTTATCATATGGTTTATTACATATAACATTATAGGTGCTGGACGTAAGATGTGGGGGTGCAGCGTAGGGGGTTGTTGCAGCACACCCAAAAATAACCATTCTGCAGTTCAGAAGATGAATGAGCAATAAAGAGGGCTTTACATTTTGTTTTTATGATGTCGCATGTGCTGCCCATTCAGAGGCAAAGGTCAAATGTCAGGCTATGCCTTTGGACAAATCTCTGCTTATTTGGGAACTGCTGTTTACTTTTATTTCTCTGACTGCAAAGTGAGAGGATTTTATTCAAGTGACCTTGTTGACAATCTTGCTGGGGTGCAGGGAGCGAAAGGAACAACTGTGAGATGTCAGTTTTTTTTCTAGCAAAACAACATTTAAATAGCTATAAATTAACTATACACATGTTTAAAAATATATCAGAAATTAGAAAAGCACAAATGAAGCAAATTTTTTTTCATTCTGAAGTGTGATAGAAACAAAGATTTTAATCAGAACAAATCAAGACACTTGGTGCAAATGATAAATATTAGCTGAAACCCAATTGCCACACGTCATTGTGTGCTAGATATTTTACCAGCAACACTGAATGTCTATGCAAATTTAGTGGCTATTTCAACAGAAAATGTGCTCTCACCAGTGATCCAAAATACACTTCCAGCTACAACCCACAACTCTGAACTGGGGTGGCAGAGTGGGCTAAAGAACGGGGATGGATTAAACCCAGATCTTTTGACTGGGTGTGAGTGTGATTGATTCAGATGCTCCGTCCATCACCACCCCCTTTTGTACCGCTTTTGGCCGCCATAAGTGTAGGAAAGACTGGAGGACACAGGAGTCTTGAAGATGAGGAGTTTAATAGGAACACATCTGGAGCAAGTCCAGTCAAGCAGTTAATGACCCCATCATTCTAAAGCCAAGACGTACAAACATATTCAAAAGATGCAGTAGCATGTGAGCATAACAGAAAGCGATTGACACGAGATGTCACGAGTGGAACCACGTGTCATCTCGTGTCAGGAACAATATGCAGAGTACAGTATACAGTATACAACACACCTCCCTTCCTGTAAATGAAAAAAAAAAACAACAGAAAAAACAATAAAACTCTAAAGAATAATCTAACACAATTCAATCTTAACAAGAATAATCCCATACAATTCAAACTTAACTCATGACAAAATCCTTGTATCTTGCAGGAAGACGGTGAGACCTATGGCAACTTCTTGAGAGTTCCATAGGTGGAGTGGTCCTTACAGCCCTAGTGCTGGTATTCTCACCCAAAAGATTCCCAGAAGTGATTTCTGCATTTCCAGGGCCCCCACAGCCAGAATCAAAATCAAGAAAGACGTTGCTATCATCGCTTGACACAACCGCATCCATACCTTTAAGCAGACCGCTACTGTCATGCTCAGACGCACACATACCTTTGCCTTTAAAAATGGAGACTCTGTTCAAATTCCAAACACTCCCGTCCTCAACTCTGACAGCATGCTTGAAAACTTCAATAACTTCCTTGGGATGTGACCAAACTTGACCACCCTTCAAAACACCTTCCTTCCTTTTTATGCGAACAAAATCACCAACATTGATAACATGTTTGCTAACGGATCCCTGCTTGGCTTCCATCCTTTCTTTCATCTTACCTTTATACGCACTAACCCTGTCACGAACCAAATCATAATCCACTTTTGAAAAACCACAATGGTCACTTAAACTTCTTTTTAACCACCACGGGGTTAATCTGGTACTGGGTTTCCGACCCCTTAAAAGCTCAAATGGGCTAACCATAGTGACAGAGTTAGGAGATGTTCTATAAGACAATAACATAGACTGAAGAGCATTACGCCAATTCAAATGACCTTTAACAGAAAGTTGGATAGCCTCCTTCACAACTCTGTTAAATCTTTCAACTTGGCCATTGGCTTTAGGATGGAACACAGCAATCTTGTTGTGCGTGATCCCACATTTGGTGATAAAACATTGAAAATCCTTGCTGGTAAATTGTGGGCCATTGTCAGTCACTAATTCTTCTGGGATTCCTTCCCTACAAAAAACTTTGTCCAAAAATTCTACTACATTCCTGGTTGTTATTTCCCCAACCATTTTTACCTCTGGCCATTTTGAGAAATAGTCTATCAAAACCATACCAAATTTCTCACGTTCAGGTAAAACGGAAAATGGACCAATGAAGTCAAGGCCTAACTTCCGCCAAGGACCTAAAGGGCACTCCACAGGGCAAGGTTCAGGACGTAGAGGAACAGCAGACTTGTCACTGTTGGCGCACTCTGAACATTTTTTGACATAGTGTTCCACACAACTGTCCACTCCAGGCCACCAAAAGAAATCTTTTATGCGTCTCCTGGTAAAGGAGATTCCTAAATGCCCCTCATGGGCAATACCAATGATAGTATCTCTCAAAGAAAAAGGAGGAATGAATTTATCACCTCTCATGAGAACCCCATTTTCGATTGCTAACTCATCTTGAACCTTGGCATAGCTCATCATTTCACCTGAAAACTTCCTTTGTTCTGGCCATCCTGCCGTGCTGCTAGGAGTCCGCTTGACAGGCGCTGAGTCGCTGAGTCGCTGGGTCGCAATGAAACAAGCCGTTCAGAAGAAATAAGTCAAATGTTGGAAAATTAATTTTCCTCTTTTAAAATACGATGAAATAATCCTTCTAGAGTAGTAAGATAATCTTTTTTTTCCCTCGTCGCCAGTGTAGGAAAGACTGGAGGACACAGGAGTCTTGAAGATGAGGAGTTTAATAGGAACACATCTGGAGCAAGTCCAGTCAAGCAGTTAATGACCCCATCATTCTAAAGCCAAGACGTACAAACATATTCAAAAGATGCAGTAGCATGTGAGCATAACAGAAAGCGATTGACACGAGATGTCACGAGTGGAACCACGTGTCATCTTGTGTCAGGAACAATATGCAGAGTACAGTATACAGTATACAACACAAAGTGTGGCAGGGTATGCTCAGACGTGAGTCCCTTGCTCACTTTGCCACTGGATTCAAGCAAGCCGGGCTGAAGACGGCTGGAATGCCAGAAACCGGTCCTCGGAAGCTTGTTTCCGGTCCAGGGAAGACATGGCTTGGCAGTTCGGGCTGGACTGTTCCCATGAGGCACAGGGTCAGACTGATTTGCATATAGCTATGTCTGAACTGGGGTGGCAGAGTGGGCTAAAGAACGGTGATGGATTAAACCCAGATCTTTTGACTGGGTGTGAGTGTTTGATTGATTCAGATGCTCCGTCCATCACCACCCCCTTTTGTACCGCTTTTGGCCGGCATAAGTGTGGCAGGGTATACTCAGACGTGAGTCCCTTGCTCACTTTGTCACTGGATTCAAGCAAGCCGGGCTGAAGACGGCTGGAATGCCAGAAACTGGTCCTCGGAAGCTTGTTTCCGGTCCAGGGAAGACATGGCTTGGCAGTTCGGGCTAGACTGTTCCCATGAGGCACAGGGTCAGACTGATTTGCATATAGCCATGTCTGAACTGGGGTGGAAGAGTGGGCTAAAGAACGGTGATGGATTAAACCCAGATCTTTTGACTGGGAGTGAGTGTTTGATTGATTCAGATGCTCCGTCCATCACCACTCCCTTTTGTACCGCTTTTGGCCGCCATAAGTGTGGCAGGGTATGCTCAGACGTGAGTCCCTTGCTCACTTTGCCACTGATTCAAGCAAGCCGGGCTGAAGATGGCCGGAATACCAGAAACCGGTCCTTGGAAGCTTGTTTCCAGTCCAGGAAAGACATGGCTTGGCAGTTCGGGCTGGACTGTTCCCATGAGGCACAGGGTCAGACTGATTTGCATATAGCCATGTCTGAACTGGGGTGGCAGAGTGGGCTAAAGAACTGTGATGGTTTAAACCCAGATCTTTTGACTGGGTGTGAATGTTTGATTGATTCAGATGCTCCGTCCATCACCACCCCCTTTTGTATAGCATTAATGACAGCACCCCCACTGTGAAAATTGTTCCAGCACCACTGTATACCATTTAGCTGCACGTTTAACAGTACATTCTACAAATATGTTTTTTCATTCTTTTATTCACCAGGTGTAATTGCTCACAACTTACTCATTATTTCTATCATATTTTCCCTTGTCTGACAACAATGCAAACTTTTGAAGTGTTCACTTGAATTAATGAGTCATCGCAGCGCTGAACAACATTACCCTGTTTTGTAAAAGGACGGAATTCGTGTTTTAGTTCTCTATGACCTACTTTACAGAAGAGGGAAGGTGCACCATGGAAACTCTTTGATGGAAATCAGTGTTTTCTTCTGTGTTGCTTTGACATTTCAATGTGCTGTGGTTACGCAGCCTCCTCCAATTAGGTTCTATTGTGAAGAGGTAAGTGGATAGGAGAGAGTTTTGCACAGGCGAAGAACTGCCAAGCAAAGTGGGCACGACTAACCCTACAAGGTATGTGTACTAACGCGCTATATTTAAGGTAAGGCGCCCAGGCAGCCCACAAAAATATTACCATTTTCAAATCAAAATATACAAATTTGTAAAGCGTGCTACTCACCCGCTAGGGTCTCAAGGCGCTGGGAGGGGGGTAGTCTCTACTGCTCGAACAGCCAGGTCTTGAGCTGTTTCCTGAAGGAGAGGTGGTCCTGGGTCAGTCGTAGGTGGGTGGGGAGGGAGTTCCATGTCTTGGCTGCCAGGTAGGAGAAGAATCTTCCTCCGGCGGTGGCTTCGTGCATTCCTGGTACGGAGGCGAGGGCGAGGCTGGCGGATCGGAGCTGGCGGGTGGGTGTGTAGAATGTGAGGCGGTTGTTGAGGTATTTGGGGCCCATGTCGTGGAGAGCCTTGTGTGCGTGGGTGAGGAGTCTGAACGTGATCCTCTTGCTGACGGGGAGCCAGTGCAGGTCTTTCAGATGGGCAGAGATGTGGCTGTGACGGGGGATGCCCAGGATGAGTCGTGCCGAGGCGTTCTGTACGCGCTGGAGTCTTTTCTGGAGTTTGGCTGTGGTTCCAGCGTAGAGGGTGTTTCAGTAGTCCAGACGGCTGGTGACAAGGGCCTGGGTGACCGTCTTCCTGGTTTTGGTGGGGATGGTTTATATCCTCTGCTGTGGGATAAGTTGCTGCTCTCAATGCCTTTAGTGTCACAGCGCCCTCCCCTCTCACAATCTCTTTGCAATATTTATCTCTACACTCCTCTGTAACAATTTTCAATTATGAGAGGGGGGTGTCCACCTTGCTATCAGGGGTATAGCTTGGTCAGTAACATGGGTGGGTGAGTTTCAGATTTTCCAACAATCACGCTGGCATTTAATGTTAAAATATATTATATGTGGGCAGGGCGCATGAGAGGGGCTCAATGGCAGTGGAAAGGGAGAGGAATGCAGATTGGTAGGGTACTAAGTGAGGGAAAACACATTTCTGTAAACTTATCAACATTTCTGAAGACTTTCTAAACATAGACAGGGAGAGAGTCTGTTCCCAATGAAGTCCGATAGACACCTCACCATACCCAACTGAAAGCACCTGTACCCAACTATTTACCAGAAAATACATGTATTAAGGGGTGTGACTCCCCAAACATTCCCCCTGAAGCCACACCTCTGCTTGCAGTCCTCCCAGACTCATTGAAACAAATGGGTTACAGAAGCAATTTCCACAGGTTTCCATAAAAACATGAATGCGAGGTAACTACATGTCTCCGAATGCCTTGAAATCAGCACAATCCTCTCAATGCCCTTTTTAAAGTCTTCCTCAGAAAAAATCTAAGAAACCAGAAGGTGGAGTAGAGAGCTCTAAAAGGCAGACTTTAAAGACTTCAAAAGTAATTATAGCGCTTAACCCCCAGGTGTTACTGCACCAAAGACGTAACAGGACAAGTGTTGGACGTCTAATGGTAAATCCTTTGTACTGTTTTATGAGGACAGCAACTTCTTACCGATTTTCTTCTTATTTTAAGTGATTCAATGCAGTTTTCATAACAGCACAGGACGAGTTATCTTTATAAAGATTCAAAGAACACAAAAGGCCAATGCTTGTTTTGCAACTTTGTATAATTTGTTCGATGGCTTCGTCAGGGCCAGTAAGCTATGTTTTCCTAAATGGTCAGTATTCGAATAATTTTTTAGGTCATTTAAGTTTACACAGCAATATTCCCAATACATACAATATTTCCTTATTCCTAGATAACAGGAGCCTAGGGGCTCAACACTTCATTATAATGTGCTCAGATTCAGCATCAGATTCACCATGACAACCACGCCTCTATTCACATTCTTTCAGTAATGTAGTGTTGAGGGGCCAATGGGCTCCCCCTGTCCCAGTATGAAGAAATATTGTATGCATTAGGACTATTGCTGTGTAAACTGATGAACCTCAAAAACAAATTGTATACTGATCGTTCAGGAAAATACAGCTTGTTGGGCCTGATGAAGTGACCAAACAGGTTAGATATAGGTGTGAAACGTGTTCACCCTTTGTGTTCTTTGAAGAATAAAAAGACCATGAATCTTTATAAACAGAACTGGTCCAGTATTATTTTGAACACTGCATTCAATCATCTATGATTAGAAGAAAATCCTTAACAAGTTGCTATTCTCATGAAAAAATACCAAGGATTTACAATTAGACCTCAAACACTGTCATTTTATGTCTGAGATGAGAATCAGTTCATAATCAATGATTACAGTTTGCATTATGATGGCTTCTTTCAGATGCAGAACTTAATGGAAATTGTCAAAAATATGTGTGCCCACTTGGATCCCTACATTCACAACATAGCTCCACACATACCTCCGCTGTTGCTACCGGGACTCACCCCAAGCTGTGTACTAAGATGCCAGAGTCTCTCAGAAATCTGTTCCTTGTAATTATGTACTTGGCAACAAAATATTCCAGATAATACTAATGCTCTTTCAATGTTTGGTCATTCACATCCATACACTAACATATCAAAGATATATGAAGAGCTTTTCTAATAACGCCTGCATTGACTTACCCATGAGTCCCGATAAATTGTTGCTCTACTTTACACATCAAGAGAAGTGTTGCCTGATTGCTTGGAACCTTCGATGATCAGTATGAGATGGTTTGAATAACAGAAAAAAAGTTGTCAAAATAAAAACATTAGGCAATGGCAGATATAATACCCACCTTACACACTGCACAAGAAGACCTAATACTCACTACGGACATGGCACAATGCCCAGCTTGCTATCATATGGCCCAAAAATCCTGAAGCCTCTCCATCTATGCCAAGAGTGGTAAGAAACCTAGGAGTAACCATAAATTCCTATCCATCCTTGAAGCCGTATGTCAAGAAGGCCACACAGAGCATCTTCTACATAATCAAAGCAGTGGAACTGTTCTTCCCATACGTTCTTTACGATTAAAAACAACATCTACCCTCACACTCATGATCTCCAAGCTCAACTATACCATAAGCCTATACGTCAACACTACAGTTCCATCATACGCAAGATTCCAAAATGCTGTTGCAACACTTTTCCTCTGCCTTCCCCAAGAGCACATATGACAATAGTCCTGCAAACACTCAGCTGGCTACCTGTACCCACATTAGAGATGTTCAAGGAACTTTGCATCATCCACACAGCTTCCTAAGGAAAGGGACCACTATAATTACAAAACCAAATGAAATAGGACACTGTGCTCCAGAATTGCATCACAACTTGTCAAACTGTGGCATGGAGATCCCCGAAATGTTGACGCTCCAAAACGATATCCTAACAGGTTGATAAATTGGAGACATTGCAAATCCTAGATTTCATGAGGCAATGTTTCCCCAAGTTAAGGCACCTCCCATCACATAAAAAATACACTTAATAAAGAAAGGGCCCACTCAATAACTGCGATCCAGATCAGTGGAATACATTTCAATGATTTGGTACAAATATTCATAAAATGTAATACAGAATCATTGCAATGAAGGCTCTTTTCAAACAGAGCAATACAGAGTTTTGTAAAATCAGAAGGATTCCAAGTCCAGGGAAGCAGCAAAATAAATGAAAAATGGACAGCATCCCAAAAAGAAACGGAAAGTCCTCTGGTCCTCCCCAAAAGCCGGGGTTTATAGAGGGAATTGTCCCATGGAAGAGAATAGAAAGTGCAGAATAATCATGGAGAGAGCAAATGTGTCACCTTAGTAGCAAATCAGAACACAGATTTATTAAATGTCAATTGCCTCAGGGCACTAGATGAATATTGACTCTGCCCACTCTATGCTAATGTCATCCGGAGATGGTAGAATGTGCTAGGTACATGAACAACTGCAAACTATTATGAATGAATGAGGTAATGTGAGCTAACATAATATACAGTTTTGTGACCAAGCTAGGAAGATTGTTTGAGAACAACAAGAGCAACATAACCGGAAATAAACAAACATGAATGTGCCTGATTATGTGCTACAGAAATATTGAACGGTGAAATGTGTGTAGGGGGGTGGACATGTATTTTAAACAAGAAGGCTACTGGGCCTAAATTGGGACCTAGTTAACAAAGGTGAAGAAAACACACTTCTACATGACATAGGCATTTTTATTCCAATGCAGCAGCACATTATCAGTGTGTACATGTGCAATCGAGAGTAAACATATATTCTTCATGTTGTTAATGATGCACAAAAATATGAACACACAAATCTCTTTAATAATACCTCCATGCTAGCGGTTCGCGTGGGGCCCTGTTGGGGTAAATGTGGGTCATGCCTGCGTTTGGTGCCAACCCACTCCCCTCCTGGAGTTTCTGGATTTGTGTAGGGGTCTGCAGGCCTTGGAGCGGATCTGTGAGGAGGTGGGTCGCCGTCCATCGTCCCTCCCCTCCAACCCTCCTGCGAGTACAGGCTGAGCATTGGGGAGCTCAGGATATTGTGAAAATGTGTGTTTGCATCCTGAGATTCCTGTGGTGCCTCTGATGACCATGGGAGGCAGCTGCGAGAGCTTGCCATTGCATACCTGAGGACCTGGGGAGGTGGCCACAAGAGGGAGTGCTGCAGTGGCTGTACCTTGAGCGACCCTGCCTGTACATGCTGCCTGAGTGGATAGTGGTGTCCTTGTAGTGGTCCAACTGAGCTGGGTTGCTGCATGTGTGGATTTCCTGGGGCGGATTTGGAGCTGATCCTGGCCTGCTGTACTGGGGTAGCGGAGTGGCATGTGCTATCCTGTCGGATTGAAGATACTGCGCATGTGGAGGGGCCCTGTGTGTCCCTAAGCCTGTTGACCTGGATTGTTAGGGGACCCTTCACTGAGGAGACTCTCTTTGGCACGTGAATGTCCTTGGTGGGGCTGTCAGGTACCTGTGCCCAAGGTCGCAATGGGTAAAGACAAGCCTGAGAAGACGACAGGCCCGAACACCATCACACAGAATACTACGCCTAGGCACCCCCCAGCGCCTGACCAGACAAATTGGGGGAGCAGAACGGGATTCGGGGGGAGAGCCCGGAGCCCACCAGGGCATAACTCATGGCGACCGTACAATGCTCCAGAAAAGTGCTGGAGGACAGAATAGACGCTGTATCTGTGGATATAAACCTATTATGGGCAGACCTCCCGAAGGTAGTGAATAAAGTTACGGGCGCTGAAGGGGATATAGCTGAACTGAAAGGTGAAGTGGGTACCCTCAAGCAGCAGGTAGCGCAAATGACTGTGGTTATGAAGGCATTGGAGAGTCGTGCTGAGGAGGCGAAGGGGAGGACGAGACGCAGCAACATTCGAGTGCTTGGCATCCCGGAAAGAGTGGAACAGTGGTGGTGGAGCAGTTCCTGGAGCACTGGATTCGCACACAGCTGTGTCCCAAGAGATTGTCGGATGTGTTCGTGGTTGAGATAGCGCATAGGACTCTCGTCCCTCTCCTGCCCCCGGGGGCGCAGGCCCGAGCTATCATAGCCAAAATCCTTAACTATTGGGATAGAGACTGTGTTTTAAGGGCGGCAAAGGAACACCAGAATCTCCAGTATGAAAATATTAAAGTGTCTATCTATCTGGACTATACTAAGCAAGTCCAGGATCTTTGGATATCCTTCCTGGGAATGAAACGTAAGCTGAGGGATTTGAATATGCAATATATGCTCCTATATCTTGCCATGGTGAAGGTGATCTTGGGGGGATCTAGAGATCAAACCTGAAACAATATTCTCACCTTCATGTATAACTACTGTCCAATGATTTGGAACAGCTCGCACAGCACACAATCCTCACATTTACAAACACTCTCACAACTTTCTAGACCAGGTAAGTTGTGAAGGGTTGACCTGTTCCTAGCTGAGGTATTACATAATAACATAAGTCAGATCCAACATTGTCCTCGAAAGCAGTATGATGCTCGACTGGGACGGTCTGCTGGCAACAGCGATTTAGATGTCAATGGGATGAATGGATGAATGGACGAATGGAAGGAGAAATAAAAAGGCAGACGGGTCGGAACAGCAGAGAGGGAGATCTGAATTGATAAAAAGAGACACTGCATGAGTGTTTTTCTCTACTATGTTGCTTATAGCGTGTCAATATAACTGTGAGTACCTTCAGATCCAGAATTCATAATTTCCACTGTCAGGTATTTCTAGGAAATGGGAAGATATTGGAATTGCCAAATTTCTCTTTCTAGTAGGAAGCTGTCCTCACAGGAGACCAGGAATAAACATTCATGACATTTGTTTAACTAGAATTTCGATTTAATACAATAACAACAATTCTGTATATGAATCAGGATAACTTTAACATACCAGATCATTTCCAGGGACCTCGTTTCTGCTGTCTGTGAAATTAGCTTTTCTGCCTCCAAGAAAGAGGGTTACCCAGCCTGCTTTACTGCAATATAATTTACAGTCACTTTTTATTAGTCGTTTTTCAGCATTCTTACAAATGAACTCCATGTACATAAACAGAATGGAAAAGTTTTGTTATCTGGCATAAGCAATAAAAGTGATCCTTTTGCATGTACTTGAACCCTTTTTCAAACAACACCCCCCATGTGCTAAGAATTCTTTTGCAATTATCTCAGTTCAATATAAAACAAAAAGGGGGTTATTGCGAGTCTGGCAGTCGGGTGGTGGCAGTCTCCCGACCACCCTATTACGACCAGGGTGGTCAGGTAACACTGGTGCCACCACATTCGCCAGGGATCGGAGAGATTGAGGCACAGCGGCCCCAGCTAGCATATTACGACTTTCCTCACCAGCACACTTTCATGGCGGTGCAACCACCATGAAAGTGTGGTGGTGCAGAAACAAAGAGGGCCCTACACACAATGTGGATGCACACAGGGGGGCACAACATGTACCCCCCTGTGTGTATGCGCACCAGTACCTACACAGCATGGACAGCAGTAGTCCATGCCGTGCAGGTACTGCCTTTGATGTTCCCATTGCGGTGCCTATTTCATAGGCCCTGCCCTGGGAAAGCCAAAGAACTGCCCGACAGACAAGAAAAAAACCCTGACCTGGCAGGCGGATCGCATATGGGTTTGGCGTGTGGGGCGGTCCCGCTCCAGCACTGCCAAACACATAATAAGGCCCAAGGTCAATTTAAACTTCAGTGCAGATGAACAAAGAAAATCCCATTTGCTCCAGTGTACTTGAACAGCTGCTTCACAATTGCTTCAGGAATTATAATTCAAATATCCTTTCATGTGGAGAACCACACTCCTACCCTCTCTTCAGTGTTTTAGGTTAATCTGCAGGTCTTGCACTTCCAACGCCATGAAATCTTTAGTGCAGTAGTTGAGAAGACATGAACAACAGCAAACTATAATGAATGAATAGGGTACAGTGAGCTAGCATGACCTTCTTATCATACCTTCAATAGTGTGCACATATGGCTGCCCATAATACAAGGAGCCACCCACCCGCTGCACTATGGCACTTGTGAGATGTGGGGGCATATTAGCAAGGGCAATATCGCTGCTTTAGCGGCACTTTTTCCCGCTAAAGCGGCAATATTTTTATCGCCTTATCAGCAAGCTGTCGCTAACAGCAGTTAGAGACAGTGTTTAGGCGATAGCAACCGGTTTGGGGCCCGCTTTGCATGTCAGCGATATTTATCGCTAATCGCATGCAAAGTGGGCGTACCCAAACTGTTAGCGACTGAAAGCAGTCGGTAACACACCTATCGCCTATTAGCAAAGCAGGCTTAGCGATAAAAATAGTTGCGCTAAGCCCTATTATCGCTAGAATCTAACGCCTGCTAATAGGATGACTTACCTGTGTATTCAATGGGGGGGTGGATTGTCAGGTTAAGCCCCCATTGGCGTTAATGCGTGAATATCGCCGGATTTCTCTGCTAACATACTCCGTGATACGCAGCGATAAATAAAAACACACTAAACCTGTTTTGCGATAAATATTTCAATTCATTGCTAATATGCCCCGTGGTTCTTTTTAACCCTGGGCGGAGTTCGCGGAGTGGGGCTTCGCGGAGCTACGCGAAGTGGGCGAGAAACTACGCCCACCTCCGCACTCCGCGTAGCCCCACTCCGCAAACACCACTGGCCGCCAGCCCCGCCACCCGCCTCCCTCCCGCCCTCCCTAAATACTTTCAAATAAAGGAATCAAATAATTTAAAAAGCACTTACCTTGCCGCCGCTGCCCGCCGCGTCCCCGGGGCTCGCTATCTTCCGTCTTCCCTCTTCTTTACTAATGCGCATGCGCGGGCGGCCGCGCATGCGCATTAGTAAGGCGGACAGAAGACGGAAGATAGCGAGCCCCGGGGACGCGGCGGGCAGCGGCGGCAAGGTAAGTGCTTTTTAAATTATTTGATTCCTTTATTTGAAAGTATTTAGGGAGGGCGGGAGGGAGGCGGGTGGCGGCCAGCTACGCTCCGTCTTTTTGATTCTCTGTGCCAGTCCATACAGTGTAACTTTCAAAAGAGCTACAGTTGTACCTAACCTGCTGAAGGTACAACATGCCAAGTGCCACATAAGCCTCTCCACCGAAGAGCCATTGTGCTAGGGAGACCGGACCAGTTGTTGCCACTTGACTCCTGCAAAGTTGTTTACCTTTTATGCAAACCTGGGTCCAATGAGGCAATTTCATGACAGTAATTAATAGATAGTCATCTTGGTCTTTTTGCATACTAATACGAATACTATAACACTCAGAGGTTGTGCAGCCAACATAATGCACAGGCTACATGATAATGAACTCCTTGGCCCTCTTACAACTGCATGGGGCAGAAATGCTACAGGCCATGTCTACCATTCAGTACTGTACCTTTTCACAGTAACAAACCACCCAACATGCATAGGGTGAATGAAGAGGTCTTCTACATACTGGTGACCACTACATAACTCTAATGTAGTTCACCATTGTAGGTCCCAAGTAATACATACTATAACCACTTCTCAACCTCTCACAATATTAAGACATACAATAAGTTCATCCTTTCAGATCTCCCTTTCTCCCTCTACAATCTATGCCTGCTCTGGACCATA
The DNA here is from genome assembly GCF_964263255.1 of Lissotriton vulgaris. Lineage (NCBI taxonomy): Eukaryota > Metazoa > Chordata > Amphibia > Caudata > Salamandridae > Lissotriton > Lissotriton vulgaris. Next base: position 118,351,923 of record NC_141696.1, read on the forward strand.
AACATCAACAAGACACTTCAGAATGAACAAACCCATGTTGTAACCACAAGTATCATAAAGGGACCTTCGGAACCGACCAAAGCTCCCAGCTTACTGAACCATCATAAACTGCATATCTATCTCGAACACTTCTTCATCCATCACATTGTCAAGCGTTGCATCCCATAACTCGATAATCACACCCTCGTGGCCATCAAGCACAACATGGAAACACTTCCAACAGTCTAAAAAAGAAGAAAAAACCTCTCTAACCATATACGATGTAGCATGTTACCCAGGTAGGCAAGAACCTTCGCATTCCACACAGGTGTCGTAAGCACTATATAAATGTTACAGTGTAAAACAATACAATTATGCATCCTTTAAAACCAATGCATGTATTTGTTCTGGGCAATGATACATTGGCATTCATAATAGTGTCTCTAGTAAAAGAGAGAGGGACCTAACAACCAAAGGAGTAGGGTACCAATAAGGACAAATGTCTAACAAAAAATCCCCTTTGGGCAGTATTATAGAGCAAGCATACTTTCATACAAAACACTTAATTCACACCAGTGAGGTGAACAAAGAGGACATGTAAAAATAAATTATTAAAGAAGTATAAAAAATATTCAATTTATTCAGACAATTATTAAAAACATATCAACCCTCATATGAAAACATGATCCAACCCTATCATCAATACAATACTATTCAATAAGGAGATATAAATTCGTTTCAACAAAAACAATATAAAAACACAAAAATGGGAATCCCAATAAGGAAAAATAATTCCTATTAAAGAAGGGAAAATACAGTAGTAAATCAGGGATCAGCTCTGATTCATATTCCAATTTCAGTCAGAGTTATTGTCTCCACAGACTTAACATAATTTCCACTCGTATATACATCAACGCGTTTCGGTGGCCAAGTTAATTAATAGCCAACACCTTCTTCAGTAAAAAGTATTTCATTCCCACTTTAACATATTATCTGTAATATAAAAACAATGAAAGACATCTGTCACATAGCTCCTAACATGTTAAAAAATACATACAAAACATATTTTTACATAGCCTCATTGTTCAAACAATTAATATAATTGATAAGATGACAACAAACACAACAATCATACTAGCATATCATATACTTGATAGTCAATGCATATGAAATTTAAACGGTATAAAATGGGGCAGGATACCCTCCATTTAATGTCATAATGTGCAATTAAACAAGCTTAAATAATACCAAAACTGGGGCAAAGAAAACCTCCATATATTGCCCTAAAGTGCAAACAGATAGGCTAAAGATGTACCAAGTATACTGAATTAGATGAAATTGTAAATCCTTATAGCTAAACTGGTCTTTACTTATATCAGAATCCTGTTCAGTTAAACAATAAACCCAGCACTCCTTAGACACTATTATTTCAACCATGAGACATGCACAGCTAAATACCTTTATTCATGGGTTTACAGAGACCTCCAGTGCTTAAACTTTTAGCGGTGGACACCTAATCGACCTCTGCATATAGAATAGGAATAGAAAATACAGAAAACGCTTTTCTAATATGGACCAATAAGCATGATGTGTATTGTTATTATGACTTTGTTGCAATATAGAACAAACCTTTATTATACTCGCTAATACCACAGCTATCTTCAAATACGGGGTCAGTTAGTGTGCTTTACAATGGCAGTTTTAAACATCGGTTATATTCTGAAACACAAAATTAACCGTCACCATCTAAATCTAAGAAGCTACTATAGAATGTCAAAAGTCTATCAAGATATATTATCTCTATTAAGGCCGACTTAATATAAGTGCCATGTTGCCCGTAATATAATATCCTTAATACCTCCTTCACTAAGAAAGAAGGTGCCTTCACAATAAGTGCAGAGTCACCTCTTTCAATGCAAATTACGTAATATCTAGGTACCTGGGGCCTTATTTATGAAGGCCTTGCGCCGCCGGTGCGTCACTTTTTCCCATGTTAAAAGTGACGCATCGGCGGCGCAAGGCCTTCATAAATAAGGCCCCTAGTCTATGGGCTCTCTCCCCGCTGTAGTGTCAGACATCATTCAATGTATTTACCTGAAAATACGGTAATGGAATCTTAAACACGTAGTCCGAATCACTTAAGTGTCTCGGGTTACTTAGTAATCCCAACGTATATTAAAAGCAATGCCACCAGCGGTCTAAACAAAAACAACAATGTTACCGGACACTGTGAGGAATGCATGAAATAACTTCACTCTCTGCCATCTACACATCCTGCAAATAACCGCCCTACATACCTGCATAAAACTCAAAATCAAGCACCTGGGGCATACACCTCCATTGATATGCAAATTCTTTTCGAGCAGGCACTTACCGAGATTAAATACTCTAAAGTCACGGCAAACATAACCAGACGCCGCATATCCTTTTCCGGTATAGGTGGGCATATCCGGTATAGAAAAAGAAAGGCAACAGACAAATACATACAGCAATATTAGATAGAAAAAAAGACTAATAGTCTCTCAAAAATATACACAGAAAAAAGCTGCGTAATTTTGCTGATACCATTAATGATAGGGATTATATTTACTAGCAAAGAAATATTGCTCAATATAGTGAAGATATCATATTGAGATTACTATGGCCCTCATTCCATCACTACTTTGATTAATTCAAATGTCAGCGTATTATACTTTTATTAACAAAGTCTAATTCAATATTTAGCTTCTCTCACTAATTGTATTCATTACCGGGCTACACATAAAGACATAGTATTCAGCGCTCTTCTACCTCATTAATGTAGGCACAGTGTCTGGCTACATATAAACGCCCATATACTATACACATAATAGCAAAACAGCAACTGCACAAGGCTACTTCCATCCGTCAGTTTTCACTTTCAAACCATTCAAGGGTGCTGAAGAAAACCAGAAACAACGCCTTGCGGGCGCTTACAAAATCTCCAAGAAACAACGAGCTCCTGTATGTGTACCAATCTGCACAAAAATGATTCAGAATGGCCGCACAAAAAGACAAAGGAATACATCAAAATCAATTTTGGGCCAAATTACTATGGGAGAGTAAAAGCCGCAACGCAAGAAAATTCTGGGCTTTAATCAACCGCTCTAACTTGTGTCCATCAAGCATCGGGTCGACAAACATACAAAAATCGGATTGGGCCACCTTCCTGACTGACCATTTTAGGTCCCCAGAGAGCATAGCGCCTACAAGATTCTGCACCCCCAAAGAGACAGAAACCACCCCAAGTAATAGAGCCTGCAGGTCTACAGGCTGTGCAGACTCCTGCAGTGAAGATATCCAGATCACCCAAGAAATGGTTTCCAAGGCTGTGACAAAAGCAAGATCAAATGGAGCTCCGGGCCCAAACAGCTTACCTCAGAGTCTGTTCAAATCAAATGTAGCTCTCTGGTCGGGGCACTTAACCAACCTTTTCAATTTTGCACTAAGAACCTCAACAGTTCCAGACTCTTGGCGTGGTGCAATAATCCACCCAATCCACAAATCAGGCTCCTGCGCCTCTCCAAGCAATTACAGATTAATTGCCCTCCTAGACATCGAGGCCAAGCATTATGCAGGAATTCTTTTGAAGGAACTGAGGTCATCGGCAGAGCTGCGTGAACTGATCCCAATGAATCAAACTGGTTTTACTGCTAACTCCGGGACTATGACCAATTTACTGACATTGTCCATATTCATCGACAAAGCGCTTTCAACATCTAGGGCTGTGCACTGTTGTTTTGTTGACTTTAAAGCTGCGTTTGATCGGGTTCCAAGGGCAGCACTATGGGAAAAATTTTAAAAATGGGGGATCCCTGAAAAACTCCTGGAGGCGATTATCCAACTGTATTCACGTACATGGGTTCAGGAGAAGCTGGGGTCTGGCACGCATCTCTCGCGGAAAATCATGACAACCAGAGGTGTCAAACAGGGATGCGTGCTGGCCCCCCTTCTCTTTAACCTGTTTATAGCTGACTTGTCAGTCACACTGGATGAAACAAACAGTCACCCCCCTAAGGTAGGAGGTTTAGCAATAAGTAATCTTCTTTATGCTGACGATCTGGTTCTTTTCAGCCTCACACGGGTCGGGCTGCAAAGGCTTTTTGACAAGCTACACAGCTATACCACTAAGAACCAACTAGAGGTAAATTTAAAGAAAACACAAGTGGTAACCTTTGGAAGGAGACACAACGTCGGTGGCGGGTGGTCATATAACAATACAAGCCTAGCAACAGGAAGTACATACAAATACTTAGGGGTCCATTTTGACTCTAGGGGCAATTTCACCAAACAGCGCAACGAGATAGCAGTAAAAGTCACGACCCTACAGGTGACCCTATCTAGGCTCTCAAAAAAGCTTTCTGGTCCAACTTTATCATTCTTATTGGAAGTCTTGAGAGCAAAAATTGGGCCTACCCTGGTGTATGGCATCGAGATATTCAGGGGTAAACTAAACACCACCTTAAATCAACTTGTGACCAACATCTATAAAAAAGTCCTCCATTTGCCTAAATCTGCCTCCGCTGCCCAGATCAGGCTAGAATTGGGCTTACTAAACTATGAGGCCTCCAACATCGGCACATACTTAAATTTCAGTCATAAACACATGAAAGCAGATATAGGCACTTTAGAGTATTTAGTTTGGTTAGAGATCAGCCAGAAAAACCCAGGGGGCCCGTATGGCCGCCTTCTTACGGATTCTATTCGCGGAATGTCGGCAGTTGACCTATGGGCCCTCAACCCTAGCACAACAGCATTTAAAACCTGTATTGAAAAAGGCGTCAGAATGAGCTCCCTTATTATCGATAAAGCTCATTTTTCAAAACGCAGTCATGCATGGTCAGTTATGAACTCCTATGAGCGGATATCCCCTGCTATCTATCTCTCTTGCACTTATTCACTGTATTGAAAATGCAGTTTTTTGGCCATTAGAATGGGGGACTGGCGATTCTTAAAAGATCTGCCCCCTTGGCGGCTTACCACGGAAGACTTAACGTGCAGAGGGTGCGGTAAGACAGCTGAAACATTGGAGCACGTGGTCTGCTTATGCCCCGCCTTCATGTCCCAACGCAGACGCAAACTTAAAGTAGAGTGGAATAGGCTGGGTGTTCGGACCTGCAGTTACAATTACAAGTAAAATTACATCTTTGAGCGCAGAAAACATAGTTTTAAACATAGCCTTCACAACCTACGCATACCGTATCTTAACGCTAACGCCAGAAGGACCAGCAAACCCCTCCCATCCCTATCTAACTATCTAAATTTAAAACGTATTTTGCTTTAAGTTTTAAAATTGTTTATAACCAGTAGTATTTTATCATAATTGTTGTCACTGACTAGTGTTCCATTTTAATGTTATTATAACTAGTAGTAATTTCTTGAATATGGACTGTTTTTTACAAGTTGAATGTCGGAAAACTGTCAGCACATCAAACCCCTTTTGTCATACAATGTTTTAATCTTTAATAGGCAACAGAAATTGAACAACACGATCCGGACGACTCTCATTCATCAATTGTTGTGAAAAAGTGCTCTTTATTTAATTTATTAACGTGTTGATTTGTGGGAATTACTGAGAAGCGCTTTTAAGGATCTTTTTTATATCCAAATAAAGATTAATATTATTATTATACACATAATAGCACAGATTAAAGGGGTAGAGAAATTTTTAAAATGTAACAAGATCTCAAGTATCATTATGTAGTAGAGCAAAGAATTCACTTTCATGTAGCCCCTATGAGTCGCTCCCATTCCTTCTTCGAATTCAGACCCTTCCGTACGGTATTCAGATGAGAGATATACCACTGTTCGCGCATTTTGCGTTTTGATTGAATGTTCCCCCCTCTTTTGCCAATTTTAACTTTTTCAAGGTAAACCACAAAAAGTCTCTTTCACCATGGCCAAATTCAATAAAATGTGTCACTAATGGCGCTGTAATCTTTTTAGTTTTAATTGCAGATCTGTGCTCTTGAAACCTAATCCGAGCCTCCCTACCGGTCTCCCCAACATAGCCGAGGCCACACGGGCACAGTAAGAGGTAAGCAACAATCCTACTCTTGAAATTGCTGATTGTTTTGGATTTCAGCAACAGACCATTATGTGTTATTTCTGTGGCTTGTAGGCACTGTGGACAGGTGTTGCATATACCATGTCTAACATTTCCAATTGCCACAGTATTTTTCATAGTCCTCTGGTTTTGTTGACTTTCCTCTCTATAGGTATGCACTAATAGTTCACGTAAATTCTTGTTTTATTTAAAAGCAAACAAGAATTTCTCAAGTTTAATGTCTTCATTGTGATTCAATAAATGCCAATTCTTGTTCACTACATTTTAAATTTGGTTGCTCAGATTAGAGAATTTGCTGACAAAGACAACTTTGTTTAAGGGCTCCTTCTTCCTTTCAGTTTTGTTAATCAGGGCATCACGGTCATAAAACCTCGCTCTCTTAAGTGAATGAGATAAAAGTTTTTTGGGGTAACCCTGTCTTTAAATTTCTTTTTTTAAATCTCTGCATGTTTGTAAAAGTCATTAAGCTCTGAGAAATTTCTCCTAAGCCGAAGAAATTGGCTAAAGGGGGTACTTTCCCTCTGTCATTTAGGGTGAAAGCTAGACAAATGGAGGAGGGTATTTTTAGCCATCATTTTGTAAAAAGCTCAACCTCTAATACTCCACTTATTTCTTTAATGGAAATATCCCAGAAAACGACCCTAGAATTGCCGTGATGCGATGTAAACCTAAGGTGTGAGACTCATCTTGATGAACAATGTTTTCTTTTTTAAAGATGAGTATTTTAAACAATTGAAGGGGACCAGCATGGGGGCCACCTGTGCCCCTAGTCTGGCCTGCCTCTATGTTAGACAAATTGAGGCTAAACATATAAATAATGAACTGGCACCCTTTTTTGAGAATGTACCGGGCTGGTACCGCTACATTGATGACATTTTCTTTATATGGAAAGGCTCAGCGAACACCTGGAGGAGTTTTTAATTTGGTTAAATTTAGGTGATCCCAACCTTAGGTTTACATCGCATCACAGCAATTCTAGGGCCAATTTTTTTTATATTTCCCTTAAAGAAATGAGTGGAGTATTAGAGGTTGAGCTTTTTACAAAACCGATGGCTAAAAATACCCTCCTCCATTTCTCTAGCTTTCACCCTAAATCACAGAAGGAAAGTATCCCCTTCAACCAATTTCTTCGGCTTAGGAGGTGTCCACCGCTAAACGTTTAAGCACTGGAGGTCTCTGTAAACCCATGAATAAAGGTATTTAGCCGTGCATGCCTAATGGTTGAAGTAATAGTGTCTAAGGAGTACTGGGTTTATTGTTTAACTGAACAGGATTCTGATATAAGTAAAGACCAGTTTAGCGATGAGGATTTACAATTTCATCTAATTCAGTATACTTGGTACCTCTTTAGCCTATCTGTTTGCACTTTAGGGCAATATATGGAGGTTTTCTTTGCCCCAGTTTTGGTATTATTTAAGCTTGTTTAATTGCACATTATGGCATTAAATGGAGGGTATCCTGCCCCATTTTAACCAACAATATTCTACATGAAACTCAATCTGGTTTCCGTCCCGGCTTTAGCACAGAAACAGCACTCATAGAGGTAGCCGAGTCAGTGAGGTGGTCGATGGATGCAGGAAACTCAGCAATGCTGGTACTCCTGGATCTGTCGGCCGCCTTCGATACGGTGGACCATGCCAGACTACTCAGCCGGCTGGCAGCGATAGGTATTCAGGACAGTGCGCTGGGGTGGATAAACTCCTACCTATCTCTGAGAACGCAGAAGGTGGCACTCGGGACAATTTCTTCCACACCCAAATCCCTCAGCTGTGGAGTCCCGCAGGGATCGGCCCTCAGCCCCCTTTTGTTCAACATCTATCTGGCACCTCTCTTTGCGCTAATTGCCAACTGGGGTGTCAAGGCAATCTCATATGCTGACGACACCCAGTTGGTATTTCCGTACTCAGAGATGACGCAGGATTCTTTCTCAAATTTCAAAGGCTGTCTCCAGGACATAGCGCACTGGATGAACACTAATAAACTAAAACTAAATGCCAATAAAACCGAAGTCATCTTCTTTGGGAAGGGTCCCACCCCCGCCCCAGAACTCTGGTGGCCTACGGAGATGGGCCCACCCCCTTCACCCAGTCACTCGGCAAAAAATCTTGGAGTGAGATGGGATGATAATATGTCCTTTACATCCCATATCCAACAAGTGGCCGGATGCTGCCTGAGCAAGCTAAGAAACCTCAGTAAAATTTTAAAACTTCTACTGGTGGGCTGCAGAAAAACGGTTGTCCACGCAACTGTCACCTCACGACTGGATTATGCCAATGGCTTGTACCTTGGCCTCCCTAAATATCTGACTCACAAGCTTCAGGTAGTTCAGAATGCGGCTGCGAGACTGCTACTGCGAATCCCGTTTAAGCAGTCAGTCTCTCCGCATCTTCGAACCCTGCATTGGCTACCAGTTGCCAACAGAACAAAATTCAAAGCTCTGACGCTTGCATTCAGATCTTTGCATGGCTCCTGCCCACAATACCTGAAAAACCGTCTCCCAAGATACTCCCAAAGCCGCGCACTACGGTCCAATGACCGTGTTCTACTGGCTGTCCCACGTGCAAAGAGGGCCCGACTAGGCGGTCGGACCTTTTCAGCGAATGTTTCCGCTTTGTGGAACTCCCTACCACAAGCAATTCAACAGGCACCAACCGAACCCTGCTTTAAGAAACTGCTAAAGACCTGGCTTTTCACCCAGCCACGCTAGCTCCCATATCTTTGGCCCAGGTTATCTGTGAACTACTAGCGCCGGGACACCTCCTTGTGAGGTAGCTGTTCGCGCTGTATAAAATCCAGTATTATTATTATTATTATTATTTTATACCATTTAAATTTCATATGCATTGACTATCAAGTATATGCTATGCTAGTATGATTCTTGTGTTTGTTGTCATCTTATCAATGATATTAATTGTTTGAACAATGAGGCTATGTAAAAATATGTTTTGTATGTATTTTTTAACATGTTAGGAGCTATGTGACAGATGTCTTTCATTGTTTTTATATTACAGATAATATGTTAAAGTGGGAATGAAATACTTTTTCCTGAAGAAGGTGTTGGCTATTAATTAACTTGCCCACCGAAACACGTTGATACCTATATGAGTGGACATTACTTTAAGTCTGTGGAGACAATAACTCTGACTGAAATTGGAACATGAATCAGAGCTGATCCCTGGTTGACTACTGTATTTTCCCTCCTTTAATAGGAATTATTTTTCCTTATTGTGATTCCCAATTTTTGTGTTTTTATATTGTTTTTGTTTAAATGAATGTATATCTCCTTATTGACTAGTATTGTATCGGTGATAGGGTTGGATCATGTTTTCATATGAGGGTTGATATGTTTTTAATAATTGTCTGAATAAATTGTATAAGTATGCTTGCTGTATAATACTACCCAAAGGGGATTTTTTGTTAGACATTCATAATATTGGGCCATGCAGAAATTCCCTTTGGAAAGCACTCAGACTATGCCCAAAGGCATGTGCGCTGTAGGATATGGTTTCTAGTATACAATAGAATAAATTAATCATAGTTGTTTGCTGAAATAAAACATACTTGTCTTAGTACTTGCATGAAGAGACACACAAGGTCATTCATTTAATCTGTAAGGAATTTAACTTACATTGAAGACTGGCAATTAATGTTTAAAACTATTTGTATATATGAATGGTTGGGTCCGTGAGAGTCTTTCGAGAGTCTCGTAGGAACTCCAGTTTTAAAACAGAGCATTCTGATTAGCCCAGGGAGCTATTTATCTCTTTGGCCATCTCACTCCCACTGGAGTTAGACTCCAGCAGGTGCGAGCGCTCTGATTGGTTGCCAACAACTTGTGAAAAATGTTGCTGCCAGCTATTACCTGACTCAGAGACTTAGGCATATCAACAAGGCCCGGAGTTAAAATTATCGCCGCCTCAGCGTCCGTTTTCGGATGAAAAGCGGCGATAATTTTAACACCCAATTAACAAAGACACGCTAACGCATGAATCCATGCTTCCTCACCCATTTCCTTTGCGCCTCACCTCGCATCGCTGATGAGATGCGAGGTAGGTGTGCCCGTCAGAAATATTGCAAAAATCATCGCTAACACAGCTTCTCCCTATTTACAAGGGTATCGCTAACCTGCCTAGCGACATAAAAAGTCGCGCTAACCAGCTTTTTCACCGGTTTCTTACACCTGCTTTTTTTCCGACTATGCCCTATCTATCATGGGAGGTGGATTATTATCCTGAGTCCACATCTCCCTATTTACAATATGTTGCCTAATGCTGCTCCCTATCGCTGGAAATCCAGTGATATTGTCACCTATCGCCGCTAATGGACGGATTCCTATCGCCTCGGCGATGCGCCTTGTTAAAAGTGCACTGACTGGCCATAGTATCAGGCGATAGACGGCATTAGGATTTGTCACGCTAAAAGCGGTCAGCGATAAATATCGCTGCCGCTTGTTGAAATGCCCCTTAGACCCCTGTCCTGAACTTTAAGAAAAATAATAATATAAGGGTGCAGGGTCGGGATACCCTGCCTTCCAGGCCCCTAGTGGTGGGCCTACACGAAAAAACACACAGGGGGCAAAATCCCAAACAAACTTGTCCCCTCCCCTTTTTAGCTGGCTTCGGCCCCAGGGCCTGATAAGGCTCAGGAAGGGGAGCCATGTAGCTCCCCTCTCCTTCTAAACAAAAGAGTGTCCCGGGCAATTGGAGCCCCATGGCTAATGAAAGCTCAGAATGCGGGGGTCACAAGGCCCCCAGCCCCTTTTTTATGAGTTTATCCAGTTACGGTCCGCATGGCTCGCGGGAGAGGGGGTGATCAAGGGGAGCCACAGAGGGGAGAGTCGTGCTGGGGGGAGTCATAAAAAACTTACCTTGAGGCCGGGTCCTGCATCCTCCCTGCTCCTGCTTCCTGCCTCCGACTCGGACAGGGATAGGAAGCAGGCAGCCATGCTCCCTCCCCTAAGCCAAACACAACACTGTAATGCAGCCTTGTGATTAGTCTGAGGGCTGTGACATGGCGCTCAGCCACGGGTTGGACGGGTGGGCATGTTCTCCATGCAGGTTGCAATGCAGCCTGCATGTAGAAGGAGAAAGTGTGCATGACTGGTTTGGATGACCAAGACAGCGGACCTACTGCGTGTGTCACTGTGTCCGACATATCATAACCATAGGCTTACACACACGTGGCGGACCACTTCCAATGGCCAAATCTACACCAGCAATAAGGTGGCTACGTCACATGCTACCCGGCGCACCTCTCGTCATCACCTGCAGGGGTGTGTCTGCCAGGGTGATTCCCCTCACCCTGCCACAAGGCCGCTGCCATGACTGTTGGGGCCAGAACGATCCTATGCGCCTGCTGCACCCCAGCCCACTGTTCCCCAGACCCATCCGGCACCCAAAGGTGATTGCCCTCCCCTGCGGACCCAGGCCTCACTGCTCACCTGCTGCCACTAGCAGATCTCCAAGAGGGCCCACCACACGCTGGAGCAATCTTCAAGCCTGAGGCCCGTGAGCCTGGCAGCCTCCTCAGCCGATCGTTGACTTCCACGCAACAGGCCTCCAGCGCACCCTGCAGCACCGCACCGTGGAGTTCTGTGTGTGCAGACTGCTCCCTTCGGCCTACACTGCGGTCTAGCAGGTCTCAGTCAAATCCATTCCAGTCCGGCCCAACAGGCCCACTGCATCATCGCAGGCTGCACACCCGCTCAGCTCTTCAGGTTGGACTAACTCAGTGCACCGCAACTCATCGTCCTCTGGGGCTACCCCGCAAGTCCGCCTCCAGCAGCCAACAGCATGTCCTCGGTAATGCCACTGGAGCCCTTCACAGCCACAGGGCCACCCCTGTCCCAGGCAAGCCACTGGAAAGCCTGGGTGGAATGTCTGGACACGTACTCCGAAGCGCACGACATCCCAGCACCACCGCCGCGGCCCATGCGTAGGCATGTGAGGAGTGTGAAGTAATGGCCCGTTGCTCTGGGTGTGGTTCAGTTCAGGGCTCTGGGCGTGGTTCAGGTCTGGGCTGGCCACAAAAGTAACTATGACTTGTGTCTCTGTTGTAGTGTTGGCGGCACCTGGACCTTAATCAACAATGTTGCAATGTAGAATGCACCCGTAGAGCGGGCTCGCCCGAATGGAAAAGTAAAGGAGCGCAAGACCGCTCGGGGTCTTGGCTCATACCTACCAACTGTTGTGTGTGTATTGTCAATGCCGCAGCATAGGCCAAAGGCCTAGCCTCAATCGCAAACTTGCTTGATCATAGACATGACACATCTGTGTTAATTATAATGTTTTAATCACATACGGTGGCGTGTTGAAGCTGGACCAGTGCATGGCCATGCAAACCCCACTTTACATTGTTACCCCATGGAGGGCCAGCCAGAGTCCTTTAGGGATTGACAAGTTCATCGGAAGAGGAAGAGTTCAGCCCACAGTCAGACTGCTGTGTCATTGGTAACCAACCCAAATATGGCAGTCCATGTCGAGGGCCAAGGGGAGTGTCACAGAGTGTATCGGGGGACTGTGGAAGGTGTTATTCCAAGGCATGATACAGAGGGCAGAACCAAGCTGAAACAGGCCATATGGCGGAAATGAATGCAACTGCTTCCTTCTTACCAGAATGGCAGAATCATCCACATCATCGTCCTCTGATGTGTGATGTTCCTCACATGTGGGTGGTGGTGTTTTGTCTGTAGCACTGTGTGGCACTGACACATCAGGGGCCGGAGGTGGAATGTCTGCCACACTGTGTGGCAGTGCCACATCAGGTGCCGGAGGTGGAATGTCTGCTGCACTGTGAGGCACTGCCACATCAGGGGGCAGAGATGTGGATGGAGTAATAGCAGCAGCTATGCCAAGTGTGATTGGCCAGTTTCTACACACAAGCGGCAGCAGTTGTGTCATCTGTTCTGTTGTGAAAGTGTTGCAGTTTGTACCACATTGTTGTCAATGTTGTTGTGCTCTGATTCTTATGTGTGTGTGCTGCATTGTGGGAGAGTCACCCCTGCAGTCCTGATTTTGCTGGCCCTTATCCCTTTCAGGCGGATGTACCATGTTACAACGCATACCATTATGACTACCTACTGTTACAACGCGACCATTACAACGCATACCATTACAACGCATAGCGCTTTGAGGTGCTGGATAGTGGTAAGTATAATTTACTATTCTAACTCCAGTCCCCGTGGACACTAGGGAAGGTGTTGGATAGTAAATTATACTTATTCCCTATCCTAGAGCGCCCCCCAGCGCAATGCGTTGTAATGGTATGCGTTGTAAAAGTTGCGTTGTAACAGTAGGTAGTAGTAAAAGATGCATTGTAACAGGTGTATACCCTTTCAGGCAGTGTGCCTTTCACGCCTGTGATCATACAGTGCTGAGATGTTGCAGACTTGGGTAAATTGGGCTCTTGTTGGGAGTTGGGACTCTTGGGCATGGTTTGTCCACAGATGTCTTGTTGACGTCAGGGGTTGTTTGTGCACGTGAATGTATCAGGGTGTGACCTGCTCCCTTACGGATGTGGCCCACACTCAGCCACCTCAGTGTTGTGGCGTGCACCATGTCATGATAATTGTACTGCAGCCATGATAATCATTATGCAGTGTCACTTGCATTGTCAGTGTGGCTCATGGACCCGCAGCTTTGCTGGTTTCAGCACATGTGCATGGGTTTATTGTGAGATTGGTGATGTGTGGGGAGGGCCCCCTCTGGGCACATTGTCGACGGGGGCCTACTTGTTGTTTTTATGTGTTCTGCAGTATGCTAAGGAGATCAGGGACATGTTCCAGAGTCATCGTGGGTGTGCACTGTGCTATACTTAATTGTGCATGTGCATGTGTGCCAAGTGCCAATCTCCCCCGTCCCCTTGCCCCTAGCTGTTACTCACCCTGTTGCTGTTGGGTCAGGTCATGTTGAGCAGAGTCCGGTCCCCCAACTCCTGCCACTGTCTCCCCACTGTCTCCCCACTGATGACTGTGGACACAATTTCCTCCATCTCATCCAGCTCCTGCTGTGGCACTGGACTCCCACCTCCAGTCTGCATTGACGCTTTCCGGTTGTTAGTGAGTTTCAGCTTGGTTTTGCGCTTCACATCATTCCAGCACTTCTTGCAGCCATCCATTTCCCTTCTCTTCACTCTGACTGCATTTACCTTGGCCAAGATGGACCTCCATATTGCATTTTTAGCTGCCAATGACACAGTGGAGGTGATGTACAGTTGTTGGTAGTGTTCTATCACTTCCATAATCAGGATCTTGTTTTCCTGCAGACTGAATCGCGGGTTCCTCTTCTTCTTCTCTTTGCCCTTCTCCTTCCCTGAGGTCCCTGGCTGGTCTTCCAGAGGGTTTGTGGGGTTCTGGTTGGCCTCTGTATTTGCTCCAGCTTCCTCCATGGTGCTTCTCAGTTCTTTGGCTTTTTTTTTGGTACCTTTTATGGTGAATTTTCCCGCCTGACGTGGGAATAGCAAGGCTGGCGCTGATTATCACTGATAATTTTATTGCTGTTGGACCCATCACAACTTTTTTCATGTTCAGGTTTTCTTTTATTGGCGTACCGGTAATATTAACGTGGACATTTGACGCGTTATCGTGGATATATCGCCTGTTGCAGGCGTGTTGAGAATACGCCGTTGAACACAGCGTTACTTTCCCGCAATAGACGGCGTTATGTAAAATTGCATTAGCCTAGGTTGGTGAGGATTATCGTACGTTCTTGAGAATATCCCCCACAGTGTTATAATTCACCCATGACATTACAGTTGGAAGGCACCATTTCAAATTGTTTCAAGACTGATCGTTGGTGCATTTCAAACATATTATCTGTTGGATGCCACCAGCATATAGGTAAAAATGTACTTCAAAAGTACATATAAAGGCTGATGATGGTGCCAAGTAGATATTAAACAGGGTGGGCTCAACAACACCTTACCTTGTAGGACCATCACAGTTAGTATTTAGTAGGTCAAGAAGAAAAAAGCCAAGCTGACATCTTTGTAACACTTTGATAGAAAGGAGATGAACCTGCTCAAAACCTGATCTTTGACCCCTATGTCCCAAAGACGTTGTATGAGAGCAATACGGTGTCAAAGACAGCTTACAGATCCAAAGAATCAGTGCAACCAATACAATACTATTCAGAATCCAACAAATATATTTTGCTAATGTAGCACCTTTTTAGCACTGCATAATTCACAGAAGCCATATCGGTGTGGGACTAAGGGTTGTGTAGTTCCTATAAAACCTATATAGGATCTGCGCATTTAGGCAACATACAGTGAGGGATTGATGTCAAGAATGTTTCTAGACACCCCCACTGGGTATGTTAGCCAGTATTCCAGCTATCTCACAGTGCAACTAGAAACCCCTCTTTCCAAGGAGAGACTAGTTCTTGGCAATGATTCGAACATGACAACTCTGATCCCTCAGGACCGTGGAAACAGTGCAATACTTTTCCCTCAGTCACTCGTGCTCACTGAGATACACAGAATAAATGATGTGGATGTTTCTCAGTAAGCATTTAGTGTACAATCGTCATTCTAGTGTAGAACAGGAGTGCTGAAACAACCACGAGACAGAAACAGATATAAATTATTAGAAGCGCTAGGAAAGTAAAAGGATGATAGATTCCTACCATGGTGCTAAAACCATGAATATAGGCAGGTATATAAAACACATGACAGTCAAATGCTTGCTCCTACGACGCGGCTCTAACTAGGTGTACCGAAGTGTACCTAGCATGTGTGTAGGTGTTAAGCCAAGAATCCCTCTAGGATGAAGTCAACCCCATTACCTGAAGTGAAGGACTGTGGGACACCGTCTTGGCCTCGAGCTGGACACGCCGCAAGGGATGTCAGAACAATGTGAGCTGGAGTATCTGCATGCAAGAGGCTCAGCGTCTCGCGTCAGTGTGTCGGCATGGAAGTCCTTTTCTCCTTTGACTATCTCATCAAGATGTGATGTTTATATACCCAAAGGTGTCCCCATCTTTGTCAGACTTAGGATGACATAGGCAATGAACTTTATACATAGTTATGCAGGAGAAGGTAGTCCTGTTGATTTTCCACGACTCCTCGTGCATAATGTATGAGGCTTTTACTAGGGAAAATCCTGCGTTCTGTGTGCAGTCTCGTATCTAGGTAAAAGTCCAGTCCACAAGAACTGTTAAGTGTGTAATTTAGGAGAGAATATAGGTGAAAGGTTAGGATGTTACCCGAGCCTATATTGTACCTATAAGGAATATAACACCCACTCATCATCCCACTGAACGACATAATTAAATCCTAACATACTACTGGGCTGTCTATGCACTGGTACGCAAACAACTACAGTAAAAACAACAGTCTTGCTAAAACAATGTTAAAAAGCTCTAAGAAATGCTAAAAAAAAGAATTGTCACTCAAGCAATAGCTCTAATGTGTCCGTATATATAGTTCGAACGACTGCAAGCATCAGAAAGACATACAGGTCATAAAAATGTCAACATTTTTCAAACTCTAATTTGTGTTGTTTTCGAAGAAAGGCTGAATTTTTCCTAGCACACGGCGAGCCAAATGTTATTGTGTCCTGGTTGGTAGATGCAACATTGCTGTTGCCTGCCTTCGCAGGCGACGATCTCTGTAACACCTCACAGATTATGTCAATTGAGCACAGATGATCTTCTGGGGCAGCCTGTGAGCCATCCAAGGCCTGGGTGTTAGTGAAGGAGCCGGTATCCGATCCAACAGGAGCAGAGACTTCCTGTGGCGGCTCTAAGAATGCCGCCATCAACATGGTAATATGATGGGGACACTGCAGAACATAGGCCGTTATCGGGTCGAGTAAAGCATCAACCTCCGGTTGCGCAACTGATGGAAGTGTTAGACAGAGGTCCAACACGCATTCTTCTCCGCAGAACAGGTATCGGAGAACAGATAGGACACTGTCCATCCAGACTAGTATGAATGATAGGAACCAAGAGGAGCTCAATTCCTGTAGGTGAGGTATGCCCAGATGTTGTACCATGTGATCACGGTATTTACGCTCCAGGAGTGCTTATTCTTTCTCCTTGGTGACTGGGACGTCCATTGCGTGGCAGGAAAATTACAATCAGGATACCTGCTATTAGGAACAGGATCAGCGGTAGCCTCCCAAAATATGCTCCCGAATATGGAGTTTTCAAAGTTTGGTATAACTCCGAGGACCGTCTGAAAGGTGCTTAACAGTCCTGAACCTATGGTTTTAACTAGATGGGCTATACCCATCATATCAGACATGTTAAAGATATGATTTACCATTTCCGTGAAATGGCAGGGGCAATTCGTACATATGAGTGCCTGTATCTCAGCCGAGAACCTTGCGATCTGGAGTTTAAAAGTCTCCTGGGCGGAGGTAAAGGGCACGGTTTTCTGTAGAAGTATTGCTTTCATTCTGCTCAGAGTATAAACTGTATAAAGTAAACATTCAACGAAGGCCATAGCGGCACCTCCCTGATCGTGTGTGTCGGTGGAAACAATACTTGCATACAGCAAGCAACCCTGGAGCTCAGGGTGACTAGATATGCGATGCCTGGAAGCATCCCACTATAACCTTGATCCTTCAGCATCAAGTAACTGCCATTCGAAAGTAGCCTCAATACTGGGGTAAACACGGCAGCTGGGGTACCTTCAAGTGACAAGACAGGTTTGCTACTGAACGATTACAGACCCCATGCAGAATAATATCCTGGCATATAAGAGATCCACTTAAGGCGTCTTCGCAGTTTGTGCCGCTTAGAAACACTTCCAGATCCCCACTCCTGCATCAAAATATGAACTGTAATTCCAAAGATTGCTTGATGAATTCCCTACCGATCTCTTCATATCTGCCTACGGTTGTTGTTCTAGGGAATATTGAAACTGGAAAGTTGTGACCGGTAATGTTATATGGCCATGGATTAACCACTCTGTGGATGGTGATTCCGCCACAGTAAAAGGTAGCTTCTCCAACTTTTCAATAGGCAGTATTGTATATTTTGCTCCGCTTTGTGTCATTGTTATTTGCTTTTGTGTCAGATTGTACACAGAAAACAAGAACGGACTGTTGATAAAACACCAAGGCACATAACAAGTGCGCAATGATTGCAGTGTCCAGCTTATTAACATAATAGAATGTAATTGTGATTGCCTGTGCTGTAGTATGGACAAATCTTGTTCTAGTACAACAATAGCAGAAGATACAATATGGCCTAGTGAATAAATCCTGGATGTTAACATAGTCCTAACATTGTCAACTACAGCTAACACCTTCTGTAGGTTAATTCTATCTATTTCTCGAAGTCTCTCCGCTGCTTCTTGTTAGGAGATTTTCCAGATTTCATTATAGACAGCATATAAGAAATGCTTTTGATGTGGCTTTCTGGGACTTAATAAAAAATCCCGTAGCTCGACATCCTCTGTTAGTAAGGATAAGTGCTGTTTCACCAGCGGTTGTGTTGAGGTTTTTAACCAATCAAGACATAATTTCCCATCACTGTATGTTGTCACCATCCCTGGATGTTCTCTTTGTACATAGCGTGGGTCTGATCTATGGATACTGAACCCTTCGGTGGTACCCCTAATTCTTCCTTGACATTTGTTTGTGTCTGTGGGCCAAACCATCCCTTCCAATTGGGGTCTGTTCTATTGTATTGTAAAATGTCATCTATCGTAGCTCCTTCTTGCAATGTGAAATTTTCCTCGGTATGTGATGGTGTTGGAATCCAAGGTGTGCTCAAATCCTTGTTCTTGGCTATTCCAAGACAGGTAGTCTGTTGCACAGTATCATTCACAAATATCATCTGTGGAGGAATGAAGCATGATCTAAATAGCACTTCTGTTCCCTGGACTTGCCAGTCTCTGAAACCCCAGACTGATTTTTAATCTGTGGCGTCCTTCTGTAAGTCAAACCCCTGTTCAGACAGTTGGGTAATAAAGGAAAAAAAGTTAATCTGTTTGGTGTTAGTCAGCATATTTTTCTGTGCAGATGTAGGTGCAACCTTATAGTAATATGAGATTGGGTCAAAAGTGTTAAAACTTGAAAACTATGAACATTTCTGTGCAAACGTTTTCAAAGTACTTTTCGGTGGTGTAGGGCAATGTTCTCATTGGTGATATGCGCAAACTAACCCTGGGCAATTAACTCCCCTACACTGGCAGAAATTACAGAGATTTAGTAATGACACATGTCATTGAAAAAACAGAATTCATGCAAGAATTCCCACATCACTACACAAGAGATTGTCTACTGTACCCGCAACCCTTTGGTAAATCAACATTACATACTACAAAAAAAAAAGCATATAACTAATTCACAAATGTGAACTGTGAAGAACATCAGGCAATGAGAGAGGTGATGATTTTGGGGTCACCCCTTACCTAGGGGGAGGGTAAGCAGATGCCTTGAACACAAAGACCATATCATACTGAACGATTCGGTGGTGGTACCACCCTCCTAGGACCACCCCAAGCAAAGTTGTGGACAAAAATACAATGCCAACCAAAGGCCCAGCAAAGCAGTATGGTGCGAGATTCTAGAGTTTAGTGAATATTATAGTATTAGCTCTCAGCTGAGCCCGAGAGCCTGCCCCTTGAGGAGTGTTTTGATATTGGATACCATAATATTCTCTGCACTCTAGAATATTGTCCCATAATGCTTTGCAGGGCCTTTCGGTTGGAAATTGTATTTTTGCCAATACCTGTGCTTGGGGTGGTCCTAGGAGGATGGGACCACCACTGAATCATTTCAGCATGATGTGCTCTTTGTGTTCAAGGCATCTGCTTGGTCCTCTCCCTAGGTAAGGAAGGACCCCAACATCATCACATCTCTCACTGCTTGCTATTTTTAATTTTCATTTTTGTGAGATGACTATTTGCATTTTAGCATGTAAAGATCAAGTATATCTTGGTTGGTGCTGAAGTGCTGGAACTGCGTCACTAGGGGGGAAGGTGAGCCTGGGATCGAGACTTCCTGTCTCACTAATCCTTTGTGTTTGGGCCATTGTACTCTTGCTTGCCCGGGGCAAGGTTGACACTCCTGGGTGAGGTGGACAGGCGATCACTGGGGAATAGTCACTAGGGAATCCCTAAGGTGTCGAGGACGGGCCTGCAACTCCTGACTTGCCCGGGACCTGGCTGAATCATCAAGCCGGTGGGAGACCTGTGGTAGTTCTGGGGAACATGTTACAAATTAAGCAGTATGGCTGTTTTTTTCCTTTTCATTATGGCCATATCCCTAGTTTCTTGTAATGTGAGAGGTTTGGGGATAGAATTGTGTGGGGAGACAGTCCTTGATTATTTTGGGAATACGAATTTCGATGTTATTTGTTTACAAGAATGTTATCTTTCTTATAAATCAAAATATTTTTCTTTTCAGCAATATTGGCCCTATGGGCCCTCGGCATGGTCTGGGGGCGCTAACAGGATTGATGGTATAGTAGTTCTTTTTAAGCATAAACATTGGATTTTAATTGCATTTTGCATTCTAAGGATAGGCAGGGTGCACAGGCGACTTACACATTGGATGTGACTTTTAAACTGTTGTCATCTCTCATTCATGGTTTAGAACTCTGACACTTGCAGGAAACACCATCCTCCTGTACAGGCTTTTCGTTGGGAGGCTGATCATGGAAACGCCGCTCCCGCTTGGACTTTGTGTTTGCATCCAAAACTTTGAGCGCAGGTAAATGCAGCCTTACACCAGTCCCATTTTCAGATCATGAAATTCTGGCTGTCTGGTTCACGACACCAGGCTGGCTCAAAGGGGCCCTGGCTTTAGGAAATTAAATAATGAGCTCCTTCAAGATGAAAGCATTTGTGATAGATACATCAAACGCTATCATACATAGGAAAGATAGAAAAACAGGTTTCCAAATAAGTACAAATGGTGGTGTTGGGTGAAACATAAAACAAAAATGTTCTTTCAAGAACAAGGCCGAGCTGAATGGGACAATTACCAGAAATTACACTGTTGCTTTATTCTTCTCCAATAATTGGGGGAGGCAGGAAATTATTTGAAAGGTGAAATCCGCTTAGTCACACCGAATATGAATAACTGGTTGGCAAAAAGGAATAAGGCTACAATATTCCGTTCTAGAGTTAAATACTATCATAAAAATGAAAAATGTACATCTTTCTTTTTTACAAAAGCAAAATCCTCCCATAAATTGCTGACAAAGCTACGTAATGAGCATGGAGATATTTTGCAAGGTATTGAGCATTGCAAAGAGATAGCTTTTGACTTTCATATGCTGCACCACCACCTAACCCTTCTTCTTTTCAGGACTTTGAAGAATATTGTTCCGGACTGGAAGGGGGTCCTAATACTGATCAAGTAGAATTCCTGGAACGGCCTTTTGATGGGGAGGAATTGCTATCCGCATTACAGTCCTCTCCCAAAGGTTCTAGCCCTGGGATAGACGGGCTCCCTGGGGAGTTCTACTGCAAATGTTGGGCCCTGTTATGTATAGACTACATGGCGGTTGTCAGCGAAGGTTTTCCTAATAACACTTTTTCTGCAGATTTCTCCGCTGGGGTCATCACCCTCTTGTACAAAACCGGAGATGAGACCTCCCTGCAAAATTTGCGGCCAATTTCACTTTTGAACGTTGATTACAAGCTCATAGCGAAAGTACTTGCACGCCGCCTTCGAGGAGTTATGCACTCTTGTGTTCAACAATATCAAGCTAGTGCTATCAGAAGGCGCACTATTGTGGATAGCCTTGTTACCTTAAGAGATGCACATTGGTACAATCAAGAGAGAGCGCTCCCTCTAGGTTTTCTTAGCCTGGACTTTCATAAGGCTTTCGACAAAGTTTTACATTAATTTCTCCATCTGGTATTAGCAACAATGAATGTTCATCCTGCATTTGTTCACATGATCCGTACCCTCTACCAAGATGTCAGAGCAAAGTTAGTATCAACGGATTCTATACCACTGCTTTTCCTATTCACACTGGAGTGTGTCAAGGGTGAACAATGTCTCCCATTCTTTTTGTTTGTGTGTTTGAGCCTTTTTTTGTGCAAATTAAGAAAGGACAAACTGGTAAAGTGTGTATTTGTACCTGGTGGTTCTGGGGTCCAGAACAAGGTCATCGCATATATGGATGATGTGACCGTGTTGTGTACTACCGCAGCTTCTGTGCGCAGATCCCTTTTGCAGGCTTCTCTTTTCCAGGAAGTATTAGGTTTCGGTTTAAACATGGGGAAGAGTGTCTGCCTGACTACAGGTCCCTGGGATCGACTGGCAGATCTGCTGGTAACTTACCACAGAACCCACTAACATTTTGGGAGTGTATTTTGGGGGGCAAGGGCATGTGAAAGAAAATTGGAAGGAAGTCCAGGCTAAAGTACTAAAGAAATATTCTCTTTGGTCTTTGTGCAAGACTCATGCCCACCTTGCTCGGAATTTTATCTCCCACCATCGAAAAACTTGTCAACTTATCCCTCTGTACAGGTTCTGTCCCCAAACAGTGGAAACAGGCCTTAGTTAGGCCAATCAGGAAGAATACCACAACTCCGTGGACTGATCTATCAAATCTCAGACCTATCTCGTTGCTACCATTCCTGGGAAAGCTCACTGAGAAATATGTTAATCGTCATTTATCCAGCTACATTGAGAAAGCTGGCGGCCTAGACTACTCCCAATCTGGGTTTAGGCCAAAACACAGTACAGAGTCCACCCTCCTGTCTGTTACTGACGACCTGCATATGTTTCAGGACAAAGGCTACTCGGTAATTTTGGTGTTATTAGACCTTTCAGCAGCGTTCGACACCGTGACACACAACATCCTTATTGACCGGTTGTCGAACGTAGGGGTTAAGAACAAGGCCCTTGCTTGGCTAAGGAGTTTTCTTACGGATCGCACCCAGACTGTCACCATGGGTGAATATCGATCAACTGAGGTAGAGATTACGAAAGGGGTGCCACAGGGCTCCTGTTTGAGCCCAACACTCTTTAACATCTACGTGGCACCCCTGGCAAGAGTGATGCGCAAATTTGGTTTCATCCCCGTGTCATATGCGGATGACACGCAGCTCCTCTTTCCCTTTCAAAATCTCACCACGGAAATAAGAAACTCCTTCTCCGCTGGCATGAAAGCCGTCGCACAGTGGATGTCCACCAACTTCCTACAGTGCAATGTCAACAAGACGGAAGTAATGCTGTTTGGAGATGCCAAATTACTGTGGACCCCTGACTGGTGGCCATCTGATCTTGGTACTGTTCCGGAGCCCAAACAGATCGTCAAAAATCTGGGGATTCGCTTTGATCAATACCTTTCCCTCAAACAGCACAGTAACATGGTAGCTGGCTCATGCTTCCACACCATCAGCATGATGCGCAGAATCTTTTCCCTGTTACCGGATTCCTTCAGAAAAACCCTAGTGCAAGCCCTTATATTGAGTCGCATCGACTACTGTAACGGATTGCTCCTCTCTGCTAATGAAGGAGTTCTAGATAGGCTCCAGGTGGTCCAGAATACGGCAGCTCGCCTTGTCCTAAACGCCCCCCCCAGAACAGCATCAAAACCTCTACTACAGAAACTACACTGGTTGAGTATTCGACAAAGGGCCAAGTTTAAGATATGTTGCATTATCCATAAATGCTTAAACGGACATGGCCCCACATACGTGGAGCAGAAATTCACCCCCTACACTCCCTCCAGATCTTTGAGATCTAGCGAAAATTTTCTGTTGGCAGTACCTTGTGTAAAAAAAAACAGACACGGAGGGAAAGCTTTATCTGTTGCAGGGCCCACACTGTGGAACAAACTTCCTCTGGCCCTTAAGCTCTGCACAGACCATTTAAAATTCAGGAAACAACTGAAAACCCTGCTGTTCACTGACAAAATCTAGTCCCTTGCCCCTTCATCTGCATACATATTTGAACTCTATTTGGTATCACAGCGCAGAGATACTCCGGTTGGAGTCGATTCCAGCGCTATAGAAACCCATAAATAAATAAATAAATAACCTTAGAAGGAAAGGTGTTAGTCATTAACGCTGTCTTGTTTCCACTGTTACTGTACCTTGCCATGGTTTTTCCTCCTCAGCACCACACTTTACAGAAATTGGAAAATTGCTTTTTACCTTCCTCTGGAACTCTAGGATGGAGAAACTAAGTAGAGAGAAAGTTTGTAAAACCTGGAAAAATGGGGTAAAAAATTTGCCAGATTTTAAGACCTTTTTGTTTTCTAAGTTGTTACGCTATGTTGTGTCCCGTACAGATGAAGCTATGGTTTCAGTCCTTGCCTTATTTACACTTTATTTTGTGGGGGCAATGCTCAGACGTTTTGGACTATTTGCCCATTCTAACCTTTCCCCTCTGGCACACAATGCACTGCCATACTACAATGGGCTTCGCTCCTTCATACAGACTTTGGACAATGAACTTTTTGATCCAGATGTACGCATCCACCCTACCAGACTGAAACAGGAGCTACCGAAACAAGAGCAGCCTATCGTGCTGGGTATCCTGTCAGAGCAACAGTCTGTGAGGGTGTGGAAGATGGTGGGCCATAGAGACATTATCCACAGTCAACGAGACCTGGCTTGGATAGCTGTCCATGAATGCCTCCCTGTAAAAGTCTTTCAGCATCGGCAAGGATTGGCCCCCACAGCATGTTGCCCACGCATGAGATGCAGCAATGAAGAAACTGTTTTCCACCTGCTGTGGGGTTGCCTTTATGCCAAAAACTTTTGGACTTTATTGCAGCCTTTCCTTTTGAACATTGCAGGTATTTATGATTTATGCTTTAATGCCCTTCTTTATGAACAAGACATTTCTGCATAACGTCCCCCTACTGTGTGTCGATTGTTAAACTGTGCTATAGAGGCCTTTTGGGATGCACAAAATCTGTTTCTTTACCTCCATAAAGGTGTGGATACTAAAGCATGTAGGAATCTTTATCTTGATAAGTCATGACTTATGTACATGTAGACCGTGCTACTCTGGGACTGGAAGAAGCTAACGCTTTGTGGCACATTAAAACTGGAAAGGTTGGGTCACTTAAACATGTCCCTAAATAAACTGATGGGCTTTGCTTTTTGCCTTGCCACCAGGCTATAAGGATTGGCTTTTGTATAGACCATCAATAAAATGTATTAGTTCACTTTAGGGGGGTGGGTGACACACCATGATTGATAAAAAACATTATCTATTTCAAGTATTACCTTGCTCTTTCAACTCTTGCTGTACATTTTTGACTTTTGAAATGTAACTCTGTATGTGTGCCTTTATCAAACTAATAAAGATTTTGGAAACAATGTAAAGATCGAATTATTTATGTTTAACTAAAGGCACTGCTTGCTATATTTTCATTTTTAGGAGATGGCTATATGCATTTTAGCATGCAAAGATAATAAAAAAATGTTTTACCAAAGGTATGTAAGATTTCTGTTTAAAACTTGTATTAATACACAACAACCGAGTTCATACGAAAACTCTGGAATAGGCTACTGCACCCACATTCAATTGATAAAACAATTTACCTTTACATACTATAAAGCATGTAACCAATTCACAGAAGTGAGCTTTGACAAATATCAGTTAATGAGAGAGGTGACGAATTTAGGGGTCCCCCTAACCTAGGGGGAGGACCAAGCAGGTGCCTTGAAGACAAAGAGCATATCATGCTCAATGATTGTGGTGGTCCCATCCTCCTAGGACCACCTCAAGCAAAGTGATGGTCAAAAATACAATGCCAACCAAAGGCCGAACAAAGCATTATGGGGTGAGATTCTAGAGTTTAGTGAATATTATAGTATTAGCTCTCAGCTGAGCCCGAGAGCCAGCCCCTTGAGGGATGTTTTGATATTGGATACTGTACTATTTGCTGCACCCTAGAATATTATCCCATACTGCTGGGTTAGAGCAAGTGCAGGCCTCCAGGGCCCTCAGGAGCATCGAGAGAGACCAATCCCTCCAATCCTGGTGCTGCTCTCATGCTGTTTAACAACGTGAGAGCAGCACCAGGATTGGTTAAGGTAGTTGGCTGGGGCTTGCGCTGAACGACGGACTCCAGCAGCAGGAGGAGGACGTGCAGCAAAGAGGGGGGCGTGTCAAAGGTAAGTGACTTTTTATTATTTTATTTTTACCCACCATTGATTTGCCCACATCACCACTCTTAAAAGATGTCAGCCTCCACTGGATACTGGCAGTGTGTCACATTCACTATCCTATAAGGCTTTCAGTAGACTGCAAACGAATTAGGGGGTATCCCCACACCATGGAAATGCTGGGTTTCCCTAGGGGTCGATTAGGATCGCGGACGGACTTGAGTCCGTCCGCGACCCCAGAGCATGGGGAACCTCCGTATGGCATGCGGAGTTCCCTCCTGTGCAATTAGGATGTGACCGCCAGGGTGGCGGTCACATCCTCTATTTTTAACATTGCAGCGGGTGCAGCTTCAAGCTGCACCCGCGGCAATGTTAAAAATGCACGCATTGCATTTGCATGCAGAAAGAGGCAGGCACCGCGCGGTGCCTGCCGCTTTCTGCATGCAAATGCAGGGGGGTACCATAGGTACCCCCCATGTGCACCCCCCACCCCCCCTTCACCTAGGGGGCCCGCAACGGGCCCCCGCAGTGAAGATCCGTATGCTTTTCCACGGCGGAAAACCCGCCGCGGAAAAGCACTTTTTAAAGCCCATCCTGATATGGCGGACGGTGTCTGAGAGACACCGTCACCATATCAGAGCTTTTCCGCCGCGGTTGTAAGCCGACCGCGGCGGAAAAGCTGTGGACGGAAACCAGGACCCACCAGCCATCCTAATGTGGCGGTGGGTCCTTGGTCAGTCCGCTGCGGTTTTTCCGCATCCTCTGGGCCGGCGGTGGCTTCCGCCGGCCCCGAGGATGCGGAAAAACCGCAATCATAATCGGCCCCTAAGTATGTAAAATCCAGGCTTAAATCAGGGGGAAAAGGCAGATGCGTGTTAACTAAGCAAAGGCTCCATGAAAAAGCTTACCTGTGTTCATTGGCCAAAACAGAGAAAGAGTAGTCTGCAATGCTTGAGAGGCGAGCCCGGGGAACTTCCAGGCTAAGCACTCGAAAAGCATTGTAATAATTAAACTTAGTTGCATGTATTTGGTTCCAGATGGACGGCAGGCCTGAAGAAACAACCAAAGAAATGTAGGGGGCGATTCATAGAACTAACTTAAGACAAAATCCTAAACTTACTATCATTTTGGTATTCACAGAAGGCACTTACTTATTTCGGTATTCACAGAAGTTAGGAGTCCTAACTTTACTACTCCTAAACTGAGAAAAATCCAAACTTTAAGACTTTTGGTATTCACAGAAGGCATTTAGGAGTCCTAAAGTTAGGACTCCTATCTTCTATGAATACTGAAAGAGTAAGTACCTCTGCTAGTACCAAAATGAGTAAGTGCCTCTGTGAATACCAAAATGGTGGTAAATTTAGGATTTTGTCTTAAGTTAGTTCTGTGAATCGGGCCCGAAAGTTTACATCCGCTGTTCTCAACCTCTAGTCACTGGATCCCTTGGGGTCAGTCACTCCTTCTCAGGGGGTCTGCAACGGTTTACAAACTTAATATTAGCGGGTTAAAAAAGTATGTATACATAGAAAAGAAAACCTGAACATTTTCAAACGCCCTGTATATATGAAGGAATTTAAAATTGGAGGCAAAAAATTAAGAGGCTTATTTATGAACCCCTGCATCACTTTTGCGCCACCGGTGCATCACTTTTTATGACACACCAGTGGCGTGAAAAAATGCGCCATGTTGCGCCATATTTACGAAGTGACGCATCTAGGTAGATGCGTCACTTCGTAAACCCCTGTGCTACATTATATCTGCGTCAGGTATAATGTATGCAGGGTGGGCGTTCCCCCGCAAGAAAGGGTCTTAGGAGTAACGCAGCGAAATCTATGATATTTCGCTGCGCCACTTCATGGACGCCAATGCTTCAAAACGTTACGCCTGACTCATGGCAGGCGTACGGGTGACGCAAACTCTTTCACATGGGGCTTTCCGGGGTTGTGTCACGCTTCCGACACAACTCCAGCAATGCGCCACTTTTGCGCCAACAGATAGGTCAGTAAAACTGACGTATCTGTAACTCCTTGCGACACTGTAAATGTGACGCATCATTGGTGTCGCAAGAAGGGCGCACTGAGAAGTGGCGCATCGCTGCTTTTAAGCAGCGATGCGCCACTTCTCATAAATGAGGCCCTAAGTTGCCATCCTTAACTTGATTTAAGGGAGCAGGGTAAATGCAGCAAATGGAATCTAATATGGACGATTGATGGCCCCAACTAAAGCACTGATATCGCACTGATAAAAAGAAAGCATACACCAGGAGCAAAAAGGGATATGTGATTTGCTAAAGTCTAGCATATTGGTTCATGTTCTAGAATTTTAAATTCTACAACATTGCCATCAAACTTTTTGCCAGTTTTTTGGCTTGGGAATTAAACAAAATATTTCAAAATTGAATAATCTGTTTATTTGTTTGATGTATATTTTTTTCTGTATTTGTATGTATTGTTTGAGGTTACAATTGCAGAAACTAATTAGGCAGGGGTTCCTGGCTTCTAGTAATCATTCACTGGGGGTCCACAGAAGTTAAAAGGTTAAGAGCCGCGGGTTTAAATATTTTGAGAAAGTAATCCAGTGAGGGGAGGACATGAAAGGACTGATATGAATATAACGAGGAAGGCTGAAGATGACTGGCTGTGTATTGAATTTTTGGAAGATGGACCAACAAATAGAGTGGATGCCCCAGATAGAATCAGTTGCAGTAGCTCCGGCAAGGGAAAATGACTGTAATAGTGTTTGATGACCTGCAGGAGACATAAAAGGAATAGTTTTGCGAAGAGTAGAGATGGAAAAGAAAGAGGAGGGTGAAATCTTGCTCATCTGAGTCAAAAAGAAAGAGATTTTTCGAAAAAAAGCAGATGTTCTTAAGAGTGGATAGCAGGACAGAGGATGGCTCCATGTTTGGCACCCATCAACCAGAGGGCCAGAGAGCGGGTGATTACCCTGCTAGAATGACTGCCTTGCCAGTGTATTATGACTTATCCAAGTATCTACTGCTATCAGGTATTCTTAAACGTCCTTGCATGCATGGTCCTGAGGCCAAATAAGTGTCAGATATGACCCATAGTGACATTTGTGTCACAAGTGTGGCTCAATGGTTAGAGCGGCAGACCCCGATGCAGAGGTCTAGCCCGGGACCAGGGTTCAATTCCCTGCCTCGGTGGGTCTTGGGCTCAAAATTCCACGGATTTGATAATTCTCACCTCGGTGCCTATTCCAATCATGGAGTGCAACTCTGGGCAATAGCTTGCTTAATCTCCTCAACGCTAAGGATGCCTGGCCTCCACCTTGGGAGTGCCCAGGAGTGGACGCCTCACAGGGAAAGCCAGGATGGGTTCCACAGCGGTATTCGTACAAGCGCCTTGAGACCCTTGTGGGTGAGTAGTGCGCTATACAAGTATCAATTACATTTACATTTTTGGATGAGGACATAGTTACACTAGCACACAAACTCAGAAACAAATAGACAAGAACACTAAACGGAGAAACACTGACGCTGGAAAAGATCCCCACTGACAGAGGAGTAAGAGGCCTCAAACACTGATATAGGGAACACTTGAGAATGGAAAAGACCAAATTGTCAGCGGACTAAGAAGACTTGAGACCTAAAACGAGTACGGCGGTCCTGGGACTCGCGTTGGCGGTCTGATCACTGCCACCACAGCGGTCCGACCGCCCTGTCACATGTTTTGTGGTGAAAAACCACAGCAATACCACCTCCAGACCCCCTCCTTCACCAAGAGCTGAGCTTCTGCAGCAGCATGGATAGCGGTGGCCAATGGAGCCGGTGTTGGCATCGGCACTGCCATGCCCATTACAACCTGCCTTTCGGCCGAGCATTTCATGGCAGGTTTTGGGGGTGAATTCATGTCTCCAGGATGAGTGTGCCTTGGAGAGATGTTCATGGTGATATCTATGTGTGTCCCCAAGTCTTATGCACTGTTTCTCCTGCAGACTGTTCTGCAGGAAAACAGTGCGCCCGACTGTCCAAATGCATTGCAGCATGTGTATGTGTGTAAATGTAAATGTATAGGCATTTATATAGCGCACTACTTACCCGTAGGGTCCCAAGGCGCTTCAACCGCTGCGAAACCCTTCCTGGCTTCCCTGAGAGATGGTCCCTTAATGGGTATCTCCAGGGTGAGACCAGGCATCCCCAGCGGTCTGGTGGGGCCGTTAGTGAAGATGAGGCAAGCTAATGCCCAGAGTTGCCGAGTGTGATCGCTGATCAGAGTGGGCACCGAGGCGAGAGAATTATTGAGTCCGCTGACCCTGGTCCAGAAACCTGCCGCGCCGGGAATCGAACCCTGGTCCCGGGCCGTCCTCTGCTCTCGGGTCTGCCGCCTCTAACCAGTGAGCCACACTACTTCACTACACTTCACTTCACTTCAGCACATGGCATGCTATCTCCATGACTACGCCGCAAGCCCTGCGGTTCACTTGTAATGCGGCAGTCGGGGTGAGCCAGCTTGGCGGTGTTCTCCTGCCCACTGCAGCTGCGGTCTGACCACCAAACTCAGAACCAGGCCCTAAGATACCGCATAGGGAAATGTGCACACTGACACTGGGACACAAAGGTACAAATATTGGCATTGTGCAAACAATCACATAGTCAGCAGGGCATACTGCTATCTGGTCGTCTGTGAGGTATGCCTACTTTGTGCCACATTTATTTTGCAGACGAACATTTCACTGCCTGCACTGCAGCGCCTAATTAAGCAGATGGATGTGATGAAATGTCCTCCAACATGGCGGGAGGGCAGTAGGAGCACTCTGGGCAAACATTGGCATTGAGTGCACAAGTATTTACTCCGCGGTGAAATGTCAGCAAATCTTCCTGGAAGATGAAAGAGATCAAGCTCTGCTGAGATAGGTAGAAAACTAGAATAGATGTTCGTGCTTGCCCCAGGCCTCTTACACATGAGCATCTGCTGCTCTATCCCATGATACTGTACTGGAGTACTGGATACTGGAGAAGTGTGGCTCAATGGTTAGAGCGGCAGACCTCGATGCAGAGCTCTGGCCCGGGACCAGGGTTCAAGCCTGAGACGGGTCTTGGGCTCAAAATTCCTCTGACCTGATATTCTTGCCTTGGTGCCTATTCTAATCATGGGTCCCACTCTGCAACTCTGGGCAATAGCTTGCTTAATCTCCACAACGGCCCCAACAGCACTGGGATGCCTGGCTTCACCAATGGGGTGCGCAGGAGTGGACAATTCACAAGGAAAGCCAGGAAGGGTTCCTTAGCGGTATGAGTACAAGCGGCGGGAGACCCGGTCCGGGTAGCTGTGCGCTATATAAATAAAAAAACATTTACATTTACATTTACATTATGTCCATAGTATAGAGCTACACGAAATACGTCAAGGAGCCAGGTACTAAAAACAAAGAAGGGAATCAAATCAGTGGTGATCTGTTGACTCAATTCTGGGAAACATTAGTTTAATGCCAATTGCCATTTCTCTAGCTAAACCTGAAAGCAGGCACAGGAAGAATTTCTAAATTCTACTAATTTCTGATTTCTACTAAACAAGTTGATGGGGGCTCGAGTTCTTTTCCATCTACATGGAATGTGAGGAGTACAGACTCTCCTGGATCAGTTAAGAGCTTAGAAGGACTTTATTTTAATGTTAGATCCCTGCCTAAACACGCCACTGGGGACCTTATTTCCTCCCTCAATCCTGATATTTGCTTTTTCAAAGAGATCTAACTTAATTCAGCAGCAAATCTGGATATAGCTATTAATATTCCAGCTTCTCATAGGATGATCAAACATGATCGGGCGGGTATAATAGGTGGGGGTTATATTGTAGCACACACTCTAAGCATAACCATTATCGACACCTTCTTTTCCAACTATCTTGATTTGCTCATTTTTTAATTAGACAATTCTGCTTGTAAGAATTGGAAAGGGGCTGTGTTGTAAGACCTCCTGGCCTGAAGAAAGATTTTTTCTAATTTAAATTCAAGGGATCTAGTTGCTTTAAACATTATTGGATCAGAGCACTTCCAAATGTAGGAGATTTCAACTACCACGTTGTGTCTACAGAGGATAGAGACATACATTGAACTGAAATAGGATTTGGAAATTGCAGAATTGATTCAGAAAGCTATTGACTCAACATGTGGAGAGTCAAACGCTTGACTAATTACAACACGTTAAAGTGGACATCTTATCCCTCTCATGTGGAAAGACCATTAAATCATTAATGTTGAAGTCTTGGTGGAAGTCCTTACTCATCCACTTCCCTTTAAGACCAGGCATCTACTCCACCTCTGGAAGTTGGTCACAGAGGAAAGTTTGAGAGACTCCCATAGATTTCTGGTGATAGTAAACAGTGTGCATCTAGACATAGCTTTTGCTATGCATCATATGGCCTTGTCCTCCCTCAATGTAGTCAAAGCATTCCGTCCTAAGTCTCAGTCCAACTGGTACACCGAAGAATCAAGAAGACATAAACAAGGATGTAAGTGATTGGACAGAGAATAGAGGCACTCTAAATCACAATAAAGGTCCAGTTGTTATAGCCAATAACAATAAATGCTATTCCTCTTCTTCCTTTCCAGCCTGTTCTCTCGCCACGTACCAAGGCTCGCCTTTGAACTGTGTCACACAGCCTCCACCTGGGGTTTAGATGCTGAAGAACTTGCTCACCTAAGAGAGTCCTGATGGCATTGGTACTGATCAGTGGAGACAAACAGCAAATGGTTGGGCTATCAGGCACCCTCTGCTGGTAGAATTTTAGAACCTGCAGATGCTGAAGTAGACCATAAGAGTACTGCTCGGCTAACAGTTTCCATCAAAAAGACATGCACTTGACTGTGAAGAATAACATATACAGGAGGCCATTTACTCATCGAAGTGCACGTGCATTGAAAGATTTCACTGCTGGGCAAGAGTCAATACCTGACTTGACTTGGGGTTTGGGGTGTAAGGTACAGGCAAAATACATCTTATTGGCAGATAGCAAAGATACTGCAGTAAGTGAACAACTCAGTGGGCCCGATTCACAGATCTAACTTAAGACAAAATCCTAAACTTACTACCTTTTTGGTATTCACAGAAGGCACTTACTCATTTCGGTATTCACATTCATTAGGAGTCCTAAAGTTAGGAGTTCTTACTTTACTACTCCTAAACTGGGAAAAATCCTAACTTTAAGACTTTCGGTATTCACAGAAGGCATTTAGGAGTCCTAAAGTTAGGACTCCTAACTTCTGTGAATACCGAAATGAGTAAGTACCTTCTGTGGATACCAAAATGAGTAAGTGCCTTCTGTGAATACCAAAATGTTAGTAAGTTTAGGATGTTGTCTTAAGTTAGTTCTGTGAATCGGACCCAGTGAGTCTTGAGGGCAGCGTCACTGATCAGTGGGGACAAAAACCCAATGGTTGAGCTGTCAGTGGTTTCCAGGCAGGGATATATTGTCACAAATCCAGTGTATATACCCAAGCAGCAATTGAAATGATATAGGTGCTATCTTTATACATTCTGCCCCCCACGCCCATTCTCAATAAATACTGCTTAATATAGGATTTCTTGCAGAATTATGCATAGGTGTTCAATCAATCAATCATTTGTAAAGCGCACTACATACCCGCGAGGGTCTCAAGGCGCTGGGGGTGGGGGCGCTACTGATCGAACAGCCAGGTCTTGAGTATCCTCCTGAAGGTCAGCAGGTCTTGGGTCTGTCGTAGGCTCAGTGGGAGGGTGTTCCATGTCTTGGTGGCGAGGTGGGAGAAGGATCTCCCACCGGTGGTTGTTCTTCGGATGCGAGGGACGGTGGCGAGTGAGAGGTCGGCGGAGCGGAGCTGGCGGTTGGGGATGTAGAAGGAGAGCCATCTGTTGAGGTAGGCTGGGCCGGTCTTGTGGAGTGCCTTGTGTGCCTGGGTGAGGAACTTGAAGGATATCCTCTTGTTGACAGGGAGCCAGTGCAGGTTTCTCAGGTGGGGGGTGATGTGGCCGTGGCGTGGTTCATCGAGGATCAGTTGTGCCGAGGCGTTTTGGATGCGTTGTAGTCGTTTGATGAGCTTGGTCGGTGCTCCTGCGTAGAGGACGTTTCCGTAGTCGAGTCTGCTGTTGATGAGGGCCTGGGTGACTGTCTTTCTTGTATCTGTTGGGATCCATCTGTAGATCTTGCGGAGCATGCGGAGGGTGTTGAAACAGGAGGAGGAGACGGCGTTGACTTGCTTGGTCATTGAGAGCTTTGATTAGAGGATGATTCCCAGGTTGTGTGCATGGTCGGTGGGTGTCGGGGTTGCCCCCAGTGCTGTTGGCCACAAGGAGTCATCCCATGCTGAAGGGTTGGAGTCAAGGATGAGGACCTCCGTCTTGTCCGAGTTCAGCTTCAGACGGCTGGTATTCATCCAGTCGGCGACGGCCTTCATTCCTTTGTGGGGGTTGGCTTTGGTGGTGATGGGGTCCTTGGTGAGGGAGAGGATAAGTTGAGTCTCATTGGCGTAGGAGATTATGTTGAGGTCGTGCTGTCGGGCTACGTGTGCGAGCGGGGCCATGTAAATGTTGAACAGCGTCAGGCTGAGGGAGGATCCTTGGGGTACGCCGCAGATGATCTCGGAGGCTTTGGAACGGAATGGGGGGAGGCGGACGCTCTGGGTTCTGCCGGAGAGGAAGGAGGTGATCCAATCCAGAGCCTTGTCTCGGATCCCTACGGTGTGGAGGTGTGTGCGTAGTGTGCGGTGGCAGACGGTGTCGAAGGCAGCAGAGAGGTCTAGGAGGATGAGTGCTGCGGTCTCGCCGTTGTCCAGCAGGGTCCTGATGTCATCGGTGGCGGCGATGAGGGCAGTCTCAGTGCTGTGGTTGCTGCGGAACCCTTACTGGGAAGGATCCAGGATTCTGTTTTCTTCGAGGTATCGGGTTAGCTGTCTGTTGATGGTTTTCTCGATGACCTTGGCCGGGAAGGGGAGCAAAGAGATGGGCAGGAAGTTCTTGAGGTCTCTTGGGTCTACCTTAGGTTTTTTGAGTAGGGCGTTGATCTCTGCGTGTTTCCAGATCTCTGGGAAGGTAGTTGTCACGAGGGAGAGATCCATGACGTTGCGCACATGGGGTGTGATCGAGCTGCTTGCTCTGTTGAAGACGTGGTGCGGGAATGTTCCTATCTGTGTCACTGCAACAACTTTATGTTTTCCCTTAGCATCAAGATTGTGCCAAGAGTCAGCTCTCCAAAGCTGCAGCTCTTGAGGCAAAGAAATGTCCGGCCCTGCACAAGTTCAGTGCAAGGTGCCTATAGCTCAAACCTGTGCAGGGCACTAGCTCAACAATGCAAAATCTGACAAGAAGTTGTGAATCAAGGATACTTTTGTCCGTGCTCAATAGCTAAATTCCTCGATTGACAAATTCCCATGAGAAGCTACCCAGGGACCGAGGCAATACTTGCTGTGGCAAAATTCCAAAGCAGAAAAGCACTACATTCATTGTGCATGTGGCTTAAACAGAGTTTGGCTAAGAGGACTGCAAAGAGTTTGAGGATCAAGTGAGACCTTGATGCTCTTAAAGACGATTGCTGTGCCATGCTTACACTCAGAGCTGTCAAAAGATACTACAGTGTGTCAATCTCTAACAAAGGGACATAAAAACATTTGAGTCAAGGCTACAACTCTTGAAAATGTTTGCAAGAAAATTGGGAACAAGGATGCTAGGTTGGAACATCTACATGCTCACAGGGTACTGTAACTTTGGTGTTAAGTGATGCCTAGAATGGAAGACACAGATATTGAGATGAATTCCCTGAACACTAACAACTGCATAGAGTCACATCAATATTAATGCTGGAAGGGCAGGGTTGCAGTTACACTGGGACAGTCAAACAGTGATACTGGGGCAGGGACATAATGACCTTGGGTTTTTAGCACCAAAAACCTTCTCAAAAGCATAAACACAGGACTCACTCAACTTATCCATTAACCAACACACACCGCAGGACATATACTGGACATCATATTCACCTCCAGCAACCGAGTCACATACAGTCACTCACCAAACTCACCTGGACCGACCACTTCATCATCCTCTTCAACATCAGCAGCACACAGTCCACCACCCACACTCAAGAGAGAGACCCCCGGTGCAGCTGGGGCAAAATAACCGAGACCCAATGGACTGACACTCTAAATGGCTCCAACCCCAAACCCCCCACACGCCTCAACCAGGGGGTCAGTAACTTCAACGCATGGATCACAAA
Source organism: Lissotriton vulgaris (assembly GCF_964263255.1). Classification (NCBI taxonomy): domain Eukaryota; kingdom Metazoa; phylum Chordata; class Amphibia; order Caudata; family Salamandridae; genus Lissotriton; species Lissotriton vulgaris. The sequence goes on from NC_141696.1 coordinate 118,388,229, forward strand.
CTGTGGCAATAATGTTGTTCTCATCACAGCAAGCCACTACAGGGAGTCCGCAAAACAGGCCAGGTGGTACTCTAAAGAACTCAGAACAGCTAACCACATCTGCAAACAGAGGGAAAGAAGATGGCACGCTACTGGACACCACCATCTGAACCTCCTCAAAACCTCCCTACACCTCTAATAGCGGCTTCTAGGGGAGAAGAGAGCCCTTAGCTGCCTGCATCGATTCCAGCTCCAACCACAGTAACGAACTCTTCAAAATTGTCAGGGACTTCTCCTCCCCCATAGCCACCAAGAACTGCACCACTCCTTCCCCATAGCCACCAAGAACAGCACCAACAACTTCACCAATAACTTCCATGACAGGAACTCCACCATCTACAAGAACTTCGAACCCACACCAAGCCCACTGACTTCCCCAACCGACACAGCCCCATTGCAACCTGCACAGAACCCTGACAAACCACTTGAGACCCACCCACCATCCAGGAAACCATCACCTTCACGAGCTCCATCCACTCAGTTGCACACCACCTCTTCTGTCAGGATTTGCGTATTTGCGCCTACAGAACTACAACTCCCATAATGCTAAATGGGTGGAGAACTGATTCTATATATACAGGATGTCCACTAAGGGGCTTCGTAAGTGATTACTCTTTTGAACCTGTGAGTGTTGTTGTCGAGTTCTACGTTTGGGAACTACTATCCAGGATCAAAGACTTTGGAACATTTGGAGTTTGCCGTTATCTTTCCGCGAGCGGCTGCCGCGGAAAAGGAATCGAGGAGCGGCAAAGAACTTGGTTTTGTGAGCGAGGACTGCGGAGGGTGTTTCCTTGTCCTGCCTTACCCGTTCGCGTGGATCATGTAGAATACATCGTGCTGAATATGATTGAGGCTCCACAGTACGAAATAATTCTAGGGATGCCGTGGTTGTGGCATCACAATCCTTTGATGGATTGGAAGTTAAAAACCATCCAGTTCACATCGGAGCATTGTGTGTCCGAATGTTTGCAGGAGGACGGGGCATCACATACGTTATCCTTGGCACAGGTGTTTCAGGTGGCGACTGCAGCAGAAAAAGAGGTGGCGTTGCCTGTTGAATACCATCAGTACCGAGCGGTTTTCAGTAAAGTGGAGGCTGAAAAGCTTCCACCTCATCGCGACTATGACTGTCGGATAGATTTGGTGGAAGGCTCCAAGATACCTACTTGCAGGGTTTATGCGCTGTCTGACTCTGAGACGAGATATTTAAAAGAGTATTTAGAACATCTGTGCTCGTTGGGGTTCATAAGACCATCGCGTTCCCCGGCGGCATCGCCTCTTTTCTTTATCTCCAAAGCCAACGGTGAGCTGCGTGCTTGCATTGATTTCAGGCAGCTGAATAAGATCACAATTAAAAACCGTTATCCTCTTCCACTCATACCCGTCCTGCTAGACCAGGGGAAAGAGGCCAACATCTACACCCGGTTGGACCTGCGAGGGGCTTATCACTTGGTACGGATTCAGGCCGGAGATGAGTGGAAGACGGCGTTTAAGACGCGCTTTGGGTAGTTTGAGTAGTTGGTGATGCCGTTCGGGCTTTGCAACGCCCCTGCGGCGTTCCAATTCTTTCTTAATGATATCATGAAGGAGTACATCGACCGCTTTGTTGTCATCTATATCGATGATATCCTGATTTATTCAGAAACCCCATCTCAGCACGTTAGTCAGGCCATGTTGATCCTCCAAAGACTACAGGAACACTGCTTGTATTGTAAACTCAGCAAGTGTGAGTTTGGAGTGACTGAAGTGGAGTTTTTGGGTGTGATCTTGAATCCCCAGGGTTTTCGGATGGCAGATCGGAAAGTGAAGGCAGTGCAGGAATGGCCCATTCCGAGGTGTGTGAAGGATGTGCAATGCTTCCTAGGGTTCTCCAATTACTATCGGAGATTTATTGCCCATTTCTCGCAGCTAGCCTCTCCAGTAACCCGGTTGTTGAGGAAGGGTGTTACCTTCTGCTGGACCTCGGAAGCGGGAGAAGCATTTGAACAGCTCAAAAAGGCCTTCTGTTCTGCACCTATTTTGAGACACCCACAATCTGATGTTCCATTTGTAGTGGAAGCTGATGCTTCGGACATCGCCATAGGTGCGGTTCTGTCGCAAAGAGACAAACTCACCGGTCAGCTGCACCCTGTTGCCTTTTTGTCTAAAAAACTGAATTCTGCAGAGGTGAATTATACAGTGGCGGGAAAAGAACTACTGGCCGTGAAGAGGGCTTTTCAGGAGTGGAGGCCTTACTTGTGGGGGGACAACATCCTGTCACAGTGTTCTCTGACCACCGAAACCTGCAATTTATGAAGACTGCTAGGCACCTTTCACAACGGCAAATGTGTTGGATGTTGTTCTTCGCGGAGTACGATTTTACTATTACTTTTCGTCCCGGGGCAGACAACAAGAAAGCGGACTTGTTGTCCCGTCAAATGGATTCCGAAGCATCGTCAAAGGGAGAGCAGTTGTCGATTCTACCTCCCGAGAGGGTGGTGTGTGCCACTACAGTTGAGCTGTTTATTGAAGCAGTACGGAAACAACGCTCTGTATCTCAATGGCAGGTGTGGGCTGGGAAAGAAATGCAACGCACTCTGAAACATGGATTGCCAATGCGGAATGATGCCTTGTTTCTTCCCACGCATGAATTGCGTTTGATGGCCTTTAATTGGTGTCATAACGCCATGGTTGCTGGTCATCCGGGACATCAGAAGACCATCCAGGCGTTACAAAGACAGTTCTGGTGGAAGGGAATGATGAAAGACGTAAAAACATGGATTGATCAGTGTGAGACATGTGCGAGAGCTAAGAGCGAACAAACCAGGAGTAAGGGTTTGCTGATGCCACTACCTACCCCCTCTAGGCCCTGGCAAGTGTTAAGCATGGATTTCGTGCTGGGACTACCGATGGATAAAGGTTGTGATGCCATTTGGTAGTGGTGGATAGCCTGACCAAAATGGGACATTTCATTCCATGTCGAAATCTCCCTACAGCTGCTCAAACAGCGCAGTTGTTGTTGACCCAAGTGGTACGGTTGCACGGAATCCCCAAAGTCATCATTTCGGATCGGGCCGCAGTTTGTCGCAAGGTTCTGGCATACATGGTGTAAGGCGCTACAAGTGACGGATGCCTTGTCTACGAGTTTCCATCCACAGTCCGATGGCCAAACGGAGAGGCTGAACCAAACTCTTAAAAAATACCTGAGATGCTACGCAGAAGAGGCTAAGGACTCATGGGTATCCTTGTTGTGGCTGGCCGAATTGTCCTACAACAATGCCTGGCATAGTTCTACGGGTGAATCTCCGTTTCGGGCCAACACGGGTTATCATGCTGACACCTTGCCTGTTACTATCCCTAGCGATGTGCAAAACCATCCTACCGTTGCTGCCCGGATGAAGGCATTGTTGAAGATCCATCGCCGGGTACAACTGCACTTGGAAAGGGCGAAAGACTCGTACAAGAAGTGGGAAGATCGGCATCGTCAGAAGGGTCCAGTATACCAGGTGGGGGATAAGGTGTGGCTGTCGACAAAAAACATTAGTTTTCGCTACCGCAGCATCTTCCACCCTCGATTCATCGGACCATATGAAATACTGCGGGTGGTGAATCCAGTGGCATACAAGCTGAAACTGCCAGCCTCCTTACGGATACATCCGGTATTTCATTGCAGTTTACTGAAACCAGCCAAAACGGGACGACGTCAAGAGGTCCCTCCGGTGATGAGAGACGGCCAGCTGGAGTTTGAGGTGCGTCGTATCCTGGATTCCAAATACCAAAAAGGGAAGCTGTTGTATTTAATCTCGTGGAAGGGATACACTTCGGAGGATGACTCCTGGGAACCGTGTACAGAAGTGCATGCCCCTCTTGCGGTTCGACGGTTCCATGCCCAGAATCCGGGGAAGCCTGGGGCTAGAAGGCGCCGTTAAGGAGGGCATACTGTCAGGATTTGCGTATTTGCGCCTACAGAACTACAACTCCCATAATGCTAAATGGGTGGAGAACTGATTCTAAATATACAGGATGTCCTCTAGGGGGCTTCGTAAGTGATTACTCTTTTGAACCTGTGAGTGTTGGTGTCGAGTTCTACGTTTGGGAACTACTATCCAGGATCAAAGACTTTGGAACATTTGGAGTTTGTCGTTATCTTTCCGCGAGCAGCTGCCGCGTAAAAGGAATCGAGGAGCGGTAAAGAACTTGGTTTTGTGAGCGAGGACTGCGGAGGGCGTTTCCTTGTCCTGCCTTACCCGTTCGCGTGCGGCTGCCGCGAGGGAAGGTGTATCGTGGTTGGAGCTTGTTTCCAGGAACCGTTTGGATTTGAGTACCTGGGGATTAGAACGGAAGAAACTGGTTAGGGTTTGTTTCTTTCCACGAGCAATCATCGCGAGGAAGAACGGCCATTGGAGGATTATCAACCAAAGAACCCTGACTGGTGTCTATATCGGTTACGAACTGGTAGGCCTCTACGGAGGAATCTTTTTGTTCGTTTCTATTTTTGTTAGTGTTCCCTATATAGTTGGGCCCAACTAGGAATACTTTTTCGTGTGCTACATTTTTGTTCATGAGGAACTTGGTCCGTTTACTAGAAGCCATTACCCTTTATTGTTTCGGGACTGAAGTTTCCCTTCCTACATATTACTTTGCTGGGTTACTGGAGAGAACTTTTATCAATCAAAGGGGAAGATTAAGATGGGTATGTGTGTGGTATGAGAACATCATTGATGAATACTAATGTGTGTTCGAACTATTGGTAATCAGTGGTTTTCTTGCAGGCGGCACTGGTCTATAGAGAAGTATCTATGGTATAGAGAGACAGAGGTTCCCTCCTGATTTATTTGGTATGTATTGTTTCAATAGCGAGAATTGAATGAGAGTAGTTAGAACTGTTGTGATAATTCTCTCTTCTTGTCATTTCAGCTGTTCCATCCGTTCCAGTCCCTTTCCTTACCTTCCCTGATTTATCCCTCGCTTGATTACCTCTACGCTCTGTGTTTTCTGTTCAGTCAGAGTGTGGGGAAATCAGGAGGTGGACCCCTTTCAGCATCACCCTGATCCTGAGGCGACGAGAATCGTGACATCTTCAATCTCGGAAAAGACTAAATCAGCCCCGAACTCACCGCCCTGCTCAACACCTCCATAACCATGGCCACATTCCCAGAACACTGGAAGCATGCAGAGAACAAACCCTTGCTCAAGAAACCCCCAGCCAACCAGAGCTAGCTTACGACCTAGCGACCTATCTCCCTGCTCCCCTTCCAAGGCCATTAACAAACATCTCACTACACATCTCAAGGAAAACCACCTTCTCGACTCCTACTGGTATGGATTCCGCAGCAACCACAGCACTGACACAGCTCTTATTGCAGCTACATAAGCCGTCCAAGCCCTCTTCTACCAAGGAGAGACAGCAGTCCTGATCCTCCTGGACCTCTCAGCAGCTTTTGATACAGTATCCCACCAATTAAGCAAAATTAGGCACAAAGTTCCCCGGAAGGCTGAGATGGATGTGTGTGATAGTGTATAGGGAAACCAAGAGGGGAAAAGGAGGTGGGGGTACCCCTCTTGGGAACTAGAACCCTCACACACCCAGCAAGCTAGGTGTCATGCTTCATCATATGGGTCCTGCTCCTCGTCGGACTGGCGCTGCAATGTCCGACGGGCACCCGCGAAGGGGCTCTTTAGCGGAGATCTTTTGTTCCTGCCATATGGTCCATGCGTGTGAGAGGGCAGAAAGAGTGTAGTCGTGAGAAGGTGGTGATGATAAAAAAGGGTTGGTCAGTCCACAGGGAATTTTATTAGCGTGGCTGACCCCCCCTTGATTAAAATAGTGGGAGGGGAGATAGAACGCTTGGAAGTTATTTGGGCAGGACTACCTACAACCCTCTGGTGTGGTCGACATGTTTCATGCTAAACTAGCAATTCTTCAGGACCATGGTGACAAGTACTACACAGTGAAAGATAGAGTTTTATATACAACCTTAACTTGGTTGGTCTGTGGAGCAGGCCGATTGGTCCTGCTTCGAATAGTGCAACCTAAAGAGTGGGAGAACATAAAGGGTCACTATTAGTGTAATTCTCTTCTAAAAATTAGGTGCATTTCCCTATAAAAAAGTGCATACCCCTAAGAATAAGGCATACACGTTATCTATAGGACTCAGCCGAGTTAAAAACAAATTAAAGAGCAGTGGAAGATTGGATAAAAACACTTACCCTGGGATGATCCCTAAGGTGCCCCGCAGTCTGCTCCTGTGGGACCTGCACAGGGGAGTCAGGGACCTGAAAGAATGTTAAAAAATGAGGGAGGAGATGGTTAATTTCCATCTGAGGCGAGCGAATGTCAAGGGATGAGGGAGAGCATAATCATACCTGGGCTGGAGTTGTCAACTCTGCAATCAATATCCTATTGCCTTCCTTTAGGGTAAATCCCATGATATTCATATGGCCAAAATGCAGGCTAGTAGATGCCAACCTACAAGTGGTGAAAGGAATACAGCAGGTGAGCAACGCGTAAAACGCCCACCCCCACACGTAAACCTCGAGTCTACAGCGTCCAGGGATTAGGCAACTGAGGTACTGCGAGGGGCGGGGGAGCGGCGCCCACGCAATGCCTCCCAGAGTATCAAGCACCTGGAGGTGAGAACATCACCGCCGACATATGTCCACATGTCCATCAGTGGACCCGTATTTGCCAAGGCATGAGGCAGGCTACGTAAAATTGATACCTGTACCATTGGTATCGAATTAGTGCTCTACCCCCACCTGCGAGTCGGCATGCTCGTTGGAAACTTATCCTAACGGTGTGCGGTCTCTGCCTGCAACACCTACCCCCACGAGGATTCCGTGTCGGAACCGGAGCGACTGGTGGCGAGTCCTTCCATGAAGCATTGTATAAATCACAGACGCTTCCTGGTTCCGCCCGGCATTGGAGTGGGCGTGGCCTCGTATGTCGGGTTTGCGCATGCGCTAGGCTGAGACAGGAGGTCGCTAGAACGGAGCGATGTTTACACCAGTAGAGGCTGGCCAATTGACGCGGCCATGTTATGTGTGAAGAATAGAGTAACAAAATCTACAGCAAGGCGCCTCGGTTTTTTGAGAGACGGCTCTTATGGCATGGGGGTCTGCAGTGGGGATTTTTTGGAACTCATGGCCACAGTTATGCATAAATGGAAGGTATAGTAGCCTAGCTGGTTGGTTAAAGGTGGAGTGTACAGTGAACGTAGGCTGCAGTAGGTGAACTACGGGATATTTACCGATGGCTATTGCAGATGGTGCTCACAATTTTCAATTAATAAGGCTGACCATCCGATAGAGCCAAGTGGGTCAAGGTAGAGATAATTATAAGTTCAGAAGGCACTGGGTAGGTGCCGGTTGATGTGTTTAGACAGATAGTTAATGGGGGGTCTACTTATGAATAGATGACCAGGGCACGGCATCATTGAGACCCAGTGTATCAAGTCTGAGACGATGGACCCACCTTTGTTCTATTTTGAACAGGCCTGTCTTAGTAATACCTGGATGGCATTCTATGACCAGCCAACGAATACTGTCGGCTGTGTGTCCCATCTGTGTATAGTGTTGGTATAGTCTTGTGTTAGTTCTGAGGCACCTTATGTTGCTTTTATGTTCTTGAATACGCAACTTGATCTGCCGCATAGTCATACCAATGTATTGTAGGTCGCAGGGACACGTAAGAAGATAAATGCATTTAGCGCTGTTACAATTGGTGTGCCTACGCAACTGCCAGGTGAAGGTGTCAGAAAGTTGGATCTCTTTCATCGCACAAGTTTGTGGGCATACTGTGCACCCACCGCAGGGGAAATGGCCAACTACTGGAGGGAGTTCCCACAGGGTGCTTTGAGTGTTGGTATTCAGTTTTTTTGGTCTAGTGTGGACCAAAGCATCCTTCAAGTTTGATGTTCGCTTAAAAGCGAATCTAGGGCGTGGGAAATTCAAACCTCCAGAGTTTATGATGTTCCAATGTTCATTGATGTTTTTCTTAAAAAAAGCAGAGTTCTTTGTGAATGTAGTCACGCAGGTGATGACATCTTCAGGCTCTTTCTCTCTGGTCTCTAGTAATACCTCTCTAGGGTTATTGGCCGCTCTTTTATAGGAGTCTTTAATCAGTCTAGATGGGTAACCCCTATCTCTGAGTTTGTGTTGCAGGGTGGAGGCTTCTTGTTTGAAAGTGGTGTTTGTGGTGCAATTTCTACGAATCCGCAGAAATTGGCCAAAGGGGAGATTGTCCCTTAATGCTTTAGGGTGGTGACTACTGTACAGAAGTAAACTGTTCCTATCTGTGTTCTTGCGGTATAGATTGGTACTAAGGCCATCAGCCTCCAAGTGAATTCTGAGGTCTAAGAAAGGGATGGAAGTGTCAGAAATAGTCCCTGTGAACTTCAGATAGGGATTCTGTCCATTTATCCAAGTACAAAAGGCCTCGCATGTCATGAGATCACCCCTCCACAGAATAAGGATATTGTCGATAAAGCGACGCCAGAGTGTTATATTTCCCATGAATGGATTCTGTGGGGTGTTGATTATATTTCCCTCAAACGTGGCCATATAAATACAGGCTAGACTCGGGGCAAATGTTGAACCCATGGAAGTCCCTTGGATCTGATGGTATAATTGGGTTCCATATTGAAAGAAGTTTTCCGTACTCTCGGGAGTAGGAACTGCAGCAGCCTCAGATAGCAATAACAAAGATTGGACAACGCTCACTACCCTCAAAAAAGAATGGCTCCGGATTACCATACACGGGCCATGAGGACTGAATATCTAAGAGCAAAAAAAGCACCCCAGGGTTTAATTGTCAATATTGTTCCACGCCTCTTCCTTGAAGATGGCCAATTCAAGGTAGATTGGTGCCAGGTCTCCTGGAAGTGCACTAAAGATTTGCTCTTCCTGATTACACAAACAGCCAAAAGGTTGGCTGACGCCCTTATGGTTAAAATAACTGCCATGGAAGTCGCGATTAGGGGAACTATGAATAAAAACCCCTTCACAACCAAACTGGCTGAAATAAATCAAGAGCTGACGGAGAACCAAGAATTCCTTCTAAAACAAAAGATGACAAAACTGCAAAAAGACATAGCAAAGTTTGACAAAGAAAAAGTTTTCCCCTACTTAAAAGAAGGTTACACCAACAGCAGAAATAGCTACTCATCAGATGAGAGCACTGACAATGGTGGCCGGAGGGGCTCCTCCAGCAGCGACTCAAGCGGTGGCTACTCTAGCAGAAATAATAGGAACAAACGACGTGGTAATTGGAACCGAGGCTATAATAATGGGCCCGTTTTTCATGGCCCCCCACAAATGATGCAGCATTGGCAATACCCTTTCTTTCAACAAGGCCCGCCCCAATTTTATCCTCTGAATCCTCCTTTTCAAGACAGAGGTTGGGGCAGAGGAAGAGGGCGAAAGCGAGGGCCTCAAAAGGGTGTACAGTGGCAAGACCAATCAGCCACGACACCAATGGAAACCAGGAGCACGACAAGGGGAAGGAAAGTCTAGTTGTAAACCTTTCTGATAGGACCCTAACCACCACAGAGACCAACATTCTTGAAAAAGGTCTGGGCTATGTCCCTACCCCAACTCCAGACAGTTTCAATGAGATGGTTGAATTAAAACAGCTTTTTAGGAAGGTTCGCCTTCGCGCCTTCTTCCAGGATAGACCAGATACTGAGCAAACAGATACTGGCTTACGTAATCCATCCACCTTTACCCCCAGTGATAACATGG